>NC_142250.1:16231791-17431791 GCF_052056855.1 Sturnus vulgaris | reverse complement strand
TCCTGTATTAAGGAAATATGATTACAGTTTTCTTTTACACAGCAAATGCAGAAATTTTTGTTGTAAAGAAAAATGTGTATTGCAAAGAGTTGGCAATTTAGGCTTATTCATATTGCTGGTGAGGCAGATTAATAAAGGATTTAACTAAGAAAACAGCTGGTATATTAGCAGTATTTCCTAATGGAAAATATTGGTCGTTATGCTTAATGTATAAATATGTTGTGTGGATTAGTATAATCAAAGTATCATTCTGTTCTGAACTGAGAAATTTTTAATTGTATTTTGTTTTTGAATTAAGATATGCTGATGATTTGGAACTGTAGCACTGGGCATTAATTAAGTGATGACAAAGCATTTGAATTGAAAAATGCAGTGGGATGAAGAAGCAGAAACTAGTTTGCTAACAGTAACCTATTTCAGACCTTATCCTGTATTTGCACACATCTAGCAATTGACTTATTTTGCTGGGAGGGAGATGGAGCTGTTTAGTTGTAGTTGAGGTCACTGTTGCATGCATTTTGTGCCTGGTGGTCAGAGGGAGGATTTCCCCCATGCTTTTCTGGGTGTTTGGGGGGGTGCCCAGCCTTGAATTTTTATCGGTGTAATACATGCCATTGCTGATGTTAGACTTCATTTTATGTTTATTATTCTATCTTGAGTTATTTATACCTTGAGTAATCATAGTCTGTCTAGAGATAATGGAGAATGAACAAGGTATGGAGCCAGAGTTGTAGCCTTTGTAGGAGCTGCAGCTGTAGGCAAACTATTTTGTTTGGTGTTTTTGGACTCTGCACATTACTATTACTGGATTGCAATAATCTCTGCTTATACTGGATTTTAAAAATAGTATGGTGCTTTAGAATTGAAATACTATTCTTGGACAAAATCTTGGGGAAAAGAATTGTATTTATTTTTTCATTCATAGCTTTGAACATTTTTCCTTGAATTTTTCATTTTCCAAGGAATTAAATTTTCTCTTGTATATTATTAGTATTTATTTTAAAATTAATTTGAAGTAATACCCAATTCAAACATCTCTCATTTCCATGGAATTGGAGGGAGTTAACAGTTGTTAGAAGCTGAGAAATATCTAATATCTTGCAGGATTGAACCCTGAATGGTGACTAAGCTATCTATCCTGCCAGAACACTGGCTTTGCCTATTTCCTCCAGCATTGCCTTCTTTGGTCATGAAATGCAGATATCCTTAGACTAGACCACTTTGAGTCAGAGGTTGTGTTTTACATCCAGCAAGGAGTTGTGTAGGGTTTATTTTGCTCTTTTGCATAGCAGAGCCAATACTACCTGCTCCCTGAATAAGCTGAAAAGTCTTGGTAGTGGCAGAAATGATGCATAGGAGTGTCTTAAATAATATTTGCTTTAGGAATTGGTTTGGAAAAAATCCAGCTTCCTCTTTTCAGACAGTGTTGCCCTAGTTGTTTAACTTGATTAACTGAGAGTGTTTATCTCTTCTGCAAATGTAATAGTGCTGATTTTTTTTAATAAAATTCCCTTTGGCCACAGGGGAACTGTTGGCAGGGAGAGGAGGGAAAGAATCAATTTTTGCTGATAAAGCTGTATAAATTTTTTTTTGCAGAAGAGCAGTAGGATTCAAAAAATAATTCACGTTTTCAACTGATATTCTGTTGGCAAATCCCAAAGAGTTAAATTTTAAACATATTTAGCTGTTTAGAGGAGGAATAAGGAATTTAATCAGGACTATCAAGACATTTTCAAGCAGTGAGACCTTGATTAAGTTGCTATATTATTTTAGATGGAGTGTTTCTAATTTTTGTCTTCCTTCTTTCTTAATAGCCTGAATTGGTTGCTAAGTCTAGACCTTTCAGTATGGCTACACCTTGTTGCTTGCCAAGTATCTGATACCAGACACAGCTCTGGAGACACAAGTGCTGTACCCACAAACCTAGTGAAGGATGCATTCTAGTTTTCCATGGCATTACTCAGCTCACTGCAATGAAAACTCATCAGGCTGTAGCTGAGAAGGGGTTCCTTGGGCTGTGTAAATGGGAAACTGGTGCTTTAAGAGCAGTTGTCTTGAAACACTTCAACTGCTATGCTAGGATTTGACCAGATTTTTTTAAATAGCAAAAAGGGACAGTGTTTTGTCAACATGAGTGCAGAGGAGCACAGGATAGCAAGACTCGCCCTGCAGAGCAATCCAGTTATGTAACTTCATATGACAGGGCAGATGGATCCTGTTGCTGCTGGGGCACTGCTGCAATTACAAAATCATGAGTGCAAAAGCTGGAACAACCATGATTTTGTCCTCAGATATTAGACTTTAGATTCAGAAGTTTCCATATAATTCTGCTGAAACTGCAACTCTGCAGGCAGCTGAGACAACACAAAAGCCTGAGAGTAAAAAGGGAGGGGCAAAGACAGTTTTCCCAACACTTTCTCCACCCACTCCTATCATCTCATTGACACAATGAGAAACATCTGTTGCCTTTTAAAATATTCAGTTAGTTCCTTGTTTTAAATTACTTCTAAATAGACAGTCCTGACCTAGACCATTCATTTCAAACTGAAGTGGCTTCAGCCTGATATAAACAACAGAAAACAGTAACACCTACCTTCCTAGGTAGTAAGATTTATATATACATTTTAATATTCAGTGAATATTTGCTTGACTCTTATCATACACTGAATGCACAATTTGTAAGCTGTAGAGAAGATGGCTTTTAAAATAATGTGCCCATCTCCCACCCCTAGCTGCATATCCTACCTTTTGGAAGTTTTTTCAAACAGATCCCAACTAAATTTGGAGACTCAGTTTCAGTCGTCCAGGTGAAAATAATTCTGCTTTTGGTGCTTTCTCTCAGGCTATGTTCCGAGTGCCTTTAAAAATATTCAGCTGCATCACATGAGATTTTAGAAAGCTGATTGCTGAATTATATTATAGCACCTTATGGATAGCTGACAGACCAACATGCCCAAATAAAAATGTCAGAATAATCAGCCTTGTATCTTTAAAACTAAGCATGCAGAATGAACAACTCCACAAAAACGTGGCATTTCTTTAGTATTGTCAGGATAGCACGTGCTATAGCAAGATACCGATAGTAGTAGGCTCCTCTTCAAAAGCATTGGACATGGGCAGTCTGATTCAGATGCTATGTGAGAGCCAGGTTTCTTTTTGTCATCTCTGTACCAATTATGGGATCTTAAAAGCATTTCAAATGATAAGTGTGATAAAAAGCTAGTTTGGTTTTTCCACAACTTCTTACTTAGGTACTTGTTACTGTTTTCACTGTCCTTCCTTTTATGTAAGGTGGAAAAGTTGTGGCCTCTAGTGGAGGGATGGCACATGAACAATGTACAGACTGTGCAAATCGGAGAGATCAGAACTGGGAGGTTGTTTCCCCTGCAGCCAGAGGTGTTGGATAGTAGTGGCATAACAGTGAAAGAAACAGGTTCTTAGATGCTTCTGGCAGAGGAGTTCAGAGTTTAAACAGTCACATGTAAATACATGTCGTTATCTCCAAAGACATTCAATTCCACATCTGAGACTTCCAGAAATTAGCTGGTAGTGCTATTTTTCTGTAAACAGTAAGTGTTTGACTTGAAGCAGCAAAGCAGGTGAGAAATGTAGATGTGCAGTCTCTTACACTGAAGGAAGTAATAAAATTCACTGGCCAATTGCCAGATATGCATACTCCAATTACATCATAACTCTTCTATGTGCCCTGATGTAAAATGGATCTAACTCCAAGATATGTGCTTATTAGGGCTCCAACTTTAGAAATTACAGCACTAGTAAATAAATAAATAGAAAAAACACTAAAATTGCATGCATAATTTTTGCATTTTGAGTGAAATTAAAATGTCTGTTCTAACTGGAAAGAAGCAATTATGACCTGCTAGTTTGAAAACAGGTTTTGAGCTGCTTATATGAATGTGTTTTTATAAGTAGACTCTGCTTTATAGAACCTCTGTCAGCTTTGGTTGTGTTGATTACTTGTACTTTTATTTTTTTTGCTTTGAGAATAATTTTGCTGCTTTCTCTTTTGTAAAGGACACTGAAGCCATGAAGAGAGCTTTAGCCTTAATAGATTCAAAGATGAATCAGGCAAAAGGTTGGCTGAGAGATCCAAATGCACCTCCAGGTAATATTTAAACACAACAGCATCAAGTATTTTGATTTTTTTGAGGGTCTTATTATTTCTTTTGTTTAAGACAAAATGGTCTTTAAGCATTACTAGCCCTTACATAGTGGATCATTCTGAAGGAGCCTGTATTTACTCCTTTCTTTAGATACTGGGAATTGAACAAGCTGTGTCTAATGACCTAGAAGCTTTGCTGTTTCTCAAGGGTCTAAAAGATATGTATTCTATGGAAAATACATCTTATTTTGCACTCGAACAGTAAACCCAAAAACTTATTAATTGAACAGTACTTAGGTGCAGCCATGGCTAATATTTACAATCCCTTCTTTTGTATTTTCAAATTTTTGTAACTTGAGATGTCTCTAACAGAACCTCTTTAAATGTTTTTCAGTCTTCACATAAAATTTTGAGTGTGAATCTGCCATAAATACACTTAATTACAATCGCCTTTACTTATATAAGGAGTTTACAGTGGTATGTGTCTTTAAAGTCAATAAAACTTGATAGAGGCCTGTTCCATTTGGATATTGAAAGATCTTATCAGATGGATTTCCTCTGAAATCAAACGAATACAGTTGTAAAAGTTGGATGTGAATTGTTGTTTTTTGGTGGATATCTCAATTTTTGGTGAATGTACTTCCATGCCTGAACCTAATGCAGCTGAAAGGATGTGATATCATGTAGTAGCTCTCTTGTAGATGTCAAGGAATGTGAGGTTTGTTGCACTGACTGGCTCTGTGTCTCAGGGGATGCTGGTGAGCAGGCCATAAGGCAGATCCTCGATGAAGCTGGCAAAGCAGGAGAGCTGTGTGCAGGCAAAGAGCGCAGGGAGATCCTGGGCACGTGCAAAACCCTGGGGCAAATGACTGATCAGCTGGCTGAGCTCCGGGCAAGGTAAAGCTCTTAAGTGGGATGGACACTTCCCAAGTGCTATTAAAAAGTTTTTTTTGCAGTTATCACTTGCTAACCTGTAGAAAAGCAGGCCAGAACTGTATTTTACCTTTTTTATTTCAGTCTCTTCTGATAAGAATAATGTTTTAATAAGTGAAAGGTTAATTATATAATAGGATGATCAGAATTGCTCAAGTAGATAATTCTGAGTTTGAGTTTTTGTCTAACACAACCTTCCTCCAAATTAGGCAGAAAGGAAACTTTAAGCTCTCCGGTTAAGTCTGTTCTTCAAAAATGATATACCTCAATTACTGTAAGATCCATGGATATTCTACTTTTTAGGTGCTTTCTGGGATGTTAGGGGACATGTGGTTGTTTATCCTTCATTGGCAAATTCTGCTGAACTTTGTGTGGCACGTGATTGAGGCAGCTAAGACATTTTATTTTCATATTTATGTTTTTATTGACTTGCTGTCCTCACTTAGATGTGGTGAGACTTTAACTCCTGCAGATTCTGACTCTGCAGCAGTCTGTAAATGAGGGGAGAAGAGGCCTTGCCCTGGATGCTTTAATGGAACTGTATCCTTAAATGGCTTTACTTTTTGACACTTAAAAAATGTTTATTCTTCTGAGGATGCTAAATGTCACATGCTGGAATAGGGAAAATATGCTCTTGGGTTGTATCTCTTCTTCTGTTCCTCGGTTGTTTTTTGTTTCCTTAAGGAGGAAACAAAACCTGATTAAATACTATATCCCTTGCAATAATTGCTGGGAATACTCATAAACAGGTTTTGTTCCCTCCTCACTAGAAAATAGCTTTTGTCAATCATGAGCTGAATCTGTGGTGCTGTTTTTGTCTGGGGCAGAGGACAGGGTGCTACACCCATGGCTATGCAGAAAGCCCAGCAGGTGTCCCAGGGCCTGGACCTGCTCACTGCCAAGGTGGAGAATGCAGCCCGCAAGCTGGAGGCCATGACCAACTCCAAGCAGGCAATTGCTAAGAAGATCGATGCTGCTCAGGTACCACTAGTGATTAACAGATAGCTGAGAATGTGATTACAGTGCTGCTGCTGGAGCTGGTATACTGAACTGCTGGAGCTGGTTCCAAACAAAACGCAGTTACTTGATAGGAAGAACATAGAGGGGATACGTGCTTTAACAAAGAGAAATCTTAATTTAAGTCATTTACAGCGTATGGGAAGTTTTGCTTCTGTTGATGATCCTTTTTTGGCTACTTACTTGGCATTACTAAAAATGTCAAGGTTGTTAAATTAAAATGATGGAACACCTTGAATTGGCATATAAACTAATCATATTAAAGAAGAGTTTCAGATTGAACAGACTTATTTGTGGGTAAAACCAGAGCCCTTTTTTGGGAGTGGAGTTGAGGATTTAGAACTTCTTATTAATGACAGAAATGATGTTAATGAAACTACACTTTCTTTCAGTTGATCTTTTATTTTTGTTACTCTTAATATCCCTCAATGGTCAGTCTCTTACCCAGTGATGATTATGATGGTCATCAAATAATGGATATTCTCTATATACACATTATCTAAATGTGTATATGTGTCTATTATCAATATATAAAGATACATTAATATTACATATGTATCAAATGAAATGATAATGGGACTTTTTAGGAAGAGCTCTGTGGAAGTACCACCCTGGGCTCAAGAGCATCCGTTTTCATTTTTTTCTGAAAGTCACATCATCAGTTTCTAAAGGCAGTGATTCAGTTGTGCTTTTAAAATATTGTTGGCAAATGCTGAGGGGACAGATAGAATATAAAATCTTTGGGTAGATTTTATCTAGTTTGACCTTGTTTTTCAAAACAGAAAAACAATGAGGCAATAGAATAATTTCATGGTATCTAAAAACCAGAAATTGCTTTTGAGAAGTATTTTCTGTTAAATCAAGTTTTGAAAGCTGTATTTGTATTTCTTTCTGTATAAAAGCATGTATAAAATAAACATTACTTTTAGTCTTCAATTGTACATAACTTTTCTGTCAAGAATTGGCTTGCAGATCCTAATGGGGGCAGTGAAGGAGAAGAGCATATTCGGGGAATTATGAATGAAGCAAGGAAAGTTGCAGAACTATGTGAGGAGCCTAAAGAAAGAGATGATATCCTTCGTTCCTTGGGGGAAATCTCTGCTTTGACAGCCAAGCTGTCAGACCTGCGACGACAGTAAGGATTTGTTTTGTCACCATTGATTGATTTGAATGGCCTTCATGTGCAGCTCACCATGCTGAGCAAGATCAGAATATTGATGATGAAAATAAACCCTTGTTAGTTGTTCAGCCTAGTGATTTCTATCTCAAAGCCTAGCTTGCACTAGCTTCCTTTAAAAAAGGGTAACCAGAGATGTATTCCATAGAAGTATTTTCTTCTACTGCCTATGGAATATTTCAGGAGGAAGCTGAAGCCAAAAGTGAGCTTGTTTATACTGTCAAAACAAGGTAATGAGAAATAAGTTTGTTCATGCAGATAAATGTCATCACTGGCTTTTGCTGAGCCGGTTACTAAATATCAAAGTGGAATATCTACCACTTCCATCACTGTCAGTGTTCTGAGCTGTAACTGCAAGCTACACAAAAGATAAGACTTTCAGAAATTATATTTCTCTATCAGTTTTGCAAACTGGCTGCTTGAGAATGGAAGAGGAGAAAGTTATTGTACAAACTGTGATCTTCACCTAAGGCTGGTTGCAATATAGCAATAAATATTTTTCTTGCTTCATTAGTTAGATGCTTTAATCAAGTTTTTATTGAGGTTTAGCTGCTGTAGGTCTTAATGTGCTACCTTTTGTCAAGTTTATATATAGCCTTTGGTCTGTGGCTGCTGACTCTTCTGCTTGTAATCTGCATGGCATGATTGCAGTTGCTCATAAGACAGCCATGGAAATGGGAAATCAATTCTTACACCAGTATTGGCAATGACAGTATTATGCCTTCCCCCACCTCAGTGCTGTGCTGAACATAGGTCATGTCCAGGTACCACAGCAGAGAAGTGCTGCTCACAGTCTCAACCCAAGTGTAAAATTCAACCTTATTTAAAAATAAAGTGCCTTTTATTGTGTCTTCCTGCTGAACTTGAGATAATCTGTAAATGATCTTCATATGACTACACTTTTTTCTTTTTTTATCCTTAGTGGGAAAGGTGACTCTCCTGAGGCCCGTGCCTTGGCTAAGCAAATAGCTACATCACTTCAGAATTTACAGTCCAAAACAAACAGGGCTGTGGCAAATACAAGGCCAGTTAAAGCAGCTGTCCATCTGGAGGGCAAGATTGAACAAGCTCAGAGGTGGATAGACAATCCTACAGTTGCTGATCGAGGAGTAGGTAAGTGTTTCTCCGTGATTTTTTTTCCTCCCAGTTTTAGAATCCAACTTGTCACTAATTTTTTTGGGGAAACTACTGCTCCTGAGATGCTGAGGATGCATTGAATCTTCACTGGTGTGGAGACTTGAAGATTTATACCTAAATCCTGACTGCAATTACAGAATTAAGCTGGCCCATGATTCTTTGTGTTCTTTCCTAAAGAATGGAAGAACATGTGCTGTAGAGAAGACAAACTTAAGATTGTTCCTTGATTTTTCTCATTATGCAAGTATTGTATCTCAAATTTGAATTTATATCTACTCCAGCAAATTGAGTGATTAAGTCCTTCAGAGGGGAGAAGAACATTCATAAACCTGAGCTAAAAGTATAACTTGTATGGTTTCTGGGTTATCTGAAGAGAATGCTAATAACTAAAGAGAGAGGGGATTTGATAATTCCAGTATGCTCTCAATGACCATACAACTGTGGTTCAGGAGTTGCTGGCACTTGACAGGATACTTGTAAAAAAAGTAACTTAAGAATATAAAAGGTGGCAGCAGTGCTGGGTGATTCTTGGATAGTCTGGCACTGTGACAACTTCCTAAGTAATATTAAGCTTGCTCACAAACTTGAATTACTTGTGGGGTTAGCATTAGCTTAAAATTATTCTTCAGTAGGTCTTTGATGGACTTAATACATGATGAGTGCTTTTAAAAGAATACTGCTATTGTATTATTGAAAGAACAGAGAATTACATTCCTGTGAATGAGCAGGAAGCATCTGGAAGTGAATGAAGGAAATTACCCATGCTAAAAATAATCTTTTTTTTTACAGAAAAGCTTTCAACACACTGTGGAAGCTTTGTTAGGTGTTTGCTATCCCCACTGTCCCTTCCAATCCAGACTACTTGACACTTCTTACTTATGGCTTCTGGAATTCTGGAAGAGGGCATTTGGCTTTTAAAGTTATGTACTTGTCTTTTCTTCCCTTCTTGCTGCTCATCTGAAAATGATGTGGAGATGAATTGCAGTGTTTGGAATTTGCAAGTGCTTTCTGTTGGGGTTGACAGATGAGTTATTTAGAAATACCTGACAGCTGCCATGGTTAATTTTTGTCAGACCACTCTAGTTAAAAAGGATTGATCTCTAGCCAGAGTTGCTGTATTAAGCAAAAGGCAACTGGTGACAGTTGAATTCCTCTGTGGTTTTGAACTGTAATTATTCAGTGATAAACTGCACAAGATCTTTTCTACCACCTAGACAGGTGTTGTTAAACGCCAAGACCTGGAGGTGTGCACGTGTGTGTGCAGTACTCGGTGGTGCCCTGGTTTCCCCCTCTGCCTGTGGCAGTGTTAATGCTGGGTCCCTGTCCCCTGCAGGCCAGGCTGCCATCCGCGGGCTGGTTGCCGAGGGCCGGCGTTTGGCCAACGTCATGATGGGCCCGTACCGGCAGGACCTGCTGGCCAAGTGTGACCGCGTGGAGCAGCTGTCGGCACAGCTGGCTGAGCTGGCTGCTCGAGGGGAGGGAGAGTCCCCCCAGGCCAGGGCCATTGCTGCTCAGCTCCAGGACTCGCTCAAGGTAAGGACTTCACTCCTTCAGCAAGCCTTCAGTGTGGGAGGCAGCCATGGAAACACAGCTACACACCTGCTGCTTTAGCTCAGGTGTTCAAAGCAAACTTTCTACAAAGGCCTTGTTATCGTGCCATAAGGCTTAATTTCAAATGAACAGTTTAGAAGAAAAATATAAGTTTCTCTTAAAATAAAATAGTATGCTAGCATTGCAAATTTGAGGGGCAGGGTGTCACATCATGCTGTTAATGGCTTCTAATGCTGCGTCAAGGAGTGGGGTATGTAAGCTCTGTATATTTCAAATTATGTAAAAGGTGACTAATTGGTCATACTTGTAAGGTAATTTTATCTTAATGTCTGCCATTGGAATGGGATTTTTTTTTTTGCAAGAGAAGGTTTTATGATATTTGAACACCTACAACTTTATATATCTTTCATATGCTAATAATTTTCCACTTTTTTAAAGGATCTTAAATCACGGATGCAAGAAGCAATGACCCAGGAAGTTTCTGATGTTTTTAGTGACACCACAACTCCTATTAAATTGTTAGCAGTAGCAGCTACTGCTCCCTCTGATGCTCCCAACAGAGATGAGGCAAGTATAGCCAGGTGGTCTTTTCTTTCCATATAAAACTTCAGTTATTGTTTAATTTTACCTGAATTGGTATTTTGAAAAACAAATCAGTGTTCTGAAAAATGAATTGGTATTTTTTTTCTCAAGTTTGTGATACATGCTTATTAATTCTGACAACATAATGATTACTATGCAAACCTCTCCAGACTCCTGGATAATTTGTATAACCCTGGAAACAGTGCTGCCCCTGACTTCAGGAAATGGCAAAAATGTCTCCCTGTGTTGTCATTACCACATTGCTATCAGTGGGCTACAAAATTCTTGTGCAAAAATCCCTAACGCACTAGTTGGTGGATTTTTATATCTCAGCATTACATGAGTTGATTACAATAGTCAAATTCATGCCAGAATTAATCAACAGATTAAACCTGCTCTCTTGCTAGATATTGTTTCCTGTACTTGAAAGCCACAGGCTGCACATGAAGTACCTAAAATGTCTGGCAGTTCTGTTTGGCTGTTTTGGCTTTTGGCTACATGATCAACATAATTCCCAAGGCTTTGGAAGAATTCAGCTTCATTGCAGGATAGCTTTTTATCCAAGTATTCTGTTTCTTGAATATCTAAGGATTATAAACGGAGGGAATTTCTTTTCAATGTGAATTTTTGGTGTAAATCCCCTTATTTATCTTTCAAATATAGTTACTTTTGTATTGTGGTTTTGAAGATGAATATCTGAGCTAAAATAGTTTTAATAGAGTACTTCCTGCAGCAGCAGTCATCAGGAAGTACTGAACGTCATACCTTGAAGCTATAAAGTGTATATACATCTCCTTAGTTGTCTCATTGAGATAGTAAAGAAGCAAGTCTGGTAATGTAAAGATTAAAAAACCAAATACCTTCAAAGCTTTTGTGTCCTTTTGCATCCTTTCAGGATGAGTTAAGTAGGGATGTTATGAAGGTGTCTGACACTTTGAGGAAATTGTGTATTCTGTTAAGGAGGTGAGGGTTTTTTAAAATGTTTTTTTCTCTTTTGACAACTAGGTGTTTGATGAAAGAGCAGCAAACTTTGAAAATCATGCTGCTAGACTGGGAGCTACAGCAGAAAAAGCAGCTGCAGTTGGAACTGCCAATAAAACTACTGTGGAAGGCATTCAGGCAACAGTAAAATCAGCAAGGGAACTCACCCCACAGGTGCTTGCTGGGTTTAAAGGCTGGGGATGACTTCTGGGCGATTTTCCTTATGCTTCTGTTCTCAGAAAAAGTTGTTAATAGCAACAGGGAACATAGTACTGGCACTCTTAAAAGGGGAATGGCAAATATGTCTATACATGATACTAAGTAGAACAAAATGATCAAATGATACGTTTTATTCTTCAACTCTTGCACAGAAGTATCTGTAACTTATACTTGAAATAAAATGATTTTGAGGCTTAGTAAAATATGCAAGTGGAAAAAATGCTCCTTTTTTTTTCCAAAATAAACATATCTAAATGTTGGTAGTGTAATGAGTATTGTACTTTATGGTTTCAAGAGTTGTCTATAAGATAAATGAGTACATAATTGAAGTTCCAGAAAAACGTACTTGTGCCAGCTAATTTCAGAAGATCTTCAAGGAGCTAGATGTTGCACTAGAATTAATGAATTTTCAAATGTGTGGAGCTACACACCAGTCCTGAAAAAACAAATGCATTTTCAAGGATGTGCATAATGCTGATGTGTACTGACAATTAAAAATGTCTTCTGTTGGCAGGTAGTATCAGCAGCTCGGATCCTCTTGAGAAATCCTGGAAATCAAGCTGCTTATGAACATTTTGAGACCATGAAAAACCAATGGATTGATAATGTAGAAAAAATGACAGGTAAAGTAGGAATTTTTGTTGAAGATCCTACCTGTGGCTAACTAGCTTGTATAGATTTTTCTCCATTCTGTTTGGACTGATGAAACACACAAAGAATAATGACTGACTAAAAATAAGATAAGTGGGAATGTGCTCTCTGACACCAGGAATATGTATATGTTATAGGATCTACAAAGTAGCTGCCTTCTTATCTGTTAATACTGAGCTGTAGAAAAGCAAGTCCTGCTTTAGTTCTTTTTTGGGAAAAATCAGGATACCATCATTTTTTATTGTGGTTGCTATTTTAGCAGTATATCACTATGACAACTTGAGATTTTCTTCTATATAATGTTGGCATGTTGAAATAGGACAGATAATTAACTGAAGGAAAGAAAACATGTTCAAAATATTGTAACAGCTCGATGAACACAGAGAAGAATACAAAGCTCCTGATCCTGCTGAGGCATTGAAAGGTTTCAGTCCTTCCCATGTGCAGATGCTTTGCACTGACCTGCTGAGCAGCTGACTGTGTACTGCCTCCTCCTGCATCCCAGTAATTAAATCCTGGGTATTTTAAATCTCACTGCCTTGTCACTATGAATCACCCCTATGTGAAAAGCACATCCAGAGCGGTATTTCCTTTGGAATGAATGAGAGTACAAGAAGTACTGAATATGCTTAAAGAAATTTAGTGTGAAGAATGAATCTCTGCTGCATATACTGTGAAAGCCAGTTCTTGACTGAAACATTGCTTAGTGGAGGAGTAAGAGCTTGGGGTGTCATTAACAAGCTTCACCATGGTAACTGTCACAGAGGTACAACAGAATCAGAAGTTAAACTGCAGCAGTACTTTGGTCTGATTTCCATGTCCTCTTCTGCTCTTCCCCACATCCCACTTTTAAAATACCTTTCTAGTTTAGAACTATCTCTGGAATACCAAATATCCCTTTCCACAGATGAAACTAGAATATTAATGTATTTAACTTTTATTCTAGGGTTGGTGGATGAAGCCATTGATACTAAATCTCTGTTGGATGCATCAGAAGAGGCCATTAAGAAGGACCTGGATAAATGTAAAGTTGCAATGGCCAACATGCAGCCTCAGATGCTGGTAGCTGGTGCCACCAGCATTGCCAGACGAGCAAACCGCATCCTGCTGGTTGCAAAACGGGAGGTGGAAAATTCTGAAGACCCTAAATTTCGGGAGGCTGTTAAAGCAGCCTCTGATGAGCTGAGCAAAACTATATCACCCATGGTAATGGATGCTAAAGCTGTGGCAGGCAACATTTCTGATCCTGGTAAGGATTCAGTCAGCTAATTTAAAATGTGCCTTTTATTGACTGGAGATGATGTGAAGTAGTGCTCAGTTTTTCGTATACAGCTGTGTATCTCCTTTTATGTAAGTATGGTGTACACTTACATCCCAGAAGGATGAAATCAAGTTCACACTACTAACTGCTGCATCCTGCTGTTCTAAAGTGCAATCAAAGGCCTTTGGCATATTCAAGGGAAAAGGATTCTGCATTCTCTTATGATATGTGCTTTCATATTCTTAATTAGAAGCATTTGTTACTAGTTTCAAGTAATACTACTTTATATAAGAAAGTATTACATATTTTATCTTATTCTGAAAGTTGTTCAGCAAATTACTTTGGCTGTTATTGTGATTGTTAGTGATTATTACTCAGCCAAGGCTTTATTGTATGCATGTTGCATATGACACTAACATTTCAAGCATACAAGTCTGCTGTAAACAATTTGGTAGTTTTTAAACACACACATAAGTGTACTTAGCACAGAACACTATTGAAGGAATTTTTGGGGGTAGTGTTCTAAATATTACTAAGTTCTACTAAATTGGTATTAAACTGTAATGAAATTTTTGTTCAGGTTTGCAGAAGAGTTTCTTGGATTCTGGATACAAAATTCTGGGAGCTGTGGCCAAAGTCAGAGAAGCCTTCCAGCCTCAGGAACCAGATTTTCCTCCTCCTCCTCCTGACCTCGAGCACCTTCATGTAAGTGTAGATAGTTTGTAGTAAAATACAGTTGTCATTGACATGTGAATTACAGTGAAATGACTTAGGTATATTATTATTCCTCAAAAGGAAAGATTAAAAACATGGTATTTTCTGTAACAGGAGCACTTGAAAAACTGAGGCCATACAGTCATGTCTTACCATGACACCATTGTTCACTCAATCTTTGCTGTATTTCATTGCACTCAATAAGAAGTTTGCCCTCCTTAGCTGACTGATGAGCTCGCTCCTCCGAAACCCCCGCTGCCAGAGGGTGAGGTTCCCCCGCCCAGACCACCACCACCTGAAGAAAAGGATGAAGAGTTTCCTGAGCAAAAGGCAGGAGAAGCAATCAATCAGCCCATGATGATGGCTGCCAGACAGTTGCATGATGAAGCCCGGAAATGGTCTAGCAAGGTAAGAAATTGTTGTGTTTTGTGCTAAAAGGATTCTTTTATTTTCAGGATCAGTGTGTTTTGACTTACGACAGTGTCTTTCACAGAATAAGTAGTAAAAACACTGCTGTAGGAGGGATTACAAACCCTTTCAAGATCAGAGTGAACTAGGGTTAACAATACTTAGACTTGCTAGACTTTGTTAACATAGCTCTGGGAACACAGATGCACCCTGTATGCTAAGGTGTTGGTGATCCTTGGTGCTGGTATTGCCTAGAGAGTCACTAATACTTATGCTTGTGCAGGCTGACAAGCTGATTTGCTCTATTTAAGTGACTTTGAAATGTCTATATGGGAAAGTCCATATGGATGTTGCAGATCCAAGCTGCAGGAATCATGACCTGGTTTGTCTTAATTCTGGAAGAAGCTGCAAGGTACTTTGCAGTTCATCTGATGCATTTATGATGGGAAAAATGACCACATATAGGCGACCTGGTCTCATTTTTTTTTTTTTTTTGGAGTGAGTCATGTTTGCTTTTAAGGCTGAAATCCTGAATTTCCTTCCCATTTCAGTGCTATGAGGAAGTGTGAATTTGTTGGTTTCATAAATGCTAATATCACTTTGTTTTGCTATTCTCTTTTCTCCCTCCTTCCCCCCAAGAGCTACATTTTTCCTCTGGCAGAAGCTGAGTGCTGAGTAAGAACTTCAGAGATTTAGCTAAATTTGAGGGTCACAATTTGGCTTTTATAATCTCACCCTTTCTTTGCACTAAATTAGGTGGTAAGGAGATCAGTGGCTTACAGAATCAACTTAAGTGCTTTGCACTAAAGGAAAATCTGTTTTGCAAGCACAAATAAAATACAAGACAAGTTTCTTCAAGTCTGTCTGGGTGTCTCTAATCCAAAATCCACAAAACACTTCTGTTTTTAAAACTCGCCTGTTTTTTCTATTATTAAAACTCTGAACTCACTTGACTGGTTGAAAGAGAGATTGATGGATAGTGCTACTGAGGAATATAGGCTAGACTTGGTAAAACAGAACTATGAGGTCTTGCATATATGAAGTCCCAACAGACTGTGTGTCAACTGTCTTGCCTTTTTGCTGATCACTTTAGTCTACTGGTACTTTACCTGTAGTAAAGTGGCAGGGATGGGTGAACAAGTACTTAGTCTTTAAAAAAATGTTGATAACATTGTTCATTCTTCTACGAATGCAAATCTGTTTTTACTCCTTTACAAAAGCTGCTCTTCACTGAAAGCTTCTGGGCTTTCACATACTCTATTTTTCTCATGGAACATGAACTGAACAATGTATGTTGCTTTAGTTTCCCTGGCTTCTCCCTCATTTGAATAAATCAGAAAATGAGGGATATTTGGATACTTTTCATTAGATTAAGACTTACCTTCCAAGGCTGCTTTAATTTGAGTTGATTTGGCCTTACAAGTGTTAGAACTTCCAAAATTCCTGTATGTTGTTGTTAACAAAGATGGATATTTTTCCTATAAAAGGCCATATCTTAGGCAAAACACAGTTGCAACTGCAGTTTTTGGTAAGGGTACCTTTACTTTTATCATACTTGGCTTTAGTTGAAGAAAGAGAGTTAGTAAACTTGTAGGCTATTTTTGTATTGAAATATTGCTGTCTTATTAATGCCTATATTGTTATACCTCTTACCTCTTCCTTGAGAACTTCTCTAACATAATTTGTTTGCTTGAACCTTCTCTTTTTTTAAGGTAATGGATACAACATATCATGGCAAAACAGTATCATATGCTTCATAATCCTCTTTTTAAATTAATTCATTTTCAGTCTTCAAGAACTGTAATATTCACAGTATTCATGGCATTCAACATCACCTTCTTTTTCCAACCCTGTGTTGCTCTTTTACATGTTCTGTGTGGTACCTCAGTACTTTGCTTCTACAGTGTCTTCCATCCCATCTCTTTTTTTACTCTACAGCCAACAGTCAGTGGCTTTTCTGCTGCTATCTGCTCTTATCACACATATGAATGGGCTTCCATACAAAGCTTTGTATCTGAACAGACACCACAGTCATCAGCTGCTGTGCCTGCTCCTGTGCAGTCAGAACGGCTTCCACTGAGACAGAAAAGCCATTCATTTAATTGTTCACCTGTCAGTAAAATGCTGTTCTGTGGGTCAGCCTCTGTCTGCAGAAGCTGAATGCTCAGATGGAAAATGTTGCTGCATATTTGAATTATAACTTCTTACTATTTTTGATAACTTTGGTTTACAGGTGAACTGTTTGTTTCTTTCTGCTGATCTTTTATTACTTCCCGTCCTCCCCTTGACCTGATCTTAGAGCTGCCTTGTCAGATCCTGAGAGGCCAAGAGGATGTTTTGGTCACTAAAACTGCTGAGTTTGTGCTCTTCTACCAAATTCTGCTTCTTGTACTAACTGTCCCCTGTTTCTCCACCCTTGCTGCCACCTGCAAAGCCTGATGTGACTGTGATTAATGAAGCGGCTGAGGCTGGTGTAGATATAGATGAGGAGGATGATGCAGATGTTGAATTCACTCTCCCCTATGACATTGAAGATGATTACGAGCCTGAGCTGCTGTTAATGCCAACCAATCAGCCCGTTAACCAGCCCATTCTGGCTGCTGCTCAGTCTCTACATCGGGAAGCAACCAAGTGGTCTAGTAAGGTACTCCTGAGTCCCCGGGGACTGATCCGCGTGCATCCGGCCACTTGGAACGCTGACACATTTGCACCACTCTTGATCCCTGCTGGGCCCCGCCATCCTGAATGAATAAGTGTGTCTGCACTTCATTTTAAGGACTGAGAGTGGCTTCACGAGTTTGCTAGATCTGTTTGTCAGTACCGGATTGAAGCTTGATTGGGGTCACTTATTAATATTCAAAGACTTCCTCTTCCTTTGCATCTGCCTGGTCTTCTTTGTTATGGCAGTTTTAAAATTATAAATAGGGATTGTCTTCCTCCCCTTCTGGTTCCTTTTTCTATTCATGTTGGCTACCTGGGAAGCCATGGTTAATGGTTTCCTAATGACTTCCGGATACAGCAAAGTATACAGAATTCAAGAAGTCATTTAAGGTGTCTATTGTGCTTGGCCTCAATTGATGCCGTCAATTAACATCCCTTCCAACAAGGAATGGCTTTGTATGGCAGTGTTTATGGAAGAGACTGCCTGTCTGCTGGCTTGCACTGGGCTGTATTGCAAACGCTGGTCTTGAGAGAGAATTCTTGTCTGAAGAAGCTGCACTGAATGCTGTTAGCTGCTGAATTGAGATCCTGTCTATATGAAACCAGTGGAAATCTAACGAGGTTCAGACATTCACAAGTAGCCTGTCTTCTGTCTAAGCACAAATGTTTGCAAGATTGGGCACTTTTCATAGCATGCTGCAAAAAATAAGGTTGGTGTCCCATAACAAACAAATGTTAGGGGAGTGTGCATATGTGTGTGTGTATACTTACTTACCTAGATAGTTATACTAAACCATTTAATAAAAAGGGCTTTAAAAATGTTCTTGTCCTTTTCAGATTCTGGTGCTTGGATAACTTGTTAGACACTGATCCTTCTACGTGAAAACATGGAAAAGCTTTGTGTTATGTCATTTATATCCTAACTGGTTGTAGTAGCAAACTATTTAGCAAATAGGTCACGGTAACAAATAGTTCAGCTGTTTGGGTCACTGTATGTGTAAAATGCCTGGGATGTCATCTTGAACTTGCTCAGAGTGAGCCACACAAGTGTGTGCACAGGGCAGAGGATACCTTGTCTCAACTGGGTTCTCACTGTGTAATTTTTTGCTCTGAACTTCATTGGTCATTATCTGTGGGATTATTCCAGGGAAAGTGAGTACTAATACTTAAACTCACTCTGCTATTATTTCATCACACAATAGGAATGCTTCAAAGCACCAAATAGTTCTCTTTTGACTAACAACTTTCTGTGAAGGGGAATAAGAGAAATATACTAAATGTACTGACAGACTACTAACGATCAATCAGCTAGGTCTGCTTTCCCTTGCACTAGGTTTCTCTTTGGAACAGTGTATAAGAAATGGGTTTGCCTTGGTCACAATTAATTCACATATCAAATATTTCTCAGATGTATTTCTGTGACTGTAAACTTCGACATACAAGAAATCTTGATTTGAATATAAGAAATATCACTAGATTATCTTTTGAGAATGCATCTTCTCTCCTGGAGGCTTTACTTTAAAGGGAGAGGTTGTATGAAAAAAGATATTTTTTCAAGGAATAACTTATAAATAAGTTGCCTCTCACTTCCACGTTACCGGTGACAGAAGTTTTATGTGTTGGATTCTTTTTCGTTTATCCTTTAGCATTATGAGCAGCACAGCTACTGCAGATGCCACTGAAAATTTCATGCTCAACTGTTATGACTACAACTGGTTTAGCACATTTTTTAACTTTAAAAGAAGTCTTTTTCTGGAATCTGGAATTTCAAATGCTAATAACATGCTTTATCCTAAAATCTAGTCATCAGAGCAGTAACTCATTCCATGGACCAACTAACACTTTGCAACTTCTTTTTCAGTGTTGAAGTGAGATTTTTCCCCTGAGTGTTAAGAAAAAAAGCAAAGTCAGAAACACTGTAGTTAGTACAGCTCTTCCCTGTTCCTTGAAGAAACCTCTTCTTCCATCCTTAACCTGTGGGAGTGTTGGTACGGCAGCGCGCAGTGCCCTGGGCGGTGCAGTGACCGTGTCGTTCCGTGCAGGGCAATGACATCATCGCGGCGGCGAAGCGCATGGCGCTGCTCATGGCCGAGATGTCGCGCCTGGTCAGGGGCGGCAGCGGCAACAAGCGTGCGCTCATCCAGTGCGCCAAGGACATCGCCAAGGCGTCCGACGAGGTCACCCGGCTCGCCAAGGAGGTGGCCAAGCAGTGCACGGACAAGCGCATCAGGACAAACCTCCTGCAGGTAACGGGACAGGCGGCGCCTCCCTCACGTGCTGCTTTTGCTGTGCCTCTCTGTGAGGGTGGGCACAGCAGTTGTGCCAGTAAATCACGGGTATCTTCCCTTGGCTTGGAAAGTTTTGTCAAGGTCTGTATTTTGGGGTCCCATAGGAATATATATATATATATATATATGTAGTCATTATGTCAAGATGAACACCATCAATCCTCTATTAAAAACTTTTCATGCCTTCTCTTAGTGGACTTCTTTCAGGCAACTCTGACTCCTTTCCTCATAGTCAGCTCCACACAGCACTGACTCCTTTTCTTACAGGCAGTTCCACACAGACTCCTTCTCTCCTCTCTGCAAGTTTCCTTCTTCCTAGTGCATGACTGGCTAACCTCCAACCTGTCCCCTACCCAACCACCTAACCCTGTCTGTCCCTGCGGCACACTCCATCCCCAACTGCGGCACACTCCATCCCCAACTGCGGCACACTCCATCCCCAACTGCGGCACACTCCATCCCCAACTGCGGCACACTCCATCCCCAACTGCGGCACACTCCATCCCCAACTGCGGCACACTCCATCCCCAACTGCGGCACACTCCATCCCCAACTGCGGCACACTCCATCCCCAACTGCGGCACACTCCATCCCCAACTGCGGCACACTCCATCCCCAACTGCGGCACACTCCATCCCCAACTGCGGCACACTCCATCCCCAACTGCGGCACACTCCATCCCCAACTGCGGCACACTCCATCCCCAACTGCGGCACACTCCATCCCCAACTGCGGCACACTCCATCCCCAACTGCGGCACACTCCATCCCCAACTGCGGCACACTCCATCCCCAACTGCGGCACACTCCATCCCCAACTGCGGCACACTCCATCCCCAACTGCGGCACACTCCATCCCCAACTGCGGCACACTCCATCCCCAACTGCGGCACACTCCATCCCCAACTGCGGCACACTCCATCCCCAACTGCGGCACACTCCATCCCCAACTGCGGCACACTCCATCCCCAACTGCGGCACACTCCATCCCCAACTGCGGCACACTCCATCCCCAACTGCGGCACACTCCATCCCCAACTGCGGCACACTCCATCCCCAACTGCGGCACACTCCATCCCCAACTGCGGCACACTCCATCCCCAACTGCGGCACACTCCATCCCCAACTGCGGCACACTCCATCCCCAACTGCGGCACACTCCATCCCCAACTGCGGCACACTCCATCCCCAACTGCGGCACACTCCATCCCCAACTGCGGCACACTCCATCCCCAACTGCGGCACACTCCATCCCCAACTGCGGCACACTCCATCCCCAACTGCGGCACACTCCATCCCCAACTGCGGCACACTCCATCCCCAACTGCGGCACACTCCATCCCCAACTGCGGCACACTCCGGGTCTTAAGCTCCAGCTCCAATTTACTCTCAACTACCTGACCCATTCTTTTATAACACCCATCCTCATTGGGCAGGCAAGGCTGTCTCCATTTCTCAGCAATCCGTACAGCTGTAATTCATTGGGAAAAACTGCCTTCTGCACTGTCCTTACAAACTATTCTCCTACACATATATACTTATGTGAATATATATTCTGTAAAGGTAGAATTTGAGGTTGAAAGAACTTTTGAAAAAATACTGTGCTACAAATACTGATCTCTCTACATTGTTTTGCATTTCAGTCACTCATTCCTTTGCATCAAAGAATAGTACCAGAAATGTACGAATTCTAAGATTTTTCAGTCTCAGCCAAATATATGTATATATCATGCTATTCCTAACCAAGTAGACATTTTAGGAGTATCAGGAAGAATGGGGGAATGCTGGCTCCATCCTAAATATTTCCAAAGCAAGTCAAATAAGATTCAAATATCCTACCAATATTTATCAAATAGTTTTGATGGTTATAGGATCACCTCTATGCATATTCATTTTCTATTAGTATAAGAAAATAAAAACGTTTATCTGAAAAAAATGGATGCATAAAGTATTGGTTCAATTTACAATATGAAGTGGTTTTTATCTCTGTTACTTAGGTCTGTGAGCGAATCCCAACCATCAGTACACAGCTGAAAATTCTCTCCACTGTCAAAGCTACCATGCTGGGCAGAACTAATATCAGTGATGAAGAGTCGGAACAGGTAAGAGGTGTAAAGACTGTGATGGTAGCATGGAATTGTTGATCACTTTGATGGGGACAAATATACAACCTGTTCTATCAGATGTGTTCTGGGAACTTGATGTTGAAGCTCACCTCAGCTGTTCAGGGAGGATAACTTTAGCACAGCACCTTGGTTTCTGGCTCAAACGCTACCATTTAATAGAGGAACAAGCCAAAAAGCTACTCGGGTTCCAATTTTGCCATGAACAGCTTGTTAATCTCCTGCTTTGCCAGTAAAAAGCCGAGGGAAGGACTCGCAGACGCTGCAGGCTGGACCTGGGAGGGGCAGGGGCGCCCTCGAGTGGATTCCACGGGAAACGTTCATTTTCAAACATGACCTCGAGTCCTGCAGCTCAGTTACCTCCCAAGTGCATCTTTTCAGGACAAATCCTGCAGCTTTGGCTTCCGAGAGAGGTTGTTCTACTTAGTGACGTTAAGGTTGTATTCAGATTTTGCACAAATGCATGGTGAGGAACGGGAAAGTTTTGTTTGGAGTCAGGATAGCACTTGCTGCTTCCCAGAGACTGTTACTTCACTTCTATTTTCATAGCTTCAGGCAGCAGACTTAATGTATTTGTACTGGGAGTCTTTGTGCACAAAGAGTTTACGTGCTACTGTCCTAATCATGGTATTTACTGATATATTGGAAATTCTTCTTTTTCTTGACAGGCAACTGAGATGTTGGTTCATAATGCCCAGAATCTCATGCAGTCTGTGAAGGAAACTGTGAGAGAAGCTGAAGCAGCATCCATTAAGATAAGAACAGATGCTGGATTCACTCTTCGCTGGGTCAGAAAGACCCCGTGGTATCAGTAAATACTTGCCACATTAGTATTGTTTTCTGTAACTTAAAATGCCTTTTTTTGGAAACAGAAGAGATATATTAACAGCAAAAGGTGCTGTATACATGAGCTTAAGATTAGCTTATGCTAATGCCCCATTCTAAGGGTATGAATTATAAGATAATGCATTTCAAATGTCTTTGGAACACATTTGATATCCAACACCTCCAATTTGCTGCCAACAGTAGACAGTTGTTATAATTTTTTTTTTTTTGCTTTTCAAGATTCTCTTAGTGAATTTTGTACTCCCAGAAGCACATTTCATTTATGCACTGTATATTCCAGTAGTTTCCATGTGATGATATAAAACATGGACCTCACTTCAAGCTTGTCTTGAGAGTTTAGGACACTTGGTTACTTGGCAGTTTTTTAGGGACAATCATGGATACAGAAACTTTCAACTTCTCAACAGGATTTTATCTGGCTATTCTAAAACCATGCAGATATGATGGAAGGTGTGAGGTTTTTGATTAAAATGAGGAAGGTGGGGCAGCAGAACAGTTGTAAACTGAGGATTAAAACTCCATGTCTGAAATGCTATTTTTTTTTTTTTTTTTTGCTTTTGATTCTTGCCTGGCAACAGTACTTTAACAGAAACTGGAGCTGTCTCTGTCCCCTTCCTGTCACCCTGTAGGTAGGCATTCCAGAACTCTTGTACTGTACTGAAAGGTTTTGCAGATGATGTTAGTAGCACACTGTTGACAGCTTGAGCCTTATGGCTGGAGACCTTAAATCATGGAACTCTTCCCTTGCTCAGTTCTGCCATGTACTGAGCTGAAAAATCCTGGTTCTCTTAATGTAGCTGCATATCCAGGACCAGAATATGCCACATGCTGGCTCTTTCTTTTTGAAAACCAAATGAGCACATGCAATTATTCTTATTTCCCTCTTCCCTCCATCTAATATTATTCCAGCTGCTCAAGGTGAAAATTAAAAGATAAAGATATTCAGTTTAAAAATACCTTTAGCCTCACTGCTCTTCTTCCAGCAATGCATAAGCTTTTTGAAACCTGAGCTCTGCAGGGACATGAAACCCTCTTAGGTAAGCTGGTGGCTACCAGCAAATGGTGGTTCCTAATGTTGCACATACCTCATTATTTTTCCTGCTTGTGGAGTTTGGAGTCTCAAAATCTTTATTTTCAAATGAATTGAACAAAGTGTTACTGTATCTTTTAAAAAAAATCCCAAACAAAATAACAGTAAAACCCCCTACACTCCCCTTACTATAAAATAGACTTGATGTTTTATCCTTCCATAACTGAATATGCCTTCATCTATATATTTATATATGATCATTTAATTGCCCCATAGAAAGGAAAACTTGCTTGATAATGAGTTTCTACAATTTTTAAGGAATACTTGCAGACTTTTGCCCAAATCAGCACTGACCTCATAATACCCTCCTAATTTGCTGAGAATTGTTGCATCATCAAACCAGCTTGAATAGAAGTGTCCTTGGGGAAAAACTTCAGTCTTAACAGCTCAAAGGAAGAGACACAGCACAGTCAGCTGTCCTCTACCTGCCTGCAGCAGTTATTCTATGCTTGGACCTTCTCCCCTCCACCCCTTCATTGCACTGTTACCTAAAAAGGGAAGTGAAACTGTTGATAATACAACTGTCTCAAACTGACCTCAGCAAGAGAAGGCGTGTGTTCGTCTTGAATTTGCTCCTTGTGTCTGGGTATTATGAAATATTTGGTACTTAGGATCTTTCCTTAGTATTCTCTTCTTGCAGTTACTTGCAACAGGAAGAGGAAGGAAGGGGTGCCAGAGCCTTAACCTGGATGCATTTGGTTGGTTTCTATCAGATCTTTAACCTAATTTTAATGTAGTAATTTCTATTTAATAGTACATAACACTGAGTATGTAGGAATTATTTTAAAGGGGTTTTCTAAATAGTCTTCCTGTATTGCTTTACAATGCTCTTCACATCCCCTCATCCTGCTCCCACCATCCAGGCTTCTCTGTGAGATTTTTTTTTAATTATTATTATTATTTTAGCATCACTGTTTAGTTGCTTGAATGATATTAATGCAATATTACTAATGCCTTTAATACATAATTGTTTATGCCAAAGATCACTTTTTGTTTATTGAGGAATGTTTGCAGGAGAGTTATGAATCATGGTTGCCTTTGATATTCTTCCAGAATGTTTGCTCTAAGTTCTCAAGCTGTTTGTAGAAGCTGAGATACTTGTCCACCTTATGCAATTACTGCATTTTTGAACACTATTTGTCTCAAGTGCAGCAAAACTTTGAACAAGACCATGAATGTCACTTAGAAATGTTTTACCACTATAAAACTTTGTTTATAAACCAAAATGTATTGTATAGTCTAATGTTCTCAACCTTTCTTTGGTTCTGTTAAAACAATAAAAATGCATTTGTACAAAGATCAGCTTCTGAGTGTTAATGAAAGCAGTGGATGATGGTGTAACAAGAGCAGCAAAAAGCTAAAGCAAAACAACAATTGTTTCTACATGTTCTGAACAGAAAGAAAGTGGAAAGTTTCTCCAACAGGAAAAGATTAAACAAAGGTTTTTTTTGTCTTCTGTACCTGTCAAACTAGTAATTAAAGAATTTACCGGAAGCTGTGTTCAGGGGGAGAGAACAAGAGATTTTCCTGAGGCCTGACAGTGATCTGCTGTATTGTGAAAACTTGAAATGGAGTTGGCCTGGTTGTGTCGGTAAGGGAAGAACTGCTACTCTGACCAGCATCTTGTTAATGTGAATTTTACCTGTTAAATTGAATGCAAGGGTGATTAGTACGATATATTGTTATATTTCCTTCACTCCATCACTGTAAGAATGTCTTGCAAACATTTTTTCTTGCTAAGAACTTATACCAGCACACAATATTCTGACCTGGTAGAACCAATGTTTATTGGTACTGTAGGACCAAACATTGCCCCCTAATGCCAGAGGGCACCTGCTATTTAGTAATAATTGGTAAAATTCAGAGTTTTGTACCGTTCACACAATTCTCTCCATATCTGAAAGATGAGACCCTGACAGACAACCACCTTTGTCAGCACTCCTAAAGCTGGGCATGAGCAGGGAAGATCAAAACTTGGCAGTGTAATTCCTTTCTAATGCTATCCTGATTCCCTAAACTCTACTCTTCAGAGAGGTGCTGGTACTTTTTTTTTTTTTAAAAACACAACACAAACACAGGCCCCCTTCTGCAGTTGAGCTTCCTCTGTTGGGAGATACAGAAGGAAGCAGCACCTGTACAAGAAAAGGTATTGGCCTCACACACCTGCAGCCATTTCCTTGACAAAACACATCTCCATGCCCAGACTGGTTTCCTACTGCTGAGTGCAGCTCTTGCTGACAGTGACTTGTAGTGATGAGCTGGGCTCTCCCCTGCCAACAGCTTCTGTGCAAGCCCCCCTGGTGCCCCAGGTCCTGGAGCAGGAGGGGCTGTTCAGTCACACGTGGGAGGCAGCGCTGGGGTTGGGACTGGAGCTCTGACACTTCTTTATGACCTAGGTCAGGAAGGGTGTCAGCTCTGAAAGGCCATGGGGCAGCATTTCCAGGCTGCTAATGCAGCTCCAGCTGTTCAGATGTCAGCTTGGGATGTTACCTGTTACCTCTGAAGATTTCTTCTTCAGCTCCAGTAACTGAAGGATGCCATTTGCCAAAACACAGAGCGGAACTTAGGATGAGTGTTGAATTGATGGATCCATCGAAAAAG
Organism: Sturnus vulgaris; assembly: GCF_052056855.1. Lineage (NCBI taxonomy): Eukaryota > Metazoa > Chordata > Aves > Passeriformes > Sturnidae > Sturnus > Sturnus vulgaris. Next base: position 17,405,429 of record NC_142250.1, on the reverse strand, counting down.
GCAGACTAGAAAGTTGGTAGCTTTTAATAACCAGGGCTGTGTCTACACAAATGGAAGAACTTATTAGATGGTGGTTCTTCACAGTGCTGATTTATCTACTGTAATTTTAGAATTTCAAAATTGTTGTTTATGGCCAAGTTTACCCTAATGATATTACCGAAGTTACACATAGAGACTCTATGCTCATTTCTTTCCTTACTGACTGGCTGCCAGGGTTCAGATGGATTTCCCCTCCTCTTTCCAGACTGGATCATTTTTTGTCCCAGTATTTGAAATTTTGACTAGTAAGTGACTTTGGTTTGTAAGCCAAACAGGTTAGAAAAACAGAGGGTCTCCAGTATCCCACCCTTAATTAGTACTGAACAAATGCATGGTTTGGAACCTGATGGCTACTCTGGAATATGTTTTGGTTTAGAGAGATGTTTTTTTGGTATATAACAAGAAGATTAGACTGTTGAGTCTCTGAGATAGCATAAATAAATGTCCCCCATTTAAAAACAAGAAATATGAAAGGGCCCTTACCTGTCATGCTCCTAACAGCCTTTTAAAACCCTAAGCAGCTGCACAGTGCTCAAGTTCAGTAAAGATGTAGCAAATGATCATTGTTTAATAGTGTATCAGATACCTCCTGCTTAAGAGCATCATGAATCGTTTACAAGAGCATGAACATTTCATAGGGTGAGACATACTTGCAGTCGAGTTCCCTTTATTTCAGAACATTAAAGCACACAACCATTAAATACACTTGACACTTCTATTGTGCTATCTAAAAAGCTACTCTTGAAGGTACACACTGCACACATCTGGTGGCATCCACTTCAAACAAGTGGAACATCTAAATCAAAGCAAAGGCTTCACATAAAAAATAGATCTTACTCTCTGCAACTGTATTCTTAAAAAAAATGATGGGGATGATGAGATTGAATGGAAACAAAGTGGATTACTGAAGCAACAATCACCTCCCAGATTTAATGCAGGATGTTATTTTTATCAGCTCATCTGCAGATGGCAGAAATGAAAGCTGATTAAGGCAAATGCTTCTTAAGAAAGGCGATTTCTTGTAAACAACACAGAAATTATTTTTTACTTCATCAGAAGCTTTTTCAGGAGTGACACCTGCAATGTCCCTTGCCCCAGGGGTCCCTTGCCCCTCTCACTACTGCTCTATTTCTGAAGGGATTACGTGCTGCTTTGTGGAATGCCAGCTTGCAGCTGGCTGTGGGTGGAACTGAGCTTTCTTTGCAGGCAGCTCCAGCAGCAAAACATGCCACCAGAAGACTTTTCCAGTGGCCTGTCTGGCCTTCAGAATGTGCTTGACCTCAGGGCTTTGGTATCTGACTGGCAGTGTAGTGTTTGCAACATTTTGTGGGTTGCCCATATCAAACTATTCACCAGCACAACAATTCAGTAAAAAAAGAGTGAAAGTGTAATAGGAAAAAAAAAAGTACCTTATTTTAAAGCCATATTAAGAAAAACTAAGCTATGCTTTCATTTTAAGAGCTGCTGTGCACAAATGCTTTGATCCCAAACTAATCAGTGTCTATTCATTAATTAATTGGCACCTAACCAACATAAGTCACTAAGCAGTCAAGTCTTTTTAAGGGGAATTTCCTCTTAGCATCTTCTCATGTCCTGACTTGGAATTTTCCTGCTTTTGTAATATATTTGACACCTTTAAAAGGCTTGTATTTTTCTCCATACATGTCTAGGCGATTCACTTTCAGTCCTGAAAAAAGAGACAAGTACAAAGTTAAAAGCAGAATGCCAGGAATCACAGCAGTCTGATTAGAAATCCGGCTGTCTTGAAGCATATTAGGATTGGTTGGGAAGCTCATTTTCCTTTCTTTCACAAGTTCATCTGATTTGAAGCAGCAGATGAGAACATTCTTGTCACCTAATCATAGCTATCTTGGCAGGGCAGCACCTTGTTTCTCTTCTCCTCCATAAGCCAACAGCCTCCTTCCAAGAGATGAACTATGGAACAACCGAGTCTATCTTCCACAGCTCCTGTACACTGCACTCATTCCCCATCGTGGAGATGAAGCAAAGGACAAGGTTCAGAATTCTTTTCACCCCAAGTTGTAATTGCAAGAACCAGCAATCCCTCTGCTATTCCCTGAGGAAGGCCAGTAGTTATTAATAACCTACAGCTTCAGGTTGTTCCATGCTTTCTCACAGGTCTGTTATCTTTAGTGTCCAGCCACTGGAGAAGCTCTATCTTGCTAGATTTAAACTAGTTCAAGAGGGAACTGCAAGATTCTGTTCTTACACAGGAATTGTTATTTACTCCAAATAGGCTAGGGGCCAAAAAGACCATAGCCTGGTACCTATCCAGAAAGGTACCCCAGGTACTACCACCAACTCTTATCAGCTTCCTTCAGTCATCCTCCTCCTCTCTGAATGTGAGTTCTTGCAATGTTAGAGCCTTAATCCTGCAAAGCTTGCTTGGAGAAACATTTTACACAGGGACAACTCACATGATTTAAGTGTCTGCAGACTGAGGCCTTGTCTGCTTTAAATTTACTTTTGCACTTACCCTATAGACTTCATTCTGCTTTTACTTGCAGATTGTTTCAAAGATGAAAAACTAACCAGCTCCAGAAGGAAAGAGCAAGAAGGGCATTCTTCAAAATGAATGCATTTTTATGACCACTAGAAAGAGCTTTAGTGGTACAAGGCTAAAGCAAGTCAGGAGCAGCACACTAAATCATCAACCATCAATCTTCACTAAAAGGATGCATTTGCATGTTTAATGCACCAGTCAACAAAGAAAAATCCATTCTGTATACTTCTCACAGTCTTTCTTCAGCAAAACAATTGGGAATTCACAATTCCGAGCAAAGAAATCTTCCAGCAAGGGTAACTGCCAGGCTTGGGTAAATCAGACTATAATTTTGGACCATGCTGACTTCAGATCTGCATCTCCAATTAAATGATTAACAGTTTCCCACATAATTTCCTACATCAGCTTATTCTGCCAGCATCAATTTCATGTAATACCTCCCCACTCACCTGAAATTGCAAGCTGTTGTATCTTAAACTGGATGTTTAAACTTGGGTTCTCCTCTGGCTTGGGGGCTCCAGACTGCAGGTTTACCATGCCCTTCAGGTTTGGGAGCTTTTGAGGGGTAATTTTGCCCACATCCCATGTTAGCACCTTGTTAGGAAGGAGAGAATAGTAGTAGTAGCATTCTAGGGAACAACCTCATATGGTCAAGTTCATGTCCAGCTTTTGGTTTGCAGGCTGGGTACAGACAGTAGCCTGGGAGCCCCGATAATGACCTCACTGGCTGGGAGAGGGCTCCTGCAGGTATGGGGTCTATTTTACACCCTCTCAGTGTGGGTCTGTGCACTGAGAACATCTTGTTCCCTTTGCTAAGGATAACTGACCCTGATGCCTGTTTGGGTCAGCTGGATCCATGAAGCCAAGACAGTCACCAGCACAAAGATCACAGAAACTTAAACACAAGAAGGAGGAGGGTAGGAGCAAGGCACTGGACCAAAGGAGATGTCTAAGCCAGACTAACTTTCTCAAGGCTCACTTGTTTGCCATTGTTTCTTACACTCACTGGAGAAACGTGGAACCAAGCAGGCCCTTTACTCACCCACAAGAAGTGGTTAGTTTGTTCTTATCATAAACTCATAAATACAGAAAAACCTCAATTCTATATGCTTTTAAAAATTTTTGAAGTTTCAATCCACCTAGTTATCCCAACTCTTGATAAAAACACAGTAAAATTTATTTCTGCGGAGAGGAAAGCAAACTGTAAGTTTTTTTGTTGGCATTTTTCTTATAAAATGATCAAGGTCTATTGTTTTTGAAACAAAATGCTAATTGGAGAGCTTTCCCTAACAATTTTAATGAATTGCTGACTGAGATATTCTAAGGGCAACAGAAAGCTCAGAGCAGGGTATTAGAGGCAGCAGAATGATTTGGCTCAAACTGCTTATCAGCAAAATGGCTCCTGGGTACTAAAAGGTTTCAGGAGCTTTATGAAATTTATGTCTCAAACCCCAACTCCCAGGCAAGGAATCAGGAGCCCAAGACATGATTTTCAGACGCTTTTCTTTTCCTGTGTCTTTAGGCAGATCTTTTGGAAGAAATTTTTTCTCATCTCCTACTCCCAGTTTTGCTGTCTACCCATTTTCAAGACTAGTGCATTTTATTCAGAAAAATAGGTTTTCACAACGTATATTGCAAAATATATAATGGCTGAAACTATCAGCAAAATACCGATGCATCCACTAAGGAAATATATGGGTTAAAGATCAGGGTGAAAAGAGAGGAAGGGAAGGAAAAGGATACTGACAAAGTCAGAAATCAGAGCTGGTGTGTATCTAAGTTTGAAAAAGCAAATTTTAAAGGTAAATTTTTAATTCATAAATGTATGCTGAACATAGTTTTCTGCAAGTGTTCCAGTATTCTGCAATATGGGTGACTTGTAATAATGCTATCTTTAATATTTAAATAAATAAAAATTCCAGACTTACTTTAGTAACTGGGTCAAATGTATAGCTGCCTTGTGTAGCAGTGAGGTTCATGTTAAGTACGGCCTTTGGCATGTGAACTGTCATGACAACTCCTTCTACTGTTTTCCCCATATTCTGTTTTGGTCCAATTGTAACATCAAATCTTCCTGAAGAAGTATTTTCCTTAAAACTGATCATGTGCTTCACATATACAGGAATTGCCACCAAGCTGAAAAGAGAAGACAGTAGCTGAATGCATCCTGGCTACTGCTCTGCTTGAGAAATTAAAGCACTTTCTCATAAATGGTTCTTGTGTTTCTGGTATGTATTCAAGTTAGAACTGGTTTGTTTGAGAAGTGATAAGTGAAGTGATACTCTGCTCTTCAGCATCATTGCTGAAATGATGCTATCAGCAGAAAATCACAGGAAAAAAATATTTACTTAATTTTCTTCCAAATACCTTGTCCTATTCTCTCTTAATCTGTTTTTTTGTTTGTTTGTTTGTTTGTTTTTAAAGTAATCTCACTGAGCTGAATCTCAGAAGATCCACTAGTCAGATCAGGCTTTAGTTTGCAAATATCTGCAGTTTGGCCTTTTTTTGCTTTACTCTCTTCATGAAGCTCAGAATCCTCCGTGTCCACAGAGACTTACCCAACAACAGTTACTAGGACTTAATAGCCTTATATTGCTATAATGTGTGATTTACTCCACTGAAAAATTATTGCTGAGTATCTGCAGGTCGCTGAAAAATGGTTTTCTTCTTTTAGTAGGGACAGAGCAACAGATGAGACAAAACCTGAGCGCACCCATTTCAGAGCAATGCAAATTCCCCCCCTAAGAAGGAGGAATGTGCTGTTACTCAGGAGGAGAGCAGCAGGTGGTGTAGCTGGAGAAGCAGTGTGTGAATGGAAACGTACTTCTGGGAACTGACACGGTAGGAGATCAGCCTGAAATTGCCATCGGGAGGAATGAAGGAAAGGACTCGCTCAGACTCCCAGCGTTTGAACCGAATACACGGATGGAAGCTGACATCATCCAGCAGCCGTGGGTTCTGCAAGGAGTGGCAAAATGGTAAGTGACATCTCATCAAGTACCAGCAGTTGGAGCTAGCCACTGAACTCTACCCAATTCCTGTTTCTTGGACTCTGAGTAGCCATTATCAAGAGACATGTTACTGAGCTAGATGGACTTCTGATCTGACCCAGAACAGCAGCTCCTGTGAGGGTATTTTTATGTACAGACAAAAGCCATTCCAACTACTGAGCAATGCAGCTTCTACAATATAAAGCAAAACTTGTTACTTTTCATATGTGTAACACATGAAATAGTGATCTTAAAGTTGTTTAACTCCGATCACTAAGAAAAATAAATCCTGAGCAATTAAGATTCCCAAACATAGGCTGAATTTACCATGAAAGACAGAGAAAGATCTGGCATTCCTGAGAGCTTAATACACGAATCAATAACACCTTGGATTTCTGCAAAGACTGTGGAACCTGCAGGGAAAAACAAGACACTTGACTTAACATTATTATGAAAGGCCCAACAGATGTGGTGAAGTGCAGCTAGAGGGCACAGATGACATTTGCACAACACTCAACAACATGCCAAGCCCAGCTAGGAAAGGTCATTCCAGTTACCTGTGTCCTGGCTAGCTTGCTAAAATACATGAGCCAGAGCAAACAGTCTGTCCCAAATTGGTTAATTATACTTGTGCCAGCTGTTACACAGGATTTGTACTGGATGTGCTTGAACTGGTTGCCAGCAATAAGCAAATAAGAATTTCATAACACACCAGCTCTGAATCTTTTCTTTCATCCCTGTCCCCAATCTCCAGAAAACTAGCAAGTTGTGTAGTGGTGCAGGGAGGCTGAAGCACATCAAAACAGTCAATGTCAAAATGCAGTAAGTTGGTGCTATGAAGCTCTAGCTAACTTTGGCTTTCACACGTAAAGGTTGTTCAACAATGAAATTAAATATGCATCTTGATGTTAAATAAATCTATACCAAAAAATCCCAAACCTCCAAGCAAGAGTACCAAGCATTTTACCTAGGAAATGCTCATTTCCTGAAATACCCTCTAAGTACAGAAAGGTATAAGCAGGGCTCTGGACTAATTAATTAGCTCCACATGCAAAGGTAATTTTAGAACATAGGTAGAAACTGGCTTATCTTGGCAAGGCAAAGGAGAAATGGTGGCTTTATACTTTGAAAAGACGGGATCCTGTTTCAGGTTAAAGCAGTCGACCATATCCCTATGAAACAAGATAACTTCCCTATTCTAGGGGAACAACCTCATCTGTCTTAGTCCTAGTGAAAGCTATATGGAAGGGCTCTTGCATTGCTAGTCCCCAAGGGATCAGAGCAGAAAAGAGTAGCTATGACTACTGCAGATCCTCCTAGGAAAGGAAACACGGTGCATACTGATTTGGCCTGAAATACACACAGAAATTCACCATGGTCTTGATTGTACCTTCTCAGACTAAGCCCTCACACTGCTCCTGGGAATCCTAAGGAGCTAGGACAGCAACAGCCATCAGCATGTTCTATAAGGGCCCTATAAAGGCCACCTTCTTTTAGCTTCAAGATGGGGAGATTAAGAGCTGCACAATAGCTATTTATGACTATCCACTTCAGTGGTGGTTAAAGCATTTGCTGAAGTGGTGTACAGAACCAAACCAACATCGACACTGCTACAACAGCAGCACTGAATGAATAAGCAGAGGTTTGCTCCCTGCCCCATACTACCACAAAAGGGTGTCCTGCAGTCTTCACTCTTGCTAACTGCTGGCCCCAATACTGAACAAAACACCAGGTTCCTGCCCACAGCTTTGCAGTTTTCTTTCTTCTTATTTTTTTCCTTTTTCTTGGCATTCAAGTTATCAGGTTCCTCCTCAAAGTTAAATCTCAGAATTAAGACTTCTGTATTTGAAAATGATACATTTCATTCACAGTAAAGGAGTATTATATGCTTCATAATATCTGGCTCCAGTGTAAATATTAGGAAAACAATACTGTCCAACTATTTTGCACCAAGTTTATCTTGCTATCAAGAAAGCTAATGAAGGATTTTGTCTTGCTCACTTGAGGGCCTTCAAGGACTACATTGTTGGAAGAACAATGGGAGGGAGATAATTTTTTCATCACATTTCAACTACTTTTTTTTCCCCATTATATGTTATGAGATAATCAATATACAAACAGAAAACATACCTCTTGTGCATGTTCTCAAAGCATCCCTGAGCATATTGGTGTTTTAAGATGAACTGAAGAAACACACTTAAACGAATCATTTTAAAGAGAATATTTTTACTCAAGATATAAATGCATATATATGAAACATATGCAAAAAAAGAAGGTTGGAGTGTATTCTCTCTAAAACACCATTAGCTTACATGTAAACGCACTTGAGAAACAAATATTAGTTTGCAAGGCATCTTACCTGATTTGTCTATAATTGCATCAATTTCTTCAATGACATCAAAATAGGCTTCGTTGTTCGTGTATTTTACTCCTGCTCTGCGCCAAGGAATGTTGGATAACTGTCCAGTGGGAAGTGTGTCTCCCACATTACTACTGCCTTAAAAATGAAAAGGAACTCAAAATCAGTAATTCATTACAAAAGCAATTTTTCAACTGCCAAAATTAAAAATCAAGGCAAGGCTTGCCCCCAAGAACTGCAGGCTAGATCATGGACGCCTACAGTGTTATTTGTGGGGTGATGTGAAGGCACTGGAGCCTTGTGTCCAGACTTAACAGCTTTCAGACTACATCCTGCACAGGAAAATACAGTGCTCAAGTCAGCAGGAGGTTTGAGTGGGAGTAGATTTGGGGCTAGATCTTGGGGAAGATTTCATCACTAATTCAAGACACGACAGCTCCTGGTAAGGGCCTTAAGCCTGCTTCCCCATTCTCCTAAGAGTTTTAGCTGAATGACTTCAGGGCTGATGAACAGGTAAGAGTCATTAGCAAGACAGATGTGTAAGGAGCCTTAGGGAGGGCTCCTACAAGCTTTGCTTGGAGCTGGTGTTAGGCTGAGGGTCTCACCCTTGATACCCATCTGAGCTATCCTGCATCAAGGTGACAGCCATGTCTATACCTGACCATGTGTCAAATCCATCCAGACCCTGGCCCAGACTGGACTTTCTGGCTTGACCTGTCCCATTCTGATGGATGTTACTGGCAACCACTGAGCTGTAGATGACCTGTTATCATCTGATCCTGTCCCCGACCTGCTGCCTTAACTTCTGGGCTCCTGACCAATGATGCCACTGTCCCTGCCTGCCTTGCTCTCACCCCTGGCTCCTGGTTCTCAATATCATCCAGCATGAGAAGAAGGCTTCCTGAGCCACCTAGTTATAAAGTAAATTGATGATACTCTAAAAAGGAAAAAAAAAAAAAAAGGAAGATCTTACCACTTCTGAAGCTTAGGTATTTGTCCTGGTTTAGGACAAATTTGGGAGGAAACCTCTGAATGAGGTCCCTCCAGGGAAAAAAAAAAAGAAAAAGATTCCAATGCTAGATGCTAGATGATGCTAGAATCCCAGCACAGTGGAAACAACTCCCTCTGCTAGAAGTAGGTCCTGGGATAGGGCCACAGCTCATGCTGACTTGTGCCCTTTAGCACAATGAATATGGTAGTGTGTCCTGCCATGTGAAACAGCTTCACTGAGAAGCTGGTGGCCAGCAGGTATCATTTTTACAAAAAGTGCTTGGGCAGGCCCTAGCCTGGCAAGCAGAAAACAGAAGTTTTCATTCTTTTGAGCTAGTAGAAGTAATTACTCAAAAAAACCCCTTCCTAAAGTCCACCCCTGTTGGTGCTATAAATCAGGGGGGAGGAGTGGCAACCATTTCTTCACTCCCACTGCATCTCTGAAGAGGAGCAGTTGCTGTGTCTGTCCCTCAGCAGCCTTGCAGGGTGCAGAAGTGCTGCCAGGCCAGGTAGACAGGAGACCTCTCAGGCTGCTGTTTCCACCTGCTCAGTGCTGAGCTGTTGACAGTGACAAGATACAGGCGGCCTTGGGCAGGCGCTTTAGGCTCCTAGGGAATTTTAATAAGGCTTTAAATAAAACAAGAGGATTTGATGCTGCAACCCTTGGCTCAGGAGTCTTAATTCTCCTTGCAGAGGTCCATCTAGTCCATTCGTGTCATATTTTTCATAAGTGTAAATATTAGTATCTTAATCCACATTTAAAAAAACTAACTAATCTCCAAATAACAGAAATGAAAACTGATGAGATTTATACTCAAAGACTAAACCACACCTACTACCTCAAAGACCAGCTCCTCTGAGTATTATGTGTTTGGCCCTACAGCCCAACTACTCCTCTTCTGTAACACAATGTACAGGCAACAGTCTCGTGTCTCTCTGCCCCCATGTGACACCTCATGGCTCACCTCCCTTGCCAGACAAGCAGATTCCACCAGCTCAACTGACAGACATTTGGCTTCATCACTGCAAGACAGACCCATTTACAACAGCCTGAAATCAGTTACGAAATCAAATCCATATGAACCCATGTGCTGCTTGGTGGTGGGGGCAGGGTGGAGGATGAGGACAGGCTATTTGCTTATTTGCTTCCCTTCAATGCTATCTGTTCCCACCTATCAAGGATTTATTAGGTATCTATTAGATACCTTCCTATAAGGATTTCTTACAAAATGCTTAACCTTCTCCAGTGCCCCCCAGTTATTCAAGGCTTGGGGTGAGCTCTGTACCAATCCCAGAGCACCTGTCTCCAGTATGTCCTGACTGTGCTAGGAGCTGCTGTTCCTGAGGGACTTCAGCAGCTGTGGCTGAACCAGGCAGTGCCTCTGAGGACAGCAAAGGGGCCAGGCATAAACTGCAAATAAGGAGAGAGTTGTTTTTATTCAACTCCTATTGATGAGAAGCAGCAGGACAGTGCCCTCACCTTACAGATTCACACCAATATATTATTTTTTAGCTCTAAGGAACGGTGGTTTTTTTTTTTTAAACATTGCTGATATTACATATCTTCATACCTGTGATGGAGTTGACAACAGAGCGCAAAATTGTGGGAGGCTTAATCAGCTCCTTGAGTATGTTAGATTCTGTTGCCAGTGGAAAGCCATTGTCTAGCATTTCTTCTAGAAGTTCATACACAATTACTACATTGTCCTTAATTGCCGTCTCAGAACATTCGCCAAAGTAATCCTAAACAAATTCAGAGATTACAGAAGAGAGGATTTTTATTCCTGTTAGAATGCTTTGCAAAAGGAAGTTTGTTTTTTTCTTACAGAAGCCTTCCAATATATGAAGGCATTTCAGTGCCTAAACAGACTATTTCTATAGTCTGATGGCATCATATTGTTAATTTTATATTTATCACCTAACTGAAAATAAATACAAGCATGAACAGTGAAATAATGTAACGTGATGCATTACTGCTATTTGACTTGTGAACATGAACACATCTTCAGTTACAAGACTCTTTGTAAAATAAAGATACTATCTTTTGGCAATGCTCAATCTCCACAGCAATTCCTTTACATACAGTATCTGTGAAACTGGTGGAGAAGAAAGGAGAGTGCCTACTGCCTGACTACATGCTCCTTCTTCCCATCTACATAACATGAACAGTACAAAAGCTTACAGAAAAAAACACAGCGTTTACAAAGTGGGATTTGGGTTCTGATGCTTGTGAGTACACAAAATAAACTTCTTTTTCCTTTGTACTCTAAACCTGTGCTTGACTTAAAAATTGCAGACAGAAAAGTCACTGACAGAAGGGTTTATTACCTTTCTCTAAAAGTTTATACCAAAATATCCCTTCAAGTTATTTTAGAATCATAGACTCACAGAATTTTAAGGGGTGGTCCCAACCCTTTCTGCCGTGGGCATGGACACCTCTCACTAGATCAGGTTGCTCAAAGCCCCATCCAAACGGGCCATGACCACTGCCACAGCTGGGGCATCCACGACCTCTCTGGGCAACCTGTTCCATTCACTATTCTGCTACCCTCACAGAGTAGAATTTTTTCCTAATATCTAGCTTAAATTTCCCTTCTTTCAGTTTGTACTCACTTCTCCTTGTCCTATCCCTATAGTTCCTGACAAAGAGTCCCTCTTTGGTTTCCCCACAGGCCCTCTCCAGACACTGAATTTTAAAATCATTGAATGGTGACAGACCTGGAAAGTATCTGCTACTCGGTGCAGAAATTCAATTACAAAGAGTGGTGGCACTTCTGTCTGTATGACAGACACAAAGAAGATTTTATCCCGATAGATGCTGATGAGGTAGTGATGTGGAGTGGAGATGACAGGAGGCACATTCTCAACATCGATTGCTTTCTCCTGAGCTTCAAAGAAATAATCGCACACAGACTGGCTCACAACGCTCTTCCAGTGCTTCTCCAAGAAGATATCACCAGAACAGTTTATAAGAAACAGGCTGTGGATCATTTTCTGTTGGAAACACATTAAAAGAAGTTAAAATAAACAAAAGGATATGTGGATTGACATTTCTTATTCCAGATTCCCTTTCTTATGATGGTTATTCTTTATTAACACGCACTGTGAATTTAGGAAAAAAAAATCTACTTTGTTGCTTTTCTTTGAATTCTGTTTTCTTTATTTAGAAGAACATTCCACCAAAAAATATTTGCCACTGGATTAAGTTGCTAATGTATATCATAATGCAAGCATGAAGAAAGCACTCTCGTTTCCCACTTTCATCTCTATGTGATATTTGCAATTTATTTCTTAAAGAAAAGCTGACTCCCATGAGCTGGCACTCACTCAAACGTGTTTTCCAACATGAAAGTTACTCGTACAGAAAGTTTCCTATGGCACTGCAGTTGGACTGGCAGTTGCCCACATAACTTAGAATTGCTCTGTCTTAAAGATACAGCTCTTTAGCTTGTCAGCTCTCAGCTGTTGAACTAGAAAAGTGCTTTTTACTTGCTGGCAGATTAGTCTTATGATCTATGCCAAGCTGCACTTGGGTAAAGGGTTGGAATTCATTATAAGTACACAGAACTAGTCATTTAAATCTGATTTAATGAATAAAATTGCCTCAAATGTGCTCGGCATGCATGAAATATGTTTACATAAAATGTTTTTCACTAAAAAACTCACTTAAAAGGGGAGTATGAACTGCAGGTAAGGAATGCAACTTTTTTCTTATCTTTTTAAACATGTACAAATAACATGCCTCAGCCACTGAGCCTTCATTTTATTCATGGGGCAAGAAGCTTATGTGCCTATGAAAACAAATAATTCCAAGTCGATTTCTCAACTTTCAATGCAATAGTAAGTGAACTAAGTCATTGGTAAAATGAATAGATGATTATCTGCACCTCCAGAGGAGACAAATGCTAGCAGACTTCAGTTTATCTCTTCAGCCTTTACATGAGACAGATACAATGCTTTGGCTGACCTGCAGCATAATGATCCTCTTACAAAAATAAATTCCAGTTGAAACGGGCTTGGAAAACAAACCAAACTGTAACCCCAACAGCAGCTTCTCTAGGTGAAGTTAACCTGGTACTCAATGTCAAACATAAATTCATCTGTAGTTGAAGAAGCTGCCCCTGGCACTGGCTGTTCTTTCCTTCTGCCTCTCAGGTATTGATTTAAGTAGGTCTGCAATTATCTACATTAGGAAAATGGTCCAGCCAGAAACTGACCCAGCAAAAGGAGCTGCTGGTCAGATCAGCTTCCTATTGCAAGTTATTACACTGCCAGAGAGTGCTAGGGGTGGCACAGGGCATGCGGTGGAAATGGGCAGATGATAGCAACGGAGATCCAGAATTGAAAGTTAGCCTTTGGAGGAATTCAAACATGACTAGAAAGAGACCAGACAATTACTGGGTGTCCACACCTTGAAACAGGAAGACCATCATCCACTCTGCATGTCCAAGAGAAGCAAACACACCTACCACAAACCTATAATAGTTTTCATTAATTTTGCTGCATTTGGCCAGGATCTTGTCCTAAAATGCAGATAAAATTTGCTCCTTCTCTGTTAACTCTGGCACACTAATGTAAAGATAGCATGGAAGCATCTGGATGCACATGGCCCAGTCCCACAAAGATTTTAAAAAGTCCAAACACTGTATGACTAAATCTCATTCCAAAATACTGGAATAAGCACTTAGCTCGACCCAGTGTGAGCTTGTGTTGCTGTGTCTGAATCTAACCCAGAGTACTAACTCATCTACCAATACACTTGTAACAGTGAAAAATGGTCTGGCCCTCCAAATTTTGACAAAACAAACATATGTCTTCCAAAGGTCACCAAAGATGGTGAAAAAGGACAGCTCAAGAAGATTGTCAGCACGCTATTTCCCTCCACCTAAGTCAGCAGATGTGGGAAGAGAGCCCACATCCAGCAGGAGCAGCTGGAGTTTAGAATTTGAAAAGATCCAGCTTTTCAAATTCTAAACTCCAGCTGCTCCTTCACATGCATGACAGCAACAATGTGCTCATCTTCACTGGGGCCATGCCAGGTCTCAGATACCTCCTGCCAAGAGCATGCTGTCTTTGGTAGCTGACAAAAAAAGACCAATAGTCAAAAGGTGGACAAAAATATTAATCTAAGCCAATATGGCATGTAAAGGGAAGTTCTTTTAGAAACTATGACTGTAAATTTGCTTAAAAGTGGGTAAGGAAACAAAGCTACAAAGTGTTATTGCATGTTTCTACTATCTCTTTCCTGGACCAAATTAATATCTAATTTAGTTTGTTAAAAAAACCAGACAATTTTAATACTGTGAGCACAGCATTTTTGTAAAGGAGCCTTGACACAATTGCTTTAATCCAGTTCAAGTAAACATGTTCTGAATTTAGCCAGTGTTGAACATTAAAGCCTTCGAAAATCTCCTGGATAGTCACACAATGGTGGCAAGTATAATCAACCACTGAATGTCACTATTGTTCAACACCTCGGCTGCCCACACATAGGAAGGTGTTCAGCTGTAAAGCTTAGAACAGACCTCTGTACATTTTAGAATCGATACAATAGCATATCTGTTAACAAATACCAGACCCATTTCCTATTAAATGCACACCAAGCTGCATAAGAGTCCAGTACAAGCAGCACTGCTAAGACTCCACTTCCAGAGCAGCTGATCCACAGCCTGCTCTGGAGGAGCTGTGTTGGACAGCAGGCAGCTTCCAGTGATATGCTGACAAAGAGTTATCAGACATGTGTGATAGTGTTTGTAACCCAGCAGTTGTGCTTCTGTTAATGTTCATCCACATACTATTCATCTACAGATCAGAAATGGCTGCATTTACCACAATATACTTTTAACAAGTGCAGCTGTGCAGCAGACCACACAATCACAGCAAGCTCCTGGTGCACCAAGTGACTGTAATAGCAGGGCCCCTTCTTTTGCCCTAAGTTCTATTTAGGATATTAGACCATGACTTGATATGCAATCAAGGGAGGGTGTGGGTAGGCAGAAGGGGAGGCAGCACTTGGACACTGCCCTTTCTTTTCTCATCTGCCCCAAGCTGCCTCGGTACCAGCTGTGTTCATAGGAGTGCTTGTGTGGCCTCGTGGTGAACCAGAGGAGCAAACTCATCCAGGGGACCAGGATCCCACCTGGCTGCCTACCTATCTTCTAAATAGGAAGATAGGGATTACAGGATTACCATTGACACATATTCTGCTTCTAGTGTAAGACTTCCCTTCAAATCCTCTCACATACTCCTTTCTTCCTTCACAACTTTTAGCAGTATACTACTTTGAAGTGCTCTGGAAAACTGAAGCTTTCTCCTTGCAGCCTAAGTGCAGAGCAGCAGCCCCAGAGGCACAAGCCCTGCCCTGTCAGTCAAGGGGCAGCTCAGCTGGTAAACTTCCCAGTGCTGACTAGAATTAAGTCACTCTTATAGTACTGGGGACAGCAGTCTATTATACACATACACACGACTAAGTAATTTGATTTATCCCATACACTGTCAAGCAATTGGCACCAGCTGATTAAAGATGGATTTCATGTTGAATATCTACAACTGGTAAGACTACAAAAATATCAATACAAGATATATAAACTATTATTTAACAAAAATTACTTACATTGCTCCAAATACTGAAGATTTCCCTATTGCACTATTTTTGAATGCCAGATTTCATTTCAGACATGTAGAGATCCCTGAATTAATTTCTTAGTACCTGACTTTCTTGTCTCAACATAAGACTGGAAAAGCAACATGGATTGACAAATGCTGAACATTACAAATCAATCCAGTAACATTAAAATTCCTGAGACCATCAGGCCAACAGCAAAGTTGTCTTAAGAACTGCAGCACTTTGAGGGTAAAGGTCTTGAAACAAAGTTCCTGAGTTTTAAAAAACAGTAGCTAAAGTACATCACCAGAATTCAGGAATCATGAGATTCTTCTCCATGTAGCAGTGTATGCAGACACCACTTTGAGATGTCAGCACAAAATCACTCTGTGTAAGGTACTGAAGATATTTCTAGGAGTATTCTAAAGGACATGCCTTCTGTCTCTCTGCTTTCAGGCCTACCTAAAGGTGTACATGGATCATTATTTGCATCTAGGCCAAAGCAAACTGTTCTAGCTCATTTTCAGTGGACTGACAGCCTTTCATGTTACTGCCTGACTGCAAGCACCTTACAGGCTCTGCAGCAACAAGCAGCCCTGTAGTTTCACAGCCTCTTCTCACAGACTTCCCATCCTTCCTCTGACATGCAAAACTCCACATGATTCTTCTCACCTATTTCCATCCTACCAGAATTTGAAGTCCACAAAGAAAAAACCCCATATTTTAACTAGGATGCCTTCAGTGAGCTGTTTCCACTTCTCGAACTTTTCCTTTAACTAAATCTGGATTTGCAATGTTACTGATTTTCAAATTCTTGGCACGGAAACATCTGGACTAAAGTCACAGCAGGCTCACAAGACAAAAGTGGAGCTCACTGGCAAGAGAGAGAGGCTGCGAGCATGGGAAAAAAGACTGATTGCATATGCTTGTCCTTAGCTACAATTAAGTACTCTAAAATGTAATTAATGCAGAAATACTGTCAACAGCTGCTTTTCCATAACACTGAGCTGAGTTACATTCAAAGCTCTGAAACCATGAAGTGGGGAATTTATCACTGACCTCTGCAATGCCCTTTAGAACTAGCACTAATTACTGAAAACAGCTCCAGATAGGACCATCACTAGGAAAGTATTCCACAGCTTCAGTGTTCCCAGAATTTGCCATAGCTGCTCTGAAGGGTGGAAGGATTAGTGGGGGTAGACTGTCTGAATCTCTGTTATGTATTTGTGAAAATGAACTTCTAGTGACAAATGCTTAAAGTAATCTGGAGAAATAAGCTAAAATAAGCAGTTTTATTTCTATTGTAAAGCTAGTATTTTTGTCACAAGCTAGTCAGGACTTTAGCTTTTTCCTATAAATTCAGAATGCGCCACAAATGTGCTCCTGACTTCCCCAAACCATTTGAAACCCACTGGGTTTCAAAGCAGCAAACCTAATAAAGAGAAGTCCCATTAAATACCTGAACAATACTTTCAAGACAGCCAGCATGGCAGCTCTGAAATATTGTATAATTGGCAGGACCAACCTGACACATCATTATTAGCTGTGATTCAAGTTGACAAATCTGGAAATCTCAGGTTTACTAAAATATGAATGTTCTATAATTTTACATTTTTTTAATGCTCCAATTATTGTTTGCATGTCTTAATGATGCTGCTCAAGTGTCATGAATCCTTTTACATGTAAGATGCTCACAGCTTAGCTATCTGCATATCAAAGTAAAAACATTTTTGCAACCTTTTTTTAGGACTGCTTGTTGTCCCCCTCTGTTAGTCAAGCAGAACTTTGTATCTACTCAACACCATGAAGTGCTTGTGTCTGTCCAACTACTCAGACATATTTTATCAGCAAGATCATCCCTATTAAAGACTAAATGCTTTGCTTCCCAGATGTTCAGCATGTATTTATTTATCTTTGCTCTCATTTAAAACACTGTTAGTAACATTCCGAAATTGTTTTTAAAAGGAAGTAGTCCTTTGAGAATACTCTGAAGTTGTCTTAAACAGTGTTTGGTATCCATAACAAAATTTGCAACTTCCTCTGTGCTTTTACTAGTAGCAATTACAGCCTGCATGATAATTTGTGCAGCATTTCATCTACTGTCTGATGAGCTTTCCAATAATACACTTGCATGGCGCCTCTGTTCAATTTTGTTCCAGTATAAATCTTCTAACTGCTGGTAAGAGATTTCCATCTCTTGTCAACAGAACAATATTAGATTCTGAACAACCAAAGAATATTAGATCCTGAATAACTGCAGTTCCCTTTGGGACCTGCAAGAATAGAAAGCTTTGCTGTAAAAGCTGGAAAAGTGAGTTTTTTAGAAAAAAAAACCCACACCAAAACAATTAAAAATTCACTGCTAAAACTACACTTTTACATGGAGATGAAACATTTTGAACACAACTTACATCTGAATCAGCAGCTTTAGGACTTCTAAGGGATGGCTTAAGAAGTTCGCTCTCTGAAAGCAGTACTGAATAGACAGATAGGGGCAAATGGACGCAGATAAAGTGAGTTTCATGTCACATGTTTACTATCCATAGCATTTTCAGGAAAATGCTGATAATACTGTGCTCATCTTCCAGCCAAACCATGAAGAACTCTGAATGGACAAGGCAGCATGATTCAATCACAGGATATCAAAGCCCCAACTCAGTAGCTCTTTGTGAAGATATTTTTCACCATGCTCTCCCAATCCACTCCTCCAGTAAGTCTGACAGGACGGAGCAACAGTGCTACCAGCTTTGTATTACTCTCTTTCACAGGCTCTCTTTGAACAAGCACTCCAGGTTCCAGAAAGGACAAGCACAGTGCCAGAGAGCCATGCACTACTGAAATACTCCATCAGAGCCAGCAAGTACCACTGGAACTCTGCTGGGCATGACAGCCCTTCCTAACGCGTGCATTCTGCCCCAACCAGTCCAAACACAGAGGGCAGAAAGAAGGCACATAACTACTTGTACCTTCCTTCTCCTCCAAGAAGACAGAGCAAAGCAGCACTCTAATTCTTTTATCCTGTAAGAATGAGTCTCATGAATACTCTTATTCTAAGAAGCTCCTGTTAAAAGGCTGCCTTTCATACATTATGTAAATAAGCATAAAAAATATTTAACTTCTCTGTATTAATTTTTTAAAAGTTATATGTGAAGCTGTAAGTTGGGGAAAAATTAAAGGGCTATAAGAGGAAGGAACTTAATATTTTAAACAAATTTAAATTTGGTTTCTTGCCATTATTACAGCCCTGAAGTACATGGCTGATGAGTACCACTCATCTCCTACTGTTCAGACTTCTCTACCTCAAGGACTTCAACTTTTCTTTTCTGAATCCTCATGACAAGCTTTTTATTAAAGATTCTTCATGTAAGGAGATCTTTACATGTGAGAATAATTGGGACTTAGCTGGTGCATAGCAGTCTTGCACAACAGAAAATTTAATTTCTGAATAAAACCAGCAAAATCAAACATGAGAGGACATGGAATATTCTTCAAGTTTGATTTTCCATTTGCAAGAAATTTTCAGATATGTGCACACAGGCAGTAAAGAATCTCTTTGTTTCTTTTCTTCCGCCCAAAACAACAAAGTTTGCTTGTGTTTTTGAGTCAGCAGTCAACATGGCACATATTAAATCCAAGACATTTTTTACAGAGAAGTGTAATTCAGATACTTCCTCTTCTTATTTTTTCCTTTTATTTTTCTTCAATAAATAAAGGAGAAGCTACGTATGATTCAAGCCTGCTAGGAACTGCCACAGAACCATTCTCGTGATTGGCATAGTCAGTTCCTTTGTAAAACATGGTTTCTTGTCATTTTATCTCTTGCATGAGTAACTGAAGTTGGTTTTGCTTTTCTTGCAAAATACCTTTACCATACTGCAGTCTGCCTGTTATGAACATAAATGCTCATCATCCAAGTATGATTTTTTTTGTCTGGCTGGTTACAGTAAAGCTACATCGAATGGTGACACTATTCCTCCAGTTCGATTAGCACTTAATGGGTACGAACCATTCATCATACTGAAAAGATGCTAAGTGCATTACTAATTCAAAGCAGATTTGAAGCAAAAGAAAGGAAGCGACAACCTGCACTCAGTCACCGCTGGGTACCGAACAGGGCAGGAGCGATGTGCAGCTCATAGTGGTGAATGACAACGGGTTTATTCCCAGGGCATATTATGCACATCCGCACTCACAGGGCCCCTTGAATGAAGCGAGTACAGCACCAGTAGAAGCCCCATGGCTGCAGCAATGCTGCTGAAGAGCGACCTAGGTAGGCCGGGGCCGCTCCCCGTCCGCCCTGCCCCTCCCGGCCTGGCCTTGCTGCGGGCTCTGCCGCGAACGGCGGCTCGCACATCGGCCCTCCTGCAGGCCGTGCGCTGCCTGCCCTGACACCACAGTAAACGAGCTCCCGGTGCTCACCCCCCTCATCCCTGCGCCTCGATCTGGAGCGTGAGCGGCTCAGATCCGCCGGTACGGGGCTCTGACCCGACCCTGCTCACTCTCCGCCGGCCGGCTCCGCACCTCCGTCAGAGCCCTGAACAACAGAGGCGGGGGGGTGGTATTCAAACACGGCAACGATTTTGTATTTAAATGGGCACCGAACAACGGAAACGGGGGCGGGTAAAACGGAAAGTCTTGGATTTGCGGGGGAGCCTCCCGGTACCGCAGCCGGCGGGGATGTCGCCCCTGCCCGACGCCGGCCAACCAGCGCGGACGGCACCAGGGACGGGCGGCTCCCGCCTAGCAGGGATCCCGTCCTCCGAGCAAGGACAGCGCCGCCCCGCTCCCTCACGGCCCGGGCCCCCGCGCCCCACGTACCTCCCCCGGCCCGGCACGGCCCGTCCCGCTCCCGGGGCAGCGGCCAAGATGGCGGCGAGGCCCGGCGGCGGCGCGGGGCCGCCCCCCGGCGGAGGCGCGGGCGGCCGGGGCGCTGCCTGCGCCGAGCGCCCGAGCACGGCCCCCTCCCTCCCCGGGCCCGCCGGCCCCGCCGACCCCGCTGCCACGGCCGCCCCTCACCGCCGGTCGGCACCGCTCGGCTTCGGCAGCCGGCAGGAGCCGGGCGCTAAACCCACCCGGGCCGGCGCCGCGGCAGCGCGCGGCTGGGCAGGGACGGCGGGCGGCGCGGGCTCCGCTCCCCGCCCCGTCAGGCGCTCGGCGCGGCCGTACGTTCGTCCCGGTGCCCCCGCCCCCCGGCGGCGGTGGCGGTGCCGGCGCGGTCGGCGGGGCGGGCCGAGGGGAGCGGAGCGCGCCGCACGCCGCCCAGCGCGAAGATGGCAGCGGGGGAGCCGCAAGCCAAGAAGCTCAAGCTGGAACAGAAGCAGCTGAGGTAACGGGCGCCGGGACGGGCTGTGCTTCGCGTGCAAGCCCTGCGGGTGCCGGAGGGTCGGTGGTGCTGCCCCCGGCGGAGGGCGAGACGCGTGCCGTGTCCACGCTGCGGTCGGATTCCGCGGGTAGGGTCCCGCCGCGCCGGGCTGTGCTCGGCCAGGCTGCGCGGGGGCTGCGAGCGGCCCCGCCGCGGCACCGGGCGCACGTGGAGGCGGCGGCGGGGCCGTCCCGCCGCGCTGCCCCGGCTCCTGCCGCGGTACCGCTGCCCGGGCCCGGCGGGTGCCCGGGGGCGCCGCCGCACCGGGCTCCCCGCAGCCGGGGCAGGGGCCGCGCTGTGCCCTAGGGTCGGGTCGGTTCGTGCGAATGAGCTGCTGAGCATCTGCATGGGGTGCGGTGAAACGGAACGGTGCCCGCAGCGATGGCCCCGTGCTAGGGCACAGCTGGGGTTGTCATTCCGTCTGCCTCCCCTATGAAAACAGTCTCTGAAAAATGCCCCGATTAATACTCGTGCGCTGGTCTCTGTCCCCATTGGTCAGGAAACTGAAAATCTGGGTTAGCAGTTACATTTTCTTCAAGACATGTGAATATTTAAAAAATATTTTCGTATTGAAATAATCTGTGCAGTTTACTATACTTCCTCATTTCTATGATCACAGTACAATAGCACTGACTGAATCCCATCTGAATGATGGCCTGCACAGACATAAGTCATTTATTTTTAAATGTCATAGCAGAAAAATGTAAGATTTTCCAATGGAGGATGCACAGTCAAAATGAGAACTGAAGGCTGTAGAGCAGGTTTTTTTGGTGCAATTTCAGGTTTGTTCTCTCAGGATTATTCAGATATGAATATAATTGTAAGATAGCTGTCTTCTTTCCAAGCATTCAGTGTATGAAGAGAATTAATGACATAAGACTTGAAATGTCCAAAATTATCTTGGCGATAACTGATAACTAATAACTAGCTCAAATTTAACCTAAAAGGGATGTACTTTAGTACTGAGATGAGAACAGTCTTTTTCGGTACTGATGTCCTTATTGAAAGAGCTAATCCTATTAAATTTGTCAAAGTTAGGGTACTTGCTTCTTTGGTAACCAAGTGACGTTTCAAGTTTAATAACGGTTGACAAACTCAGTTGGAGATTGGAGATAGTAGAAGAGAAAAGATGTAACTGAGCTCTGAAAGCAAATAAATGGCAGGCAGCCAGTAAAGGTAGTAGTCAAAAAGCAACAGTTTATCTCCATGGCTCTTAAAGCAAGATGAGGCAAGAAACGGACGGCTGCAATGTTTCTGTTTATAAAGTTTATTAGAGGAAACTGCATTTTAAGATGAAACATGAGGAAAATTTAAAATTTTAGGATATTATTGGTGTACTGAGTTAAAAATTTAAAGGTTGTTTGCAGTGGAATGAAAGGCGGTGACATGCTCTGGTAAAGACTGACTAAACTGCAAATACTACTTCTGTAAGGTACGATAGGTAAAACATGAGGAATGTTGTCAGAACTTGCATATGCTAATTCTGTTGCAAGTTACTTCAAGACGAAGTGTAAACAGGCTCCAGCTCTGTTTCATAAGAGGAGAAATGCCGTAATTAACTGGCGATCATATAAAGTTAATGTGTGCTGTATGCCACAGGTTGAACTCATGAAGCAGTTGGTGGTTGGACTAGATCTGGCAGACCTCAACACTCATTTGAGCACAGTGGCAAGAACGTGTTTGGCTGAGTGCTGTTGTGGCATTTAAAAGCTGCGATGGAAGGTACCAGACTGGCCGAGGTTCCATGACTTGGCTGTATTTGTAGGCAGGTTCAGTTGTTAATGCAAAGCACTGCTAGATATGCTTGGAAACAGTTCATCTATAGATTAGAAAAGAAGTTAAAAATAACTTGAAAATTTTGAGCCTCAATAACACCGTACTTGTTATACCAAGAATTTGAGGAGATTGTAGAGAGCAATTCCGTGTTGTCAACATGTAGATCTGAGGCTCTCCAGTCTCTTCAGAAGACCATGTCTAATGGATTCAACGAGGACGGTTATATCGTATTTATCCTTCCATATGATATCAACTTCAACCTTTCCTATGACTACCATGAAAACTATTTTATTATAAAAAATGCCAAAAAAATTAATTCTGCAATGCAATACAAGACATACCTCATCAATAATAGCAAATGTTTCATTTCCCTGTTTTTTCTTTTTTTGGTCATCATTTTCTCTCCCAGAGTGCTTCGTGGAGGTTTCATGGATACATTTTTAGACCCTTTTGATCTTTTCAAAGGAGGTAGGCAAAGCTGACTGGGTTCAGGAAGCGATACTAGTTTGAAAGCAGTATAGGATGGCAGGCTTTTGCCACCCAGTGAGCAGCACACAAAGCCCGAGACCCAAACTGGCATTCCCAGCTCAACAATGTGTTGTGCTGACATTCATCTGCTGGCCGGCAGGTTTTGCATTGTCTTTATTGACGGGTGCAAATCCCCAGTACAAACCAATGGGCTTTAGGCAAGGCCATTAATGTGTGCTGCCTTGTTTTGGGCTTCTGACTGCATCTCTGCTGTGTGAAGTAGAATATCATTGTACGTGTGTAAACTGCACTGTTTGAACAGAAAATGGGCTTGCAAAACTGCAAATGGCTTGTCACTGAGTGGTAGCATCAACTTACTAGAAACATCATGAGGTGTTACTTTAGAGGAGAATTACTAAGGATTTGTGTCCTTTTATATTTGGTTTTGTTAGGGAAGTCTGTGAAAACCGCAGGCAGATTCTGTTAGCAGCCTGGTTCTGTTATGAAAGAATTTGGACGTTTTCTGTAGAAATGTTTGAGCTTATATGTACATGTCTGTATAGAAATATGCATGTTCATTTTTTCCTCTGCACACAAATTTGTCAAGTCCCCTGTTCTGCATTATGACCTTCTAGCTGTTCTGCTGCTGTATTGATTGAATAGTCATGACGTGGCTAGTTGTTTGAACAAATCAGTTTATCTACATGAAGACAATGTAAGCATTCAGTTTGGCAAGTAGTTCATACTAAAAGTACAAAGTACAGTATTCCTCCTCTTCTGTTACTGTTAGGCATCTCTTCCTTTTAAGAATAAAGTATCAAATACTCTGTGCATAATTGTTATCAAAAGCAGTCCTTTGTCATAACTGTTCCACTAGATTTTAGAAAGCTTGATGCTAGCGGCTGTAAAAAATGTTGCTAATTTCACGCATTTTTAATTTTCTTAATAAGCTGACTTTTAACTTGGCTTATTTCTTCATCAACTCCTTATAAATGAAAGAAGATTCAGAATATTTTAAGTTAACTGTGACAAAGCTTTCAGTTAGAATTTAGTAAGTAATTTTTCTTTTATCTTTTTTTTTTTTAATTTCACCTTTCTCCTCGTTTGTATTCATTTCAGTTTTTGACTTCATAGCTTATAGTTTTCTTACTTTCCTGTTTCTTTTACTGCACATACAGGTAATGCTTTCCATGTTGGTACTCATAATGTCCTCAGGTCAAAGAAAGATCTGAAACTCAAGCACTTTGCTGTGTTTTTTCCCAGAATTACAGCAATAGACTTTTTTTTCAGATGAATATTTAGTCCCCTTTAGAAATCTGACAAACAAATGCTCTTGCGGACACTGGCAACAGACCTCGCTGATTTTGTTTTATTTAGGATGTAACAACAGTTACCTTCCCTTCCAAGCTGTGTTGACAGAAATACATCCAAAACCGGAATGACCTGCAGCATGGAAACTACTGTGCTCTTACAGTGCAGGCACTGCTTTCCATTGTTCAGATGTGTAACTCTCAAATTACCGGTGACAAGTGTCTTCACCTGGCCTTTGATGTAATCCTCTGGGATTTTGCACAGCATGTGTCATGTTTCCACAGTTTTGTGTTCTTGTTTTGGAGAAGCTTGCTATGGTATTTCATCTTTTTAATTGAAGTAATTCCTTGCTTTATGGTAGGGAGTGTGTAACCTGAGGAAAGAGGAGGTTGTGAGAAGGCTCTTTGTTCTCTGGACTACAAGATCTTTTTCTCTCCTTACTGATGTTACCTGCAGCCCACCTGGCCAGCAGAGCCACACCCACAACAGTAGTTTAGACATCGTGTCCTGCAGAAAGGTGCAGCTCTGCCTTGCTGGGACGCCTCCCTTCAGTCACTGGGACTAGCCCTGTCCCTGAGGCTGCTTGCAAGCTGCATTACCTGGGAGAGAGGAGCCAGTGTAAATTGGCTATTTCATTTTGAATCTTGAAATTACGAGTTTTCCTGCGATTTCAGTTTCTTCTTTTTCAGCTCAAGGAATAGTTTGTGTAGGATTACTCACCTCATTGGATCTACTAATTTTGCTTATGAATAGACAAGGAAGATGCCCAGAAAAGAGACTTGAATGAATGTAGAATTAGCTGACTGTGGTGTTAGTGCAACGATGTGAAATTCTGTAGAACAAGATCTTGGCTTACTCTGTTGCTAAGGTATATTTCATGTGGAAATCTTGGAAGCAAAATTCTGGCTTGTAATTCAAGGTTGCGATATTGAATTTTAGTAGTTAC
This sequence comes from Sturnus vulgaris, assembly GCF_052056855.1. Lineage (NCBI taxonomy): Eukaryota > Metazoa > Chordata > Aves > Passeriformes > Sturnidae > Sturnus > Sturnus vulgaris. Next base: position 17,380,060 of record NC_142250.1, on the reverse strand, counting down.
TTACACAGGCATGGTACACAAATATTTCACAAAACCAGTTTCAGAAGCAGGGAATGGGTTGCTATCTAAAGGTCATTAATTACTATTTGCTGACAATGTATTGGAAAACCTTATCTTCTTGAAAAAAGTAAATTGAATTTGCAGATACAATGTGAACACAGTGTTTTTTTCAAGGCTGTTCATTTTTTATTTACATAAATTGATTCTTAAAAATATATTATTCATATAATATATAATTGTAGCACACAATGTTATTTTTTATATAATATCAACACATTTTATGTGAAGGAGAGAAGTCTTTGGGTATTACTCAGATTTCAGGGAAGGGAAAGGGATTTTTTTCCATTTTGAACTGTAATACTTTCCATAATGATTGTTTGACCACAGTAAAAGCTGTTCTGCACTTGAAGGATATGGTAAGATAAAGCTATTTGCTGGCTTTATGCTACCTTGGGATTTCATTTACAGTGAAAGATTGTTGTGGGGTTTGTTTCCTTGTATGTTCAGTGGCACAAAGCAGTTGTAACTGTCTCAAGGGCTATGCTATTTGATTAGAATAAAATAGAAGAAAGTATAGGTGTCTGCAATATGCTGAATATTAGCAGATGTATAGAGTTTCCTTTGCTTTTACAGCTGAACACTCTGTGAAGCTACATGAAAAGAAATGGGATGATGTTACAGAATTTTTAAAATAATAAAAGATTTTTAATACTTTGCAAGTAGAACCCATACAAGCTAAAATGCATCTTATTTTATGTTGCAAGATACTACATTCTCTCTATAGAAAAGTTTCCAAAACAACTGTTATAATAGAAGCTATCTGCAAGCTCTGCAAAATACTATTTTTGTGGACTTGCTGCTCACTAGTCCCATTTTATAATGTCTGCTGGGGCTATTGCATAAAAGGTCACTCTTCTATCTTGCAAACAGATGGGTAGCTTATCTAAGATCAACTGTACTTCTGTACATTGAAGAAATTGAGTGAAAATATGGGGGTTAATAGAGAACTTTTTCTTTATATCTCATAAATTGTTTGATTTATACCAAATGTTTGCGGTGTAAAATGTAACACATTATTCCAAGGCTAAGGCCTAGATTTCCTATCTCTGGGACACGCAAGTTACAAATATATAACGTGTAGAGTTTCATGGATTACTTCAATAAAGTACAGTCTTAAATGTTCTCATATGCCTGCCTGTTATTTTATGAGGTAGGGATGGCTTATTTTGAATTCATAGTATGCTTAAAAGGAAACATTTTAGTGAAATCACCTGAGGAAGTTGTTTATCATATATAGAGAAACTGATATGAAGATTTCTCTCTTGTATAGTAACAAAAGCAGTCAAGAAATTGTGGCTAGACTCTGTCAGGCATTATGTATTTTTAGATGCAAAAGCTGTGAATTCCATGTTTCTCTCAGGGATTTCTGAGGCCAAATCACATGTGAAGGCAAGGTCAGCTGTCCCATGCAAGCAGAGGGAGTATGGAAGGTCAGGAGTCAGGAAGGCTGAGCAAACTCAGGCTGGCTGCCCAGCACATACACGATGGGACTGCAAGTTGAACTTGGGCCACGAGTATTCAGTTCATCTCTAAGTGACCCCGAGTCATAACTGACCATTTTTCCAGGGATACCTTGGTTGCTGTTTCTTCACTTACTGAGGTTAGGGTTAGGTCTGCATGTCTAGCACTTGCCTGACAAATGACCAAAAGCCCAGTGATAAGTGGTAGTAGGGGTAGGTGGTGCCTCAAAGATGGCAGTAGCAGTAGAACCTGTCAGTATGTGATAGCACAAGCAAGATGACCGGGCACAGGGAATAGCTGGAAGCTTATAAAGTGCTATTGACCAATGTTGAGGTGTCATACATGCTATTCCACGAAAAGACATTAATGTTTTTTAGAGAAAATATGCTTAAGTGGTGAAATTTAGAAACATTTGATGGTACCTCATTTGGCCTCTTACTCTGTGGCTTACTATTCATAATATGCAGCTCTATGTTGCAAATTACTGTAAATATAGTTCATGTTGAAGTATATCTATTTTTCTTTGCATATCTTTATGTCCTTGTTAAAATCAAGCAATTATTTATGAGGGAATCTACAACTAGATTTTTTAAAAAATGTTTTTATTATTTTGAATACAGTGATAGAACCAAGAAGACAGCTGCATTCTATAGTTATATACAATAGCAAATTACGTAGCTATTATTATATTAGCTGGTGATAGGATCCTCCTCCCCCACCCTCTAGGTTCCAAAACAGAGGTTTTGTTATTAAGCACTGAAACTGTTAAAGTAGACATAATAAATTGTTCAACATGAATCAGAGAATACAGCCATTATGTATCTATGTATTTGCATTTCAATAGAGTTCAAAATCCTCCCTCAGGATTTGAGGATCTCTTGCACCTCGTGTTGCAATAACAGTAAGAGGATGAATGTGTTTTCCATTCTTTTTGACTTTTCAGGACCCCTGATGCACTTCAATAATGAGAATTTTGTGGCGAGTTCAATAAGTGGTGATTATTTTTGAGTGTCTGATTTAGAGAACCTAGGAGATTTGTCCTCCATCAGATATTGAGCATAAATGTTCCTGTTATTTTCATGTGACAATGCAGGTACTTGCCCTTCATCAATGTGTCATATTTTGGCATCATCTCCTCTGAGAGACCCCAAAATCAGAAATAGATGGAAAGTTTGGCTTTATTTTTTCTGAGTACAATATTCCCCTTTTGTAGATGGAAAGGAAGGGAAACTTCGGACTAATAACCACAGGATTATGAAGTTGTGAAGTTTAAATATTTAGTTAGAGGTGACACAGCAGTACTTGACAATGTGGGATTCACGTTTGGCAAAAACAACCTATTGACTTCAGTTTCATGAATCAGTGTTTCTGGTGCTAGTAAGTTAACAAAGTAAGTGCCAAATCTGCACAGTGTGGTAGAAACTTTGACAGCCAAATGAAGAGTGACGATAGAAACCTGGCTTTAACGCGGCTTTCCGTTTCTGATAGAACAGTTCTGCCGGTGTCAGGCGAGTAGGAAAAGGGGCTAAGCAATGACAGGCTGCCCTTTTCTCCCCGTGTCTGTAGTCGTGCCCTCTGGCCGGCTGGGCACCCGGAGCGCTGCGTTCCACAGGTGGCTGCCAGGCGCTCCGGCAGCCCGGCATGAGGCGGTGTGCGCTGCGGGGGCTCGGCAGCCGGGCCCGCGCCCGCCCGGGAAGGCAGGCTCCGCAGGAGGGCACCCGGGGCGGCTTCGCGTCTGACCCAACAGTTCAAGAGAAAGAATGGAAACGCGTTCGTGGTGTAGCGATCGTGTGCCGGGGCGGGCGCAGCCCGCGGCCAGGATGGACCCGGGGCAGGGGCTCCCCTGGGCTCCCACGGCCCCGTGACCCCTGAGGGGCAGCGCTGGCCATCTTTACTGTGGGCGGTGCGGCTCGAGCCCCGCACCTCTGCGCTGCCGCCACTAAACTTTTTTTTTTTTGCCCAGTTGTCACAGTCTCCCACACTCGCCGCCGGGGCTCGCAGAGGGGACGGCAGCAGCAGGAGCTGTGTGGAGGCGCGCGCTCTCCGCCCGCACCAAAGATGGCGGCCGAGGAGCCCGGGGGTGCCGGGCGGGCTGCTCCGCTCGGTACCGGGCACTGCCGAACCGGGGCTCGGGGCCCCTCGCCGGCGCTCCGCGGCTCCTCGCGCCGCGCAGGGCCCGGGCCCGCCCCCGCCCGCCGCCCGGCCAATGGCGGGACGCGCGAGCGGGCGGGGCGGGGCGCGCGGTGGGCCGGCCGAGCGCTGCCCGGTGCTCAGTCGCGGCTGAGGCGCGGGCGCCTGGCGGAGAGGCGACGGTGCTAGTGCCGCTGCCGGGGGGCTCCGCCGCGGGCGGCCGTGGAGCCATGGCCACTCTCAGGTAATGGCGAGCCCCCGCGCAGCGTCCGCAGCACAGCCTTGCGTCCCGGGGGAAGGGGCCGTGGATGATGATGCTGGCGGGGCGGGGGTGCTCGGCGCGATGCTCCGCCGCAGTGTAATCAGGGTCCGGGGCAGCGCGGCTTCGTCCCATCCCTTTCCTTCCGCCCCGAGTTGGTTTGACGGCTGCACGCCCCATCCCCTGGGGCGAGGAAGGAGGGAGAGCCGTGCCGATGCCCTACCGGCCCTCAGCCCGGTGGGGACAGCGCTCCCGGGGCGTCGCGTTGGCTTCTGGCGGGCAGGTGGGTGCGCCCGGCCGGGGCTCCTGACGGCGCTGGGCGATGCCAGCGGCATCGGGAGCGAGAGCCCCGAGCAGCGCAGCGCCGGGCCGGGCCCGCAGGTGATCGGCGGGGCGGTGGCCGGGGGCTGCGTGCGGCGGCGCTCGGCGGCGGTGCCGCTGTCACAGGTAGCGCCTGGGCGTGGGCGGCCGCCGCCCGCCGCGGGTGCCGCCCGTGGGCGTGGGAGGACGCGTGCTGAGGGGCTCCCGCAGCCGCCTTGGAACCTTAAACCCTCGCTGTAGCTTGCCGTGACTGGAACCAGATTTTAAAGGAATCCCCAATAACGAGAAGCAGGGTCTTATTATCAGGCTAGGCTCTTGGCAGGCTATTGGAGCTGTGGTGGTATCAGCCTGTCAGCGAAACCCGGAGAATGACAAACCCGTAACTTAACATTCAGTGAAAGGAGTTACTGTGAATCGTTTTTCTCCCCCAAACACTTCATCTTAAAATAGGGATGTATTGTGAGGTAAATCGGTAACCTTTGATCAGGTCTTCGGCTACTAAAGAAATGCCTAAAATGACAGACTCCAAGTTCAATTTGGTAATTCAGGGCAATTCTCCCATCTCCTCTCTCCACCCTCCGAACTCCGTGTATCAGGTTTCATTTACACTGTTTCTGACCGAGACGGTAACTTTGAAATTGCAGTAGTATTTCACTGTTGGAGCTTGTGGAGTTAGTGCAGCTGTGTGAGGAGCCGGGTAGTGGTGGAACAGTTTTTTCTGCGGCAGCCTTGCTTACATAAGGCCAAAGCTTTTAGGCTTGTTTTCCAAGTTGGAACCTGTGAGTGCGTCACTTTAGAAGACTACGAAAGTTTCATAATAAATGAAATCTTCACTGAAGATGTTCCTCTAAATCAGTATGTAAATAGCTTAGCCAAATATTGTCTTTGCTTAAGACGTATGTCAGGAAAGCATGTGAGCAGTCCTGCAGGTCACCTTGTATGTTTAAGGTCTATATGCTAAAGTGATTTGCTGACCAGCGATGCAAGAAAATTGTCTGAACTCTGGAAGGATGGAACAATAGTTCTAAGGTACTTTCGTATTAGATGAGTTACGGTGAACAGTATCATCCTGCTTGTAGTGATGTTGCATGGGTATGTGGGATGAGAGAAGGATGCTCTTAGCTGAGAGCTTATAGCTAGTCAGGTGCTATAAATCTGGTATTATTGCTGTTTTTCTTTACACATATAAATAACTTCTGGTAAGTTCAAATCTCATGTTATATAGGGTTTTAAACTGAAATGGATATGCTGAAAACAGGCTTAAAACATGCCTTGTTTTGCCTTACTTTAAAGGGCATAGTGAAACCCTTTAGAAATACTAATATTTTAGTTCTTACAAGACCGTATCTTAAATTTGAAAAAGGAAGACGAGGCACAGAGCGTGCTGCCATGCAATTGCACACCCAAATGTCTCAGTCATGTTTAAGGCTTTCTGACTTGCCAGTATCCAAAGGCCCAAAATATTCCTCTGTCTCTGTGCCAGTAACTAATAATAAGCATTCACTGATATTTTGATGTTGCTCTTCCACGGAAGTGCGCAGCAGCATGGGATGATAACGGTATTGTGTGATAGTTGGATATAGTACTGCTAATGTTCAGCAGCCAACTTGAATCAGGACCATATTTTAAAAAATGCCTGCAGCAGTAGAGCATGAGATTGGACACAGCTTTCCAGATCATTCAGTTGCAGTAAATTCTGTTGACTTCTTAAGAAAGGTTCAAAGGTAGCTCAGTACTGCTGTTGTGGGTTCTTTTTTATTTATTTGGGTGTGTTTTATTTTTATCCTGTTTGGTTTCATTTTATTACTTCTGTCACTTGTGATAAGAGGTGTGAAACACTGACCATTTGTGTAAAATCAGTCATACTGGTAATGTCTGAACAAAACGCCTAATTAATAGGTGAAGATTTATTTATAACTTAATGAGTTACACTGCTTGAACTTGTAATTGCAACTCACACTTCATGTAGTCCTAACTCATAAAATGTATTGCTGCTTGTCCGTAGTTACAAATGTAAATGTGATGTACATCAAAGCTTTCTGTAGTTATTGTTCTGTAGTTTTGCCTGCTAGATGGACGGTGTATTTGTGTGTCCAAACAACTTTTAGATTTGTATGAACATCTTAATAAAGTGTAAAAAGTATGTGTCTCATTCACATTTATCTACACTTTCTGTGTCTGTATGCATATACACACATAGATGCTGACTGTATAGCCAATTATAAATGTCCTTAATTTGTGCAGGTGAAGGAGTTGTTCTTGATGAACTCCAGATATTCTTTTGCAGCAGGTTAGTTAGGTGAAACAAGAAGATACTTTTTGAATGATACCAGTACTCCAGTGAAAGAGAAGGGACTGGAGAGAGTCAAGGAGGCTGGGGACTACAGAAGTGTGTTCTGTGTCTGTGGCAGAGATATGTTCCTAAATAACCTATGCATTGTGAAATCTCAGATTTCAGAAAATTATTGCTGCTTCCTCACTATGTTTTATCCTTAGTTGGTTGGAAATAATCACTGAAATTTTAATCACTGCAGATGTCCAGTGTGACTAAATAGCAAACATAAAGCCTATAAGGTTCAAATCTACTGTTCCAAGTCTTCAACTTGGTGAGAATGTGAGTTTAATATCTCATTTTTTCGCTCTGGAGACTCATAATTTTAGCATTCTGCAGAGTAATAAAAATATTTGTTTTATTTTGTGCTTTTGTAGAGGCTTACGTGACTTTACAGAGTATATGAGATTTAAAAAAAATATTTTTAAAATTTTTGCTAAACTGAAGCCAAGTAGTTGTACCTCCTGTAGTGCCACAAGAAGTGCAGTGGTATAACAGTGCAGAAACTTTGCAGCCCCTCAAGAAGGGAAGGGTGATTTGCATTGCACTAAATGTAGCCAGTGTTGAGTTAGTCAAGTTGAGCATGCTAACAATTTACACAGTCAAGTCTTCTTCTTTAACAGTAGGACTTTCCAGATCGGTTCACAAAGCTTGTATTAGAAAATTCTGATCACGGTGGGGATCACAGAATCAGCTACATTGGAAAAGAGCTCTGAGATGAAATCCAACCTCTTAAATATCTGCTTGTTGACTTTTAAAAATTTGTGACTTAGAAATTGTTTAGATTTTTTCCGTTTTGCCCGTAAAGGTATTTTTGTCAAATACAGTGACAGTTAAGGAAGACACAACTCCGGTTCCCAGTACAAATGGAGTGTATGGATTTTTCTTTTTTTTTCCAATGGAATGGTAATATATATTTTTAAGCATGGAAGTTCTAGTATCTTGGGACTTAGGTAATTCTAACATTTAAGTGAAAAAACCAAAAATGTGGAAATATATATTAATTGAAGACACAGAGCTACAAATTAGTATATGTTGTCTTATGTGTTTAGATTGTTTGCAAAAATAGGTAAACAGTTTATAACACTTAATTTCTTCACATCTACTCAAAGTTTTATGTGTTTAAAACACTGTCAAGTTCTGCTGTCCTACATTTAGTTGTGAGAAACAACTGTACTGAATTTGGGGACTGTTTGCCCAGAAGTTTCAGTGGAATATTTCTGAATTTACTAGTCTAATGATAGCTACCTTGGCTTTTAAAACTTGATTCCAAATGGCGCCCTACATACAGCCTCTGGAATACTTGAATGGATATGATTATAAAATTTTGTGGGAGAAGGAAGGCTTGGGAATGAGCAGGACTTACATGTGATATAAAGAGCTGCCTGGGTTAAATGGCACTGAAAATTCTAGTTCCTGCTGCTGCTGACATGTGAGGAGTTTGTATGCACGTTATTGGCTTCATAGAGCTTCTGCACAAAGTTGCTCTTGTGCTGCTTTGAACACATTGACCTGCAGGTTCTGTAGCCCACAGCTCTTTGAATGTTTGGTAGCTTCTATTTTGCTTTTCCATTGAACGTGGTAACTTCTTCATAGGCAGTGACCTCTGCATGTCAGCTGTATTTCAGATTGTTTTTTTAAAATACAGCTGCTGTTTTCTGGCATACTGACCATTAAAGTGCTGGCTCTTGTCTTATGCAGAGGTTATCTATAATACGTTTTCTTAAGTGTAGTTATAAATCTATTGATGCGTAGAATTTCACAGCATATGAGGATCAGGTAAACATTAAGTAGAGGAACATATAACTTGGGATCTCAGATCTACATTCAACACTTAAAGTTCTGAGTTCATTCATTGTTCTACAGTGCTATTTATGCAATACTTAGGCTTTACAATGGAGAGAATGTTCTGTCTTGTGACTTCAACTGCAGTCACCTTTATCCTTATGTCTTCTGAACTATCATCTGTCTCTTCCTCTTGTCTTCTAGCCAGGTGTAACTTATGGTTATGCTATTTCTAACACTGTGCTATTTGTCACACTGACAAAAGTATTTAGTCAGTCTTACAGGTTTTTACTAAGCAGATGTTAACTATCCCATTTGTGAGTGAGCTGCATTTCTGGCTCCATCTTCATGAAGCAGCATCTTCCACATTTTATTTACCGTGAAATGGGCTCTAAAGGACTGTCCTTAAAGCTACGAAAACTAGGATACTTAAAGCATGATTTGCTGTGTCTCAGTATCAAGGTTTCCACAGTGCAGCGTGGGTCACTGTTCCACTGAGTGCAGTCCTTCAAGGGCAGGCTTCTCCAGCATGGATCCTTCACAGGGTCACAGGTCCTACCAGGAAACCTGCTCCAGTGTGGGCTCCTCTCCCTATGGGTTTGCAGGTCCCTGCCAGATGGCTGCTCCAGCATGGGCCTCCTATGGGGTCCCAGCCTCTGCTCAGGCATCCACATTTCCCAGTGTGTGTCTCTTCCATGGGCTGCAGGGGAACGTCCTGCTTCACCATGATCTTCACCATGGGCTGCAGGGGAACCTCAGCCCTTCTGCCCCTCCTCCCCTGACCATGGTGTCTGCAGAGCTGTTCCTCTCACATGTTCTCACCCTGCTCTTCTCTGGCTCCATTACATCTGCACAATAACTTTTCCCCCCCTTCTTTTTAAATCTGTTATTACCAGTGTAACAATCATTTCTAATTAGCCCAACCTTGGCCAGCAGCATGCCTGTCTGGGAGCTACCAGGGATTGGCTCTGCTAGACATGCTGGAAACTTCTGGCAGCTTCTCACAGCGGCCACCCCTGTGGTCCTCTCGCTACCAAAACCTGGCCACACAAACCCGGTATAGGTGGTCATAATGAAGGTACCTTTGGTAGCCAGAGCATGGGTGTGGCTTGCTGGTTGGAGACAGTAGGCGTTAGTTTGGCAAGGAATGTGATGGGTTTGGATGTAGTTTTAGAGAACAGCTGCATTCACTCCTACTTGACACTAGGCCACATAACTAATCCTTTGGTATTACTGCATTATCACCCAAGTATTCAGGAAAATATAACACATGGTTTCTGAATTAATCTAAAAATGTTAAAGCTATCCTTCTCAAAAATACTGTTTACAGTATTTTTTATATCTTTTTTCTATGTGAAAGAAGTCATGGTAATGAATGTTAAATTGCTTAAAAGTACATTCAACCTACCAATAGACAGCTGCACTGTTTAAAATGGCTGACAACGCAGAATCTGTAGTCTATTTGTTTCAGTTTATTAGAACACACTCAAATTGTTAATTATTTGTTGGTACCTGACAACTTAGTGGGCTCAGTGAAATTCTTATTACCCTGGTGTGATGCTCCCCCTGTCTAAAATTTAGTATTACCACTTGAGTGTCATCTTTTAAAACTCGAGAACGTGGCATGCAGCTTAAATTCTTTATCTGAGTAAGTGACAGTTTAGCAGAATATTAACAGAATAATAATATTAATTTAACAATATAGTAACAGAATAATACATTTATTATTGCAGTCTGTGTTTTGATCAAAGATCACTGTAGGATGGTACTCAAATTTTACTCTCTGTATATGCCAGGTCACTGTGTGTTTACTGTGCTGGGCAAAATGTATATTTATTTGTTTTCCTCTCTAATAAAAGATGTCTTTACATATACTAGGAACAATAAACCAGTGCAAAGCTAACTTGAAATAATTGATTCTCTTACAGTGAAAATGTCCTGTTTGGAATGGGGAATCCTCTGCTTGATATCTGTGCAGTTGTGGACAAGGACTTCCTTGACAAGTAAGCATTGATATTTTTTTTTTTAAATGTCAATTTTGTTTCCAGAATGCTGCCTATAAATAAATGGAGGGCTACCTGCCTGTGTAATACTGTGTTTATGCTGATCTCTGGGATTATGGCCTTTATGCTGGAAGTAGCCAGCATGGTATCTGTCATTTAATTGTTTTTGCTCTATGAAACTGGTGGTGGTGGTATGTATGAAAACTTCCAGTGTTTTCATATGTTTTTTTATTAATTTATTTTAGTCTTCTCATGCTGTCTTTGCTAATCTTTAATTGGAAGGAGTCATCAGTTTCAGTAAGATTTAGGTAGCTCTTGTATGAATCTTCATGTGCTACTTTTGATTTACTAATACTGTACTGTTCTTCAGTGAAGTCTATGGGCCATTTCTGTAACATACCAAGAAAAGTTATGCAAATATACCTTTTTAAAAAAATATTCCAGTTTATCAGTCAGGAACAGGACTGCTTCTTATCGGGTTGTCTGTTATCTTGCTCAAGCCTACTTGTTATGCTACCACCCATATAACTATATTGCTGGATTGCTTAATTGGCATTAAGCTTACTCATTCTTGAATCAGCTTAGAGATCTGTCTTTTCCAGAGGTGTAAAATACAATTGCTCTTTTAAATCTTTCTGCTTGAGCTCCATTTTTTATTGTTGCTACTTTTTCTCTGCTTTGTAAGTTGATCTTTCAGAGTGCTAGCAATTTTTTCTTTAATTTTTAGGGTGTTAATAATTTTTTTCTCTAATCGTTCTTTATTTTGTTAATGGGAATATTGCATCACAACTAAATTTCACATCACCAAATAAAGAACAGGTGCAGAGTTTTTATTTTTGATTATGTATTGTCAGCCACAAATATTATGCTTTTAATAGCAATAATTTGTCATCGGTATTTCATCACTGAAATTTTATCTTAAGGTTTAAGTGAAAGTCTCCATGTTGTAAGCTGGAAACAAAAGACAAGAATGTAATGGACTGTGTAAAATTCAAACACCTGGAAAAAAAATCAGAAATCAGGATTCAATGTCTTGAATATTCAAAAAAAGTAAATTATTCTGGTATAATTCACTGCCTCATGTTTCCACTGAAATAACTTGAAAGCCAGTCTCTAAAAATAAGTAATGCCCTTCTCCCAGCCCAGCAATATTCCCCAACTAATCCTTATAAATTGCTGACATAATAGAGATGATGGGATCTCTACTGCAGCACTGAAATCTTTCAGGAGGGCATTGTGCTTTTCACTGGATGTGATGTGCTGTGCAGAATTTAATTTAATTTAAAATTTAGAAGCCTTATGTACTCGAATTTGAATCCTGGCAGACAAATTGAATTATCTCCTGGAGCAGGATACACTCTGTGAGCATTTCTTTGCTGCCAGAATGCGTTTGTGGGGTCTTGCATTATTGAAAGCCATGAGCAGTCTTCCCCTAGCAGTTTCACAGGGAGCCTGCTGATAGTGGGATAGCTCTGGTAATAGCCTCAAAATTGAGGAGCTTGTTTACCTTCTCCCACACCTGATTTCATATCCCTCTCCCTGTTTGTCAGTATATGCAGAGAAGTTCATTCAACAAACCAACAAGAATGTTTTTACTCCAGGTGCAACTACCTTTTGCAACACTTCCTGAAATGGGAATCAGATCCCATGCTTCCTCAGCTTGTGAAGGGAGATAAAGTAGAAAATGTAGCTGTAGAACAACTACTAGAATAAAGTTATCTATTCAAATGCTGCAGGGAGGTGCAAGAACATAAGACATTTCAGGACTGTGAAGCATTTGAAAGAGAAATTGTTGATCGTTGTAGACTCTCTTTTTTCTTGTCAAACAAGACATGCACCCATCTCTAGCCACTTAGTGTCAGCTTTTGGCATCTTGGCAACCTTGAGTCTGTTTCTCACCTCCTCTACTGGATGGGAATGTTTAATGAAGCCATCAGGCCAGCAGGGCTTTGACTTGAGAAGGTAGCTTAGGAAAATAAGAAAAGTTTAGGTAAACACCCCATAAGAATTTTATGCTTTTAACTTCTACAATGTTTCTGTTACTTTATCCACCTCTCATACATTCAGTTTTAAGAATAAATACCTTTGTTCAGAATAAAGGACTTGATGTTGCAAGTTTAATCAATATATAGTGTCAGTGAAATGAGAGTATTAAAATGAGTCCTGTTAACAGGTTATTTTTGTAACTTCTGTTAAGAAAGTGCAAATTGAAACTGCATAAGGAAGTATAGAAAATGGTCTTTTTAACAATATTTAATTGGCCTACAATCCATGTTATAAATAAATCTGAAAGTAAACATGTAATGCAGACCTGCCCCTTGTAGATTCTAAACACTTGCTGCCATATAATACTGATTTGAGGAAATGAGCAGTGTTGGAGGGCTGGGTGGTATTTTTGGCTTGGGTTGTTAGCACAACACTGACACTTTGTTTTCAAAGTGGATTTTGGTATAATCTGATCTCCAAAGTCTTTTGCTCTCTCGACAAGTTTTGGAGGGCTCTAAGCCTTTCCTAGGAGAGGCATTTTTAATGTATATCACAACAGAACATGACTATGCCCATCTGAGCTTTTCAGACCATATCAGCAGTCTGGCATTACCTGAGTCAGAGCAGCTTTAGCCTCTGTTAAGCCGTGATTGCTGGGTCCCGTTTCTTGCCTCTCTGCAGGGAGACAATCTGGAAAAGTGTTAGCAATGTTGATGGCACTCTTGAAAACCGGTGATACCACAAACCACTTTAGTTTCTGTTTACAGAGATGGAAAGAAGTCTTGAAATAAATATAGTCCACCATATGTCCTTGGGTTTTTTTAGTATCTGCATGAAAGAAATATCAGAAATGTGGTTTTGTTTTGGTTTTTTGGTCTCCTTTTCGTTTGCATCAACTCCATTACCTAAGAGTATTTTTGTTTAATTTATGAAGATGTGGATACTTGCTCCAAGAGCAGCTTTTTAGGGGTGAGAGGGGAAGGGATGGAAGAATAATTAATGCATTGTGGGTGAACTGCTAACTATAGCTATGCTAATGTGTGAAAAGAACTTTGCTAACAGGTATTCATTAAAGCTTTTGGTGTATTCACTTCTACCCATGACATTTAACAGGAATGATTATCTTACCTTCTAACGGCAACAGGCTTTTAAAAATAACTTAATCTACACTACATATATTAAACTCTGCTAAAATGGGCAAAGAAATTCTGATTAACATGCCAATGACATTTTAAGACGCTGAACTCTGTACTGCTGACTCCTGTGAATACTCCAGCATCCTGTTAAGAGTTAGGAGATGACATGTGTTTCGTTGCTCTCCCTAGAGCACCCTGTTTTGCAGATACTCAGTTTTTGATACTGAATTTAGCTTACCTATAGATAATTTGTAGGCTGTAGAGATCTGGGCATTACTTGTCACCTCAAGTGTACTTCAGTGGTTGAGAAATGTGTGTTCATGTTATGGATAAACCTTCTCTGGCTGGGTCTATAGCTGCATGAGCTGAGGAGGAGAAGAGAATCAATGCTGACAAATCCACATTGACAGAACCATTGTGCCAGTCCGGAAACTTCTCAATATGTGAAACTTTCTATCTTCCTTAACTGGAAGAGGGAAGCCAAGGAAAATATCTATAATTGCCAGCACCTGTATAAGCATGTAAATATCTTTCAGCCCATGCTCTTAAAAAGGAGTGAAGATATAGAGGAAAATTAGGATATATGTTCTATTTATCACAGCAAGTTTTAAGAATCATATTGCTGTATTTCACTAATTTCTGGGCTCTTGACCAGAGCCATGATCTCATCAGTTGAGGTATGTTTACCACTTGGGCTGCCAAATTCCATTATGGTTATAACCTGCAGACTGACTATTTTATCACCGTCATGGTCCAGGAGTACAAGTTTCTGTGTCATTACTTGTTGGTTGTCCAGGCAGACAAGTATTTTTCTCTTTAGGTTCTTTTTTTTTTTTTAAATTAGGGTCTGTGGCAATCTTTGCACAAGTTCATTGAGGATGCTCAGTAAAGATTGGAATTTTTATAACTGTCATGCCCTCTACCATCTGCTCCTTAGTTCTCTTCCCTTCATTCTCTGGTATAAATACAGACTATCTTTAAATCAAGAAATGAGTTTATATTCTTTTTCCTCTTCACTGGAAAAAACAGGTTTGAAGAAACAGGAAAGGAAGAATGAATGGGGTCTTTGGAGTGGTGATAATGATTGCTGTATGAAAAGAGAATATCTCAGTGAAGGAGGAAGTGCTATTTCACAAGTATGGATATGGATCTCCTGTAGTGTACTGTTGACTTAACTGTAGCACTGGAAGTGGTTGGGTCATTCCTGGAGATTCCAAGATCGTGAACATCCTTTACCTTTCCTCACTGCAAAGTACTTGCAGACAAGGTGATGGAGTAGTTGACCACAAACTTTTGTAATAGAACAGTATTAACAGCTAGTAAATTAAACATTCTTGTGTGAAGCTATTTTAGTGTTTGCCATGCTGAAAGTGAAGATGTACATATTTGATCTTTTTTCCACTCTTATGGCAATTTGGATTATAAATTAAGGAAAAGTTAGCAAGGCAGCTTCAGTTGACAATGACGAAAAACTTCTGCTTACTTGTGTTAAATTTAGATTGGTCTGTATAAACTGTGGCTTGTGTTATTTCCAACATTTTCAGTTTGTTACCTTTGCTCCCGTCTAACAGAAGTCTTTGTAACTTTGCATAGCAAAAAGAAAAAAAAAAACGAAACCATTCATGCAGTTAACTGTCATGAAGTGGCCAAGGGTCTAAATAGCTTTTAGACAATCAGAGGTGGTTTTTGTTCACCAAACATGACTTCAATGCAAAATAATCTCTTTCCCAAAACACATGCTGGAGTGAGCTTCAAAAATGAGGACAAATGGAGATTCTGTACTAGGATGTTGCAGTATCCAAGAATGCACAGGCTGCAAACGTGAGCTTTGCTGCTAGATTTAAGTTGGGACCCCCTTCCCTCTTCAGACTTGCAGCTTTTTCAGTTTTATTAATGTGTTAACTTAGATTCTGTGCTTCATCAGCCCTTGGTGAGAGGTTAATAGGGTTTTGTATTGCTTTGAGCTGGGAATTGTGTTACCTGTTGTCCTGACTTTGGCTGAGACAGGGTTAATGCTCTTTCTAGTAGGTGTCGCAGTGCTGTGTGTTTTGGATTTAGTGTGTACTGTCTGTACAGTAATGAACTTATGGAAAGTACATAGTAAAACCTCTCCCTGAAAATTTGCCCCTCTCCCTGCAGAAGATAACTTGTTGTATGATGTTCCATTGTTTCAGTAATTCCTGTGAAAGATTAATCCTGAAAGTAAGTATCTGTTGCATTGGGTCATGTGGCAGAGAAGGTGAACAGCTTGTGCTATATTGTTACCTTGTGTTTTTAGTTATATCTGTAGAAGTCCACTTAATTAATCTCAAGGTCTGAACACAGAACATTGTTGAAACTGCTGAGCCAAATTGCATCATCTGACTGCTGGTAAATTAAAAAAACTCCAGTGTCTACTTGCAAAAACTTGCAGTAGTGATAGCTGTCTTAAGAAAGTCCTCTTCATACTCATATGTCTATAACTTTGGTAATATTCCTGACAACATAATTAAAGCTTTCTACAGCCCTAATGCTTTCTCCTAGTGCATTTGGTAAAATATGTAATTTAAATGAGTGAAAGATTTTAGTTACGCTCCATTTAGAAGAAGCTGTTTGAAAAATCTACTTCTGGAGTGACAATGTTGCATGGAGAGCTGTGATGTTTTCAGGGTATACAGGGCATGAACAGTGTTTATAGAGGAGCTTGTAGCTATGTATTTACCTGTAAAATAGAATGTAAGATGTTCTTGAATGGGAACTATTCACTCTTTATTGTGTGTTTTCACTTTCTTAAATACTTGTTTAGTAATAAACTGTAAATCCTGAATTCTCTTTCCCATTCTTCAGAAGACTTGAAGATTTAATGCATATCAGTAGAACATATCTAGTTAATGGACTAATAGTATTCTTCAGAATAACCTTAAACACATGACAGATACACATACACTGAGCTTATCTATATTTTCCCTTTGCTTACAAGTGAAAATTTGTTTACAAAAGTTTGTGACTTGCAAATGATGAAATAATGGGTTCCATTTGCCTCTTCAATGCGAACAAGGAGCTTCAAGTGAAAGAGGTTTATGAATTAAGAAAGTGTCTCTGGTTTTAATTAGGCAATAATATTAAATGAAAAGACCCTTGCTGAAGATATCTTTGATGGAAATAGCTGGGTCTTGTCAGTAGAGAACTGGAATCCATCTTAAATTCACTGGTAACACTTTCTTTTTGGAAGTGTTACTTGCTGTTCATACTGAGAAACTTTGCATATTAGAGTTTCCAGATTGCATGATTACAAGATTGATTTTTATTTAAGATGCCATAAACAAAAATGGTGATACATGTTCTGGATGTGTTTTCAGACATGCTTTTTAATTGCAGATTACTAAGATGTGATTTTAATATTGTTTTCCATTCCCATCCTGCTTGTCCAACCCAAAATTTTCAATAGCATAGTACAGATTAGAGAGGTTTTTCCTGCTACAATAATAAAGTGAAACTGGTTGATCACTTGTGACTTGAAGAATAGAAAAAGCCAGGCAAAAATTAACAACTATTTGACATAGTCTCAGTTTTTTTACTCTAGATGAAATTGATCTGTCATCTTTTAGAAAAGATGGCTTTGTAGTGATAACATTTTTTGAGGTGGCTGGAGTACATTAATCTTTGTAAAAACTTCGGTTTCAAAAAAATTAGATATTTAAGTAAATTATAATGCTCATTACTACTTGATTAGTTTTGCTTCATTCAGGTCAGGCAATGTGCAATCTTAAGAGTTTTTCTTCCCAAGTTACATTAATCAAGGAGACAGACTTTGTCCTTCCTTTTGAAATTAAATACTAATTGTTAACAGATCTTTTTAGTAGCTTGCTATTTCATCAGGCTATTCCTGAACAAAGTGCAGATAGCACATCAGTGTTACAGGTAACTGTAACCTCAGGTATGAGGTGCTTGTGCCACCGAAGGTCCCTGATCCTGTGCCTCTGTTCTTCAGCACAGAACCCTGCCCAGGCCTGCTCGATGCTTTGCTTCTTCTTGTCCTGTTCCTTTTTGGAGTGTTGGCCTTGTGGTCTCTGCTGTAGCCACAGGGAAAGGGTGGAGGCAGCCTGTCTTCCTCTTAATTACTGGTGTTCTTGTTTTCCCTTAGCCAAGAGCGGTAGTGGGGTTAACTAGCTGTTTGAGTGGTGTTTTATGTTATTTTTGTCAGGGCAGAATCATCAGTATTCCAAGTTACTGGAGCTCTGGTTGTGTTGTAGACTTCAGGATGTTATGAAGCCTGCAGTTCCCTTTTAAATTCAGATTCAATGCAGAGCTGGGGACAGATTATTTTCATTTTACAAACCCTTGATTCCTCTCTTCAGTATGTTAGCATACAAATTATGTTCATTTTTAGTTCCACTTGGAACTTGTGGGTTTATGCACATCAATACTAGGGAGCAGTAGCTAAACAATTTTTGGTGATTATTTTAGCAGATTGTTCCAGTAATTTTTTTCCTTTTATTTCTCCCATTGTTTTGTGACAGTAAAAGTGATTAAGTTTCAGTGTAAGATCTGAGGTGCACGGGACAAAGTGTGAAGGGCAACATATGACTGTCTATCCTGACAAGTTGTAAAAAGTGAACATTAGGATGAAGTCACAGAGCTACAAACATTACCCAGAAGGTTTTTTCAGTTATTGTATTATTGAAGCTATTTATTTCTTCAGTCTTGAGCCTTGGTTTTATTCTTTTTAAATAACAGAAACTTCCCACTGGTAGGTAGGCAATCAAGATTACTGTAACATTAGGTAGTCTGGAAGTGTACAGTCAACTTCCTCCATTAGAATTGAAACTATACCCAAATTCACTTCCAGACCACTCCAAGTAAAGGCTGTATGCAGCCTCACCTGTGAATATTAAATTAAGCCCAGCATCCTGCATGGCTTCAGGCTAGCATGCCTTATCTGTTCTGTGTCAAGAACTACAGTTACAAATGAAAATCTTCTGATTTCTGCCATTAATATTTCCCTGGTTTTCCAGCAAAAGAGACAAAGTGTTCCAGACTCTCACATGTCTCCTGCTAATTTATTTTGTATAGTTATTGTGTAGAAAAGAGATCGAAGACCTTTCCCCAAATCTGATTGCAGTAACTCCCATTTTGCCAGATTATCTTCCCGTGTGTTTCACTGAAGCTGTTTTGAAGTGTGGTTGTGATGTTATATGAGGTAGTGTTCAACAACAGCTCAAGTTCAAAACACAACTTTGTATGTAACAAATTCTGTATGTAATTCTACAACCAGCCCTGAGACAAAACACTCATCTGGGCCTAAGGTGGCAGGAACTGTCCAAATGCCTCAGTCAGTCTCTTTCCTCTGCCAGACCCTTGCATGTCTGGACTGGATGTTGCAGGTACCACTGTGGATGAAGAATTAATACATACTAATACTAATATTAATACTAAGCAGTGGCAATGTCTCGAGGCAAAAGGGAGGAACAGTTCATCCCAGGAGCAGTAATTGCAGTTCTCTCTATGCCCCAGTGGCAGCTGAGCAAAGATTTAATCTCTCAAGAACACTTCCCTAAATCTCCATCTTGGTATTGGTCATTCATTTTTCAGGATAAAATCAAAATTTTCAGTGCAGTAAAAAAGCCTCCTCTGCCATTTTCCATATGCTACTTTTTCTTAGAAAGCTGATGACTTTAATGGCTTGGGTATGTTCTTCCTGAAATTTCACTAGCAATAACATTTGTCTGTAGCTTTCTGTTTGCTCTTTGTGTTGAGAATAATTTGCAGAGAAGGCAAATTAAGGTACATGAATTCCCTGACAATTAACTATTTAAGTTTCTGTAAGCTGGACTGTTCTATATTAAGCCCTTGGGTGCAGAGACAGGTGATGAGAGAGATGTAGCTTTTAGCCAGTACTGAGACTCCTTTGGGCTGCAGTAATAATATGGAATTAGTACTTCAGCCTAGGCTGTCACAAGCAGAAACACATCAATAAGTTGTCTAACAGGAAAACGGAATACATTTTAAACTAGATTTTTTTAAAGAAATAAGAGTTTTTAACCGATATGTCAGACTTGCTGTTAGTTTTCTTATAATTTCTAAATGACAACAATGTGGATTTTATTAAATGTGATCCACCAGTTTTTTTCTGTGTCTCCCTATGAATGATGACAAAGTCAATTCGTAGCATTTTGAAGACAGTTAAATATTTAATATCAATTGAGATTCAATACAGCCTCAGAACGTTCAGTTCCTTCCTTTTGGAGGGTTTTGTTGCTTGAAGGTAATATTCTGGACTGACTTCGTGGTTTGTGAGGTCTTCACTGACAAATAAATGTCTTTTGCTCTGTCTTAATTGATTTTTATTGATGTGGCATTTATTTCTTTGTACTAGAGACACTAAAATAATTCTATTTTAGAGATTCTATTTTCTATTTCGTTTTTCTTTTGGGAGATAGAGATAGAACAGATCTAGTATGGGGACAGAGTTGTAATTCAGTTATGAAATGTACTTTGTGTTAATGGAGCCCAGAATGGTCTTAGGTTTGCAGTAGTGTAAAAAGCAGTGTGCCTTTGTTAGTGTGTCCAGAGTATTAAACTGTATTTTATTGTAGATGGAGAGCCTATTGAAGTTCATCCTGATGACTTTTTAAAAGTCTGCCTTCTCTGAAAAGGTGATGAAGAGTTTGTTGTCAAGTGTAATTTGAGTAAATTGAGTAGCTGGCAGTGCTATTCATACATGGCAAACAGGGAGTCTTTGTTTAGAAGGAATCATCAATATTTAGAAGAAAAAGATCAATTTGAGGGTCACATGAACAACCACACTACTGTGCCTTCTCTGAATTACATATATATGTGTGTGTAAATATATCAAATTCTCAAAAGCAGAGCTCTTCGTGGGGCAGGGATGTATTTGGGGATTTTCAGAACTAGTGGTGACAGGATCTGTTGTAGAACTTGGTCTGAACAATAAATTTTAAAGTGACTATAGCAAATAACTTGGTAACTACGAAAAGAAAAGGAACCCTTCAGTTCAGATTATGTACATGTTACTTCAGTTGGTGTTTTTCAGTAAGTTTTATGCAAATAAAACTTGAACACATGATTGTGGCAACTGATTTGCGTTTATAATCAAAATGAATTAAACTGCAAATGAGCATTTATTTCTGGTTGAAGAAAATAGGTATGTAAATGTTAGATGATCATTTCACAAGAGGAACAAAGCAAAATGAACTAGGAAAACTAAAGAAGTGGCTTAAATATTCAAAGCTCAAAGGAATAACAGTAATGGAGTTATGTTAAGAGTTCAGTCTCTAAGGAGAGTATCTATAGTTCTGCACAAACCGAATTAATACTTTACCCCTTCATAAAGTTACTAAAATGTATTTCTACTTGTGCAATGAGTTTAGAATTCAGAGTACCAATTACAAAAAAAAATGCACAGAGTGTGTACAGCTTTTTAAATAGTACTTGTAGTCAGATATTTAAACAATTATGACTGAAAAACATTTTTCTGTATCTGTATACAGCAAATGTTTAGCTGTCTTAAATTTTTAGCTCCCTAATTTGTAGTTAAGGAAACTGTTTTGACAAGGGCACTTCTATATGCTTAAGTCCAGAGTGATAGGGCTGACCCTATTAAATGATCATAGTTTTTTGCAGTCTGGTGATTAACAGGCTTTGAACTTTCCTGGCTTTCTTAATCCCTTTTAATCATTTAAACCTATTATTGTTTTGACTTTAATTTCAAAAGCCCTTTAAATCTGTCTTACAATATTAATAGCTGATTAAAGTCCTGATTTCCAACCATATTATCAGTGGGGCGCCTTACCTTATTACACTGAATAATTCAGAAACAACTAGGAAACTATTGATCAAGGGCAAAAGAAAAAAACCTTCAGAAAAACTGTACCTAATAATTTCTATATTTAAAGTAGTGATCATATCCATGCATTAAGTGGGGGAAACAAAATACTTTAATTTATGACATGAATAACTGTATTTCTTTTTTCTTTTAGGTTTCAGTAGTGTCATTTTAAGCTAATTCTGTGTTGACATTTAAATCCATAATCCATCTTTTATAATAACTAATGTGTTAAAAAAATCTGCTATTATATTTTGACTCCCTTTCACTCAGAAATTCCAACTTTTTTTTCTGAAAAAGAGAGGTTTGTATAGGGAATGATGCAGCCAAATAAGTCTCCAGTCATAATAGTGGACAGGAACTGAGTAAAAAGGAAAACACTAGAAATTTGCTCCATGTGTTCTCAAAGATGGTCTTTCATTCTCTCAGCTCTGACATGTCTATTTTCATCGCAAGGTTTAAAGTCTGGAAATTTTTTTAAGTGAAATGCCCAGTACCTGTGGTTTGAGTTTTGAGTTGTGGTTTGCAGTTTATTTTTTCCCTAAGCAGATGCTTTTGTTTAGTTAAGCAGTACAATTCTCTGCCAGTCAATGCACATGTCCTTTCCCAAACCAAACTTCATTCTTTGTCATTGATAATTATGAAGTAATTTGTTTCCTAATAAATATGAACTAATTTATTTTCTCTGAAGTAATTTGTTTTCTACATTCTATAGAAGGTTAAGATAGAAATATCTTAACCTTCTGTTGCTATTTTTTCAAGTATCCTCCCACTGCCACTAGTGTGTGCTTTACTCCTACCTACATTTCTTCTTCTGAAACTGAACACTTGAGCTGTAAGTTTTTCTGTTTGAAAATTGAAGAAAATGAAATAATTAGTGAGGCTGGCAGCTCACTCTGGGATCTTTTTGCTAATTTTTGTTTTGTTTGTTTGCTCATTCCTATTTCTGTATTGTAGTAGCTCATTGCTGTCTTAAATGCTTGGTGTGAGTTGGAAGCTCAGGTTGAATTAGTTGCAGTTCATAACACTTCATTTCTCCTCTCTCCAAGTTACTACTCTGTGGGATGTTTTTATCCCCACACATATTTTTATGCTTTTAATTTACCTATTTGGCTTCACATGTGTTAGTATTTTGAAGTCTTACTGTCTGCTAGAATGCTCTGTTGTCATGACATACCTGCGCCAGTCTGCTGTCATCTGTGGATTTCATCAGTAGCTGTTGTACTTGAACTCAGGCCACTCATGGATGTGTGGCATAGTGTTGGGTCTAGCACTGATCCATGTTGAAGTCAATCTGATTTATGCATTCTCTCACACTTCTAATACTTTCCCAAAGGAATGTCTAAAAGGTGTTTTAAGCACTTTCCTCTTTCTTGGTATATGTGCAAAACTTAGAATTTTTTTCTGGAAGCAGGCTTTCTTTGGGGTTGTGTTGCTATCATGTAAAGACAATCTGTCTTTACTCTTTCAATTTTTCAGGGAATGGCAGTCTGGACTTTCGTATTTATCAACAAAGCAGTATCTACTCAGTAAGAAATTTTTCTAAAATGGTCTAACCTGTTGCAAGATCATTCTTCAGTAACAGTGAATAATGATGAGCTGTCACTGAACCCCGAAATTAGTGTAGAAAAGGTCTCTGTTTTGCTGTTAGCTTGAGGCCAAGAAGGAATGTGAAAAGACAAGGAGGACCAACTGCCCTGTTAAAGAATAGGAGAGAGGCTAAAGAGGGGAAGAGACTTTGAGGGAATGAAAAGTGTACTGCATTTCAGATGGTGAAACTGGGAGCCTAAGAATGGAATCTACAGGGGGAAAAAAAGTTAACATATTAAAGTGGTGGAGTAAATGCACTGCAAGTCAGTCAAGACAGCGAGACATTCAGAATATGAATCAAAGGCCTTTACTGTTTGGGTTTGTAATTTTTTTTTAATGGAGGGAAAAAAAACATGTCTTAAATATTCGGACTAAGGTCCTTGTATCTGCCAGTTACAGAAAATTTTAATTTGATTTAGCTGGTTTCATCTAGTCCATGATGAATTGGGCAGCTAAATTTACATACCGGGTGTGGTCTGGGTTGTAGATTTTTTTTTTATTTCGTCTGGATTTAGAAAATTCACAGCCCTAGAATCTGATTTAGCAAGCTCAAAGTAATGATCCAAACACATACAAGCCATGGTACTCACGCCGTATCTGTGTGCATGGCTAAGACTGGGTAATGGGCAGAGTAAGGTGACATTAGATTGAAGTGGAGTTTCTAAGCAGTGGTAGCATTTCGAAAATGCAGAAATACTTGAAGTGCTATTTTACTACTGTAGGAAAAGCAGTTTCCTTACTGCTTTTCGATCTCGTGTAAATCAAGTCAGACAAAATGGAGTTAGTTAGCACTTAGAGCAGCATTACTTATTCTGATAAATTGCAGATGGAACTTGAGAAACAAGCTGACCTTCTATACCCATCCCCCATAAATCTGATGTGTTAGAAATATTTGGTGAGCTGGGCTTGCTGTGTGCATTGGCCTGTAAATGCTCATGAGGATGCACTGTTGTAGCAGGTTCACACATGGCTGTGTTTCTGACCTGGATGATCTTGTGGGATGTGAGAACTGCATAGAAATCAGCCAATATACTCTGAAAAAGGACATGTGAACACAATGTCCCAAAGATGCCTGTTCTAGTTTTGACAAGATTAATATTTAACAAAAAATAAAAGAAAAATGACTGTGTTTCCCTTTTTTTTTGGACCACTGAAGGTAGCCTTAAACATCACTTAGAATCTGAAGTAACACAACTGCTGAATCATTCTTATGCAACCTTCTTTAGGTTAATCTGAAAAACAATAAGACTATAGGGAAATCCTTAAGCTTTCTTAATGACTTCTTTGAAAATTTATGAAGAAAGGCTTCTGCAGAGCTCTGTCTTAAAAGGTTTCTTCTTTTATTGATGAAGCATAGCCTAGTATAAATAAAATCTACTTTTCTTGTCCAGTTAATGCAACCAGTGGGTGTTAGGTGTCTGACGGAGAAATCACACTCTATTCCTTTTTTTGATGACTTTCCTGCAAAGTTCAAAGAACACATTGGAAATCTGCCCTTTCATGCATTGAATTTTTAATCAATCTGGGGAATACTTAAAGCAGTAAGTGCAGCAAAGCATGTCAAATACAATAAGCTTATGGAATAGCAAAGCCCAAGTGCATTTAAAGGTGAGCAGGGTTAGTCAGAGCCATGTTCTGAGGCAAGAAGTTTGTATTTATCTGTATATCAACCAAAGTAGAGGAATGTCTGTGCAGATATATATTTAGGGCTTCCTGGAATGCTCTACTGTCCCAGTTTCATATCATGGATATAGTTTAAATATAGGGGTATTTTTGCTGACTACTCACATTGACAGTTAATGCAGAAAAATACTTTTATCTCTAGTGTCTTGCTCTTCACAAGTATTCTTGGAAATAGTGATCAGAATATTATTGTCATATATATGCAGTTTTTCATACATCCTTGTGAGTGGTCTGCATTTCATCTTGTCTCTTCTGGCCCAAGCAGCATGTATATGTGTGTGCTGATTTTCATTTTGATATCTATGCAATAATTACTTAATGTTTCTATAGGAGGTTTTGCTTAGATTGGTGGATTCAAGTCAGAAATTTTGAAAGGTGACTTAATTTTCAAGCTGTGAAGATCTAGTGCCATTTTAAAAGTCAGTTTGCTCATCACCAGTTTCATTTTGGGCTTTTGGACAGGTGAATTTTACCATCTTTGCAGGAAATTTTTGTTAGAGTAGATCCGAACTTGATCTATGTTAGGAGTTTATCAGCAGTCATATTTAGTGCAGGCTGTGTTTTCTTGTTAATTTGGTTAAGGCTTCGTGAAATTGGATGCTGCCTGAAGAGAACTGTGCCTTATGGCTGTTTGTTACATTAAAAATATTACTGTAAAAATGCTTGTTACTGTCCAAGTACATTAATTTGCGTTCTGTCTTGTATTAGGAACTGGGAAATAAAAAATCCTAGAGTTGTAGGATTGCTGTTTCAGAAGGATCTTTAAAATGCATTGCAGAAGTTGAACTTGGAAGTTCTAGTATGCTTAAAAAATGAAAAACAAGCATATAATGAAAATGATACATTTCTGCAGAAATTGAAATTGAGGTGATAAACTTGCAGGTGAATGCTAGGCAAGTCATGTACATGAAGAAGCAAAGAATATACCTTTTTTAATCACTGTAACCAAATAGAATGTAGTGGTCAGAGTTGTACTTCTAGCTGTTGGAATAGATCTCTTCCAAGTGGTCTTGGCATTTTTTTCATAGAGTATATTTAGATTTACTTAGAGCACATTTCTTCAACACCATCCAATACCATGTCCTCAGAATGCCTGCAATAATGTTTTAGTCTGGGTCTGTTACTTTATTTCCAGGCTTGCGGAGAGGAAAAATATTGGAGATTTCTATAGCTATGAATTTGTAATTAGTTGTGCCTTTGTTTCCTGATGAAATACAGGCATATGAGATTGCTCATTTGTCCTGTAAGTTAAATGTGTAAACATGTCTTTTTGTAAGGTCAGAGAGAATACTGTCTAAAAGAATTCTCTTGACACTGGAAAAGGTAATGTATGGCAGTGTGAAACTTACAATTTAAACTGTTATTAGAGATGGGTGATAGAATTCTAATTTCTGTTAGCACCTATCTAGAGCTAGGACACTTAAGCTTTGGTTAGAATAGGGTATGTTGGAGTGACCATGGTACAAAGACATCTAGAGGTTAAACCAAGCTGTTATGGCTGAGTTTGGGGAAGGAGCTGCTGTCGAAGGTGGCAGTTTTTCCCACGTGCAGTGAGGTGAGGGGTGTCAGGAGCCCTCAGCTGTGATGCTCAGAGGCCGAGTGTGTGTATTGGCACTGGCAGCTGCACAGCCCCTGCACAGGGGCAGCTGTGCCCTCTGGTCATTGCTGCAGTCCAGCCCTTTGCTGCCCAGCTGCATGGACAGCTGCCACTCTGAACGGGGGGTCTGGAGCACTGGCTGCTCTTCCAATAGATTAAATGTTCGTGAAGGGCAAATCAAAGGCTTACATGTGTCATTTTTGAGAGGTACTGCAGCGTGTTTTGACACTTACCTACAGTCAGGCTGTGGACCCTTTTGCATGTTTCACTCTGAAGCCCCCTTGTTTTAGATAGGACCTCAAGCAGTGCTGAAGAGACTATTAACATTTTGAAACTATCACAGTTTGCAACTGGATAGTTGAGAAGAATAATAATTTTGTGTTCTAGGAGGTATTGAACTTTGAATTTGAGAGTAGAAAAAAATGAAGTTGTGATCACTCCTTTGCTTTCTTCCATAGCATATATGCTTCTCTTCTACTCACTAGTTTAGTATCAGGCAATTAAATCAATAATACATACATAATTTGTTGTTCTGGTTGCTTAGAGGGCTTAGATGTCTGTATTTTAAATTTTTTGACTGCTTAACTTTCGCTTCAGTTTTGCACTTAGTATTGTTAGCTCCTAAATGTTTTTTAGAGAAATCTGACAAATCTAACTGTCATCAGTTAGGAAGACCCAACTGGTGCTTATCAATCTTGCTTATGAAGCACATGTTGGGAAAATATTATGTAAGCTGCTCACTGTGCTAGCTGCACATTTAAATTTATTAAATAGTTCAGCATCTGTGTATGAAATATAATATGCATCTTAATGCATAAATTCCTGATAAAAGTTTGAACTCTACAAGCATGTCCCTTTGTGGGAAGTTTTCTTTGACAACTTGCTATCAAAGCAATGTCTTCAGAGATCAAGGAAGAATATTTTTTAAAAACTGTTCTCATAGTAAAAGCAGGTGGTGGTGGTGGTGAAAAATACTCTATGAGCTGAGGTTCACCAAAGGAACCATTCTGCAAACCTTAGGGGTAGCAACTGTGTTCCTCCCAGCCCCTCTGTGGTATGTCAGTAACATAGCCCAAAATCACACATCTGTTGAACAGCATTCCCCTTATGTTTTACACGGTTTCTGTAGTAGCTGACTTTTTAGGCTGAGAAAGTAGTGACAGGTTTTATTTGTTTGGGTTTTTCCCCCTCTAAATAACTGCGGGGGTAAAATTGTGGTTCAAAAAAAGGTGTAGTAACGAGGATTCTGGAAGCTTTGGAAAATTTAAAGATAGCTTTTACTTCTCAGCAGAGAAAATTGTATGCAGTTGAAGCTGAAGTAGTCTGACTACTGGTAGAGGGAAAGCATGCAGCTTAATTTTTAGTGAAGAATGTCTATGATTTTCTGTGGGTATATTTGTTAATGGGCAAAATTATCTCCATTTGCAAAATGGATTGCATATTGGTGTATCTGTCTATGACAGATAAATCCTTTGGACAAAGGCCTGATTTCATTTTAAGTCAGACTGCAAGTTTCTTAAGAAGAGATAATGTCCTTTCACTTCTGAAAGATGTTCCTATTAGAATTTCCTGGTAACTCCTTGCATTTTCTTTGATACATGAATATTTGCTATCAGTGAAATGTTGATTAAGACATGACAAACAGAGATATCGGGGAGGTGTAGCAGCATTATGAACAGACAGGTAGACAGGGCTAGACCCTTTTTCATGTTAGAAAAAGCCTGATACTTTTGATTGCAGAAAACATTAAGTTGGGAGTAAATATAAGATCATAACAGTAAAAATTGTTGTCTTAAAGACTGACAGGATGGTAAAGTATGAAGAAGATTGGGCCATTAAAACAAGTGACCTGAATCTGTACAGGAAACCCTGCTTACTGAGAGTCAAACATGAGCCCTGCACTTGGAAGGAGAACATGGATGAACCTCACTGTGTTCTGATTAGGAGTGTCTACAGCAAGGATTTAGCAGCAAAGAGCATAAATGGATTCCAGTCAGCATGATACAATAGCAAATAACCTGGGGCAGTCTCTGTGTTTGTAAACAATAAAAATCAGTCGGTGTCTTGTATGTCTGAATGCAGCGAGCACTAGTGAGCATGAGAATGTATCCAGCATCAGTGCTTGCATTTTAAATGGATGCTGAAAATATGGGTTTCAGAGAGTATCATCAGAAAGTGCTGTAAGGAACTGAAGGATATTTTGCCTATTTCTTATAAATAAAAATAATTTTGCAAGGTAGCGCGAGTGTAGTTGTTGGTGACTAGAATCTTTCCTCAGGAGGATTAACTTATGGTTCTGCAGTTGTCTAAAGCAAGGAACAAAAACAGAGGACAAAGGGACAGTGGGAACCTTCTGCAGTGTGAGCAGATAGCTGTTTGCAGAGTTGTCCAATGGACACTTGACTAATAGCTGCTTACACTATGAATGACTGTCTTACAAACCAATCAACCAAAAAACCCACCAAATCCAAGAGAAAAGAACCAAACCCCACAGAATACTATAACAATTTGAAATGACAGAAGATTTTGCTCTGAGGCAGAACAAAAGTGAGGTCACTCCTTAAAGGTTTTCCACAGTGAGTGACAGTGCAGGCTGCAGCATGGCTGGCAGTAGGCTCCCCTGGCAGAGACTGCATTCTTGTTTCCCTCTGATCAGGCACTGTTGGCAACCTATTCTGTTAAATTAACTATTAGGTTAAGCTAGCAAAGAAAGTTTCTTTCTCTCAAGAGCTCACTTTTACCAGAAGTTGCTTGTATGGACTGTAGAAGTTTTCCTAAATAGTCAGTTGTTAAAGTGTATTTTTTTTCTACAGAATGTTTTGGTATTTATTTTAATAGTTTTATTTGGTAGAGAGAGAAACATTACAGCCACATTTAGTGTTTCTGTTGTCTGTAATCCTCCCTTGTTTTCTCTGATTCAAATTATAAGATCAATGTATGGTTCATGGTATGGAGTACAGTGATTTTTTTGTAGATAACCAGTAGAGTATGTATCCAGTAGCGTTTGAAGCCATGATACAAAGCAAAATTTTGTGTGATGTTAAGTTTACTTTGATATACATGTAATAAGTTTTTAGAAAGTTTTGTGACTATCTTTGCAATACCTGAGGTATCTAAATCAACAAATGCATAGTTTAATAATTTGAAACTATAAAACTACATTTTATGGCCATATTCTCATATGAGTAACTCCTTTGTGTTTTTTCTTTCTTTTTTCCCCCCAAGGTATGGGCTGAAGCCAAATGACCAAATTTTGGCAGAGGAGAAGCACAAAGAACTGTAAGCTTTTTTGTGGTGATATACATGCATGTTAACTATATACTTTTTAATGTATATATGTGTCTTATTGTTAAATACCTGAAGCAAAAATGTTAGCTTTTGTGCTTTAGTATTGTCTGCTGTAAATTGCAAAGTTTGTCTGAAGACTAATTGTCGCAAAAAGAGATTTTAAAATATTTTTTCATTAATTTCTTTTAAAAATTCTTTTATTAACTGCAGTTGCTACTAATGCAATTTAAGTACCCCATTTAAATGTTCATCCTAAATGCCTGTGTTAATTTCCAAATTAGATACAGATTTGTAGGCTTGCTTTCACATTTTTTATTTTCAGGGTAGAGATAGTGGGGAATTTGGTCCATTTTGTGTTCATCTGCATGCTTAGATATAAAAAGAACATCCCTTTTTTCCTTACTATTTTAAACTTTAGGCTCTTGCACATAACTGTTTCCATTATTACATTAGTGTTATTTTGCATTATTTTATTATATACCCAAAAGACTTAAGAGTTAGGTTATCCTCATGTAAGATAATGTACCTGTTTCAGATGAATTCACATCTATAGCTGTCAAGTTTTCCCATGCTAAAAGTTTGGATATTTTTAGTAAGGTCACAGATTTCAAGCAGTAAAAATGTATTCTGGTAACAAGGATTTAATTCCTCTGGAAAATATTTTTTTCCAAAAGCCTTAGTGATTGAATTACTAACTAAATGTCCCATGTTCTTTCAGAAGATGGAAAAAGACATTTAAGTTACTACATCATGGTAATACACCTGTGGCATTAAAACTGCTTGAGCTCCAGACAAAGGACAGGCAACAGCAGTTGCCTTTGAGTAGATAAGATTAGTTTTATGCAGAGCACACTCTCTAATGATAGAACACCAATGGACAGCATAGCTATGATTAACCCATTAGCCCATTTTGGATGCTATGAGCTAGAAGTGTTAAAAGTACTGGCATGCAGAGGGGTTAAACACCAGGTAAATCACATGCAGGTCTGTATTTTGGACAGTACAAGTTGTACTGTGTACACAAGCTTTATTTGTTTAATAGATACTGATTAAACTGAACCTTTTGATGTGAGATAGTTCATTTAAAGATGAAGTAATCTTTCAGCTTCTTATTTTAAGTATATTGCATATTAGTTAACTGCATGTTTATTATTGATATGTTGACAGCATAGTCACTTCTTAAATGAAGGGTCGAACTAATTTTATTAAAGTAGTTCTTTGTTAAATGTTGTTTAATGTAGAAAATTCGGTAAAACTCAAGATTTACATGGATTAACTGCAACAGAAACCTTTCTTTGGTGATTTGTTATACACACTGCATTAGGTCCTGAGATGATTTATGTGTTGTTCGGTATAATGAAAGAGGTAGAACATGCTTTTGCCACTCATCTTGTCATCTTGAATGTCACTGGATACTTGACCAGGGAAAAACTCCTGTAGGTCAGTGTCACGTTGTTTTCAGGAGAGACCTTTGGAACTTCTCTAATGCTGTATAATCTTGTCCTTGGACCATGTGAACACAGCAGATTGCACATTGTTGATCTTCGGAGCACTTTCAGTCCTTCCAGCTAAATTCTCTGATTTAAGTTATGGATGAGTTGTTAGATACTTAATTAACCTTTTCTGATGTTTAAGTAGACTTTCATATTTAAAAGAAATGCCAGTTCTAGGAAACACGCAAGACAACTTAGCTCTAGGGTAATTGTTGCTGATGTGGTTATAAACTTATTCTTAGGTACAGTGCCCTTATAATTAAGGTATTCTCCTGACCCTGTTGTAACATTTTAAGTAAAATACAAAGTTAGTTTCTGCATATTACTGTTCAGTGCCAAAATCCTCCTTCTTAAAATAATTTATCTCTAAGTCTTTGGAATGTCAGGAGCTTTTATATTGTCTTCCTCACTAGTAAAGAAGACTCTTTTGGCATTGTTCATCTAAAATCCATCATGGTGATTTATCTCACTGTCAGATGTCCTTCAGTTTCTCAGAGATACTTCTGTATAGCTGTTGTTCATAAAAATGTAACTTTGGTTCAGTAATGAATTCCTTATCTCCAAAGGTAACTGAGCCTGCTACCCTGACTTGGCTTGATCCTTTAGTCCTTGACTGTTAGTTATCTAGAGAGATAAGTACAGCCCCTAAGACTGGCATTGGTTTACAGGCATGGCATCGTGCTTAATTTCTATTTTAAGCGCTAAGGTATGAAAGATCGCTTTTTATTTTCCTGCTTTCAATTCACTTCAACTGCAGCTGCCTTTCTGAATTTGTCTTTTCATTTTGTGTACATTTCTTTTGTCTAATAGGACTCTATTAGCACCAAAGCTAATGCATATATATGCATTCTTCTCAGAATTTAGCTGGAAATATCTACTCCTTCCCTGCCCCAATCAACTTCTGAATGTACCTCATGAAAGGTGGAGGGTACTGTCCCACAGCTCAACCTGTTTCCATGTAAAATCAGCAGATTAATGAGAGCCATCAGCACTGGTGATCAAGCTAAGCCATGCCTATGTATGTAGGGACTCAGATGAGCAGCACACTTGTTTTCTGTGGCAAATCTGCTGTTCTGCAGTGGGAATAACAAAGGTGGGGGAATGGAGATAGGTTCAATTAGCATTGGTGTTTTACAAGGGAAAGTATGCATTTGTGGCTCAAGGGATGTCCTGCAGATGCTTCCCACCTTCCCTAACCCAATTAATCCCCCTCGAGTCCTGCAGGACTGCTAGGGAAACTCAGATATAATAAGGCTGGTGAGGCCTTAAAGTTGCATATATTTCTTTCTCCTCCTGAGAAGAAAAAAAAAAAAAAAAAATACAAACTCTGAAACAAACATAAATATTTCTTTTGACCCCTTGTCTGGTCCTTTTACAAGAGTTGTTTCTGTTTTTAATTCTCAGAATTGGATTGAATGGCTTCAACTGAAGGTCATATTAACCAAGTATAGACTTCTGTATGCTGTTGCCTAGGGTGATTTTTTTTTTTTTATGGTTCCACATCAAAAGTTTTTTAAGAGAATAAATTCAGGTGCAGCAAGTAATGGGTTATGATCTAAGTTGTCTTGATATTTTAGTAGGAATACTTTAATGTAGAGTCCATCTCCACTGCGTAGAGTAAGTGTTGACAGAGGACTTGGTATTTCTTACTAATATTTTCTTTTATTAAACTAGGGCCTGTTAGCCAAATTTTGGTAGCTTGACTAGCTTGTATGAATATAGGTGACTAAAATATAATCATTGTGAGTTTTAAACATTGGTTGGAATTCAGTAGTACCACTGACACTGTAAGCAATGCTTCAGAGCACTTGTTTTAGTGCAGCTTTGACTGCTGGTTGAACAGTTTTATAAACTGTTTTGTTTAAGCAGTTTTGGCTGTGATGGGGCACTTTTGAAAGTGAGTTGAAGGGGAGAGTAAGAGATGTGGCATCTGCATTGTGTTTCTGATTTTGTAAGCTTTCAAGAGCATGAAGTGAGAAGGAAGATAAATATCAGCTTTCTTTCTCCTCAGTCAGTTTTTGATGGATTGGTCAGAAGGGAGAGAGCAGATGTGTTGCTCTGTAGCAAGTTAGCTGAGAGAGATTCATTTAACTGAGAGAGATTTCATTCTTACGTGCATACTTGCTATTTTTCATAGTGAAACAAGAGAGAGAGGGACTCTTAAATTTGAGGACGGCTGTTTGGGTGACTGATGGAGTTTTGATTTACCTATAACATCTGGCAGGAGGTGGTGTGTCTGTATTTTCTGGTTTTGCTTAGGTAGTATAAATAGATATTTAAGTGGAAGGGTCAGTCTTGGAGTCTTAATAGGGATGTTTGGGGATTGCAGGGGACCTCTGATGCTTGGGAAAGAGTAGAGAAATCTACAGTAGGGATTTAGAAGTAGTCTGGGTATGTTAGAGCTGGAGGATGTCAAAGGGATTAGAACCATGTCACAGGAATGTTGAAGAGCAATTTCCTTGTATTTAGGGGCAGGGAGGCGGCCACTCCGTGTTAGTCACTGTCCATCACAGTACTTCAATAACAAAGCGAAGGCACTCGACCCCGAGCACAATTGGAGTGCCAGCGAGTGCCATTGATAGTTCAGCTTGCAGGGAGAGAGACGTGAACTGTGGGTCACCAAGGGATGCAGCCGAGTGCTCTGTGCCACTAGAGGGGGCAGTTTGTCTTCGGTAGGACTCGCAGAAATCCTTCCCTGTGTGTCGGCTTCAGGGTTTGTCCCCTTGGGCTTAAATCTCTCTACAATACCTTTGGTTTTATCCATCCTCTTTCCCCCTAAAGCTAAAAAAAGAGGGTAGAAAATTTTGTGGAAGCAGGGGGATGAGAGAGTAAAATATCAGAAATATGAAGCTTTAAGTCTTTTGTTGGCCTTCTCTACATACGCTGACAATACAGGTGATTTTTATGGATGAGGTGATGTATGAATCTGTCACAGCTGATGAGTTACTTGATATGATATACCTCACTTGTAATTACATTTGAGTGGATTAATATATACTATGAAATATGATTTGGCAATGAATTAATGTGGAAAACTGTTGTGGCAGTTATAACAAGGTGCCCAGATAAATGAAAAACCTTGCAAGCTCCCACCTTTACATGACTTTGTCGTAGATTTCTTCCCTTTTTTTTTTTTTAGGTCAAATATCATATTGACCTGTATCCTTGTGTATAGTTTTGCCTGAAAACTTCAATAAAAGTCTCTACTGTGCAATTGATACTCGTTTTTACAAAACCAAATTTTTTTAGAATTTTTACAGAAGAAAACTCTTAAACTTCTCTTTTTAATGAATAAATAGTAATTTAGAATGACTAGTCTCTTAAATTGCCACTTTCTCCCAAAGCAAATAAAGTTCTGTTTATATTGACTCTGTTCCATGACATGTAATTAAGCACTTCTTTAATTAATCTTCCATTAAGTACTTGGGAATTCTGTAGAGTAAGAATCTGGATGTTGTGCTGTGGATATTTGAGAAACTTGTAAATGTAAGGAATGAACATGATGGTTGGGAAGAATCCAGTGCTGATCTGGAATGTTTTCATAATCCAGTTCCTTGAGTTGTTGGCTCCCTCTGTAGAAACTACTTTAAATTGCAGTTTGATTTCTCTAGAATTGTTTTATCACTTCTGTGTGATTTATAAACACGCACATAAAAGCTTGAGTCATATGTACAAAAAGAACTATTTATGGTTAGCTACAGAATTTCTATTAAAGGCTTCTTCTCTCTGTATTTTTTTCCTTCATTTTTCTGTGTGTCCACCCTTCATGCAGTTATTTCGAATTGCAGCACCAATGCAAATTAGCAGTATAGAAATCAGCTCATGAAATTCTCAGTAACAGGCAATCCTGCATAAAATTTCTGAAAGTTAATGTTCTAAGTTTTAACAGAAATACATTTAACTTCTTCAATGAAGCAGTCTTTATGTATGCTTAAATTGAAAATCAAAAATTTCAAGTTAGTTTTAGTGTATAATTTCATTTTGCATCCTGCTGTTGGAGATGTTAAATAAGTAATCTACACAATACTTGTACAGGGTGGTAAGCATCAGTATTTTTGAACTGTGCTTATGTATCAGTACAGTGTTTTAATTGAGCCTCCTGCTTCTGTTCATGTTCTTTTGTGTGTATAGCACATTAAAGCTCAACTTTGCTATGTGGTTTTAAAGGCTCTATTAGAATAGTCTCTGTTGTTAAACAGCTCCTGGAAATCAGTGTCAATTCATTCTTATATGGCACAGTGCTTATTTGATGTAAAATAGAAGAAAACTTCTGATTATAGCTATGGCTGGCAGTTAAGAACAAGGCTTATGTTCCTTTGGGGAGCTTGGCTTTGCAGCCTGAGATGATTATCCGAGGCTGTTGTGTGATACAACACTTCCATAATAGTGCGAAGGAGGAGTGCTGGAAGGGAAAGAAAAGGATAGATATGAAAGCCAATGGAGAATCCAAAATATTTTATGTATGCGACATACGAGGTATAAAAACAGCTGCTAAAGGATTGAAACTTTGCTTTTAAGCCCCTAGTGTCAGATTGACTGTTCTTCTGTAGTCTTGCTCTTAATCTCATATATTCATTTTTCTTCTCTTACCTTCAGTAGAGGTTTTCTTATGTCATCTGCTTTGATTACCACAACCATATCATAAGTGGTACAGAAGAGATATCAAAAGATCCTTCAACGGAAAGATGTTTTGTAATGTTCCAAATGGCAATTCCAGATCCAATTTCATTGCTTACAGGAACTGTCAAAGTACTGGTTATTGAGTTAAATTGATCTCTGTAACGATTTCATACTTTGATAATTTGTGCAGGAATAGGTAGACTGATATGGGCCACCGATTTGGCTCTTTGTGTAGTGAGCTAATGAAGCCAGGTTATTCTGTTTTTCTTCCTGATAATATTCCTGACAGTTATTACTGTTCCTCAGTGCCTAGTAGACATACATGCTTTAAAGCAAAGAAATAACATTTTTCCTTTTGCTGCCTGTTCATGAGCTCACCCTCCTGCACAGACTGAGCAGAGAACCCACAGCCCTGAGCTGCACTCTCAGACCCAGAAAGTTCAAGTAATCTGAACTCGTGTAAATCACTTCAGCTCGCCTCTCACCCAGAGTTCGCAGCAAAGGCTTCACAGACAGCACGGGATGGCTGCACCCTCCTGGCGTTCATTTCCAAGAAATGCAGTTTGGCAGTCAGTTAGACATGATTGTCCAGAAGAAGGAGACTGCCCTCATGACTTCTCTTGGCACTTTTCTTATTTTTACAACTCGTTAAAATATGATGTTCATGTTTTAACTGCACGGACTCCTGGTATTGATGAAGTATGGTGCTAATGCAGTAGTGACAAGACTGCAACAACAGACATATTTGAAAACTGAGTTTTGAATCTACAAAATGATTTTTTTTCCCATACTGCTGTATATTTCTGTCACTGTAGTGATTTCTTTCCAATAGAGAATGGGGTGCACTCTTATTCTAAGATGCAGTCTTGTGCTACAGAACATGCAAAATCTCCTGGGATTGCTGCTTTTTAGCTAAGGTAGCTAAGGTTTCTGTCTCTTTATTGCACAGTTTAGAATTGGACAAGATCTGTCTTGAGAGTATTAATTTTTGTACTATGCAATGTAGTATAAAACTTGAGATTTTCTTAAAATTTAGGAATTATTAATTGGACCTTTTAATAGCCTAGAAGATACATTGTCTTAGTGTCTCTTAGAGAATGTATTACAGATTGCTGTGGGATGGTTTTTAGCTGTCAGAGTAATTATTTAACTTCAAGCTGCAAGTTACACTGCAAGAACTGCATATTCTGAAACAGAGTGAGAATTTAACATGGGATTTTTAATCCATTCTCTTACTGTATTTCTAACATGTCTTTTGTTCACACTCTTCTAGACATAGCACCAGAATCAGAATAAAAGCTAATACCCACCCAACCATTTTATGGAATTACATTAATTTTATTGCCTTCAGTATACTGCGTGTAAAGGAGAACCTTTAGATAATCTTCTGCTGGCAGATCCTGTTGTAATTCCGATTTTGTTCTGATTTTAATGACATAACATCAAAGCTGTCGGAGTGGAGGCGCTGTTTGAAAGCCCCAAAGGATGCGGTCAGTGGCGGGTGCCTCCAGCCGCGGGGAGCTTTGAGCAGCAGCCGCCTTGGTGGCAGCTCTTTGAGACCTGTTGTAAAAGGTGTAAAATGTCTAAAGCTTTCAACTACTTGAAAGGACTTGACAGTGCACTGTTATCTTTTTGCTTAAACACTTCTAAGCTTGAGGTGAGAGGGCTTACCGCTTTCATTGAGCCTCTTTAAAAGCAGTGGAGGTAAGAAATGTGTATTTCATATGCATGCAGCTTGAGCTTGAGATGAAATACACCTGAGCAAGGTGGGGTTTGTGTGGGGTTTTTTGTATGGCAGGCCACAAACATCTTTCATGTTCGGATTGCTGTGTTAACTGCAAAACCCAGAATCAGAGTGTAATCACCTCTTCTCTAAACTAGGTTTTGGTTTTGTTCTGGTTTTTAACATGTTGCCGGTATCGTTATCTAAAAGCTGGCCAATGCCTAAGAGAATAAAAATACTATTTTTTTTAGTTCTTAGTAATTTTTTTGGATAATTTTGAGAGTAAATGGGGAATTTAAACTTCCAATATTTTTACATTTTAGTGAAAAAGATTACTGTAACAGAAGATACACTTAAACTGAATTTTCAAATATAGACACATTTAGTTTGAGTTTTGAAGAGCTTCAGGCTTTTGTGAACTCTTAGGATTTTAAGAATAAGACTTATTTCTTGGTGGCACTTGTGTTTGCCTGCTCTTTTTAAATTAATAAAGTATGTGTACTTATTGTGTGTTGTTTTTTCATAATTCCATGAGAGACTTAGAATATAATGCCAGCATTTTTCCTAAATAATCAGGTAATGAACTTTATTGTAGCATAGTCCTGTTGTTCTGACATTTGGGTGCAATGAATAACATGGTATAAATTTCTCGTGTTCTGAGACTTCAATTTTCTCATTTGCAGTCTTATTTTTAGTGAAACTCTCTAGAATTGACTTTCCAGAGAATTTCCACTGATGTCCTGCTTGTTACCCTATTATCAAAATGGCAGAATCACATCAGATATTCCCTTTCCAAAGCAGTTAATATATTATCCCTTTCTTTGCTAATTTGGCTCTAAAAGTATCCTCATTTAGAGATATAAGCACCACAAATAAAACATAAAATAAGCTGTATCGTTTGTCAGCAACTGAGAGAACAGATAAGTCTCTATTGCCCATTCAGTCTTTTCTGAGTTAAGCTTAGCCCCAAGAGTACCAATTAGTGCTCAGAATAGTGAAATCTGCTATTTTAAAGGTGGTCATCTATCAGAGCAGATTAAATGCCTTGTGTGAAAATAATTTACTAGCTGCCCATTAATTGCATTTCCTTTCATAGAACTGTAGAAAGAGACCTCAAGAGAGCATTTAGTTTCAATCCCCCAATCCAGCTAGAGATGCATCTTTGTCATTCCTGGCAGATATTTGTCTGGCCTCCTCTTTGGAAATAGTAAGATGTCATGTGGAGACAGTGCAATCTTAGTAAATAATTTGTAATGGTGTGCTGCTTCATTCACACTGAAGAGTTTGCTTACAGGATGGAACAGAGAACTATTTCCCCTAACAGTGAAGAGGGAGTTGGATGGATTACAGAATGCATAGGAATTGTGATGGGGGTAAAAAGGCAGTGGTTCTAAGCAGGAGAGCCAGGACAGTGTAGAACAAGGCTGTGTGCAAAGACAATGTGTGCATGTATTTTTGCTAGGGTAAGGTTCTGGGCACCCATGCACTCCTACAGGCAAAAACATAGAGCAGACAGAGTAGCCTGTAGTGTGAGGAAAATACTGAGACTTAAGCCATTTTAGTAGTGTGATGGAAGAGGTCACCTGAAGTTGACCATCTGATTTAATCAGGACATCTGGAAACCCCTGCTTAGCAGTCTTAAGTATATGTGTCCAATATGGATGTGCAGTTCTGCATTTGCAGGGAGATAAGTTTGTCTTGCTTTCCTACTGCTCATGAATAACGTTGAAGACTTGCCAGGAATTATCATCTGATCTACATACTTATATAGCTCAATAATCATTGTATCGTGTAATCGTCTCTCAGACATCTAAATTGATTTATTCTTGAAGCTTTGTACCAGATAAGATTGTAATTTTATGGATTTGTGGCCAAAGCAAACAGGGAATGGAGCTGGCTCTCAATTGCGTGGGAAACTTGCTGCACATTCAGGAGCTGTGTGCCTGAGCGATGGAGCCATCTGCTTATTCTGAAGGGGGTCTCCTGCCCTGCTGCTCCTGTGGCTGTATGATCAGGTGACCTTGTTTACAAGAAGTGGAAACAGCAACTGACTCACACTGCAGCTTGTGTCCCCAAACCAGTGATCACAGATGGAGTGCAGCTGCTGCAAGGGATTCAGTGGTACCTTCTGGTCCCCGGAGGCAGCTGGTGCAGTTGCAGCTGCAGATGCCAGTGTCCCTGCTGAGCAGCTGAAACACACAGACGTGATACAGGCGAGTGCAGGGGTGTGTGGGAGGTGATGGGCATCAACTCCCTGTGCCAGTTAAGCATCTGAACCACCCTGCACCCAGCATGTCAGTCCTGGCCTCATCTTGCCTCTTTATCTGCTGTCGCTGCTGGTTGTGAGGGGAGTAACGAGAGCTACAGACAGTGACAATATAATGGCATTACTTAATTTCAATTACTTATTTCTAATATCTGTGTAAAAAGTCCTGAATACACATACATTCTCCTATCTTGCTTGTCCTCAGTTTAGTTCAGTGGGATGTGTGCAGGTCCATTATTAGGCTATCAAAGATAGGAAGGGAGAATCCATTATATGGGAAAAATATTTTGGGAAATTCAGTGCAAAAATATGTTGGGTGCTTTAAGTTGAAATTGAGTATTTAAACAGGCTCTGCAACTCCAGCAGTTAACACTGTGATTTTAAGCTGTAGTGACAAGTTATCTTACAGATTTGGTGAAAAACTTCTGAACTAACTTAAAAGAACTTTTCTAAAAGTAGGTGATCTCTTGAGCTAACATTTCTAGCACTCAGCAACAGTGATATATCAGTCTGTATGCATCATTGAACAAGCCTACCAATTCACATCTGTTGACACAGTCCTGCACAGATTTCTTGAATTCTAAGAAAAAAAATTTGGGTTAAAATTTCAGCATCAGCTATGAGAACATTCAGAAACAAACAGCAGCTTTGTTAAAACTGTACAGTGTGAATAGCCCACTTCACAATGAAGAGAAAATCATTCCATCATAGTTGTCCAAATACATGTGTTAGTGGTTGATGTATTTTATGGGAATCCTTCCTAAGCTGGAAGGATGTGCCTGTGTCAAGGGTTGAATACTGAACTCTTAAACTTTGTGACTGTTTATTTACTGTCTACTCTGAGAAAAACATGCTGCATTTATCTTTTAAACCAGTACTTTCTCTATTTCTGTTGCTCTGGTTATTGCAGTTGGCAATTACTGTACAACAGCCTTTTTCCCCTTTATTGTTTTATGGGATTTCTTTTGGCTCTGCCACAGGAGCTTACCATGAGTAAAGGTTACCACTCTGGTACTGAAAATATAAAATACTTTTTTCTGAGGAAATAGGGCATCAAACGAGTGAATAGAAGGGAAAATCTTAAATTAATATGAATAAAAAAACTAGAGGGAGGAACAAGCAGATGTAAAATACACAGGGTACAGTTGTTCAAATATATTTTTTAGTGGAAATGGCCAGGCTTGTCTTTTTATTTGGGTCTTTAATTTTTAAGTATGTACTGAGAAGTCACTGAATAATTCTTGCCTAAAAAACAATAAGAAGCAGCCTAGTTCAGGTACAAGTATTTTCAACTTTCAGTGATTATATTAGAAGGTTTTAGTATTGGAATAAACTTGAATTACAGATGTTGCAATATTTGCAAGTTGCACAGTCTTATATTTGTTACTTTGTTCAGTATTTTTTCCCACAGTTATTTGGATATGCAGTTGCTCTTTTCAAACTCTTTGCTAGTACAACATTTCCTACCAAGATCCCTATATTCTTGGGATGCTGGCTGCTCAAAAAACTGTGATTAGAAGTGGAAGTACCCTACTTAGCTGTTTTACAATTGCTTTAGTGGCTTCATGCTAAGTGAGAGTGATGAATATCTCAAAGGGAAGATACTGCCACTGGATGGTGCTATTGTTATGTTATTTAACTCTCTGTGATAATGTGGATGGCATGAAATCTCCACCCCTGTCCCCTCGAAAGATTTGGTGAAGATGTGCTGCAGGAAAGTCCTGTGTATAGAGGTAACAGTACCAGCAG
Organism: Sturnus vulgaris; assembly: GCF_052056855.1. NCBI lineage: Eukaryota > Metazoa > Chordata > Aves > Passeriformes > Sturnidae > Sturnus > Sturnus vulgaris. Next base: position 17,338,753 of record NC_142250.1, on the reverse strand, counting down.
TAAAATAGTCATCCACAGCCTGTACCTTCCTGAAGGCTGGACAAAGGTAATTCTGCCTGGAGTGATCTGTATTTGAGCTTTGCAGATGAATGTTTAATACAAGTTGGGATGACAGCCTGCCTTTGCTAATACAGTTGTCTGTAGGGGAGGTGATGTTCTTGAGGAATGGGATACATTTGAGCCAATCAGCTGTGTGAAATCTGCATATTCATAATACATCTAATTATCCAGAAAGGGATGCTGAGTTACTGAAATTGTCACTTTGAACGGTTTCCTAACGAGGGGACTGTCTTTTAAAACGGCAGGGGTTACATAGTTAGCTACCTATTACATTACAAAAAAAAAAGTTTTGACTGTTTTATGCAAATATACTGCATTACCTTGTATAAATGAGAAGGTAAATCAGCTTTTGAAAGCCCTTCATGTTTTTTTGAGGGTGGAGAAAATGAATTTTTCTTACAAATTTGCATTTCAAGAAGTAAATAACTACTTGAAAAGGTGTGCTTTCTTTTAAAGATTGCAGTTTGATAAGCTAGAGATCTGAGTGTTAAAATGGCTTTAGAAATTTTTGAAATTCATCCCTGAATATGCTATGAACAATTGAAAACATATTCAGTTTTTCTTATGGCTTAAAAATGGGGTTTTTTATGCTTGCTCTCTCTTTCCCCTCCATTTTCATTCACATATTTCGATCTGTCTGGAGCAATTGGAGTAAATTTTTTTAAGAGGCCTGGGAGAGGAGAGGAAGGTGAAGAAAGTCCCTAGAACCTAAGAAAACTATTGCTGTTGTCAGTCCTGACTTCAGAAGAAATTATGAGATTTGGCAAGACACCTTCTTATGTATTTATAGCCTGCCTCTTTTACCAATAGAGCTATTCTGTGTCTGTCTCCTATAACTCCTAAGTTCAGTGGGCAATGTCAGAACCGTGTTTGACAGGGAAGAGAAAATGTGTAAGATAAGAAGTTACTGAAAGTCTCAAGCAAGTTAGGGGCTTGATAAAGAAGAGAGTTGCATGTACAGAAAGGGGGGTGGAACACAGACTTTTTTTTTTCCCAGCAGGATCATGCCTGATGGACTGGAGCAGCCTATGGGCACTGCCCAGTCAACCTCAATGCAGGGAACCACAAATGAGCAGGTCCTCCCTTTTCACCAGCCAAAGCAGCTGGGCTGGAGGAGGTGGGGAGGAGAATGAGGGGGAGAAGGTACTATGAAGGGCTTCAAGAACATGGCAGAGAAGTAAGACTGATGGTATAGCAAATATAGAATATGCATTGTTAAGAAAGCAGGCTTCTTTATTAGAAGCAGTTTTACCCACAGCAGGTGTATTAAGAGGCTACTTGTTGGATATGTTCATTACTTGCTGAAATCAGAAGCGGTGTGCTTGCTCCATCTGCACCTGAAAGACCTTAGTTTGTTTATGCTACATCTGTCCTGGAGTTCTAATTTTCATTTTATTACTTTAATTCTCTAATATGAGAGCAGCTAGCTTTTTTTTGCCACTTTTTAAAAACTTCTTTTTGTTATCAGACAACCTGTCCCAACCCCCCACAAAGCCCCCTTAAGAAACTTCTCTCTAAGTTTCTTCTTCCCAAGTCAGACCAGCACACAGGCATAGATTTCAGTCTTCTTTTTCTGGTGCAGTCATTGCATATGATTTATATTAATTTTTCTCCTTTCTGTCTCAACCCATTAACTCTTTTACTGTATCAACTTTACTTGGCATTGTAGATGTTAGCCCTATCTAGCACAGACATAGTCAATGGCAACTTAAACTTTTGAGGTAACAGTAAGTGCATGGTCACATAAGGTAATGCTGTGTATCTTGACTTCTCAAAGAGAAGGTAATTCTCTTCCTAGAGCTCTGATTAAGAACAGGGTTAGGATAAGGCAGGATGGAATTCAACTGTGAGGAGTTGGCTTGAAGTGTTGACAGACTTTCTGAGAGAAGTCTGGGAAAAAATTCAGAGGCTTAGGGACATGCTGTAGTACTGTTTGGTGTAAATGGGGATTCTTGGGGCCAGGAGGGGTGCAAGAGAAGATGCAGGGTATGCCTGCTGGAAGCTGAAGTGCAGGAGTTTACAGGGAGTTGACCAACATGCTTTGGAGCTTCAAGTGAAAGTTTTTTATAACAGTGGTATTGACCTTGTACTTGGAGTGTCTATTGGGCTGAAGGTTGTACTTAAGCAGGGAGATGTAGGTGGTAGAAGTTGAAGAGATGCAAAGCATTAGCCTAAGTATGTCTAGGACATTATCTAAAAGGATTATGAATAATGGACCCATTCCTCTTGTATTGAGGGTTGAGAAGAGATACAATTCTAGTTGAAAATCCCCTTCATTATGTTTAAATAGTTTAATAGAATATTTAGCTCTTCCCACTTGATACAAACAAATGGGCAGCTAGATCCTGTTTTGGTTATTTCTGAATTTCCACTTGGCTGAAGTTTTAAAAAATTGCTTAACATTGAAAAGGACCTAAAATGCTTAATAGTAAGTGAAAATCTTGAATGATAATCTTATTCCATTTACACAGCCCTGTAAACTGCACATATATTTTTGTTTCTTCATCTCTTGAATACCTGAAGATTATGTGTTTCAGAAAGAAAAAATGGGAGAATTACTTTTCCATTTTCCTTTGTGTCCCTCTTCCTGGGACAAGCTGAGATAATCTGCAAGATGAAATACCTGCAAGAATCTGTGTTCTTGTAAATGAGAATGGGATGTCTTCTGTGGATCTTTATTGGACAATGTCATGTGTCTGTGAGGTATTAAAGGAATTTGATTACTGTATTTTATGATTTCATTGATCATGCTTTATATCACTTTTTTTTTGTAGGTCACTATAAAATAATGTTACTTAACAGTGGGGAAAAAACCTGACATTTTTCACCTCTCTAGGTTTTTTCAAATTCTTCTTGATTTACTATAGGCTCAGAAATGACCAGGCCATACAAAAAAGTGTCAGTGTCAAACTGGAATGAAATTTCTGAATCATTGCATGTGATTCCAGATACACCTCAGTTTTTCAGGGGTCTTTTTCTTGATTATTTGGTTTGCATGTGGAAGAGTCATTATGTTCTATTATGTGACTGCTGCTGTGCTGTCCAGCTTCTGTATAAAACAGTGAAGCAGATTGTTCTCTTTTTTGAAGGAATATGAAATCCTAGGTACATTCCCACATGGAGTTCTCATGTTCAGTGTGTCATAGGTCTGCCTTACTTAAATTGTTATTACTAGAGATTAATTTTCTGAGTGTAATGAAGTAACACATCACAAACTCATGTTTTAGTCAGTGTGATTGTGAATATAGATAGGGTGTTCAACATAAAGACGTAGTAGTAACATATGTCTTTTTAAAAATGTATAATGTACAGTAGTTGTGATGAATTTTGTAAAACAGATATTGTTTGAGAACATCCAGCCTCATTTGATAAATAAAAAGACAATTCTTTACAGATACTGTGTGTCCAGGCCTCATTTTTTTGGGTCCTGTATCTTTGTAGTGTAAATTCATCAATCTTCACTGATTACTAGAAGTCCCTTCTCCAACTTTTTTCCAGTCATTCATTTATTTCAACTTTTCTTTCCCAATTATAATTTTTTAAAATCTCTTTTGTAAAAGCAGTTAGAACTCAGGGTTACACCTTAGTGCCCTGTGTCACCTCTTGCATCTTGGGATACTATTCAAACACTCTATCTTGCAAGAGTAAGAATCCCTAATAGATGCATTTTAAGGAGGGTGAGCGCTGGCCTTTTATAGTGCTCCTCTGACTTTTTTTGGTAATATATCCTGGTTTCTTCTTCATCTGTTTTCCATATACCAGTTGTGTTAAATCTGTAAGCTGGCTTTAATTTGTTACCTTGTTGTTCCACTCTTTCTTTAAGATGGAATTGCTGTAGTTGTCCTGTTTCAGTTCTGCTGTGCCTGGTCCTGTCTGGGGGAGCTCTGTCTTTCACTGTGTGGAGACACATGCACAAGTAAAAGAGGAGGGTGGAAATCTTGGCGTTCTCCCAGGAACAGCTTGCCTCCTCTGCCATAAAAACTTCAGCGTTAGGGATGTTGTCCCAGACTTGACAACAGCCTTGATAGGGAGAAAATGCAGACTGTTGGAGAGTGGTTTTTAATATAAAAGAGAAACTAACCAAGACCAAACCAGTCTGGAAGTTTAAGGCATGCAAATTGATCTAAGATGAAGCATGCTGAAATTGGTAAGATGGTTGGATGAAGGAATGAAAATCCTGCAAGCAGTATCTTGACAATTAATGAAATTAATTATTTGTCCTTGTGAAGTCCTTGACAAACTGCGGTAGGAAAGGGCATATGTAGGTGTTAAATTTTGCATTAAACACCCAAAGACGCAATGAGAGGGAACAGAGCAGGGAAATTTCTCATATTACATCATGACTTGTGTCCGAGTACTTGGCATTATTTAAAACAATTTTGTTGAATTGGATGAACTTTGATCCTAATGAAGAACATTTGATTGAATTAAGTGCAGGCTTGAACTAGTGTTTATCTTGAAGAATTGTTTGCAAGTGTTATGTGTGTATCTAAACAATCTGAAATTAGTGTATTTGATGTATTATACCTTAATATGCAGATTTGTTAGCCAAGAGATACATATATGTTTACTGCTTTCCAAATTGTGCTTGATGTTTCAATTTCTCTTAGCAGAAAGAAGAATTCATTTGGACTTGTTTTTTCTTCCTGCTCTTTCATCGTGCAAATATGGGTTTGGAATGAGGCAGTCTTCAAGGATGCAAAGCAGTGTTAGTCTAATCCTTTGTGGTGCTGATAGGGTGGAAGTAATTTGCTCCAGTACCCTACCTTGAGGGCAGACACTGCTATAACCTCACCTCCACTGTGTACTTTGCAGTGGAAAGGTGAGATAATGGCTGGTTTTGGGAGATGAGGGGAAGTATTGTGACTGTCTGATGTATAATACTACCTATGGGTTACTACAGCTCTGGAAATCAGACTTGGAATGCCACTTTTGTTTGTTTAAATAGACTGTAGGTTATCTAAGTCAGTGTTAATATATAAATGAAGGATGCTTAACTAAGCTGACTTACTGGAATTACATACAGGAATACCAATTGGGAAGATGGATGTTATGTGTAGTCCTAAAAACACAGCAGGGAATTAGCTTTTGAGGAAAAAACCTTTAGCTAATCTGAGTGATGTCTTGACAGACTGGTGTTCTGTGGGTGTCTTGATATTAGTCTATTTCCTCTTCTTCTGAACTGACTTTTTCATCTGTCCCCACCTATTTCACTTGACTTCCCATTGTAGAGTGTTCTGTGAGCACATAAACTGAATTCCTTTTGGACAAAACAGAAAAGAATGTTCCAGGAGCATGCCTTTATCTGCCTCAGCTGCTGTGAACTCAGGCTCTGGGAGCAGGCAAGAGCTAGTCTGACAGCTGCCCTGAAATACTCATACAATGTGTGGTTATTCCTAAAGCCAGCTGATTGTCCATCATGGCTCCACATATAGGAGCTTGAAATGAGTTTTAGGACTTCTTGGGGCAATGCACTACTCTCCACAAGCTATCTGCATGCTTATGTTGGCATTGTTAAACCTTTCAAATGTGGGACTGCTGCTGTTGAGCTCATAGCTGTTAATGAATTTGAAGCTTTTCTCTTATTTGAAGAATAAATAAGTAAAGACATGTTAAAGAGTTCACACTGTTCTTGGAAAAGAATACCAACCAATGTTGGATTTAAAGAAAAGACAGAAATCAGGACTGGACTGGTATGTGTGTACTGGCTGTCAATAATGCTTGTTTGTTAGCTTAGGGATATTTTCATACAGTTAAGATTATATAAAAGGTTTACTCTTCAGGAACTGCATTTGGAGTTGAAATAGTTGGCTGTTCCTCTTTGCAGTTCAATTTATGTTCTACATTTAGGCTTAGCACAAACTGTTTTAAATGAGACTTTACCATCACTGCAGGATTTTCTGCTATAATTTCTATTTTTAATTTCATTTGCAATACTAAGATGTCAGAGTAATTGCTGCTTGAAAAATCAATTAAGTAAAACAAAGTTCACAGATATTAAATAGGAATAGAACATAGAATAATTGTTGGGAGTAGCAAAAGGAAGACATGGAGTAGTTGTGCTTTTGTACCAGCCAGGTAGTGAGTGAAATAAGCAGCATTGTTTGGGAGTTGCCACCCTCTGACTCTTGACATAAATGAGAGAAAGTGGTTTGAGTTTTGGGAGGAAGAAGCTGATAGATGATGCATCTACTGTCCTCTCTGGGGTTTACTTTTTATTTTCATTTTTTTGTTATTTGCTCTGAAGCCAAATCATCTTCAGTTTTCTTGAACTGATAGACTACGAAGCTGTTTCTTTGGGATTGATTTTGTGACTTTGGTTTTGATGTTAGACTTGAGCAGCTATACTGAGGCCTGTTTCTCTAATGTATAGGATTTGAATTTTTTTGATGACTGTTCCTCAGCCTGTGATAGTTTCGGGGGTTTTTGATGTTTACTAGATCTGGAGTTATCAGTGAACTGGAATTTCTGGTGAGTATTGTTACTCGATCACTGGTGAGTGAGACAGAGAGAGAAATCAGTTCTATTCTTAAACTTCTGGAAAAAGTACCAGTGTGTCTCAAATTGTCAATAGGCCAGGCATGAGAAAAATGACCTACTTCTGTGGATAAGAGAGGCTGGATAGGACAGACAGTACATTTAGGTCACTTGGACCTTTCATGTGCTGCCCATGTGCTACGTTTCAAAGGTTTGGAGGTAGAGCCTTGTTTCTTCCTGTTGCTTTGTTTGTTTTTTTATTTTTTCTTAAACTTTATAGCTGAGTATTCTTAACTTGTTTGAATTCCTATCATAGTCATGGTGTGGTCGTTGTAAAATTCATTTGTTAGCCTTTCAGAGGAAGGATGTGCATGCTTATTGTAAATTACATGCATCAAATTGATTTGAAATTGGACCATTAGTTACATTGATTTAAAGTGCCAGAAAATTGATCTAAATTTCATAATTTAAGAATGGAACTAGTTTCTCTTACTTACATGAGCATGATTTATTTAGAGACCAACTGGAGCATGAGTACTTGTATAATAAAGTAGATAATGGAGTGACAGTAGTGCTGGGAAAGAAATAAGAAGGCTATCACAGTTTGTTCAGGGAATAATTTCATTGTAACCTATTAAAAATCAAACATACCTGAATATTCCTGGAGTTCTTGTTAAAATGTGTTTACACATACCGTCACATTTTTAACAATTGCATTTCTTTCCTTTTTTAGTATGCTTTGAAGATTTCTTTGGCAAGATTTGATTATGTCTGTTTAATAAAACCCTCAAAATACAAGGCTTTTCCTGTGTAATAAGTGAGAATGATATGCTAGCATATTAGATTCAGAAGATGCTGATTAGGGAAAATTAGGAAGTTAAGTACTGGAAAGTTTGAAAATATGTCAGATAATGAAATTATCCCGAGAAGCAACAGTTGGGGGAGGTGTGTAGAAGTAAAATTTGAATTCTCTTTTTGTTTCTAAACCATTATAAAGGATGGTAATGTTCGGGGTCAACTGTCAGTCCTGTGACTAGTTTGTGGAGCCAGCCAATACAGTTAGGCCATGTGGAAATGTACACTGTGTTTTGAATCAAACAAAATGAAATTGCACAAAGTTGCAGTATAACAGTCTTCAAGCAACTTAAATCGCAGCTTACCAAGTGTAGGTGACATTGGCAAATACTCTTATGTTACAGAAAATTTTAACCACTTGAGGCAGTTAATTCTGTTACCTTGAATTATTTAATTAATGGCAAGAAGTACATCCATTCATTCATTCATTTGTTATTCCTGTAAGTTGTGACCTCTGGTCCACAGGGTGCTCTTCAACTTTAAATGTTTTTTGTACAACTGAATTTGAATGTCTTCTTACTGAGCTTTTTCTTATTTGTCTTAGATTCTTAATGCTGCCAAGCATAGACCCAGGTTTGTGAAGGTGCCCTTTGTTACAGGGGGCTCGTGCCATAGTGCTGTGCCTTACTGAGCCCACAGGTTTCTGAGGGCTGGGCTGCCTGGCATCCTCTGTTACTGCTCATGGAAATGTGCAAGGGGAGCCTGAGAACCAACAGGTTCTGTTAAATATTTTCTTGGTGCTGAAGGATACTGGTGATGCATATGCTTTGAATTTACTTTGTATCAGTTTCATCATTTTGGTGTTTGATTTTGCCAAAGTCATGTTTTTGACATGGGCTAATTCATTATCTTCATCAGAAATCTGATTTTGTGTTTGTTTAGTGTGAATGGATTTTCCTGAGTGTGCAAAAACTAAATCAGAACATTATGATCAATTATGATTATTCCTGTTGTGTTTCACTATAGTCTTAATACCTTATATATGCAGAGAGCAGCACTGGTGCTAAGCTGTATGAGTAAATAATGTGTGTAATTAGATTACTTGTTAGCTTATAAAAATACTTTCGAGGGACCAGTACAGAATTTGAGAGCAGGGGTGGGGGAAAAAATAAAGAAGGGCATGGCCAAGAAGGTAAAAATGACTTCAAGATTTTGTTTATATAGTAAATGCATCTTTTTAAAAATTGCATTCTAGCTTTCATTGTGAGTAGTGCCGTTAGTAATGAACATCATAGAGGGACCTGACAATGTATGAATTATTCACTGGTAGATTATTATATCTTTGTTGTTAGCATGCAAGATAATGAACATAATTACTGTGGCAGTGTACTTAGGGGAATGTGCACTTTTTCCCCCTGTCTAGACTGGAGTTACCATCCAAAGGAGTTTAAAGCAAATATGGATGAGGTTTGGTAGCTGAGTTGCTGCTGCTTATTTCCCTCTGCTGCTTTAATAAATGCATATGCTTTGTACACTTCAACCTTAAAGGTGTTTTGGGGTTTTTTGGGGTGGATTTTGGTTTGTTTTTAATTTTTGAGAGTAATAATCATCCTTCTGTTCTCAGTCTGGCAATATTGTGTACTGACTGAAAGGATTTGATGTTTAATTGTAGCAGCTTTGTAGATGTACCTTCTTCTGTTAGAATGGTCTATTATAGTAAATTAGTATGAACAGTCTAATTGCTTAGGAAATCCAGGGTGAAAGGTTAATCAGCAATTTAACTTTCTTTAAAAGACTTAGCTTGTTATGATTTACGTGTCTTGAAGAGCTCTGCAGGCATTAGTTTGTATGCTCTCTAATCTGAGCATGTCCACCTGATCTTAAGTTAAGCTTTCTTGATAAACCAAGTACTTCTATTTTCTGTTTTATATTATGATAGCATAAATTATCTGTAATAAGCCATTCTAATTAATGTTGGTAAATCTAGAGCTCTGCTCCAATTACACACTAATCAATTATACACTAATTGAATTCTACTTAGCTTGATACAGTGCATCATTAATCAGGTTCAGATTTAATACAACAGATTTACTGTATTAACCAAAAAATTGGTGCATTCAAGTAGGGGGAAACGCAGAAAGTCACTAGGCCAAACAGTGTGCATAAATACTTTCTTATCAATAATGTGTTACAGAAGATTTAATTTTTCCTGAGGGAAGTATAACTGAAACTAGTTCTTTGTGAACAGATTATTGTTATGAGCTCAAACCACTGATAATATAATAGATTTAAGCAGATCATGGTGCTTGTTCTGAATGTTATACCTAATTATCTAATACAGGCAGTTGCCTCATTTCTCTTATTGAAATAACTAGTTATAAATTAGATGTGTAAATTCTGCTGAGACTTTTAAAGGCTTTATCCATATCTAAGTCTTCAAACGGGTTTGACCTGTCTGCTGTCCTTAGCAGTGAGCAGACACGTGTGCAAGGAGCCGTCTGTGCTCTCCCTTCTCCCCCTCCTTGTGCAGGGCCTGAAATCTGCCACCTGGAGACTCTCTAGAAGTTGGACTTGCAGGGTTCAGTTACCTTGAGCAGTAAAAGGCCACACAGAACCAATATGGTTTCCAAAGACATGAACCAGACAAATAGAGAATTCTTCCAAATAGAAGAGACAGCTCAGCTAATAAAATGAGGTCTGCAGATGAGATCACTTAAAAACCTTTGTGCCTCTCAGAATTAGTTGAAGGGGAATAAGTGAGTTGAACAGGTATTTAATAAACTACTAGGTAGGCATTAAGTTGAATAGTAAATGAAGTTAAATTTTCTCACTCTGAGGACAGTATGTTCTCATGTATCTTTGCTGGAGAAAAAAGCAGGAAGACAATTAGGTTGGGAAGAGATTTTGGAAACTATTACTCAAAAACAGGAATGAGAGAACACATGGATATTGGTCACTATCCTCAGGCCTGCTGTTATGGATAACATGCATGTTTGCAAAGAAAGGGATTTGAAAAAATACTTTTTTTGTGATTCTGACTGTTCAGGAACAAAAAAAGTCACGAGCAGGACTTATCTTCTTTTGCTATATAAGCTCTTCGTTTGTCCACATTCAAGATTTCTACTGATAACATGCATGCATTAAATTCTTAAATCTGGATGGTTTGCATTAAGGGCTTCGGAAAATTGAGTTATTTGTCTTCTAAAATCTTAATTTGAGGTATGTGATGCCTTGATTGTCATTGCCATTGCTGCTGCATTTTCCTGTCCTAAAAGTTTAAAGCATATTAAAATAATCATGTGTTCAGATGAACAGCAGCTTCAGTTCATTTTTTCCAGATTTTCAGGTCAGCCTTTTAGAGCTCTTCAGTTTGCACAGACTTGATTTAGCTTAATAATCTTTGCCAGTCAAGTCTGATTTCTCTGTTGTTGCATCTAAAACTGAAAAAGGAGGTAAGAAAAGGTCTTTGAAACTTCTCTGAATATTAAATACTTCATGTCTTCAGGATGTATCTTTGTCTGACAATATTTTATATTTTCATTTTGTGGATGTACTTTTCTTTCTACAAGTTAACAAATGCATAGTTAATATCAGTTCCAGTAACAACATGATGATTGTATATGACACATAAGGGTTTACTTTTGAGAGTATTTTCAGTGTGGATGTGCCTCCTCATTATCTCTGAAAGTGATTTGAAGTAATTTGCCTTGTTTTATGGTAAAACTGACCATCCACGTTTATTCAGGTTGTTATTGCCTTCTCCACTAAGGTGACAGTAGCTGTCAGCAGTATGATTGTCTTAAATTCTTTAGTCTTGATAACAAGCAGGTATCTCCATGCCAGTGGTCTTTGACATTATGATCATACACTGTTTTTTATGTGGCACTGTTCAGAGCACAGTGTGGAACACAAAGTGATTCTGAAATGCCAAGATGTCCTTGTGCACAGAGATCACACGCTGTGGAACATGGGATATATGCATATGAATGAAAAGAGAGAGTGACCATTGTACAGGTTCCTGTACAGCAGAATTGAAGAATCTCCTGGAAGACAGATTTCTGGTCTTGTGTGTAACTTTTCCAATTTTCACACGATTCTTTTTTCTTTTCCAAGTGTTTGACTTGTGATCTAAATATATACACACATACGTCCAATGTGTTTTATATATGTGCACATACATACTGCTTTCTGATATTTGGGTTTTTAATTTTTAATACTACTTTTGCTTTTATTATTATTCTTGTATGAGTTAAAAGTCAGGAAAGTGATTTTTTGAAGACTGTATTAGTTACCTCTGTATCAAATTCTTAGCTATTATTGAAGAATAGCATCTTTCACTATTGTGTAGTTACTAGAATGCAGGCTTTAAATACAACTTTCATTTGGCTCTGCTTTGACAATAGTAGTTAATAATGTATGGTTTTTGTTAAAGCACTGTTGAAAAAATATCTTATTGAGCTATTTGTGGTGTTTTTTTAAAAGATGTTTAAGATTTCACATTCAGTTTAACTGATCACAGATGAAACTGTAAATTAATACCTCATGAGTTTTACTGACTGCAGGGCATTGTTTGTGATTCAAAGCTGCTTTGTTCCTACTCACTAGGAAAAGCAAACAAATTAGAGTTCACCATGATATCAAACTACTTATTAAAACTGAAGACTCTGATTTTGAATTTATTATTTGACTGTGACTTTTATTATAACCTGTTAAGAACATATTTTTAAAAGCCTAGAATTTGAAGGATTTAAATAGAATATATAAAATTGGTTTAATTGTTGGTCATAATTCACCTTGGTTGAAGTACAAAATTCAAACGAAATCTCAAAGTGAGAAAATGTAAGTTACATCGGTTCAACTTATTTTTTGATATGTTTCCATTGCTACTGATTTATATATGGTCTTGATACAAATAATGGCTCTGTTGTAGAAAACCTTCATCATTCTTATCTAGAGAGAGGATAAATGTTTGTTTTGTAAACGTCCTTTTTTTGTATTCTCTAATGTCAGAAAGCGTTTGTAGGGAGGCTTTTATACTTTTGCTATTTTTTCAGAATTAATGAGTAAAAGTTGGAGAGGGAAGCAGTTGCACATTTGGAGACATTCTTCCTATGCCACAACTAAGAAGCTTCTGCTAGAAAAAATTTGACTTGGCCTGTGAACAGAGTGGCATATTCAATGTTACAGGGGAGTCACCCACCATCTGTAGGTAGTGACACTATCTTTAAGCTATACTCATAATGCTCACTGTGGATCATCTCATAATGCCACCAAAACCTACATTTGAGCTGTGTTTGAATTGGGTGCTATTGCTGTAGTGTGGCAAACACTGGCCAGCCTTGGGCATGAGAGCAAATGTGGTTTTGCATGCAGTTTAGCCACACCAACATGGGTGTAATACACCCAAGTATTCCCAATAACGAAGCAGTGTGCAGTGGTGACCAAGGCTGTTTAAAACAGCCGAAGTGGCTCACATTCCTGTGCTGGATTTTATGTAACAATGTAGTTATGGTCACATCCAGTCAGTTCAAAGGCTTGATTACTAGTATTTGAGACTAGGGGGAAGGACTGTGAACTGTAGCAAGCATTACTTAAGTATTTGTGTTGAAGAGTCATTGTTCAGCTGTCCATATTGTTTCTAGACATTTCTTTTCTCCATTAAACTCCATTTTTTCCAATCTTTTCTTAAGAATTGGTTTGTGAAGAAAATGTTATTATCAAATTAGTGGTAACTGTGAGACAGTTAATTACCAGGTAGTTATTATGCACAGCTGTTTTGTTTCAGTGCCTTTCCAGAGAAAGAAATTCACCTTTGCTGGTGTGTGGCTGCTGGGGATCCACGTGGGATTTTCTGTGTCAGGAAGTGGGTCCATGTGAGCCTGATGAGCTTCAAGAAGGCCCAATGCAAGCAGGCTCCTGCACCTGGGTCAGGGCAGCCCTTGCTATCAGTACAGGCTGGGGTGGGTGTGAAGGGGCTGAGAGCAGCCCTGCAGGGATGACTTGGGGCCATGAGCAGATGGGAAGCTGAACATGAGGCAGCTATGGTGGACACACAGCCCAGGCAGCCAGCAGCATCCTGGGCTGCCTCAAAGGCAGCATGGCCAGCAGGTCAAGGGAGGGAGGAGATTGTGCCCTGATTCTCTGCCCTTGTGAGACCTCACCTGGAGTGCTGCATCCAGTTCTGGGGTCCTCAGCACAGGAAAGATCACACCTGTTGGAAAGGGTCAGGAGAAAGGGCCACATCCTCCAGTACATTCAAGGTGAGGTTGGATGGGGCTCTGGGCAGCCTGATCTAGGTAAAGATGTCCCTACAAAATGCAGGGGGCTTGAACTAGTTGACCTTTAAAGTTTTTTTCCAACATAAGCTAGTCTATGATTTCACGGTCCATAATGCCTTTCTGTACTTCCTAGAGAGAGATTAATTTTCTTGCAGCCCAAAGGGTAAGAAGGTAAGTTCCTTCTTTCTTCATTGCAACCTTCTTGGGAGTGGAGGAAAATTCTTTAATGCACATCTCCTATGAGAAAATGCTGTTTTTAGAAACACTCTTCAGCAAAAGAGCTGGTGGGGTTCTGTGCAACCTAACAGATGACCATTATAAGCTTCTCAATAAGTGCATGAAGAGTAACACAGGGTGTCACCAAACATGTCTTGTTAGTGTTGTAGTGGCAGGGTGCATGCAAACAGGGGAAGTCAAAATTACTTTTTTCAGAGGAAAACTCAGGGTTGTCTTATTTGTGTCAGATACTTGTATTTTTCCTTTCAGTCCATGAATTGCTCTGCTGGAAATTAGCCCTTTTTGTGCAGTTTGGAGCACTGATTTTTGAAATTATACTATCTCCTTGTAGCTTTGCTATAACTTTTGATTTTTTTTTTCTTTGTTCTGTTAGGTTTGGTGCCCCTGTGCCTTTCCCTGCCCTCTCCAGTTCATTGCATATGCTAATTTCCCCCCTAAAAGGTGACCCTCTGAGATTGTGCCTATGGAGTGAAGAGATGGACTGAATTGTCATAGGCTGTGGGATGAGTTATTTTTAGCTGTTGGCATTTCAGGCTGGAACACTTCATTCTGTCGTGCTTGTTAATGAGTCATCTGGAGAAAATGGGCTTGCTTTCAGAGAGGGTCTGTAGCAAATAATAATAGGCTAATCTCTGCAGGAGATACTCTGTCAAGTAACTAAAACTTCAGCTAGAAAATGTGCTGAAATGGAGACTAATCTCCCTGTAAGAATAAGCATGCACTCACTATTACTATTATTGTATTATCATGTATATGAAAGTCTCAAAAACTGGAAGACTTATGAAGAGCTGGTAATGGTATAATAGTGCAACATTTTTGAGGAAGAAGGTTAATTGAAAACAGTCACCTTTTAGAGATAGAGAGGAAAATATAGTTGCTTCCTAATTCAGAACATCATAGACTTTCTAAAATTTGAATGTGTTACCTAGTTCTAGAGGAATCTCCTGAAAAGATTCCTAAGTAGAGGGGCACTATAAAAAGCTTGTGCCTTTGAGAGAACTCCAAATTCATTATAGTTTTTTATTATTTTTAAGGATTAACTGGCATCTTTGCTTTTCACCCTATCTCCCTACTGAAGACTATATTTATTTTTTTTTTTTAATTTTTCTGTGTGCAATTTATAGTCTCTCCTTCAGCTTCTTCCCTCAAGGTTTGAAGGTTTTGTGTTGATATAGCATGGGAGGCTTTGTTTTGGAGATGAAAATATCAACACTCAAATAAAAACTTAGTGTAAGAGTAATTAATCAAAGCTGTTGATCTGTTTGCTTTGTTTTTGTGTTATTGAAATTTCAGACGGTAGTGCAGGTGATTAATTTGTTTAAAAAAAGCAAATATTTAGGGCAAACTATTGAATATCAGGATAAAAAAGACTCCCAAATGCAATTCTATAAGGGAATGTTTTAAAGAATAGCTTGAGTATCAAGTCTTTTGTCACCTTTGGTACTTCTAATGCCACTTATCATCTGTACAGTTGTCTTATTCTGTTTACACATCTTTCTCTTGTAAAGTGGATTACACATCTGAAGACTCCTTTCTCTTTTGGTGGCAAAAGAGTGTTTCCTTCATAGCTAATTATTTTTATTGTCCATTAATTATTTAGCTCTTTGGGTTTCCTCTTGATTTATAAATGGAGTACTGAGTTATAAAAAAAAAATACTTTCTCTTACCTTATTGAGGTAAAAATTTTTGCATTACTAACAGGTGTTGACCCTTCAGAGTATATTAAGTCATCTTGTATTGCTGTGGTCACTTTACAAAATGCTTTAAACTAATTCAGTGTAGTGATTCTGATATTACCAGTGTGTGCTGCTCCTAATTAACCCACAAAGCTTGGACTGGGTTAGTCAAGATAAATTATTTGGCATTTTAGAAATTTGGCAAGCATCTACACAGTGGACAGGAGTGTTGGGGTCAAAACCTATAAATAAGCTGGTGTAAGTATCAGTCAGTTTAACTGCAGCAGCATGGAAGGTTTTTCCAGCCATCAGTAGGTGACTGTCTTAATGCATATTGAAGACAGAGCTGTACTGAGAAGCAGGAAGGATAAAGAGAAGTAAACAGGAAATATCTCTGTATTTACTGATGGCTGTGCTCAAAGCAGGGTTTTCTGCATTCGTTATTTGTTCATGAGGAAAACAGTTCTCTCCGTGTTAATAGGAGCTTCGAGTGGATGCATACTGTCTTCTTGGTCTGCTTATATCTCCTGATCTATTTTAATGTTTTCCTGGTTTCAATGTGCCAACTGGCTACTAATTTAAAGAATTTAAAATAGCACAAGGGTTGAAGAAAAATAGATGTCTTAGCAGTGTGGTTGCACTGACATGAACCATTTATGTTATTGTAATGCAAAAAAATTGGCTTAGGTTGTGGTTAACAACTGTCACCATTATGTTGAATTTTGTGTTAATAGAGAATATTACTTAGATTAAATATTTCTTGATCTGAGTGATGCATGGAAACAATTAGTTTATAATTTGGATTTGAAACAGCTCTGCAAAACTTTCGAATATCTTATTGGCTCTAAATTGGAATCCAAACTTTGCACCTAATACATTTTTTCCAATTTTTATGCATTTACAGATAAAAGTACAAACTGTAAAATTTCTATGGTAAAAACATTTCTGTCTACCATGTGTGTCTGTGGATTTTTGGTGGGTTTTTTTGGTCAGTTCATTACAATTTAATATGATTTGTACTACAGCTTTAGATAATCTGAATTGTAGCAAAGATACAGTCTAAGATCCCTTGATGACTAAATACTCTTAATATTAAAATATTCTTGGCAAATACTTTATTAAGTTGAACAAATTTTCACTTTGATGTGAGCTGGAATAAGTTGATCCTTGTGAAACAGCAGTTTCAATTAGCATTCACTAAGGGTTTATTGACAGTTAACACCTGGTCTCTACTGTGCCAAGTGGGAAGCATCTATTGCAGTCTCTTATATTTGTTGCATAATTAGGATTATGATCTCTAATTTGCTTTTAATTTTGTAAATCTGTTCTTACTTTCAAAACCAGTTAGTGTTTACTTTTGTTCCTGCATTTTTATTGTAGATCAAAGATACTTATGATAAAAGGATTAAGTTCACTACTTTGTAATATGATAAACAATTTGCCCTTTCACTGTTTAGTTAGCAAGTAAATTTGGACATGAAAAATGTACTGGTAGGTCTCATAAAGCACATATTCTTCCCATGCTACTTCTGAGGAGCAAACAGAAAATGACAGAGTTTTTTAGAAGTAGTATTCTGTACACAAGCTGCCAGATGTATACTGGGAACATCAGGAGCAAGTGTAAATGTACTGCTGCTGAGAAATAACAAAGGAAATGACCTTGTTTCTTAGTGCTCCAGAACAGACTTTGGTGCATCCAAGGATGAAGAAGGTAAATGCTACATTCTTTTCCCTGCCTACAGTGCCCTTTGATCCTTATTGGCTGTGCACAGGGGCAGAGAGCTCTTTCTGCCTATGGTGTTTTGCAACAAATACTATGGTGAAAATCCCTAGATGTATCCACAAAATGTTTTGAGTTTTGGCTGTAGTTTTGGAAGAGCTTCCCTCAAAAAGACAGTGGGAGGAAAGCATGCAGTTGTAGTGAATTACTGAACTGACAGAATTTCTTTGTTAGTAGTGTTCTTGATTACTGCCCTTATATGAAACTTCTTAAAATATTTTGAATAGAAACTTAATAGAGGGAGGGATGTTATAGTGATTATATATTCCACACAAATTTTAAGCTTTGAAAAGGGAATCTGTGTATCTATAGTGTATGTATTTGTAGTGTGAATCAAAAATGTGATCTTTTAATAATCTAGTGGTATAGGGTGGGGGGTTGTGGGATTTGTTTATTTGTTTTCATTTTCTTACACCATTGTAGAATACCAACAGAAAAACTTGCCTTGTGGCTTATACTTCTGAGTGTAATCATATATATTTTTGAGATAATGTGGAGGAAGATATCCAGATAATCTAGAATAAGGGGGGAGCTTTTCAAGAACACTTGCATAAATTTGCCTCTGCTGGAAAAAAAACTTAGAGAAATTTCTTTAAATCATGATCTTAAGAGCTGATGTTTTAACCTTACATTTGAATGGCTGTTACTTCTTCCATCTTGTTTCAATATGCCTAAATGCAAACACATGTGGAAAATGTTCTTTTGGCTTTTATCAAACTGACATTTAAGTGCATTTTTTTCAACCTCACTAACATTTGTGGTAAAATATTTCAAAGCTATGAATCTTGCAATTTGCCTATGCATTTTTTTCTTCTTTCATATATTAACATTTGGTACTCATAATCCTAACCTGGTTGGAATTACTGGCTTTTTTCATTTGGTGTTTGTTTGGATGAGGTGATTAGGAAAATACTTCATGTGAAATTCTAGTTTGCAGCAGTAAATGCTTCCATGAAGAGTCACCGTTCTGTGAACTTTAGTAAATAAAGGAGAAAAATATGATGATGTGCTCTGTTCAATTGTGGCAGTCCTATTCCTAACAAATTTAGCTTTCTGTTGTGTTATATGTCTATGGTGCTAACCTGTCTGCAATACTTCCTTCTTAGCATGCTTCATTCTTCCCCTTCACTCCCCTACCCATTCCCAAGCTCTTTAATTCTGTGCCAAACTAATAAGGAGAGCTAGCTCTGCATAAAGTCAGTCATTGCCAAGCAGCTGTTATGAAGTTTTCTCATGTACCTCTGTGATTGTACCTCATTTCAAAAGGGGATTTTTGCTCTTTCAGGTTCAATTTTAAGTAAGAGCAACCGATTATATGTGTATCTCAATCTTAATTCCTTATAGCTCAAAGAGTAGGGATGAAATGGTTCATATAAAGTAACTATCCTTTCTAGGGTTTGATCTTTGAACAGAGAGTTGTACAATTAAGGTAGAGAAATATTTAGAATTAAAAGATACGAATTGCTTTTCTTTTGATCCATGGAATTAGTTCTAAAATATTCTCCCTTCTACTTCTGTTTAAAAATAATACTCTCTGATTTAATTATCATATTTGAATCTCAAGACTAGACCTTTTTCTTGAATGTAAATTAGATTTTTCTTAGGATGAAATGATGAAGGCTTCAGCTTGCCTGCTAACACTGACCAGGGAAGGTTGTCTTTCAACAACATGTGCCCCATCTGCCTGGCGGTGTGGCTGCCTGCATTGTTCTGGCACTGGCCCAGGCTGTGATGAAACTGAGAATGTGACAGATGACAGGCTGGTCCAGATGTACACATAACTACTTCTGCCATGCCCTGCAAAACAATCAGGATGCAGGTTTGGCATTATTTCATTGTTTGTGTTGGTTTATTCCTTGAGGGTTTCCTTAAAAATTGAAATAATATTTGGTGGTGTTCTTGTAGTTTTACTGAGCTTTTAGTATTATTAAAACAGGTTGTAAAATATGATTCTCGCTCTCTTACATGCTTTCTTCTTTAATTTATGGAGTGATTTCATAGGCAATTGGACACAGGTTGCTTAATTTGAAGATTTAAGTAGATAAAAAAAAATGCAATTAAAAGGATCAAACATCTAACTGTCAGCATATTAGTCTGGTTCTTCTCACAGCTGAACATTTAAAGCTATTGCCATGTCTTAATATGACTGCTTCTTGCCAGTAAAAATAAATATCTGGCAAAGGTGTCAGAATCACCATTAATTATGATTTTTAATTAAAATCTAATTAAAATTCATCCAATACCTTAAAAACATACCAAATCCTTGTCTACCTCCCTGTCTTAGAGGTATCAGCAATGGCTGCATCCCCAGCCCCAGCATGCCTTTAAAGAAAAGGAATTATAGACTCATGTGCAGCTCTCAACCTTTTATTGATTATTTAAGAGCTTTCTATCCTAGTGGTTTTGAAGATTTTTATAACACCAAACAAAATATACAATCCAATGAAAATACTTTATTATTGTTATACAAAATAACCTGATTTTTGTCTTCCATTCAGGCTGTCATTATCTGGTTATTTGTCATTCAAAAGGGCAAAAATTACTTTTCTCTCTAGCTGCTTTTGGCAGGTGATTTTTTTATGTGTAGCTCCTGCTGATGTGTGCTATTGAGTACATCTTAGGTAATAAGCAGATATATCAAAAGATATCCAGGGCAACATACCCTGCTGAAAAACAAGAGATTACTTTTCTCTATTTCTTGCAGATTAGTAGCTTCTGACATGTGCATCAGCAATGTTTTTTTTCTGGTGCATTCGTAATGTAAGACTGGTACTCTGTGGCCATTTTGCTCTTCCAAGAGGGGTTTTTTGTAGTTTAATTATGTCATAAAGCATAACAGCATTGAATTGCTTTAATTTTCCATAGCGTAGCTCCACTGCCTTGTGTTGCCTGCTTTTGGTTGTAGGGAATGTTTTATGTGCTTATTTTTCTTGTCAGTCTGATTTTGGAACCATGGTGGAACATGAGTGTATGTGTTGCTGTGTAACAAGAAGACAGTCCCAGCTCCAAAATCCTCAGAATTTGTGTATAAAGCAAGTTACGAGAGATGGGTATTGATCCACGAGAGGATTGCCAGTTATTAGGCTGCAGAGTAGCCTCGGGAAATCACACAGCCTTGCTGATGACTTTTTTATGACATTATGGTGAAAGATAGTTTGAAGGAAGATTTAAAGTAGTTTTGCTAATAGTCAGAAAATTCTAGTAACTGGACATTGGATGATATCATGGGTTAGTGAGAGAAAAGCTATTTTTGTTGACAGCTTTGTGCCTGGAGGCTG
Source organism: Sturnus vulgaris (assembly GCF_052056855.1). Classification (NCBI taxonomy): domain Eukaryota; kingdom Metazoa; phylum Chordata; class Aves; order Passeriformes; family Sturnidae; genus Sturnus; species Sturnus vulgaris. Next base: position 17,318,172 of record NC_142250.1, on the reverse strand, counting down.
TTGTAAATCTGAATGCACCGAATGAAGGATGGTCTGTTCAGTGCATAACACTTTGCAGGGCCTTGAGAATGTAGAGAAGTGACTTCTGCCTGCATGGATTGAGAAGGGGCTGTGAGAGCTGGGGTGAGAGGCAAGGGCTGGTCAGAGGGGCAGCTGACACAGATCATCTTTGCAGGTGTCTGCAGGGATTGAAGGGATATGACAGTAAGTGTGTTTTTTCTCTGCAGTACAGTAAATCATGCTTTTTAAGAGGTGCCATGAGAAGGAATAGTGTAAGGTTTGCACATGGTTTAGTAAAAGCACAGAGAAAGTGACTAGTGATGCTCAGGTTATGAATGGTCTGAGAGTCAAACAGGGTGGTGAAATTGTCAGCAGTGATATTTACTGAGGGGAAATTCTAACAGCTGCCTCCAGTTTGAGGTAATGGTATGGCATATGTAAGAAAGGTCTGTGCCTTCTGAAAATCAGCCTCCATCTCCTGTAAAGTAAGGAGGTGTATTTAGTTAAAAAAAAAAAAAAAAAAAAGAAGAAGAAAAAAGGCAGATTATATTCTCATTCGTGTGTTGTTTTGTGTAATAGCTTCTTCTACTACCACCTTACAATTTTTTTTAATAGCCATTAATTCTGTCAAAAGTGAGGCTAGTGAGCAGCCTCACCTTTTAGTATCAGGTTCAATTAGGGGTACATTCTCTTTTGAAGAAGAGGAAAAAAAGCAGCTGACAGAAGTGTTACTGCCTGTACTGTAACTGAGCAAAACATTAACATATTCTCTTTGGTCAGTGCTAGAGGTGATCAGCAGTATCACAGCTGAAAACATATGCTGCTGCAAATGCAGACTTATTTTTGTTAAAATATGCTTTAATGTGGTGGACAAATTCATGGTACTAAAAATAGGGGCCCCTTTATATGGTGCCGATTGTGGGATTTATTATTCTGTTATTTAAGATAATGGTATGTTGCAAGGTCAGGAAAAGGGTCACAGTTCTCAGATACAGAACAGCCTTAGAAATAGTCAGAAAAACCAGCAACTACAGAACATGAAGCAAAAATAATATTCTGTTGTCCTCATAACGTTCTAATTTTCTTCAGTTGTCCTAAGTGTGATAAGAGCTTAGTTCTGAAGCACACACAGCAGCTCTGTTCAGCATTCCTGAACCTTGGAGCAATTTCTACAGCTCAACTTACCTTCCTTCAAGGGGAGGCTTGACTGAAAGCAAGCCCCGTGTTTCTGAGGCGTGCTGGCAGGAGTCTTCTCTTTGCAGGTGAGGCAGGCAGCACACAGTGATAAAGGCTGTGTTCCCACGCTGCCTGTGCCATCTGCTGACATTTGGAAAAATGTCCATCTGACTTTTCATGGGAGCATTCTCAATTTTGAGGTCATTCTTGATGCAATTCAGGCTCTGGTGGATTAAACCAACAGAATTTATATTGTCCTTCTGATGTGTCATGGAAAAAGACCAGCAAAATTTACTTGTCTCCCAGCTGTATGAACTCGTTATGCTTTATATGACAGATATTTAGAGATGTTAAATTTGCCATCTTAATTTGAAGAAAAGGAGTTACATGTTTTTATGTTCAATCTGAAATAGTGTAGCTATCATTCATCTTATTGTATTAAGTAATTTTAAGTAATTTCTTCAGAGTATTTATTAGATTACATAGCTATCACTTTGAATTTTTTATAATACAGATGGTATTTTATGGCAATTTCCTATTTTTTCCTCCAAATTCAGATCGTGTCTATTTTATTCTTCATTCTACAAGATAATTATTTACACACATACTTACCTAGACACAGGGCTGCTTACATTGGTGCTTAACTGAAGTATACTGTGTTTACAAGGTTTAACATGCCATTAATTAATGTGGACATGGAAACATTTTGAAGTTCCTTGAGGTAAAAGAATTAAAATATCAATTTGCGTGCTTCTAGATATACAAGAATACAAAAAATAACCACGTGATTTGCACAGTACATACTCAAATTGAGTGAAAAGGCAAAATGTCAATTAAATTAAAGAAAAAATATTGCCAAAATACTTAATTGGTTCACGATGGTTTGTCTTTGTTTGAAAAGCAATTGTTAAGAGACCTGTTGGGTTTTGTTATTTTTTCCCACTTTCAGCTACTTGCTATCATTTAAGGTTTCAATTGCTTGACTTAGAACTGGTGGATAATTAGTAGTGTGGATAACTGTGAAAAACATGTGCAGTAATTTAGTTCTTGATTCTTTCTAATTGTCTGCCCATTGGTAGTTCGCTAGGGGTAAGTAGCTCATTACTCAAACACTTAAAATGGAAAGTACTGTAGAGAGAAAAATGCTCTTATTAATAAAATGGTATTGAAAATGAAAACCTTTTTAACCAAACAAGTCATTATTTGACAAATCTACCCCCCAAAGCTGTTGTTCACATCATGTAAGAAGAGTGGGGTTGTGAGGAGGAGGGAAAGGGTAAGGTTGGTAGATAACATTCAGCTTGCACTGTGATTGAAATAAAGATGTGTCTGTCCTTAAAAAGATAAACACAATAAAATATATTGGGATACATCAAACTGGGCAGCCGTTTGTTGAAGGTAAAGTTCATGGGCCTTAAAGGCAAATACATTCTATTAATTAGGGTAATGGAGATATTTTGAACCTCAAATCTGCAAACAAAGTTCACAGTAAACATCTTGACTTGCCTGCAGAAGTACTTCAGAGTCTAACATCTTCTGAGGTTGCTAATCCTGCTGTTCAATCCACTCCTTTTGAAGTGTGCTTGGGATTTGAAGGCATGATGCAGTATTTGTGCATAGCCTCCCCGCATTCTCCGTAAGTCCTTCATGGCAGTTTCCTTTTCTAGAGCCTGTGACCAGAGAGGAGATTGTTCTTGAGTTGTATCCTCTGATCAGAGCTGTAACACATATCCTAGACAATGAACAGTGCCTTACAGTCCCTGGATCTTAACCAGGTAGTGTGATGTGAAATATGAGGGTAGAGACTTTTGTTAAAAGTTCAAATATTTGTTTTAGTATTCAAACCTAATATACTACTGAATGTTGACAGAGAATTCTATATTGTCATAGTAGTATGGCTTGAAGGATTTGAAAGTTCACCTGGAGACACCTTTTCTCTTACCAAGTTTTCTCACATATGGCTAGATTTGTTCATCCAAGTTCTTCACCTGTCAAAATACACTATTTCATATGAGATCTTAAAATATAGCACTATTGTTTGGGTTAAGTTAATTTTGAACTAGGCATCAGATCTCCTCAATCTTCTCTCTTAAGCTAGAAACAGAATGTAAATTTAATGAGGTGGAATAAGTATCTGAATATCTTCATTTATGTAATTTTTCTTCAAGCATCTATTTCACCAGTCTAACAGTTCATTGCAGTCGAGCTTATGCTCCAGATAATTTTTCCCCTCCGATTGTTTACTCCACTCACAACTTTTAGGTGAAGAGTTCAATTTGATGTCATGCTTTGCACTGTGATTTGGACAAACTCTGAAGGAATGTTTCCAGCTTGCATTATGTGTAACAGTCGATGTATGTGAATTTCTTATTTTCAAGTAATGTGATGTCATTTTCTTCATGACTTGTTTTGGAAGAAAAAAATGCACAGTTTAACTCCTTTTCTCTATTTTTTCTTAACAGATTTGAAGAACTCGTGAAAAAGTTCAAAGTAGAATATCATGCTGGTGGTTCCACTCAAAATTCCGTTAAAGTGGCCCAGGTTTGTTCTTCCTTAGCAAAGAATTCTTGATAATTTCAGGTGTTGTGTTTGAATCTGCTCTGTGTTGTCTGTTTTGTCACGAGCACTGTAGAGTGGCTACTTGTGATTCTGTTGCTCAGCCTATGCTGATAGTGTTGTATGTGACTTGTTTTGTAGTTGTTCTTTTTAGTCTTTTCACAAGTGTTCTGTTAAGGTTACAGCTCCAGCTCCAGTGTACCAGGAGTGAAAAGCTTTTGTCAAGGATGTGTGCTGGAAGGAGAAGAGGTGAGGGCAAGGTCACTAGCTGCATTTAGGAGTCTTACACTGAGAAAAGTCACAATGACAGTGGTTAAACACTGAAGTTGTTGAGTTTCTGTGCTTGGAGATTGAGTCCTTTGGTCAGGCAGATGTAAAGTTGAGGCTGATTTGGTGTGTTGGAGTGGAGAGCTGCAGAGGTCCTGTCCAGCCTGCACTGTTCTGTGATTCTAACCACATTTATCCTGTAAGAACTTCAAAGTTTGTCCATAAAATACTGAAACATAAAACTTTCTTTTATACAATGGGAACGTGTCTTGGTACGGGTGTGATGAACAACAGTAATGATGAATTTGGTTTCAGGTATAGTAGGTTTTCTAGAACTAAAGTATGCTTTTTGTCACACCACTTTTAAGGATATAACTGTGTGCATATTTTCATATTATGAGAAATGTATAAATTCTATTTAAAAATACAAAATGATACTTAGGACCTTCTTGTTAATGATCCTGGAATATTAACTTTGAGGCTCCCTATATAATTAAAACTGACTGCCAGATAGCATTAAATGCACATTTGGAAGAAATAAAATTATAATGTAATAAAGGTTGCCCCCCCCATAAAAAGGGAAAAATAACTGTCGTAATTACTGCTCTTTTCTACAAAATAGTTGCTTCTTTACTAATTTTTTTATTTTTTGAAACCCCTAATGTCTTGAAAATATTTTGGATTTTAAAAAAAGTTGCATACGTTTTATTGCATGTAGCATTGTCATCCTGAAATGGTTGTTTTTAAAATATAGTCAGCTTTCTGAGCTTCTTTTTTAGCCATGGGGTCAAACCAATTTTTTGCTTCTGATAACTGTGATAAACTCAGAGTTTCTAAACTTTAAAGTGTTCAAAGAGCCCAGGATTTTAATTTCATCTCTCCCTGAAGTGACCTCTGTGGCATTAGCTAATTTATTAGTAAACTGTGTTTCATTCTATAACTGTCATTAATCTATGCTTCCAGGTATTGTTCAATAATTAGACTATGAAGTACACAGAACTAACCTAGAGTCAAGGAAATAGATGGAATTTAAATCAGTGAAATGTAGGTATTTCTGTGTCAATGTGCCTTTCTTACACTGATCAGGTTTTGTCAGTGAACTTTTCCTTTATCTTGGCTCGGAGCTGGGAGCCTCATTCAGCTCCAGTTGCCATCTGGAATTGTATTTGTCTCCAGAAGGTTTGTCATCTCCTAGTTTCTGTTTCAAACACGATTGAAACTTAAACAGTTGTGCATGAATAACACAACATCACTAGAAGACTTCAAAAAGAGAGATGGGAGAATGAGAGAGAGAAAAAAAAAGTGAATTCTGGAAATCTTGAAAGAAGCTGTTATTCTGTAAGCTTTAGCAGAAAAAAAAAAAAGAGGATAGAAAAAAAGTAGTTGAAATGTAAACCAAAAATTAAATTAGAAATTCTGGAAGAGTTTTTGCTGCAATATTCATCGGCGGTTTAGAGAGAAGGAGTGTGCAAGTAACCTTAGAGAGAGCCAACTTAAATATATATTAATTTGTTGAAAGTAATGGGAGAAATAAACACTATTTCAGGAAGCTTATCTGGTGACTGAGAAGTAAAGGACCAATAAATAAATTCAGGGTGCTGAGGTAGCCACACTCAGAGTGAATGTGGATTCTCTGTGAGAAGATGTGGGGAAGAAGTCCTAAGAATATAGCTCTTATTAATTTCTCAACATTATGGGAAAAGCTTGAAAAAGTGTGCTATAAAATGAGAGATAAACCTGAAAGAGTTTTCTCCAACTGTTTAAAAGTTGGTGAGAAATAATGACATGTTAAGAAAGGCATCCTTGGACGCCTGGCTACAATGAAATGCAACTGAGTAGAATGGTTGGAAATGAAAAGATGTCTGGCAAATTGCTTTTTTAAAAGTTGAGTTCTGAGTGGGAAGTGTTTATTACTAAGGGTGTAATAGGAAAAGTGCAACTATAAAATGATCGGATTAAAAAAAGGAAGAACTCAGGAAGCAGCTCAAGGTTATGGAATTTTTGTTTCCAATAGATAGACCCTCTTTAAGGGTCAGAAAAGCAACACTATGTTGAAAGAAAAGTACCCCAAGGCATTGAGTGGGAAAACTTTAGAGTATATAATGTGTTTTAAAAGAGAAGATGAACCTGTGAGATGCTTGCTTACGAGGTGTATGGTGATCATCTGCTCATGTGTATGAGCACATCATCATCTCTTACATGTGCTCATATATTTTGGATGCTTCCTTTGTACCTGCACAGGTAGTGCAGGTAGGATTGTCTACCCAAGTAATGCTCTCTCTCTCTGTTTCTGAGCAGGGTAAGGCAATTTCTTTATGAAAAAAAGAAAAAAGTCTTAGAAATACTTTATTTGTCATGTGTGAAAAATTTGAGATGGTAATCACAGAAAGAAGCAATTCTGAATTACGAAGAAAACTGGGAAGAAAATGACGCTTAAATCATGGGGCTTGGAACTAAAATTTAAAGCAGCATCAGCTATAAAGGAAGTGAAGATTTTAGAAGTTTACAAAGAATTAACCAGAATTGCAGTTAAGCTGTGAAGAGCAGAGTTAGATTTTATGTTTTTTTTCTAGCATGTTAACAGAAAGGAAAGATGTGAAGTGCAGCCACGAAGAAGAAATTTGGCTGGTAAGGTACGAAAGGGAATCTGGATTTTTTTTCAGTGTTGTCTTACAGCAGAGCAGAAGGACAGTGTGTGGCACTCTGCAGGACTGAACAATAGTTGGAGAGCATAGTGAAAATCAGAAAGCTGAAGGTTTGCCCTGTCAACTGCCCAAAGCTGGGTATCTCAGCAGGGTCAGAAAAAGTGAAAGGTCTGGACATGTGAGGGACAATAGAGAAGAGTTTTGGTTTTTTCTGTAGAAGTGCTTCTAATGTACAATGGAGATATATTTCCACAAAATGAAATGTGGAAGCAGAGTCACATCATACATTACAGGGAAAGCTCTGTAAAAGGAAAGGAAAGTGCAAAGGAAAAATTCTTCTGTTGCAGAAGAAATACAGAAGATTGTTGGATCAACATTGAGAGGATGGAAGATAAATGACAAAGGGGAAAAAACTCAGAAATATCACACTCTTCAAAAGTGTATTATATCAGCACTTATATAAGTACAATAATATTTCTTAAAAATACCTGCAAATGGTGAAGGGGAGTACCAAGAACAATGTAAAAGTATTGAAGGGCAGTACTAAAGCTCTTTATGGTCATGTTTTCTGGAATATTAAAAGTTGTTTGAACTGATCCTGGAAAGAGTTAGGGAATCATTATTATCATAGCTTGACTCATGATATGAAGGAGGGCAGGGGGAAGTGATTGATATATTCCAGAAATGACAGTAGCAGGCATAAAAATTGAAAAGATAAAATCAATGAGACAACAGTTTAGTCATTCCTTAATGAGATTAAATTAACAGCAAATTATGCTTCAGAAATACTAATTCACATTGGGAGAGTAATGGTGACAGAATAAAGTGAGGAAATTGGAGGCAGAATGTGAGAGAAATGACAAAACTGAGAGAAAAGTTAATAAGTAATATGGAAAAGTAGAGAAATCCCAATGTTGCTCTGATTCTGTATTCCCTCACTTGTCCCATTCTTGTTTCTTCCTTACCAATCTGCTTTCCTTGTCAACTCTAATCCTTCTTGCATGTAAATTTGTTCACCTGCAAAATAAAGATGGCTAACTACAACAGACTGAGTACTTACAAGGTCTTAAAGAAAAGTCTTATTGAAGTATCTTTTTGTTTGAGACTTTAGTACTCGCTGGAAAATAGAGACAAAATATAAAGATGGGAAGAGGGCAAAAGGAATAAAAAAAGGCTTTCCTGACTGCAGTACAATACAGAAAACAGATGGAATCCAGATAATCAGTAAAAATGCAGGTAATGTGCACCTAAAGGTGCTATATTACTATTAGATACAGTTGTTGGGTTGATTTTTTTTTTCCTAACCCACCAATAAAACATGTTGATAATTTTGTTGATGAAGTTTCAATTTATCAGGCATCAGTCACTAAAAACTGCTTGATAATATTCTGGAAAATGAGGACTAGAGAGGATGACTGAATTGCAATCCTTTCATTTCTGGAATAGAAACCGAAGTTTAATTTTCCTGTTTGCTTGGCATTAGAATTATCCTTTTATACTAACTTTTAGTTTTGCTGTATGTTTGAAGTTGTGATGCATTCTTAAGAACAAGAAGTGTCGGGGTATCAAATTGTAACTGCAGTGTGCTTCTCTGACCTTTACTTGTCTCATTAAATTTTGGCTTTATATCTAATATGATATGTGACATCTTGCTTTAATCTGAGTTCTTACAATCTCTCCAAATGATTAGATCCATTATATTAAATCTATAAAATATCCATACGTGTAACTAACTGCATGCAGTTCATAAATAAAGTATTGTTGTAGGGTTCTGCCAACTAACTAAGTTCAGATTTGTAGAGACAGTGTTTTACTACTACTCAGCTTCCTTTCATAAGCCTGTGCCCATCTAACAACAGACATTGATTTGGAAAGGAGAAAAAAAAATTCTGAGTCTTCTAATAGGGCTCATGACTTTAAAGTATGTAAAGCAAATAGCTTACATGTGCAGAGAGGGCAAGTATTGCTGACCAGGCTGTATTTGCATGATTTTTATCAGCATTTCTTTTGCTTTTGGAGTGCTGAGGTTACAACTGCCAGAAATAGTCTTTGAAGTTTTATCTTTCTAACACAAGTGCTGGATTTCAAGTTTAACTTGTTAGAATTTTATAACTTGGATTTCAAACTACATGACCTTGGCAACAAACAGCACATTTTCATTCTTGTTTTTCTGGAAGTTCTTACAAAGAATGCCACAATCTTCATCCTCAGAATAGGTGCTCTTGGGTTTTGTCCTATTCTTAATAGCTTATTTTTATTCTACCAATTCTAGTATTGCTGTGGATCTAACTTAACAGCTAGAGTCCTATATTCTGTTGTTTATTCATCCTTGGTAAAATTGTGAAATTCCCATTACACAAGTTTTATTACTGCTGATGCAATGTGAGCTTGGAAGCATGTAGCTTGACACATTTCAGCTCCAATTGCTAGGACTGGCAGGTAAAGGGAAAACGTAAAATAGAATTTTTGGGAAGCTTTCATATAGATACTCTTGGGAACTCACAATAATGTTTGTATAATCACACCTGAGAAAATCATCATAACTCCCTTTCTTTTTCTGCATTGCTTCTTGCCATCTAATTGTAATCTTTCCATTTATGAGCTGTACAACGTTTTTGGGAAAAGCCTACATCCTGTCATTAGATACTTCAAAGGAGTTTGGCTTTAAACTAGACTATGTCATTATTTACTCTTAATAAAGTGTTGATTGGAATGACTTTTAAATGAGGGATAACATTAAGAGAGAATAATACGCTAAATTATGTTGAACTTTTGAATTCACGTCAGGGAAGTGTGGCACTTTTTGAATATCAGCCTCTATTTCAAGAGCTTGTAAATGAATCCAAATTTTCATTCTTCCATTATGATTAACTTGTTCTGTTAATCTAAAGGGATTGTGTGTTTTAGCATTGTAATGAACTCATAAGTTGGAGATTTTAGCTTTGAAAAACGAAAAAATTCATGCTTGTTTATGAAAAGCGGTATGCTCTAAAGGCTTAGAAGTATTTTAAATTTTTACTACTTGTAATGTGAGTAATTAGCCAAACCTTGCATTTATATTAAATATGTCTGTCTACTGGGTCACCTCATGCTTAATCAAAAAATAATATGTAAAATTAAAAATTTATCTGTGAAGAAATACTTGCAGGCATAGAACTGCATTTTATTAGCAATATGGGCTGTAATCTTGTAAACATCTAAGTAGCTTCATTGGAACTGATTCCATGCTTTTGAAATGAACTTTATACCTATTTGCCAAGAGGTATCCTTGGCTAAACAGTATTTACTGAATGTAATCTACAAGATCCATATCACAGCGATCCATCAGTCCTTTAGTGATTTCTTCCTCACTCTCCAATCATTCTGTATAAATGAGCTTATAACTAATGAATGTATTCTTTTCCTCACTTGTGAGAATTTCTGGGTTACTTCTCTGCAATAGATTAGACTGAGGCATAGGAGGAAGCAGACTCGGCTCAGGAGCAGGCCTCCAAATGTGTTGAACATTTATAACTAGCACGGAGATAATGGAAAGGCTATCAGAGGGGTCACACCAAGCATGCTCTCAATTTTTTCATGTTGATGCAACTTTGCAGGAACTGTCATTTTTTTAATGAAATCAATCATGCCATCGATTAGAAATGTTCTACTTAATTGTGTGCTTAAAATCACTTACACAGTGAATAGCTTTCTCCAAAAACTGCTTCTGGACTATCATTCCAAAAAAATGCAAGTGAGTCCCCTAAACTTTTTCTTCCTACTTAGTGAAGGAAAGCTCTGTATCTTTCTATTGACCAAAAGCAAATAGGTCTTTTTTTTTGCTCAGAGAGGTAGGTTTTGTGCTTTCTGAACCATTTGGACCAGAATGTTAAATTCCTCAGAGTTAGTTTTGGCCATACGCTTGATGTTCCTTAAGCAGCTTCATTTTCATTCCTTAAACAGTTCTGCTCATATGGGCTTGGTGGCCCCATCAAACATGTGTTTCCAATATTTTCAGTAGTTTAATCCAGCTTTTAAGAAAATGTACAAAAGAGTCTCTAAACCATTTTCTGTTTGTTTTGGTTTAATAAACTTAAGGGTAATAGCCTTACCCTCTCTTCAGAAAAAAATCATGAGGTGTGAGCTTCTTTATATGCCAGGTCCTGGGATAGCATTCTCAGTGTGGTCTTCTGTCAGTACCATGTCCTGTCCTGCAAGTGCACATACCTGCTTCTCAAACCTGTTCCATATAAAAGAAGATAAACCAGACAAAGAGCTGGCACTTACAGCTAATTTTTTCTTATTTATACCTTCCTAAAATTTAAATGCTACTAGCCAGTTAAGTGGATTTCTCCAACACCTGTCCTCAGTGCTCTGTGACCAGTCCTAATCAATGAGATGTATGCTTGCTGAAGGAGTAGCAAAACATGCCTCAGAGCTAACTAAAACAGTTGTTTAAGTTTGTCTCTCTGGAAATAAGCAGTGGTTATTCCCACTGTGGCAGAGATGATGTCCTGTTGATAGTGTCACAGTGGACAGTACCACATGCCAGTGACATCAGTTTCCTGAGCTGCTTATACTCTCAAGCATGTTCTGTCATTCATGTGTATTTCCACATCAGTCTGTGTCGAACATCACAGTGATGTGTCCCTGCTTGTTACAGAGCCGACAGCCTTTCCTCATCAGAATTAAAACATGTAGCTTGGGAAAATGGTGTAATGCTTCAACTGATCAGTACAGATGTCAGAGAAATCTTATAACATTTGAGAGCTGCCTAGATTTTTTTGGAATGTCTTAGAGAAAATTGCCCGACCTTCTCCTCAGCTGTAGCTAAGATGATTTTCAAAGCCTTATTCAGAGCTACGTGGACAGTTCAAAAAAAGCAACAAAACCTTTTCATCCTAATGACAAACTCTGCAAAAAGGTAAGCAAATTTCCCCCCCAGATTACAAAGCTGGGAACTTGTCAAGCTTTCTTTGTGCTTGTGAAGGAAGCCCATCCATTGTTTATGTAGTTATGGATCAAATGATGAAAGATGCAGCAGGGCACTGGAGGATCTGACTTTTTCAGATTACTGATAGTGAGACTTTTTGCTGTACACTGGGAGTAGCTGTGTACAACTGTGTGTATTTATAGACCTGGGAATATAATTTCAGCAAATACCAGGATGGTCAGAAAATGAAGGTCCAAAGAGCCTGTGGCAGTTTTTCAGATTCTGAAAATGCCAGGTCCCTAAATCTGTCCTCTTGAAAATGAGATCGTTGCCATTACACCATTGTCAGTTTGACAGCAGACTTTGTTATGAGACAGATGGTAACTGTTTAGCATTGCAAGACAAACATCCTTGTGTGCATCACTTTGGTGTGGAATTGAGTGGTTCACTGCTGGTCCTATGGACTTACCTGTCTGATGTACCAGAACCATGTTCACTTGTTTTTTTAGATCTTGCTCCTGGCCAGCAACATCAATAGCATTGTAGGAAGACCATCTTTAAAGTGATTTTGGATGTATTTTAGAAAAAGAGAAAAGGAGTTGTACTATCACATTCCTGCTAAATCCATTCAGACAGAGCCTTGAAACTCTCTCTTCAGTGTGTTTGAGTGAGCTTCAGCATATATATGCAGCCTCTGTTCATCCATCCAAAAGTGTAATTTATTTGAATGATTAGAAACTGTTTCCGTATTCTGGAGTAATCAAACATCAGTCACCCACATGGGATCAGAAGGCACTGTATAAATGGTGGCAGTTGCTTCTTTCTGGGTGTGCTATTCAGCTGCCTGCTGCTGGACTCGGCTTATATGCCTCTTTAGCTACATTAACATCGTGTTTTGAAGTTGTAAAAACTTTTTCAGATTTTTCAAACGAAGGAGTTTAGACTCTTGTCTCTAAGCTAATGTCCACCTGAATGAGAGGACTCAAACTTCATTGTTTTTTGATTCTGTTTTCTCCTGAGCCAACACCACTGTTAACTTGTAAGACATGCTATATATGAGTGATATTAATTAGCATATTCCCTAATTTGTGCTTGTCCTGAAAATTAAGCTGTTTCTGGCTAATGCAGTAATTAGTGCAGGCTGGGATTTTCCCTGAAGAAGCAAAAATCTGGAAGCATGAGTGAGCCACAGAAAGGGGACCTGGTTCCAAGGGTGCCATGATGTGAACCCTCCAACGTGTTTGCATGCAGAACAGTGGGACTTTGTCAGAACCGTTTGCCCCACAAAACTTTCCATGCCGCAGTGGGCTGATGCCTTAAGTGACATTTATTTGACTTGCTCCCATTAGTTGACACTGGAAGGAGAATGAGTGCTTGATTTGGCAATCTCAGAAGAGAGGGTAAATCCCTGCGCTTCACTGATATTAATTTGGCGTGCCACTCAAGCCTTGGGAGCTCGGGAGCTGTTTTATCCTTAGCAGCTCAATAAGTTACATAACTACATCTTTAGCAATTAATTAATGTTAAGTGATGTGATACAGTGGGGAGTTAATTGCCCTGGAAATCTGAAATGCCAAGTTACAGAGGCTTCTTGCACATCTCTAGAATGCTTCCTATTGGAAGTATGCTTTTTTTTTCCCTTAACACAAACACTGATAATCTTGCTGTTAGCTAAGAACTCCATGCAGGTTTTGTAATATACTATTCCTGGAGATCTCGGGCTTCCCTCAGAAAGTGTAAATATACTGGTATAAGTTCCTTACACATTTTTTAGATGTATCTATAGGTTTGTTGCCTAAAACCATTCTTTTCTCTCCTTCAATGATTTGTGCTCAGTCCAAGAGGATGTATGTCTGATTTTCTACTTTTGATTACTGATAACTTACATTGTAGGCCTGTAATAAATGAGTATACCTGTCTCTTTCCTATGGATATGATAGAGGTAATAGTGGTTTATCAGAATAGAAATTTAATACCGGAATTTACTTAAACTTTTTAACGGTGCACAGAGGTAAGGACTGATTTGTCAGGAGGTACATTAGTGCTTTTTTTAGGATCCTGAGCATGATTTCAAAGGGGCAAATTGTCAATCGCATCAGCAGACTGTGATTCAGTGCCTTTTGCAGTGACTAGCATTATGTGCTATTTGTTCAAAGAAAAGATATGGGATAATGCAATGAATTCCCAATAGGGAAATCTAATCCTAGGACAACTCCATTAGCAGTTCACTTACACCCTGACCCATAAGAGTAGGCCTGTAGGTTATCCTGTTATTGGTATATATGTCTAGTCCTTAAAAAAAACAAAACCAAAAATCACTTTTATAAAATTTGATCTCATTGATATGCATTGACTTTCACAGTTTTATTTTTCTTGCTGCAAAATAGTATTTGGATGGATTAGGCCTGTTATCATCTCAACTGTAGTAGAAAATGTACCAGAATATTTACCTCATGTTGCTGGGATTCTGTTCAAAATGGTCACAAGACCTGAAGGGGAAAAATATGACTCTTGTATAATCTGAATTTGTTAAAGCACAAAAACATATGCAGCAGCTCCGCTTAGTTTCTTGTTATATTGTACCCATAAAGTAGTGAAAGCTGGCAGTTATTCACTTCAAGTGCCGTGCCTGCGTTCTGCTTGTAACTGAGGGGTTTTCCCTTGTGAGTGAGGAAGAGTCCTTTATGTGTAATAGCTGCATTCTGCATCCTTTTCCTTGCTATGTAAGATCCTGTTCCTAAGGATCTATCTTTCACTCCTCCTCCATCCTCCCAGGACTGTCAGGACTAACTGAACAATGTCTGAAGTATTTAACTTGTTTGCTTCTACACAGTTTTATTTTGTCCATTTTTCATATGAGAAGGCTACTCTAATTTACTAAGGCATCTTTAGGAGTTAGATGCAGACTTTGTGGACTTGAATGGTATTTACTTATAGAAGACATACTTTATATTACATATCCTTCTGTGTAAGCAGAGTGAAGTTCAGAGATCCTACTGAAGTGAAATGATTACACCCAATTATACTGAGTTTCTTCATGACATTACAGTCTGACAAATCAACTAATTCAAGAAAATTATTTACTCTTATTCTGCCAATGGTAGCATTAATGTGTTGACACTTATTTGTATCTTTATTTTATTGTCATTGTAGTGGTGTAAGTGAGCTGTAGGATCAATTAAGTTGGTTAGCTTGTCTTAGCCTGAAATCAGTGATCTCATATTCTTAGTTTGTGAATAAAATAAATGGATTTTTGTTTTTGAAGACAGCTTTTGAGAGCTCACTGGAACTCTTAAGTTTAGCTAGGATTTTCTGCCTTTTTCATGCATCTTGCGTGGAATAAATTCTGCATGACTAGATTAATTCCATAGTTTTCAGTAGATTATTATTAAATGAAAAAGGAAACTTGTTGACATTAATGTTTAACATTGTTAGTATTCATTGTTCACGTTTTTAAAATGCATTGTTGTACAAATAGTGACTACAGTGGGTGTGATGGATGAAAAGAGCTAACTTTTATGTGGCCTCAGCAGTTCTCATCTATGATCTCAAAATGGGTCAGCTTGTTCTGTAACAGCTGCTGAATTGCTACAACCTGCAGGCTGGAACACTGAGAGAACATAGGTGCTGCTTTATTTTAATTTGCCAGGCTGTCACCTGTGGTAGCTCAGTAGATACGTCACGAGGCAGTGAATTGTTCATGCAGTGAGGGCAGGGGTTCCTGGGAATGACATTGCTAGGCTGCTGCTTAAACACCCCTGCACTCTCCTGTGGAAATCTGCTCCTTCTCATAAGTCAGAGCTGGTCACCTAGCTGAGAACCCAGGAGAGCAGCTCTTCCTCCCTAGGGGATGCACATGGCAGAAATGCATCTGGATCATTCACTGCTGTCCAGCTATGTCTGTATGGGAATTTGATCTCAGATTATTGCATCCTCGGTTTATGAATATACCAAAAGATAATAGGTATAATATCTTTATTAGGAGTGAGTTAGTCCAAGATGCATTAGTATAATTACAGTAATTAATCCCCAAATTAATTTTGGTTGTGGTTGTCATGTGTGAAATGCAACTAACTTGATAGCATGGTGACATGCATTACCTTTTAAAATTGCTGTGAAAAGTTGCTAACTACTGCTGCTTATAACAATCTGCCCTACTCCCATCCTATAAATGACATAAGATGGTAACACATGATTAAGTCTTTAGGGATTGCCTGTTTAAGCCACTGTGAATTCTTTTCAGCTATTACTTTCAAAACTTTATTGAATGGAAATGTACAAAATGCAAAGAAATTAACACTGCAGAAATATACCTATGTTATAATTATATCTAGCACTTAGTTACTGTATCATTAATTGCATTTTAAACAATTATATGCTTTACAATACATTGAAAGTCTTGGTTTTCTACCAAATAAATTATTCTCAAATAATTAGTCTGCCTATTTAGTTAGGTTCATAACCTTTTTGATTTTTTTTATTACAATCTGGCCCATGGCCCTCTAAACTGGCAACTTATCAAATTTTGCCAGCACTATTGATGAAGATATATCTAATTTTTAAATTCTTTACAGTAATTCTGTAAGAAACTGCATGCCTTGTTTTCCACTAAACCTATTCTAGGATCCAGAGGTCTAGAATGAGCTGAGACTGATGGGTCACAAGTAAGAGCAACTTGGCAGGAATCAAAGGAAAATTTTCTCTTTCTGCTACACTATTTCTGGTATGGGTTGGATAATGGCTTTAGGTATGACACATATAATTTTTTCAGAAGAACTAACATGATTTAAAAAACTGTAGCAATGACAGTTTTTAAATTTACATACATAATGTAAATTTGAGCTTTATGCTGGGAATGCTGCTGTGAAGTAGACTAAGTGTGATTTTCTGTGACAATCTAACTGTGTTAGAATTTTAGACTAGATGACTCAAAGCTGCCCTGCTAAAAATAAAGCAGGTTTCTGTTTTAAAATCTTAGCTGTACACACAAATTCAGAATATATATGCAAATAGAAAAAAAAAAGCAAGCTTCTGTCTGTGAGATATTTTTTATGGCATTTTACTAAAGTCTTATATATAGTTCAAAGATTTAAAGATACTGAGAATTAAGATACTTATAAGATTAGGTGACTGTGACCTGTTCATTAGAAGATACATTTCCAAGAGACCCCTGTGTCAATAGCCTAATATTTTTCTTGCAAATAAAAAAAGCTCTACAGAGCAATTAGTGAGGCAACATAAGCTTGACATCTAGGTTTGCTTTTGTTAAATATTGTGGCCAAGTTAAATTTTAAAATCAATTTAAAGATTAATAATTAAATCCCAAAGCAGCTTCCCTTACAAAATGGAGAATGGCATGGCATGCTTTATTACCCATGTTTAGGTATAGTAGTTGAGCGTGTTCCAAGTCAAGCAAGCAATAACATGTGTGAGATGATTGTTTTTTAATTGCAACATGATGGAGTGAATTGGCATTTTGGGGTCTCTGTTTTTCTTTTACTCTTGTAATTTTTTTAATCTTGTAATTCTTCCTATCCATTCTTTGAGACATATGGATAAACGATTTTGTTAGTCATATCAAGATGAGTTTTAATTATTCTTCTTTTCTAGAAGGTTTAGAAGGAGGGGAAGAGTTTGACCGTCATCTGACCTGGGTTCCTGTCAGATTTTTCTTATTTAATTAGCATTATGAATAGTGTCTAGTTTTTAAGATGCTTTTAGACAGCTGAAAGCAGGCTTTTGCCTATTAAAATATAAATCTGTTCCATCAAAGACACAAAAAAGATATATTTTTTTTTTTTCTAACTTGTGGTCTGAACTGCTCTCTGACCACTGACATTGAAGTCCTCTTTTATAATGTGTCTGGCTTAATAAGAAGTGACCTCTTCCACGTTCCATGATCTCTTTCAATGCCTTTTTTTGTTGTGAGCATGCAAACAACACCAAATATTCCGAGTTCTAAAGCTATAATTTAAAATTATATGGGTGAGGCAGCTAAAATAAAAAAGTTTTAAAAGAAATCCCTCCCTGTTCTGTTCTTTTTATGGCTTTTTTGATGGTTTTGCTTTGTAGTCTAGGGGCTTGAAATGGCTTCTGACACTAGACAAATTCTATGCAATTTCCTCTTCACCCTGAGATCTCTGCAAGTATTTGCTTTGGATTTGTTCTCTAATACAAGCTCACTGTACCTCTTAGGAGTCTGTAATCTTCCCTTGTTCTGATCTGAAGAAGGGAGCATCCCTTTTTCCAATGGAGCCACTCCAGGTTATTGTCAGGAAAGTAGAAATATCCATCCTTTTACAACAGTGGGACCCAGACTGCAGTGACAAGATGTCATTACAAGAAAGTTCTCTTTCCATTTTGATGATCTGCTTAGGGAAGAGCTGATGGCTCTTAGAATAGTACTTGGTATTTCATTAGTATAGAATTTGTCAGGTGCTGCTTATTCTGTCAGCAAACAGCAGTCTTCACTGTCCTGATGGAAAGAGTAGCTTATAAACAGTTCCAAACTGTTCCTTTTTTGCTTTGGTTTTGGAGTATTCTTGGGAATGTTGTGGCCAGACATGGGATCCAGCCTGTACTATAGAGTTATGTTTGAAGTGTAGATATTTGCATCTCTTTCAATGAGAGTGTGCTTTTTTTGCCTTTTTTTTTTTTTGTAATAGTAATATATGTAACATACAAGTATGAAATATAATTTAGATGTAAGAGAAGATTAAAAACACTTGATGTTGCTGTATCTTTCCCATTGTATGATATCTTTTCACTTCTGAGGAATTTGTTTTAGAAGCGGATTGAAGGACAATTCCAAAAAATGCCCATCTTGTGCCATTCTTGTGGAGCTGTTCTACTCTGCCCTTCTATTAGTTTGGCTTTAGATGTGGGTAAGCATTCATTTTAACAGAGCTAATATTAGGGTTGTAATCAGAGGAGTAATAAGAGATGGAAACAACTTTTCCACAGTCATGTTCATTATTTGTCTCACAGCTCAGGGTTCCAAAAGCTGTTGCTACTGTCAGTAGTAGTAAGTTTGGTAATTCCATATTATGGAAAGTGACATCTTTGTTGCGTGAGCTGTCTTGTATGGAGTCTTTCAGACTTTTGTTTTCTTCTCCATGGTAGTTTGAATTCACATGAAACCCCAGGAGGTTATCCAATATTGCCAGTATGCAGACATGAAATGTATGTTTCCTTTAAGTCGGTGCAGAGAGCATCAAAGGCTTCTGAAAAATCTGAACATAAATGAAAATCAATATATTTGGCCTTAACTTAGTGTAGAACTAATAGAAAGATGAAACCTTTGCTAGAAGTTAGTCAAATGTCAGACTTCATTAAAAATTATGCACAGCTTAAGATCTTCAGTCTAGGACAGAGTTTTTAAAATTTGCTTTTATTCTTTACTAGTCTGTGCTGTTACTGTGACAGATACAGATCTTACATGTGAGACTTGCATGCTTGTTACTCCAACTAACAATCATGTACCTGGAAAAGTCCTAAAGTTTGAAATAATGCTTTCTGCTCCAGAACGTGGCAACTTAAGGTTCAGCTGAAAGTTTCATTTCTAAGCTGCAGTTTTTCACGCTGTTACATACTGAAACTGGCTACAGAGCATGCTGCTAAATGTCAAAGGTCACTGCTCTACCTCTGCCATGATGACTGTCCTCCACAGAAACAGGGGAGCTGTTAGAAATTACAACTGGAAATAAATAATCAAATTTAGAGACAGAAGGAAGTAATTTATATGTATGAACTCTAATGTATGTATCCTAACAGAGGCCAAATAAGGCAAGTCAGTGTAAAGCAATATATTTCATGAGAATTTTATATAATTTTGGAATATGGCCTAGACTTTTTTTATGATGATCAGGCCCCAGAAATTTTCTTGCAAGGGAAATTTGTGATCTCAGGTCTTCTGAACCACCTGTAAGCTTTTAGTGGTAACTGAAATCCAGGTAACTATTCACTAGTTATTTTTGATAACAACTATTTTTATTGAATGCTTTCTACAGAGTAAAATAACTACAGATGCAAGAAAAAAGCAAGATAAACATAGTAAAGTGTCCAGACAAGACTGAATGGCAGCTAAGAGGAAAACAAAGACTTTTGGGTTTGGGTTGTTTGGGTTTTTTTGGGTTTTGTTGTTGTACCTTTAGAAATATTTAGCTCCTTGGTTGGGCTAGAAGGTGAAAGTATTTGTTCCTGGGGAAGTGGAGCATAGCTTGGTAGAATGCTGTCAGACAGTTTTATTTCACCTACTTTGACCTTTTAGAGTCTCATTCTATACCTGTCTCTCAGGATATTAAGTTGCATGTGCAGCCATCAAATTCTCATGAAGGTGATTGTGAGAGGGGAAGTACTAGAAGAGAAAAGTCAGCTTTGTCTGTAGAAATAACTTCTCTTTCAAACACTTCCAGTAACAACTTAGAAATAAAAAGATTTACAATTGGGATCGATCCATAATACTGTAAAATTTCTCAAAAATGTGCCTCGGCTCAGCTTTCTCCTTACTGACATTATTTGTGGTACTAGAGCAGAATTATTTAATCATAGTAGCAGCTGAACTTGCATATACTCATATGTTTAGGATTTTTTGGATAATGAAACAAATGGATGTTTTTGTTCAAATATGTTGTTTTCTTCACTTTAAAGGCTGTTGATGTTTCTTTAATAGGAAATAAAATACCCTGTGAGCACAAGTAACAGCTTTTCCCTGTGTACCAACTTGCTGTCCTCAGTGCAGTGTGTGTGTCCAGGTGTTGTAACAATTTCCTATCTCTGATCTTTTTTGTGGCATGTTGTGCATTACCTAGACACCATGCAGTTAAGGTGAGGAATCTTGCTAGGATACCTTTGCTTCTCTTGGTAAACTCAGGCTTTTAATGCCTGTTCCAACTTGTTTGGGTGTTGGGCTTTTTGTGGTATAATATTTTATTTGTGTAAGCTGAAAACACTATCTTCTATATGACAAAATAATTTAGAGATCTATTAAACCTCTAATTTTAAAACAGTGATATATTGGTGATTATGTAGGTAGACTGGTTTTGAAGCAACGCTACTGAATTATAGCAAGGCAGAATCTGTAGATACTCTTAAATTTCCGCTGAGACAAATAAAAAAAGAATTTTTTTTTCAGGACACAAAAAATGTATTAATAATTTAAGTACTTGTTTTTATCTGAATAAATACAAAATGATTGGTTTACAAATCTGGTTTGTAAGAATAAATGAGTTGCTATGTACCTGCTATCAAGTCTTCCCTTGTTCCTGTGAATTTGAGGAAGTGTCACCTCATTCTTCAGGGGAACATTGTTTTGAGATTGTACTAAAGATAAAAATGAATAAACTGCAAAAAATGCATGCCAAAATATGAGCCACCATGATAAGATAGGGATTTAACTGCATTACTCCAGTCTTTCATGTGGGAATTAATCCTAGTCTGCAGATACTGCACTTCTGCTGTAATATAACTTAATATCATTAATGTCAGGGTAAGTTTTTTCAGTTCTGAAGCTTTGGGGTTTTTTCTTAAAGAAGTCTTGAACCAGCATGGTGATGAAACTGAAATGAAGGAGAGATTTCAAATAGCTCATTTGGAAAATGAGCTGGAACATAAAATTTAAAATACCATTTAGCAAATAATAGCAATTAATTTTAAAGTTAGTTTTCCTTCAAATGTCCTTTTTTGACAATTTAGGTAGATTTTTCTGTGCTTCAGTGTTTTTAATTTGGGCATTGCAAGAATGGATCTTCCAAGTTGGGAACTTAGAAATTGACACATACAGGGTTTAATTCTTCAGAGAACTGTAATCCCATTACTCCTCCCTCTGCATTTCTCAGGGTTTCCTAGCAGTATAAAATGCAGTATTTCCCAGCTGGATGTAGGAATCATGAACATATTCACACTTGGAAATGCCTGGTGTTGGTGTTTACTAGAGGAAGACCAGTATGTCTGTGAGTTTAAGAAACAAAAATACAGAGAAACATTCTTTTCCTCTCAGAAAATGAAGTTTCACTGGTGTTTTGTGACACTTCACACTCTCAGCTATGCCTTTGTCAGAGAATACTCTTTCCTTCCTATGAAATGCCAAAAGATTTTCAAGAGCCACCTTTTTAAGAGCCTTTACCAATTGAGCCAAATCTGATAGGGTAAGAAAGAAATTGATGGAAGTGTAAGGAAATATTGGGCTTGAGCTACCAATGTGCACTTGCAGCCCAGAGAGCCAACAGCACCCTGAGCTCCATCAAAAGCAGCTTGGCCATCAGGTAGAGGGACGTGATTCTGCCCCTCTGCTCTTGTGGGACCCACCTGGGGTCTGCATCCAGAGGCAGGCCATGAAGGTGATGAGAGGGAGGAACACCTGCCCTGTGAGCAAAGGCTGAGGGAGCTGGGTTTGTTCAGTCTGGAGGAGAGAAGGCACCATGGGGACCTTATTGTGGCCTTTGAGTACTTAAGGGAGACTTGTAAGAAAGAGAGGGACAAACTTTTTAGTAGGCCTTGTAGTGATATGTCAAAGGAATAATGTGTTTAAACTAAAAGATAGTAGATTTAGACTAGATATAAGGAAGAAAATTTTTAGAATGCTGGAATGAAACTCTGGGTGGTGGGTCCTCCATTCCTGGAAACATATAAGGTCAAGTTGAATGGGGCTGTGGGCAACCTGACCTACTTCAAGATGTGTCTGGTCATTGGAGGGGAGTTGAACTAGATGACCTTTGAAGGTCCACTTCCAACCTAAACCATTCTATGACCAACAGTAATCAGTCCAAGGAATCCTGAAGTAGTCCCTGCAGTCTCGGGGATACATGAAACCCTTACTCAGAATGTCCTTTGCCATTTCTCAGCACCTTAATTAGATGATCTGCAGCAAAACTCTTGGATGTGCTCAGGTCTCTCTGATGAGCAGATGCATTTTCATCATGAGCAGTCTTGACAAAGGTCTTGTCAAACAAAGATACCCTTCTGCACAATTGAATGAGATTCCCAATCTACTACATTCATGATCCAGTAGATTTCCTGTCTAATTTAAAACCTAGTGAGAAGAGATGGCATTTAACAGCAGGGAACAATACACAGTGGCTATTGGCATTCCATGGAGCTTGAGTTAACTCCTAACAGTAATTGAGTGCCAAAAGCTGTCTGCACTCACAGACTGAGGGTACATGGTGAAGTGTACCATCGGTGGAAGCAACAGTAGTTAGTACTGGAATTTAATATGAATCTAGCAGAGAAGCTGGAATCAAGGGGATATAAAAATTTCACTTTCATTAGCTTAGTATTATTATCCAAGAGGTAGAAAATGAAACACTTGGCAATGTTTTCTTCTTTTTAGTACTTCAAAACCATCTTTACTGAAATGAATAAAGGTCTAAAGTCTCTTGTTATCTTTATATGTTCGAGTTATGTTTAGATTAAGTTGGATAAATTATACTTTATTCAGATTAGTTCAAATTCACTTCACAAGTCTGTGAGCTGCATTACAGTAGACTTGCTAGAATTAGTAGAAGTTGTGTTACAATTGTTTTGCATTCTTTATTTCAAAAGAAATTATAGAAGCATCTGAATGTACACTGTTAACTGCTTTTGAAGCAATATGCACTGTTCAGAATATTTAAATAACTAATGAATCCATTTATAATAAATCTTTCATACTTTGAAAGAGTATTCAAGATGAAGCCTGATAAAAAGGAAAGGCTTTTGTGTTGCAATCTCATATTTCATCATGCTTTTTGGAACTTGCATGCTACAAAAAGGATGTTTTAAATTAAAAGTAGTGTTTGTGGTTGCTTGAAAGTTCTTAGAAAAAAACTGCTTGGATGTTAACAAAAATGGGATCCTGTTGGCATTTTCCATTTCATGCATGCAAAGTCAAAAGTGTAGTATCTAAATATGCTACAGGGAATTATTAAAATTACGTGGTTATTTCCTAGCCAAAACTTGAAATTATCTGCTAACTTTCTTGCTGTAATTTAGTGCTTAAAAATATGTACAATTTAATAGGAGTTAAAATTGTAGATGGTTTCCAACCTTTAAAATAATTCCCATTTGGTTGCAAATTCCATTGCAATTAGAAAAGGCCATAACAGTTTATAGTTTTATTTAAGACATAGAAGAATAGATTTAATTTCCAAAAGTGCTGTGTATCAGCAACTCTGAAGTATTTTAAATTCTAGCCAGAAGCATA
The DNA here is from genome assembly GCF_052056855.1 of Sturnus vulgaris. Taxonomy (NCBI): domain Eukaryota; kingdom Metazoa; phylum Chordata; class Aves; order Passeriformes; family Sturnidae; genus Sturnus; species Sturnus vulgaris. Next base: position 17,294,435 of record NC_142250.1, on the reverse strand, counting down.
ACATAATTGATATTTATATTATTGGGTATGGCAGCATTCTCAGGGCTGTCATTTTGCTTGTAATTTTCTCCTTGCTTGTAAAATTGTCTTATTTATTATTTGCACTTTATTCTTAATCAGTTTTGCTAATGTAATAAAAACATTGAAATGTTATTATATGATTAGCAATTTTCCACTATATTAATCCAGCATTACATTATACTGTGTGGTGACAATAATGATTTCTAATGTGGTAATGAGAGAGAGTTATTAACATGTCCCAGTATTTAATAGTTTCTTAATTGCAAGATGGAAAAATATTTTAAGTTACCATAATCAGCTGTATTAGTGGGGAGAATTGTGAAATGAGGGGATCTGAAACATAAAAATTAAAATATATGTGTTGAATGGAACGCTTTCTCCATCACTCTAAAGCTATTTTGGTTTTATGCTTGTTTTCAGGAGTCATAGTTATTCATAGGATTTTCCCCCATATATTAAACTCAATATTAATACTGACAAGTAGAGGAAGACTTGCAGATTTAATACACATTTGCCAGCGTGCATTAAATGGGTGTGCAATACACTTTTTAACATGAGGAAGGTGAAAAGTCTGTGGCATCCAGCTGGGAAGATGATTTGAAGTGGGGAAGCCTCTCCTAGCTGAGACACAGTGCACTCAAATAGCCACAGTACAAACGAGGAGCTGCATGTTACAAAATGTTGTAATTATTTCTCCAACTCACTCCATTAAATGCACTCTTACATTCAGTAAACAATTTTAAAAGTAGTGGAGGTACTTTAAAATTGACAAGTCTAAATGGAGCTTCTGACCTTTTTTTGTGTATGTGCATCCATGGAGCAGACAGGTTTTCCTGTGTTTGTAGAGAAATGTTGCAAATACCATATTTTAAAGTGTTTTTTTAATTAGGCCATAGAAGCTATTGAGACTGTACTCTGTTTTTATATAAAACATTTAAAAATTTCAAGAAAATTTATTTCCCACTAAATTGTACAAGTTTAAAGATAACTTGGAAAACTGTTGGGAAAGAGTAAAAAACCAGGAAAATAATTATACTTAGTGGGGGAAACAAGTGTCTTTTCAAACCTAAAGGTATTATAAACCTGTATAAGGTAATGATACAATGTGTACTGGCAAGTATGCTTACAGAAAATCTTATTACAACAGCATCATGTTAAGCTTCAGATGGAAAACACTGTAGAAATGGAAAATATGTATCCCTATGGAGTATTGTCATCAGTAATGCAGCTACTACAGGGAAATTCAGCACTTGTCCAATGCTGGGTGTTAGATTACTTGTAGAAATTAAATTTCCTGACAAGTCCCTCAAATGCAGTGCATGTGGCATAAGAACAGGAGCAAAGTCATCTTATAAAAAGTAAAAGTACTATACTACAGCATTCTTAGGTGTAAATTGTCCAGCAGGAAATGTGGGCTGTTTACCTCGTACCCTTTTCAAATCAACAGTTTAGTTTATGAGGTAGTGTTAATGACATATTAAAAAATTTCTGCTAATGGTTCCACTGGAGTGACTTGTGTTTTATTACCCAATAAAAGCAGTGAGGCTTCTATCAGGATTCTTATAACTGAGGATTTTGCATAATACAGCTGTCACTTGAAACCAGTATTTATGGACATGTGTGCAGTCCTGTAATAACTAAAGGATAAGCTTTCACTAATTTTGCATCTGCTACAATTAAGAGATAGATTTAGATTCACTTTATGTAGCATGCTGTAAAACAGATTCTATGAATGAAGCTGAAATGTTTAGCCTGCTTTTATTAGATGTTTAAATAGCATAAGGAATTGACATTTCAATACCCATCCCTCTAAATATGTATATTGTTCTCAGTGGTTAATTTAAATGCACTTCTTTGTCTCAGTGATTTGCTTCAAGCAGAAGTATTGTGTTCTCTTTAATTTTTCTGTGTAAAACTCATTGAAAACTTGCTCATATTTCAAATTTTCTTTTGAAAAAGAAACAAATATAAACAAAAACATTGCAAATGCCAACATTGCTTTCATCACTCTTGTGTATTAACTGGTTTTTAATCCACAGATTTCTATCAGCTTGTCACTGCATTTTATCAAAAGAAGAAGTTGGTCGTACCTGCTTCAAATTTTTTTTAAAGTGGTACACTGCATTTCTACATTGAAGGAATATTTCAGGTTATGGTTGAAATTCTATGGTGAATTCAGACAATCTGGAATCACAGACCAAATACAGTTTTCATCTCTCAAATATATGAAGAACAATATTGGTATAGTGGCACCTCTATGCCCCTTCTTCTTAAACATCTACTTTCTATTGTGTATAATCTGGGTTGCTGAAAATCCTGTTAAAATAGCACTCCAGCTTTTTCTCAAGTTTTGTATTATTTCAGGACCTATGCTAAATGAAAAGACTTAAACCACCTGCACTAGTGAGATTTGATGTTTAGATGCTGCACTGACTGTAATGGCGTTACAAAAGTTGGGAGCATTACTTTTGCTGCTTGTAATGTCATATTTCAGTAATTCATACTTGCTTCCATTTTACAGCTTTCTTTTGCCCATCTGTGTAGTTAAATATGACTCTCATGGTGTTTAATTCCTAGTTACTAAACCAGAAGCTCTAACAGAAACAGATGCACTATCACTAACAGAATAAATGCTTATGAAGGTGCACTGCAAAAGCGTTAACTGCCTAATCATATGGGTTTGTGTTTGTCCCTTGCCACCCCTTTCAGATGTTCCTTTGTTGGGACAGATTAAATATGGAATTATTTTTGTAACTTAATTTATCTTTAACTATTGATGAATTTTTGTTTTCTTCCTACATACCTTTTTCCGTATTTCCATATTTTCCATTTCCAGATAAAAAGATTTGCAATACTTTTCTTTTGGATATTAGGGAGAAAAGTTAATACGTGAAAATCTACACACAATTAAGGAAAGAGATATTAACAAAGTTTTATAATGGTATACATAACTTTCACCTTAATTTTTGCCTTCTGCATCACAAGTGACAACTCTGCAGATTTTTGGATGATCCAACAGCAGTGTTCTTTTTCCTTTTCAGTGGTTGGATTGTTCTTCTGTGCTGTGATATTGTTACATGTGGGTGGACACCTTTTCTCAGATCTCATGGATAAGAAATGAGGACGTTTAAAAATAGATGGTTTTTCCCTTGTGTCAAGGAGCAATGTTTGAAACTCAACATCTTAATGAACAGTTAAGAATACTTTATAATAAATAATAAAGTATTTGTCTCAAAAAATTTCAGATACTCGTACATCTCCTTTTGTCTTTGTAGGTCCCTAACATTAGCTTGTAAATTAAGTTGATTTTACTGGAAAAAGGAGATTTTTTTTGTTGCTGTATCAATATTTCTCATCTTGCCTATTTCAGGTTTTCTTCCTGTTTGTCAAAAAACCCCAAACAGAGCAATGTACCCCAAACAACCCCCAAAGCAGCTTTTATTCAAGTACTTCTCAAACAACTTGACTGTTTCAGTGCTCAGGCCTCCTTTGTTGGTTTGGTGGTTCTACATTTACCTGTGCTTTACCTTTCTCCTCTCTTGTCTTGGGGTATTTGAGGATTTTTCTTTAGTGGTGATCATGTGTATTAACAAGCAGGCCATTTCCCTCAAAGTTTTCTTCCCAGTCTAGTATCTAACTTTTGAAGAAAACTTTGAATTTATCCCTTTTTATGTTATTTATTAGAAAGTCTCTGATCATCTTCTCAGTTCTGTGTGTTCTGGTACATTCGGAATGCATTCTGGAATAGAGAATAGCTTTATGTTACTAAAATTGTAAAAAGTATCTGCTTGATTTTTCTCAACTGCAGTATTTGCATCAAAAAGTTCTTCACTTGTCTTTTGGAGTGCCTATGACCTCACCTGGCCCTTAATTTTTTTTTTTAATTCTACATTGTTGCCAGTGACAGAGGAATATCCCCAGTTATGCTATTTACTTCTAAAGGTTCACATATAGTTTCATTCTGTAAATTAATCTGTGAACTGCCTCAGGATCCTCAGGAGAACTGTACTAAAATTGTCTTTTGACAGACCATTTCCTACTTCACGTCATTTATTCCTGACTGTTCTCTTCTGGGTTTTGTGTATTGCATTTGTGATGTACTCTACACAGCTGGTGGTCATTTGTCTTCTCATCTATATTGATCTCCTTGGCTGTGTCAAACAGCTTTCAGTCTGTTCCACCACAACCAGAAAGTAAACAAAATGCATGCTGTAACTATATTCATTTGTTCTGGGATAAAAAATATTGCCATACTTTAGGCAATGAAATGCATCGATTATGGAATTCTTATCTTTTCTGTTAGTGTTTTGTATTAATAAAAGAAATATCAAACCTGATCATTCTAATAGTCAGTTGCTACTCTTTAAATTACAGGTATGAAATCTTTCCTTTGGACAAAGCCATACAGCCATCAGAACAATAGCAGTGTGCAAATTACGGCTTTTGCAGGAAATCAAGCGGGGAGTATGCAAGTCTCGGTTGTTTCTTTCTGTATCCATCTTTGCAATAACAATGTCTCTGCTCATTTTCACAATCCTTAATTGTCATTCAGAGTATCCCATTTGAGTTCAATTATATGCTCTTAAGGGGAAGGAACCCTGTTAATGTTTATCTGTAAAGCCCTGTGTTCATTTATAGCACTCTGTACGTAGTGATCAATTTTCTTTTATACTATGCATTCTGGTTTGTACTAAATCCATTTTAGCAGGCAGTAATTTTTCAACACCAATCTTTCTCAGTGTGTGTTATTGGTAGTTCAGTGAAAAACTACAACAGTGGCATGCAGTTTTTACTTTCTTTTTATCAATTTTGTTTCTTAACTAACATTTTCAAAAGTAGTAAAATTACATATTTAAGAACATTGCATACAGGTTAGGGTAAATCTTATTTCTTCTATTTTTCAAGACCCATGGTTTTCATGTGCCAATTAAGAAAAAAACGCAGTAGGTATATCTGTTTATGCATACAATAAAGCTTATTTTCTTATTTATTATTATTCTTATTTATTTATTTATTATTCTTATTTATTCTTATTTATTATTATTCTTATTTTCTTCTATGAGGGCCATATTCCAAATCGAAATGATTAAGTACATTCTATTTAATATCTTCATTTTGTTTTTAGAGTACTTTTGTCTTAAACATTAGAAATGCAGAGAATGATAAAAAGTGTCTTATTCATATAGTTACAGTAGAGAAGGAACTGAAGAGAGCATAAGATCATGTGTCTCTCTTAACTTTGCACTGAGTATTATAATGTAAAGAATAGGAAGCCCATAGTGCTACTAAAAGAGAAACTTTTAGGGTTTTATCGCTATGCATTTGTCCAGAACAGGAGCTCGCTCTGAAGATGTTTAAAACAGAAATTATTTTTACAGTATTGATTCTGCTTAGGGTTATCTGATGTCACAGAAAATTATTCAAATACAGTCTTATTGGACTTGCTGATTTCAATTCTTGAACTAAGTAAAAAAGAAATTTAGATTCACCATAGATTGAAGCCAAATTGACTTGGCCACTTTTTTGAGTGGTTTTGACTCCTACGAAGAATACTGACCATTTGTTTTGGAGTTTTTAATAAAAATTTTTTATTATTTTTTATAATTTGAAAGAATAAGACTAAGTAACATACCCCAGAAATCTTCATACTGCACGTTTGCTATATTTTACTTAAGATGCATGTATGGAAAAGGCCTGAGGAGTCATAGAGGTGGACATTTCCAGGGAGCTGACCAACAGGCAGAGCCTGATGGCTGCCACTTCCTGGCTTCCCTTTGCTTTTTCTTGTGCTCTTTGCAGACTCTGCCTGAGTACCATTCTTACATATCTGGGACTTTTTATTTGGTGGGGCTTTTAGCCTCCACACAAGTGTACAAAGGCATTTCTGCTGTCTAACTCTTCTTCCTGTCTTCAGTTTTGACTACAGACTTGAGTGTCTGTAGAACTGAGTAAATGTCTGAAGTTTTATTTGAAATTGTAGATGTACTTTGAGTATGAAATGATTCTTGTATGCTCCTATGCCCCCACTCTCTTAACAGTAAAGCTGGGAGAACCATAACTATTTAAATGAGAAGTGAATTTTGTGATACCAGTTCTTTAAATCCTCTGTCCTGCTGGCTAATGGGAGACTGATACAGCCAGTCTCAGTGGTGTCAGAGAATATCATTGGTTATACTGTACATGAGAACAGGAGTTTCTCATGAAAGATTTCGTGTTCTCTTCTAGTTCAATGGTCACACTCTGAGCCACTGAGTGAGCACCTTGCTTTTAGTGTTGACATTGAGTATTTTATCTCCAATCAATGTCAATAGATGCAGGAGTTACCTGATACTGTTCAACATGGAAGCCACTGCATTCAATACCAAACTTCAGTTATTTAGGCATGTAGACTTGAAAATTTCTATGAGTGTGGATTCACACTGAAGAAATCCTGACAGAAGCTATTTCTAGTGAAACTAAACATATTTAAAAGTTAAGTTGCTTCCTTCTTTTCTGATTGAAAATGTGGCTACAAAAAATTGTTACAGAGATGAAAGATTGCTAGACAGAGTAACTGACAGTTTCTGTATGTTTGTTGTCAAAAAAAGACATCTCTGGTGTTACCAGTTCAAGTGAAATATAGTTGTCCCATGGCTTCTTCTTAGCAGTTAAATATAACTCTTTTTCCCCCAAGGTAGGTTTATTTTTTCCTTGACTTGCAGGGTGTTTTTGCTTATAGTTCTTATATATTTGCTTTTCTGACATACTTCCATGCAGGATGTTACCAAATGGAGTATTTGGCAGAATTAATTCTATGATTTAGCAAAAATGAGTAACACATCATCTCTAACTAAGGTATCCATGTATTTTCCTTGGAAAAAATGTGTTATGGTAGATACCTCAGCATTTTTTGTAGTGTTTGTTATCAAAGTTTTAAATTCAGAAACAATACGTCATTGTTGCAATAGCCATTTCAGATATTGCTTTGTTGCTTGTATTTCATGGAAGTGTGATGAGACGGGAAGGGGAATTTTTTTGTTTTGTGTTTTTATTTTGTAAGATCAGGGGCTAGTAAAAGCTTACCAGAAGGATATTAGGATAAAGTAATACCTTCAGTTTTTTACTTAACTTTACAGTAGTCCATTTATACTGTTTGAAGTACATTCACTTTTAAAAGCCAATAAAGAGCATATGTTGAATGCTAGCATAGGTCAAATGTGTAAGAAAATCCTGCCATTTCAAAATAATTACAATGCAATTTTGTGTATTGTGTGGACAGCTGCTGTTTGCAAGAGAGGAAATTTAGTGATAACAGATAAAAACTGCCAAATGAGAAGGCAGGCTAACTCTACAAACTGCTGTATTTGAATGCGCTTCAGCAGAAGACAGTTTTCAAATGAAGTCTGCAGATATTTATTTTCTTGTGTATGCAAAACATTTGAGAATGACTAGTAGTTGTTACTCCATGCCATAAATTGTTTGAGACTTCCTGATTACAGTCATGCACTAAATGGATAATCCGCTAATCTGTTAAAAAACAAAACAAAACCAGAAACCCTTCAACTTATGTAGCTTTTGAATGGTAGTTTGGAAGTATGTTCACTTGCTTGCTGCCATGAAATCAGTTGCTCAGAAGCAGTGATATGCCATAGTTGGGGGCACTGAAGATGATTTGGAGTGAAATAGATTCAAGAAAAGATGGGCTTCTTACATACAGTGGTCATGAGACCCAGAAGTCAAGGAGAGGTGACATAATCTGTTCTAAGTGTTTCCATTTTTGCAGGTTTATATTTGAAAATTAGCATCTCTTAGCTGGTGCTTATTTGTTCAGGGTTTTATCTTTAATTGCAGAAATCATTTTCAATGCAGGCATTTAAAAAATCCTAATAAAAATTTGGACTTTGATGTGTGGGAAAAGTTGATTTTTTTGGGACGTGGGGGCTGGGAGTTGGAAGCTGGTTGATTTTGGTTTCTTCCTTTATCATCTTCACTTCTTCTCAAAGTATGCTAATTAAAAGTTTCTAAGGTAAAAATATAAAACCTAAGGTACTTTTCGTGTACCTTCAGCCCAGAAGCTCAGATGGTTTTCAGGTCACTTCATGGTCCATTTACAGAGGCCATACTTCATCATCTGAGAATGTTATGAGAGAAGCTGTCAAAAACCTTGCTGAAATCAAGATGAACAACACGCATTGTGTTCCCTTCATTCACTGACCTAGTAATCTCACTGTAAAAAGATGTATCATCTAAAGTATAAAATCCTTGTCATCCTTTTTTGTGGTTACTGTGCTGCAAAGAGAGAGAAAAGACTGCAACCCACACGGACCTCTTTTGGGGAAAAAAGGCCACCTTTATTGTATGGACATCCCGTATTTAACATGTGTTCTGTGCGGCTAGGACAGGACAGTCGTTCATTGGACAATTGGGAAAAACATCCTCGGGACAGTACCTCAGGATGTATCTCACGGGAAAGACACCAGGTGTTAATCTTTATTATGAATTTTACTCTGTTTTTCACCATGTTATCACCCTGGGAGACTTCCTCCCTAACTGAAGCTGCAGTCAGCTTGTCAGCCTGGGAATGGACTTGAGAGTCAGGAGAAATCCAGGCATGAAAAGAATTTCCGTGCTGTAGTTCCCTAGCTCTCTGAATGTGTGTGTCCACACTTTTTTTTACTAAGCTACACAAAGCTAGAATAGTTTAGGATTCCTCATTCTTATCATCTTACTATTCTATTCAGTTTTAATTTTTCTGTTCTGAAAGCAGTGACCAGACTGGTTCTGGTTGTCCTGACAGGGATGCTTAAAACAGACTTAATACTTCACTCTCTATATTGGAAATGCCTCCCCATTTTTTTGTGTCTCTGCTTATTGTAATTTCAGAAATAGTGTCTTTTAGGGCATCTCACATTGTTTAAGGCTGTGGTCAATAATTATGTCCAGATCGTTCTCCAAAATATAAGCCTATATACTTACTGCACATTTAGCATGTGATCTTGCATTTCATGTGAAAAGATTTCATACCATTTTTATTTTCACACTTCCATAGGTCTCAAAGTAATTTTGTTTTTCTGTAAGGTTTTTTGGTTTTCTTCTTTACTGAGCTTCTTTGTAAACAAATCTTATTTGCACAGTTCTGGGGTGTCTTTCATTGGTGTTTTGTAAGATCTGTCCTAGGGCTGATCCTGGAGGAGCTCCAACATTAACTTGCATGAAGCCTCGTGATCCTTATTTCAGCATAACCCTTTGCCAGGCACCACTGCCTATTACTTTCTGAGATTTGTGTACTACCAGCTTCTATTTCTGCAGCTTCATTAATATTTCCCTTTACAGCATTAAATCAAATACTTCAGTCAAGCCCAGATATATTAAATATGAAAGACAAATGTCATATTTGTCTGACATGATCTACCCTTAGGAAGTCCATGCATTTTTTCCCACTTTTGCTTACATATGTTTCACTCAGCTGTTCAAGAAGAGTGCCTGTAGTCTTGCATGATGTTGAAGTCACATTGCACTTCTTCATTTATCCATCTCATGTTTTGCCTTTCCTTAATGTGGGAGCTATTTCTCGCTCCCTATATTGGCAGTACATGATGTTTCAGTAGTCAGTCTATTGTATCAGTAGTCAGTCTATTGTATCCTATAATTTTTACAGGCCAGTTAATTCCTGTGGGCAAAAAGCTGTGAGGTAGCTGAAGTAGACATTTTCTATGAGAAATGGTACTGGAGGTACTTTATCATGTTTCCAGTAGCTGTATTGAAATTTTTTTATTTACATTTTTCATATTCTTACTTCATCAACCATGTAAATTTGTAGTAGTTTTAATTAAATGGCAGATTGATAGTTTTTCTTAGTAGAACTCAGCTATTTTTCAAGTTTTTGATTTGCAACATAATTTTTATCTTGCAATGGATGTTTTTATCTGTTTTGGAATACACATTTCCAAAGCTCTCTTAAGTGCACAGATAAAAATGTGCTAGTGTGTGGTGTAAAATCTTCTCTGGTTTGCTTAAGACAGTTTTCTATTTTTTAAAATTATTGTTAAAAGTTAAATTATCTCAGGAAATACTCTTGATTTTTCAGGGTTGGGGATGGTGGTCAGGAAGCTGGTGGGAGTACATGAATGTGGCTTTTATGTTAGAATGGTCTAAAATGAAGTAAAGCTACGAACTGAAATTTTGTGCCTCCCTGCTCAAAATGCTCAAAATGTTGTGCTGCAGTGTTGGAACTCAGGCAGAAAACAAGCTATATGAAGTGTGGGTGAAAACTAGCAGGAAAGCAAAATGTAGGCAGCTGTTGGGCACAGCATAATGAACAAATATTGTGTAAATACATTGCCATGGAGTGGCTGCTGCTTTTCTGGGAGAAGCCCTGGAAGCCCTTGCTGGAGCTGGCACGAGAAGGGCGCGCTGGAGCGGGCAGCGAAGGTGGGAGGAGGATGGGGAGCTGCTGCCAGTCCCTCCCTGCAGCACACACCATCTGATTCTGCTTAGCCAGCTTCTGCCATGAGCAACAGTGTTAGCCTTACTGTGCCTTGCAGTCTCCCAGGGACATCAAACCCAGTCCTTTGTAACCTCACCATGGTTGTGCCTTACTCAAGAGGCACTCGGCCCGTTCTTAACGGAAAGAGGGATTGTCTCATCTCCTTAGGTGTGCTCAGCAAGGGCTAACGCTGTCCCCATTTCCTGTGCTGCCTTGTGTTTGAATATGAATTACCATTTTATCAATTTTTACATTAGTAACCATGCATGGTACAAATGCTTAAGTAGAATAAATACATGTAGCTCATTTTTACTCTCCCATCTCATCCCAATCAAGAGCTAATTAAGCAAATGGGGGATGATAGTGCTTTTGTGGATAAGAGATCCCTAGACTTTTGCTTACTAACAGGAGAGTATTGAAAAATAAGTACATGAAATAAATATTTTTTTTTTCCCCTGGGAATTGTTTTATTCATTTGCTTAAATATTTATGATACTGTTATTCTATTTATATCTCAAGTCGGATAAAGACACTGAAGACATATTTCTGAATGTTCGTTCACATTATAAATTCCACAAAGAAGGATTTAAGGAAGCATTATTTTGTGAACTTTGTGACAGCATGTTTAACTAGTGTTTTCAGATTTTAAAAGTAATAATTTTTAAATTCAAAACTTTATTTTTTAAATTAATGTAAACAACAGTGTTTATGTTTACCTGCTGAAAACAAACTCCTTGTATTACTTGAGAGTGTACATTTTATATAAATTATACTTATATTGACCTAATCTGTCAAACTACTTATGGCTGATTAATTGGATTTTTTGGTAACCCAAATGGATTTAAGGTCAATATTTGTCTCTTTTTTTCTGATTTATGGTGATACTTCCTGTCATCATCTTAGTAATGATTCTGTAATATACATGTTTTCAACAATATATTCTGAAATCAGTGTTTTTAAAAATATCACTTCATTATTTACAATCAGTACTAGAAATCTATTAAGTATTGAAGACATAGGAAATTACATGATCAAGGTTAGCATATTGGGCAAAATTAACATAAGTTATAAATATGGTTCATCACAGGGTTCATTTTATACTGAATACTTACTAAACCAATAATAAAAGTAAGGTATAAAATCCAACTTGCTTTTTGAGCTGCTTGGGATATTTGAGGGGTTTTGAAAGCTGTAAGTAGCTTTTATATATTAATTTTCATGTTTTTTCGATAGTCAACTGAAATTTTAATTTTTCCTATCATTATTAGTGTAGAATGGATTATTTAAAATTGGACTCTCATGGTATCGTAATATCCAAAAGTCATTCTTCAGTAATATTCAACACCAAGTCAGTTGGCCGTTAATATATATTTAAACTGAATGCTTTCAATGAGATCAAAATCAGGTGACAGTAAAATGTGTATCCGTGTCAAAATAATACTGATTGTATATCTTAGCAGACTGCTGATCTGGATGCGTTTTTTATATAATATATAATTTTATAATTCTCTGCAGTACTGCAGTTACAGTAGTAGTATATTTTATTTTGATCTTTCTAATGAATCATACAACACCTTTTGGAAAAGTGAGTGCTGGAATACTTCCATGCAGAAGTCTTTGCCAAATGTAGTATTATTATTATTATAAAGTGGGTGTAACTTCCTTTGCCAATCATATGAGCTATGATAGCAGAATGGAATGCCAAGTGCTGGCAGCTGTTAGTTCTTTTATTCACTCTCTTTGATATTCCTTGCTTAGTCATTAGTACTTCCACAAACATTTAGCAGGTTAATGTGTCAGCTACATATCAGCTATGGAAGTATTTCTGGCAGTCTTTCAAAGAAACTTTTCTTTTGTGGCTGAAACAATCCAGTCTTCTATTCAGAGTGTTAAAAATAACTTAAGATTGTACAGACTGTAGCTGTAAAATTGAACATGGGTATCACAGTTTTTATGAAGTATTAAAAAAATTTTTAGGTACAATTTATTCTGAAAACTTAAATTTAAGAAATCTAAACACAGTTTTTCACCTGATATATAACTTTGTTTAGCTCTCATCAGTATATCAGATTAAAGACATAATAAATGGACAAAATGACAGCCCAAATTGCAATTAAAACAAAAAAGGTATAGTTGCAGGTAAGCTTCCATAAGCCAAATTAAATTCAGTGTCAAACTCTTAAATCTAATTAATTTTGTATCTAGAACATTATGTCATCTAAATCTACTCAGACTTCTCTTTTGTATGGTGTACTGTGGCTTCTTCCCTGCCAGTTATACTTGTACTTCTTCCTCAAGATCTTATTCTGTTTGTGTTTTATTCTCAAACAAACTTGAGGTTTGTTTCAGTTCTGCAAATCCACCCACAATGAATATATTGTCATTTTTGTCTCATTATATGACTTTTTCCTATTCTTCAGAGTTACAAGTTGTGTTTTCTTAATACGTTCAAAGTTCAGAGAAGCACAGAATATCCTAAATCGAAAGGAACCCACAAGGATCATCAAGCCCAGCTCCTGGCCCTGCACAGGACACCCCCAGAGTCACACCCTGTGCCTGAGAGCATTGTCCAAACACTGCCTGAACTCTGCCAGGCTGGTGCTGTCACCACTGCCCTGTGGAGCTGTTCCAGTGCCCAAACACCCTCTGGGGGAAGAACCTTTTACTGATATCCAACCTAAACTTCCCCTGCCTCAGCTTCAGCCATTCCCTCAGTCCTGTCCCTGTCACCCCAGAGCAGAGATCAGTGCCTGTCTCTCCTCTGCCCCTCCCAGGAAGCTGCACCTGCAGTGAGGTCTGTCCTCAGTGTCCTCTTGTCCAGGCTGAACAAACACAGTGACCTCAGCCACTTCTCATACGGCTTCACCTCAAGGCTCTTCACTGTCTTTTTAGCCCTTCTTTGGACACTCTAATGCCTTTAACTTCAGCTTTTATATCTAAATAGCTTAAAGTTAAGACAAAATTCTTGCTCATCAGCATTCTCTGTATGGCTCTCAAATGAATGAGTTAAGCTGTTCAGAATAAGGAAACAGAAGTAGTTCCCAGCAGTTAGGACAGCTATCCCCACTTAGAGCTGTTCTGTGCTGTGAATCAATATCTCAGGCTCTGAAGCAGAGAGCTTTTCTGTCTTAGAGTTGAAAAGTTCAGTTTATTATCTAAGCATCTTCCCATTTGCCTGCAGACTCCATACTGCATACTGGAAATAGTTTGTTGTCACTGTGATGAACATGCGTAACTTCCATTAACATTAATGGGAGCTATGCCAGAATGTCAAGAGAAGAATAACTTCCCAATGCAGTAAAGGAATTAATTAAGCTGTGTTTGGTTCATTGGTTACTGAAATGTGATCATTAGACTCAAAGGAAAAAAAAACTATTAGTGTGATGGACTAGTTTACTTTGTACTGTGCTGAAACCTCTTGATTTGCCAAGGCAGAACTATTAGAAGAGCAGTTAAATTTGGATATTTACTGTACGAGTATGGTGAATGTATAGCATGACAAAAGGACTGGCTACTGCTTCTGTGAGATGTAAAAGGAGCGTATTTACTTTGTTCAATTAAATAAGCTGAAATAAGACTTTTTTGGAAGGTTGCTTATGAAGAAAAATCTGACTTGTTTCAGCTAGCCATTTTGACATCTAACATGCTTATAGTGACCTCATGAAGAATTACTCACAGAAATAGTTTGGGAACTTTAATTAAGAGAACCACTGAGGTATGTATTCAAACCCCTTCTGCTACTTCTGTTAGTGTTCGTGTAGAAGAGTTCACTGAGTGAGCCACATCTCAGACTGCATATTTAGAATCATAAAACCATTAAGTTTGAAAAAACCTCCAGACTGAGTCCAACTTTTAACACCACCACACCAACTAAACCATAGCTCTAATTGCTGTGTTGTTTCTTGAATACCTGCAGGGATGGTGACTTCTCTTCCCCCCTGGGCAGCCCATTCCAATGCTTAATATCCCTTTCCATGAAAAAAGTTCTTCCAAAGGGTTAACTTGAAGTAATTTTGTTTTCCAAATACTAGGTGCAATTCTATCTTTACTGTGCCTTGTGGTAGACATTGTCTTCAGAACACAATAAATAGCAGATATAATACTATTTGCATGTAGAGTATTTATTGCTTGGTTTAGGTGACTATTTTAGTCAGTTTTGGATATGCAAAATCTCTTTTTATTTTTGGTATGGAACACTATAATGAATATTCAAGTACTTTATTATGTACCATCTTTTCTGAACCAAATTTTAGGCTTTCACTGGAGTTTTGTACAAAACATAGAGATGGAAAATTGCTTTATAATGGCTTCCCAGTGCTCATCTTTCATTTAACTATCTAGGGGGATACTGAAGATTTTATGTCTTGATGAAAGCAGAACAGTTTTATATGCATACCTGGGAACAATTTATTGTGATTGCCTGAACAAATTTTATCCATGTAATAGTAACAATAGCTTGGTTCTCTTCCAGGTACATTTATTTCGTTAGCAAAATTCAAGGAGACCTTGTCTTGCAATAATAGGTTGTTCAAGGTAGAACGATTTGTGATTGTTTTGCAGGTAGCTATGGTAGGAAGTTTTGAGGTGGTGTACTCTCCTAGAGAGAAAAGTAGATTTTTTACAGGGAAAATCAGTTAAGTCAGTGTGGTCTTCTGGTGATACACCTGTGAGTAAGAAGTGATCCCCTGCTGTAATGAGGTGATTGTACAATAGCTGTGTGTTACAATAACGAAGGTACATCTTGAGATGTATTTATGCTGTTGAAGTGACAAAATATTGAATGACTGTATAATGCTCAGCCATATGTGCTGTAGTTATAATTGCTCCTTTATTTTAAGGTAGTTTCCATCTTAGCAAAACTCAGGACTTTTATTTGTGAAATTTAATGTGCACTGTTAGAATTCCATAAACCAGCTGATTTCTACATACTTTATACAAGTTACTAAGGTTCTCTAAGTGGGATCTATGACTGCACCCTGCCAGTTGTCACAATTCATTGACGTGCTGTAGAATTCTGCCTGAAATGTTTTTTCTTATTTTCTGTTCTTCTTCAGTGTATAGGAATGCAGTTTGCTAATCCTAAACATGGTATGTGCAAACTGGCTTAATGTGGACAGATTAGTAACAATTTAAGAGGTTTTCTGTGTTTGTTTTGGTTTTTAAGGAGTTCAAAGCATTTGTGCAGTAAGCTTAGACTTGTGTGTCAGTGTTGAGGTTTGGTTTTGTTATTCTGAGGAGAAGTGGAAGGTTAGCTTATTGTAACACTAGGATTTATCTAGATGTGTGTGATTTCTGGTAAGGTCAGGGTAAAAAGGATTTTTACAGCTCCCTACATTGGTACCTTCTGAATGTGCAGCCTACGGTGCTATTAATTGTTGTCTTTTTAAGACCTCATTCTGAAGCAGTCCAAGATTCCTCGTATCTCTAGCTCTCATTTTTTAACATTGCTATCTTTGGTTTGGCTTGAGCAATTGTTAAAATGGATAATGGATTAGCAAGGAAACCGGATACAATTTCTTGACTTAAGAATTCTACTTCTGGCTTTTAGCGGAGGAAAGAAATAAAGAAAAAGTTGACATGATTAATGCTATAAGTCATTTAATTGCAGGAATGACTGCAACAGCATTGTTTTCCTACATTTGTCATCCTAACCTTTCCAAAATGTTAAAATACTGGGTTAGACTGGGATTTTTACAGATAAAATTTGGAAAAATCAAGTGTTTATTTTGGCTCACGTAAAAAGTTCTAAAGACGGTAGGCTGAGGCTGGAGCTGAGTTGCTCAGAGACAAGACGTCAAAAATACTGCTCTAAAGGGTGAGCTTTAAGTATCACTAAATCCAGAAGGAATCTTTGCTTTGGCAATTATTTCTGCTGTTTGAGGAAGCAACCTAAGAGTTAATAGATCTGGATTTAGACACACCAGGCATGACACAAAGTCTTTCATCAGATTAGCTGTAAGCTAATTGTTTCCTTTGCTACTTTCTATTGGTTTGGGAGTGGTGGTGGAATAGGAGCAGCTATTGAAGAGATCAACTTGAACTAGCTGAATTTGGGTTCATTTCTAATTTACCCTTTGAAGGAGGATATTGTTTAGTATTTGCCCTGTGTTTGTCCATGGTGGGATCAAGTGATCCTTTTAAATCAAGGCTTGTTAAGTGTTCTGTAGAAATAAAATAAGGAAATTTCTGTCTGCTCTCTGTAATTTATTTGTGTAGCAAAAATCTAGTGGATGTGCACTTCCAGGAGACAACTGGAAAGGTCTGAAAATGAAGACTTTTCATTACCATGTTGCATTTCAACACTAGAAATACTCAGCTTAGTAGTAGTAGTAGTTGTCAGGCCCTCTGAGAAATTGGTAATGGTGGTCATGCTCTTCTGAAATTTCATTTAATGTGAAAACCAGTACATAACAGATTTTGGTCTTACAAAAATCAGCCTGTCCCTTTATGACAGCTGCATTTGTTTTTCTGGAAAATAATAGTAAAATTAAAAATGGCAAAAGAAAGGGTAGATAATCATTGTAGAAATAGAACTAGTCCCTAGTCAGATGATGTGATGAGGTGACAGAACACAATCCAATTCCCTCTGCCTGGAGAGTGAGGCCCTAGAGAGGGAACCCATCCTGGTCATCTCATATCATCTATCCATAGGGCACTGTACACTGATATGTGTTAAAATAAACTGTCAGTATAGGAATGCTCTTTATAAACCTGCATATCTGCTGTTTATAAACCTGGCCACTCTGCTACTGCCCCGTCGTGGGGGGCTTTTAGCTTTCTGTAGCAATTTGTCCAGTCCTTCTAGACTGCCTCAAAATAAGAAGAATCACATTGTTGTGACTGTTTTTATTAATATGGAATTTTTCAGAGTGTGGGTTATGTCATGCTACTAAAGGGATGAATGTTGTTAAAATAATGGATCTGCAGAAATAATTTTTGTTTATATCTGAATGGTTTAACTTAATTTCAAGTGGTTCTTTTTTATATAAATTGATTTGATTTAATAAAAGTAGCTTCTGTACCTCAAATGGTAAAAAGCAATGTGTGTTTCTATATTCTTGGAAATAAAAAGTGGTGATGCTGCCTTTGAAATCATATGTATAGGGAGAACTTTCATACCAGCATCTGGCATTGATCTGGTCTATTCGGTTTCAAATTGCTTTATGGTTACTAATTAATGTCCTCACAGCCAACTAACAGAGCAATGTATTTCCATCCTGAGGACTTAATTTTGAATAGTAGTACATTCTGTAAAACAGCAAACAATTTATGAACAGAATTAAGATAATAGGACCAAATTCTCTTTTAATCCATACTGGTATAATCCCACTGATATCAATCACATTCCATCAAAATAAGTATGAGCAGAAAATAGGCTTTTAGGTTAAAAGTATCTGAAATGGATAGAGATTTGTTCTGGAAAATTAAAAATTGGGACTAATGAGTTAACCTTTTGTATAATAACTTACTAGCTTTTACATAAAGGAAACAGTGTTATGTTCATTAGAGCTGGTACATTTCAATATTGATACTTGTCCTTATCTTTCAGTTGATTTATTGACAGACTCTCCTCTTAATGAAGTTTAGAAGGATTTTTTGTTGTTGTTGCTGTTGAGTCATATCTTCTAATGCATTAGCATTTTTTTTTCGTACAGAGGCTGCCTGAAGCATGCATTCTGTGCCTCTAGCTAGTTCAGTGCTTCTGTTTTAAGAAGTATTTCCAAATCTTGCATGCTGTATTTAAAAAAAGCACATTTGCATTTTATGTCAGGTTATCATTTTGACAGCCTTCTAATCTACTGTATTCCTCAGAAGAGAATAAATAGATGGAATTACAAGTTGTTATCCATGGGAAATCATTTAATGATGTAATTACTATTAATATAGCAGCTGACAATAATAAGATAAAAAAAATTCCAGAAGGAATCCTTATAATGATGTTGCAGTTTTTGTCTTTCTGAGAAGGCAAGTATTGTAAAAAAGTCCAAAATCCCTTGATTTTAGTTTTCCATGGATGTGAAGTTAAATACAATTATAAACTTTCATTATAATAGATTTTGTTCTGTACAGAAAATGATACAAAATACCAGAGTGATGAAAGTTGATTATAGATCCAAATTAAATAACACATGTACAGTTAGGGTTTCACATGAAGTACAAGCTGTTGGATGTTGAGGGTTCACAATTAGCATGTCCTGCAGCCAGTGCAAGCAAGGTTTGGAGATATGGGGCTGTTGGCTTAGCTGGTGCTGCTGAAAGCAGCAATGGCCCTGAACAGAAAACAACACTTTACTGAATGACATTATTGCTTAGACTCTTCTTTATCTTCTTCTATAAAGCATACGTAAAAATATTTCCTCAAAAAGTAATTGGACTATTATGTGTGCTCAGATGGACATATTTTATGATAGATTAATTACAAAATCAGATTTAGCAGATTTCTTATATTACCAATACATTAGCTGAGGATTTCTGTCCCACTCAATAGCATTGGACTGTCCTCTATGACATTTAGAGGCCCAGAGCAGATCACACCAAATTTTGCCCACAAGATGTTTTTGGTTTGTTTTTTTTTTAATGACAGTTATTGTCTGTGATACTAGTAGAAGTCACTCTAGTCCTAGAGTATGTTTTGGAAAACAATACCGTCTGGAAATATTTCTGATTCTATTTTTTGAGGGAGGGGTTTTCTTGGTTTTTGGTTTGGGTTTGTTTTTTCTTTTGTGTGGAAGCCCTTCCAACTCTTGCCTTTTAAAATTAAGTTCTGAATCCACATTTCACCCTTATAGTACAATCTTCATCAATAGCTTGCATTCCAAAATACAGATCACCCCCTTGCCCCTCCAAAAAATTCTAAATTTGTGTATTTGGGGAATAGAAACAAACACATTTTCAGAGATGCTGTTTTTTCCTATAGTTAGAGGATCCGTTGCCAGTAGTATCATAAGACTTCCATGTAAAAACTGGACTAATTGAGATCCCAGATGGGCCAGGACTTTCCAGATTCTCAGAAGAAATTGGGAAAGGAAGTTGTTAACTTCAAAATACACCTGACTCAAAGAATATTAACCAGATAATGAATGTACAATTGCTAACAAAGCATCTTCTCAGTGTTTGGTATGTTTATTTCTTCTTCCTTGTGGATTTTGATTTTAGATGTTAATATTTCCTGTTATACAAAAGATAAGATGAAGTTCATCAGATACAATACTGTGAGGTTTTGGGTTTTTTTAAGCCAATGGCCAAAACGTTAACTCTTTTTAAAATTCAAACCAGCATTCTAGTAAATGTGAGCTTTCCTTTGCCTTCCACTCCTGCCAGATTAGGTCTTGGAGTTCAGTGCTGAGGCAGAGCTGATCGTGGGAGTCAAGTGTCAAGTGCCTTAGCTGTGATTGAATTCAGGAAAAAAACAAATTTAAGAGCAATTTGCAGTTCTTTTTCAGAAGTACACAGGAGTTGGCAACTAAATTATCTGTTCTGTGAAAATTATTTCGACTTACTGGAGTGTTTGAGCTATGTGCAAAGAAATCCAGGTAGTGTCAAGTGCTGCTTTCAACTGCAAGTAATTATATGTAACTTCTGTAATACATTTAGTTAAAATAATTTTTTAAAAAATAAATTTGTTACAATTAAATATAAAAATTACCATGAGGCAAAAATACATCTGTTTAAAAGAAATCAAAAGCTTTAATAAGTAAGTTTATTTTGCAACTTTTAAAAGTATCTTGGGAATCAGAATGGGATATCTTTCACTTTGTAGCAAATAGAAACCCTCTTAAGTTGATTTGTACCACCGCAGCAAATCTAAAGACATTATGGATTAAACTTGCAAAAAGAGATTCTTGTGATTGGAACAGATAAAATGCAGTATTGATATGCTTAAGAAATAGTAAAAATAAGCTTTTTGCCATTCAGTTATGGGTGACGAGAATAAAGCCGCATCTGTTTACGTGAGTGCTGACACTGGAGGGACCACATCTCATCTCTCCCCTAAGGGATTGGCAGAAGCATCTCACAGAAGGGCTTGAAGGAGTTCTCTGCACTGGGCTACAAAATTTCCATGCAGTTTCTCCTGGAGCCATTTGTGCAGACTTCCCAGTGTTAGTGTACCAAGAAACAATAAGAAAGGACTTGTGCAGCTTAACTCCTGTCTTGATTTTGTATAGCTGATACTGGAATAATAAAGCTTCAGGATGATTTAGAAATGTGAAAGTGTATTCTTTATCCAAAGTTTCTTGTTCTTTTCTGAACTGTTAAAGACACCTATGTTTGTACACATAGCAGTGAACTTAATGGATTTGCTTCAATAACAAAACATTCTGGTTTTGAGGGAGTTCTTCCTATTGGGAATACTGTGGCAGCTTTATTATTTTGTGAGAGCACGTCTGAGGTCTCCCCCAAAGCATTGTTCACATGCATACTGTGGACCCAATATTCCCCTGGAATCTCAGCTTGGTCTGTTCCAGTCACAGATTTGGTGGACACAGAGCATTTCCAACTAAATGTGGCTGGGGGTCACACATGAGGGATCCAGAGGCTTTTCTGGGATTTGCCTGTCCTGAGGCAGAAATTTTTCAGTTGATTCACATTTTTCTTTCTTAGAAGAGGGATCATTCCTTAAGAATATTGAACCTTGGAGGGGGGGCATTTCCATGTGGAACTGTGGATGAAGTATATTGTACAACAATTAGGAGAGGCCAGTCCTTAAATACTAATTCCTAAAAGGATTGACTCAAATAACACCTTTCCAATATTTTGACTTGGTCATTCAGAGGGCTCCTAGTCCAGTAAGAGAAAGCCTTGAAGTTAGAGGGAAGACACCGTGTTTTAATCTTTTTTTAAAACTTCTTTTCTCCTAATCTCTTTTGGAGTAGCTTGTTTATTAACTCTGGAAGAAAAAAACCTCCATATCAGCTTAGATGGAATGCTCCACCACAATGCTATAAGCCTTACTGGATATATACAATAAAGTTGGGACTGAATTTGCACTCTTTGCTACTGGGTGTGATGGTTTTCTGTTTCTTTGAAAAAATACTGCAGTTCAGTAGAGCTAATCCCATCAGTTCTGAATCTGTTTGGAACTCCTGAAACCTTTCCTGTTTTGAACTTCTATAAAAAAAACCCAGTTAGGATCTGCCTAATTACTTAATTTCTGCACCAATGCTGTTAGTGCTAAGGGATGTAATTAATTGCCTTCCTGACTGAATTGTCTCTTTGTGGCATGGGGTGACAGGCTCTTACGTGGGCTCATATTTGCAACCTGAAAAGATGCTCTGTTACCTATAAGCCACATCGTGACATTTACATAAAACCCATCAGTTTCTAGTGGACTGTCCTGATTTTTGTTGTTGTTTTTGTAGATTTAGGTTACATATCCCATTTCTTCAGAATAGATCTCCTGAAGAGATGTCACCATGCCAAAAGCCAGCACACTCCTGAGGGGACATCCCTGAGGGATATCTCTGTTCAAGCATTTTGGACATTTTTGCCTCATGGAGATTATTTACCTTCTTTCCTTCCCAGCCCACACCTCCATAGTTCCTTTGCTGCAACACCTGGGCATGATGCTTGACTATAGTAAAGAGTTTCAGAATCAGTGTCTTCCTTCAACTGCTGGGTGAACTTGTAAGGTTCAGGTATTACTTGCAGTCACTCGCTGTGGGAATAAGGTGTGGAAATCAAACATTAACTGAATAAAAATGAAGGTTGTTTAGTAATAGCTGCAAATTCTTTGAAATGTACTTTATGTAGGCAGGCTTGCAACTAGCCCTCCTTCATTTTTTGACCAAAAAGAATGGGATTTAGAAATGGAAGGGTGAAGAACATTTTACATTATCCAGTACTTGTTGCTGTGGCAACATAGATGCATAATTTTAAATGCAAGCATTTTTTAGTGTTTGGGGTAGATAGCATTTTGTGTCTTTTTCCTATTTCAGATTGCAAAACAGGATTTATGTTTAATCAGATTTTTATAATTAGCATACATTTGCTTGAATTACAATGTATGTTATGTTTATAAAATGTATGATACTTTATAAATTAGTAAAAAGGGTGATTTTTGAATTGCTCTGGGATGCCTTAAAAATGAAAGGTTTGCTATTACAACAAAAATTATAATCTGTGTTACGAGAGCTTTGGTAAATAGTTTAATGCACTGGGAATTCTTGACAACAGATAGATGAAGACCTGCCACTTCAAAAACTCCCTTGCCTTAACTGCTTTCTAACTCCAATAGTCTAAAGCTGTTAAGCTTTAAGTGCTCTGTCATATTTGTGGGCTTTTATAGCAAAGAGTAGAGCAGACAGCAGTGATGATGGAAAACGATGGTAGGTAGACTTAAAATACTATAAAGCATAGAGACAATTGTATGTAATGCCTGGAATTGAAACCTTTTTGAATGAAATGATCAGCCATATGTGCCACCCTTATGGACCCTGTAAGAAGAAGAAAAGAAATGTACCCTATTGCTAACTGTGCATGAAATTGCAGTGTTAGAAGATATTGACCAGATGTTTCAATCTCAACAAATAGCTTGTTATGTGACTGAGTGAAAATCTCTCTGCTGCTTTGATCACATACACCTTAAAGGAAGAAGTAATTTAATAGAGGTTGTCCAAGTTCATCATTGTCAATAAACTTTGACTTGACCTTTGCCATCTGTTTTTGATACTGTTGCTGATAGAAGCTGATAGGCAGCTGTTTACAGTTTGTGCTATGTGAATTCTGTGCTGCCAGACAATGAAAGAAGTCTCTTCACTTGTGGATTTTTTGTTGTCCTTTTCTGAGTGTGGGTGTATTCATTGAGGCTGC
Organism: Sturnus vulgaris; assembly: GCF_052056855.1. NCBI lineage: Eukaryota > Metazoa > Chordata > Aves > Passeriformes > Sturnidae > Sturnus > Sturnus vulgaris. Next base: position 17,271,139 of record NC_142250.1, on the reverse strand, counting down.
ACATCATTTAGCAGGGAAGCGTGGCTGACATATTGCATGGGTTTTGAAAAAGAAGTTTTGTTTTACTGTTACAGATATGCAAAATCATACATGAAATATTCCAGAAATGTCCATTTGCAACAGCATCAGCTTCACCTATAGAGTACTACCTAAATACATATACAATGTTTTACACTGGAGAATTTTAAGGTATTTTAACATTCCTTATAGTTTTTTATATCTATTTGAAGTGCTAATTCTTTACAAGTAGAGTAGGCTGAAGTGTTAACAGTACCTTACAGTTGCCCAGTGAGTCTGTCTTACTATTCCTGAGTATGATGTTCCATTTTCATGTTTTTTATATCCTTCTATTCACATCTGAACACCACTGCTTCTGACCAGACAGACTGTTGTACTTTGTTTGCCACTTTTCATTATTTCACACCCAGTCTTAAAGAAGGATGTTGCTATCTTTTGATTTATTTTACTGATATACTCCCAATCCTTCCTTCATGCACAGCTTTGCAATATTGGTGAATTTTTAAAGAAATAGCTGTATACACTGAAACAGCTGCAGAAGAGTCCCAAGTAAGTCTGGAATTCTTTCTGTTGTGGTACCCTTCAAGTAACCGTCATCTGTGACAGTGATGAAGAACTGGTGTGACCAGCCCTGTTCTGTAGGTTTACCATGGTTTGTTGGTTTTTTTAACCTGGTTTTGGGAAGGGGATGCACAGAGTTGAGGACAGAGAGTGACACATCAGATCAGACAATAGGGAAGTGGTTGATGTCTCAGGTTCTGCCCTTCAAATGGGAAGAGGACACAAGGCCAGCTGTGTCTCAGTTGTGTGCCTTGTAAGGCCTTGCAGGAGACATTCTGCCTTTGGCCTCAGGTAACATAAACTGACCTTCAGAAGAGAGGCTGCAGCACTTCAGGTATTTGAGGCAGAACTGAAACATGATAAATACAGCATAAGAGCATGATGGAGTAAGGTATATTGGAATTAAGTGTTATTTAAAGGGTGCAGTAAAAAAGAGCACTTGCTTTTGGTCACACTGAAACTTTGGAATATGGCTACTGCACGTTTAATTACAGAAAATATGCTTGTATTTTCTTGTACAGCAAGAAGCTTAAAAGCTAGACTAAAAATAAAACAGTGAACAAGCAGATGAAGAGCAATGATAAATAGGAAATGGAATACAGAAGAATAACAGGACTGAAAATAGTTATATGGATTATAGAATTTTTTTTAAGAGGCATTTTGTTAAATTTGTTTTTAAATGTGGAAGTGAATGAAGTACTGCTCCTGGATGATTAATATTTTGATAGGCATCTTAATTTGAAAAGCTGTAGCAAAAGGCATTTATGGCACCATGTTAAAACTAATGGATGTTCCTGTGCAGGGATTTGTATCACAAATGGTGAGCCAAATGCTGAAAAGATTTAGATACTGGTCTCAGTGCAAGGCTTTAAATAGTCTTTTCCTTTAAAAAATAATATCACTTTTATCTCATTTGACTGTGAGTTGCTTGAGGGTATTGTCATGCATTTTAACAATATCACTTCCTCATGCAAGATTTGGCAGCTTCAGCTAATGGTGGAAGAATTACTGTACAGGACATGGGACTCCTTTTCACAAGCCTGCTTTTATAAAGATAAGCTTATTTTTTCCTTTTCCTGTTTTTTGGGTTTTTTTTCTTATATGGCCGTGATGTGATAATACCTGTCGCAATGTTTAAAAATCCATCAAAGAAAATAAGAGAAAAAATATTGCAAAGGTATTGGAACAAACTATAATAACTCACCTGTTTTCCAGGGTCTTGCTGCTGTTGTCTCATAACAGGGATTCTGGAGTGAAGTATACTGGATCTGCTTGGGATGAAGTTAATTTTTCATAGCAGCCCATATGGTTGTGTGTTTTAGGTTTGTCACCAAAACAGTGTTATTTAACACAGCAATTTTCTAGCTATTGCTGAACAGTGCTTGCACAGCATCAAGGCCTTCTCTGTTTTTTTCACTCTGCTGCCCCCAGCAAGTAGACTGTGTAGAGGGAAAGAGGTTTGGAAGGGATACAGTCAGGACAGCTGACCAAGGAGATAATCCAGGCCACAGAGAATATGGCCAGCAATAAAACTGGAAGGGAGGGGGTGTTTTTCCAGGTATCCATGGGTTTAGACAGTGCCTGGGCATCAATCTGCTGATGGAAGATAGCAAATGAATGTTTTTGCATCATTTCTTCTTAAGCCTTACTTCTCATTCTCTCCTTTACCCCTCCAAGAGGGAGAATTGAGAGAGCTGCTGGGTGGAGGCCTAACTGTTGGCTGGGGTTACCCCACCACGGTAGGGATTTTAAATGACATAGTATGTGCAATGGTAGCAGATTACTGCATTCCTTTTGAGCCCTAGGTGTATCATATCATACATGAGTAATAAGTGAGCTCACTTGGAACTGTCTTTTTTTTTAGGATTGTTTTACATATTATCGGGCTTTTTGAGTTTTTAATATATATGATTTGATTTTTGGCCCCATCTTTTCTCATTTTATATGGCCATGTAGGATGAGTTGTGATTTAATTTCCTTTAGCATCTAAAATATTCCTAAAAGTATTTCAAAGGGATTTTAATGGACTGGGATTTAATGGACTGTATATACATATTAATGGTTGGACATAACAGGGGACATTGGTGAAGGGCACAACAGACAGAGAAAACGTTTTGAAAAGTATATGGAGTCATTCTAAAATTTAGGATATAAAAATAAGGGATACTCCATTTCTGTTTTGATTTACTAAAAAGAACACGTCATGAATAGTTGCTCACATTGTTTAGTTTAAATTTCAGCAGGCATGTTAAACTTAGCTAATTTTAGGTCCTTGGAGTCCTCTCCTCTGTGAACTGCAATTTAAAATAAGATCAGATTTGACAGGTCATGCAGAGAAGAGTCCAGCTTCAAATAACATACTTCAGATGCACTTCAGATGTCTGTATTCAGTGTTAATGAGTTTTGAAGATCCTTCACTGTGAAGGGGCATAATGCTTCCTGTTGTGTTGTCAGTTCCTAGGCATTTAGGATTCAAGTCCACAGCTGAAAACTCCTATGTGCAGAAGGTATGTCAGTCTAAGCAAAGCTTTAGATGTGTTGGCGTTGTTAGTTTAAGATGACTGACAGATGTGGAAATGCACTACTAGCTGCCACTTAAAAAATTAATTCAGGAGCTCAGACAGAGAACAATGTGGTTGTGAGTGTCTTCATCAGCCTCCTTGTTCCAGTTATCAGTGTTGTCCAGTTAATGGTGGCACTTACAGCAAAGCAGAGAGAGTAAAATGAAATAATTTCTGAGGGATCTTTGTTATAGACAGAAGGCTATAAGATTCATCTGTAGGATGTTTCATTTTTAAGTTCTGTGGTAATGTGTACTGAGACCCAGCAGAAGAAAACTCTCCTTTTGCAGGGAAAGTGTCTTTGCCACTGAAGACAGTGAGGTAAATTAATAGGGTCCTCCTCTACAGTGAACTTTGCAGGAACAGCAAAGAAAAGCTTTGAATGCAGATCAAGTGTTATGATAGGGGGTACTGGACTCTGCTCCTGTGGCAGAAGCATGGCATTCTCAAGAAAATTAGTGTAAGCCTGGAAAATTGAAAGTTAAGAACTTTCCCTTCCTCTAATTGTATAAGGCTCCTGATTTTCTTCCACATAATATGAAGGGGCTTTTTCTTTTTTGGGGAAGTGGGGGGGTGTTGGTTCTCAAAAGACAGCACTGAGTATCCAATCAAAGTCAAGTCACTTTTAGTGTTAGAAGTGCTTCTAGGAGTGCTCCTGTAACTCAGAAGAAAGGAGAAAGGTTGTTTCCAAAAGCCGTTTTCAAATCAGACAAAAGTGGGAAATAGGTGTACCAAATCTTCGAGTCTGAGGATGTGCAAGAGTGGGACATAGTTCACTTCAGGCAGTCTCACAAAGTCACAACTCTTCAGAAGCTTTTCTCGTTACCAATTTTTCTTGGCATCTCAACATCTTGCAAGAAAAGATGGTGCTGTTCTCTGCAATTACCACCCACTCCCTGGAACACAAAGGTTCTTACGCTTCTCTGATAGCTAAAGCTTGCCAGAGAGTTCATCCTCTTCAACTCTGATCATCAAAAACCACATGAACAGATAGTCCTGCTACTGTGAACCCAAGGGAGTTCACATGTTAGCCTCATGAAAATAAGGAGAGAAGTATTTTGTCACCCCCTAGTGTGTTTTGGAGCAGCCAGGGTGCTGACTTCTTTTGCAAGTGTCGGCCTCAGTATTTCATCGTAAGAAATAATGTCTCTGTAGGCATATATTAACCTAATATTAGATTATGCTTATTTTGAAATCAGCTGAATTTTAAGACAGATTTATGCTAAAGGCAAGACATAAATATTAAAATAAAACGAAAGCTTTCATTGCGTTCATCAGAGTGCATACAACAAAAATGTGAGGAAAATGCAATCTGTTTAACTCAAGAGAATGTCTGAAAGGTGTTCTATTTCCTGTGCTCCTTTCTCTGTCACACATGTTTATGCTAACTGAAAAGGTCGAGGCCTGTCCTTGTGTGTACCTGATGTCCAAGCTGTGTTGACAGAAGAAAACTTTAGAGCAGAGAAACACATTAGATTTCATAAACCCCTCCTTTTCTGTGGTATCCCACTCCTGAGGCTGTCTTGTTCTTTCATGATAAGTTCCTACTTTTGACACTTCTGTCTTTGGTCCATTAGCAGCCTCAAATTCCCTTGGGTGCTGGTGAGGATTCATGGTGTGGCCAGGTGCCAACCTCTCCTGACCAGACTGTCAATACAGTTTGTTAGTAGCTGCCTCTCTGCCTAGCCAAACCCTGGATAATTAACTCATTATGCTGATTCCTGCTGAGCTGGGTCATTTTCTGTTTCTGTCTAGAGTCTTATTCATTCAATTAAATCTTGTATTTCACATAAATCTATAAAACTAATTTTCAGTTTCTAGAACCATATACCTGGCATTAATGTGTGCAGTTTGTTATTGGCCTGCATGTGATATTGGCTGTTATGCTGCATGGCTGCTTCACAGTGATAAACATCTTGTGATGACTGACTCCCATTCCTATTTAGAGGGTTTTAGCCAGAGTCACTAATAATAGTGCATGAAGTAGCCCAGAGAAGACTGGGTTTTTTCATATCAGGTTATTCAAACTTAAAATCCAGTTCTGGGTGAAATTTAAAAAGAAATCCTCAAGTGTCAGCCTTGAAGAGCCTCTCTTGCTTTTTCACATGTATGCAAAAGACGCCTGCTGTGGCTCATTCCATGAGGTGCAACTTCAGTGGTGTACCACAGAGATACTTCTATCATTCAGTTTTATCAAGTTTGTAATGTGATGTCTGCTTTTACCCTTATGTAGCCTTTTAGCTGAGGAGAGGAGAATCAGCTTGGAGGAGTTCTGCAGCTGACAATACCTCACCACCATTATTGTGGGAATAAGAGCAGATCATTCAAATGGGTGTTGGTAACTGGAGATGTGTGATGAGAGGATCTTTGCAGAAACACTGCTGAACTGCTTTCCCTTCTTCCTCAGTGTTGCTTAACTCATACACTCATATGAAAACAATACTTATACAGTGGGGATATCCTCTCACTGTATAATACCTGTATTTTAAATAATCGTGAATATGAGTCGAACTGCCAATGGAAGAAATAGTTTATACCACGTACAGAGATTCATCTCAGGAATGTCTGGATTGTGACTTTTGATTCTCAAGTATAACTTGACTTTAACTTAAAATCTGGATTGTGACAGCTTATATATGGCATGTATCACATCTGAATTCGAACTGAGCTGGTGCCAATAGCCAAAACTTTTGATACTTGGAATTGGAATTCTTTTTTCAGAGACCTATGTGAAATATTAGTTACTACTGCTATAAATGTTGTCAGACTTTATATATAGAGTAACGTCATTTGATAAAGTGTTGTAAGCCTAAGGTGCGGTTTGAAGTCTTAGGTTTTTTGGAGATTGTTTTGGGTTTGTTTCCTTGATAAATGTTGTTCATAGTCATCTCTCTTAATTCTTGTTATTTGTGACAGTGAAGCATGGGACACAATGCTTCAGGTACTTCTCTTCTTACCCATGTGGAAATTTGTTCCATATTTGCTTACAGTTGGTCACAGCAGTTTTCATCTTTTTAAATAATGTATTCCATTTAATCATACCTGCAAACAGAAAGGGTTATTGTTCCTGAGACATCCTAAATGAACACTGTGCAAATGCTTATTATGTGTGTGCAAAGGTGTGTCAAATACAAGGATATAATTGATATCTTTGTGTGAAATGTATTATTTCTCTTATTAGGGATTTCCTTAATTTATGTTAGAGTGATATGGAATGGATAAGCAGAATGTATGCATTTCATGAATGAGAGATTTAACCCTGCCACCATCTGATGAAAAAATCTTTTTTCTCTCTGAACTTTATTCAAAATTGCCACAAGAAAGAGATCTTGCAACTTTTGTCCACCATTGTCTTAGTAATAAAGACTTTACCTGACTAAAGGTTTCTATTTTTCTCTTTCTCGTGCTTCCTTCTGGAGCTGGTAGTAATAAGGATGTGACTAAGAATGTATTTGCAACTTAGTTACTTGACCTTTCTACAACCCACAGCTACCACTAATGCTGCTTTGTAATGGAGACATTATCATTTATTTAAATCTTGATTAGGAAACAATTATAAGTAGGGTTTTACTATAGCAGAAAATTACTGTAGCCTTTAATTCATACTATAGATGGAGTGGATAAGCTTTCTGACTGTAATTAGAGTGAATTATAATGACTTCAGTTGGCTGACTCACCACCAGCAGAGTAGGGCCTGTGATTCTTTCTTCACATTTGTTTTTTTGATTCACTCTTGATTTCACATTGCTGATAAATGCTATTTTTTAACTTAGCACAAAATAGAGTTACATTTGCAGCTGAATGATACATTTTTTATTAATAAAAGGGAAGCTTTATGAAATAATCTGGCACCCTAGCAACATGGTGCATCTACTCTCTTTACAATTCAAGTGGCACAACTGCTCTTAGTGAAGTTGGAGATAAGATACTTTCATATGTGGTTTAACAATGTAAAGAGGGAGCATTTCCTTTCTGCATGCAATTAAATGGTAGACATAAATGGTTATTTTCAGTACCACTTAGTTTTTATATATATTATGAATGTTGCATAACATTGCATAATGTTTCTCAAATGTCTTGTTTTTCTTATGTGCTCTTTTTATTTATTTATTTTGTTCTTTTGGGTTTTTTGTGGGCTATTTTTTTCCTTTTTGTTTTGTATTTTCTACAATTTTTCTTTGAAAATACCATATGTTGCTTGATTAAATATAAGTATAGAGGTAACTCCTTTGAGCAAAGGAACTTCTTTTTGTATCCCTTATAAAAACATATTAATCTACTTAATTTATAATGAGCTAGATGTATTCAGGTTTTACATTAGGTGTTACAGGCTCAGTGGGATCATTAAGGGTAAATTTTGTTTTCTTTGTTGCCCTTCACTCCTTTGTTGTACAGGATGATTTTTACTTCAGGCATACAAGTGTTCTGTAAGTCAAAATGTAGGCACAGAGTTAAATAGTGGAGAGAAAAAATGGCAGAAATAGTACACCAGGTATATTAACTTTGTTTTGGTTTGTTTTTTTTCCTCCTGCCAATCTGCAGTGGATGATTCAGAGACCTCACAAAGCTGCAACTTTCTTCGGGTGCATTGGCAAAGATAAATTTGGAGAGATCTTGAAGAAGAAGGCTGAGGAAGCTCATGTGGATGCCCATTACTATGAGCAGAGTGAAGAGCCAACAGGAACCTGTGCTGCCTGCATCACTAGTGATAACAGGTCAGGGGCCTTTGGTATTTTCTGAAGATACAAATGCACAGTGAGTGTAGCCTACTTTGCTTGGAGTATCCAGCCTTGAAAAATTGTGATTTGAACGACAAGGCTTTAGCACTGGTTTGAGACAGCACAGGACTGTCGGGGCCATAGTTTGGGGCTGGGCGGTATTAATATACTGTTAGAGAATAGCAGTTGTATTATGGCCAGAAAGTGGGAGATAATTATATACTACTTCTTTCTGATCTTGATAGCTTCCACTTGCTCTGGAGAGAGAAAATAAGTGGGAGACAACAGTTGGTTAACAAGTATGTTTATGCAGCCTGTGTGCAAGCTGATTGGTACATAAGGCTTATACTTGATTGGCAAGGGAGGAATTGTACCGCAGGTGATACTGAGTTTAGTGAGAATAGCTATCAGCATATACAAGAAAAAAGCTTTTTTTTTTTCTCTTTTGCTATTGCACTTGTTGAGAAATTCTTCTAGTACCTGTAATTCTGTGTGTCTACATTTTAAGAATTTCTTCTGAATTTGTCCTTCGTTTTTTCATTTGCTACTTTTTCCTATTTGTTTTTCTTGACCATGGCCCTTTGCTTTCTTCTTTCACTCTCTACTCAGAACTCTTGAACTTGTGTTCTCCTTCTTTGCTGATTACCTCCTGACAATTTTTAGTGGTTTCAAAGGCAGCCAATCAGGTTAGCCTTAATTTTGAGACATTACCAGCACACATCAGCCCTTCCTGATTTCTGACAGTATTTACATTTGCTGATGCTACATACTGAATCAGTAATGAAAATGGTATCATTACCCTGAAGAATATTTTCTTTTTGGCTCAGAATAAGATAAAAATATCTGTCATTATCCTTTGTGGTTTCCCTCCATGGCTTTCAGTGCCATTGGTCCTGAGGTCCTGCTCTTTTTCTTTCAAAGCAGTATCAGGAGTTATTAGAATTTATTAAGGTGAATAGCAATCCCATAATTAAAGTCCACACCATACTTCCAGAGAAGTAGTTGAATGTTTTGGGTAGAATTAGGAAAGGTGGTAGACAGCAACGTGAATTGAAATGAGAGTCAGAGGAGGAAGTGTTTTTCATGTAACATGTAGGATTATAGAACAATTTTCATTAGAGCAGACATCTGAGACAAAGCCCTGCAGAAGGCAAGACTATCTTCAAAGGTAGATCAGATTTTTCATGGCCATTTCCAGCTGAGTTTTGAACATCACAAAAGATAGAGGTTGCACAAGCTCTCTGGGCAAACTGTTCAAACATTTGATTGTTTTTCATGGGAGAAATTATTTTGACAGTACCCAGTTGAAGTATTCCTTCTTCTGGCTTGTGTCTGTTCTTGTGTTCAAGAATAGTCTGGCTCCATCTTCTCTGTAAACTTGCATTAGGTATTTGAAGAGAGCAGGAAGCTCTCCCCTTAGGTACCTGTTCTTTCACCCAAAGCCTTTCTGCATTTAAGTGTTCCAGCATCCTAATAATATTGATGGCCCACTGCTGGACTTACTGCTCTGTCAGTGTGTTGTAGTTGAAAACTCAAAGCTGGACACAGAACTCCAGATAAGGTGTGGAGACAGAGGTTTTCCTCCATTCTGGGTGTGTAATTTCCTTTGTTCTCTTGGCTGCATGTTTGCTGTATACACCTGAATGTGATTAACCTGCTCTGTGTCCTGCACTGCTGACTCATGTTCCAAGCCTGGTTCACCAGCATCTCCAGGTCCTTCTCTGGAAAACTGTGGTATCCTGTCAACATTGAGCCTATAATGTTGTGTATAATTGCATGACTTCACGTTTACCTTCGAGTTTTCTGCCAGCCCAATTCTGCAGGCTGTTGAAGATGCACTGAATGACAGACAGCCCTGTCCTCCAGCTTATCAACCTGTCCCTCCCAATTTAATGTTGTACATAATGTCTTACTCTCACGAATGAATGTACATACTCTGTGGAGGAAGGAAGTTCATTCATCTTCATCTGGAGTTTTGACACTAATTACGTCTACAGACTTCCCCCTTCGTCTCCAAGATCCATATTCAGTTTTTCAAAGAGAAGAAAAGCAATAAAAATGTTGTTGCTCTGTGATTCTCTCTCTCTCTTCAGTCACTTAGTGTCTGTTGTATACGTCCTGTAGCAATCACCATTTTCTAGATAACATGATGGAAACTGAAGTCAAGACTGTCAATAGGCACACAATATGAATTCAAGAAAAACGTATGCATCTCCATGGAATTTAAAAGTTTAGGTAAATTTGTTATAAGAATGTCTGCAAATACTTCTTTGAGTTAAGCATTAAGCAGTATTTTTGGTTTGCTAACATAAACCACTCTTTTTTCTTAATGTCAAATATTTGCTCAAGTACTAGACAGTGGCTTCATCTTAATCAATGCTTGAGAGAGGCAGGGAGTTCATGCTCCTTGGGAGAAGAAAAAATGGCTGATGGTTGCTGCTAAAGGCTATATTGTGCCATTGTCCATCCTGTGAGAGCAAGTTTGTTCTCAATCTTTAACTACCCTCTGATTGTTCTTTGGTTTTTAGCATTTTCTGTATTGGTAAGAATCACTTCAACTTTGCCCCAGTTGATAACACTATTTATTGATTAATCTCTTGTCCCAGCTCAGGTATGTGCTAACTTCCTTCTTTAGCTCTCTTGTCTCTTTTGGAGGAGCTGGCTAGTAGCACTCCTGGTTTTCCTAGGAAGTGGCTGTGTATATTTATGTTCCAGATGCCCCATTATGAGTGTTTCTTGCTTCTGCTAATTCTGTCTAGCTTTTTGCAGGAAAGGCTTCTGAGCTGATGCATGATTACCACTCTGAATTCTCTAGTTTAGCAATACTAATATGCTTTGTTTTCTCAGAGCTTTTCAAGAAAATCCTAACACGTGATTAAACTCTAAAGTAATACCTATGCTCTGTAATAGTCTGTGACTTTGATTTGTGCATTCTGCTTAGAGATAACCACATGCACAGTGTCTCCATTAAGCTGTTTCAATTGAAGCACTCTGGCTGTCTCCAGTTACTGTATTTCTACCTAGTCTGTGCCCCACATGTTGAACTTAGTGCTGTCAGACTTACAGTTTTAATTTGGAAAAGTTTGATGCTTTGTCGTCAGTGCAGCAATCTTTTATTACCCATATGTGCAGAGCATCTCTGCAGTTGGATGTAGCCACACAGAGCTAGGTTTACAGCTTCAGGGGCATGTGGTAAGTGAAAGGAAACATATAGAAAGTCTTTGCTCAGTTTTCTGGAACATAATTGCTTTTCACTTAGCAACATACGTAGACAGACAAGATTTTTTTTTTTCAAACTGTGTCCTTGATGGATATTTAGGGTTTGCCAAAACTGAAAGATTTAATTTGCTTTTAAAGTTTGATTTACAGAGAATTACCACAGTTATGCACATGTCTTTCTTGGATTCACTTGGTTCTCCATTGGATTTCTTGGCATTGAAATGATAATACTCATGAAGAATGAAACTTGTTGCCCTGTTACTTGTTATGCTACAGAGGCTTGGTGTATTTGTTAATAAATTTTTCTCTTTTTTTTTTTCCTTTCTTTTCCAAATGTACAATAGTTTTCATTGCATTTAAATTTTAGAATAAAAGAGACAAGCCCCAAGTCTGTAGACGGAATGAAATGACAGAACTGTAATTCTGATATATTCAGATAAAGTTAGTCTAACTTCGTTGTCATTTCATATATGTGATCTGTTTAACTGACAAGGATTGTCAGTGATGAGTACTTCAGGAAGTTTACTAGGAGAGTTGCCTGCACTGTTCATAAAAGTTTTATTTTGGTCTTCTGTTTGCTTTTTATGGATTAAAGAATGTCTCCTTTACTCACCTCCTAACACGTGAGCATGGCAGTGAGCCTGGAGGCAGAAGCACACCTTGGTGGAAGCAGACGAGCAGTTAGCTCCCTCCACTGTCTCTGCATTGTAGGAGCACTTGTATGGAGAGGATGATGCATACAACATCAATTGCATGCACCTCGAGAAGGCCAAAGTTTTCAATAGGCAAATGTTGTATCTGTAATTACACGGTAATTATCTAGCTAATGCACTTAAATATCACAAAATAGTGATGTGTTAATGTTAAAAGGGCATCCATTGACTATTAAATTTTGAAAATTATATTTAAAGCTCTGTATGCTAGCATGGAAATAATCTGTTTCCCAATGCCCCTTCTCTAAATATTGCCTGTTATTAAGCATTCTCTTAGTACAATTGCATGGAAGAATTTGGTCATGGTAGCCAGAGTGGAGAGGTAGAGGTTGTTTTATGACCTCTTTTTAGGAGTTTGTAAGTTTTGTGTGTGTCATAAGGCTGAATGGAGTGGGTGAAGAAGATGATTTAAAATAGAATGAATCTTGCATGTAACAGAAGCAAAGTGATATGAGTATTTTTGTTCTTGGTAATGGAAGTTGTGTCCCACAGCTTGTGTTATAACTTGTTAGGAAAGAAGGAAGTACAAATGAGTTTTTGGTAGTGTTCCAGTAATCCACGGCTACACCAAAGTTTTTTTAACAGTTCATCATCTAAAAGTAGTAACCTGACCCTTTTATATTTGCTAAAGGAAAATATGAACCTAACAGAGGGAAAAAAACCCCAAACAAGCTCCTTTTAAAATAATATAACTATTCATTGGAAAATTATATTGGCAAGACTTACATATCCGTCAACCTTTTGCTTCTGGTGAGGGAAAATATTTTTCAGAAGATAAACTGGAGTAACTACTTTTCTTTAGAAGTTAAGTACTAGAGGAGTTTTAATGAAAATCTGCAGGTGCCAAACCACACGGGGAGAGTTGATCCCAGAATAAAACTAAGGTTGATTCAAAGCAAACGAAGGCACCTGAACAATATAATTAGTGATAGGTTGCCTAAACTATGTAGCTGGATTTAAAGTACATTGTTTTATACAAGATTTAAATTCTATTTAATCTATTATTTGAATATAGTATTTACTTTTTATGAAATGGTAAAATAAAGTATATGTGGCTTGTGGTGCTCTTTGTTTATTTCTTTTATGTTCTTTAGGATCTTTGCAAAATTATGTTCATTGTGAGAAAGTTGCAGTACTGGAGTTTACAGAGGGTCTAATACTTGTTCTTTTAATCACTTTCAGGTCTCTTGTAGCTAACCTCGCTGCTGCTAATTGCTACAAGAAGGAAAAGCATCTTGATTTGGAGAAGAACTGGAAGTTGGTGGAAAAGGCCAAAGTTTATTATATAGCAGTAAGTTCAGCCTCTCAAATTGCTAAAGTTTGTGTTGCAGTATCCTGAAGTTTAAGCAATGAGTATGTGTTGTATGTAGTTACGAATGATTTTATAGGAAGACAGGGAAAGAAAATGACTGCTTCAGTTTCAGCATAGTTTGATTTCTTCAAAATTAGATGTACAAATGCAGAAGTATGTTTTAGTTGTACGTTCACTTAAATTGGTGGGAAAAATCATAAGGACTAAACATATTTTCAGAGCTTTTGTAGTAATGCATCAAATTTACATTTCACATTTTCTAGTAAATTGTTGTGAAGGATGCACAAATTATGTAGAAAAACACTATTAGCATAATTATTCACTGAAAACAGTTTGAGCTTATTTGTGTGAACAATCTTAATTGCTATTTATTCCCTAGTAATTACTGTGGCACCTTATAACTCAATATTTCAGAAACAATGATTTTGACAAATCTCTTAAATGTGGGTGGTGGGGCAAACTGATTTTAATGATCAAATCGTGCTTGTGGAATGAAGGAGGGTTTGAGGATAGGGCCTTAGTAGTTTTACAATTAGTATTCTTTTTTTACCATCCAGAATGAATCAAGCCAGATAAATGCATTTGTGTAGATTATATCTTGCCTAAGTAGCAGTGGTGAGCTTGTTTTCATCTTGCTCTCAAGTTGATATGACTGATCAAAATTAACAAACATAGAACATCTATGACAGATTAAAACCTCATAACATGCGTGTAATATATGGATTCTGTATGACAGCTGTTTCCATTCTGCTACCTGAGCTATGTGGGAACAGCTGGCAAGAAGTGTAAAAAATTGATTATCCAGGAGGAACAAGTTCATTGAAAATACAGTTACTTCTTTTAGGTAGTGTTAATGTCTCCTACAGCCAGTTAGTGTGCACTGCTGTAGGCTTTACATGGTTGTTATTGATTCTTGTGTATGTCCAAGACTGCCCCTTTATAACTGTCAAAAAATACTTACAACCTTCTCAGTGTTCAAAGAAAAAGGTCCTGCTGTTATGACCATATGTTTGTGCTGTGGTTAAAATATATGTAGGTGTATTGTCTGCTAATTTTTTATTGCTGTTTTTTTCTTGTGTTCCAAGCTCTTTATTTTCCAAATGCCATGCTTGGGAATCACTGGTGTTGGCTGAAAAATTTTGAAAGGCTAGGAGTATAGTTTAAATGAAGAAGAATGACAAATACTCCCAAAAGTTTTACTGCACCAAGTACCAAGTTTGGGATTGGTTTTTTTTGTTTGTTTGTTTGGTTTTGTTTGTTTTTTTTTTTAATTTTCCCATGCTTGTGTATAATTCCCAATGAAGCTTCCAATGTACAATTTGGAAAAATTAAACTTACTGGAGATGCTTCAGGAAAACTGTATTTGTATTTTGTCAGATAAAGCCTTCTTTATCTTTATTTAGTTCTGAAGTCACTCTTCTGTCTTCAGTCAGTTTGATGACTTAAATTTTGACTAGGTGATTCACTACACTGAATTTTGTATATATTGAGAGCTGTTTTTCTCAGATGCCAGTTCTACAACATCCAAACTTTGACTAGGAGACAGAGAATTATTGTACTTAACTGAAAATAAACTCCAAGAGATGCATGTGATAATGGACAAATAAATAACATTGAAATGCTAATAAATGGTACTATATATTTGCAATATGAAATTCAGATTAGGGAAGTATATGATTGCAGGAGATGTTTTGAGTGAAGAACCTTGTTCACATGTACAGCAAAAGCACTCAAGGATGGACTCAACTCAGATTTCTAGGGCAGTATTATCACTTTAGATTACAGATTGCATATGTAACTTTACTAAAGGAGAGGAGACAGTGTAAAACCATCCACGGTTCCTCATGCTGCAGTGTGCTCATGTCCTTTTCTTTCATTTAGCTTCTTTACTTGTGGCTTTGCAGTGATTTACCAGATGAAACAAAACCATGTAGTGAGCAATTACCACTCCTGAGGTAGAGGGTAGCTCTTAGTCATTAATTTGTCTGCTGTTGTCTGTCTTCACTTTAGTCTTGTTACCTTCCTTGACTTTGCACTGTGCACATGTTGCTTTTCATTTCCTTCTTTCTATCCAACTGACACCTATTTCTTGGATTGCATTAGAGTGTATGTCAGTGGCAGATACTTATTCTGGAAATCCATGTCCTGAGATTAATAAACAATTTATTTTCTTAGCAGAACTGGCCAGTTGTTGCTTTAGGACAGGTCTGTGATATCCTGTGGTCATCTGAATGTGCTTCCTAGAATAGATAATATGTTTTTCAATGCAGCATTCAGCTGAACGACCCTCACGTGAAACTTAGCTCTGAAATCTAATTAATTCACAGAGGGAGGAGTAGGTACAAAGGAAAAGATAGTGAGGCCGTGACAGAATCCTTAAAGACAACTTCTGTTACCATGAATGAACACAATGCATTCATTTTAGCCATCTGGTAATCAGATCCAGCAGACAAATTAGAGAAGGACTACTGGAGAATAGGACCCAGTAAATCACAGATAGATGCAAAATACAGAGACTGCCCCAGCTTTCTCAAAGATGGTAAACTTTAAAGGTGTATTTTAATCCTTTAGAATTACTCTATTTTATATCGTTTAAGATAGGCTACATGTACTGTCAAACTCTATGCAATTTCTTTCCCTTCTCCAGATATAATTCCTATACTTGTGGTAATTTATACCATTGACATAATATCTTCCAGTCTGTCATATTCATTTTGCTGTGGATCAGCTAGCTGTGCTGCTGGTGTCTGATTAGAATTCACTGTGAGGGATTTTATTTGGCTCCTACTGAGGCTAGAAGATGTCTCTTCCTCAGACATTTCCCTTATTTCAGAATAAGTTGAGAGTCATGATAGCACTAAACACTGTCATTCAGTCTCTGGAACTGTGAATGGGACACAACATGAAACTAATCATAAATTTCGGGCAGAAACAGGCAAATTAATTTTTTTTTCTTTTTTTCCTGTTCTGTGTATTGTGTTTGCTGTCAGGACTTGCATTTTGGAAATCATAAGTGTCAGAGTTGTGTCTTACAAACCTAGGTGATAAAACTCCATATTTGTGCACCTTGTCTTATTTTAAGAGGCATCTGTGGGAGTTTCTGGTGTTCAGTGTCTTTAACATTGCACACAAACATTTTGACATTATTAATGAACCTTGCAGTATATAGCTGTTAATTTTCATATTTTACAAAGGTCTGAAATGCAAAAGTATTTTTATTGTCAGTGGTTTTGGTTAAAAAAAAAAATCTGTTTATAAGAGTTACTTAGAAGAAGAGGAAAAAATTGAGGAGAATTTTAGTCAATTGACTGCAATATGTAACTCTGTGTTACTGTATATAAGTAAGAAATTTTGCATTTGTTCCACCATAATGGGAAGAAGATGGCAAAGGAGAAAATGTTTTCCTTCATTAAAAGCTGAACCTTGTGAAATCTTAACTGTATAAACTGATGCATACAGCTTGCTCATACAGACAGCTGAATTTTAACTTTCTTCCTGTGATTGTTTACAAGTGTGGTGGCTTCCCAGATATGTTTTCTTCTGTTCCAGTTAGCCATCCTTATTGCAGCTTTTATTTAATTTTACTCAGTTTGTCCTTCAGTCCAGCATCTGCATTTGTTTAATGTTTGCAGTTGGTGATTATGAGGTTGATGGATCAGTGGCATTTGATGCTTGTATTTTCTTGGTGCTGAAGTAATGTATTTCTTCTTGAAAGTTCCTTCTGTGCTTCAGTTGTTTTTTGGGTTTTTTTGTTTGGTTTCTTTTTCTTTCCCAAGCGCTTTCCTTTGCTAAGCATCTGAAATGGCAGTATTGACTGCACTTGTGTTCCCAGTCTGTGGTAATGTGAGTCTTAGCTTAGAATGGATCAGTAAAGTAGCTTCCAAAACCCCAAAAAATCTTTGTTATTTGGCTGTTGGTATTTCATAATCTGTAAAAGTTTAAACTATTTTCTTCTTCTACTTCTGCATAGTAAATACTTGAAGTTTCTCAGTGACGATGCCCTTCAGTTGTAGCATATTGAGTATAAAATTTTCTAATGCTGCTTAGATTTGTTAGCCCACAGTTGAATTACATTCACCACCTTCAGCATTTTTTGTGCTTTCAAAGTTAACATCAAATGTAGTTTATTTTGATGATAATGACAGTTGTGATGAAGACAAGGAATTCTGGGCTTAGGCTGAGTATCCAGGAAGAAATATCATTTATTACAGCAAATCATAATGAACCCCATGCAACACACCTAACTGCTGGAGAAAATTTTAAAACTCAACCACCCTAGTCTGTTTCAACAAACACTGTGGTATTTTTATATTTATTTTCTTTTAACGCCTAAGTGCTTGTCTAAGCAGAGACTTACTGTGGTAGTGTAGTGGGCTTGATGGAGGAATTATCTGGTTTCAACATGAGTCTGTCAAAACATAAGCTTGATGTCAGCAACGAGTAGCAATGCTTAAATAACATTCTACAGTATTTTACATGGAATTTGGCTATTCTGCTTGAGAAAATATGCTGATTATTATAACAATGTAAGTATAAATGAAATTTCTTTTGTGCTGTCTCTTCCTTTTAGAGATGTATTCAGGGAATGCATTTTTATTGTAATTTACTGCTATGATAAGTATGATAACTTACAATAGATTGTGATAGGCTTTTTCCTTTGAGATGTGCTAGGTCTGTGTGTGCTTCATAGGAAACAAGATACTGGCAGGAAGCAAAATACCCCTTAAAAAGGACATTTGTTTGAATAACTTCACAATAGTTTCCCATTGATAATTTTTTCCCTAGTGCTCTGGCACCAGTATGTTATGTCATTGGACATGCAGAACTCTCTCACACTGATGAATAGGTTTTATGGCCAGGAAAACACCATGCTGACTATCTTAGCCATAGGGAAAAAGGTGCAGCTAGCAACAGTTAGTTGTGGCCTTTTTTGATGGCCTGAATAACATCCCCTTACTGAAACTCACCATCTTGAGGCATTATGTTTTCTGGAAGTCATAGCTGAAGTGGGATGCATTTGTTGTGGAGAGATGATAGACTCTGTCTAACCAGGAAGCAAATCTGCCATTTACTGGCTTCCAAAATAAATATGGGGAAAAAAAAACCTTTCTCTCTCATAAATACAGAAATCCACAGCTTTATTTCTGTGATTAAAATGCAAAAAAAAGCTTTGTCTAAACTAGCACCAGCCACATGCTGTGTCATCGTGTGATATATTTAGGATGTGGAGTGCATTATTCTGCCATTTCAGGTACAACTTACCATGCATAAACTATTTTGTTAGTGTGTTTTCTCAAGTAACTTACGTGAATAAGTGAATTAGAAACTTTTTTCTTATTTTTTCATTGTGAAATTTGGTCTTCAGGATGACATTCTCCGAAGTGAATGCTTTGTACTTGATGCAGAAAAAAATGTCATCGGCTTTTAATGGAGGTTGTACCTCCTGTTTCTATAGGATAAAATTAGCGAGAATCTGTCGAACATTGTAAAAATATTTAGTTCTAAATGGTCACCTCTATGTTATTATTTTTTTTTCTGATGAAGAACATACATATTTCCTTTTCAGTCCTTTTCCTCCTACCCCAGTAGCCTTTAAATTGCAGATATGTTTCTTCAGCACAGTAATTAGTGAAGTTCAGTCATCGCTCCTTTTATCATGTGATTTTTGTGTGGTTTTTTAGAAGAATGCCTTATTAGAACACTTACACAGCCAGTCTAGCTGCAACAGCCAGGCGGCAATAGCAGTGCCATTTTTCACAAAGAAAATGTTGAAAAGGAGCCAAATGTTTGGTGGCAGAGTCTGTTGCTAGGAAATCAAGTTCCTGAGGCGATTAATGACAAAGCAAGCAATAAAAAGAAGGCAGAATTACAGATTTAAAAGAGAGGGAGAAAAAAAGTGGTTGGTGTTATAATTACCCAAAGAAATCCGTACTCATTAAATTGGCTGTTTTTATGATTGACTTTAATTGGAGGTTAGCTCAGATATTTAGCTCCTTTCCCACCCCTTTAAACACACACATGCACATAATCTGTAGAACTGCAGACTTGTTTTTCTAAGCATTGAGAGGAGCTTGCCCTGTAATTTGATCCCCACTGACAGATGCATTTTCTATGCTGCCATTTTGAATTAACCTATTGTGCAACAATTTTCCTCAGCTCTGTTGAATAAAACATCAAGTCTTATTACCTCAGATGGATTTGATAGAGTAAAAGAATGTACTTCTAGCTGAAGTAGACTATTTGCAATGAGTTCAGTGATTTGAACTCTGCCAACAAGCCCCAATAATTTGTGATGTATACTTAAAGAATGAAAGAGAGAGGAGCCACGTGGGGGGTCTTTTTGGCTGTATGAAGTTCAAACACAAACCTCGGAGTAATATTGTTGTATGTGCTAAGGTTATGTCCTGAGATCAAACCTTTTTAGATAAAGCATGTTAACTGAGATTTTTTACTATTAAACAGATTAGGTTTGAACTAGAGATTCTCTTACCCCAGTAGTTATCCAAACTGTCAGGCTACTGTGGAATTAGAAAAATAAAAATCAATCCCTCTCTCCCAGAAGCCCCAATAGTTGGATTTTACCTCTGAGACTTCTTTTGTGAAGAGAAATTTTCCCTTATAAATTTAGGCTAGAATAAATGATGTTTTACAATTATATTAAATTCCAAATAATTCTGTGATAAGGGGAGAACAGGATTTCACTTTATTCACTTTTCTGCCCAATTAGAAAAACTTACACAGTTGCTTCAACAAAATTTTGGCACAGAAATGGCAAGGCAACTGACCCTGACATTTAAATCCTGTCATGTTTCATTGCTCGTTTCAAGACAATATTCCCTACTTGGAGCAAGTGATAAGTGAGAAAAATAACCTTTTACAATACCTGCAAGTGAATACACAGAAGCTAACTATAAAAACTAAATGATGCCATAGCTCTCCGAATTCTGAACCAAACAGCGAAACAATGGAACTGAGCGTATTCTGTCCAACAAAACCCACATTACTAATCAGATGCCAATGCCAAGCTGTCTGCTTTGTTAAATACCCAGGTTCCCTGAGGCAAGAAGACAGCTGCTATAACTACTATGAAATTTGGTAGCTCAATCTATTTTTGCTACCCTTGGGCTATCAAGCTACTGTTAATTCAGACCACCCCAATTGGTACACTTTAGGGATTTTTTTTTCAAAGTGTTTGTAATTAAAATGATAAAACATCATTATTACTCCAAAGATGTTGTGCACGCTTTGTGTTTGACAGATACCTACAGAGATAAACCCAGCGTGTAATTTTCATTGACATAATGGTTGTGATTGCATTACCCTTTTAAAAGTATATTGCTTTTTAAAGGGGGGTGGGGGAGAAGAAGGGAAAGGCCATGCTTTTATTTCGTTATTAGAATATGTAAATCTGTTGAGATACTAAATCAGTCTCTTGGTTGTAAGGTACTTGTCTGCAAAGACCGAATCAGGCTTTGCAGCAGGCTGGGGAGTGCTGAGAACTGGTGTTCACAAGGGACAGGGACCTGCTGTGCCACCCACAGCTCACTGCAGAGACCTGTGCTCCCAGGTGCCTCTGCCTTTAGGGACACTGACTCTCAACTCATATGTAAAGTCTGGGCAGACTTAACACACTTATTTAAATGTAAATTAAAAAGGGAAGGCTTCATAATCTTAAGTGGTGAGGTGAGTCAGTTGGAAGGGAAATTTTTACTGTAGCTTCTCTTGCATGTCAGGCTTTATTCGATGCTCTCCTTATGAGAGCATAAGAATTTTGTCTGTTACCATGTCAACTTTCTTAGAGCAAAATCTCAAAACGAAAACACCATCAAAACAAGACATTAGAAGGTCTGAAACAATATTGGTTCTGTCTTGTATTAATTTTTGTTTTAGTACTTCTCTGATAACATTTGAAAAAAATAGTTAATTTAACACTGTTCTAAAGACCAAAACTTGAAATCTGTGGATTTTTCTAGTTTGACTTAAACTTGTTTTGGTTACTGATTGATCCTAAATTCATAGTCACCATTCTATGTACAATTGATTGAAATGTGAGGTTCCTCCTTTCTTCTAAAGGACTTGACCTCATTAACATGAGGAAATGTCATAGTCAACATAACCCTGAAATATGTGTTGTTTCTATGTCATCAACTTTTACATTAAAAAAACATACAAATTCTGCAGCAACTGTGCTCTGTTTTACATGAAGAAAGTTTATTTTTTTAACAGCAAAGACTGTGCATAACTTTAGAGCTAAGCTATTTATGATAGCCCACTACTTGGTCTGAAGTGAAAATTACAGTTTCATTTCTTGTTTACTTGTGTAATAAGACAGTGCAGTTGTTTAAATACAAAACTTTTTTTTTTTTTCTTCAGAATCTTATGATGAATGATTTGCTTTGAAATGAGCATTGAAGTGATAACATTTGGGCATGATATTTCAAAGCCCAATTTTTCTTGCAGTAAAATTTTAGAATGATAAAATATGCATGCACATAATGCAAGGAGATTCAAATATGCTACTTCTTATCCCAAAACTTAAACTATATGAGGGGCATTGATCTTCACTGTAGACTGTAGATGCTTTGAAATAACAGAAGAGGAACCTGCAGGCTACTTTTTGATTCTGCAAGAAACAATTACTGTTTTAGAAAGTAAAAATGTTTTTACAGCATAGCTAATCAACATCATAAAAGTCTGTCAAGAAAATTTTTGTGCTACCTTGTGCTTAGTAATGGTGTACTTGGAGTAAAAAAAACATTTTGCAAAAATGCTTCTGCATGGATTTTCATTGTTAACATATTAAACACATAAATAGTATGCCTTGCAGATTGAGCTTTTTACAACTTTGTGATAAATTCTTTGGCCCTTTAGGAGGCAGAGAGGCTGAGTCCTGCCAGCTTTGTTTGTTATCAGGTTTATTTGAAACAGGAATTGACTGATCCCAAAAGCAGGCTCTGGAAGTTCATTTGAAAGGAGCTACTGAGAAGTTTTTGTGGTGTGGCTTTAATCCTCCTGGTTGTCAGACTGCTGTTCAATCAGCAGTGCACCAGGTCACCTTGGTAAATGTGCTTCAGACTGTCTGGTTTGGTCAAAAGAAAGAAGACCCTCCTTTTTTCTTTTCTTTTTCCTTTAATTAAGGGTAGAATGCTCAAGGAAATACTACATTCTCTGAATAAGTAATAAGTGCTGGTTTTGAAGAATTTTTTTAATTTGGAGAAGTGGATGTGAGACACTATTTCTGTCTAAGGAGTATACAGACCATCATGGTAACAGGTAGTGCTTGACAGATAAAACATGATTTTAGCAATATGAACAAGATAAAAACACCAGTACTAATCCTTGCAAAGGTTTGACTTAAACAAAAGATAAGGGCCCTTAGAGTTTTTCCATAATAGAAGGATTTTGCTGATGCAGCTGCTGTGGAAAACCATCTAGGGGATTTACACTTCTTTCTGGCATAAGCACCCTAATATAGAGGCACTTTCTAACAGCTGCTGCACCAGCAGAAGTGCTGTCACCTTCCCAATCATACTTGCACCATGTTTCTATTGGCAGGACTATGTTGGTTAAGGATAATGTGTTTTTTTCATGTTTCTAAATAATGTAGCTGCTTGAACAAAATAATTTACTAAACACCTGGCCATAGTATTCAGCATAAATACTCAGACCTCATGGTCCATAAATATTACAAAGCCAAGTCACAAGATTTCCCATGGTTAGTACATGGCTAACAATTCTCACCCTTGAAGCTCTGTAGATGAGAAGTGTCTTGTTTCCACTTTTTATGCTGAAGTTGTGGAAGTTGTTTTGCAGAATGCCACTACTCTTAATAGTTTTTACCAACTATGATATTGCCAGATGCAATATAACAATACTTTCCTGCAAATTTGAAAATGGTGGGAAACAGCAGTTAACAGTATTTATCATGAAATATGCCTCAGCATATGCCTGTGAACATGTCTTTTTAAGACCATATGGAGTATAATTGGTGCTGAACAACATTGAGGTGTTTTGTGAAAAGTAAAGGCTAAGCATTATAAAGAGTTATAAAATCTGAAAGAATGAGGCAAATGTAAGAAATGGGAAAAGGAGGGCAGTACTGAATACTCTGTCTTGCTCTCTGCATAACCTGATGTGAGAAATCACAGTATTTTTCTTAGATTTTTCTTCACAGTAGGGTTAAAATGAAGAAATTCAGCAAAACAGTGGCAGGTAGTAGATATGGAAGATTGTGTAAGTAATTGGAATGAAGCAGAGACATCCTTGTCATCTACTGAGGGCACCCAGGCCAATACTGGCATTTATAGCTGTGCATACTGTCATTGATCACAGCAAAGTAAGGTACGAATGAACTCTGTTCCTTAAATATGAATTTCCCCTGTCCTTTGAGGACTGTAGTCAAAGCAAACTACTTTTTATTTGTTTAGTTATTAAGATAGCTTATTTCCAAGAGGAAAAATTCCAATTTAGAATTAATAGAGCAATGTACTAAAATTTAAATTCCTCTTTATTTAATTTATTTTAATCATGAACTACAACTACAATGCAGAAAAAAAATTGCAAACCAGAAGTGACTGAAAATTTTCAACAATATGAAGGATCTCATTTTCGCTGAAGAAAGAAATTTTCAATGAGTGTGTATATAAAGGATAGCAAGTATTCATTCCCCAGAACCAGTGCTGTCCCTAAGTGCTTCTTTATACTGCTGAGAATGGGCTGAAGAGAGTTTCTGCTGAGGACTGTAGATTCTTATCTGCCTAATTGAGCCATCATTTGTTGACATGAGGGAAATCATGTGATCTGCCTTTAATGCATTTCACAGTAACAGCAGAAGTGGAAAATGTAGTTCATGGAAGAGGAGAAGAAAATGTAAAAAATTTTTAGACTATGAAATATTGTGAAATTTGTATTGCAGCAGAGTCAAATGTTTGAACATTAGAATGGTAAATACATTAAATAAAATAATCAGATTCTAATTATCTTGAAAACATTGAATTTCTTTCTATTACAAAGCCTACAGACCTTCAAAATATGAATTTAATAAGTACTTAGTTTTATCGGTATGATGATAAAATTATGTCAGTAAAATTGAAAGCATGTGTCATCTTTCTTTTCTTTTGAGTAAAAATGTCATAGTAATCTGCTCAATTGCAGAGTTGGTACCAAGTGTTGCACAGTGGTAAAAGTAACAACATCCAATATTATGATTTAGTCGAGAGATATCAGAAAAGGTTATTAAAACCCTCTGTAATTGGAGGCAGATTCTCTGCTTTATTCAGTCACTCCACCGTATCAATTTTATATTAAACTTCAGTCATGCTCCTCAACCAAATATCCCATTTTATAGAATGTAGAATTACATGTTTAACAATTGTCTTGTTGGAGTTTTTTACAGCATCAGGCTGAATTGATCTCAGCTGTAAGAAAGTTAATTTCAATTTTGTTTTAAAAACATGGGAGTATTGGCTGTTTTGATGATAAAGTGACATCATAAGTTGGAGGAGAGGGATACAGCAGCAAAACCACTTTAGAGTTATATCTAGACATTGAGTAACCTGAGATTGATAGCATTGTGGAGACTTTTTCACTAATTAATAGATAATCTGATGATCTGTCTGCTGATTTTCATATCACTAGCAGTCATGTCACCACTGACCTGGCAGGAAAGAGTGTCAGAAGAGTACTCCAGTCCTTCTGCAACTGTCAGAAATCTCCTCTGTGTTTTCTGTAGGAAAAGAGTTGGCAGCTGGGAGAGAACTGCATGTGCTTCTCTTGCTTTAGTCTTGTCTAGACATCCACGTGTGGCTGCTGTTGGGGATGCTGTACTGGACTAGGAAGGACTTTGAACTGATAATTTACTATTGCAGCTTTTAAGTTCAAAAGATTCATGGCTTGCACCTCTCATTCTTGCTTTTTGACCTAGTGTGAGAACTGAAATGGAAACAATAATGAAAAGTAAGACAAAAGCGTCAGAGGTTAAAAAGAGAAGTATAAATCTTTAGATATTGGGGAAGAAATTCTCCTGGGCCTGTTATAATGTGGTGTCTTTCTGTTTTGCATGAAAAGAATATATGTGCTTTAATGTTTTATTTTCAGAAATATTGTGATAATGTTAATATAGTAGGATACAGCTTACATGTTGGTGAACCATGGTAGAGCATTTAATTTGTTTTCCACACTGTTCAAGCTCTTGGTTTTAGAGTTGAAAATAGATTTTGTTAAGCTATAATTGTTTTAAACTTGTGTTACCAATTAGAAAGCCACTCAACAATTAACATCTGCCCTGAAGGCAAATGTTTTAATTCAGATGGTACAATGTAATAACATCTAAGTAAGTAGAAAATTCCAGGATGAATTTAGACTTTTACATGTAGAAGACAACACCCAGCATGTTATCCAGGACATGAATTCCATTTTCTTATCTGTAGGCTATAAATGGTCATAACACCTAAAAAGCTCTAATTAAATCAAGTCAATATATGTTTGAGCTGCTGTCAGAGTCATCCTTGCCTCCATGTTTACTCATATAGAGGAATAGTTTAGACTTTTGGACAGAATGCAGGATATTTTGGTGCTGAGTGACATTTGCCAGCAAGGAAAAGTATTTCCACATTTCTTCCCATTCTCCTCATTTCAGCCCAATTAGATTAGAATGGTGCAAACCTTGGGCATTGCTCTTGTTTGCTCTTCTTTTATTCATAAATATATTTGTGCATATGCAACTGATGAATCAGTTGGAATTTTGAAAGTAATTTTTTCCTCCTTCTAGCAATAATTAGGCAGTATTGTTACAGTAAGAGGGTTTTTTTCCAAAAATCTAAGCTCAGTCATCATCTTGTCTTTTCAATCTTATTAGTACTGTATATATTATAATGCTAAAAGTAGTCACTGACATTTTATTGTAAATAGACACTATTTAATACTGCGTCAGTTTTACAGCACTGTCTTGTCCTCTTGTTACAATTCAGAGAAGTTTTCAATTTAACGATAGGCTAAGTTTAAAATTTATACAAAATACATTTTTTTACATGGAATTCCTGAAAGCTGCTTCCACTAGCAGGAAGCTGGAAGACTCTTAAAACAAGAAAAACAACCCCCCAAAACCTGAATATTATTGTGTGGTTGTGGTTTTGGTTTTGCCAATTTAAAATGTCTAGTGGAAATCAATTTCTGGTTTTAGTACAGCAAGAAAACTGAGATCAAGATAATAACTTTGGTTTGTTGATATGGCCACTGGCAAAAAATTACTGTTGCAGAGTGAGTCATCTGTACCAGAAGGACAGCAGTAGCCCACAGCTAAATAAAAAGAAATATCAGTTACTTTGTGTGTACTCTTATGTTCTGCTTATGTGCATTCATTATTTTGGATGAAATAAGATTAAATACTTATTATGACCTCAGTACCCTGAAAAACTGCGTTATGAATCAGGCCAAATCTTACACGAAAATCCTGTTCAGACTTTGGGCCAAATCTAGGATGTGTTTACAGTCCTTTCAAGTTGAAAAGCTGTAGCTAAATACGAAGTTTTGATGAAAAGCATAAAATACGTTAGGTGTAAATTCTACATGAGTATTATTTGCTTGGAGTTCTGTTTGCCTTCACTGCTCAGTTTGCCTAGCAATACTCAGAAATGCTGACTGCCCTGGAATGGATGATGGTTCAAAAGGAAGCCTTGTGCAAATTAGGGGGAGTTAATATTTGCCTGATATGACAAATGCATAAGGAGTTTCAGAGCAGGCGTAAAAGTGGTTCCCAAATTAAAATCTCTTGTTTAAAAACAATGAAAAGCTTTTAGAAATCCTGTGAAACATTGTGAGTTCATCTTCTGTGTAATGTTTATTGCCACAAATGTTTGAGAATATATTATAATAAACTACCCAGTTCTTCCCAGATGTTAAGGATTATTATTAATGACTCATTTGGCTTTGTAATTGCCATAAAATTTTTTCATTACCAAAACCTCTGATGAGAAAACAGCTTTCCCAAAATTTCTCAGTACACTGGTTTTTATATTGAACTTTATAGGTTGTTTGTTTTTCAAAAGCTCTTAGCTTGTAATGTCTGATATAAAGTGGTTTTTTGTCTAAAATTCATTGTAAAAGGGCGCACATATGGTTGATCTGCCTTTGTCTTATTTTGTATAGCCTTGTTTGGCATAATGTTTCAAATAATGGAATACCACAGATCCTTCAACCCCCTAATACTCTCTGCTGTTTTGGTAATAATGGGCCAGAAAAATTGGATTTCATTCTTTCATCATCTTTACTCCCTCTAACTTGCCACATTAAAAAGATTGCTGCCATTTTGCAACAAAATCCTGGATTTTAAGTGTATGGAAGCAGAGGGCTCACACTGCAAGGATGGTTGGTATAGTCTCCAGAGATTCTTTTCTTAAAATCTCCTTCAATATAATGTTCTCTATACTTTGTCATTTATTTTATAGTTTAATTTGCTCGTGTCACATGGAAGATTTCTGTTGCTTGCTGTAATTCGATGTAAAATATAAAAATTCATCTTGTCATTCTTGGAATCCCTCCTGCTGATGAGCTGCAGGATTCGGTAGCCCACAGTCACATGGGCCTTTAAAACTGAGTCATGGACATCATAAATCGTCTAAAGAGCTGTAATGGTACAGTCTGCAGCAGTTGTCATACATAGGAGGTGTGACTTTTTTCACAGCATAGAAGGAAATTAAATGAGAGGGGGCAAAGAGCATGTTATAAGAGAGTTTAGAGTACCATAGGTAATGCTACTCATGTTTTTATTCAATATATTGGAGATACTTTGTTAGGATGTGGGATACCTCATTCAGTTTACAGTGTGGTTTTCCTGAGAGGGTAACATTGGTTAAGCACAATAAAGCAAACAAATCATTTTCTGCAGACATATGTGGTTAAAGTTCAGTGATTGTTGGCATTAGGAGCCCCAGACCAGCAGTGGTTGATGTGCCTTGTGCTAATGTGAGTGCCTGTGGTTGGTGGTTCAAATGTAGCTGTAAATCTAAGTGTAATTTTTCTCCAGTTTTGCTTGTAGTTTTGTTATATACATCTCATATCTCTTTTATAAGAGATTATGTGCTAGTAAGATCACCCAAATATTTGATGCATTATGTTGACTATGCTGCATAATTGCTAATTAAAATTTTATTAAAATTTTATTCAACACTGTCGTGTTCATAATGGATATTTGAATTTTTAATATAAATGTTAGTGAGTTTAATAAAAATATAACTTGTCATCTGACTCCAGCAAGCTAATCCTAAAAAAAAAAAAAGGAAAAATAATTTTATTTCAGAAAATAAATTTTCACATACTAACAAGTCAGGTGCAAAATTAAGCACACTTTCAAGTTGCTGCTTTGTCAAAATGGATTTAGTTTGGGAAATTCCTGTGGATTTAAGTGAATTCTCCCAAGAAGTGGTGTACGTGACAGAAATAATGAAAACTACTTAACTTGCTATGAAATGCACAACATTTATTATCACTTTCAAAGCTGGTATTTCATGCAGTTGTAGCTGTTTATGACTGGCTTGAAAGCAGTTGGATAAGGCAGCTTTCAGAGGTGGCCATGCTGCTCCAGCTGGGATGTAGCAGGACTATTGACAGTTGGATTTAGCTAAATGGGAGTTGTGCTTCTTTGAGCAATGCTTTGTTCAGGAGTACTTTGTGCTCTGATTGATCTTGATAGTTTAAGGTGCTCTCTAAACTTACAGGGACATAGTTTAATACAAATGTTCAGGCATGGTTTGGACAAAGTTACTGTCATTGATTTTCCTTTTAAGTTCTAAAACAAGAATTAGCTTCAGACCCTCTAGTTGCTTTAAATCAATGCTGTTTATTACATAAACTCTTTTCCTTTCTTTTATATCACCTTCATTAGATAATCAAACATATATAAAACAGGGGTTTAGATACTGTTCATTTTCTTTAAACTATTTTCTTCAACAGAATAAAACAGAAATGTAAATGAGAAACAGAACTGTGGAACAAAGCAAGAGCAACATTTACAACTCTTGAGTGAGCAGGAAGTGCTAAGGGAAGAGTAGATCGTAGCCATCCTATAAGGAAATATGCACAAAATACTCTCTCAGCTTTCAGTAATCTGCAACTCAAAGTCTTCCTCAGCTCAAGGCAGTGATATGTTGCTCGAGAGTTCTTGAGGTTTATCAGTTTTCTACAAGTAAATGTATATAACAGTTTTTCAAACTTCTCCCTTTGTGGCCCCCTGGAGTAACAAGTCATACACTTGAGTAGTGTATGGATGAAGTAGAATTTTTTAATTTTAAACTTGCCACGTGGTGGATGTCCTTTAGTCCCCATAGTATCAGAGACACTGAGCAATTGCTCTCTGTGTCCTTCGTGAAGCTCGAAGCTGGGTGTGCTTCCAGAAAGAATGATTTTGTATGAGGTGGTTGACGTGGAGTAAGCAGTGAAAGGAGAGTGGCCCCGTATGGATCTCGTTATGTGGGCAGGTTGTGAGGAAACACTTGCAGCTTCTGCAGTGGAATGGGCTGATGTGTGCAAAGGCTGTGAAGTCTCAGGCTTGCCTGCAGAGGCCAGGCAATAGCAGCATGGCAGTCACTGTGCTGTTAGCATCACTAGTGTTGAATGTACACTGAGGGAGTGGCAAGGTGTCCTTTCATTCTAAAAACGTGCATAAGCTCCAAGTACAGTCTTGCTGTGAGTTACCGAGGAGTACAAACTGTGTTGGGGATGAGCCTTGATCTTGGAGATCTTCAACCTCAATGGCTATAATTCTATTATGGTCTAGTTTACTGTATATTTTGCAATGTGGATAAGCCCTAGTACAGCAAGTGTACAAAGATTTGTATTTCTTTTTCTGTATTAATTATTCTCCCATTTTTTCAATCTAATAGAAAACATAGTATCTCTTAATTATATGATGCCACATGATTGTGGCATCCTGGCTAAATTTCTTAGTTTTGGTTATCTTACTCTCTTGTCATACACCAGGTCTGCCTGCAATTACAGAGTCCTGCTTCTGGCTCCCAAGAGCTGAATACTGTATTTCAGCTGAGGATATATGACTGTAATTTATTCAGAATTATTTCCCGAATTTTGCAATTGCTGAGCAATGAGATTTTCTCAAAAAGGTAAATTTTGAGGGTGTATCTGACTAGTTTTTTTCCTTTCTTAAATACTCTGGTGATGGAGAATTGGAGACCAAAAGATAGAAGAAAAAAAATCATTCGTCTTTTGGGAGGGTAAAGACAAAATGAATGAATTAATTACCAGCATGTGAGAATAGTCCATGCCTTAAAGCCTCAGTCAGTATGTCTGGTTTGGTGCTGCTGGTGAAGAAGAGGGCAAACTGAAAGACTCCTGATCAGCAATCAGTTTGCTTGTTTGTAAGTGCTTTCTGATAATTTAACTTTCAGGAAGTTGAAAATCCCATATATAAACAAAGAATATCAATCTCCCTTACATTGTTTTGCATTGATATGCAAAGGGGTTTTTTTTAAGTTGTTTTGTGTTTTTACGTTGTTTAGACAATTCACAAAATGTTGCATATGTGGGTATCTCCCAAAAGTGTCGACTTTTTTAAAAGCCTAAGACTATTGTACACCCAGTAGCAGTAAGGTAAAACAAACAAACAACAAAGAAAACACAAAACAATTGTCCCAAAACAACAAAACAAACTTGGTAATTATAAAATGTGGGCTGCTACACATGGCTGAATGCCAGAACAGTCAGTCATTCACAAAGAATCAGTTGTAGCCTGAAAAGAGTTTTATCACACTGCCACCCTTCTATACCTAACCCTTGCAATTGACTGTAGCTTTGCTCAAAATGAGACTAAAAAATAATTTCATATTTTCTTAGCACCAAATATTCTTACTCATACAGGCTGTTTGTACACATCACTTATGATTTGTAATGTTAGATTTACAGATAAATATAACAAAGTAATCAGCAACTACTTTGAAAAGAAAATAGTGGGAAGACGAGGTGGATGTGGTAGCCATTCAGTGATGCTTTGTGGCCTGCCTTTTTGCAGGGTAGCTCACTTCTTAAATAGTCTGAGTGTGGCTTCTGTGAAGTGTGAACTGGCTGTATTTCTGCCCATTTAATTTAGTTTATTTTTCTTTGGATATGGTCTTAGTGGGACCTCAGCAAAGCCATGCCAGTGTTTTGCCTTGTCTTCCATAAGAGCCTGTTCTGATTTTTTTTCTGTACAGATCTGCTAATTTGTTTTGCCCCCTCAAAAACTCATTCACACCTTTTTATGTCTGTTCTTGAATTACAAATATACATTTGTCAGCGTAACCTTTGCACACGCAGCCTGGTGTGGAATAAATGTTAATGTGCAATGTTTGCACTCAGGCTGAGTGCTCCCTAGAAGGGCCCTGTGTTCCTGTACAAGGACACTGTGTACATTTACACTGCTGGCTCAGGTTTTCTCAGCTCAGGTTGGCTCACTGGAGGTTACTTACCTTGAGTGGGGGTGGACACACAGTGTGCAGAATAGCACCTGAGCTGCTGTGCCCTGGCATTTCTGTACCTGGTGTGGGACACAGCTGCCTGCCTCGTCACAGGGTAAGCTGAAACACTGTCCCCTGTGTCTCCTAAGCAGTTGTGTTAAAGCTACTCAGTCCTTTTGGGGCACATAATTATATGTGGGAGAGAATTAGAAGTCTTGTCATGGAGCTTGTCAGCATCCACATTCAGAGTAGTTACATTAGCGGGAACTGGGTTGTTCTAGGTTGACTATTATTGTATTATAAACATTCCTGCTGCAGCAAAATGCATCCAGCTGACAGTCTTCTTCCCTTTCCACCCTCAGCACCATCCAAAAGCTAATGTTCACATTCAGAATTGAGCTCTGAAATATTTAAAAAAAAAAATCCTTCCAGAAAAAAGGCTAATGGTTAGCAGTAACATTGTTGCCACTTCAAGAATTGTTTTTTTCCTGTGAATTACTGTTTGTAGCATAAGTCTGCTCATAAATACCAAGCATATGTTCTCAGGAAAGTCTGGAGAGTATTTTTTTAAAGATACCAAACAAATTGAGTATTCCAGTTCTTTTCTTTTAAAACAAATATTTTCTGGAAGACTAGTCTCTCACAAAAGTGGATATTGATGTGGTATCCATGTGGGACAGAAAAGGATTGTTTGAGCTCACTCAAGTGAAGTCTTCCACCCCTTTTGTAACAAATACAGACACCAGTAGATGAATGAGTGTTACAGCTGGTGCCTGTCGTGATCACATGTTCTGCTTATGGATCTTGTCTTACTCTAGACTTGATGTATTACAATAATTGAAGTAATAAACTTCACAGTGAAAGATTCAAGGAGTAAAAGATACAGCTTCTACTTAGGCTTGAAAAGCCTCCCTTTTATTAAATTGAGGGTTTGAGGTTTAGGACAGCAGTATTTCTGTGACTTTTTTTAAAGAAAAGACTGAAATGTCTGCTCTATTTCTGGTGAGTGTAGGTGTAAGGAGGCAGCATTCTGTTAAACACATGCAAATATAACAACATTCTGATAGGAGTAATATTAATTTATAAAAATTTCCTTCACATGTGAATAATAGATAAGGCTAAAGTCTTACACTGAAGTTTCTACATGGCATATCCATTTCACAGAGGAGCTTAATCCTTTCATAATGATGCTTTTAACTCCAGAAAAACAAATGAATAGGTTACTGAAATTGATGTCCTTAATTCATATTTTTCCATCTAGTAGATTCAAATGGTTCTTCTTTCAAGTGACCTATGCCCTGTACAGCCTCAGTATTTTCATGTGTGGTCTGCAGCCCGTAACAGAAAGAGGAATGTCTGTGCCGTGGAAAGAAGGAGAAAAGTAACAGATGTCTGTGAATGCAAGGAAGTGTTGTGGAAGGAGAAATGGGGTGCAATATTATCTACAGCTTTATAGAGATTTCTGTGGGAACTTGACACTTCTGGAGTGCTGGCTCCCCATCCTAATGTCACAGAGCACAATACCTGCCTGTTGTAGGAATCCTGCTTATCCTGGCATCAAACTCTCATATTTATTTGGAGAAAATGCAAGGTCTCAGATTCAGCAAGTCTTCCATAAAACAAAACAAATCCATCTCTAAAAGAAAGCCAACCCCCATGAAAAAAAAATCACTGAAGAAAATTAGTTTACCAACTAGTTTATATTCTTTATTGTTGCTTCCTTTTTTGTGTGTGTTTCTGTTGTCACTGTAATATCCTGCCTTTTCTTTCAACTGTGACTTTTTCATACATTTGCCACTTCACAGATGAAACCACTGTTAATTTAACTTTCTTGTGAGTTCAGTGCTCTTATTATTCTTTAATAATGCATCAGCATTAAATATTTCTTTAGAAAATAGTGAAAAAGATCATATTCTGCTCCATAAGGCTACCTGAGATAAATATACAGGTGTGATACTACGTTTTCCCTTTGAATCCTGGGGTGTCCATATGTCTTAGGAGTAAAACATTGACAGGAAAAACACATACAAGACTAATATCTAGTTCTGTTTCCCTAACAATCTTCATCAATCAGTACAGCTTTCAAAGGAGTTAAATGCCAGTGATGTGTTGTTTAGCGAGTTTGCTTTATCCTAGAATCAGGTGGTGCTAATGTTGCATTAACTGGTGCAATGTACCTGCAATTTCTTCCAGGATAGTTGCAGTACTATTTAAATGTGGTTTGTAAAAGTACTATTTTACTAGAGTCAGGCCAGTCTGAAATCTTGCATTTCCCTGGTGCTAAGCTTGTTTGTCCCTGAATTGCAGCATATGTCTGCCATGGTATAAGGTGTTCAGGAGGATGTACTTGATCTTGGGGACTTAAAAGCAAAAAGAACACTTGTAGCAATATTGACATCGTTAAAAAAAAAATCCCTGAGAATTGGGTATTATGAATGGATTTTGTATATGGGGATAATAATAGGTATTTAGGGTGCAATTTGTAGTGAGGGGATCTTAAAATATATTTTTGGAGTTTTTTTCTTTCTCTTTCCTCGACTTCTTAGCATGCTGTAAGGTCAAAGATGGAATTATTGTCTATATGTTAGATCCTGCTGTAGTGCTGGTTTTTTTCAGCATCCAGTCTTGTATTACAGAAAATACTAGCAGAATAATGTATTCAATTCTAATTTGTGAAAAGCTCAGTTATAATCTACAAAGAAAAGCATCTGGTTTGCTACAGTCTTTCTGAACATTTGAACAGCTGTGTGTGTGTTTCAGCTTCAAGCTGATCTCTCAAAAATGTGTAAATTCATGCTTTACACAGTTCTGTCATAAAATTCAGTTGGTTGCATTACTTATGTGCCCTTTTCACAGCATTCTCTCACCTCCCACTCATCTTTAGCAAACCTCTGTAGTTTTTCCTACTGATTAAATTGATGCTTAGAGATGAGTAGAGAGTAGTGAGCTGCAGGCTATGCTTCTTGTGGGTCTGATATGACCTTTGAAGGCTTGTGGTGATTTGTGGGTGGGCTCTTTATTTACCTGTTTGAACCTGGAGGTGGAGTTGGCATTCAGAAATAGAATGCAGTTCTCAACACCTGGCATGGAAGCCTGAACACGAATCATGACAAGAAGGTAGCTGACTCTCCCTTCTGTGCTGGTTTTAGATTTGAGCTTGTCAATAAACTTCCTGTCCTGTTTACTTTTTCAAACTAATAATTTTGCTTCATGATGGAGTGAAGGGTGCCTTAGCACAGGAATGAACATTTAAACCCATGCATCTTTGGACCAGTAATGTTACAGAGGTGAAGTGTGAACAGGGAGCCAAGACAGTAAGTGGAGTTTTTTACAGCTGCTGGAATGTACTGAGTGCAACAAACATAAAGGGTAAAAAGGATTACATGATCCATAAAAATGTTGGCCCAAGCAAGCACAATTGTTGATCTAGAGTGGATGGAAATCACATATATTATCTTCCTCAGATTTTTCTGACTCAAGGTTCTGAATATGTAAATGTTACTGTTACTCAGTACTTAACTGTGAAATTCACTAAGATATTTGATCCTTAGTTTTTAATGATGTGATATTACATGCATTTAAATGTATGCCACACCTCTTAGTATATGCTGTCTGATGGGAAAGGGAACTAAAGAAAACCTTCCCTGTCCTGACAAAGTAAACAAGGAATTCCCTGAAATCTGCTTTTATAGTAATACTTTGTATCAGAGTTTGGTTTCTGTTCCTATAAATGTTGAATTCCTCTTAAGAGTGCCTTACATCTTTTATTGTAAGGCTATTTATGTATAAAGATGTTACTGAATTTACTGCTTGTTGTCCATTTTCACCATTGAAATCCAATTTTAAGGCTTGGGGTCAGCATTTTTCAGTTTGCAAAACTGTAATCCTTGAAAAATATTGTACATAAAATAGCAAGCTGTTTTGTATTTGTGAGAAGCTGAGAAAGTTATTACTCCAGCTTTTGCCAAGTAAGATGACTAAAAAAAGAAAAGTTTATCATAGAGGATTACAGAAGGAACAGATTTATGGCAAGTGTCTGATATATACCCAGTATCCTCATGTTCAACTAAACCAGACTTGCCCTGGGCCTTCTGGGGCACAATGCCCTGAGCAAGTAGCTTTCGACAGCTTTTTCAGGAAGCAATATTTTTCTTCAGAAAGAGGGTCACTTCACTGTTTTTCTTTTTCCTTCTCTCCTGTCTTATCTTTTGAGTTCAGGAAGTATTTTAAATTTACAGCCAGCTTTGAAGGCATGAAGCAAGTTCAGCCCCAGAAGTATTTCCTGTTATGGCATTAATCTAATTCCATGAAAGTAGAACTGATTTTTCATCTGTAAAGTAAAGTGCCTGGAGCAGCAGACCATTACTCTAGGTTATCATGATAAAGAGGCTTAGTTTTGACACCAAAGTGTTTATCAGCATAACCAGGAGAAGATTTCATCCTTTTTGTTGAAAGAGATATTAATGGATTATAATATTTCTTTGCTTCATGGAGACAATGAGTTCATATTGAAAATGTTGACCCGAAATAACAATGTTCCCATAACATATTATAAGTTAATTTATCTGGAAAGCTACCAGTACCTGGGGGAACTAGTTGTAAAATAATAATGTAGTGAGCAAGTGTGTCCTAAGTACATGATAGTGATAATTTCAGAATTATAAAATAGTTTCAGAGCTCTAGCTGGAGCTGCTGTTTGCTTTATGGTTTCAGTGATGCCTGTGAGTGCAGTTAATCTGATCTGCCTCATTTTAAGGATGTTGCAAAATGTACTGCATAATAGCACTCATATACTGTAGATGAGAACAACTTCCACACCTCTTTTAGTGACTAAAATGATGTTGCCTTTATGTTTCTAGCAGTGCTTAAAGCATTCAGCATTTAACTAGAAATCTGCAACTACTTATACTATATTCCTTATTTGTAAGACCACCTTTTCCAGTGTTTAAGATTTTTTTAGTATTTATGTTTTAAAGAAGTAGTTTGAAGTTAAACTTGTCTGTGAAAACAGTAGTAGTGCCAGCTTGAAACCTTGACTGTACCCTGGGTGTGTAACTGTACAAACTACATGTGCAAATCTGTTTCAGACTATGGGAGCTATAAGAAATCTCAGAGTGCAGTTCTTCCCCAGTCTGTATTTAGGTGTTGTCTTCCCAAATTAGCATTCATCTCCATATTTGTTTGCTGTCACTTTAGAACTACAGATGAAGTGTATTCGCTGGTCTTGTGAATGTTAATATAATAGTAATTTTTACTTCATGTGTCATGAATAGGTTCTGATATGGGAGTACCTGAGGACTAGAAGGTGATGCATTTTTTCCTCACTGACCGCTTGGGAAGCATTGCCTTTATTTTGCATGGGAAGGCAGGAACCTAAATTTGTGCAGCCAGCAGGGAGGAGCACGCCCCAGGCAGGGATAGCAGCTAAAACAGGGTTCTGCAAGCATAGAAAAACCAGAGATGCATGGGCCAATTAAGCTGCAAATACTCAAGGTTACAGGAATCCCCAAGAGTGACTTCAGACTTGAAGGAAACAGCGTTAAGAGGCAGAAGGAAACACGATTCTGAGTGTGAGTAATTTTCAGGGATGGCAAAACATGAGCCTGTGGCTGGTGTGCAGGAGCCAGAGTAGAGGGAGGGCAGCAGGATTGTCCTGAGGATCAGCAGACCTTGAAAGCCTCCTAGCTGAGGGGGGGTAGCAGTGCAGTCTGCTCTTGATTCCCTGCTCTGTCTACCACCAAGTGCCAGTCATAGAGGTGGTTTATTTCAGAAAAACTGTCTTATACCTTCAGTAATTAAGCTGTGAATTCTGTATCAATTGATTTGGTCATTAAAAAAAAAATAAAATTGCTACGTGGCATAGTATGGTTGTATAGCTATGTGCAAATTGATGATTTTTAAAAGTGCTTGCTGCATTTCCATGACAGACAATATAGTCTTAGTCTTTGAGAACAACAAGAAAGCAGTGTTTTCCCATATCTATATCTAAAAAAGTTTAGGTAATTTCTGTACCTTGCTCATGGAGAGTATAGTGTATCCCAAGCATGTTCTCCCTGTCCTTAATTCGTGTTTTCACTTGTGTACTGATATAGTCTGTTGGGCTGCACTCTGAAGTGAAGCAGGGAACTGAGCTGAGTGAAAGAAACAGAAAATAAATGTTGGGGTTTTAGCTGATCACTGAGCAACCCCTCAAACATTTCTCCCATAAAACTAGCCACAGTTTGGGAATATTGAAGAGCAATTGGGGAAGGTAGAGGTTAGGAAGTTACTTGCCCTAGCACTGCTGATAGTAAAAGTGTGCAAGTAATTGTGGTCTGTCTACATCACATTTACATTTTTAGCAATGAAAAAAATGTTTGTGTAAAGTACATTTATTGACATCCATTTCTAATACCGTTATGCTTGTAATTTATTATTTTGGACTTCCAAGACACTAATGTACTACTTAGTCTTAAAAATACCTTTTTATTTAGATGTGGGTAGATGGTGTTGTAGTAACTGAATAAAAACTGTTATATACACAAAGTTAAATTTGAAAGATTTCAAAGAAATGTGCTTATTATAATTTTGCTATTTGGCATAATTATATAAAAAATAATATTAAATGGTTTTGTTGGGTTTAAAAAATTCTGTGTAACATTGGAATTGCCTTTGTTTATGCATTATCTGTTAGGTCAGGTCTGTAGTGGTGCATTCATTCTGCAGTAGAGCTTCAGCTTCAAAGGCAATGTAACAAGCCCCTTGAGCCCCTTTTCCCCACGGCTTTCCCAAACTGCAGACTGGAAGTCTGCTGGGGGGAGGGGATGGGAGCATCTGGGCCTGAAAGGATGGAGCACTTTCAACTCTGTGTTCTGTGCTGTAGAACAGCTGTTGAAAGAAGGCAACCACCATGCGTTAGAGCAGCAATTAGCACTGCTCTGGCATATGTTGAAATGCTCTCATCCACCCCCTGGGAAAGTCAAAAATTATGTGAGATGCAAAGGTAGATGTCCTTTCTCCATTGTGTCTCGTGTATGATGCCTTCCTGAGATGGCATTATGTCTTTAGTCTATTCATCACATTTTGTCTTTTGATATTTTGAGGAACAGAGAGGTGAAGGGTAAGAAAGTGATGATTCCTCAATTCATCAGTAGACTTTTTGCATATGATCAATATTTAAAAGCTTTTTACTGTAAAGCGTTGTTTGAATTTCCCATGGTTCCACTGGAGGAAGGAAGGAAGGGGGAGTTGTGCATTATTACATAAAAATTATGTCTTGCTCTAAAACTGCACCTATGGTTTCAATTAGTCAGGTCTCAATTATAATAATATAATGAGGAGTAATGAGGAGGTGGGGGTAACCTGGGTAATTGCAGATGTGACTAACACAGAACACATGTAAAATTAGATTGCAAGAGCCTCCATTGAGAGCTGAATGGAATGAAAGGTCCTGTGATAACCATTGGTGTGCACAGAAGATCCCATGCAGTTAGACACTGGAGCAGGTAGATGCTTAGATTGCTACAAGGACCTAGTCCAGCTGGGTCACAGCTGTGCACAGCCAGCTCCCCAGCCAAAGCAGGCTTCATCAGCCTTCATCTAACCATGGGCCAGCATGAGCAGCACAAAACTGCCTGCAACATTTAAGAAGCAAAAAATACCTTTTGTGAGGACGGGAGTATTTTCTGGAGAACACCTTTGGTAGCTACTGAATTGATTTGTCAGAACTGTTGTTAAATAAGCCTTTTTCCCCCCTTAGTTATTGCTAACTGATAAATGTTATCCTGGTCAGATATGTTTGTTTCTGACATTCTCAGTATCTTTCTGTTTAATAAATACAGATTACTTCAGGCTGCAGCTTTG
The DNA here is from genome assembly GCF_052056855.1 of Sturnus vulgaris. Taxonomy (NCBI): domain Eukaryota; kingdom Metazoa; phylum Chordata; class Aves; order Passeriformes; family Sturnidae; genus Sturnus; species Sturnus vulgaris. The sequence continues at coordinate 17,231,752 of NC_142250.1, read as the reverse complement.
TGGCAATCAGAGATTATACAATTGTATTTCATCCTTCTACCAGAAAATGCGAGCTTCATAGGTAGTGTGGTAGCTGAAATGTAGAGGCAAATTGTTCCTGTATGTTGATATAGAAGAAACATCTATGACTGTTCATATCAGCAAATATTTTTATCAGTCATATCCCTACTTTAAAAATAATTTTTGAAGTAATTTTGAGGGGCAGAAAGTTGAAACTGGAAATATGCTTAGAGTATAAAAATATTTTCTGTTGGTTTGGTTGACAACTGTATCTATTACTGCTTTATCTGAGGTCAAGATAAAAACATATCTATTATTTCCTTTCCTTGAAAAAAAGGAGTATTTCTTTTAGGACACATTGTCTGAGGATTCTAGTCATACACAAAGGAATCTCTTTATTATTATTTTCCCTAGCAAGTAGTTCAACATTTTAGTTTAGATTATTAGAGATAATCCTGTTGTTCAAGCAATCCTTTCTGGGGATTTACATGCATGTAAGATGGAGATTTTACCAGGAAAATTTAGTAGAGACTATAATAAAACATCATTAATGAATGCCTGGCTAAATATAATTCACTTGGGAGAAGTCAGTATGGCTTCTGCAAAGGGAAATCCGATTTGTGCTGTTAGGAGGGCTCAACAAACCTGTGGGTGAGGGACATCCAACTATGTCCACATTAGGAAGGAATGCATGGTTCCCAGCTGGCCAACAGGACTACAAAACAAAATCCAACCCAAAAATTAGGAACCATCAAGCAAGGACTAGAGAAAAAGGTACAGATGACAAAATGTCATTAAGTCATTGAAGAAATCCACACCTTGGATAATGCTGCTAGTTCTGTTCTATCAATTCTAAAAAGCTGTAACAGAACTTGAAAGAGCTCAGAGGAAAGCAATAAACAAAGGTAAAGAATGGTTCCTGTATGAGGAGGAACGTAGGACACTTTCTTGAAAAGTAACAATTGAAAGGAAACTACAGAAGCTGAAAAAAATCTTTCATGGTGTAAGAGGACACATAAGAATCAGCTGTTCACTCACTCTTACAGGGTGAGATTAAAGTGTTACTTAGTAAAGCTACTAGAAATCAGATTAAAAATAAATGCAGGTAGTAGACATGTGGTACTGCTTTGGCAAAGGTGTTTGTAGATGCAAAATGTTCACTCACAAGATGAGTTCTTGAAAGATGGATCCACAGAATATTGCCTTATATGAGAAAAGACAGCTCAGGAAATTTTTTAAGCTGGAAACAGCTGGAGGCTGAAAGATTACATGGGGAAAGTGAAAAATGCAGCATGCCTCGTTCTCTGTTTTCCCTAAGAATGTCGACTCATGGCTGTTAGTAGAGGCAGAACATGGGACTGGATGTATCTTTGTAAGAGTATAGCTGTGCTCAGTATTGACAGTTGTGGCTTGTTTTTCAGAATGTTCTGAAACATTTAAAAATTTATAATAAATTGTTATTCTGCAGAGAGGCTTTTCTTGGGTATAGAGCTTATAGGAGCCACTGTGCTACCACTCCTAGTTTCCATGCTACTTCTGGTTTCAGTAGAAGTTGTAAGTTTGCTAACATGTCGACGTTTGAGGTTTGGGAAGAATGATACAGATATGAACACCTGATCCACAGCTATGTGGGAAAATACAACAGTTTACATAAGAAAAAATTGAGAGCTGCAGACTACCCTTTATAAAAACCCCATTATTTCATCCAGCAGAGCTTCCTTTGGAGTGAAATATTTATTTTTGCAGAGCAAAATTAATTAATAACACTAATTCAAATAGTATATGTTGACCATCAGCTCATGCAAAAAAACAGTGATTGGAAAAATCTTCAGTACAAGAAAGCTAAAATCCAAAATTAATTTCGGATGTTTCACTGTAATGGCAACAGATCATTCCACTTCGAGTGAGATGTGCAAAAACTACAATCATAGAATATCCTGAGTTGGAAGGGACCCTGCAAGAATTATCAAAGTGCAACTCCTGGCCCTGCACAGGACACCCCAAGACTCAGACCATGTATCTGAGAGTGTTGTCCAAACAATGAACTCTGAACTTTGGTAGCCTTAGTGCTGTGACCACTTTTCTGGGGAGCTCTTCCAGTGCCTGAACATCCTCTGGGTGAAGAACCTTTTCCTGATACCCAGCCTAAACCTCACCTGACACAACTTCAGGCCATTCCCTCAGGTCCTGTCACTGATCACCAGGGAAAAGAGACCTGTGCTTGCCCCTCCACCTCCACTAGTATTATTACTAGCATTCTTCTTTTGTTGTACCTCAGTGGTTAATGAAATAGAACTTATTTGGGGTACTCTGAATTCCTTTTGAAAAGTTCCCAGGTGAGCATCTGCCTGTGGCTTGTCTTTACACGTGTGGTTTTGAAAGGTACCTGTAATAGTTTAAAGTGAAACAGCATCCCTGAAATTGTAAGGCATGTTTTAAAGCATGTTTCACTGGTAGAATTGTCTGTATATGTGAAACTATCACTGCTCACTGGACTTGCCATTTTTATCAGTGTCTTTGACCATCAACCATATAATTCTAACTGTATTTCATTTATTGTCCTGTCTCAGCTCAGGGATTTAAAGTCATAAGGGCATGACAAAGAGGCCTGATGAGTGCCTGTTACTCATCTATGCTGTCTTACATTGAGGTTGGCCAGGGGCTCTGCGACGGTGAGAGATCAATGTGCCAGTCCCACAGCATGCATTTCTTCCTCAAAAAAAGATAAATCTATTGTGCTTCACACTTCTACTGGCTTCTGTTAGAAAGTTTTAATATGTTTTGTTTACAGTGCTTTTATTACTGTATGAGTGATTGTGCTGCACTGCTCACAATGCATTTATGTCCTGTTTTCTATGTGGGAGATAAGTGTAAATGTATTTATTTCTGCAAGGCCTCAGGTCAAGATAAACTTCTCTGGGCAATTTGAACATGATCATTTTAGTCATCTGTTAGCTTTTGCTCATCATGAGGTTGTTGGTTTTTTTGGGGGGTTGTTTGTTTTTGAAACAAAAAAACCAAACCTTAAAACACCAAGAAACCAAACACTGTAGTAATTCATGCTTGCTAGATGTTCATGATGTCTGTTTTCTCTCATAGTGAGAAAGCAGCTTAATTGTTTTCAAGTAAAATTTCAGATTGTTGGATTGAAATTTGAATCATTTCTTCAGAAGTAGAAACGGAGCATACTGTTTCTCTTAAGATAATGACATGCATGTGCTCTTGACTGATTCAGTGTTTTGATCTCAGATGCTCTGGACATCTATCATGTAGCTACTGTCATATAAATTACACATTATTGCCACCAAGATTTATTCCAGTAATTGCAGTAGTAGAAGTTCCCTTCATGATAAAATGCAAAAAATATAGGATAGGTATTATTGGAAATGTAATTTGAAACAAAAAAAAGCTACCTACCTAAACATACTAAGCAGCTGCATCTCATCCAACTTTCTGCTAAAAACTTATCACTAATTTATTGAAATATTTGAAAAGCTTACAGAATTATTCACTTAGTAAATAAAAAAATCTTAATATTTTAGGATCCAGTCTTCTGCATTTGATAAAGGATATGTGATCCATTGATTATAAATTTTATAATATTTGTCCAATATTTTAAGAAATTAGTGAAGATTTCAGCTAACCAGTGAGAGTAGATCATGAGGACCTTTGTTACTTTCACCACTATTACAGGAAAACACATTTAAACCAAGCCTTGTCAGGTGTGCAGGTTTCAGAGCCAATGGAAATACCAATATATGTTTGGATACCTTTGTGCTCCCAGCCCTTGAGCTTCATTTCCTGTTTCCAGACACTTGTACTGGTTTATAAATGCTGACAAGTTACTGACTGACAAAGGCAGAAAGAGGGGACTTGTAGACAGGGATGGAGGAGCAAGGTGAGTGGGGAAGATGGGCAAGCAAGGAATATAGAGGGTATGTCTTCAGCTTAAAATATGAAATCACACCCAAAATATTCATGGTGATGAAGCTGACACTTAGAAAACATTCCAAAAAACCTGAGTATATACAAAAGAAGTATAAACCCTAAACAACTTGTAGGTAGAGGAATGTTCTTGGGGTAGGATTACATTGAGGAGACACCAGGAACAACAGCTGGCCTAAGTGCAGAGCTTGGGATGACCAAGCACAGCATACATGGCCATAGCCATCACTCCTCCTCGAACAGGGGAGGTACCAGGAGCTGCTAAAATATCTCTGGCAGATTTGTACAAGTGTCCCTGGGAGGAATGCTGTACTGAGTCAATTGAGCAGTTCTGATTCTGTGCAGTATGGTTCTTTTTCTTTTCTTTTTTCTTGTAGCTAAAACATGAAATTGAGGAAAGAGATGTAATTGTTATGTTATTCACAGTGACAGAGGAGGAAATGCAAAGGCAATAGGGAATTTATGGAGGTTATAAAAGCAGTAGGTAACTAATAGGAAGTTTGTCTGTGCTCTTAATTACTTTGCTTGTACCGTGTATCTTGTTCACTTGCAGTTTTTCTGAAGTTAGAATTTTAGGGTAGAAATTGAGTCAGCCTTTATGTATAGATCACCTGTACTGTAATGAAGTTGCAATCTAGATAAGAGACTTTGAACATTACCACAACATGAATAAATAATAAAACATTATTAATACGAAACAGCAGCCCATCTGCACAGGATGCACAACTACCCTAAATTCTCTATATGTCAAATGTAGATGACTTGCAAGCTTTGGATTTCATGAGTTAGTGCACATTTCTGGTATAGAGAAAATTTTCTCAATCCATAAAAGGCTTTGTCATTGAAAAAATACTACTTTTGTATGCAGATATTTATTAAAAGAAAAAACATGTATATTCTAACAAAAAATAGAAGTTATTTGGACCTAGCAGAACTTCCTGCTTTTGAGATTTTAAATTATTAGATTATAAGCATTCCGAGATAGAAGCTGTTGGGTCATTTCTAATTGTAAAGCAGTAGCACAGTGAAATCTGAAGTAATATTCATCTTACAAAATAATTTGTTTAGAGGTCTTACCTTCCTGTATGTTCCTTGCTGTTTTGAAATGTGAAGGTATCAGACAGCTGACAAAAAAAAAATCAGATGTCCATGGGTAGAAACACCCTAATAAGCACTTAGCAGGATACTTAATGATTAACTGTGTGCATTAATTAGTTACAAGTGTTATGTGTCATTAATAAATCCATACTTAATTACAGTATTATATACTGTATATTTGTTTTATGATTAATTACATAACTAAAGCATGCATTTACATGTTGGTAAATAAGTGATGATTGCAGAGTAATTATTGTTAAATTTATTTGAATGAATTGTTAACTATGTCATTGTAACCTGGTTCTTTCACTCAGTCTGAGACTGAATTAAACTTGTGGTTGGGGAAGGGGGAAGATTCCTCACCTTGTTTATGTATATTTGCATGAGGAAATTCTGGAATGTAATTATTCCTGTATATTTTCAGGTTAAGAAACATAATGCAAAACAAATTCAAAAACAGCAGCTCATTTTTAGCAAAGGCAGATAATACTGTTTGCTCCTAAGTTTTTCAGTATAATGTTTTTGTATTTTAGGATGTTGGTAAATGAATAAGAAAAAGTGATCCTCTTGTGTATTTGGCAAAATATTGTCCATCTAGGTACAGTTCCTTAAGAGAACAGATAAAACCAGTGTACATTTTATCTTTGTGTTAGAAGTGATTATGTGAGAAATGTGCCTTATGGTCTGTTTCTGTCTCATTGAAAGTTGGGCTAAGTCTCATTTAACTTCACAAAATCAGGCTGTTATTGTTCTACACATAAGGAACTGGTTTTGTTGCTTAAACTTCTAAAATGCAGCTGAAAAAAGTGCAGTTTCTTAGAACTATAAATTAAATTCTTCATCCTTTAGAGGCAGATGACTTAAGTGCCCACTAGTTCTTAAAAAAAAAAAAAAAAGAGAAAAATCAGGTAATTTCTGTATTTTTTGCCTATTCAGTTTTCTAAGAATGGCAATCAGTTTCATTCTTGTTCAACAGGTTTTCTGCAATACATGTTCTTCAGTCATTTTCAGTTAATATCTCTGGGCTTACTTTGTGTAGCAGATAGCAGAAAATGGCATGTGACTGAAAAAGCAAGAGGAAGGTGTTTCACTCACACTGGTTTGTGCTGTACCTCTCACCTCATCATAAAAAGCTTGGCTTATTAGGATATCCTTAGAGGGTTTTTTATGAAAACAAAGCACTGGGTTTTGCACAAGCTCATTAGGACATTTGAGAGCTCAAAAAAATTAAATTAGAGGTGTTTGCTCTTCGGATGTCCATCACTTTGTAATAGTAAATAATTAAGTTTAGTATTTGTTTTTATGAAAAAGTGAGTTGTTTCACTGCCATTCTCAATGCATATACAAAGTTCTTACAAAGCAGCACTGGTGTGGTGTTGATCCTTTGAATATGACTGAATGTTCAGTGGCAGATTGTGAGAAAGATGAGGAAGGTGACAAAGTTGGAAGCAAATAATTAATATTAATCTTCTTTTAATTGCAAAAATCTAAGTGTTCTCTCCAGAAAGAGGGGAATGAGAGAAAGTTTTTCTTTAAGATAAAATACTAAGTGTGTAACCATGAAAAATACCTTGCTTCCTGATTGTACAATTAGAATTTTTTGCAGAACCTTGGCTTGGAAACTTGCTTTTTGGTTTAATTCAATAATACATGTGAAACCTTCTCGGCTCCTGTTATAAGTGCAAAGTATTGGTATAATTTGCCTTGTTGTTGACAATTTGCCCCAGGGATAACTTCTTCAGCCAAAATTTCCATTTGTATTCACTAGTAGCTACATATATGATATACCCATGGGTCCCATCCCTCTCTTTTTTCATTGTGATGTGCTCAGAAAGGAAACTATAAATTATATTTCTGAAGAGATTAGGGGCATCTTCCAAGACAATGTTCTGTAAAAATCCAATTAGATGTAACATCATTAAAAACCAAAGTTCTGCTTGCTGTCCCAAGACCAGTTCATTGGGCAGTGCTTCTAGGGGGTGATGACTGTAAGAGAGATGTCACCATCAGGAACTTTTGGCCATATGAGCAGGAGTACAGATCTGTTTATTCCATGCCTGTGCACAGATACACTCAGAGATGTCTGTCTTTCTGTTCTGACTGGAATCCCTCAGAGTCTCAAGCTTTGTTTTTCCTAAAGATACCATGATAGTATCTATTTTAGATATAGTTTACAATTTTTTTTTAATGTAACTTCAAATTTCTCCTTATTATAATAGAAATCTGATTGTAATTTTTGAAACAACTTTTCAGACATGAGAAATAGCATTTAGTTTTTATCTCATGATATGTTTAAGCTAGCAAATGTTAGATTTGGTGCTTTCAGCCTGCAAAGTACTCATAGAGAAAGTTAAGGAAAACTTTGTTTCCTGGTCACACATACACTAGACTTAACACATATTTTAGATAAAGATAATAAAAAAAATTGTAATACGTGTTATTTTTTAAAAATGTGTCTTCTATAATTGGGGGGTTTTCAGCAGCCAGCAGAATTTGCAAGAAGCCAACATAGATGCAGAATTGCTGCAGGACATTATTGATTTTTCTGTCTCTCATCAATTGCTAATTAATTTTGCTGCAGTTAATGAAACATTTATATTGTTCTAGCTCTTGTTTTTAATAGTGAAAGAGAATCTCTAGTTCAACTGAATTAAACTATTACAACATTGTGAGATGGAGCCAGAAATGAAATCTGGCTTGCATGCTCAAGTATTGCAAGTCACGCTTTTTGGAAAGCAGCCCATAATAACGAAAAGCTTATAGAATTTAACTCCTTGCTATTCTTTAGGTGCTCCAAATGCTCCACTGGATGTCATGGCCTGGATTCATTAACTAAGTTCTGCCAAAGACCTTCTGTCTAGTACTCCCAGCTGGCTGTCTCTGTTTCACAAGTGTTTTATCCAGTACAGCACAGTGGAAGCCGGGTTTTGCAGATTTTAAAACAGGATGAGTCCAGCCTCACTATGCTACCTCAGTGAAAATAATGAAAATAACTGAATTGATACATTTTTAAAGTACAAATAATTAAGTAATAATGCATTTTAAGATGCATGCTTTAGAGACTAATTAGCTATGCTGTCTTATCATCTTAATTTATCTGCTGGTCAATAGCACATTAATGCATGAAGAAGACAGCTTTACTTTTCACTGTGCTGCTTCTGCTAATTTGAGTTTTGAAGATGTTCAAAGAGAAAAAAGTACCAAGCTCCCATTCCATCTTTGAACAAGCTATACTGTTAAAAATTCATTTTGTACAAAATCTTAAAGGTTTTTTGTACAAGAGAGAGCTGGAGAAAATCCAAGTTTTGTAAAAGTATAATTTTTTTTTTCCTTGGTAAACAGGAAATGCATCTTCTTTCTTTGGAAAAGTACTATAAAACCTTTCATTTTGGTAACATATATTGGATACCTAAGAAAGAAAGGCAGTGGAACAGTGTAGATTTAGAACATTAATTTAACATAATGAAGTTAAAACACTTTCTAGTGTTCAGTCACATGGGATACGAGACTAGTTTGAAGGCTTTCATATTATTTGGTCTTTTCCTGGCAGGACATGTAACTAAATGAACAGCTAGCATAATTTTCAACTGCCACTGGATTCTCAGTGCATACCCTATTTACCAAATCCATAATAATTACAACAGAAGGTAATTCCATACTCAAAACTGTAAAATAACCACATAGAAACACTACGGGAAAATCTGTAGAAAACCCAAAATAAATCAGGTGACAATTGTCTAACGGGGACTATGGACTTGTGCCATGGTCTGCATGGTCACAGGGTGAGTATGAAATGTTTTTGCCAAGACTTTGACTACTAATCTGCTCCTATTTGAACAATAAGAAATAACATGATTCTTTAGAAAAGTGGATGTATTTAATTGTATGCTATCCTAATAATATAAACAAATATTTACTGTGTAGCCATAATTTATAATCTGACACATACATTCCTTCTCCAGCCCTCTTTTTTCCCCAAGCAAGATTTGTATGTGATACACTTCTATGTTTTCTTCACTCTACTTTGTGGTATTCTGTGAATTGCTGAATGGTTTTATGTTGATAAAGGCAGAAGAAATGTATTGATACTTAAGTGTTCATTATTGAAATATAAGAGTCATCAGGAAGATGCTGTAGTTTCATGTTCTCTATCTGCAACATACTTCAGATTTGGTGTTTTCAGGGCTAACAGGCTATCTTCTGTAATTCCAAATGTGCACCTGAGATTTTCACACTAAACATTATTTCACTGTAGCTTTGAGGAAAATACAGGATGGCATTCACTCATTTATCATGTGCAAGGTTAATGAAAGACTTCAGACAAAAATTCAGTAGTCTTGGAGACTAATTCCTTAGATAACTAATACAAAAACCTTCATTTTCAGAACTGAGTATTTGCTATGCATGACAAATATATCCCTTATGTTAGAATATTTCAGTACACTTTTGTAATATTGTTCACACATGGAACATAAAATTTACATGACAGTCATGACTGGCCAGCTAGTCCATAGAAGACCTTAAAATTAAACTAAATTAATTTCCCCCTTTACTAGCCTAGATGTGGTAGTGTTTCCCTCAAGTGAGCTTTAAGCTTCTACTGAACCTTTCAGTATTTTACAGTAACCAGAGGAAATTGTGACAACCATTGACCTGTAGACAGTCAGAGTAGATCAGGTCTTTCAGAGTTCATGCTGCTGTTTCCTGCAATTTTGGAACTGTGGGTGGTACAAAAAATAACTGTGGAAGAATACAGAAGCATTACATACTCTCTTGAGGTCAAATAGCAATTATCACTGGCCATCTAAAGGCATGAGTGGGAAACAAATGTGAAGTTACCGAAATAAAAATTTCCGTAAATTGAAAGAGAAGTTTAAGGGTTCAGTACTCAAAGCTACTTGGATGTCTCATCATACTGGATGGCCATCTCGAGTAGTTTCAGAAGTAGCTGATATCTTACATGCCAGTATCTTTTTTAAAAGCCCTTGAGAGTGTCCAGTGTTAGAAGGATCAATAAATAAATTTCTCCTCTTTAATTTCAGCTCTTTTCCTGTTTTCTCAAGCCTACTCCTTTCTTATCTTGGTCTGCAATTGGATGAGTCAGAAACCATGGCACATTTAGAGATATCCCCTGAAATCCTTTCCTGTTGAAGTATTTGTTACATTGGAATGAGACTAGTGGTTTTCATGTTATTCAGAAAAGCACAGTAAGGTGTGTTCATCTTAGTGATAATCTAACAGTTGTGTACTTTGTGGGTGAGGATTTCTACAGCCACTAAAGGGCAGTGCATGCCACCTTATGATTTCTTTTCTGCAGCTGTTGAACTGTCTGTCCTTGCTGTTAAACAGATGGAGATAGGGCCCATTTCTGGGCTTTCTTTTTGAGAGATTTGTGAGCTTGATGCAGTTTTTAGCGTATAAGATTAAAGGTCTACTGTTGTGAGCAGGACATGAAGAGGAAAATTCTGCCCTTCCCTTGTTCCTATTCAGAGGCCAACTGCCTTGTACCTGTAGTAAATAAAAGAGCTGATTGTTTTTGAAACAACATTTTTGTTGGCCAAAAAATTGCCTTATGTTGTAAGAAGAATCCTAATTTCAGCACTGGTACTGAAACAGAATTACTGTGCAGATCTAAAGGTCTCATTATGCTAAACACAATGTGTGGTATTTACTGTGCTGTTGAAACTCTTAGCTTCAGTGATGAGTAAATATGATCAGGTTTTGAATGAAGCAAGTAAACAAACATAATAAATGAAGGTATTTGAAATCACGTTTCTTGTTTATGTATTCTGACAAGTATACTTTAATTATTGATCAAGATAGTAAATATGCAGTTGGTTACATTAAAAATTCAGCATTTTTCAACATTTAGCTGGCAGTATCTATAAAATATTCTTAGTGGCATGATTCTTTTACCACTATATTGCTCCTGATAGACAATGTTGATGTCTCTTTAAGAATAGTGTGACCTTACACTGTAGAGTATTTGTGAAAATGTTGTCTCAGAAGGACAAGGCTACTCAGAATCATTGTGCTGTTATGTGCGATAGGCATTGACCAAGTACATTATATAAGAAAGTGGAATATCAGAGCTGTGCTCAGTGGTTATTGAGTGAGTAGTTTGTTTGGCCTTTTGGGTTGCTTTTCTTTTGGTTTTCATGGTATATCAAATTTGGGGCTCCATTAGGATGAACTAGGAAAGTTGTTTGTCTAATAATAAATAAGAAATTTATTTTCCTTCTACATGCAGTAAGGAAATAAAATTTAAACAAGAACTTTTTCTTCTGAGCAATTTTTCACCATCTAAAGGATATCTTTTACTTAGGTATCATCATGTTTTCAACCGAATTCTAATGACAGAAAGAGTGAAAAAGACTCTATTCTGAGTTTGGCTATGGCTGGAATGTAAATGTGAAATAAGTACTTAAGTATTTATCAGGCAGGATATTAAGGAGCACATTCAGGGCAGTAGCTGGGGGTGCAGCTGCAGTGGGAGCTGCAGGTTGAGCTGTGGGTGGGATCCCAATGAAGAGGTCGTGAGCTGCCAACACTTGGCACAATGAAGGGCTCAGGGAGCTGTGTCCGAGCCAGGGACGGTCACTCGGGGACACGGCAGGAGCCGAGGGCTCAGGACCTTCCCATGCTTGGACTGGAGGGTATAAAACCCAATGGTTCCTTTGTCCTTGGTCCCTTCTTGGAGGCACCAGCTCAATTGTTGTTGTGTTATTTAGTTATTGCTCCAAGATTAAACTGTGTGAAGGATTTGGTCATCTGAGCCTCTGCTGTGGGAAGGCTGGAATGGAGCTGGTGAGGAAACCTCGTCTGCCTGTGTGTGTGGGAGGAACAGGGAGTCCCTTTGGAGCCTCCTGCTGGGAAGGGCCTTTGGTGCCAGCATGGTGTTGTGGATGTGACTGCCAGAGTGGTTCCTGGATGGTCAGACAGGGAAGTTTCCTTAACCATATGCAGTCCAATGGCTGCCAATTTCTCAGACTCAAGTCTGATTGCTTTTTTTTTAATAGGTCTTTATAAAGCATTGCCCTGTTATGGAGCCTCATGGCATCCAGACCAATGAAATATTGTACTTGGCTCAAGATTTTACTTTAGTTTGTCTTTTATAAGAAGGATAGTATTTGAACTAAGTGTTGAAAATGTGTTCTGTTTCCAGCAAATAGGTATTCCAGGAATCTGATTCTGGGTAGGGAGGAGTAAATGACCAAAGGAAGCAAAAGGTTTGTGCTTTTTGTACAGCTCTGCTTAAAAAAACCAGAGGCTTGTGAAAAAGTATCAACTCCAATACCTGGTCTGCTTCTGTTAAAGCTAGTTATTTTTATTGAATTACTTGGAATAAACTAAGGACAGGGCAAAGCAGTAAAGACAGGCTATTTCATTTTGTATATTAATATGCTGAAGGTTTTTTATTGGTGGATTGAGCAGCTGTATTTTGTTTTCTCTTTATAAAAATTTTTTGAATTCTTGAAAACAGTATGAAAATCTATCTTTATTGAAGCTTTAAAATGGTGATAAGTATTTAAAAAATAAAAATCTGGGATCATCCTAGTGAGGAAATAAGGCTTTGAGGCTTAGGTCAGTATTCTACTGGAAGGTGGCTGTTTGCTGTTCTCTCTATTCGGATGGTTTCCAGACCAGATTTTTTTTGAGAGAAATGTCTGCAAAATAGAACTGAGAGGTGACTTTGTCTCTGGAAAAATAATTTGCTGGATTTGATCAAATTCATATCTTTCACTCTTTACTATTTAAAAAAATATTTTAGCAGCACATTAAGATAAAGCATAGTCCTCACATGTTTGTCATCCTATAGAGAATTGAATTCAAGTCAGAGCTACTTCATGCCTTCCTTTCAAGTCCTCTGCTTTACATTTCCTGAAAAGATTATTATTTTAGCTTAAAGAAGACATCCAGCACTGACAAATTTTGACCCAAGTGGGAAATTTTACAAAACCATACACAATTGAGAACAGTCGTACAACTGGAAGTTCAAAACAACTTAAGTAGTTGTATGACACTAAGGGAAATCCCTGAGATAGCAAATTAAGTTCCCTGTTAGGTGTCACATGGGCTGTTTTTCCTGGGGATATTTTGCAGTTGTGAATTGAGATCTTGTATGTGTCACCTTTTGTCATTTGGGGATATTTTTGGGGGAATTAGATTGGGGGATTTTGCCATGGTCCAGTAGGTGAAGATATTTACTAATGTCTAGCAGAAACAGCACTTTTGTCTGAAGAGATTAGACCTGACACATGCAGTTGCCACAAAGGGCTAAGTGTCCTGTCCATAATGCTCTTCCTTGTTGATAAATACAGATTTGATGACTAAAGTGTATAAATCCAGTTTGCAGAGCTGCAGCTGCTGCTTTGGCCCATGTCTTTGTGGGGAGTCTGGTAACCCTGCAGAGTTGTGCATTTCTAGAAGGTGCCACGTTCTGTTCTGGCCTTCCCTGGCACAAGTGTTCCAGGGCTGGGCTCTGACAAAGGCAGGGCCACAGCAGAAGGTGCAGCCTGGCTGTGCTGGGCTCTGGATGCTGGAGGAGAGGGGAGGCACTCGGAGATCTCGGCTGGCCAAGGGACACCATTTCACTGCTGAATGAAATGTGTGAGTGGCACCAGCTCCAGCAGATGGGTCTCTGTGCTGCCCATAGTGCTGTGAGCTTCCAGTCCTCGGTGGACTGACATTAATCTGCAAGGACTTGCTGCCTAGGGTGAGGTGGAAAGGTTCTGATAAAGCAGCAGGCACTTCAGTTCCACGCCATGCATCTTTCTCTCCTTTTACAGTTGGAGGTTTTACACCGGCATAAGCATGGGAACGTGCACGCTTTACACATCCATTTCACAAAATAGCCATAACAGTCTAGGTAGAAAAAACTTTCAGTATTTAGAAGAAGCTTTTATTTGTGTACGTTTATTTTTTAAAAATTTGGATTACAGGAATATGTTGCTACTGAATTGTGTATGGCCTTTTAAAGAAAGAAAAGAAAAAATCACTGCCAACTGCTGAACAGCTAATTCACTCAATATAAAACAAAGATGCATTTCTGTAGGGCTAACGACATGCATCACATCTCCTTGACAACTGCTCTAATTACCTCAGCTTGGACGATCAATATTTGATCTTTTTCCCACCATACAAACATGTCACTTTAACTGCATAGCTTTCTCTTAGCTTTTTGATAATTTGCAGCCAAGTGAAAATGGCCTTTTCTATTTGTTCTCCCTGGCTTGAGGCCAAGGGTTCTCTCAATAGTATAATGCAGTTCATTGATATGAATTTGTTGATCTCCTGGGTAGTTTTTCACAAATTTAGGGCAATTAAAAATCTTAGGAAAGCATTTCAGTTGAAGTCAATAATTTTGCTTTTAGAAATTACTTCATTTTATGATCATTTTTCCTTCATCTGTTCATAAAACAATTTCAGGAAAAAAGCACCATTTTATTGAGTAGCTTATAGATACATAAAAACACAGCTTTCAAACCTAGAATTAAACAATAATTTAGAAATACTTTAATTGAAATGTTTAATTTGTAAGAGTAAGGTTTGTTTAATTCTAGTTTGGACTATGAAAAGTAGTTCATTAAGGGTAGTCACAGCTGGAGTACAGCATTATCTCCCAAATAATTTCTTTAAGAGATGTGAACACCAGACTTTGGAAGATGGAGTGATCATGTTTCCACTCAATGAACACTAGTAAGTTGCTGAAGTTTGTTGAAGCCTTAGTACAGAGGAAATGATACTCTACAGTCGAAAAAAAGCTTTGTAAATTGTTCAGTGTGGCCAGTCAGAAGCAGTAGGGAGCACTCAAAATTTAGGCCACTTAATTAGTTATAAAGTGAATTTAAATGAAAGTGATTTTATCACCACAAATAATTTTTTGTCATATTTATTAATTTTGTTTCCTTTTTTCCTATGCTCTCATGAGGGGGGATCTGTGTTGCTGCAAAATACTATAATTACTTGAGGTGGACAGTGTAAGATTTTTTTCTCTCTGGAGTTGTGTAGTCGTATTGTTATTTATGCCATCTTTAGAAATTACCACTGAGCTCTTGGTGTTTTATGGAAGAGTTTAAATACTTTGTTTAGTACATGCTGTGTTTATTAAATTGCTGTGCTGTGTTGAATTATAATCTGTTCATAGAGTAAAAGGCTGCTATGCCCAAGGATACATTAAAATCTTTCCAAGTGCTCGTATCTGCAAAACAAATTCCATCAGAGTAGATCAGGGCTAAAATCCATCTAGCCAAATACCGTGTCTGATAGTGGTCAGATATTCTTTAAATGTTTAAGGAAATGGGGGGTGGGGGGAATCTTTATTTGTCTTCTGGTATTCTGATAGCTTGTGGCTGTCAGCACTTATGGACTTCACTGATCTGAAGTTGAACCTCCTCAGTTAAGAGCCCCAAGTTCCCATCATAGTAATGAACAATTAATTCATTTATTTAAAGAAATTTTCATTTGGCATAATAGAATTCTTTAGTGGTTTTTTTTTAAATATGTTCACACTGGCAAATTCTTGCTTCCAGGAAATACAGCATTTTAGTAGAAATCCTGAGAATTTTGGTAGGGATTGCTAGTATTCAAGAACTACTGATTCTGTAATTTGGAACAGAGTACAGGAGTAAATCATTCATGACCTATACCAGAGAAGCTGAGTGTTAATAAGATGACACAATTTCACTGAGTGTAGAATCTTCTCCTTGAAGGCAAAAAATAATTTCCCATGAAATACCTTCTTTACTTAGGCTAATTAGATTCACATTTGAAAAATCTTCACATTTAGCAATGGCCTAATTATTTAGCCAACTAAATATATTGCTTAACTAAAGAGGCAGTCAAAAGAGGAATTACATCCTGTTATTTGTATGAAGTACATTTTTTTTAACTACTACAGGAATTTGGGTTCAGCTTTATTACCACAGTTAGTCCTGTGAGAAAGTCCAATTCCAGAAGACATGTAATCCTCGGGGAGGAGAGGAGGATGTTGAGAGTGGGCATATTAGAATGAAAAAGTAGATAGAAAAATGTAAAGGCTCAACCATTAAACTCAGTGTATCCTTACAGTGCGTTCCTGTATTTTCAAAGCACCATTTTCCATTACAGGATGCATGACATTGAACTCTGGAGGTTGCTTTCCTTATTGCTTTTTGACTTATACCTTTGCTACTTCTGAACCAGATGGGTCACTTTGTCCTTTCTTTTTGCTGTAGTTACAGAAAAGAAAAGGCATTGTTGTGGTATATGTTTGTCAAGTATATTTAGATAAATGATTGGTAATTTTCTCATAATGAATCTACTTAATAACCCAGTCTCTCTCTTCAGAAAGTAAAATATCTTCAGGAGCCATTGCCATTTCAGTATAAGTGTTGTATGCAAAATGGTGGAATAATTTTCATGCACCTTATAAGAGTTTGTTAATTAAAAGTAAATAGGGCTCTTAAGTGGAAAATGAAATTATCCTATTGCTTGAAATACCTTGATGCAGTTTTTATTACAGGTTGCATATGGTATCTGTTAGGAATTTGAGCATGGTTGGTTGTTGAATTATTGTGTGGATTAGCTGTAGTATTTGAAGGTTCTCGACTTTAAAAGCATGTGTCTGTTTTAAATCCTACATAAATTCCTCACAGTTTTTTAGAACAGTCTGTAACTCTAACCAGGGCATTTTTAACACCACAGCTTCAAACAACAGCAGGAGCAAATCTAAAACATTGCTCTGAGTGGTTTCATAACATCATTAAAAGATTTCCATTTAATTAGATAAATTCCCCTTTTCTTTAACTTTTCAACCTTTCTCTCCTAAGCCCTACAAGGCAAAGGGTGAAAAGACTAAGTGAATTGAATTAAATATTAAAACATTAAAATTGGCAGTTTAGAGCTCATAAGGAAAAGACAGGGGGGAAAAAAAAGAACTCATGAAAAACATATATTTCATGCATATTTTAGATTTTATTTTAAGACCTTTCCAAAACTATTATGGATATTCTTAGTAAAGAAATATTATAGACTGTGTTGTCTCCCAGGGCAGCTAAAATTTCCAAAAGGAAGTTCAATCTGTAATACATCTTTCACATGTTATTTTAATAAAAAAGCAAATAAAATTTCTGTGTTTCCACTGCTAAATGGAGACTCATTGTTTGGTCATGTTTCCCGACATCAGCAAATACATTTAGAAAGAATAAAGTAAATTTTATTATAATTTATCCTGATGTGAAACATTATGTGTATGTTGCAGTAAAATTGATTTGAGGTTGAATGTGAAAATAGCTTAGCTGATGTCTCCCAGATTGTGTCTCTATGTGTCCAGGGGTTTTTTTACATTCATGGATTAATTGACATGTATTTCCATGTTTGCAACTTTTCGTGGTATTAAGTTCTTTCGTTTCTCCTCATTTGAGTGGAGAAACTTTATTGGTATTCTAGTACTGTGATTTACAGAAGTGTAAACAAATTACATTTACTTAGTGTTCTGTTACCATTTCTCCAGAGCAACTTGTAATTTGTATAACAGAAGTCAAGAAAAGCTGTTCACTGCATATAAGCATTGATCTGCATTGTAAAACCAATAGGTCTTTTGCTATTGTGGGTCATTAGTCTGAAATGTGCTGAAGGAATCTTAGCAAGTGTTTGTCTTTCTAATGTGTCTTACTAATTAGTCTTACTAATATGCTGTCCCTGGTATTGGTAGGAAATGGATTTTCCACCAGTACTGTTGCCACATCCAAACCTTTTGATGCTCTTTGTTGAGATTAAGTGATGATACCACATAGGCAGCCTATGTTGTTCTTTGTGTTTGTCTAGGTTTTGAGCACCAGCTTATTTTAAGAACATGAATTTGGTTCAAACCATTTGAATGATGAAATCTGTTTGTTAGATTGTCATAGAAAAGTGGTGTTGTAACTAGGTTTCTTGAGAAAATGGCAGTGATGTGTAGATAGACCTTATGTAAGTATTGTAGGCTGTAACCAGAGTAAGTTCTATGTTCCTGCATGTTGGTTACAAGGTGAAAAGGTAGCTACCAACTAGTGTTTATGGATATAGAATGTTTGTGCAGAATTCTTGCAGTGATGTCCAGGTGCCTGTCTTAACTAGTTCATTCCTTTCAATAAACAACATCAGGAGGCTGCATTCTGCTGAAGTTAAATCCATGCCCTTTTTACTTCCCCACAAGGTGATGTCCTCTGCACTGAGGACTTTACTGTGGAATCTCTGTCAGTCTTTAGGAAGGGAAGCAATGGATTGATGTGAGTGTCACAGAGTTTACTCATCACTGTGGTACAGCCAAGAGAGGATTTGGTTTGCTGAAGTTGCATCACTGGTAATTGAGCTCTAGAGAGTCCATCTGCTCTCAGAGGCTTGGGTAGTGAAGCTTCAGTGCAGAAATCACTTCCCAACGTGCCTGGCCCAAAATCCTGAAGCATGTTCCAGATGCAAACTCAGAAATTAGGTTTTGAAGTGATGGAATTAGGGCCATCTTCAGGTAAATTATCTTCTTTGTTATTCAGGCTGGAACTGATGAAAGAATTATGGGACAGCTCCCATGTGGATGGATGAACGTTTTAATTCCTTCAGATGTGTTGTTGCTTTGCTTATCCATACTGACAATATGTTCATGTCCTCCAAAGATGTTTTCCTTGTTCCATGCACAGACTTGGTGGCTGTGACTGAGTGAGTGCTGCATGTTTGAGGTGCCTGTGGAGAATGCCTGGAATCACCAGTAATTCTGGTCTGGCCCTGAGTGCCCCCTGTTACCTGCCCATGGCTGCAGCACTGTTTCTTTTTCCTTCCCTCACATAAAACCATCTAAGATTTTAAAGGATGGCTTGTGCCATTTTGTTTGTCAAAGGATCCTGGTTTCAGAGTTCAGTTCAGAGAGGCCTTCGTTGTCCTAACTTATGGAGGAAATAGAAGAATAGTATGAACAATTGATACTGGGTTATTTGACTGAATCCCAAATTACAAACTGTAACTAGCAGCAACCTGTTGGGTAAGCTCAGGTTTACCAAGTCTGTGGAAGCTGGACAGTCAAGGACTGCTATTTCTACTTCTTATTATAACGTGACAGTGAAGTGATTCCCTTTGGGGATTATATATGGTGCAGATTTATATATTGATCAGTATTTTTAAATGCTTTTAAGTCTTTTAGACCAAGTGGTATCTGAGGACTCAGCTTCTCTGGTCCTTTATGAGCTGGTAAGAGTGCTAGGGTATTACTGAGTGATTGACAGGGCATACTTGTGTTTTGTCACCTACTTCTTATATAATGCAAAAAAGAAAAAGGTGGTAAATACAAAAAATACATTTATCAGTTTTTTAGTTTTGTATAATTACTTCTAAATCTCCTTGCTTTTTTTCCCCCCTAATGTTATCGTAGAAACTGCAGCATTTTTATGATGAAATTGAGGTAACTTTTCTGAAAACTCTGTCTGGAATTAATTTTTATTTGGCTTTTATTTTTGGTCACTCTGCATAATTTGCTGTAATCTAACAATTCTTACTTTACTTCTACTATCTTTTAAAAGTTGGGGTTTTTGAAAGTTTGCACTACATGTTGTTTGTTAGGGATACAACCTGACATCTCTGGTGACTTCTCAGAGAGTCTCAAAGCACTTTCTAGATGATGTAATTGATACATCATATAAAGAATCAAAAAGAATGAAGCTCAATAACTCACAATGGCACTGTGTGATAGTTTAGAACAGGAAGTGTGGAATAACTATGTGCAGCTGGATCTACAGGATGAAATTAAATAGACAGGAAATACTTAACCAAGCTGGAATTTAACCACATCCAAAGTGGAATTTGATGTGGAAACTAGCACCTTTAATTATATGATTTTTTTTTCCAAAGGAATGCTTAGGACTGTATGTGATCACAATCATAATTTTCGTCTGTTGACACTGAAATTCATTGATTGGACTAAATTTTACTTCTTTTGTAATAATGTTAGGATCCTAGCTGTCTTTGGTATAACTGCCTCTGCTGTGCAGTATTTAATTATTGAATAGAAATGCTTTTATGGTTTTCCAGGACTAAATCAATAATGAGTGATTTTTACTTTTGCTGTTTGACAAAAGAATTGCAGCTATCTCCCCCTCCATTACTTCTGCTGTTTTACTACGATTGCAGCATATGGACTGACTGTGGTCAGTACTATGTGAGTTGCATGGACTAAAACACAGTCAAAACTGTGCTTTTCCTCTCTGTCTCAGGAACATTCTCTATAAACTTTCACACAAACTTACTCTTTTTTCATCCTATTGTTGTAGCGCCTTGGAGCCCAATGACAGATCCAAGCCCTGCTGGGATGCTACTCAAAGAAATATTTCCTGTTGCAGAGTGTGCAGTAGGGACAGCACATAAAAATAAAACATAGCAATGATGTTGGTCTGAGTATTCAGAATTCCCAGAATCTCCAGTGCTAAAAGTTTTATAGTGCACTTGGAAAAGGAGAGCTTATGGGAAGCTGTCCACCTGCTTGTGGGACAGAATGGGATAAAAGCAGGTAGACAGTTGTTTCAAAAGTGAAGTGAGTGAGTGCATGCTCACAGATAACCTGGTTTAAGATGGGTATCAAAGCCTGGAAGAGAAGTCAAATCCTGAATACTTGATTCAGGAAGGTGATGAATGGAAAATGATTTGTATTCCTTCTTCAAAAACAGTTGGAATAAGGTAATGTCTGCTCAATTTAAGCTGTGTGACTAATAAGTAAAGGAAATTTTATGGAGAAACTACTAGAAGAATTCAAGTGACAACATAAAAAAAGACTTGAATTGAGAATGTGGTTTGATATTAGGGATCTTAGCTTGGAAAGAATAAGGCAGGACTTTCTCTGAGAAAGGAGAAGAAAAAAGGGTCCTTCCACTGTCAGCTGAAATGTGTTTGGTAATGATTACTTCAAAACAGGCTGGAGACAGAGGTAGTATAAGGATATGTTAGACCCACCTGTAGAACCATGTTCAGTACTATAGAAAGGGATCTTTCAAAAGAGATACTGAAAGAGTTGTTAGGTAAGAGCATCTAAAAGGGAAAAGTTAGCAAAGTCAAGAGAGAAAGAACACTTCAGAAAGAAGAATTTACACCAAAATTTACTATAGCATAAAATGAGTGGAAAGTGAATTTGGGTTGGAAGTTGATGGAAAAACAGTGCAATAGCCCAAAAGATGGGAGAAGGGAACTTGGAAGTCAAGGGCCATTATTGGTGGAGAAAGGGCAGGATGATGTAATAACCTGTTATTTTTATCCTCTAGCTCTAATCATTGAGATTTTTAGCATAAATTCTAGAATGTGCTACTTGAAAATTAGATATCATTATTATGAATTCTTTTCTATTTTCTTGCCTTCTATACCTGTCCTTTCTTCTTCCTTGTTAAAACAATTGGCCAGTCTTGAGCTTGCTAAGTTGCACATTATGTCACTGGTATGTTGAGGCACATGTATCAGCACAGTTCATAAATGGAAGCAGCTGGTTTCCTCTGCACTTGTGAGAATGTACAAACACACAACCAAGATCTTCAAATCCTCTGTATGCTTTGGATACAATTCCTATCCTGAAAAACCATGCTGTGATTTCAATTAGTGCAGATGTGCACCAAGCCACCTTATTGGCTCAGGAAAGAATTCTTTTGTTTCAACACTTGAACTGCTAGATCTGGTTAATGTTACCAAATGAAAAAAAAAAGTAACGTCACACCTATGGTATTAGTCTTATACTCCAGTATCTGAAAAAACCCTGGCAGACAAAAAAAATGTTGTCATCTCACAGGGAAAAGCTGAATTCATACACAGGAACTGCAGGATTACTTCGACATTTTACTGGTCCCCTGTAACACCAGCAAGTCCCATAAATGCCTAATGGAAAAACGGCAGAAAATGAGATCTGCAGCAGCCTTTAGAGATCAAATTTATGTTGCTGAACACTTTTTTTCAGGTCAGGTTTAAAGGTCAGAAGAAAGTGGATAGATTAAATTTACTGATTTTGCCAACTTTGAAGGCCCCTTTTAGAGGTTTTCTGTTTCTACAGGAAGCCCCAATATGCTTTAAGATAGTTTTGTGCAAGAGCTGAAATGTATAGAATCTTTATTGTAGTTTTCTCATTTGAAAAAGGTGCTCATGTAACAATACTTAGTTATTCCCAGTGTGCTCTTGAGCAGTATCTGATTTAGATCCAAGGTGTGTTATCATCTTGGAGTAATTAATACTTCCATTAATAAAGTTTTTAGTGTACATTAATTTCATACACAGACTATGACTCATCTGTCACAAGGCCAGTTGTGACACCACAGTGGCAAAAATGGTAACCCCAATTCATTTTCACACTTATGTTAAAATTTCTCTCCCTGTTTCTCACACAATATTAATCTCCTCTTTGTCCCAAACAGAAAAGTATCTTCCTGTGGGCATAACTGACTTATACACTCTGTGCTCCTTTAAATGTGAATAGAATAGAATTTACTGCCCTCAGTGGAGAAGAGAGAAAGTGGAGTGAAAACATCTTATCACAAGGGAGTTTCTAGATCATCAGCCTCTGCAAACACTAGTTGCAAAATGAATGACTGGAAGTGGGAGGATGACTGTGGACAATATCTTCAGAATCCTAAGTAATGTGGGCATAATGCCAAAAATGTCATTTTTAGAAACAAAACACAAGCTTTTCTAAAGCATAGTAATTCCACAGACAGACAAGTTGAATTAAAAGCTTAGTTTCTGTATATGAAGCAGTGCAGAACAAGCAGCATATTTGTATATCTGTATTTTGAGGGGGTGGAGGAAGGAAGGAAATTTATTTATGTGGAGTTATTTCATCAGTCTTTAAACGTAGGGGTAATTCAGTGCAAGATTTTACAATATTAGCTCAATATCAAGTATTAATATTTCCCAATTCAGAAAATTTTGACCTGGCCTCCTCAGTGTTCCCTCTTAGGAAGATCTTGAATTCAAATTCATTTGTTCTCCAGTGTATATGACTACTTGTAAATTATCATGCTAAAAATATAGTAAATATTCACTCAAAAAGCCTTTTCAAAATTACTTTGAATTGCCATTTTATTTAACTTTCCAGTGGATATTTTTCTAATATGTGGTGATTTTTTTGGACATCAAGTTTTCAGAGTAGTCCACAATTGTATTAGTGTCAAATTGAGCAAAGACCACAGATATAACTGTTTTGGCTTTCAACTGAGTGAATTTCCTGTGTACTCATTAACATTAGAGATGTCTTTGGAACGGGGGAATTGAGTGATATCTGTAATTATAGATTTACCAGTATCTCCATAGTGAAGTACTTTATTAGCCACTCATTAAAGAAAAGCTTCAACATTAAGTTTTAAACACTAAAGACTGTTATTCTCCAGTTTAGTTCTTTAGCAAAGCTTCTGCTAGGATTTGAAGAGCTAGCTGTGATGAGATCTTTGTGGCTTGCATGTAGTCCCATGGGATGTAGGGTAGCTTGAACTCCACTATTTATGAAGATTTTCAAATTTAGCAAAATTCAATAGAATAATTCCAGTTTCAGGGCTAATTGAAAAAATTACTGGGATGGGAGCTCAAATACCTAAGCACTATTAGAAAAATACAGTTGTTTTTCAAACCTACAAACACAGAAGACTGCCTGGCCAGATATGGACCTTGCTGAACTAAATGGGATAAAGCTTAACACTTGAGTTTCAGCTTAAAAACAACTTGTAACAAATGTGCACAAACTCAGGGTAAATCTGAAAATTCTCCTTTTGGAGTAGAGCTGATGGGACAAATTTTAATAAAATTGGATACATCTGCAGTGGTATCATATATCAACCAAGAGGCAGACAAAGAAGTAGGAATTTATTGGAGGAATCCATCTGACTTTTCTTGTGGGCAGAATTACATCTGGCATTTGTGAGGGTGTGCCATTTCCCAGATCTTCACAGTATGTTGGCAGACTTTTTTAGCAGGCTTGGATGTTCATTGGGGAGAGCATGATCTCTGAATAGATGCATAATTCACTGTAGTAAAACCAAGGTACACATCTCCTCACAACAGACTCTTTGCCATAAGAAAAATATCCAAAACCAATTTGTAGCAGGCAGTCAGAAGAGTAAACAAAGTATTACTCTGTCAAAATGCCAGACATCCAGAAGATATTTTCTGAAAGTTTCAAACATCTCCTGGTCATCTGTATCCTTTTCTCAGGATGGAATTCTCATAGAATGATTATGGTAGTTATTCTGGAAAATTAATAATCATCAGTGGTGTTAAATATCTGAATTCTAAAATGGATCAGAGTCTTGAAATTGTTGAATATTTTCCAAGGACTATTACTAGCAATGAAAAGTTCCTTTGCTCCAAGATTAGAGTGGTCAGGGAAGTGGCAGGGTACATGAGATGTAAGCAATTGTTGTTGAGAGCAAATTGCTAGAAAAGCAAGTTCCCAGGAAGACTTCTGCAACTGCGGTGCACATGAATGCAGTTTGTCAGGAGCAAATAGGGTCAGAAGACACTTCAGAGATTGCTTATTACACATATACAGAAGTACTGCTGTGCTGCAAACCATTCTCTGAAGTCTGCTGTTTCAGCAGCCTGAATTATTATTATTATTCCAAGGTTATGGATGTGCATTAGACTTAGACTTGAGTCCTGTTGGATTTGCAAAGTTAAGCTAAGCTTCACGGGCCTGCAGTTTCTAACAGTAATTACCTCTGGCTAAACCTAACTGTTATTAGCATATTATATGATTTATGTATATGAGTTGTAAACTGGTGAGGTGTGGATGAAGCCAACTTTTAACTGGTTCTAGTTCACACTGGATAAAATCAGTTGAGTGCTGGCAGCAGATCTGGATGCTCTTTGTTGGGTATTAAGTGTCTAGAGAACTCATTTGGTGAAGATAGAGCCTCAAACCTCAGCTAAGTCATAGCCAAAAGAACTTCTTGCTATTGGAGCAGTTTGGTGTGTTTTGGTGCCTGGAAGAGAAACTTCCCATCTGACTATATCAAGAAAGTCAGTTTAGTCTAAACTCAAGTTCAGCAAACATGAAAATCCGGACCAGTGTCACCATTGGTGCAGCAGTTGGTGCTCATTTGTAAAAGCTAAAGTGAAGTCTATGCCAGCATGAAATTTATTCTT
This sequence comes from Sturnus vulgaris, assembly GCF_052056855.1. Classification (NCBI taxonomy): domain Eukaryota; kingdom Metazoa; phylum Chordata; class Aves; order Passeriformes; family Sturnidae; genus Sturnus; species Sturnus vulgaris. Next base: position 17,206,600 of record NC_142250.1, on the reverse strand, counting down.
CTCTCTGCATTTCAGTTTGTGCCTCTGGTGACTGATTTAAAAAATTTCCCTTTTCAAAGAAGCATCCATGAAGAATAGATAAATGTCTCAGCACAGTAAGGATCAAGTTTACCTGCACAGGAGTCACTATCCTCTGATGAACAATTTTTCAAAAAGTGTCATTTGCAACTGTTGTCTGTTTCTGGTACAGAGCAACTGTGCTGGCTGAGCTCAGAGGTGAGGGAGCTGTGCTGTAGAACTGCAGGAAGAGCTGAATGTGCCTGTGTGGTTCTTTCACCTGAGTGATAGGTCAGGAAGAAAAGCTCCCCAACCTTCCTCTTTGCATATGAAAACAATAAACAAGCAATGTTTGTGGATCTTCTTTAAATCATTGATGCTGACATGTAATATTTTATAAGCCAGTTATTTCCAGATATAATTTTTTTGCTTCCAGTTTGATGAAATAAGATTTCCTTTACTACAGAATTACAGAGGATAAAAGGAAAAGGAGTGAAAGGCAGTTTGTGCTTCAGATTAGTACATATAAAGTGAACAAAGCCATCCATTGTGTTGCTTTCGTGTTACTGTTGTTAGATATTAATTTGATAAGGACAGACTATGTTAAAATGGGGACTGAAAAAAAATGCTGGAACTTTTTTTTCCCTTGACTGCTCCATCATACATTATAATGTTTATTGTTGAGATTAAGTAGTCTCTATTCAAGCAGTAACAAGTTTCATAGTGGAACAAAAGTAAGCAGCACTCACGAAATTCATTTTAACAAAAAGTATGAACAGAAAGATATGAAAACTATTGATTATGTTGTCTGTGGTGACATACAAACAAAATGATAACTGTTCACATCTATACAACTGGAAGAATGGCAATGTCAGATTGTGCAGAGATTAACATAAGAATCTGACATCTTTGGTGAAAATTTATAATTACAATTGATGCTTTGGTAGAGATTGGAATGAGGGTGGAATCTTGTCAAATAATTCTTTCTGTTGTTCATGTCATTGCCAACTACTTAACCCTTTGATTATCAGTGATTATTGCTATAGATCGACATGACTGTTGTAAAAAGTTTTTCTGTGATTTGCACCAGTTCTGAACATGTTTCAGAAGGAACTTCTTAAGCTTAATTTTTTTTCTCCAGAAGATGTTTTAAATGGTATCATATAGATAACTACTCTCCAGGGCAGTAAAATGTGTGTGAAAATGGCTGATTTGTGTCTCAAATGCCTTTATGGAAGAAAATTAAAGCTCTAAATATCAGAAAATTGAAGAAATGTAAAGAATTTATTCATGACTGCTGAGCTCTGGTTTCAAGGTACCATCATCACTTCTGTTTCTTATTATTTACAGAAGTGTTTGATACCTACCACTCTGTTAGATTCATGACTGGGTTGGACCATAGATGTTGATGAGGAGTCATTATAGGGACAGGAGTAAAAAGGAAATCCTTGATTTCCATAGTTAGATGTTTTGAAAGGAGAGCAAGCTCCAGTAAGTACAGAATCATCTGACTTTTCTGTAAATTAAGGCATGTCATTGATACAGATGCATAAAAATAAATCAAAAACTTGAGACAGACATTTTCCATGTTTGAAGAATACATGCTGCGTTTTACTTTGACATGGGCTAATAATTTTCATTTCCTAAAATGAGGTTATTCTGTAACACAGATTCAAAATGTTCTTGTTTGGCTGTTTAAAAAGTAGAAATTCTGTTTATCTAGCATAAGGAAGGGATTTAAACTCTCTGAACTAAGTAGGTGATTTTGAGAGATTCCAACTTCATTTTGTTATAAAAGCACTGAAACATGAGCTCAAATGCTGGTTTAAAAGGAGTGCCTTTTTGTTTGTCTTTGCTATGTGCCTCAATTATGTCAAAGTTATTCAGTGATAGTCTAATCCAAAAATCATGGTTATAGTGTATAAATTAGCACACAAGTTAACACTGTTAAATAAATTATGATAGCTTTAGTATCTATTTTTCTTACTCTGTCTGTTTTCAGGGATACAAATTGAATGGGCAAAGATTCAAGTAAAGGGTAAAAAAGAACAGGGAACATTTTTTCATGATTAATATTCTGATTAATATTCTGTAACAGAGCTCATTCCTTTTCAAAGGACTGTCTACATATAAGGTTGTAGGCATTATTAAGATCACATTGACTTCATAATTTGGAATTCAGAGATGCTCCATGTGAAGAGGAAGGGCTGCAGAGGGATCTCAAACTCTAAGGTGTTCTTATGTGGTTTGTTTGCAAAATGTATGCATTTTGTGGTGTTTATTTCAGGGTAAAATAGCTAATTTCTGATTGTTAGAGTAACACCTGGAATGCTCTGCTTTGAAATACTTTTTAAGAAGCTGATAGAACATCAGAGAGTGTATGATTTGTCTCCATTTTTTGTCCATACATTTTAAACACACACAGGTCTAGTATATCGTAGTGTTTTACACTAATTCACATTGCAATGGACCCCTAGATGTTTGCTAGAGCAAATTTGAAGTTTACAGTTGTTTTATGTTCAGTCATTTTGAATACTTCAAGGATCTTCTAATATTTGATCCCTGTCATGAAAATTCTTTTTCCACGTGAAATTTCTTTGAATATCGTGAAACTCGCATGCGTTTCAAAAGCAGTTTGATTTATATAATTTTAAAGAACATTTTTAAGAACATGAACTCATATAAATCTCTTCTTTTTCCCTATACACTTCAATATTTCAAAATTAAACCAATTGAATTAAACCACACAAACTAATTTGGACACTAACAAATAGAAGAGACATTGGTTCAGGGGGCTAGGTCTGACTTGTAAATCTAGAATTGCCATGTTGGAAGCATCTCCTTGAATGTAACCTTGTTTCCATAAAGTAAAAGTTTTGGAGACTTAAATGAGTCCAGAAAAGTCACTTAATTACTAGTTAGCACTTAATTACTAGTTAGCAGTGATTTCTTAATTACTAGTTGTATTCTGCACTGTTGTTTTTAATCTGTAAATTGATTTGGAGCTATAAATTCCCATTTACATGGCCGTTTACAAAATCCATTTTTTGCCACACATTAAAAAATAGCGCCCATATGTTTCTACTGTTCCAGAAAAAATATTTAACGTTGCACAGTGTTTTTAAAATCAGCAGCACACAATCCTACTATGAGAAATCTCATTGTGTTGCATGTCTGGGCAGCCTCAGTCAGTATTTGCTGAGCCCCACCCTGCCACAGGAGTGATTTAATGGGACATCTGAGATGGGCAGTGCTGTACCTGCACAGCCAGGTGAATGTTTGGTGCTAAACACAGCCCAGCATGCACACAAGGCACCTGTGTCCTGCTGAACTCAGAAATTGCTCCTGGAGGCTGAGGAGCTCCCTGGCTGCTTTATACTTCCAAGGCAATAAAGAGGTTGTCACACATTCTTAGGGGACACAGGTATTTGCTCCCTGAGTTTCTGGGGCTTCCTGTTCTCAAAGTGATTTGACTTGCAAATTCACTGATATTCTGCACCAAGAAAGGGTAGTTGTCTGTCATAGCTCTACCATCTAACCTGATATTTTATTGATCTAAAACATTTTTTAAAATACTGCATTTTTAATTAAATTGAAAAAAATGTGTTTGTTCTGTCATATTTCATGTATCTGGAGTGTGATTTTCTCTGAAGGTGGGAAAATAATGTGACAGGAGTGGAGTCAGTTTCAGATAGAGAAGCATGGAAAATATTCAGTAGAAAATTTAAACTTACTTAGGGTATCCAAGCATCTTGAATAGAAGTGTAAAGTGAATCACCTACTAAAGTCTCTTACTCCCCCAATAATATGACATTAAAAGAAGTAACATCTTTACAGAAAATAATGTCTTAGGAGAAAAGTTTCCCCTGAAGTTATAAGACCTGGAAGTAAAGGACTTAGGCTACTTTCCCTGGTTGCAGTAGTGGTCCTGCTATTAAACGTGGATTTCTGAGGTATGAACTCATAAGTTCATTAGAAACAGAAACTTAATGTAAGTATTATTTGCTAATAATTAGGGGTATTTCACCCTCACCCTTGGAATTTGAAGGAAGTACTTATTCAGATTATAATAATTAATGCAAAATACTTACCTAGCTCATTGTATTCAAAGTATTCTACAGGAAGTTATTATTACCCAAGTTAATTTAAGTGAAGATATCTCTGTTTGGAGCTCAGCAACTGTCCACATTTCAACGATATTAATAATTATTAGAATTAGGATAGATCCTGACCCTCATTTATTTGTGTTCAGAAACAAAGCCATGTAAGGGTCTTTTTATAATGAAAATTAAAAGGCCAAGCAATAACATTAATGTTCTTTTAAATAATTAATTTTAATGTGTGGAAGTGTGAGCAATAAATGTTTTATTGTAAACCCTGATGTGGTAATTAATCCAAGCGATTAGGAGCTAATTGCATGTTCATAGTAAATGTTATATTTGCTGTGAAAGACATTTTGTTGGAATTGTGGTTCAGAGGATAGAGTTGTGAGAAGAGTGATACTTGAAAGAAACATTTAACACACTTTCTCATAACTTGGTAAATCAGAAGTTGAGAGAAGTACATCCTTTGTTATTATGGCAATTATGCTTTTAGCTCTTCTGAGTTTGCTGCAATGTGCACTTAATTCTATGCCATAGTGGGGCCTAAACATGAAAGTAACCATGAGGATATGTAGGCCCTTTAAAATCAGCTAGGAAGTACCTTGGGGACTGGGCGAGGTATTTGTTTTATTAATCATTTACACCTTAATTTGAAAATAATGGAAGTCCTACCATTTCATAAGGCTGGTCCTCCCTTTAATGCAAAGAATAAGTCATCCTGTGAACAGGGCTGGTTTCAGGTCCCCTGGTTGTGCTTAGGAAAGCCCTGTCACACATCAGATGAATTCAGATCTCCACTGGAGCTTTGGAGCTGGTCCAGAATTTCACTAATATATTGATGGAGTTTGGATCCCTCTTTTTAAATTTTATTTCATTTGAGTGGATGGGTTCTTTCCTTCAGCAAAGTTACATTATTTAAATATACTGTGGGCGTCTGTGGTTCTATATAGAGCTCAGTTTTGCCCATGGTGAGTCTGCCTTGTTTAAACAGACTCAGTTAAAGGATGAGTTAGCATTTGAATAGTGCTATAAGCTTCTGAAATCTTTTGACTTACCACTTGATCATTTCTTTTTTCCTCCTCATACCTACCATGCTACATATTTCTGATGATATGATCTTTATTAGTGAAATAATATGCTCTTTCTTTGGGGCTCTTGAAATATGTTCTAACGATGATAGTAATGACTTTGATTAATATTTAATCCCCATGCTGCTATGTTCTTATAAATTGCAAGATCTCAAAGGTAGCTGGGGGAGGGAAGAAAGGTTTCTGCTGAAGTGTTTCAGTATTAAAGTGCTTAAGGAGAAAGATACCTATATTTCATTATACCTTATATCTGCTTTCAAACCTGAATTTAAGTGTAACATTTTGAACCATGGCCACATTGTTGACAGGGAAATCTGTGAGATGGGCTTTTTGTCCAGGGCACTGGACTCATTCTTGTGTTTGTTTGTGTTATGTGCCTGTTGCATTCCTCTGCCTCACCTGGGGGTCATGACAATGAGACCACAGGTATAGCAGTAAATGCTAGTACAGAGCAAAAGCTTGGTGAGACTTTTCTTCCATTTGACACCCTGTCAGTCAGTGGTGATTATCTGCTAATATCAGTCATTGTTTCACTCTGAGTGTTTAACTGTATTCATAAATCAGACCGTTGTGCTGATATAAGCACATTTAATTAAACAAATACTCCTATTTGTTCTCTTCTTGTTCAAGGCTATTTTAATAAGCAAGAAATGGGCTTGTTTAAAGTATTTACTTAGAGAGCTTTCAAACTGAGAATTAACTGTCTAGAGAATTAGAAATTCTCTCTATGCATTTGTAGTTACATAGATTCTCTCAATTTACTAATATACTATAAATATTATGTACACACCAAACTTGAATGAATTCAACATATGGTTGATGTTTACATAATTTATGAGATGCCACATTATATTAATGGAACTAACCATATACAAAAAAGCAAATGTTGCACTATCATCGAGGGCCTAAATTAGCCATACCTTATTCTGTGCTTCTTGAAGTGCTTATTTACCAGGACAAGGATCCTGGGATTGTGCTCAAAATTCTGGCAATTAAGATTGTAAACCAGTTATCTCATTGTTCCAAACATCATCAGTAATATCGATGCCAATTTTTAGACTTCTGGATATTGTTTAATTAAACAATAAAAAGTATGTCCGAGTCTTCCTTTTGGTCTAAACACAACATTATCCTAATATTAATAGATGAGTTAGACAAATCTAACAGAGAGTTATTTTAAAAGGATGAAAGGTGAAAGAATTAGTTTCTCTCTTTAATCAGCAACTTAACAATTTTTTAAGATGCATGGCTTTCTCAGTAAGGATTAAATTGATTTTTCAATGAAAAAAAGAGTGTGGTAAAGTGGTTCTGGGATACTAGGAGAAATGAAGTGGCTTGCTCTTTATCATAGCTGGCTTGATTCGCTTATATTTTATTGATGGTAATACCCCATACTCTATAATACCTTTCAACACAAAATTTCAGTCATTTCTGTAATGTTAAGTAATTAAACCTCCCACTGGTTCTGCCAGTGGAGGTGTATTTATCATTATAACTATTTTGCAAGTGGATAAACAGAGGCAAAAGAGGTTGAATTATTAATCAAAGTAATAAAATCTCTGGGCTCCTATCTCCCAGATGATGTTTAGTACTTCCTCCAAAATTTTGTTAAAAATTCAGTATAATTAAATGTATACATCTCACTCCCTGAGCTTAATAAACTCATGTAAATCTATATACTGAATTTGAGAGAGCATATTTGAGAGGTGTTTTTGTTTTACACAGAGGGGCCAACTTAAGGAAGCATTGCCAAACCAAATTCTTAAGCTCACTTTGGCAAGATGAATTAAGATCTTAACTAACTTTGTACTTTTCAGGGAAATAGGAGAATTAGGTCTATTACTGCTTTCTGGCACATGTGTTGCACCTCATTGTTAAAGTTCTCATCGACAGTGTGAGTACAGATCTCCTGAGTAAAGTCACACCATTATTTTGTCTCTAACATGGCTTAGAACAACTCCTGGAGAGTGCCAAGTTTAAACAATAGTAATCAGAATTGAAAAATATTTCCAAACTGATTAAAATTAAAAATACATTGGTAATATACGCATAAAATAATTGTTTTCTTTAGCATGCAATGCCAGATATTGAAAGTTTTCTGCTACTGATAGATACAAATATGGCAACAATGATAGTTCACTTCTCAGCAACAAAGAAGCTGTTCAAGTCTGAAAGCAATCCTCTCCTTCTGACATGTTGGCACCATCATAGAGGAAAATGTCACGGTCAATATAAGCACATTTACTGACAGCTAGGTTTTTTCCTATGTTCCTGAAAACTGTTTGAAACTTGGCTTTTATCGAAAACAGAAACTCTGGCCACTCAGAATGATAAAACAATAGTTTATGGCTTAGTCATTTTCCAGTTATAAAGCAATACTTTCATAAAAATAAACAAGGCATACAGGAACAAGCCAAAACAATTACTCACAGAAATTGTTGCATTCTTGCTGTCCTTGCTTCCTGATTTAAAACAACTGTCTCCAGTAGGAACTGGACAAAAAGCAGCAGGTTTTGGTTCACTAAGTAACTGCTTGCTGATCACTGAGATCACTGAGATGAGATTTATCACTGAGATAAAATATAGTTCAGAAGTGCAATTGATACTGTCTAGGTACTTTCTAAATTCCTAAATTACCATATACAGGAAGAACAGGTACATAGATTAAAATAACGTTCATGTATTTCACTAATTTACAGACCGAACGTTTCCCAAGTGGATTGTTGTAAAGAGCTTTTGTCCTTTCTAGAGAAAGTAAAACGCTACTTTAAAGCCACAAGCACCTTTATTAGTAAAGGTCATGTTGATTATTTAATTTGTAGGGGTTTGTTAATTATTTCTGGAGGGTTTTTTTCTCCATACTGTGAGTATTTTATTATCTGTATCATCATGACTAATCTGTCGTTGCTCAGTAAGGAAAATAATTTAATAATAATTTCAAGCAGAAACAGGTTGCAAGTATAAGTGCTCAAAAGTGAGAGATTTGAGAGGTAAGGGGTCAGTAAATCTGCTAAGCTGACAGTCTTGCACATTCCAAATAATGTGCTCAGATGTTTCAATGTTAAAGGTAGTTTTTAAATTGCTCCCTGCTCTTTTAAACTCACATAAGTACTAAGACAGATGAAGAGCTTTTTGCTCTTCAAGAAGATTCCTTCTGGTTCCTGTTCTGAGGGAAGATGATTTCATTGCCATGTCTCACAGTGGGTGGGACATGGACTGCACCCCATCTGTGCTCAGGCAGTTCAGAGACTGGAATACAAAAGTCTTTGAGACTCCTCTGGTTGTAAGAGCACCTGGAAGCCTTGTGTAAGTTCTTCCATCTGGAGCAGTTACCTAGAGGTTCATTCTCCAGCTCAGGAATTGCCATGTGTTCAGCCTCACTCTTTGCAAGCCCTGGTACTTTTGCTAGACTGCAGCAGATGAGTGATGGCAGAGCAGAGCTGGGGGATGCCTCTCCTGCCCAAGTGTGTGGCTTCAAGCTCTCTTTGTGTGCAAAATACACGAAACTTAACCACGTCCAAAAGCTCTGACTTGGTTGTGTCTGTCATGTAATGGAGCAAGTTTTTTTGGCACCTCAGCCCTCTGACTGTTTCACTGGAACTGCCAGCAGAGTTGAAGTTGGATGATTCCTGTAGGGCTTTACTGAATCGTGGTATTTATCAGAACTGTCACTACGTAACTGTCAAACTTTCTGTGTGGCTGAAAAATTCCAGCCTTTAGAAGGATGAGAGTGTGATGTCGTCATAACTGCATTTCTATGTAAATGCTTGCTATAAAATAATTTTGGATTAAATGATGTGTTCCTTTCCTGTTGGCAGAATATAATTTGTCTTAAATGGCAGCAGACTGTTGTATCTGTTTTCCCGAAGTTAAATATTTTGATTCACACTTGCAATTTATTGATTTTACATTGTTACCAAATGGCATTCCCAAATCAGTTCAGCATACCGTGGTTCAAAATCCTGTCATTCATATGATAAAGTTGTTTTCATGTAATCCACTCTGAAAATGGGAGTGGCAAGGAAAGTGGAGGAGCTAGAAAGAAAGAAATGCATTTTAGCAGGTATTAGGTTTGAAAACAATCCTTATTTTTATTATCTCTGCATGTTTTTTGGGGCAATATTGCTTTTTAACTATTAAACAGTAATAAATACCAAATTGCAAGGCTATTTCTTATCATCTTGACCTGCTCTTGTTTGGAAATACTCAGAAAAAGAAAATCTTGATCCTGATTGTGCAAACATTCCATGTATGTAATGCAGATGAATTAGTGAGCATGAATTCAGTGTAAGGCAAAGCATCTCAGCTTGGACAGAACACCTTTTACAGAATTGCATTCACTAAAGCCAGAGTTGTGCTGGTTTCATGAAGTCACCTCTTCAACACTCTGTTTCTGTGCTGGTGACACTTTTGACACCCTTAATTTGCTGATTTCACATCTGCTATAGCTGGTGCTGTAAGAGCTTAGTGTAGGTCAAAAGAAACCTTTTGGGTCTGTGTGTGTGATAAAAATGAGAGAGGTGGCTTACAAGACAAATTACTGGTGTGTAAACTCACCAAATCCTTCCAGTAATGCTAGTGTCTACAAAAAAAAAAAAAAAAAGACATGAATATGAAAGACTATCCAATATTCACAGTACCCTGGCATATCTTATAAGATGCATGAAAGAATTCCTGAATATTGTAGAAGTGACATTAATATGATATTCTCTATTGACTTTGTCCTCTGCTGCTGTATACATCTTACAGAATTTTAAAAGTTCTAAAGTTACAAACAAGTGACTGCATCTCCCATAGCCTCGAGTCTGCAATACATAAATGTATTTTTCTTCCTTCTTCTTTTTATTCCACAAAGAAAATGTTTTTTTTTTCCCTGCCAAAGGACTGTATTTAAATAAAAGGACTGCTTACAGTACCTAAGAATGATCTTACTTTGTGCATGTGTACATACAAACATACACATACATAATTCAGCCTACCATCCTATTTTCCTGGTGTGTGTTTTGGTTCAGCCTTGCTCTCTGGCTTGTGGTACAGTGGTACCTTCCTCCTGGCATAGAAAAGACACTCATTACATTTTGAGCAGGAGAAAATAGTAGCACATCATGAAGCAGTAGCATCTGTTATACTCTATCAGCACATGCCAAAGGAATGCTCTGTGCTGCTAATATATCTGATAGCCTTGAATGTTTTGTAGGTTTCCTCAGTGTACAGTATTCCTGCCTTTCCCTTTCTGTGACTGCAGTGCCCAATTGTCACATGTCCTTCTATGATACAATCATCAAGGTTGGAAGAGACCTTTGAGATGATCAAGTCAAACTATCCACCCAGCACTACCACTGTAACCCCTAAACCACATCACTCAGCATCAGATCCTCTTAAACACCTCTGGGGTGGTGTGTCTGCAACCTATTCCAATGCCTGACCACCCTAACAATGAAAAAGCCCTTGTAGTATCTAATCTGAGTGTCCCCTGTCTCAGCTTTAGGCCATTTCCTCTTGTCTTCTCTGTAGCCACAGAAGAAACCAGTCCCCACTTGACTGCAAGCTCCTTTCAGGCAGTTGTAGGGGGCAGTGAGGTTCCCCTGGGCCTTCTCTTGAGACAAAACAATCCAGAGTCCTCAGCCATTCCTGTAAGACAAGTTTTCTACATCCTTCTTGAGCCTTGTTGCCCTTCTCACTCCAGCACCTCAATGCCCTTTCTGAAGTGAGGGGCTCAGAACTGAAGGCAGTACTTGAGGTGTGGCCCCACCAGTGCCCAGTACAGAGGGACAGTCAGTGCCACACTGTTCTTGCTGGCCACACTATTCTTGCTACTGGCCAAGATGCCATTGGCCTTCTTGGCCACCTGGACATACTGCTGGATCATACTGAGCTGGTTGTCCACCAGCATCCCTCTCCTTCACAAAGATAGATACTTACACAGTGATTTCATTTTTCTGTGCAATGTACATTTTCTAGGCTGTTGAAATTTCTGTTTGTTAACTGTCTCATCCTTTGATTAGAGGTATTTTCCTCATGGTTGTTTAGTACCTTTGGGTTTTAAGGGTAAATAGGACCCCAAAACTCTTGGTTGTAGCCTAAGGTGTGTAGATGAGTGTAGAATATCTTCTGAGGAGCCTCCTAGCCTTCTTGTTAGTGGGAATAAAACTTCCTACTGGTGAGATAAAAAGTGTTTTATACCAGTGATACGGGATGCACTTATTCTCCCACTCAAAGCTAATGTTGGCTGACAGTTAATTGCTAGAGTAGGTAAGAGCAGTTGGCTTAGGCATTCCTTTGTGTTCATCTGTCTGGACCAAAAGCAGTGGCAGCTGCAAGAGCCTGCAGGCTGAGTTTCTAAGGAAGTCACAGAACAACTTTGCTCTGAATCCCAGAGAGATACAAGAAAACCTGGGGGTTTTAGGGGAATTCATTCCTGTACACAATTGTAGCATGTCACAGTAGGGTGGCCAGTGGCTTCTCTGTTGTAATTTAAGCTTAGGAAGCTGGGTTACTGGAACAACACTGGTTATAGCTGCATGGAATTCCACTAAAAGTAGAGACAAAGTTAATTTAAATACCTGAAGAGGACGGTTGAATTAGGCTTCTTTAAATCCATATATATTCAGGTCAAATTTTATTTTCTCCCTACTTTGTTAATTCCATTGTGTGGATTGTACTGCTACAATTTTGTTTTGCAAAGAAATGTTATACTTGGAAAATAGTTGTCATACACAGAACTCTTTATTTCTAGATGTTTTAATGTCAAACAGTTATTTAAATAAAAATATAAACAAAACCATGGAAGAATGCAATTAAATGGCAGAAGTGATTTTTAAGAAACCCAGAAGACAGAGCTGTAGCCTTTGAGATTTCCTGGCCTTTACTTTGCAGGATTTAAAAAGCAAACTCTCCTATCTGTGTCTCAGCACTTTTATGTTGCCTTTTCCAAGGAAAAGGGAGTTGGATGCAGGCCTGAGTTAGATCTCATGGGGATAGTGTTCTGTGCCTTAAATTACAATCAGATGTATTTGACTTCAGATGAAGTTTTCAGCCTAAAATTGGTAAGAAGCCTAATTATTTGACCAGGTTGCTATTTACGTAGACCACTGTAGAGCAATCTGTCATCTATCCAGAGCTGGCAACACGTCACCCTTGAAAGATTTTTATTTTGTATTTGGAACAGTGTTTTTTAAAAAGCCATCTCTCTGTTCATTAAATAAAAAACTAAAAGATGGTAGAGATTGCTATGGAGATGAGAAATTATATAAACTGTTCATTTTAATTCTTTGGAATGTAAAATTAGCAAAGAAACTTGGGTGTTTACAGGCTTCCAGTCCTTCAGGGTACTGACTAGCTCCACAACATGCATAGAATTCTTGTGCCCTTTGGACTTGGATTGTCAACTAACAAATCATGCCAGGATTTTGAAATCAATCATGTATTTTTTTTAAACTGGAGATTGTGGAGTAAAGATAAATAAATAGATGTACTCTCAAAGTAGGCATTAATCTGTAGACATATCATTTTTTCTAGTGATTAGAATGCCTAAAATGATCTGATAACTGAAGTATGCAGGACGAAAATATAGCTATTCTGTGATTCAGAAGCATAATCATATGGAAAACTGGAAGATAAGACTGAATCACTATTACATCTTTTGGAGTGTCATGGTGGTGAGGTTATAGATAGGACTGAGATGGTTTTTTATTTGTCAGACCCTCCTCAAAGTTGTTTCTTACTGTTCCTTAGACATTATCTCTGGCCTTAAATTTAACACTTGCTGCTCATGCTTGAAGATTGCTATTGTTCACTGAGTTTAGAGAGCAGTTAGTAAAATAAATTTTAGAATTATAAAAACAAAACATGCAGAATTTGTTTAAGTAGTGCAAAGTCCAAGCCTTTGCTTGGTTAGTAGATTAGTGAAACTGTAGGGGATCTTTACTGGAGCATGTGGTTGGGGTAACCATCTACAATGCTAAATGCAAAATGGCAACCTTGGAAGTGGAAGTTGTGGAAATTGGTGCTACTTAAATGTTCATGTTCTGAGTAAAGAAAAGTACTTTTGGAAGAAGGGAGCAAATAAAATACCTGTGTGGAAACATGAAAACCCCTAGGTTTTTTTTCTGCAAAGCAGTAACAAGTGCTACAAAGTGAGCATTTTCATTGTAAACAAGGTACTAATGTTTAAGGTAAGGGATTTCATTAGTGTCTTAGCTGTGTATAGAGCCATCAGACTGGATTTTGGAATTAAGCAGCACAGTCTGATTAACTCTAGTACTATAAAGGGGCATGAAGAATTATAATACATCACATTTTAAGATATGAACATTAGTCTTAGCTGCCATGGGAAAGTGTAGTCTGTGGAATGCAGAGGTAAGGAGTTACACATTTCATTTTAAAAGGCTGTGATTCTAGGCATATGCAGATTCTTTGTCACCTCTTTAATACCTTAATGGAAAGGCAGTATTTCCCAGAAGTTCTTATCTGTGCACGTGTATGACAAATGTGGGTTGGGAGAGACTTTATAGAAATAGCATGCTTCATGTTCTAATATAAAATTAGTAACATACATTGATTTGTTTTGATGCTTGCAGGGATTCTTCCTGACAGTGTCACCAGAAGCAGTATTAAAAGTGGCTGCTCAGGCTTCTGCCAACAACAAGATCTTCAGCTTGAATCTTTCTGCACCATTTATAAGCCAGTTCTACAAAGAGCCAATGATGAAAGTCATGCCTTACGTGGATGTTCTTTTTGGAAATGAAACGGTGAGTCTTAAGAGAGTAATGGAAGTATTTGTATCTCTTGCACTTAAGTGTTTGTGTCTCAGAGCCTGCTTCCCCAGGACACAGCCTCAAGCTGTGCCAGAGGAGGTTCAGGTTGGATATCAGGAAGAATTTCTTCACTGAAAGGGTTGTAAGCATTGGAACAAGCTGTCCAGGGAGGTGATGGAGTCCCCATACCTGGAGGTGTTCAGGAAAAGTCTGGATGTGGCACTCAGTGCTGCAGATCCACTTGATGGGGTGATGGTCAGACAGAGATGATGATCTTGAAGGTATTTTCCAGCCTTGATGATTCTGTGATTCATGGTGCTCCTTTTTTATAGAGATAGTCAGCCCATGTGAGGTGTCACTAGAAAGTTAAATCTATGGTCACTGGACTGGGATATTTCAGTAGATGCCAAAGATGTCACTTGACCTGTTAGAGGTTTACAACTTGCTCATTCTAGCGGGAAATACCCAACACTTGGTGCTGTGTAATAACTGCCCATGTGCATAATGTCCTCACCCTGAATTTAGCTCTGCTGGAAGAAAAGATGTGAAGAGCTGCCACTGAGCTCCTGTAACTTGATTCCTTACCCACAGTGCTGCTATTAATAGCATTTTCTGTGATGAAGATGACTCTTTGGGGAGAAGTGGGAGGAGAAAACTAAGAAATAGAGAGTTGGTTTAAAAGGTGCTCATTGATTTTGTGGTAGATGGAGTGGCAGCCCATCAAAGGAAGGCTTATCTTTGCTGTGTAAGTTGGCAAACAGATTGCATGAAATTCTGCCTGGAAGTCCATGTTAACAGAGCAAATTAATTCTGATTTCTCTCATAATTTTTGACTTTTCTTCACTTTAGAAGATGTTCTTAAATATTTATTAGTTTTCTCAGCAGGAAAAGGTTGAAAAAAGCCTTGAAATGTGTGACACACCTAAATGAAATGTGGGTTTGTCACTGAAGACAACTACATGAGTATAGGAAAGTAATGTAAAAGCAACTTACTCCTGTCAGTGGTTATTCCTGATTGTGACACAGGGACTTGCACCAACACAAGCCAGTTTTTAAACTATTGTCCACATGTTCACATAGAGGCTAGCATTGTTATAGATATAGGACTTTAAAAAAACTAAAAATACTTATTTTTAAAACAAAGAAAATAGCAATATTTTTAAATGCAGTGGGCTAAGGGAAACCTTGTTAACTAAAGTTAACTGTACAGAAAAAGTATTTTCCAGACATGTTCTTGCTATTTCCAATTGTTACCTTTGTACATCTTTCTTGATATGGTCCTCACGAAGATGGTATTGAGTGTTTTTATTTAATAGCAGTATAATCTCGACACAAAATCCTGTCAGATTTCACAGATTAAGTAATACCAAGTCTAGATAATTTTGGAGAAGAAGAGCTTCATAGAAACTTCTGGGATTAAAATTTGAATTTGAATTAAAATTAAAATTTGAGCAATATGAATATGGCTCCACTGACCTATTAGGATAATTCAGATCACAGTGGTTCATTAGGTGCTATTTTTCATAGATTGTTACTTTTTGTATTTGTATTTGTATTTTATAAGCAATAGTCCTTGATACAGGTGACACTCCCATTTCAGAAATTTTATTCAGACTAGGTTAATTTCCTCTGTCATTTCAATTTGTTATGGTATTATTCACCTGCTGTCAAAATTATTGTGTAGTACTTTTGTGTTTGTTAAAGTTGAAAGACTCCCTGCATTTTCAGTATATAATTTCTGAAGCATTTTGGTGTCTTTCAGGATAAAAGGTAATTATTTAATCTTAAACTATCATCCTTACACTTGGTGGTACAATGTATCTAATACTTGAGAGTACCAGCTTCTTTGCTACTTACACTAACCATGAAACCCTGGTCATTTTTTAGTCCCAGCTTCATGCTGGCTGTGCTGCTTTGGAGTTGAAATGCTGCTTGCAATGGTTCATTGTCTTGCCGTTCTGTGTGACTTGAAACCATGCTCTTGGCATGATGCATTTCTAGCTCTGAGTAGCTTCTGTGTCTTCTCATTGTCAGTATTTCTGCTCTCTGCATATGGTTTTTGATGAAGAGTGGTTGCAGGACTCAAAGCTCAGTGTGACATGTTCTGCCTTCTGGTAGCTTCCACCCTTGGTTTTGGTGCTTTTTCTTTCTTCCCATTAGAATTTCAGCTACAAGCACATTCAAGATTTTTTTTGTGTTTGTGCATATCTTGATGGGCCACGAAGCACTTCAGCTAGCCAACACCAACTTTTTGTCTGTTTGGTGTGATTTCCTTTTCCTTTTTTTTTACATTTTCCATCAGCATAAGCGCATAAGTTAACAAATAAACAAGGCATACTACGTTGTGTTGTTGTTACTTCATTAGTACAAACAATACTCTTACACACAATTTTATTCTTCCCTATACTTATCTTCACATTATAGTCCAATAAAATTCTATTGTTAAGCACTGAGCTGTTTATTTTTTGAGTAATACAAAAACATCCAAGTGCAGCAAAATTCCAAATTGCTGCCATTCCTAAACTAAAAACAATTGGCAAAGTGATTTTAAATTACGTCTTCTACTTAAAAATTTACATCTGAATGGAGATTGGTTATTTCAAGTTTCAGCCAGATGGTAATTAAAATGGGCAAGTTATAAACCTCTCAGAATAAATATTCTGGTTTTGAATGTAAATGCCAGCATACCCTTAACTGCAGTTCAGACACTGAATGCTGTGGTAACAGCTCAGTATATGTATCAATTTCAGCATCAACTCAGTGACCACTGCTGTTTTGATAATTTATTTAAATCTCATTTATAACCTACCTCAACATTTTGTCTTGAATTTTTTGTATTTATTAACGGTACTTCCTATAATAAATTTAGTACAGAACATTCAGAAAAGGAATAATTATGGTCATTGCAGCTAACCAAGTAGGGCCATTCTGCAGTCATTATCTAGCAATACATGACTGAAGAAGTTGATTATTGTCATTGCTTTTAATTTTTATTAAATTAAGGTTTTTTTAATAGTGTCATTTTGCAAATGGTTCTTAGCAGTAATACCTTCCAAGCTACCATAATCACTGGATAATTAACCTGCCAGGATTAAGCACACTCTACTTTGCCTCAGGATGCTTAACTCTCAAATAAGGTCAATTATCTCCTGATGAAAACTGCTTTGTCACAAGTTGCTGCTTAATTCGGCTGTGAAAGCTCACCTTAGAATACATATTTTACAACTCAGAGTAACTTTCAGTAGCAGAATGGTCAAAAGAGTGAAAGCTTTGAGAGCAGTATCTTTACACAGAGTCGTGGAAAGTTTCCTGCACAGCAATTATTTTAGGCAAGTAAAGGAGACTAAATTTGTATTTTCCTGATTAGGGCTAAATGTTGATGGACATGAAATACCCGACCCATCAAAGTCAGTAATGGGCACAGGAATCTGAATTCAACTTCCAGTCTCCCCAAAAGATGTGAGTTACAATGGCACCTCCTCAGGGAAGGAACTACTTTGGGGGAGCAGTTTATATATTTTTGCATGTGCACCTGCATAGCAGTTTCTTCAGGATTTAAGGGACACTGCAAGGCTTTCACATGATTGATCTTGACATCTGGCACCAGTTCATGACTCAGAGGAATATTTGTTGATATTGATGTGGTAAAGATCTTCTGGGTTCTCTCTCTGTGTGTAGGCAGGGCATCACTGAAAAATTTCAGAATTCAGAAACTTTGGAGTTATAGACACATTGAGCTTTTCATCTAGTGCTTTACAACAAAAGCAGTAAGCCAATGATATAACTTGTGGTGGTCAGTTTACAGCGATCAGTAGAGATTGAGGAGGTTATGTAGAAGAGAAATAGTGAATTTTTTTGAAGTACAAAATAATAAAGCAAACTAAGATAAGAATTATTCTTTAAAAGTTGATCCTCTTCCTCTCTAGTGTAAAGAGCTGTTAATTCTAAACGCCCAGTCTCTGAAAAAATTAATTACAGGATTATAAACTGAAGTTTTGCAAAGACAGAGCATCTGTGAGCCCATTGAGAAATTGCTGCTGAGTGACAGCAAATGTGCTGAAAAGAAAGCAAGTTGTGTACAAGACTTGTACATTTTAAGAAGCAATGACAGTAGCTTTAGTGGTGGTTCTAGAGCTAGAAGTCCTGAGGTTTAAAGAGATGAATGCCTTTGATTGGAGTAAGATATCAAATGGGTCTTGTCATCATTTCCTCTTCACAATTGTACTGGAATGGTACATTGTGCCTCCTTTATTTAAAAAAATTTCAAATGAGGTTTCAAATACTAACAGAAAGATCCCTACAAATGTAGGTGTGGTTTGGACAACAACTTTTAATACCCTTTGTAAGCCCTTATAAAGGCAAGTCTCTTCAATGACATGGAAAATTCAATGGCAATGAAAAACAGTAAGTATAAAACTGAGGTTTGGTGGGATTTTGGTGAGATTAGTGTGCTCTTCATTTTGAACTTGCAGGCAGTCTGTAGTTCTGTGCTTATTTTAACTGAGGGAGGGAATGGAAATACTGGTTAAGTTTTCTGGCATACTCTATATTCAACACACTAGGATTTATACCTAAATGTCAGTTTCCAAAGAAATTTGTCTATTCCTTTGCTGTAAACTCTCACTCCACATAATTTGATATATTATGTTAAGATGTGACACTGAGAACAACCTTCAGTTCCACCTGCAAATTTCCTCTGCTGCATTTATCACCTGGGATCAGATTGATACCTGAAGGCTTAGGAATCTGCCCACAGAAGAATCTTGAATGAGACATAATCACTTTTGTAAGATAAATGAGCCTCATGGTGATTCTCTTCAAACTAGTATGCACTCAAAAGGGCATGACTGAATTGATTTGAATTTACACAGTGAAATTCCTACTGTTTCTAGACCTAGCAGATAGCTTTCCACAGCCACGAGTGTCCTTTCATGCTGGTGAGTTGTCTGATTTTGAAGAAACAATTAAGGAGTAGGAGTCAGGAGAAAAATTAGGTAGCAGATGGAATTTGGTGTGTGGAAGAAGGGAAATACAGTTTGACTTTCAATAAGTAGTGAAAGGGAGACCAACATTTCTGTCTGTTCTTCAGTATCAGATGGGACTAAGAAGTGAGGAACATAGCAAAAAAGGATGGTTGGTCATGCCACAAATATCACTAAGTTGATGTTTCTGTTTGAAGTATTTTCAAGTAAGCATTTATAATTATTTTTGAATATTGGAAATTATTATTGAAAGGCAAATAATAGATGGTATTTGAAAGTGGGTATCTTGAAGAGGTTCATTTTAGTACAGCTAACTTGCATTTATGTTATGCAAAGAGTATTCAAGAAGCATTTTCTTTTTATCTTACTGGACCTGCTCTATATTGAGGTTATTTTCAGTCCCTGGTTGTTGGCAAGCTATCATCCTTAAGAGTTCAGCCTTTACCTTCTACCTCTCTGTTCACTTGGAATTAAATGTTCAGAAACATTAATCATCTTAGATGACATTAAGTTGGGTGTCAGTGTTTTGCATTTCAGTTTATATAAAGGTATTTTCGTTTTGATTGTGATTTCTCAGAAACTTGCCCCACAGGTGAGGGTAATTATCTTCAGTTCCTGGGCTGAGTGAGAGACTGAGGTTTGCACAGTTCCCTACAGGGAGTCTGTGGTTCAGTTAAAAATCATAGTCAGATATTCTGACCCAGTTTATTAAACACACATGGGAAAAAATTTTGTAAGGAGACATCTAATCTTCCCTTCTATTTTAACAGGTAGAGGTTTTTAAGGTCATCTATGCTTGTGTTTGCTTTTCTAAACTGCAGTAAACAGATAGTATTTTTTTTTACAAATCCTACATTTAAGATTTCTGCAAGGTCTTTGGAGGGAGCCTGGGAATTAAAAATTGTAATTCTGAATAGAGGAAAAATAAATACTGTTTTTCTTTGATGTTTTTGTAGAATTTTGATGCCTATTTCCTGCGGTAGGTGTTGTGTTTTCAATTATAGAACAGCTATGGTGTTGTAATATTGCTCCTTATTCATACAATTAACTTTCTCAGTAGTGGAATATCTAATAAATTGTGGCCATCTGAAAAAATGAGAGGGTCTCTAGCACAAGGGAGGTTGATAATGTCAGTGGCATGTTGTAAAGATGTGCTGTGGGAAGGATGCTGAAACAGCCCAAGGCTATTTCAGCTGCAGACACTGAATCTGCTGCTTCTTCTCTCCTCTTTTTTTTCCCTTTTTTTTCCCTCCCATGTGAACTGCAGTGGCTCTCTAAGATAAAATGCTTTTAAATCATTTCCCAACCTTGCAGCCGTTTTTGATAAAAGCCCTGTTATCTGAAATGATATGAATCACTGTGGAGTTAACCATACCTTTTACAACAACATATTTTGTTGTGATTCATTCTGTCTCAATTAATCATCTTATTTATCTATATTGTCTCAGCTGCTGCACTGAAATTTATGAGTAATAAGCAAGTAATTATTTTAGTATAGTTTACCTAGTACATTATGAATGAAAGGAAAATTGAGAGCCAAGTATTTAAATTTATGTTTAGTGCTGCTTTCAGCTAATGTCTAGCTATTTAAGCAATTTAGGAACCCTATCTTGAAAAATGTCTTTCTTGTTTCCTGTTATGGGAAACAAGCAGGTATTTTGAAGCAGAGCTTATACTTTACAACAGACTTCACTTCTTAAAACTAAAAATATTTTCTGGTAGTCTCTCAGAATGCTTAGGGATATTTATCCTTCCTTATGCTATGCAGTGTTGAGACACTTTTAAGACTGTGAATTCTGGAGAACGAGCAGCACAAGACAGAACATGTCCTTTGAGAGAGGAAGGCAGATTCCACTGCATTTCAGCAGCTTGTGTTTTACTGACAATGATTGATAACCCTTTTCACTTTGTAGCACTTCCCAGAGTATCTCATAGCACTTCATAAACATTAAAGCTTAGAATAAACCAATAAGGTGGGTGTGTAGTTTTGACTGTTTTACAGGTGGACAATTGAAAGGTTATTTGCACAAGGTCATACAGCAAGAGCAGAGCCAGGAACAAGTAAAATTGAATTCGAACTTTTTTCTTCAGTTAAGTGTCCTGAAATGTGTTCAGCTGCTGAATACATTTTGGACAAAACTCACCTGTCTGGAGGAAAAGACCTGCAGAACCTGGCTTTCAGTTTTCAGTATAATATTAACATATGTCTCAAAGCCTTTTAAAGGTAAACTATATATGCCTTTTAATACTCAGATCACTAGGGCAAAGATATATACCATATAACATATAATATATAATATATAATTTAAGAACTGCAAAAATAAGATTATTAATAAAATTGGGTTGCACGGTTGATACGAACAAGAATAGAGGCTGAAATGTTCACAAAAATCATCATTAAATTAGTGGAAATTCAGAACTTTGCAATTTCACGGAGATATTTGCAGATAACAAATGTAGGTGAAAAATATGTTACAATAAAGCTTTGTTTTCCAATCCAGCTAAGGTTATTCAATGTCTCCACATTTCAAGCCCTATTTGGGGCAGATGTAGCCAGTTTCTGATTCAGAGTATTGTTAGGTTATGCTAAAGCCTCTTATGCCAGCGTGTGCTTGAGATTCTGGCCCTGTTACAGACGGTCCTTGCAGTGGATTGTAAGGCTGCAGTGCCATGTTATCCCCATGGATAGCATCTAAGTGTGAGCTGATGCAGACCTCTCTCACCTGCCCTTATCACATGATGTCATCTGCCCCCTTTACTCAGATTTAGCAATTTTACATCCAGAGCAAGAGTGGGTTCTGTTTGGCCAGACCACTTAATCACTGAGCTGGTCCAGCTTTCTCAGACAACACAATCACTAGATCTGATTAGATGAGAGGGTAATGCACGGTGGTACAAAGGACTTGGAAAGAGAAAGCCTCATAATCTCTGTTTCATCAGATATAAGCAGCCAATGCTGTTAGGGTCTTCCAGGCAATACAGCAAAGAAACAGTCATTGACTGAATTAAATGTTATTATGGATGGATAAGTTGCATATTAGCTGTAAATGTTCTTGGACAGAGGTTTTTATATAAAGAGACAGTTTTTACCTAAAGAATATGTATTGCTGCTTCCTGTGCTTATAAATTTGAGTTTGAACAAAGGGTTCTTGAAAGGGAGGAAAATGGAAGGATAGTTAAGGAGACAGTAGTAGGATCATGCTGATGTTCAGAATCTTGAAAACGTGGTTTGAGGGTTTTGGAATAGAGCTGGCAATATCTTTATTATGTTAGCCTATTTTTCTGTACTATTGCATAGCACTATTTTTTCAAAACTGCAGTTTCAGCCTTGTTCTTTCTCTCATGTTATCTTTCTCTGTCAACACCTTCCTTCGCTCTGTTTATATAGCTCATACAATATTTTTATTCCCTCAAGAGAGTTTCACATCTCATTATAAATCTATTAGCTAGTTTCATTTTTCTGACTTGCTTCAACAAGGAAGAACAAAATTAGGCATTTGAGCCCTCTCTTCTTTCCAATTAGCTACATAATCTTCTGTTACCAGGATTCCTTCTGTAGATTTTATAAGAATAAATTTAACTCACTGATGTTTCCTTAAGACTATTGAAAAGTTGCTATGCATAAGTAAATCAATGCAAAGAGATTTTTCCTTCATGTACTGGCATGGACATTGAGGGTACTTACAACGGACTTATGCTAAACTATTACTGATTAAATATTACTGTATTTTATTTTTAAATTACAGTTTAGAGTTAAGGCAATGACATTGAATTGAAAGCTAATTGTGCACTATATTATGAAGCATATGTAATGGGACATCAATATATGTAAGGTTGCAAAAATATTTTGCTAATTTAATTTTTTTTTCAGAGTTTTCCTAAAAGCAGGAAATAAGCTTGTAAAATAAGTAGAAAAATATATATTGCAGCATACCTAAAATATTTGAAAGATAGATAAAAGCATCCATGGTTTTCCCAAAGGCATTAATTGATCTCTTAAACCTTGCCTTATTTATAAACTTAAGCCACCCCGTTTATAATAGCCTTTGGGTGAGAATTTTGCAGCCACATCAAAGTGTGTCCTTAGGCTATATTTTCAGGTTTAATGGTCATATTCTGACTTACAATACCATTTGTTTAAGTACTGACCTCCCAGGAAAGCAATGTGGAGAAATTGCTTTGCTCTATAAGTTTTTTGTTCTAAGTTAACAGAATGTATCTCTCCTAGTCATTACATTTGATTTTCTTTTCAGTTCTCCAGAGCAATGATCCATTAAACCTGTACTTAAGTAAAACTACTGCTAATCCATATGTGATAGGTAACATTGTCAAAATGTTGTTCATTAAGTCCTCAGACCTTCCTTTGACTTACATTCTGTGTCAAAACCAGCAACATTTGCAATCACATCAGGGAAAGAAGCATCCACGAGTGTTTGCTTTCCATGCTGAAGTGGTTTCCAGGTGCAGGAGCTTCCCTCTACAGGACACAACTGGAGCAGTCTGATGACTGGGACAGTAGAACTTTTGAAATACATAAATCTGCTGTTTGTTGGTTGTTTCTAGCAGTGTAGAGGGGAACCCTCTACTCTGAGCTTGAAAATAATTCTACAAACAGTTGTGTTCAGCATCTTCAATTTATGTTATTTGAAGGCTGTAATTTCAAAAGTAGAAAATTTCTTTCTTCACCTACAGCTATGGAGAAGGACTTCCCCTCCACCCTTGCAAAGGAAGGGGCCATCAACATCTGCTGCTGGTCCCACCAACTGAGCATGGCTGCAGCTGGGCTGTGCTTTATATAATAACCAAAATATAAATAACCAATATAAATAACTAAAAACCTTTAGCATTGGAGAAACTCACTTGAAGGCAATGGCAAGGTGGTTCACATTCCAGTGAAAGACCCTTAGGATCCCCAGCTAACCTGTCCTTTGTGATCCTTTTCTGTTGGGGTCAAGGGTGGTCCCTGATAATCCTTTTTAGAGTTCTCAGATATTCAGGGTATAAGTGGCAAAATAAAAGAAGAGTGGTATGACAACCACAGCTTAGCAACATAAAACACTTTAATAACAGTGAAAGTAAAAGTGGGACGAGG
This sequence comes from Sturnus vulgaris, assembly GCF_052056855.1. Classification (NCBI taxonomy): domain Eukaryota; kingdom Metazoa; phylum Chordata; class Aves; order Passeriformes; family Sturnidae; genus Sturnus; species Sturnus vulgaris. Next base: position 17,182,582 of record NC_142250.1, on the reverse strand, counting down.
CCCAAAAATCCAAATACAACAACCAAGGGGATGAGGTCTCTTTAGGAGACGGTGGTCAAAGACAAGGATCAAGGGAGGTTTAGGGTTAAAATATGGGGTAGGAGAGGAGGTGGATTGAAGTAAGGTCCAATGGGTGTAGAGGAAAGCAGTTCAGAGGTGGGACAAGGGGAAGCAGGGTCCAATGGGGTAGGTGGGATGGAACAATGCACCAGCTGGGGGCCAATGGGAACACAAGGAAGGGAGAACATTCTGGGTGTGGGAGTGGTGGTATTTGATTATCAAATTAGATATTAGCATGGGCCATCCCATAACGTTTTTTCTGGGGTCACTACAACTTAACAGAAGCTTCCCATGGTCTAGGATTGGGGTGCAATGCTTCTTTGCTGATGGTTGTGTGACCTGGAATACCAGTCAGGCTAACTCCCACAGTTTTCAAGCTGTTTTTCTGTTGTCAAGCTGCAGCCTTGTTAGTTGAATAAATTGTTTGAAGATGTCCCAAGTATTTCTGAAGTTTGGAATTTTATTTAAATTTTTTGGATGATGAAAAATTCATGGGTCTCAATTCAATGGAAACTCACTATTTTTATTGAGAACTTGAGAAATTCTCATTCTTCATTTTGATGTTATTGTCCTGTGAGTCTAAGCCAGTCTGCAGGCACCAATCAACAGCATGTTTGTTTCTCTTTCTCTGTGGCCGCCCTTCTGAAAGGTTTTATTTTTGAAAATCTGAGAGGCCAAGCTATGGTTTTGGTATGCTGGTTTTGATCCCTGGCAAGTAAGAGACCTCGCAGAATGAGGTTCTTTTTAGGATTTCTTTTAATGAAGCATATTTCTGCTCCAGAATTCCTCTGAGAGACCACGGCATGTTAACCTTGTCTAACAGACTATTGACCTCTCCACGTTGTGCAACACTATTTTAAATTAAAAAATAACTGGAATTTTCATGAGAAATTAAGTGGCAGCCATAAAATGTGTTGTTGGGGCAGTCCTGATTGCTCTGCAATGAGGACCTCCCTGCAACTGGAAAAATATCTGAAATTTAATGGAATTATAGCTATCCTTTACCATCAGTTTATCTTGTTTTTCTTAACTTCTTTTGAAACATGGATGGGCAGTCAGATGGTCTTAACACACAATATTTGCTGTATGTGTTATTTTGGAGCAGCTATGATTAACATGTATTTTTCCTCTTGTTGGAATTTCTGCTAGAGCAGGAGAGTTACATCTGTGAGTGGTCTTGGACACATACCAGTTTCAGATAAATGGATCAGTCAATTTAAATTCTGCATATACAGTTGCCAAACACTATGCATTTGATTTGAACATCAAAGTAAATGCCAGATTTAGATGGAGCTGCATCTTGGTATATGTGAATTACAATAATGAGTCAAACTACTGAATCTCACTGCTCAAAAAAGAACACTCATCATCTGGAACCAAATTCCTTTCTTCTAGAATCTAAACTCATGAAAAGAACTGCAGAAATACCTGGTAGCCTTATGCTGCCAGTTGTAACCCATCTCTGAACAAGCATTACCTGAGAGATGGGTGGGCACACTTAGCAGCATTCTAAAGGGTAGAATGGTAGGAGGCTGGACCCATTATTTAGACCCCATGGAAACCCTATGTTCCAGGAGTCCATATTTACTTAACTTGCAGATGAGTTTCTTAAATATTTCAAACAAGGGCTCTGTGTCCCAGGATGAGTGGTGCATGTATATATTTGAGGTAGAACAAGCTAAAATCAAGATCAAAGTGTTAAGGGTGTTTTCATCATCTTTAGCAGTGTTCTTGGGATAATTTTTAAGTTTGCAGGGAAGTGACAACATAACCTGTCCCAAAGTTATCTTTTCTTTTAAGGTAAAGATATCAGATGTTTTAGGGGAGGGTCTTCATTGTAACAGTCTTTATTCAGACCATAGAGATTCGTTTTGTACCTCGTTCGTTGAGGTTTTTTTTTAGGATCTTAAATGTCAATTACCACTTTTCTACCATGCTTCACCTCTGCTATTCTTAAACAACTTTCTCTTTATTGTTGCTTGAATTTGAAAAATGCGCTGTGTAAAATACTGCAACATAAATTATCAGAAGTTACCTACTTTAGAGGACATTTGCATAGATTTAGTGGGAAGAGAGCAGGTAATAGATTATTGAGCAATGTTATTAGAACAGGAAAATGCTTAATTCAGGAGTAAGCTATACAGACATTCTGTCTTTTGGATGCTGTTCAAAATAACAACTTCTAGATTTGTGTGTCATGTAATGAAACACAAAGCAAACCCTCTAATTTTTCTATTTTTAAGTCTTGTATATTCAATGATATTGTAATGATTTTGAGTGTTAGGTGGATGCAGAGAACTGGGTAACATAATATATAGAAATGTTTCAAATTATTTTTTTTAATTAAATTTGAAAAATGTTTTCAGTGCTACTGTTTTTTTTCATTTGTTAATAAGATCTTCTGCAGTAAGTCCTTGTTCAGGATTACGAGTAAGAAAAATTATTCTTCATGTAAATAAAATTCACAAAAGGAGATCCTGAAAACTATTTGAAATGTAACTCATTTTGTCTATGCTAAGCTTCCCAAACCCCACTACTAATTTAAATTGACACTGGAGTAAGTTGCAATGCTTACCTTTTCATAACATTTCCTTAACTGCTTGTGTTTTCTTGTATATTTCTTGCATTTCATTTTTCTGGATTCAAGCACATCATACCCAGCCACAGCCTGGAGTGCAAATTTTGTATAACTCTGCAATGTTTTCCTATTTCAATTCTACATTTTCCAACAGTTGTGTGGATCTTATGCTGCCTGTCTCAGCTATGAGGAAAGCACACCGAGGTCTTTGGTAGTGCTTATTACTGAGTCTGAGTTACTGCTGTGTCCCAAGAGCCAACTTGTGTGCCCTGAACTACCCCAGCTTCCCATCTTGCTGTAATAAACAAACCTGGAAAAACCTTTCCCATGTTCCCAGTAAGCTCTCTGCAAATATGAGCTGTCTCCTTCCTGTTCCACAGGCTGGAACACAAGGCATGCAGTGTTCAGACGAGCATCAGTGCCCTCGGTCCTTGCTGGCTGTAAATGGGAGCGTGGCAGTGTTGTCCAGGGCTGGCACAGCACACACACCTTACTGCCTGCCCATGGAGGCCTGCATGGCCTTACACAGGAGTTGGCCATTTATCAGTAAGCTATCATGACATAACCTTAGGAGATTTCTGAAATGTCTTCCCCTGAGCCTCATACGACTTCCTGGCTTTGCAGAGTAAGGCCCATGAGAAATTGTGTCAATAAAATTTTTAAATTCTCCAAAATAGTTTTCGTCTGAAGTGTCTAATATACAGACTAGATAATGGGTTAGCATGTAAAAATGGGAGTTTGTGGATACTTTTCTAAGGCATCTTGCATTACTATCTTGTGAACTGACTATTTGAACTATGTGTCCATCCCAAGACAGCTTTTCTAAGAGATCATCATGTTCTTTTTTTCCTTGCCTATCTCCTACCCTTATTATTACAGCAAGTAACTTTATAGCTGATGTTTGCAGTTCTATACACTGTGCAAAACAGAGTAAGAGGCATGTCTTGTCCTGAGAAACTTAGATTTTAAACAGAGCTAACAAAGAAAAGACTGGAGAACTAATGGCCAGAGAGAGGTGAGATGTCATAACACTGATACACTTGTTCAGTGCCGTTACAAATGTAGCTAAGCTTTTTGCTCCATAATCTCATATATCAATTTTTAAAATAAGTGCCGCAAATGGAAAAGAAAAAAACTGATGGTCTGTGCTAAGGTTGGATATACAAGTCCCTTCACTATGTTTTTTAGGAATTCTTTTCCGTGATTTTTTTTTTTGTTTTCTTTCAGTCTTAAATATCATGCAGAATTAAAGCAGCTCATGATCAGTTAAAATTTCAAATATTTAAGACAGCAGTATTTAAGATTAACTGCTTTCCATTTACTGACTGTTACTTGGAACCAAAAGAATCTTGTATTTTTGTAAGCATAGTAAGCTACACTGTTTTTCTTTAAACTTTAGGGTATGAATTATATTCCTATAATGACAGCTGCAGGGTGGAATGTTTTAACACACTGGAGTGAGATATATCTTGGACACATTCTTGGTACCTTAAGTTCAACATGCTCCATATGGTGCCACTGAGCCAGTGATTTTGAAGAAAACAGTTAAAGAGTGCTGAAACAGCGTAAAATACAAATTAGTCTTTGCTATATAAGTAAAAAAATTCACTGTCAATCTTTTCAGCTTTCTGCATGAATACTTCCAGCAACTTTTAGTAGTAGTCCCCATGTTTCAAAACAACTGTTGAATTCTAGCAGAACAGAGTGAAAGCTTGTGGGCTAAGAATACATTAACTGAATTATGCCTAACTATTATGCAGGGGAGCAAAGGGAAGAGTTTGGGTTTCCCTGTGTTTCCACATTAGTTTTTAATGTGACTGCAGGGATTGTGTGATGCAAGATGGGTGAGAAGTAGGTGGCTCTCTGTTAACTTGGTCCTCTGTCGGCACAGGAGCACCATGAAGGAGCTGTGTGCTGGGGAGGTGTCTCAGTCCATCTGGTGAGAATACTAATGATAGAGTATCCTCTAGTAAAATTGCAGAGTAACTATTGTTACTACTAAATATTTTAGTGTTTGGAGAAGTAAATTAGCTGGGAATTACTAGCTGGGAATTTTCAGAACATTGGACCTTTTTCATGTATGTTTTCATTCATAGTATCAAGACAAGCAGGACTTAATGTATGAGTAACTTGCTTGTCTATCTTTTATCTTAATGTAGTTGAATTTTTTTCAATATCAGCCTAACCCCAGGTTTTCTGAGATTATATTCAAGCTGTGGATTGCAAACTTCTTACAGCATACTTGCAGGTCTTAATACTGAAGTTATCAGTTCATACCCTGATTTTTACTGGATATTGACTTGATGTAAATTTTCATCCTGGATTATTATTACTATTATTATTGTCTTTATTATTATGAATGATTAGTAGTGTTATTGTTGTTGTTAGCATTATCATCATCATCATAAAGGCTTTTTAAAAGCATCATACATAGACTCAAAATGAAAGACCAAGGATTATACAGTAATGCAAAAATTCTCTTCTTCTCAAGTGGTCGCAACCTTAAATTGTTTTTTATTGGTGTTGACTCATAAGAGCAGATTTCCAAATGTAACAGAGCAAACAGCCCCAGTGCACCAGCCTGTTAACCTGTACTTGTGTACCTTCTGTATCAGCAAAACAGCAGAATGAAGTAAGAGCACTACTGCTGAATGAAGCCTGTGAGGGGGTGATTTGCAGTTATATTAGTGTGAAGTTGCACATTACAGCCTGAGCTGATCTAGGAATTTACTACTGGAGGTATATGGAGATCTTGCTCCCTATTGTCCCTTTCTAGACTTGTAGCTTCTGTCTCAGGTTCTCTCTGTACAGTGTAGCTAAGGCAGCAGAGACATGGGAGATATTTTAAAGAAAAGAGGATGTGGCCACATGATTTTTTTTATTAGGGATGTAGTTAATCAGAGACAGTCCATCTAAAAGTAAGAAACCAAAAAGCAGTACTTGAGCTTCTTTCCCAGAGATGAATTGTTACAGTCTATAAAATCACGAGGCGAGGACTGGTAAGTAACTACCAGTTCAGTGATCCCATGTCTGAGCTCCCTGCACTGCTGTAGTCCCTCTAGATATAATTAGGTAAAGTAATCAAGAATAGTTTGTGTACAAATTTCCGTCTTTGAATATAGCCCAAATGTCAAATTTCAAATGATATTACTTATGACATTTGGTAAAGCCTTTGGGATACAGCCAATGAGTATCTGTGGTAAAGGACCTAGTTGTCAAAGGATTCATAAATAAAGTTGGTGTACACTCAGTAAGTATATTCAAAGCATATAAGGTTTTGATACAGTATGTCATAGCAAACAAAGGTCGAATATCTGCTTTAAGTGAAAAACAGGACTTAATATTGGCATTAGAGAGATGACCAGAACATCAATGATACATTAAAGTGGATGCTTTCTCATCTGCATAAAATTAGCACCTTTTTTTTTCTTGCAGCAGCGGGATTCTCTAGTTTAAAAGGGTGTCTGTTGATGTTTGTCTAGTGGCTGGGCATACATTGGGATATGTTCTGTAAAAGACATTCAGCTGTAGTTCCCTCATCACTGATAGCTGGCTGGGCCTTGCAGTCTCCATGGCCATCCTAATCCATTCGCTATGATGATCTAGTGCAGCTGTCGTAGAACACTGTTCCCTTTGTTTCTGAACCATGAGACTTCCCAGCCATACATGTAATGGAAGCCAAGGAAACGATCCCAAGGGATCCACTTGACCTGTCAGTGCCTGCCTTCATCCTGAGCCATGGGTAGAGCAGTCCCTTGCTCAGCAGTTAGTCCTGCTCTGAATTGGAAGACAACTGTGCTTCCTTTCTCTGAGTATCAGATCATTGTCACTATTTGTGAGAAGCTTGTGTTAAGCTATATGTTAAGCTTGAGCTTCGCTGTTCCAAAACAAGTTTGTGTATGAAAGACATAACAATGGTGCTTTATTGCTCTGCTGGGACAAAAGGATGACCTCCTTAGGTCAAACTTTATGTTGAAGTGCAGAACAAAAAAGGGGGACCAAAACCTTTCTCTGCACATTACTGCTGTTTGCTGAAGGAGGCAGGGTCCAGCCTGTTTTATAATTCCACATCTCAGCCATTGGTGGACTATTTGAGTAGAGGAGGAAATAAAGAATAAGGAGAAGACTTGAGAAGATCCAGTGGAGCTCTCTTCCTGGAAATGGCTCTGAATTTCCCAGTGATGGAGAAATTGCCTTAGTGTTTTAAATCCGTGACAGCTCAGTCTTGCCTGAGTGCAAACCTGGAAGTGGTTTGCTTTATTCAGGCCAGAAGCCTGTTCATACTTTGCTACTTACAGGCCAATAAATTACTTCTTCAGAAAGTTCCTATTTTGATAAATTGATGTGCTTGTGTGTTTCACTATATTATGTACGAGGAGCCTTGTCATCTTATTGAAATAATAGGACATTGAGAGATACCAAGTATTTATGGCTAGATTTAACGATTTTAAAGGAAGGAAATTATTGCAGCCCCAGGGCAACAGTAACTTATATAGTGACAACTTATACATGTTTTATGTACCTACTTACTTCAATGTTCACTACAAAAGTATAGTTACCATAGCAATGACCATGTCACCAGACTTCTTTGCTAGTTCTGAAATACAAAATACCCAAATGACACCTGAACTGTGATTATTTTCTGCACAAGTATTGAAAGAAGTTGAGAGTGTCACACACTTTTCTAAACAAACAGCAACAGAACATTCTTTTACAGAACATTTTATTATATTATTAACATATTATTTACAGAACATTTTATGTTGCAGATGGATCTTGGGTTGTTAGCATCCCTAGTATTGTAAATCCTTTGCCACTAAGCTACAAGAAAAGCTCCACTGGCTCCTATCAAAAGAGATTCCACTAGTATATACTTAACCTGTAGTCTTCTGTGGAATATTGGTACTTGCCTGCAATATTTCAAGAAAATGAAATGTGGTATTCAGAAAGACATTTCCTCTGATTTTAAGTGCCAACTCATAAATAAAACTATCCTTTGGCTATTTACAGGCTGTTAGTATTATATAAAATAGCATGACAGAAAGTGGTGTTATTTTTACCTGCCGCTTCTTTTACTTTAGAAATGGCAAATTTATAAAGAATGTATATGTAAAGGTGGTAACTTCTATACCTTGGTGTGCAGCTCACTGACCAGTAGAATTGAGAAGCCAGGTACTAGGTTTCCCAAGTCAGCATTAACCACTGGGGCAGTGGTAGGTTACCTCAATATCACTTGTGGGCAAATAAAAGGTGAAAACTCTTAGCACACATATAAACCACTCCTTTTTGTAGCTAGGTTTTCCCATGTGTAGGCAGTGTGAGTTAACCTGAATATATATAACAATTATGAGTATGGATAATGGAAGAAAAGCAGTTTGCAGGACTGCAGACTTAATCCACCATTTCAGTCATTCTCCTTTAATAAAGGCTTGTCTACACTGAAACATTAATCTGAACTGAGAGAGCACATCATTTTAATCACAACAGCTTTAACTCAGATTTGTATTGTGTCCACTTGTGGACAATCTTATGCTGGAACAGGAGTGTTTCTTTCTTGTTTAACTGAATAGAAGGATGGCACACAAATTACTGAGCAAACATGTCAACACTTGGAGCCAGCCTTTAACAATTCTGTGTAAAAATGTGAAAGTAAAATTGATCTGCATTCATGTAGTGGTTGATCTGATCTTCCTTGCATTGTGTAGTGTCAGAATTCTCACAAAGAAAGAATCTCATTTTGCTGGGTAGGGATGTGGACATGGAGCTGTTAGGTATTCCATTTATCTGTAAGAGTTGTACAGAAGAGTAAGGAAATCATTTTAGCTAGGAAGTTTAATCCAACCTCCCTAAGCCCTTGAACTGGACATGTAGACCAGGTGGTTGAGATTCCAGCTTTACACAGCAGTGCTGTTGTTTAGATTCTTTAATCTGATCAGAGGGCCCAAAGGAAAACGAAGTCTTAAATTAGAAAGAAGGAAGGACAGCTTCAGTATTGACTGAGAGTTGTGTAAAGGATGAAAAAAGCCTCTTTCATTGTGTTGTAATTCTTAACCATTAATAAGTAATTCCAGCTACTTTAGTTTTATTTGGATTCTTTCCGTTTTCCTATGTTTATTTCTCAGAAAAAAAATTCCAGTGTTTTTATCTAGGCAGCAAATGGAATTTACAACTAATCCTTGAAGTGCATAGATGTACTCTTCAACCAATGACATTTGATCTGACCCAGGACAGGCAACCTGCAAAACTAGATAATTCAATTTGCTGGTGCTTCAAGAGTCCCTTCAGCTGTATGACTCTGCATGAATTACCAGCTCAGCCTGGTAGTTCAGGGTGTTCTGAGACCTCTGTGATGCTCCACTGCCTGCTATAAACATACCCAGAGACTCATATTGTGCCTGGTCCTTGCAGAGACATACAGCCACTGTCTCTAATGTCCCAGCTAGCCTTCAGCAGTGACCTATCCACAGGGAAGGTAAGATCTGGCAAATCAATGGACTTCACCCTGGGAGACTGGGGCAGGTGTGGGGGGGAACTTTGTCCAGAAAGCTCCTGATCCCTGCAGCTGACAGGCTGTGTGATGGATTAGGTCACTCTGTCTATGTCACCTCTTTTACCACATACTGCTTTCATAGTCAGAGGTGTGTTTGTTCCAGCTGTGATGTTAAAAAGTGTAACTCTGTTTACATCTACAGGGACAGTCTGGCCAGAGCATTATTTATTACTGGCAAATACACTCAGTACAGACTGAAGCACATGAATCTTGTGTATGGTTGAAGGTATAACATACACTCATCGTTGTTGACACTGCAACAGGCTCAGGAATAAATCTGCCTTATTTTCTGGGTGAAGGCTGTCTTTCTCCTGCTAAAATCTGACATCCAGTTCTTGTTCTGTAGCTAGTCAAGTATTGTATTTCTTCCCTGTTCCCTTGCTGGTGCAGCCACCTGGTGTGGGGTGGATTCCATTTGTGTGATGCTCACACACATGCTGCTCTGCTGCCAGGAGCAGAGGACCTAATCTTTTGTGACATGAAAAGAAACTTGCTGGTACAGTACATTACTAAATGCTACAGACTGACTTCATGAAATGGGAACACCGCAGGGGAATCTGGCAAGGAAGATGTGTTTATGTAACTGAATTGAGTGTTGCAACTGCCATCACTTAGTTCCCTTGGCTGCAGTGAGCGAGTTGTGAGAGAAAAACAATCCAAAAGGAGATCTTCAGATGCTGAGGGCAGCTCTAATTACATACAAATAATTAATAAAAATGAAATGCAATATTGTTAGAAAATACAAATACCATTAATTTTCTTCCATGATTGTGTGTACCAAGATCATTGATAGGGACAGAAACGCTCAGGCTTTTGCACTTTTATTTGAAGTACATAGTGTTTGGGTGTCTTCAGCACATTCTGATATCCCAAGGAGATTCATGACACAAGAGTAATTGCACATAATATAAACAAGATCTGCATTAGTTGGCTCTTTTACTCAGAATCCTTTTCCAAGTCCAGATGTGTGATGTGTAAATGTTAGAACAGAGTCCTTATGAAGTAGCTTTATCAAATGCAGCTAGTCTTCCAGCAAAATGGAGAAAATATAAATTAGCACTCAAGACCTTGGTCAAATCTGGTGCATAAAATTTTACAGTTATATTTATGTTCCATATGTGCTTTGGACACATGCCATGTTTGTAAAGAACTGCTTCAATATTATTTTTTAAAAGTGACACTTTTAGCACAGTATCCTCTGCAAACTGTTCCCTGCTTGCCATGTAAGCCATCGAGTCTCCAAATAAACTGTTCGTTTTCATGGTCTAAAGCTAAGATCAAAATGCCTTTTAGAGCATGGGGATTTTCAAAACATGGCATGGTAGATATCACATGTGGCTTCTTTAAGCACAGTTCAGAAGAGTTGATTAACCTGACTGAAAGAGGAGCATGCATGGTATAAAAATCTGGCAAGAGGTAAGGAATTAGGAAGTTGTAGGCATGTATGCTAGTGCTGAATATCTGTTCTGACTTGTTTACAACATAATTAAGTTTTAGTATATTATGTGAGCACTACGTTCCTTGTAGCTCTTTAGAAAAAAAAAATGAACCGCAAACCAAGGAGATTGTACAAATTTGTGCCACTTTTCAGAGGCCCCAGCCTATTTCTTCTTCATTTCCCTAAATCCATAAATAACTGTCTTTAAAAAAAACCTATTCCAATGCAGCATCTGGTGTGCTGTTATTGCCACTACTTCTGCTCTGAGAGTATAGCACTACTACTTTAGAATGTTCCCATTCACTTGTTATCTGGTATTTGGCCAAAAAATTTATTACCAATGTAAGAGAAAGAAGTAAATTTCTAAAGCCCAAAACAGAATGCACCTGAACAAAAGAACAGCACTGAGCTGACCCTACAGCTCTTTTCAAATTTTGCATAAAATGGAAGAGACACAGCATCTTGGAAGAAATCACAGGAATTCTTTGTGTTGGAAAGTGTGAGTCAAACTAAATAGATTGAAATAACTTCTGTTATATTTAAACACAAATGTAATGCTAGAGGCAGAGGAAAAAAATAGATTATTTATACTTCGAAACACTCAGAGGTGTGAGAAATCTGCAGTGAAGGGCTTGAGCAAGTACTTAGCTAAAAATAACCTGTCCAAAACTGAATTACTATTACTACTACTACAAATTTCAATTTCAGAATAATTTGTACTCTTCCACTTGTCATGTATAAGATAAGAAAGGTATCAGGTGCAATTTGAGGTTCATTTGCTTACATATACTAACCATACACTAATGGTTAACAAATCCATAAATGCATACTAAAATTTAATGTCAATCTGTTATCTCAGTAATTAAAAAATAGTTGTGAGACGAATCCTAAAATAAATGTAGCATTTTAAAGTCATAGAATTAGAGGTTAAATGGTAACTGTTCTGAAGTATATCTGAGGCTTAAAAAAATTTTTCCTTGAGTCTGGAAGTATGTGGAGAATGCACATATGGCGGAATCAGAAATGGTATTTTTTTGTATCATTCCGTACCAAGTTTATAAAACTTTATTGATTGAAAACCATGATAGATTGTTTTGATCCTTTAGAATACACAACTGGTGGAGAATGCCCTTGCTTAGCAGAGGTTTAGAGAACTGCTCCTGTAAAAAGAGCACAGTTGAAACTCAGAATTTTCTTTTATTCAAATGTTGACCAAATCTTTCATTTCTCTTCTCTGTGGACTGAATCCAAATTTTATTTTTCAGCTTGGCTTTAAAAGTTATCTTTGTGAGTTTATGAACACAGCAAATTGTAGAACAACTTCAGTCATTATGCTGAAAAAAATATTTATAATTCAATATTTTATGACTATTGAATATATCAAATTATGTCTTGAAGGGGGAACAGATAATAAGTTATTGCAACTACATTAACAAGGTAAAATAACTTCATAGTAACAAAAAGATCTATCAGTACTATTTAACATGAATGGTGCTATAACCAGTATATCTCAAATTATAGCTGTAGATCTTCATAACCTTCAAGTGCTCAGAAAACTTGAAGGTGCTAATAAATTGTTATATTTTAGTGGCTGGGATTCCATTGCAGGCACCAAGTTTTTCCCTAGCTGAAGGTCTAGTGAATAAAATTGATTGTGAAAACCACTGTTTTAACAAGGAAGGGCTTGTAAAATGGATGCATATGGAAAACTGAAACCTAGGGAGTTTTAGAGAGGGAGATCATGTTTTGTCATGATCTAGATATGCTTTTGTTAAAGTCATGTATGGGTGTGTGTATATGTGTGTGTACATAAAGTTGGTTTAACAGGGAAGGCAAATACCTGACAGGCAACACCACTGTGAATTCAGCATATCAGTATTGCTGCTGCCTATCCAGTGCATCTTGGGCAAATGATCACAAATGATTGAAAGAAAGAGATCTGTGTACAGGTATCCATGGAATAATGCATTGCTGAACTTTTGTAATGCACTTTTGACAAATAAGTTCTTGTCATAATTATGTTGTTTTGTATTAAGTGAAAAATTACTGATCTTCGATGCAGGGATGCAGTTTTCCATAATTATGATATCTAATTTCGAATAGTTTTCCTATAGGAATTAATGCATATTTGTACAACTTTTTTTTTACCTCTTTTTATTGTTTTTTTCTTTTTCCTCTTTTCCTAAGTGTGGTGTCTTAAAAGTAAAATGGTGTGTTCAGTATGCTTGTAGCTTCATTTGTCATAGGAATTCTGAATCCCGCTTCTTCAAGAAAAATCACAGTATAATATCAAATTTCAAGGACCTTGACAGAGGGAAGAAATGGCCTGATGGGAATCTCGTGAGGTTCAGCAAATGGAAATGGGAGGTCCTCTTCCCTGGGGAGGAATGTCGGTCCCAGGACAGGCTGGGAATCAGCTGGGTAAAAAGCAGCTTTACAAAAGAGGACCTCAGAATTCCAGTGGAAGAGAAAGGATATGAGGCAGTGATGTGGCTGCACGAGAGGGAAGGAAGAGCACAGCATCATGGGCTGTGTTAGGAAGGGCATTGCCAGCAGTGGGGGGGGACAGTGGTCCCTCCCTCTGCTCTGCCCTGATGGGATGTGTCTGCAGTGTTGGGTCCAGTTCTGAGCTCCCAGCATGAGAAGGACATAGACTCACTGGTGTGATGCCACCAAGGGATACAGAGGTGATTGAGGGTTGGAGCATCTGTGGAATGAGGAGGGGAAACTGGGAGCCTCAAGAAGAGGAGGCTCAGGGAGATCTAATTGGTGCACACTAACAAGAGGCAGTCCATAAAGTGGAGGCAGGCTCTTTACAGGGATGAGCAGTGACACAACCAGAGGCAACAGGCACACATTCAACTGTGGGAAGTTTCATTTAAGCATAAGAAAAAGGCTGTGCTGTGATGGTGGTCAAGTGCTGGGACAGATTTTCCAGAAAGGCAGTAGAGACTCCATCCTTGGAAATATTCAAAACCCAGTGGTCCTGGGCAGCCTGACCCTGCTTGAGGAGTGGGGTTGGACTCTGTAGATGACGTGCAGAGGCCCCTAACAAACTCAACCACTGCATGTTTTTTGTAATACCATTTTAAAATATGTTGGAATCATATCCCTTCAATTTCATTATTTGACTATTCTTTCAATCTCTGATCTGTTTGAGCCTGTCTCAAGTTCAGGATGGCTTCTAATAGAAAACTAAACTTTACCAAAGTCCCTCACCCATAAACACTTAATGGTCAAAAGCAGTTAAAGTCTAACTTCTGTGGATTTTTAAAAAATTGATCCAAGAAATTAGCTACTTGTCCAAGATGATAAATAGTGCCTTAGTCACCTCTGGAATTAGAGCTTATGTGCTTCACTCAGGACAACAGTGATCTAACTGTGGTCAGATTGAAATGTTGCTTTTCCATGTAATGACTATGTTGAGAGAGACCACTGCTGATACAGACTGTGAACTAGGTTTTTCTTTCCATAAAGTAGCTACACTTAGCTAAAACTGAAAATTTCAGAAAACTAAATTCATCTTCAGTATTCGTATCTTGAACACAGATTAATGCATCATTGAATTTGCATTAAACAGCACAAGAAACTCCAGTAAGAATCCTAAAGTCAGCTGGGTTTGAAATTCATTCAAAGGGTAAAATATGTAATTTGAAGATCAATTAAAAAGTTATTGTTACTGCTGAAAATTGCAGTGAGCAACTTTGGTTTTTTTGCTAGAGTTAACAGGCAGAGCAAGCCCAGCATATCAAGAGTGTGACACAATGATTGCTTTTCACAGAGCTCCCAATGCCACAGCCTCAGTTATAATTCTAAATGGCTGTGCATGACATCACACTAAACAAAGTATATAAAACAACTCAATTTCACTGCTAAAAATACATTAACCTTTTACCAGAACTAGAGACGATCCTACTTGATCCTAGCACTTTTAGCAGAGTATCTGATTATTCTCTTCATCTGAAATTGCTAGATGAGAATGTCTTGTCTGATTTCAGGCTAGTTTGAGTGGTTACAATCATAGAAGGCCTCATTGAAAATGATGCAATCTTTTATTTCTGTTTGTCATCCTCCAGCCAGAAAGTTAGCATTGGGAGCATTCAATGAACAGTCTTAAAGACTTCAAAAGACCCCACACATCTTCTATCTTTATATACAAATAAAACTCTTCTAGCTATTAATATTTCTGTTTTCATTTTTATTATGTTCTGATTCGATAATATTTAAGAAAGGGGTGTCTTTTTTCTTCTCACTTCTAATGATGATGCATTTATTTTTAACAGACATATTTATATAGAGAAATGATGAAAAGAAGTATTGTTCACTAATTTGATGTTTGTAATATGTGAAGAGAGAGACACATAGAGAGTCATAAGTAGTTCAGCTCTTTAGGTAAGGATGTAGGCTAGAGATGTAAGTAATAGCACTTTATCCATCATAACATTTCAAAATGGCTCAGAGGCACATCCCTGCTGCAGCCGCTGCAGCCCCTGTAATGGCATTAAGCTCTGACTCAGGGTGATTCTTTGCACAGAAGATTCTGGCAGGAACTATAGTTCTGGTAGTAACCTGAATAGGAGAATAAATAGCTTGAATATTAATGAATTGTACGTGATACAGACACTGCAGAGTGAACCCAAGCAGGACAGGAAATATGTTTCTTTCTCAATTCTTTTCACACTAAGCTTTTTCAGACAAAACCCTCTGGTACTCTGCCAGAACCCCCTCTGAACACTACAACTTTAACTCCATATGGTATTTATACTTATTCTGATTATTCACTTGAATTGATTCTTATTATTTTATATTTTCAGCTACTGGGTGAAGGCAATGTACATATATTTACCAGTATCTTTAGTATTTCTGGATCAAGCTGAAATAATATTTTAGGATATGACATGAATTCTCACTATCTATCCTTTATTAAAAAAAAAAATTGGGGTCTAGTACTGCTCATGAGAAAAGGAAAGTGGGGTAAAAAACTCCTCAGTGTTCCTTTATGAAAATCTGCCCATCCAATTGATGCCAGCTGTGTTTTTTTCAGTAATACCCAGCAAGGGGTGGATACTTGCTGGTTCTCAGTTGATTCTCAAGAACTGAGTTCAGGGTCTGTCCATTCTCTGACCACTTCTAATGATCTTCTCTAAAACATGAACAGGTTCACACTACTGACTGAATCAAGGATTAGTCCTCTGTATTGTCAAACAAAAATAATATTGAAGCATTACATCTGTGTGACACATCCCCAAGTGTAGCACAAACTTGCTCAGCTGTAGCAGAATGTCACCATTTGTTTCAGAAAATACACTGTGTGGTTCTTTTGTCCTCTGTTCTCAAACTCTTGTATGACCCATATTAAAGCAACTATCTCTGAGGAAAAGAAAAAAGGAAAAGCATGAAATTACATTTACCTTTGAGTCCTTAATGCCTTTATAAATGGCCTTTTTAAATAAAGGCATATGAGCTTGTATTGCCTTTACACAGTGAAATGTAGTAATAATAGTTGACCTTAAAGTAATGCCTGTCTAAATCAGACTGCAATGACATAACAGGTTGGATAGGACTATCTGCAATGTTTTGAGTAAGCACTGATACCTATTTAGCACTGATTGAAGATGAACACGTGTATCTTACCACTAGCTACAATAAATGTACTGTTGGCACTAAAGGTTAGTGATCCAGCTGGAACTGTGTCCTGTAGACTTTTCATCCATTCATTTTAAGTAGCAGAATAATAGCAGCCATTTGTTGAAATCATGTTTTCAACTGATCTGCAGTCTTTAGCAGAATCTACCTCTAATTCCTTAGGGAGGTCATGATAGTCATTACCACAGCTTTGACATCACCCCTATTTGCATCATATGAAAGTACTTGTAGTTCTTCTATGCTGTTAATTCACCATGTTAAGAGCTGTGGATTTGCTGTGATACCTCTCTGTGTGTATATATATATATATGAATCTATTATTTTCCTAAAATTGGTACAGAGAATAAAATCAGATTTATCTTAGTGTGGTTTTGTGAATCATATACAGGAAAAAGTGGTATAAAGACAGATCACATTGCTGCACATTCATGGGCTGCATTTAAATACCTGGATTTGATGGAACACCCCACCAACTCTGCTGTGAAGTTAGTAGATGTACTTATGACATCTTTGTTATAATTCAAAGGCAACAGTTGAAAATCCATTGTTCTCTCTATGCCTTAAGCCCCATTTCTAGGGTCATGTTTAGTATAAACTGGCCTGAAGCTGGAAGAGTAGAAAACATGGCATGGCACAGCTCACTAGATCTCTTTCTTAAAAACTAGCTTATCTCCTGCACTGTGACAAGTTTTTTAGGAAGGAAATATCAAAAATGAGGGAACATGGTGATCTTGATAATTCATTCTTCATTACTTATCTTCCAAGAAAACAAGAAGGGAGATTTTAACAAAAGAGAGTGTCTGTTTTCTGGCTCATACTCAGATTTACAGGGCACAACAGATGCCACTGAAATCAGAGGTTCTCAGTACCTGTGATATTTATAAAACAAGGATTGAGCTCTGAAAACACAGAACTGTATAAGAAAGCTCCTTGTTAGGGACAGGGAAAGATGATACAAGGGACAGACAGATAGAAGGACAAATGTGCCTAATTAAGGTAAACTAGAAGTCTTAGTAATTATATTACAATAAAGACTTATGTCTCTATCGTCTTTTTGTCTGTTTGTCTCTTGTGGAGAGACAAATAATACACTATTTTTGTTTGTTTGTTTTTGTTTGGTTTTGGTTTTTGCTTTACAAGTCTGCTGTCCTTTAGGGAATCATTAATAAAAGTATCTATTTCAGAAATATGAATCTTCAGCCTCTACCTCTAAGAAGGGAGATTATCAATCTAAACCAACTTTGATTATTTGAGTCTGTCTTCTACCAAATGAAGTTGTAGGTATCAGTGGGCATCACTTCTACAAAAATCTTCCCTATATCTTCATTTGTTTATTTCAGTTGTCACCCTTTCCTTTTAGACAACAGGGTTTTAATGTTAGAGATTTGTGAAAGTAAGTTTGTTGCCACAAACAGTACAATCTGTAGAAAAGCAAGGGAGGATACAAAGGACACAAATTTAAACCAGGGTTGGAGATGAACTCAGAAGTGGGATGAATGGTAGTAAATGATTATACTGAAGAAAAAGAGAATTACCTGAGCAAGATAATAATAGAATTCAGTGTGTTCAAGGAAACAATGTAAATAGAAGAAAACTAGCAATCCATACTTGTGAAATGTAGGAAAGGAAGGAAGTGTTTAACAGTCATTTTTAGAAGATTTAGCAGTCTAGAAAGGCTTGTAAGGGACAGTGTTGGAAGTACTATTCAAATTACAATCAAACATGGTTGTTACCAGCAGGAATTGTCCTATCATATTCAGACACAAAGTATATGGTCCTCACGGTCATTTATTATTTCTCATTGAGTTAGTCTGCACAAGTTCACTTTTTCATTTCTTTTTGTTGCTCTGCACTCTGCTCTGCACTGAGCTGCAAGGACCTTCCTGTGCAGTTACACATGCTCTGTGTGTGTGTGTGCAGGCTGGAGATTGCATTGATTCGTGGGCAGGGCTGAACCCTCCGCGTCACAGCCTTGCTGTGCAGAGAAAGGAGGATGGCATTCCTGAAAATGTGAATAGGGTGTATTTTGGGCAAGTCGGGAAGTTTACAGTTAATGAAGTAGGAACTCCCTCAAAACCTGTCAGTAATCTCCCAATTAAAAGCACTAAATCAAATCCAGGGGGTAGTACTGTAATATGTGAGTTGAGGTTATTCTGTGAAATGTTTTCCCTACCAAGAAGGATGGCAGGGGAGGGATTATCTTCAGCGTCCCCTGCATTTGCTTTTTTTGTGCAATTACAGGAAATGCATTCAGTGTGCAAGGGTATCATTGCTGTCCTGCTGTTTTATCATTTCTTTATGAGATAATGTTGATTTCGGCAATGAAATGCAAATTTAGTTTTCAGTGCTCTTTTTTTTTTTCCATACAAAGGTTAAAATGCATATTGTAGATAGTAATGTTGCTGGTGTTTTTGAAACAGCCTTTATCAGCTAATTTTGTCAATACATGGTTTCAAATGCTGCTCATTGCAATTGCATGAGTTTTATGTTGGCCTACATGAATTAATTTTAACCCACTATGCAAGTTGTTACCATTTTGGCTGTAATGTGATCAAGTAATCATAAAACCTTGGTACCAACAAAAAAAAATTTGGATATGTCAAGAATATTCAATATATAGTATGCCTTCTGTGTCTCATGGCAAACTGAACATGCAATAATTGAAGTTGAGCCATCTTAACTCTATAAACATAAAAGTATTCTAGCACAGGGGGCTAACATAGGATTGTATGTTACTCCTAGGACTGCAGAGGCTGATGGATTCTGTGTTTGGAGGATATGTTTCTGTTTATTTATAAACAAATAGTTTGTACTGCTACTGATAAAAGGGCTCAGGATTTAACAAGTCCCTTTAAAATTAGCCTGTGTGTAGATTATAAACATTTCCTTTCACTGAATGCTGGGGCTCAGACAGCAATAAAATACATGCAAGAATGGAAATAGTTTTCAGCTGGGGCTCCAACAGCAGTAAAATACATGCAAGAATGGAAATAGTTTTCAGCTAGCAAGCTAATTCTAACATAACAGCAAGGCCAGCACTAACGGAAGTTGTCTTTTTTATTGTTATCTCCTTAATTAATCTCACTTTCCTGTGTAAACTGCCCACTATTGTGCAAAGAGAGGGTGTGTGTTAACTTTGGTGACATCGTGTTACTCCCATTAAGGAGCATTGCACACAGGTGCTGGCGGCATGAGTGTACTTAGGATTTTTTTCCCCCAAACAGCATGAGCCAAATGACATTTCACAACTAAAAACAAATCTCATTTCTACTTCAGGTGGTGCAACAATAAATTTTCTGTCACAGTTAGTAAAAAAATTATATAGGAAAAGGAGTGTGAGTTTTTAATACATTTAGTATGAAATAGTGATAAGGTGGGGAGAAGGTTTAATGAAATGTTCTGTAGGCAGTAACAGAAAATAGCTCTGAAAATGCTGAGTTGGAGTAATGAATGAATAATGTGTAAAGTTTATCAAAACTGAAAGAACTCCTGATGTGAAATGAAGCCTCCTAAGAAAATTCTGTTCTGTCGCTGTTTTGCTCTGCTGTTGTCGCATGTCACGCATGAATGAAAATGCTGCATTCTCTGGAGAGCAGTAAAGCTTCTGTGTAGGTTGTTTATTTCCTTAATCCCTCCTTCTTCGTGATTTTCAATGTCAGATATAAAATGGAAAGCCTGTAAATACAGTGATTATCATACTGATTATCACCTGCATCAGGGAACGCCCCGGCTGGCCGCTGTAACCCAAGCAGTCTCCACATGTTACATCCACTTAGACTTTAACCTGACTACTTTATTAGAGACGTGGAGCTCAGTATGAGGTGCCCTAGGGCTGCACAGATGGGTTCTGCTTGTTTCCTGTTCTCACTGTTATTGTGAATAGATACTAAAAGGTTCTCAATGCTTTTATCTGGTTAATTTACTTTGAACCGTCCCTGGCAATCACAGCCTGCCTCACATTTCTCAGCGTTTCGCAAACACCAAACTGTAAATGTGTGTTTTGAGCTTTATTAAGTCTTTTTACTGGAAAGGCTTTAATTCTTAAAGAGATCTCATTCTGAGAGAGGCTGTTTTTTAGGGGACTGTAGGCACAATCCTTACTGAAATAAGCTGCTCAGGAGTCATTCTGAGGTTCAGTTGATAAGAGAGAAGAAAATTAAGATTGCTGTTGTTCTTTGGTACATTCAGGCTCTCTTAGATTAGAGGTCAACTGCAGGAAAATCTGGGATTTTATGCTGGCTGCCATTATTCACGTAGCTGGGCAGCAGACCAGGCTAAAAGATGACGCTCTTACAGGAGAATCTGAAGATGAGATACTTTTTAAGAAATGTGCAATCATTTATCCTTTCTTGTGGAAGGGCCAGGTCTTCCAAAACACATGTGCTATGCATGGGTGCCCCAGTACAGAAAATTAAGATGAATTCTCTCAAAGTCTCCCACACAAGAAAGCACCACTTCGCTGGAACAGTTTTTATTTCATGTACTGGTGTCCAATTTCCTGGCCAGACAATAGTTTAACACAGATGTTAATGTCCTGCTGTATTGGGATTTTAAAGAAATCCCTTAGGACAGATCAGTGTAACTTCCGATTTCAATTGCATGGCTAAAAACTTGAGGTTAAAGAAATTATTTGGCTTCATGATATAATTTTTTAGTCAATTTTCTTATTCTCTTCCCCCCTATCACTCCCTTATTTCACTTATTTTATTTTATTTTTCTGTGTCACGGTCCCATTTGAGGCTTTCTTGATTGTGTTGCAGTTCATTGTAAGTGCATCACTTCAGAGTGGAAGCTTGCAAGGCTTCTTTTTTCATACGAGCATAGGCTTTGTTAATCACATGCTGGTTTAGGAAAACACTGCATGATATCTTTGAACCCTACACTCCTTCTTGACAGCCAGGCTAGCAAATGTCATTGACTGTGTGATGTACAAGAAGGGATTCAATTGTAAGTAAATTGTCAAAGTGGCTAACCTTGCCCGCACCCAATTGTCAGGACCATGATTCAGTTTTTCTGTCAACATCAGCTAAGGGTAACCCGGTCAGCCTTATGTTTCTGCAGTGAAGCAGCCTGAGGAGTTGTGCTTTTCAGCTTATCACATTTTATTAACCTCAACTTACTGTTGTTATAATCAATTGTACCCACTTCAAATTCTTCTATTGCCCCCAAATTGACAGATCGTGTAGGTCCACAACTATGTGTTTTCTGAAGCACTGAAACCTCTCATAGGCACTCTGGATTGGTTTGGTAGAGTAGTTATTTCTGTTTAGATCAACTCACCATTTTGGCTCAAGATTATCCCTCTATTAATATCACTTGGCAAAGATAATCTGAAAGAATGCAAGTTAAAACATAAAGACTTCAAGGGCTTTCTGCAATATTTCCAATGTTAAAATAGAAAATGAGTAAGGGAAAAACATTGCTATTGTCTTCCATCCTCTTGCTTTTATTTCAAAACAGATTTTTAATTGCACCAGTTAATATAAATAAGGCATGAGGACATTCTGATACCATTATGTTTCCTTTGTTCTTTCAGGAAAAGTTAACTAAAAATAGTTAAATTGCTTAGAGCAGTGATTAAGAAATCAGAGTATTTTTAAATGTTCATCTGATTCTAGCACAAAGATCTGAACACATTTAATGATCCTAGTTTTTTAATGCACTGTAGATGACAGATGATTTTTTTTAAAATGGCTTGATAACATGTATCCATGAAGTGCTTTACATAAATGGAGTTATGATACATTTTCAATTAAAAATGTGTCTGAAGGATGTTTCCTAGTTCAAGTCCTATCTGCAGAACTTTCCTCGCTCAGAAAAAAACACACTGTACCTTCTTTATTTGAACTTGTGAAATGTGTTGACATTGTTGCTGTTGTTGGGCTTGAGGGAAGAGGGAGAAGCTTTTGGTGCGACTATCAGAATTGAACAACTGTATATGGCTATATTGAGATAATCGTGTAAAAGGAAAACTGGCTGAATGAGTTTCAAAATGTGTTATTTCTTCATTATCTAGCACTTTATAATTAACTGTTCTTTTTTTTATTATTTCAGGAAGCTGCCGCTTTTGCTAGAGAGCAAGGCTTTGAGGTGAGTTAACCCACAATTGCACACTAAACAGATCCTAAAGGTTTTTTTCTTGCTGATAATGAAGTTCTTTTGGACAATGATTGATGTGCTATTATACTCTCCAAGCCTCGCAGCGGTTGCCATGGAAACTTGGCAGTCGTCATGGTTTCTTTGTTCTGCCAGCTCAGTGTTATGACGCACTCTGCTAGGTCTGCACCCAACATCGCCTACAGATGTTATTTATTGAATTTTGAAAAGCCTCTTGGGAAGCCGAGAGGTTGGGCACGGTTTCAAGCTGCCTCTGCAGATATGGGACCTGTCAGTTTGTTCAGTTAAAAAGCTACCTCATTAGCTGCATTACACTCCAGAAGGATTCACTGCTAAAGCAGTGGTGAAGCAAGACTAAATAGTGAAATATAACACCGCTTAAATAACTTAAACCCTGCCATATGCGGATTATCATTATGCAAATGGATTTTAGAAAGGTTGTGTATAAAATTGTTAGGTACTGATTAATGTAAACCATGCTTCTACAAACAGCTGCTTTTTAGAAAAGGTAGTGTAGAAATTGTGTTTCAAAACATATTCGAGTTGGTGTTTTCCATCTGAGCTCTAAAAATGTCTGATCCTCTACTTTCTTTAAGTAAATGCTGTTGATTTTACAGTGATTTTCAGAGCTTTTGATTTCATCTTCTCTAGGTATTTATTTGACTAGTACCTCCTATTGGCTACATTCAGATAGCTTAATCTGGAGAGCCATCAGCTATTGGTCTCTAACCAATTCAAACAGGCAGGTTTTAAATACTATAATTAATGTGACAAGGCTTGTGCTAATTTTACAGATAGTAAGTGATCTTACTGAAATCTAAATTGCAGAACCGAACACACATAAATCCTTTTACAAGTTGTTTTTTTTTTTCCCCTGGAATAAGACCCACCTTAATTGATTTGTTTGCAGTGTAGAAGAATAGAGAGGAGTTTGACTGCTCAACACCCATTTTGCATAAATAATAGAAGCCGCGCGATTCAAACTACACCGCTTACAGAATGTGCCACTTCTGTGTGTGGTTGGGTGCATATAAAAAAAGAGGGAAAGACTGACAGCTTTTGTTCTACAATTTCGATTTCTTTAGAACCATATACCAGCAGGTACATCAATGCCATCACTGTTTTAGCTATTAAAACTGTGGGCTGTCCCATTTCATTTTATGTTTCCCAAATTCACGTGGCTGCTTTGTAGAAATCAAGACTTTTTATCACTGTCAATTTTCATTTGTATAATCTGTATTGTTAGGCATAAAAATACACTTTGAGTTTATGCTAATGAATGAATTTCACAGATGCCTCCAAAATATGAAGCATAAGAAATTATTGGTACCCTCTGGTAGCTAGACAATAAAAAGAAAGGAAGTAGTGTATTAAGTCTACCCATTCTATATTTTTATTGCCCCCTTGAGCTAAAGACTTTGAATGTGCCTGGTTTAAATTCAGCTCTAGTGACAAACTGCTTTTGCTGGTGTCTGCTAACTACCATCATATTAACCTTTCCATTAGTGCTTGCTTAGAGATTTTAGCACAGTTCCTCCTGAACATCCTAAATCTGCCACATTTGATTACAGCATATCAGTAAAGTGCACAATGATTATGATCTTATCTCTTATTACTCCCTTGCTTGGCAACGACTCACACATCAAGTTTGCTGACAGAGAGGAGTAAAACTTGATAAGTGTCCACAGTTTTGTTTTCCTATTGTGCTGTGGAGGAAAAAAACCAAAAAAACAAAACAAAACAAAAAAAAAAACCAACCCAAAAAACCCCCCCACTGATAATAAAGCATCTTATGAAAAACTCAAATACATTCAATTAGCCTCTCAATTAAAATCAAGATAAATTTCCAGCAGCTCTCAAAGCTGGAATTTTATATTGAGAATAGAAAACTGGTAAAGCATGGTAAATTAAAGAAAAGAACTTGATTGACCAGGACGAAAATCAAGGGGATGTTTTCTATAGAAGTGATTAAAAGTTGCTGGTGGCTGCATTTGAATTGCCACCTGGAAAGACTTTTATTTTTTAATCAGAAATCTTTTAGCATAGAGAATCAGTTGGTGTCTAGCTTCTTTCATTTAGTTGTTTGTTTGTGGTTTTTTTGTTCTACCTCACAGTAATTCCAACAGTTTTGTATACTAAATTCATTTTTTACATATGGAATGAATCTGAAACAGTTTTTGGAAAAAAAGTTACAATTAAGAGAACTCCAGTAAAATACACACCTTTTCTAAAGAAATGAAAGCTTGTTATAGGTGAAAGACAACACCTCCATGACACAAACCTGGTTTTTTCTTTGTAAGGGAAATTCCATTCAAAGGAATTTTAATTTTTATGCTGCACCATTCCCACAGTTAGTTTTCCATTGTACTTTGCTGAAATACGAAGTATTTTTGTAAAATCAATCACAATATTTGAAGACCATTATTTCCTTCACTTTATCCCCTGACCAACACTTACCTGTAATAATCAAAACCAGAACATTATTTCTGATGTTATCTCTTCCTGAGAGGCACTGTGGGGTTGGGTTTTTTTTGTGAATTTCATGTTTTATGGCATTTTAAAACTATATGTATAGTGTCTCTATATACATAGTGTATATTTTAATGACATTTCTAATGATTTTCAAATAACAAAGGTTTAAAGATTTTGCTTTTACAAAAAGGTATCTTCCTGTTTCTTCTATGTACAAATTAAGAAAACAAAGTACTACTTTAAACATATAATTTAGGGTTCAGTTCTGTGTGTCAACCCCAGTAAACTGAAATGAATGGAACAGGAAATATCTATGGGGTTAGTAGCAGCTGCCATGCAAAATAACTTTTCTTGTTAGTAGTCTCCTCTAAGTCCATATTCATCGGGGAACCATATTAGAAAGAGTTTTGTTACCTTGGACCAGCTTTAGGTCTTCAAGTTAATGAGCTACACTGCACAAGACCACTGTTTTCAAGGATTTATGCTTGTTTAGGGCAGGGCTGTGGCAGTCCCAGCCATTGGGTATCTGTTCAGAGGTGGAAATCAGAAGACAAGCTTTGATAGCAGTTCTAACTGGATGCAGTTTGCCACATGCCTTTGTCTGATCCTGGGATATCTGATATGCTTTATTCACATGCTTTATTCACATTTATATCCCTTACTTGCTGCAATGAATGCCACATGTGAGGTTTTCCAGGTGCAGCATCAACAGGCCAATCATGCTCTAGAGAGATTTGTATGTCAGCTTTGTTAAATCATTTCAAGTCTATAACTGGGTATGTGGGAGTATCCTGTGAATTCAGGGTGTGTACAGAGGCTTTAGGACCACAAACCAGTGCAGTCTCATCATTCAGCCATGTCTATAGGCACAGGACATGTAAGAAAGACTCAGTAAATGGGCAGGTAAAAATCACTGCTAAACAAAGATTATACATTTTGGCTATGTATTCTGAAGAGAAATCAGAGATGGCAACATTTGATGGTGTTTGCCTGACAATGAAATAAAGGGCACTAGCACCTCTGCAGTCTTCAGCTGCAAATATTCACATATTGTAAAATGTCACAGTTGTACCTTAAAAGAAAAAAAACTGTGCAAAAGTTAAAGCCTCCTTAACATTCATGTTGAAGCTCTTATTTTATTCTCTTCCTTTGAAAAAAATTAGGATGGGAAGTAATTTTGGCTAAAAATGGTCAAGTTAATTTGCACAGAAGACACTATGCAGTTATTTCTAAAGTCTGCACAATCAGAGAAGTGCTCAAATCTCTCTGTCTTGAATTTTCTGCTTTTTAAAAAAAACCCTACCTTTTCACCCTAAATACTTTCCTTCTACTGTTACATGCTTATTATATATTTAGTTCTTCCTGAAAACATATATGCTTTTTACTTTTTTTCCCTGTCTACATTATTTCATCTGTTCTATGGCTCTTCAGTAATCTCTTTCCTCGGGGTCCTCTTTTCTTCATCTAAATTAATCTTTATTCTTCCTTAAGCTGAAGAAATCATCTCTTGATCATGCCATTTTCTCCTATTATAACTTCATCATTTTCCTTTTAAAATTTATCGTGCCTGTAAATATATTGTACAAATATATTCAAGCTCTTTGATTTCTGTGCCTGCTTTATTCCACTGAAAATGTGCCTAATAAAGTCACTAGTAGCCACTTCCTACTTAGCAAAAACTAAACACCTCTCCCCTGTTTCCTTTGATCTTCATGATGATTTATTGTAATTTCTGATTTGTGGATCTCTTAATTACCAAGGCCTGAAGTAGCTCAGAATTGAGGTTAACCTGTGTATGGCAGGGCTTTGCTAAGCCTATGTATCACCAGCCTGGGGGGCTGCATTTTCCATCCATCCATCCATCCCATTCTCAACAGCTTGTGCCACCAGCTCATACCTGCTGTTCATAAACCTCTTCAGAAAACATTTCAAAACAGAAGAGCAACAATTTCAATTTTTTTTCTCCAGCATCTTTCAGAGACTTTTTGCCTTCTGAGAATTAGTGGTAAAATGGCCTCTGTTACTGTCCTCAGTTCATCTCTGGTAGCAGCCATTGCCTTCTAAGAGTTTTATTAGCTGTCTGAGCAGGAGGAAGGAAGAAATAACACATGTGAGAGTATCATATATGGAAATGAAAAGTATGAGAGAATTTTAAAAAGAGGTGAAAAGACCAATAAATAAAGGGGAACTATTTTCATGTTTGCCAAATGTGTGTAAATCAATGGGTTCACTGACTACCCAAGTTAGGGAAGAAATTAGAGGGAGGCTGAAAGTATTACAGAAGAGGTAGGTATTTTCACTTAAAAGGGTGCTAGTAAATATATAACCCAGACATATTCTCTGTCTGTAATAATAATAATAGTGTTAAAAAGCAAGTTTGGATTCATAACAAACAGTTCAAAAGGTAATGCAGAAAGTATTATTATGTGTTCATATATTCAAGGCTACTATGTTTCAGTACAGTTCCTTGTACAAAGAGGAAACTGGGAAAAAAAGTGTTATTTAACACAGATGTGAAGAAAGTGGGATACAGTAAATAGCACAGGGAATAATTACAGTCACACATACTCCTTTCCTAATGTTAGAAAAATATAAGACAAATAAATTAAAATATATATATATATAAAAATTATGGCAAGAAATAGATTATATATGCCAAAGTTAATTTGTAGAACTTACTGACTTGAGATAAATCTGAGAGCAAGAGTTTCCCATATAGCATTATAAAAGGATTTGATGCTAATACAAGTAACAGAAATACCTATTATAGATTAGCTTGAAAGGTAAGCAAATTAGAAATTTAAATCCTTTTGTTTTAGATTGTAGGACAAATGTGGGAATATTCTAATGACAGGTAGTGGTGTTAGAGTTTACTGCATTAATTTAAACACTTCAGACTTGTTGGTGTGTAAGACACTGGATGAATGAGAGGTTGGCTCAGGCTGCGAGGTTCTCTGTTCCTAGCTACATGCACAGTGAAATACAACATCCTTTTAAAGCAAAGATTTCTGAAACTTTTGCAGATGAGCCTTCCTTTAGAAAATTGGTCATGTTCTGTGCCCCACTGAATATACCTTTTGCCCTTTGCTTCCCTGCATCTCAATTATGCAACCAGCTAGTGGGAGCTGGGCTGCACACTCTCTCAGGGGTACAGTTTACACTTTGCTTGATGGCACCAGTTACTGTAGGGAAGTTAGAGAAAGTATTTGTAAGTGTGCTGAAGTCAGAGGTAATACAACAATATAAAACATGGCTAAATTGGATGAAAATCAGGCTCAGAGTTTATCCAAAGTACTCTCTTATCAATTTTATTTTTAATTTTATGATAGGTATGATTAGAATCTAGTCAGCAGGAAAGAAACCACTAATTGCTCATTAAGAAATGCTCTGTAATTCCTTTGTTAGCTTTGCAGTTTTGCAGTAGTTGGATAGCTGAACTATCATTATCAGGATTGAAAACAGTGGTCTCATAGAACTACATAAACCCTTTGGAGAATGAAGTATTCCTCCTTTTAAAAATCTTCCTCTGCTGACAGTAAAGTCTATTTTATACCTAGCTGTAAGAAAATAAATCTTTGATCTGCTAATAAAGTTCCCACCACTCCAGTGTGCTGTAACAAGAATTTTCTTTCTCTCTCCTAATAGACTGAAGACATTAAAGAGATAGCCCGGAAGACACAAGCGCTGCCGAAGGTGAACACTAAAAGGCAGCGAATTGTGGTCTTCACCCAAGGCAAGGATGACACCATACTGGCTACAGGTATGCTCTTCAAATATTTCTTGTTGCACACAGTAAATATTCCAGCTAATCAATTACAAATTGTGGTTTTAAAACAATTTTAACATGGTAGTCAGAGCATTTGCCTTTTGATGTTACTCCATGTTTCTCATCTTTTATATTTTTAATTGTTTAAGGAGTCTGAATTTAAGAAGCTGTTATTTCACAAGAATGCCTGAGAATTTAGTTCTGAACATTTTTATAACATAGATTTAAAATATTGATCCAGTTGGTTTTACTCAGATTTTTATGACTTGAGATTTTATCTGTGTAGCCATCTTTGCTACAAACAAGAATACACTGTGCCTGCTGAGAGCAGCTGTGCAACAGTGTAGTATATTTAAACATTTGCAAAGAGGAGGAAGTGAAATCCAGTACTAAGTGAATTTCCAGGCTTTTTTTTGCTTTGAGCAGAAAGTCTCACTTTAGCTTTTCTCAGCTGTCTGCTCTTCAATTCTCAAAAGAGTACGTGGGAAAGAGGTGTTCTAGCAGGGATCCAAGTAGTTTCTGCTGTCTAAATTAATGATGTACGACACACAGATTGAAGCATTATAAACATGACTGCCTACCTTTTGACAGTCTCTTTAGTTCTGTCCACCTATGCTTCTAGACTAAATAAAGCTATTAAAAACATGTGCTGTGGTGAGCCATTTTAGTAGCTCATTCCTTCACAAGGTAAGTTATTAGGCTGAGCTGAATTCCTCCTTTGGAAATCAAGTGAAGTAGAGGAAGCTTTGCACCTGAGGGACTGGTGCTTACTCATAGAGTATTTGCCTCAGAATCAGAATTGACTTCAGACTGTGGCTTCAGGGCTAGGCACTAAGCAGGTATGTCACTGCCATAAAGATCATTCCTAGCAGCAGCTTGAATGGTTTCTTCAACAGTTTGCTCCTTCCCCCTATTTTGTTAGCTACAAACTGTTTTAAAGGAAATAGAAACCAGTCACTGAGAGTTGGGTATGTGTATCTCACTGAATGATGATGGAAGTGTTCCTTCCAGAAAGTTACTGCCTAATATGAATGGCTCATGTGGAGGCACTCCAGTTGAGTATTGTACAGTTGACTGAAAAATAGCAGCATAAAAATGTTTTTATACATGAGCTAGTAATAATGTAGTAAACCTAAATCTTATATGTAACCCTCCTGTGCTCTTACTTAATTTTCACTGAGTACTTTTTTTATTCTTCAAACTGTAGTTGTTAACAAATCCATTAATCCCTTCTTTGATATTTTTACAACCGGGAGCTTATTTGAGGACTGACACTTGCTAATCTTAGCTGTTTGTTCGCTCTGAAATGAACTTAAATTAGAGAATGCACTTTATATGCGTGATAAATGTGAGATGGATAGAGACTATATGCAATGGTGTCAGCTACAAAAGCAAACATGATAAATGTTAAGGCAGTTTTGAGCCGTGCGATAAGCTATTCAGTGCACAAGCATAGCTGAATCTCTTTGCTATGTTGTTATTCATGGCAGCCAAATAAATGTCAATAATAAAAGAGAATTAAAGATTTTCATTTCCCAGAGGCAGTCCTCTAATACAGCTTGATCTTTCATTTCATTTGTAATTCGTTCTTGTGTCAGGATGCAATCATTCGCCAGGCTCTGTGTGTCATGTTAAGTCATTTAATAATGATTAAGAACATAAAAATGTTTGGCCTGTGGGGCAATTCTCAAAAGAGATAACAATTTGTTATTGTTTTCCCCCTTTTCCTTTGGTGTGGACCATCTTTTTCCCACCTCCTCACATTAAAATAATAATGAAAGAAAGAAAATGTGTCCCTTAATTTAGCATGTGATGATACCATAGAATGGCACAGAGTGCTGCTAACACACTTATTTCAGAACTAACTAGGTCTAGATTTAAAACCTGCAATGGAATGTATAAAAGTTTCTAAATTATCTTTAAAAAATGACTACATTTATGAGTTACCAGTATAAAATTATTTTCTTTTTTCTAATGCACAGGAGTACAGTTTTTGAAAAAGAAGGCTGTGTGTGTACTTGTTTATCTTGCCTTTGTGAGGGAAAGGTAAAGTCTCAAAGAGCTTGTGCTGGATTGAAGTAGTATTTGCAAAGTCAGCTATGGATTTGGGTGTGCTTGTTCATACCTTCTGCTTTGCATTTTGTCCAGGTTAACAATAATAAGAACAACATGTTTATTATGTTGAACAACATATTTATGTAGAGACCTCGACAGATTGCAGAGAGACCTTGACGAATTAGAGAAATGGGCAATCACCAACCATATGAAGTTTAACAAGAGCAAGTGCTGGATTCTGCACCTAAGATGGGGCAGCCCTGGCAGTGTGTGCAAACTGGGGAAGGAGAGGCTGGAGAGAAGTGCTGTGGAAAGGGACCTGAAAGTCCTGCCAATGGCAAGGTGGAGATGAGTCAGCAGTGCCCTGGCAACCAGGAGGGCCAAGCTTGGATCAGGCTGTGCTCTGTGAGCATCACAGCCAGATGGCCACCCCCATCCTGCTTCCCATTCCCCTGCCCCCATGCATGGCAAAATGAGACAGGCAGCATGGAGGCTGTGAGGACATGTGTGACACAGCTCTGTTTGCTCTGTTAAAGGCTCTGTTAAGGATGTTCCCAGCCAAGGCAGCCCTGGGGTTGGGTGGCGAGAGGAGGGCACACGTCTTTGAAGAGTTATGTGTCAGTCAAATGAGGATCAGGTTATGGAAATAATGAGGGGATATACTTGGATACAGTTCTGGCTGGAAGGAGAGGAAATAAGATGGATAAAAAGGGTTGTTGCAGATTGCCAGGCCATTCATGAAGGGGCACAGAGTGATACATGCTGAAAATGTGACATGGACTTTCTGGGGCAGGGTAGAGGTGTGTGTGTGTTACGAAGAGGGCCAGATACAGCTGGTCATTACATGTGGAGAGGGCTGTGGCAACAGTTCTTGATTCTTGGACATTCAGAGAATGGAAGTATCAACAGGTATTTTAGCAGCAGAGCATAGGGCAGAAAGGCACAAGCTTATACCAAAAGAAAAGATTGACCAGATTGGACAATATAGTTCTTGTATATGAAAGAGAGAGCTTAGACTGAGACAGCTGAAAAATCGTCTTCCTCCAAAAAACTGGCCTAGCCATACTGCAAAGATTTTTAGGCATCTTATGAATTGCTGCAATTTATACAACATTGTTTTAATGTCAACCAAAAATACTGGTGGATTACCTCAAACAGACCACAAGCTGTAGGCAGTCAGGTATGGATTGACAGCTTTTAGAGGTCCAGGCAGCTGGAGCAGATCACAGAAACAGTAAGCAGCAAAAACTGCATCAGCAGTCCCAGTCTAAGCCATTCCCATTTGTCCATCCACTTTCTTTGGCTGCCAGAATTATTTGTGTTTTCAGAGGAAAAAATTCTCTGTCTTTATCATGGAGTGCATTGGGTCTTTGTGCTGTCTGTTCATATCTGCTCTGTCAGTACTCCAGCCCCAAGGCCCCTTTTCTCTCCCCTTCCTTCCTGTTCTCTGTCATTGCAAGGAAGAGGCAAGCTCAAATTCAAGCTGAGTGTGATCAGTGTGTTTTAGAGGCAAGGAAAGGAATGTTTAGGGTTGGCATACAGGAGCTGTGGCAGATACAGTGATGACTGAATTTACTGTCACCTTCTAATAAGGCTCCACTGAGCACAAGCAAATGATTGTGGTGTGAGATTTTCCTCTCCATGTCATAAAACTGTAGAACGGTTTGGGTTGGAAAGAGCCTTTAAAGGTCACCTAGTCCTACCCCCCACAATGAGAAAGAACATCTTCAGCTAGAACAACTTGCTCAAAGCCCTGTCCAGCCTGACCTTGAATGTTTCCAGGGCTGGGAATATCTGCAACCTTTCTGGGCAGCCAGAGGTACATTTTTTGGAATGTTGAATGTTATCTTTTTACTGAAAAACTTGGAGGTGTTGGACCTTCTCAGTGACCTGAAGAGGGAGCAAGGTCACAAAGGTTGTAATTTTCTCTATCATTGATCCCCAACATGACTGAATTTTGACAAAACTCTCTTGGAAAAACCAGCCTGTGAGAGACACCTGTGACAAAGCCTTTCAGCACAGAGGATTATGCTTAGGAAAAAGGACTGGTAACTAAAAATGGGATCTGTAGACTTGCTTAAAAAAAAGTTTATTTGAGGAACAGTATTGGGTTAATTTCTTGTGTTGATCCTCCTCATCCATCCTGGGAATTACTTGGCTAACAAGACTCTGATCCCACTACCACAGCCTTGTTCCATGATATCCCTCTTAGCAGGCCTGAGATTCTGGATTTAACTGAATTTTGAGGTTTGACTAAGCTTATAGGATGCATTTCACATTCAAGACTTTCTTCTGTAACCACAAGAAATACCTAAGCAGAGAGAGCAGGGGAAGTTAATGAACATGTGCAGTCTCCTGATTTCAGAATTACATTAAAAATCACAAGCTCTGGCAGGAACATATATGTCCTATCTATATGTGTGCTTTAATGTTTGTCAGAATCAAATCTGTGAAAGCTATCCCTTTTACAGAGTTGCTCATAACAGTTTTAAACAAATTACTTTTAGTCAGATACATTTTATGACTGGTCTTGGCCCAAGGGGAAATCTCCAGAAAGTCTGAGCAAAATCAGTTCAGCAATGGAAAATGCTTTTATATTGAAATATTTGCATAATTCAAGAACAGCTAAAGCTACAAACTTTAAACTTGGCTTGGTTTATGGCTTTAATAGAGGAAAGAAAAACAATCCAAATTTAAAGAAAATCACTTCAGCATTTTTCAAGTTATGAATGATGAAATCTGGCCTATTCAGGGTGAACATAGAATTTTCCATTCTTTTTTCCCCCTTGATGTTTGCAGGACCACCTCTGGTTAAGGGCATGTTTGTAATAACCTCATTTGCTAGACTATGGCAGTAAAAATGAATTTTTCTACAGATTCAAGCATTAAAACCAGCTCAGGTCAGGCTTACTAACCACTTAAATCTTCATTTTTGGGACACATTGCTTGAGATATTTCAGGGACTCTATTAGCAGTCCTGGCAAATGTGGTAAAAAGACAGAGGTTCATCTTAAAACTTCATTAGTGCACCTACCACATAGTGCATGTAGAAATAGTTTTGTAGATTCCTATGTGTTATCATTGTTGTTTGATCTACTCCATAAATTAAAGTCAGTGCAGTGTAGCCAAGTTAATATGTCACAATAAAATTGCAATGTTGCCAAATTTTGGAGCCTGCCTACCAAGCTCTTGATATTGAAGAAATAGTAGACATTTGCCTCTACATGTCATCTGAAACAGAAGGCTGAGCTATTTGGGTGTTGGTGCCACTCAGTACAACTGTTCTTATGGTAATGTATGCAGATATGCTCATAAATTAAAAGTTTCTATGTTTGAATAGAGCTAAAACCTGATCTAAATTAAAATAATGATAAATGATAGTATGTTTTGTGAACTATGAAACTCCTTTTACATTTTATTATATGTTAGATCTTAAGTATTTTAGGAGACTTTTTAAAACCCTTTCTTTAAGAAGGTTTATCACAGTTGTGGAAATGAGAGATTTTTAAGAGCCATTCTTAGACTGTAATAGCATGATGGGATACGTTTTTTTGGGGAGAATAAACAGGGCTGATGCTCAAGCATATAGCTCACTCTAAACAGAGGTCAGTAGGTTTTCTTTGTGAGGTTGTCCTGCAATCACAGACCAACATGTTACCCTGTAAGCCTATCTGTAAAACATAGAGGTATTTCATACTATTGACACTGCTGACATTTTATGGTGGGTCTGTTTGCAGCTCCTCTGCTGTAAGTTACTGAGTATAATGTGTTCTTCTCTTAGAAAAGATGTTATATTTTTTCCTTGCTTACAGCTTTCATACTTGGCCTTCCAGACAGGAAAACCTTAACTAGCCCTTTTTTTCTCAACTAGCCTTCCTATGCATTTATACAAACCAGAGCAGTGCCAGGGAAACAGTAGCTGAATTTTATTACCATGTGCTCTCTTTTTTAGGCAATTACACACTTTGACTCTTCCCTATCCATTTATATTCATGAATAGAAAGGAAAATTTCAAAAACAAAAGTGGATTTAGAAGAAAAAGGACATTTTAATCCCCTAATGGCTTAACAAGTGAGCCAGAAAGCCCAAAATAATCAGTTAATTTGTGTCTTAGGAAACCACAAAATCTAAATTAATAATTAACATTTGTTGATAGGGATTAATGAATAGCAAAGCTGGGTAATACCTTTTTGTAACTGAAACCACTCATGCTTTTATGCTGCATGGGAGTGGGAGACTGAGCATTGTATTAGACAGGTGAAACACATTATTAAAACCTGAATTCCTGGATACAGGTGTCTTGACTCAAAAGTGTTGCACCTCAAAGAATGTGTATACACATATGCAAATAGGGACATGTGTGTGTCAGTAATCTCATATTGATTTAAGAAAAGGATGTCTTCTCTAGTCTACTGTGTCAATACAGTAATTTAGCCCAGAAATTGGCAGTGAAGATGGGAATTCTCTTTTTCAAGTATAATCACTAGTAGTAAGGAATATCACACCTAGCTCCAATTTCAGGTGCTGCAATGAGTTTACATTCTACAATTCTGAGGAAAAATTACCCCTTTAGTCTGTGGAAAAATGCATGTTTGTTAAAGGACAATAAATATGGACCCCTACTCCATTTCTTAGAATTAGGCTGTATTTATTCTTCCATGGAAGAATTTCTGTATTTGTTTCTCAGATACAGATACATAGATTTAGGAATTCAGTTTTTATACTGTAATTCTAAAAAGGATTCTTGGAGACATAACTATTAATAGACAAATCCAGTGCTTAGGTAGTAGAAATGATACCATATTGGAGTGGCAATACAGAGTGAAAGAGTAGAAGCAGGACTGAGGCAGACCAAAGGTCTGTCTCCATCGTGATGTTTGCAAGTGTACAGCAGTGGGAGTTTGGAAATGAGGATAAAACCAGAGCAAATCTGGAGTAATAGTTCCATGTTACACCCCAGCAAAATGTTGCTTGGGGATTTGTGAACTAGAGATGTTGTCTTTGTGTTAGTGAGTGCCACACAGTCTGTGGTATGTAAAGAAATGCATCCCCTTATTTGTTTGAATTCAGACATGAGTGTTCCTGGCTGCCTCCAAGTGCTTGTGTTACATGGCCAGTCCATAATCATTCCATGTACAATGTCTTTTTACTTTTGATTTTGAAGAACTCTTGTTTATCTCCCCTGCACTGGTCTTTTTTCCATACTCTTTTCATATTCTGTTTACTTGTTCTGTGTTTGATCCATAATTCTGACACTCTGAGCCACCCTCCACTGCACCTTTTTGCAGGTCTGCTTAGTCTTTGTGAATGGGGGACCAGAATGTTCAACTTGCAAGTTCCTGAGGAATTTACAAAGTGCCTTAATTTTGTTGTTTTCTTTGTTTTGAATTCCTCTCTTAATAGTTCCTAACAGTTTGCTTGCTTTTCTGGCTGCCACTTATGATTGATCTGACATTTTCACAGAATTATCTGTTATTACTTCAAATTTTCTTTATGGTGTGGTAGTTTGTGGTTTAGAGCCCATCACTGTGTATTTAAAGCTAGATTGTTTTTTAAATGGGCACCTTTTTTACATTGATTGACAAAGAATTTTATAGCCCATGAATCTTGGACACTTTTGCCATTCTTCACACTCAACTTACGTTTTTACTATTCCAGATGAATCTAAACATCTCACAAGAAGATGGTGCCTGCTGCACTGTAGAGCTCTCTCAGAAATATAGGCAGGAGATGTTACCCCAGAGCAGGTACCCACAGTTAGCATTGAAACTGGACTTAGGGCAGGGGATTTTGGTAAGGCCACCTCTTAAATCACTCGAGGCTTTTCTTTCTTGACTCTGGAGAGCAAAATTGAAGGAATTTACAGATTCAGGTGCCATTAAATCCTGAACAAGCATTCTTTTTATGGAAAGAAAGTACCTCTAAACTGCAGTGCTTTTTTTTTTCTTTTAAAGAAATGAAGCTTTCTCTTTGATATTATTCCCCAGTTAGAGCACCCACACAAAATTAATTTATAATAAATTGCTGGTGTCTGCTGTAATGGCTGTAATAGTTAAAACCTGGTATCATTTTACTTGCAACCTGAGTGAGTTGTGAGGTATTTCTTCAGAAACTGTTACATCAGTAACATTATTATTCTGTTGGCTCAAATCATGAAGCAACAGAGCTGCCTTGCACAAATCTTGACAAGGGAGAATGGTAGGAGTTGAGCCTTGTAGTTACCAAAGCAGGCCCCTACTCTTCTGAGCAGTCGTGGCAGAAATGAGGGTTCACCTTACACATTCCATGGCTGCAATGGCTCTGTCCTCAGAGCACCAGGCTCTGAGACCTGGGTCCATGGCACTTTTAAACTGAGAGTCAAATCAGAAGTCCATGGCTCCTCCTAGGACACACATTTCCATCCCCTACTTTTCCTCCCACCCTGCCAGCACCTGTCCAGCCCCATGGGGCAGGTATCAGCCTGCACAGGCTGCCACAACCTGCCTGCTGAGGGCTTGAGTGCCCTGGACCAGCCCCTTGCAGTGTCCAGGTGAATGCTGCTGCCAGCATGGGAGGAGAGCAGGCAGCATTTGCCTTGGGAGCAGACAAGGATGAGGCTCCACATCTGCAGACTGGCTGAAGATGCTGTGGAGCCTCACTTTGAGGCATAAAAGATGGTGCTTTGCTTTGAATTTCCATCTAGCAACAAAGACTCTAGTTCCAAAGTTGGAATAGAAATAGCTTCAACATTGGCTGATAATGCTGTAGAAAGATGTCTACAAAGCAAAGAGTAAAGAATATGGGGACAGAGCCACAGAAGGGAAACAAACTCTATTATCTCATATGCTGAAAACCACCAATTTTGTTGTAGAGCTCAACTAAAAGGATGGTGAAACAGCAGAATCAGTAATTGGGAAGCACTGGAAGTGCAGCAGCCTTCCAGATTTAAATTGTGCTTTTCACATATGCATGTAATTGATGCAGCTTTGTCAAGGTTATCCCTGTTTTGTGAAAATGACACCTACCTACCTATCCATCTCCATGTACACTAAACAGGGAATTCTGGTGACTTTCAGTTTTTTGACAACTGTTTCTACATCTACAGTGATATGTCAGTCTAAATAGATCTTTCTGAGTTTTTGAAAAAACGGAAGAAAATCCAAATTTATAGTATTCTGTTTCATAAAAAATAATAATCCTAGACGCTTTTAATTAAATTTATGCTTTAAGTTCATCATTGTCCTTTTCTGTGCATTCATTTGACATTCCTGCAATATTCAGTATTGGACACCAGCCATTTCTCCTTAAAAACATATGCTTTAATGAGTTGAAACCTGAAACCACTGCTTTAAAAGTTTATACTTCTCACTTTCCAACATTTAGGGTTGAATCATACTAACAGGCTGTCTGTTTTATTCAATTAATCCAATAGTATTTTTTTATCAATAATTTTTGAGAAATAGATTTTCTCCATATCCTAATTTGGTGTGATTATTTTTTTCATTGTAAGAAATTAAATGTAGGCTTGTTCAGCAGGTTTCATAATAGATCAATAATTTGTTCGCTTAACTCTTTTTTTTCCTGTGGAGATGTGGGAAGATCAATGTCTGTAGTGCCCTAGGTCAGGATCAATAGTTTTAATAAAACTTCCTTTTTTTGTTGTTTTGGGGTTGTTGGGTTTTTTGTTTTGCCTTTGTACCTTTGTATGGTTTTGCTTTTATTAATGAGCTTTTCCTTTAGTTTCAGACCATTAATGGTTTTCAGATAATGTCACACTGCCCAAGGTCAAGGCCAGTTTGAACTAAAAACTCAACTTATCAATGTTTAAATCTATTGGATGGGCTTCCATATGTTAGAAGACATAAGAGTTAGAATCACTGCTTTCCAGGGCCGAAAGTTAAAACAAAACAAAATCTCAACCTTTTGGGAGGATGATACATTCAGGGCTTTTTTGTGTTGCCTTAAATAAATAACAGTTGTCTTATTTATGGATCTCATACTGGCATTAACAACATGGGTAACTACTGTGTCCTTGACTGCTCTTCAATTAAAGATACTATATGTTCCATGTGGACCTTTGTAGTGGTTCATTCCACAAAACCAGTTTGAAATAAGATAGCATCTCTTGTTTATTCCTGAAATTCTGGATGGGAAGAGGCAAATTATCAAAGTGTATGTTATCAGCTGGAGTGCTTGAGACAATGCCATGTTGTTGTCTCTGAGGCTCAACCCCGTGTCTTTTGAAATCAATGGGAAGATCTCATTAACTTCATTGGCTATTGATTATGGTCATGGAGAACTTAAAACATTCATGAATATTAATGGATTCTACTGATCCGTGTGTCTTTTTGTGTGTTGTACCTTGCCTGGAATCTGTGATTCAATTTTTGTAGTCTATCTAGAGGTTATAGAGAAAGCAAACTTCTGTAAGCTAAAAGATTTGATAACACATTTTATCTGGAGGTGTCTTCTTTGTTGTGTGGTAGAAGTGAGGGGCACAGAGATCTGCACCCTTTGGCCACTGTTACCCAGGCAGTTTATCCTCTGTAGGAAATACGTTTTTCCATTATTTTGGCAGTGTTAGCCTGTTTTTGCTAGGCAGCAGTTCACTTCATAACAAATCATCACAGAGGAGTTTGAACAGCAGAATCTGTACTCAGAAGGTGCCCTACAGACTCTGGTAGCCCATCATCTTTAATTTAGAGATTTTATTTCCCATCTTGTGATTACAGTTGAATGAACATTGTAGAAAAGTTTAAATTGTAGCTATCCATATCATGCTTTTGCCATAAATGGTGGAACTTATGTTTTCAAGCCTCTAATCTTCACCTGCTCAAATAGTCTCTATAGAATAATTGCACAGAATGGAAGGAGAGTAAAATGTGGGTATGTATGGTGTCCCTGGATGAAAATTAACTGAAGGAACTGACCCTTTGATTAGAAGTTTCTCTCCTGTAGCATCCAATTTCAGACAGTGAAAGTTGTGGGAAATAGATGGCTGAATGGAAGACAAATCCTTTGCTCCAGGAGGTTCAGAGCAGAGATCCTGGCTAGTGGAAAAAGCAGACAAAGGGGAGATTTGAATGGGTCTTGCTTTGCCTGACTTTGGGGACTTGGAATTTATTTTGTGTAAGATGACAAAATGTCTAGAATGAACATTGAGGGCATGTGGGAGGTTAATTGGAGTGCTTTGAAATGGTTAATTGTCTAAAAGTGGAATTGTGAGATTGTATGATCAGTTTGGCTCAGTGATTTCCACAGTAGGTTTTAGAGATAATGCAAAGTGGAAATTATTTAAATACCCTATGTGAAAAGTAGACTGTGCATGTCAGTCTGATAACAATGACCTGGCCTATTATAGATTGTGAAGTGGCAGTTAAGATATAAACCTCTGGATGCCAAAAATAATGTTTATGTTGTTGTGTAGTTGATCCCATTTGAATGAAAGTAGGCTCTGTCTTATTTTTTCCATAACTGTTTTCTTTGTTATGAAT
Organism: Sturnus vulgaris; assembly: GCF_052056855.1. Lineage (NCBI taxonomy): Eukaryota > Metazoa > Chordata > Aves > Passeriformes > Sturnidae > Sturnus > Sturnus vulgaris. The sequence continues at coordinate 17,142,427 of NC_142250.1, read as the reverse complement.
AATAAAAACAGTAAAGTAAGCAGACCTGGCATAGAGTATATACAGACAGCAGATTTAGTGAATAGGGTAAACATGGAGTGGTTTTATATTGTTATGTTTTGGTTATACCCATTGAATGATATAATACTAATGTTTGTTCAAAAAGAATGCCCAGAGTAGTCTGAGACCAGATTTAAGGTTTGGGAGGCTGCATACACTGATTTTATTTGCTGTAGTTCACTACCCTGTGCCCCCCACTGCCCTCCTAATCCGTCCTGATTCTTCTGCCTGCCCCAGTGATTAGCAGTCAAAACTAAATCAGAGAGGAGTCTATGGAACCAAATATTTATGTCCCTTGTAATGTGACACTGTGATATTGTACTGTGAACCTGAAAAGATGCCAGGCCATGCGTTGTGTCTAATAGCAATTGATCAAAAACGGAACTGCAGAACTCTACTCCAAATTGTTGGCTTTATAAATGTGATAATAAGTACATTTCTTGATAGAATATAACAGTGCAGTAAACTGTGCATGCCCTCTCTTCCCTCTGCACCTGTCCAATTGCAGAACACTGTGTGTACAGTACATTGTCGTCGCTGACAACTGAATAAGAATTTTTAGGAGCAGTTGGCTATCAAGTGATGGCAAATTTAAAGGTTATGCAAATTGTGCCAGTACAGCCCAGCTTGTTTCAGACCTCTTTTCTCTATTATCATATCAATTGAGTCAGCTCATAGTAGACAAAGCAAGGTTATGGGAACCACCTAGAGCATCATGCACCATTAAACATCAATGCAGCACACATGAACATCTGCAACAACGATCTTATTAGCAGAGGGTATAACGGAAAGCAATAAACAGCTTTCTTAGTCACCTAATTGTAAAAAATTTAATAACGTAATACTTGCATTATTTATCAACAGCAGTTTGGTCAAAAATTACACGATTGCAGTGGATTCGATTACAGTATCTATTGTCTGCTGTAAATTGCTACACAAATATCAAAATCCTTTTGTGAGCAGTAAAACACTTTAGTTAGTAGAATGTTTAAAATGCAATTTTCTTTTAATTTCTGACACATCATGTAATATAAGTATCTGCTTTTTGCACTGACATTTTTATACTTTACTAAAACCAAATATGATAAAAGAACCTAAGAATTGTTTTTGATCTCCTGCTTGTCTAGATAGCTGAACATTTAAAAATCAGGGCAGAGTTGTTTTGTTATGAAGAGTAACATACAGAAAACATAAAATGGTCTTGTGTGTGTGCAGTCAAAACATGTTTGGAGGGACAAAGTAAAGCATATTAGATGTCTGTACTGGATATGTGCTGTGTGTTGGCTTCTGGAGGAGACACTGCACTGCTTTAGAAGATGAGAGTATGTGAAGCTGTGATCTCGAGTAATTGAGGGAAATGTATACAAAAATTAAAGTATGTTAGAAGTTGATGACAAAGAGGAAGGAGGTTTGGCTCATCAAGGCCAAGCCAAACTCTAGGAATAGGTTAGGCTTGAAGCACACACACACCCTTTGCTGGAATCAGATCCATGGTGGGGAGGGACACGCTCCTCTCCCTGGAGCAGGGGCACTGCTGGACTCCTTTGGGAGCCAGAGACCTGCTCAGAAAGCTCAGAGCTACAGCAGGAGAGCACCACTCTTCCTGTTTTATCCTGAATGTGCAAATGCACAGGTATGTAAGAATTAAAACAGAAAGGAAATAAGAGACTGCATGAATCAATCAATACAGGCTCAAAGGTTGAGTTTGACAAGTGCATTCAGCAGAAAATCCTGCTCCAAACATCAGTCTGCTCCCAAGCAGTTTGTTCCTTCCTGGCACTGCCTGCTCCCAACTCTTGCCACTGAGTAGCAGAGACCAGATCAGATTTGTATTTATGTGGAAGAAGAATGGAGCCTTCTCAGTTTGTGTTAGCACAAAAATTCAAATTGTGCTAGGATGCCTGGCTACAATTAGCCTTCTGGTCAGCAGTAGACACCTCAGGCATTGCTTTAATCAGCAAGAATCAACAGGTGATGGTGAAGGATGTGGGGAAATAGGACGAGTGGTTAAGACAAAGATGAGTAAAAGCTTGGTAAAAGGATGAATTTGGCAAGTTGAGAGTTACAGGCACTAATTTTGTTACCACAGAAAAAGGAAAGTTTTTCTTAAAAAATGTTAACGTCTTTCCTTTTTAAATCTGGTTTTATTTCCTCTAGGAAAAGATGGCAAAAAAAGCAGTGAAACTGTCTAAATAGCCATTAAGTATATGTTTTCTACTGAAATGCTTCTAAAAGGAACAAATAACAAGCATTTTCCATTTTTTCCACATTTTTGAGTTGCAGTTCAAATGATCACACTCTGTAGGCTAACCAGAGTTTTTTGCTGCATATCTCTGCGGTTTTTAAAGCAGTATCTGCTTCTTGCCTTTCTTCATAACTTTTTATAACTTAATTGTATCAGCAGAGTGTCCATATTTTGCTTATACACATCTATTTGCTTGCTTACCAGCCTTGCTTTTCAGATTGGAAACTCTTCAAAGCAAGATTTTTTTTTTTTTCTTCTAAAACATATCTTGGTCTTCTTGGCAATACAAGAATAACACACATTACAGAGAACATGACCTGTATGCACCAACTGAAGTTTGATTAATCTTAAAATGTTTTATTGCTTCTAAAAAGATAAGTGTGTTGTTTTGGCTATTATTTTGGAATAACTTAAATTTGAATTATTCAGCAAATTAATACTACAGAAATAATACTTTAAGGAAAAGTAACCAGGAGTGACAGGCAGAGTCTGACAATGTTCTGCAGAGAGAGAGGCTGGAAATTTCTGGTTTTTCTGCAAGGTTACTTATTTTGGTTTTGTCAAGCAGCCTGACTGTGTAGCATTGGGGTTTACACTGAATGACAGTGCCTGCCCTGTAAACCTGTTGGGTTACCTTTGTGGGTGCCCATATGGGACTGCCATGCTTTAAAGGCCTCCATACACAAACATATGATCCAAGAGCTCTTGCCAGAAACTCTTTGTCAAAGCTGCTGTTACAGTAACTCTGCGGAAATGAATTTAATACACCTTGTAGTCAATAATTGTAAAAATTCAGGGGTGCATAATTTACATCAAAATGTGGGTGACTTTGTTTTTAAAAGGTGGTAGATTTACCATCCTGCTTGTGTCACGGGTTAGGTAATGCTTTTAAACTGATAACATGATACTACAGAGATCATAGTTTGGAGTATTTAATTATCTAAGAAATTATCTGCAACTAATGTAGGGGACAAATGAACTCCTTCGTTTTGGGCCAGATTTTTATCTTAGACTGGTATAACCCTTAAAGAATTCCATTAGAAACAGAAGAGTTTCTGTGTTTCAACTGGCATTTTAAGAGTGGGATATTTTCTCACTGATATTACAACAAATTTTGGCCTCCACTGCAGTGACATCTTCTAAATAGATTTTAAACCTGCTAAAGTCTGATAAAATTCATTTAGTAAGCATATTTTATTCTTCAAAAATAATTAAGTAGTCTTGGGAGATCTTAATTAAAGTAAACATGGAGCTTACAAATACAGAATGAGAAGGAAAAAAAATTATAAAATTCTAGAGCTGAGTTTTGAGGTAAAAGGATGAAAAAATGAAATTTCTACATGTAATTTGAATTTTTAAAGGCAGTGATGCATAATTTCTGTGGTATAGCTACCTCATCAATGTTCAGCTAGTAACAAATTAATTTTTTTTTTCAAGGAGAAGCAGATTAACTTATTTTTAGTAGTATATCTCGGGAAGGCTGTCTCTCTCATTCCAATGGACTGATTTTATTTATGAAACTAAATATAAATTCTCCCAGAAGAAAAATCTCCTTCAGAGCTGCTCTATAGTGACCTAATGCTCACTCCTTCTCTTTTCAGTCTTACTGATGCTCAAGTGAAATAGAACTGCCTTGGGCCCATTTCTGCCTCCACTGACAACCCATGCTTCTCAGATTATCATGTAGCATAAAAAAAGCTGTCATGTAACATGGCATTTATTTAAATGATGTGATTTCTGTGTTCACCATTCTGAAACTGAGGTATAGCTAAGAAAGCTTGCAAGTTTTGACAGGTGTGTTTACCCCGCCAGGGCAATATGCTTAATGTATGAAAAATGCGAGGCAGAATACAGTTTTTGTCCTACTCAAAATCAAATTATAATGTGTTTTTCTCTCTCTGTTTTTGATTTTGTGTCGTTTTTAGCCAATGTTATGCTAAGCTTTTGAGTAGGAATGGCATTGACGTGATTTATAGGTTGATACTTGTCAGAAGATTGTCCCATAGGACAATGTTGTGGTGGCCTAGCTGTGCAGTGGTTTAAAATACATCTGTAGATACCATGAAGTGCAGCACAAGCATAGATGTTTCCTGTTGGTTGTTGGTCAGTGCAAACAGTAAGTGAATGCACACACAGTCTGGTTTCTGAGCTGAGAGATGGTTCATTTTTGCAGTCCCCAGAGCCATGCTGAGGAGCATGGTGAGCCACACGTGTCACTGTAACCCAGACACACCTTTGTGATGAATTCCTGACACTGGACATTGGCATTCCAGCTCTCATCATCTGTGTGTGATTACGAGTCTTGGCTACCTATTTCCAAACAGAAATAGATTTGTTTGGATTTCTAATTCCCATACACAGCTCAAAAAATAATGGTGGAAGGGTGTAGCTTGGTGTTTTGCATATGAGGATCAAATAAGATGTACAGTGTCCAAATACATGTAGGATTTACAGTGCAGGGAGATATATTTGTTAATATCCAAAGCCAGATTTGGTTTTGTGTCACAGTGGCTCAGCTCACTGTGGCAGAGCTTGCTCTTCATAGAGACCAGGATCATAGAGTTTATGGGCTTTGTTTATTGTAACCCATCTCTCCTGTCTTCAGGAGTGATTTCTCCTGAGCTCTGCACAGTCCTTCCGGGCTCTGTGTATTGTGTCAGTGAATACCTGCAGAACCTTTCCTTGATTTGGATGCCTGTGACTTCACAGCCCTTTGCTGAGTCCTCAAGCCCTGTGTGAGCCCGGGCAGAAGTCAGGGGAGAGGTTTGAGCTCTGAGCACTACCTTCTGTCTCCAGCAGCCATGCCGAGCTGGAGCAGTGCATTCCTGGCACTTCAGTGGGCGCCGTTTCAGCTGCCTCTGAAATCGGTGCCTGCCGGGCAAATGGCAATACTCTTGTGTGCTTGTAAGGCTTTTTCAACAGAGTTCATTGCCATTCTAAACCTTAAACATTGTGACACATGCCAGAAAAATTCAGCAGCTTGTTCTTTAGGGCAGTTTTTCCATATATATATGCACATATATATATTTTAAAAATGTTTTATTAGCAACAAACTGAAGCAGAACTAGTATTTTCCGTTGACCTCTTGCTTCTCCATCTTTTAAGCAGAGTGTTCTGTTTACTTGTGCTAAAAATTATTTAATACAAGAAATAAAGTAGAGATTTAATTCTTGGCACTGGCAGTGATGATATAGAAAATAATGACGTTTAAGTGTGCCCCACACCTTCGAGAAAGTAAACAAACCACTATAGAAGATGTTCATGAGCCATTAGTCAGTGCTGGTACCTTTCTCACAATTGTAGCTATATACAGAGTTCTGAGTCCAATCTTGTGCTGGTATAAATCAGGAGTTATTTCAAAGGGGTGGTGTTGAATTAACAGGATTGCAGACAGAATCAAGTGTAGGTTCAGAGGATACACGCTGTGTGCAAAAATAGTGTTTAATTTTACATCATTGCTAATAGTTGATGTGTATGAGTATACAAGTTGATTCAGATGAACCTTCTTTCCCCTATTAACTCTAATCCTATGAATCACACTTCACTGAGAGGCTACAAATACGACTTCTGAATCAAAATGCTCTTGACCAGATAATGGTACAATTTGTATGTCTGATGAGAGCTATAAGGGGAAGACAAGTCTCATTTACCTCCTAAGACAGAGGAAAATGGGAGTCTGCACATTGTCATTTCCCCTACGGGTATCTATGGGACTATGACTAGAGCCACAGGAGATTCAAAGTCTTTGGCATCATATTCTTTCTCTGTTCCTACTGGAAATGAACTCGCTGTCTCTGAGGGACAGCACTTTGCATCCTGATCATCACTTTTGCTTAGCAAGCTGCAAAGAGAATTTTAGCTCCATTGCTAAAGAGACCCATTAATTGGGGTTTTTATTATGGAAATCAATTAATATTTCTATTTCTTGTATCATACCACTGACATAATAAAACATTTTAAATGACAACTGCTCTGTAACTTGTTTAGGGTCATATGTTTATTATAGCAATAAAGGATAAACGACTTCTACATCACTAGTTATAAAGATTTCTTGGGTACATACAGAACTCATTAGAATACAGCATCATTTGTTGAGTACTATTAAAATACTGGATAGAAAGATCCCAAAGCATGTGGCTGACTTGAATCTTGCTTGCCATGCTGCAACTCCATTGAATGGCACAAAGAGATTCCTTCTTTTTCTGACAAGCCCTACATAGCTACAGCACCAGACCCACAGTGCACAAACCTAGATGGTGGAGGGAGGAGGTGTTGGGGTGCAAAACAAGGCCAGCTTAGCATGCACCCACAAAGTGCCAGAGTGTCCATCCAGAATGGCTGAAAGTCTGAAAGTCCCAGCTTGAAAATGCAGGATCTCTGTCTGCTTGCTTAGAAGTGACAGGTTGCATCAGCTCTGCCAGGTTAGAAGCACATAATCACTGCAAGTCTGGAGGATCCCGAGCTGGGGCTCAGTGCCATCCCACGCTGTAGCTTTGGGCAGGGCTGTGTCGGTGGGCTGGGGGAGCTGCAGCATCTCTTTGATTACATGACCGAGTGTGCTATCATTGTGTGAAGGAGAGCAGCAGCATAATTTTACTGGTGAACAAAACAAGAGAAAGTATTGCTATACTGAGGGTTTTTAAAGATGTTATGATGTGCTGAAGAAGATACAGAAACTTAGAGACTGTAGCCTTTTGGGGTTTACCTTCTGGAGACAGGTGAGAGCTAAAAACCATCCTAAGTAACATGGCCTGGTTTCAAATACTTTTCTCATTACTTCTTACCTTACAGCTGCCCAGAGACATTTATAGGTTTTGAGTTCAGGTTTCTATGTTCTGTTAAGTTCTTCCTGTCTCTCTTTTTTTTCTTTTCTTTTTATCTTTTTTTTTTTTTTTTTGGCCCCTGATCTAAAGAAAGTTAGAGAGGGTGGAGGTGGGGAGGAGACGGGACAGAATTCTGTTCCACAGTTGTTCCTTTATTTTACAAGTTAAGCTCACAAAAGAAACATGAATGTGACTCCATCTTGTAAGCATCTGTACTGCCACTACCAAGCCATGGATCAAAAGATTATTTGAGGAAATAGCTAGACCTTTTTTGTATATATTTTAGGTCTACCTTCTCCCTTTCATTTTATTTTAAAACAAAATTAAGGACACTCCAACATGTTGCCCATAAGAGTTCTGTTACAGGTAATTAAATGTAAGTTTACACATTTAATCTACTTTTAAGAGCAAGAGAGACTGGTAAATGACCCAGTTAAGGAAAGTACTCAGCCTAATTGGATGTAATGATTGCTTGCTGGTGTTTATTACTGTACTAAGAGTAGACATGTAGTCTGTGATTGTAATTTGCTTTGGAGACAGACCTGTAGTATTTGCACCTATCATCGGAGTTCGATTGTTTCTGCTAACACTGTGAAATAGGCTTGTATTCATTTGGGAGCTTAAGAGTGTTAGAATGGAAGGAGCACTGGGTTTTTTCAGTTACTATTGCTCTCAGTTATCTCTCCAGACTGTTCTACCTACAGTAATGTGTTAAGCCAGATATGCTAGCATATGTGTTTGCCTAGGAAAATAAATAGAGATTTCACCTCTTTATACACGTAATGTGAGAGATTAACAATACCTAAATTTACCAATGAGCTGTATCCTTCTGATTACCTGTGAACTTACCTTGTCTTTGGCCTATGAAGTCACATTAATGCCTGGATTTGATTACTTCCATGTCATTTTGAAATAGTTGAGTTCCTGACAAATGTAAAGTCACTGAAAGTTGAATCAAAGCCACAAAATTTTAGATTTTATTAATGCTTATTTTCTAAAATTTCCCTAATTGTAATCACCTTGTTGCAATTTGCACTCATAATTCTGGGCTTCCAGGAAATGATATCCAAGTGGAATATGTTGTATCACAAAAGATATTTGTTACATAAAAATAGAGCACTGGATTTTATGCCCAGAGCAGCAGCACTTGGACTTCAAAACACTTATGTAATTATTCTTTCTTTCATAAGCTCTCAGAATGATGAATGAAATGAGAACGGACTTTGAAAAGCAAGGCCACTGATGACCAGTGCACTTAGCCAAGGTGTCTCAATGTTTGCTATGATGGATTTGGGAGTTTTGTAACATAATGGATCAAAAATGAAGTTAAAGCAACATGAAATTCACAAAAACAAGGATACTCGGAATGGAGACTTCTGCTTCATCGTGATTCATCTTGTTGTGTTTAGTTGCTACAAAACAGATCAGTAAGAGAAATTAGCTCTTTTGGTGCTATTACACAGATGTAGCAATGTAATTTAATGATAGCTTTAATTCTAACTTACTTCATTTATTATGAGGGAAAGGGGGAAAACCCCCAAATCCCGGTATTCTTTTGTTGATCTCCCAGTATTATTGGCAGCTGTAGTTTGATTGACTCTACTATGCTAGAAGTTCTCCTAAGGTTAAAGAAAGGTAATTTGCCTATTGGATGTGTGCAGATGGCAATATTTTGTGATTTAGTATGTGCTCCAAAGCCCTGCTCCTTCTTAAACTTCAGTACTTCAAAATATGAGATTATTGCTCTGCTTGAAAATACATAGGAAGTTACAGAAAGGAAATGTATTACCCAGGTAGACATGGAAAAAAAAATTAAAATTGTACACTAGAAGATTTTGCTAATGTATTTGGGGGATTAGACTAATTCAGTTACTTAAAATTATATCTACTACAGAAAGAACAAAAATAGGAGCTTCTAGTGCAATACTTACCTGCACATACTAGAGGGAGCTGAGGGAGGGAGTCAAGACAGAGAAAAGAAAGGAAAAAGATGATGATGAGAACTTTCATTTGTGCTAGTTTGCTTGAATAGAATCTTACTTGATGCCACACCCCATTTACAGCTTCAAAATACAATGTGCATTATTCACTCTCTGTGCCCAAACACAGACATTTGTATGCATATCCAATTGTCTGCTGTGCATTTAATGTAGAACATCTGTGTGTGCCCATGCACACTTGGGAAGGAGCAGGTTAGTTTATTACAATGTGTCTTCAACAGACTTAGCACATTGTTCATTGTTTTAGTGTTATCTAGAGCAAATCAATATACCTTCTTGTGAAATGGATGAATACACTCTGCTTGTCTGGCAGAGTTTAATGTAAGACCTCTCTTTCATGATTTCCAATTCAAATGAATCCTGTTAAAATTACTAAAAAACATTGCTCTTGAAGACTTATCTTAAGAGCACAACACAGCATTGAAGCACGTTTCTAAATAGCTTTCTTAACAGGGTAGAGAGTAGGATGCACTGAGAACTGACTGAAACCTGTTCTTTAATTGGAATATTCATCTTATGTTTTTCATTACCCTTTTTCCTTTGCCTCTCATGGATGGTTGTTGCTAATGCTCCCCTCCCCTCCTGGTGGGCCAGCCAACAGTTCCCTCTGGAGGCAGCATCATTATATCTGCCTGGTTCACTTAGTAGCAGATGGTGAAGAGCAGTAGAGCTGATACACTGCATTTCACAGAAACCAGGATCCTTCTGGTACCTCTGCAGCACACACAGACTTGCCTGATTTGAGACTGTGAATTCTTTATATGCCTTCCAAACTAGGTTTCCTTGTTTGCTACTGTGTATGTCAGTGTAAGAGTGATTTTTATGATCTGCTCTGTTGCTGGACAGTGAAGAAACTACTCATCTCCAGGTTTCAGCTACTGGAAGCTCTGCTTTCCATTTTATTTCTATTTTTACCAAAAATTAAAAGAAAACAGCTCTGATGGTTTTTCTTTTCACTGGTTGACAGGATTTTCTTCCCCCTCCCCTTTTTGTAATTCCTGCTGTCTGCCAAAGGACAATCTGTTTGCTCTGAGACAGTTTAATGCATACTGACTACCAGAGGCAGAACTTCCATTGGCTCTGTTACAGGGGTAATTTACACTTTAACAAGGTATTGTGACAAGGTGGTAATTATATTTTTATCACGTCATTATGACATTACCACCTGGAAAGCCATAGCTGATTAATTAGTGGCATATATTAAATTTATAACCCTGGAACTCTAAAGTTATCATACCTAAGTGGTGTAATTATGCTGAACTGTGGTGTGGCAGTGAATTGGAGGTGAAGATGCTGAGTATCCACCTATTGCAATACATTTAATGAGTGCCAGTAGAGGGCAGGGAGCTGAAGGAAATAGTTGGGGTTTTTAAAATAAATACTAAGGGAGAAAGTGAAATCATTGAAATCTTGAAACCAAATCTAGTCAGATGGCAAGTTGCAAGGCTTGTTGCATATATCGATTTTTTTAAAAGGTATAATTTGAAAGCACTTAGATTTCCACTTGTTTTTGCTTTTTATTTCACAGCTTTATTTCAGTTAATTCACATCTATTTTGGTTTTAACAATGCAGCAGTTTCTGTTGATCTTTTGGAGGCTTTTACTGGCCATTCTGGAGACTATCTCACCTTCCTGCCACTAGTAGAAAGCACTGTTTTTGGCAGGATGGATTTTTCTCAGTCTTGTCCATATGCCCAGGTGTTTTATGTTGTTCCTTCTGATTTACTTTTTCTTCTTTTGCTCTTTTCCTTAGTCTTTTTTTCTTGTCCTTAGCATTAGGAGAGAAAATAAACGAGGTTGGAAGTAAATAATGAAAATGCCCACAACTTATGGCTTGTTTCAATGTGTTCCTGTATCCCTATGGAGTAAATACAGACAGAAGTACAAATCCAATCTATTTTTACCCAAATTATCATGCCAAAGGTCATAGTTTTGAATTGTTTTGATTTTCCCTGCTTGTTGTGCATTTCAAAGTCAGATTCCCAAGTAACTCATGTTTTATTCTTCCCTTTCTCTACAGAAAATGAAGTGACTACTTTCCCTGTGTTGGTGAGTGATCAGAGTGAAATTGTGGATACCAATGGAGCTGGGGATGCATTTGTTGGAGGTATTTCTTACTTCTTTCTGTTGTTTGGAGATTATCTTATTCTCTCTATATAAAATCTACTGTTTTTTCATTCAGCTTGTCCTTCAGAACAAGCTTCATTCTTTTCAGCTTTTCTCTGCATCCTGAAGTTATATGATTTAATTAAGTTCTGACTTTGAAAGGGAAAGTGTGTTCTATCACTTCAAAAATAATATGCCATTATGCTGTATTCTGGTCGTTTTCATGAGATTAATTGTTTCTGTCAGACTGTTGCATAAACAAGCTGCATCAAGTACTATATAGTGTACAGAAATCCCTCCTGGCTTAAATGTTAACACATTGTTGTTCTTTAAAACAGGTTGTAGTGAATATTAAACAGTATGTTAATAAGTGAGCATAATGTCTCTGATCATGTAAATTTTGGTAGAACATCTGCTTCCAATACAATTATTTGGACATCAGAAAAGAATGCAAAGGGTTAATTTGTTAAAACAAACCCCAAAAATATCTGGCATTGCTTAATATCCATTTGCAAACTTACTATTTTTTTTGGCGCAAGCTCTAAGGAAAAAAGAGGATGTTATGTCTATGCCTGTTTAAAAAAATTATTCAATATAAGCCAAAATTCAATCTAATCCAAGATTTCTGTCATTCATTGTAACCTTCATCCATGTAGTTCTGTGATGCACTGTTGCATCCTGAAGGCTCTAATATCCAGTCTGTAGTAGCTGTAAGGGGCTCCATTAGTCACTAATTTACTGGAAATATTACAAAAGAGACTTTATAAATAGAATTGCAGGGCTCAGTCTTGTAGCTATGAAGGGGATAACAAGCAGTGTGTTACCAAATTAAAGCTTCAGAATTGTGTCCCACTTCAAGAAAATATTCAACATAAGCTTAATCTTAAGCATGTGAGTAATTCCATCCTTACTTAATGCAGCATTTAAACCAAAGATAAATGTTCAGTATATACTTAAATCTGTCTGAGAATAGGAATGTTTTACTCATTACTTCAGTGCTTTCATGAATCAAAAAGGACAGAAGTAGGGGGAAACACATTAGATTGTATTATTCATACACCTTTTAGAACATGCTTGTCACTCTCTATTGTTCCTAAATCACAAACAAGACTAAATTTGAACCGGTAGGTAACAGTGACTATAACATAAATAAGATCATCTTCAAGTGCTTGTCCTTGGATACATTTGCTCTGTGTATCAGCTGTGCCAGAAAGCTGCTGTTCTTGTGAGAAGGGGAAAAAAAGAGAGACTAGGTCTTGCTGTGTTTATCTCAGGTTGTATTTATTTTCTGTTCTTCAGTTTTAGGTCTCTTGAAATCAGGACTTTGGTTTTAATAATCCCAATTTCGTTCTTTGCTGAGTTAGCTGCAGGAAGAATATTGCAACTAAATAATCAGGACTTTAGGAACTGTTTTAAAATATAATAGATCGAATTCAAAAATGCATCTCTCAAAAGCCTTCCTCTTTAAATTACATCCTTTTCCCTGGTACTGCCATAGCTGCTGGTTTTCTGTAGAAGGACTAAAACATTGACTTTAATCAGAATATCCTAAGTGGAAAAGCTGATAAAAGCCAGATCAGTCTCTATTCCAAACTACTGCCTTCCACCAGCAGTGTAAGGAGCTGGGGCACATCCTGTCAGGCTGATCTTGGATCACTTGTGAGATTCCTTTCTCAAAGGGGAAAAATGATGTGGACAGTGCTCAGCTGTCTAAGAGAGGGTGAAGGGACATATTTTAAAAGATTAACTCTCCCTTATCATTCTCAGTGTTAAGATACAGCAAGATCCTGTGTATTTGGAATAACCTTAGCCAAAGTCCTGCATCACTGCTTATGGGTGTATGTTATCTTCAGTTGCCCCACAAATAGCACTGAGGCATCAGATGCTTTTTCACTGGGACACAAGTGCAGTGCAGTGCATTGCACACTTCTCTCACTATCAGAGAAGGGACCACAGCTGGTTTTCCCTCTGTAATGGAAGTCAGCTCAGCCATGGCAGATGTCTGAGCTGTCCTTGCAGTTAGACACTGACCTGAGTGGTGTGAGCTCACCTCTTGTTGCACCATGCTTCTCTCTCCTGTGACTCTAAGCAACATGAGCTAGAATATACATAGTTCTTCCATTGGCTTCTGGGATGTCTCTGTTCTCCTCTGTCACTCCATAAATAATTGATCATTTATCCTCCTCAGAGAATAGATTTTCCTGAGTTTAGTCCAGATGGGTGAATTTGGGCTCATAACAGTCTAGGTACACAGCTGATTCTAGTCTTATGTGTACTGTGGTCTTCTTCCTAAACGAGTCATTTAATTTTCCTTCCCATATGTAGGAAATAGGATACTGGACTGGATAGGCTTTGATTTGGTCTGTGTTTCATTTGGGGGAGCTCTCTGTATTTTATCTGTGCCACACTTCTCATGTGTTTTCAAAGTGTGTATTTGCAACAGGAGAAGTTCTTGAACATCTCCCTAGCAGCAAGCCCTGTGCAGTACTGTAGGTAATGCTGCTCAACATGTGTATCTTCTAGCACTGGGTCTAGCACTGAGACAGCTGCAGTGTTACTATCCTGACAGAGTTTTTACAACAGGAAAGTTATATTCTCTTCAGTGCTTTTCTGCTTCTTTCTTTAATTGAGGTTTTTATCAGTTGTTACTACCTAGGCAACAGTACATGTAATGTTTTGATTTTAGTGTCCTTGTAGTAAAATATTTCAAAATTAATCCCTTAAGTAAAAAATTCACTCAGTGTTACAATATCCCCTCTGGGAAATCTTGTTCTTTTATTCAACTATAACAAGACTCCCATGGCAAAGTTTCCCATACTTCTCTGGACCCAGTACATTAACATGACTGAACAGTGGTTTTTCTGGAGCAGGTGTCCTGGCTGAGAGGAGAATGTGGGATATCGTGAGAACTAACCCCATTAAACAAGATTTGTTTTGCATTAGGAGGTCAGGTTTGTTAGATTCTATGATATTTTGAAAGGTCTTTCACAGAGGCATTCTCTTCCAGAGGTATAACTCACAGATTGTAGGGAAATTCTTTCTCAATAATTATGCCAGCTTGGCAAATCGGCCCTCATACGTTTCTCCATGTAAAAGTTAAAAAAAAAAAACCATGTTTTTTTTTTTTTACTAGAGTCAGTCTAACTACTGAAGCTCTTGAGACCTTAAAGTCAAGAAGAAGTTTAAAGACACAAAGTTTCTGGGCATTTGTAACTCTGTGAGTTGATTCACGAGTTCAGCATTTCTGAGCGTGAAGCTGCCAGCCTCCAAGGAGAACTAGCTCACCCCAACAGCTAGCAGCAAGAAATAAACCCCATTCTTCAGTTGAAATGTGGTTTTATTAAGTTTGCACCAGGAATATCTCTGAATTTCTAGCCTCTTACTTCAGGCAGCAAGTCATCTGCCACTCAGGCTGGTGCAGTGCATGAATAAGAAACCGGGTTTTTAAATTGCTGCAGGTATCTTTATGCTAAAAACACTTCTCTAAACAGCACTAACACAGTTGTGCTTTTATTGCTTACCAGCAACACTGCTACCTTTTACAAATTTAAGCAATAATGGTTTACTTTGTAGCATCTCAGCACCTCTTGTGGTTTTCAGGAGAGCCACAGATACTTGGTTATAAATCCCTGAAATACCCATAAATTAAAGTTGCAATTCCACCTCCAGATTTTTATGACATTGACAAATCACTTGAGCTTTGGTGACATGGCTTATGTCACAAGAGTCCTCTTAATGGAATTACAGCCTTAGTTTGTAGAGTTTGGGAAGCATTCTGTTGCTCATTAAATTAACATTTATTTATTGCTAGTCAGCCCCAGTTTGAACCATTGCAGTAATGATAACCAAAGTGTACTTAGTGGCAATAAATAGACTGAAATATGGGCAGTTTTACCATCGTGTGCTTTCCTTTATGCCATCCTGCTCTCTTTAGCCAGAGTAGGCCTGCCTTCTGTTTGAACTCCCCTTTGTCATTGCCACCGTAACTAATGAAAACAATAAGCATCTGTTCTGATAGTTGCTGCCATTGTTCCCTGCAAAATCTCTCCCCTAGAATCTGTCTAGTCCCTGGAACTGAGTGCAGAGTTCATAACAAATGAATAGGAGAAGGTGTAAAATCGATGTTTCTTCAGGTTCCATCAATATAAATATATTGACTTGATAATCTGCTATGATTTAGTCATACACTACATGAAAAGTACTAGAGTATGAAATGGAACCACAAATCATTTTCAAGTAGCATGATAAGGCAGTGACAGAATGATCGCAGCGAGCGTGTATTGCTTATCACCATGCTATAAAGATGTTCTACCATTCTCAAGGAAAAGAAATCCCAAGGTAGAAGGAGCTCTTCATTAAGCACTGTACGGTGCCAGATAGGAGCTGATAGCAATTTGCCTCTGTCAGTATCAAAGGGGAGGTCAATGGCTCAAACCACCTGTCAATTTAAAATGGCATTGGCTGCTTTCATGTGCTGAGGAATCTCATAAAGCTGCTAGCTAGAGTTTGAAAGCTGCAGTTACAATTTTTTGGTGCACGTTCTTACAGGATAAGCAGTTCTGTCTCTTTCTCTTTCTTGTGAAGCCCAGCATGAGCATTATGAGATGGCCAACTCCTGTCTCAGCTATCAGACAACTACTCTGGTAGAGACAGGGAGAGCAGCAAAAGAGGAGTCATCCTCTTTCATGTGTCCTTGTGTGAGTGGGCCTCGTGGCATCCTTATCTGCTCTTTAGGTACCACAGGGCTTACTGAAGATACTTCCCTCTTTCTGATTCTATTTGAGCCAAACTATCTCAGTAAAGCTATTTCTTAATCTTTAGTAGAGAGGTTAATTCCAAGCATTATTTTTCCATCTTAATCTAAATGTCTCTACGCATTAGATAAAGACCTTGGACTTGTAGGAGTTTGCCTAAAGGTTCTCACATTGTTCAAATTCTGGCCTCTGTTCATGAGGTAAATGCAAATGATTTTTGATAGAGTGACATCCAGCTTTGATTTCAGAACTAAGTAATATTTGATATACTTCTACATTATTGAAATACTGAAATACTATCTTTTATGTGAAACATTCTTTGACTGTATTATGCATGTACATATACATGTATGTGTAGCTATAAAACCACAGTACAAGAAATAAAAACACAGGTTTACGAGAATACATAGTGCATGGAATAATTGGTCATCGTTGCTCCTCTGCTGTTAAGTGTTTGATTCAGAAACCTCTTTGAAAAAAGGTCTGGTTTTGTGTTTTGAACATCCTAGGATAGCTTTGGAATACCTTGGCTGAAGCTGGTGGATTTAAACAAGTATAATATTGATATAAATGGAAACATAATTAAAACCAGTATAATAATTCTTATGGTGTTGTTATGTAGCATCCATCATTTATGGAAGGAATACAGTTATTTTTAAAATTAAAAAATCATCTTGGTGGGATTTGACATCATCGCAGTTGACCCTGCCTTAAGCCAGGGGCTGGAGCAAGTGACCTAACGAGGTCCCTTCCCACCTAAATTGTGTTATGGTCTTATTGATTTTAGTCCTGTAGGTATTAAGTTCCCAGGTGCCAGTTCCTGCTCCTCTGGAAATCCAGACTCAGTCATCTTCAGAGGGTGATGTTGGTGGCTCCAGAGTAGGAGCTGACCAAATTAAGAAATGAAGCTCAAAGAGTGGGAATTCCATCTTCTTGCAATAAATCTGTTCTAGGGCAAAGTAGGACTGTGCTCATGACTGTATCTAATAAGTCCCTTATGTATTTCTTGTGCAAGCATTGTGGGGATAGAGGCATGTGCACATGTGAGAAAGGCAATAAGCTCTTATGAATAGTTCCTATATGGCTATTCCAGGAGTGCTAAACGTGCAAAGATCTGATAAAGCCTTCAGCAGAGACAGATTTGAATGTTTTTTCAGAGTACTAAATTACGAGTAAGCTTGTGACTATATTTAAAAGAAAATTACTTAATGGATTTCTAGGGCTCTTGAAGACTAGGGAAGAATTTGTTTGTACTGAAAATTACTATTTCTCTTATTTGTTGTATTTTCCTCTGTATAAATCTGTGCTGTAAGGGCAGCTCTATCTCCAGTATTCACGTCCCCCTAGAACATTCTAGATTTGTTGAAATAGGAGTACAAGGAGCTGGGAACTGTTCTGTTCTGAACAGCAGGAGTGTGATATCAGAAGCTACTTCATCCACTTATTGCAGTCTTTAATTTTTATAAGGTTTTTATACTTGTTTAAGATACCTTGGGAAGTTGTCATCATTTTTTAATTATATTTGATAGAGGAAAACACAGTGGATAAAATGTCACTGCTGTGAAATACTCCCTTCTGATAACACCAGAGCTCTGAGATGCAGAGCTACTTGCCAGCTGGGAGTAAGGGATATTTTTTTTGGTGATATCAATTAAATATGTATGTGCATGTAACTTGTAATGGCTGATTTTTTTCTACAAATTTATCTTTACCAACAAAGAGAGAGGGGATACTTTGAATTGTTCTGGCTTTTCTTTGAAGTAAAGATAAGTGTTATTACAGAAAGCACTCTCTTAGTTTTCATTTTTACAACATTGGTGGCTAATTGCCTCTGAGCAATCCTGTTGTTACTGAGATCATGGTGGATGAGATAGGAAGCTTTGAAATAAAAATACTTACTTAGTGTCATCAGTACTTTGACTGACAGCCCATTTTCCCCATCTTTACTACTCCTGGTTTATAAACAGCATACAGGAGTATAATAGCTGAGCTGCAGAGAGGGCATCAATCTTGGCTTGCTAGGGGATAACCTGTCAGCATGTCCATGACTTACAGCCCCTGTGTTGTGATGGCACTCAGAACTCTGGCAGATAAACACCCCACATAAACCCAGGCTATTAGATGACCACGTTATCTCTGTAACTGACCTTCTACAAACTAGAAAGTTTATATGATACCAGATTATATGTTCCTCGTTGATTTTTTTCTCAGTCTCAGCTAGAGGCACATCATTATTCTGATCAATAGTGTAGCCAGTTGCTAGTAATTTCAGCATTAGTATTGGCTCATTTTCGAAATTTGCCACAGTTTGAATTGCAGCTTCTTAAACAAAACCATTAAAGTAGATATCACACAGAAAAAAACACGTAATATTTCTGGTTTCTTTTTAATTCCCTACTTCCTTGTTTACCAATTTCCATTCAAAATTATTTCTTTGGAAAGAATACCCTCTTCTGTGCTGACATTGTATGTAAACCTGTTTGCATGTGTTGTCCAAGTATAATTGTGATTATACTGTTTTTGTTGTTTTAATTGCTACCCTTCTTTTGGTCTCTAATTGTTCCTCCTAATTTCATTACATATGTATTCTTATAATACAGTAATGTAAATATAGTAATTCACATTTTCACCTATTCCATTTAAAGGCAATCTAGAAAAAGACATAGTAGAATAAAAGTAAGGCAAAGCACAATATACTTGCTGTCATTTCTTAAATAACATGTAGAAGCAAAAGATCCACTTAAAAGGATCAGTGTAAGGAATTAAAAAACCCTCAGAAGTTTCTAATTAGACTGAAGCAGGAGCTGATTCCTTTAGCCTCTGTGTCTCTCTTCCTGTCAGTGACACCGTCAGTTTTAAGGGAGCCTCAGTACACAGAAAGAGGATTAATATTTTGCAAAATTGGCTTTTAAAAGCTCTAATTTACCTCACCATAAATTCAGTGACATTCTGGACAGGTCCTGTGAAAAAGAAATGTCAAATAGATTGTGTACACTTTAAAAAACAAACCTACTGTGTTAAAAATAGATTTTCAAAACCAATTACAAAGTTCCAATTTTTGCTGTAATAGCTATGGGACAATTACAAATTGACTTAACGCCTCAAAGCAAATCATCACCGTTTAAAATACTTTGTCATGCCTACTATGCCTACCCTCATAACATTTCATTTTATGTTAATGTGTCATGTGTTAGAAAATCATGTAATGATAAAGAAAACGTTCATGTGGAAGGTTAGAAATTACTTTAATGAGTTACTATTACCTTGCTTGCAGACTGTTGGCAATATTTTTGTGTTATTTTAATGTATTCTGAGTAGAGACAGAGGCAGTCGTCAGATTGGATCATCAAGAACATTCCCCTGGGAATCAGGGCAGGATTTAGTCCCCTAAGAAATGATGTGTCAGATTAAGCTGATGCCATATTCACAGGAGATAAAACACCACACAATGAAATACAGAAATACACTGAAATATATTGTCTGTTTGACATCTGACATGCTCTGTGGGTGCTAAGGACATGGACACAATGACCATGAGGACACTTCTCAGGCCATGGTGTTCACAGGCTGGGTCCTCTCTCACTTACAGCTCCTCTGTTATATAACAGCACGGTAAAGTCTCCCAGAATTTGTTCACTTCCCCCACACTGCAATGGGCTCATACTTGAAGTGTGAAGATGGCAAGATTGCAGTAAAAAGGAATTAAAAGAAAAAACGTGGTCCCAGTTAAAAGCAGTGGTGATTTGACACTGATCTCTGACCCAGTGGAAAGGGATGTTACTGTTACTGGTGATCAGTAAATTTCTGCTATCAATCCAGAACTGTAACAGATATTTAAAGAGGCAAAAGATATTAAGTGTCAGTGTATTAAAATAGGAGCATTATAAATATAATGCTAGGGTAGGCTATTTCAGCCCACAAAAGTCAGGAAATTCACAGGCTGCCTAGCTCCTTTATTCCCACTGCACTGGGTGTTGCTTTTTGATTCTCTTTACATACTGCTGGCTTGGCTGTGTGGAAGCACACCTGCAAATAAAACTCTCCTGAGAGATGGTTGTTCTGCAAATGCAACTTCAAATCTCCTAACTTTTGTGCATATGAATCTTGGCTATAAAGTCACACTCGTGCAACCTTTTTTGCACCTGAATATATGTTAAAAACTGAGTCAAGGATAGGACATATTATTCCATTTTATTATCCTTAGAACTTCATTATAGCTATAGTAAATTAGTGCAGTTCTCTTCCTCTTATTCCAAGCAGTAAGTGTAATAATTGCCACCATTTAGTGTCAATGCAACAGATCTGGTTTGAGGTTCAGAAATTTTCCACAGGTACTAATAAAAGAAAGCTTATTTCACTCTTCTGTCTCAAAAATTACTAAGAAGAATTTTAGATTTTGAAGAACACTTCTAGGAAATGCTTTTAGGAAAAACAAAAAGAAATATCAGCCTGGAAGGTTGTTTGTTTGTTTTTTTTAATAGAGAAGATACTTCCAATGAAAACACCTGTTTCTGGTTTGGCACATGCAGTGCCTTGGATACTCCTTGTAAGCTTGGAGGGGGGTTTTTAATCACGTTTCCCCTGGAGACTGCTGAAGACAAGCCTAAGGCAACCGGATTCTGATCCTAAAGGAAATTTCCCAATGCTCATCATGTGGACTTAAAAATCAAAAATAGGACCAAACCATGAGAAGTTGTAACTTTGTTATCATTTTCCTCTATCACATCTTTGTTGGAGCATATTATAGACTGAAATGGTTCTTTTCTTGGACAGTAAGAGGCACTGGGGAATTTAATAGAAGTGATATGCAACAGGTTATAAATACAGTCCACTGAGGATGATTAATGCTGAAGTATGTCAGAGTATAAAATACTGCTTATATTTATAACAAAGTATAACAAAGCTCCAGCTTTGAGCTGTCTCCTGTCAGAAGGTGGACAGTATGCAGCCTAGGCACAGGGCAGTGGTAGAAAAACTCAATCAATCTAAGCAGCCTTCACCTCAGGGTCTGTTTTCTCAATCCATGGCACAGCCTTTGGGAGCAAACCAGCACAGAGCATACACTGTTCCTCCTGGGATGCAAGCATCAAAGGAACAAGACTGCTGATGTTCCTTAGAGGGAGTCTCAGGTGGGCATGAGCACATACAGGCCCTGGGAACTGTGATGACACCTTGTTCTCTCAGCTGCACTGAGCTGGCCCAGTAGAGCCAAGCAGTGGCAATCATGTGCAATGCAATGAAATTATTCAGCCTTGAGTAACTGATTCCTGATGGAATAACAGGGATGTAATGAAGTTTTATTTCTTCTTTTTTATTGTCACATTTCTGCAGAAATTTTTCATTAACATTTTCCACATGTAACACTTTAAAGCTTTAGAAACTGTGTTCTTTTTTTGTTTTGTGTATTCAACACCTCCTCTCCATTCCAGGAAAAGGCTGCTAAACTGAAAACACGCCTTTCACTTATTCATAGTTGTCTAGTAAATGCAAAGTTGTATTATTTGCATGAGTCCATAAATGACTGTATAACCTCAGACTGAGGAAGATGTACACCCATCTGAGTGATCCTTACAGAAATTCAATGCATTGAAAAATCTATCCATAAATAAGAAGAAAACAAGAGGGATAGGCATAGTGATACCAATATCACTGCATTTCTTAAAACATGCTTGGTTTAGTATTCATGCTGATGATTATAAAAGAATAAATTTCTTGTACACAGGCAGTGAAATGCTTTTAGCACGTGACCATTTTATAAATAAAGTAAATATAGACTTCTGAAACATTTTAGTCGTGATCTCATGGTTTTGTCATTCTCTGGAAGTAAAAATATTGACATTTACCAAGCTGTTTGTTCCAGCTTTCTGGTCTCCTGCAGTTTATTTATATAACAACCTTATCGATGAGCCTCTTACTCAGCTCTCTAGGTTTAACTGAGTTGAGTCGATTTGCTACCACAGCTTCAAGTCGCTGTTACAGAACAAGCAAGACATCCTAATAAAGCTGTAAACGTGTTTACTCAAACATGGTATTGATTTTACTTGGAGAGGGAGAAGCCAGTGCTTAGCATGGTGTCAGGGAGGATGAATTTAACTGCAGTTTTTCATTGTCATCTGTCATGGTTGTGAAACACTAAGTGAGGCCACAAGAGGATAATTAGAATTGCCAGAAATTTAGCCCCTAAAATCAGTTAACCACTTGAGATTTTTGTAGTTTAATTAGCTTTTATTAAAACTTTCCTCCAGTGGTATAGTCAGGAAGGATTTTCTAATGTTCTTTCCAGTGAGAGATTTCAAGGTTGCCACTTGTTAGATATACATCTTAAATGACCATTTTTATGGAAGGTTTGGTAACCTTTTTTCTCTCAATTGTAATTAGCCTGGCACTACAGTTCTATAGAAGCACAGAGCCATTTAATTTTAAAAGAGAGAAAAAGACTCGTGTTGCTATGCATATACATTTGTATTTAATAACATATATATGCATGTATGGAATCATTTTTACAGTAAATTTTGAGAGAGAAAGTGCTAAAGTGCTTGAAGGTTGAAATATAGAGTGTTTGAAGATGCTTACATTTAATTTGTCTTATATACTGTAAGTCTGATGTGTCAGACCACTGTGCCAAAAGACATGAAAACAGAAGCCAAATCCCACCCTTAATCAAAAACGTTTCCATTTAGAATAGCCAACATTTGGTTTGATAGCAATGGGCAGGGCCTCTGGCTTACCACAGTTCTTGGCTGTAATATCCACCATCTGCCACAAAATTAAAAAAGGAGAAACCTCAGCATGTTGACGTACGGTCGTTCAGTGACTACATTGCAGAATCAACTGATGCCAACATCTTTTACAAAATCTAGGGTGGCTGGGTGGCTCTTGGCTCTTGCCAATCACCTGGTTACTACTGACCAGGCTTGTGCTACAACATTACCCTGCTCCAATAGTGCTAAAAGACCTCAAAAAAAGCCCTGATCATATCATCTACAAGGCTTACGTGAACTGGGTAATATTTCTTCAAAACTGCATCTTCCCACACTCCTGGCCTGGAAATCTAGTGGGATCACATAAAAATAGATGAGTGCCCCAGCAACTGTGATAAATTCTGTATATGAACCAGAGTGTGAAAAGGTGCTTGCAACTGTCCCCATGGTGGAATAACACTATTTTTAAAAGTGCAGTTCTCCAATTAGGCTGTAGAAATTTTAAATACGAAAAAAGAGGAGTCAGCTAAGCTGGTCATGATCCTTTTTGTGGCTGGGACAATTTTGATGGTGAATGGCCTGGCTAGCATAGGTTATATGCTTCAGAGCTCATCTGGAAGCAGAATTGTCTGGGAACATCGCGTAGCAAAAAGGTTTTGTGGGGCTCTGACTCGGGGTCAGCTTGTAGTTGTTTATAATTGATGCATTTGATAACTAGATTTTTTCAGCTTTTCTCTCTTGCATTAAAAAAAAAATTGCCATGGGCATTTTATAAAGGTTGGAAGTGTGAGAGAAACTGCAGAAAGACGAGTAGTGGGGAAACTGGGTGTCGGAGGCTATAAATGGATTTTCAGCCAGCATTAGTAATTAACAGTCATTAAAATTAATTGTCAAGTGTAGGATTTGAAATGAAACATTTGGCTTCAATATGAGATGTTTTTAAGTGTTGTTAAACCATTACTGAAGCAGACCAGAACTGTTTTAAATCTCCACTATTGGACTCCCACATTCCTGTCCGACTGCACTAGTGTGAAGTGTTCATTCAGAATTACCACTAATAATCTGGAAATAAAACTTCCAAAGAAATCACTGATTTCAGCGAAATTGCCTCTGAAATACCTGTTTTGCTAGAAAATCAGGTTGGTTCTCCTTTAATGATTTTTAAGTGCTACTCACCTCTAAGGAGTAACAAAGTGAAGACAACACCTTTTGTGTCAGCCAGTGGGCTGTCCTGTTGTGTCTTTTCAAACTTCTGCTGGCATCCCCAAAGAGATTTGGGCTGATCTCAGTGAGGGGCTCAATTTGGGTCTGGCTATGGGGCTCAAGCATTATTTCTGGCACTTGGCTTACAGGACTTTCCATTTGGTGGGGAGCACAAAAAGGAACAAAGCAACTTCGCTTTTCTGTCCCTCATTCTGTTTGCAGACCTAACAATTACAAATGTTGTCTTCGAGAATATGTAGTAAGGAAGCTGGAGATAATAAAGATTAACTTAGTTATTTCAGGCACACTTTTCAGAGCAAAGTGATTCCAGAGCTGGTTTTTTTTTTCTGCTGAGAAGAAAAGAAATAATTAAGGGCCAAATATAGTTATTGGTGTGTTATAATCACTTCTATCATCTGAGAATGCAAATTCATTTTTTACCACTCCAGGGTTTAAAGCAACTTTTGAAGCAAAGTTGTCTTTTTTATTGGAAGATAAGTAGGATGAATTGGACCCAGTTCCGAAGAAGTTCTCATGATTAGTAGGTGCAAGGTGGTTACTTGGCCATGGTGGTTACTGTCCATGCCTGTGAAGACAAAAGGCATTCCAGTCTACTCTGAAAGCTTACCAGGATGGCTCATTACATCAGGGTGGCTTGCTAGACACCCTGCAACTGCCTTTTCCCTTGCTCCAGAAAGAGTTAGCATGTCAGATAACAGGGCAGGAGGCAGATGGGGAAGCCTCGAGCTTGGCTCTTGCCTTTGTGTTCTGCTATGATGAGTGGTGCACCATCCACGGCTTCAGCACTGCAGAAGTGCTACTGCAGAGCAGCTGCACTTAGAACATGGTAAACAGTATGGCCTGAAGTTGTCCTGGTAGAATACTTGAAGTGAGGCTGTGTGGTGTAGTCAGAATTTCCTGCTGCTTTCTGCACTCCATTCCAGTGATAGCCAGGGACCAGTTCAGACCACACAGAAATGAGGCAGATGCTGAGCTACTTTAGTGTGTGCTGGGATGATCTAGGTCTGTGATCCCAGGCCTGTGATACAGGATCAGAGTTCAATCCTGCCCTTTTGGTCTCTGAACTTGTAGGAGGAGTGTGAAGTAAGTCTGAAGCCATGTTCACTTCCTTCTTTAATTTCCAATCATGGCACCTTAAGAGATTACAGCCTTCAATTGTTTCCCATCTTCCCTCCACTGCCCTGCTCGCTGGTTGAGCTGTTTGAGTGCTCACTAACCCACTTCAGTTTCAATCAGCCGGGTTAGCAAAGATCCTCTGCTCAACAGCTACTGTTTAAACTGATCTGGCTCCTTTTGACAGGGTATCAGGTTATACCAGCAGCAAAGCAGCATGGTGAAAAACAGATGGGGGAGTAACTTCTTGAGCTGGAACTCAGATCTGAATCCATGCCTTGAGAGTATGACTCATGGGGTTTGCATCACCGTGCCTTATACACTGGGGGAGGCAAACTCTGAATTATATTCTGACCATGTTGCTTTTTACTGCATTAACTAAAAAGAACATTCTGCAGCTAAGGCAGCCAACCTGATAGAGCTCTTTGCTTCTCTGCTCAAACAACACTGCTTTCTGGTGTTCCCTTGGGGTCTGCTTTGCCAACTGCCTAGTCTTACTGTGTGATGTAGTTCTGTTTGTGATATGTGTGTTTGTATTGTCATTCCATGCGATATTGTGTCAGATACTGCTATTTCCATTTCATCTATGAAACACATACCTTTTAAGAGAAACTCAGCAGACAAGAGAATGGTTTGAGGGCAAACTCCCCACTGCAGTTTCTACATATCTCATATATGACAGCTGTACTTAATGTCATTTCTGCAACACTCTTAAATCACAGAGATCTCTCATTTCTATCCCCAATTAGAACAAGATGTTTTTTCACCTGACTCTGCTTTCACTTAGATCAGAATAAATAAGTAGCTTCACTGAAGACAAAAGACTCTTACTAACTTGAAACTACAATGAGCCTGGGAGGTGATGACAGTGTCAGTCTAGTTGATATTGAAAAGTAATTCATGTTTTATGGTCCTTTGCTCTGTAGATTTTCTCATCTTCATGTATGTTTGATGCCTTGATCATAAATGTAGAGGATGGTTGTTCTTTCTTGTATAAATTCTCTGAATTCATGCTCTGCACAAAACTAGCCCCATGTTTGCCTTTGGAGACCTGCCCAGTGCATCTTCATACTTACTGAGTCAGAAATGGACTGTCTGAACAGCCTCACTTTACATATGGTTACAACTTTCTCTCAAGTTTTAACCACCCAGAAGCACACTGGCAAGCTCCTGCCTCCCAGGCAGTTTAAATTTAATGATTGACACCCTCCATGTATCCAAGAAAGTTTCTCCTAAGAATGCATGTTAATTTAATGGAGAGCAGACCATTTTCATCTCGTTATTCAGAAACTATCTGATTTGTGCCAGGCATGCTGTTTGAATTTCTCAACTGTTACCCAACTATTGCAGCTGGACCATTCTGCCACAGTTGTGTTGTCTGTCATCCCTGACTGCCATCAGTGATAGCACTCACAGCACAATTTCTTCCTGTTTCAGATTCTTATCTTTGTATACTGATAACTCCTGTCTTCTTCATTTGTGCTTATGGTCTTACCTTTTCTTGGTGAAGGAGTCATTTTTTCCCAGCTAATGTCAGTAATATCTGTGAAATGCCAGCCTATATGTAGTTCTCTAGAAAAGTATTGCTGTCAGAAACATATGAGTTTTCTCCTTTTTTTTTAACTAATTGCCTACTCTCTATGGCTTCCCTATTCCAATGAAAAGTGTTTGATTTATAGATTTTGTAGTTTCAAACTCTTCTCCAATTTGGTGCAGCTTAGAAAAAAGTCTATATTAATTAGGCTTCTTTTCACTATCAGTCATGATCAAGAAGCCAAGATAGATATTGGTAACTCATGAAAAGAGGTCTTTTGCTCACCAGTACTATCCTTCATTAATCTAACCTTATTTTTCTTGTTTTACATGATATTTAATCTCCAAAGAGCAGACATCATTGCATAGGATGAAATATTTTTATTATCTTCTATAATTATGCTGTAGTGTACCAAAAAAGGAAATATTTAGAAACAAAGCACAGGTTAAATGACAGCATCACAATACAATGTGGAACCTTTTCCCAATAGTAACCCAGATGAACTGAGAAAGTGAATATGGAAGCAAGCTAGCAAACTATATCAGCTTTGAATCAAAATTTGTAATATGTCAGAAGTTGGTACTTATGAGTTTCACACAGTACTTAGCAGAGACATGGTTTCAAGACTACATTTGTACTGCCAAGGCCCAAAGCCTGAGCATGACAGAAACTTGAAATGGTGGATGAAATCTTTAAAAAGAACATTTTTTCAGCTTGCTAGAATTCTGATTTTCTTAGGCAAGTCTCACTTTCCTTCTGTGATTGTATGAGGAAGAGAAATACATCTGAAACATATTAAAAACAGGATAAAAGTGAATAAAATATTTCCTCTAAAATGACAGAGTTTTAAATTATAAGATACTAAATTTACTTCTCACATCTTGAAAACCTCTTCCAAATTTAAAATACATATTTCACCTCTGCCATAAGTTCTGTCATGCTTTTGATCACAATAGCTTCAGCCAAGACAAAATGCTTCAGAAGTGAGGGACTCAATCCATACAATTTCTGGTGCTGCTTGTATTAAACTTCTCTGAGTACCTTTTTAGGACTGCCTGTCTCTGTTCATTTAGGAGATGCTCAGGTTTTCAAAGCACTCGGCTCCTGGTGATTGCTGGGTTTGCAAGCAGTGCATGCCAGGCTGTGGCAGTTGAAGCTGTGAACCGTGTGCCCCAGTTCTGAGAGGTGCCTGGTTCTGTTCTCTGCACAGTTTGCTGTTTGGGGGTATCTGCACATGCTCAGGGGTACCCACTCTTGCTGAAGTTTTAGATTAAATGTTCCATTATCAAAGGCAACAGATGTCATCTAACTTTCCTCATCAGGTAAAAGTTTTTCACCTTTCTTGCACTGCAAGCACCTGTAACTCTGAATATAACATTCTCTATTACATGCCTTTCTCTATTTTGGAGAAGAGCTTGCACACAGTTGTGTTGGGGCTGTAGCTGTAGCCAGTGAGAACAGAAGGAATTCTCCTCAGCAGGGAAAACTGCCTCTTTGTTTGAAAAATGTTCTTTGAGGAATCAGGGCTTATCTCTATAAAGAAGAGAAAAGGAATTCTGTTAAAATCATTTTGGGAACACTAATAATGATCAGTCTTGATAATCTTTAATTTACTGGAAGCTACAAAATGGAGACTTCACAAAGAAATAGCAGCAGCACCACTCCAGCCCTGCGGGTCACCCAAGTGCAATTCTCAATTTAAACTGGCCAGGCTGCAGGAGTATGTGCAGGCAGGCCAGGATTTCAGTGCTTTGCCCTGTAACAAACTGATACAGTCAAAAAACTAATGTGACCATTTTCTTCCTTCTCTTTCTCTCCCACTGTGTCCCATAGGCTTTCTGTCCCAGCTCGTCTATGACCGGCCGGTGACTGAGTGCATCCGGGCTGGACATTACGCAGCCAGCGTAATTATCAAGCGTTCAGGTTGCACCTTCCCAGAGAAGCCTGACTTCCACTGATAGTGGTGAATTGGAGGGATCAAGAGTAACTTCTGTGTTGCCATGGGATTGCTGCCTAAATTTTTCCTCCTTCCCTTTCCTTACCTTTCCAGTACCTGCATCAACGCTTCTGTACTTCTGTTCATTGTATTCTAAACAAAATATATATTTCTATGGTATTTTCCATTTCATACATCTACCATGTCTCAGTAGTCTTAACTTTTGGGAACAGTGCTAAGTGAAGCTTATTGTCTCATCCATCAGGAAAAAGTGTTCTATTTACACAGTTTCCAAGGAAGTCCCATTTAAATGACACTGCTGATTAACACCATTAAAGTACTTCTGTTGAATTATCTAGTTTGTATCCAGCTGTGGCCAAATGCTATTCAACTTACATGAAATGGACAGACCTGACTTTATTCATAATTCAACCTTATAAATAGGGAGCTGTTCTATCTATCTAGTAGAGTCAGACCTGTGTAAAGAGTGGTGTAAATGTCCCAGGAATTTCCATATGTATTGGAGTGTACAAGATCTGGCTATCAGATAGTCCAGCTTCCATGAAAGTACATCACTGTTTTGTCAGTAATTTCAAGACCTGATCCACAGCTGTGGTACCTTGCATTCAGCCATCTTGCACTGATGGCAATAGCTTTGGGTCTGGCCACTTTTATCTGTCAGTACATCTCTAGGTCTATAGGTACAGTCACTTTTATCTGTCAGGTGAGCTAGCAGATAGGTACTTTCAGTGATTTCAGGGCAGATGCATGAGTTGGTGATGAAAATAAACATACAGATAGGTCCTATCTCCTCCATGTGTGTTTTCTAGAGGCTGCATTAAGGTACACATAATGAAAATGAGGTACAGAAATATTTATGCAGGATATATTGACAGGATATGCCAAATGGAATCTCTGAAACGCACATTTTTAAACTTTTAATTTACTTTGGATAATTAAGCAATATGGTGGATTTTGTTTGTATTTACAGTATTCAAAAAGATGATCTGACACTGCATTCATTACTTTGCTATGTAATTTGATACTGATAAATAAAAAATTGTCATACAGTAACTCCTGGTTTTGTTTTGGTATGTGTCTGTCTTTCTTCTGTGTATCCTACTGAAATGGAAACAAGGCATGGGTGCTTAACCCACAGTACCTGCTAAATCTCGGTGTTTTATACATAACTTTCAGTGTCCAGGTCGGTATTCAAGGGTGATCTCAACAATAAGGAGGAGAAGGAACATCAGATTGATGTTTGTACCACAGGAGAGATGAAAAATTAAAGGCTAAGGTTCACCAAAGAATGTTAAGCCAGTGCAGGGTTCACACTTTACTGCCCAGGATGGAGCAAAGGACGCAGAGATTGAATGCTGTTATTGCAGTTTGTGTGTTGGAAAGAGCGTGGGGAGGAATCAAGCCTGAGATCCCAATTCCCTTGTTTGGCCCAGTGTCCAGTCTGACACATTGGACAACAGGCTCTGTCACTGAGAGATCACCTGGTGTGGGATTCCTGCGAATGTCTTGGCCAGCGAATTGTGCGGATTGTGTCACATCCATGGAGCTGCAGGGCACTGCATGGTGAGTGCCCCTGTCCTGCACAGCCCCTGCCTCACACCTGGGAAAGGCTTCCTGAGAAAGGCTCCCTGTACAGCCCTGGTCTCTCTGCCAGCCTGCTCCTCAGCAGCTTTGTGCAAGTAACACTGGTCTGGTTTCATCATAGTGCTACTCTCAAAAGAGCTTTAGGCTGTACATTTCTCATGTTCTAGCATACGTGAGAGGAAGAGAAATTAATATGCTGGAGTGAAAATAGAGTGGCAAACGAAACTAAGAGTCTGCAATGTGCTTGGTCTTCAGGCTTTATGAGTTGATCAGAAGAATGTGATTTTTTACATCTCGTAGTTAATTTCTAATTTCTTAACTTGATGTATCCATGTGATATGTTTTAATCAAGAAAAACTGACAGGCTGAAAATGGATGTGTTGCAGTTCCTGCTTTTAATATATGGTCACATATGCCCCACCGCTCTTACTGCATGAATTTGCCTGTCAGTAAGGAAAACCCCAATGGTTCTATGGTTAAATTTGCCATTCCTCTTGCTCTACACCCATGACACTTTCCATTCCTTTTGAAACAACTTTACCAATGTCCTGGCTTGAAAAATATGGGTCATTAAAAATGAATATAAGTATGTAAACATTTTTTATCTTACCAATTAAACTACAAGACACTTGTGTACTGTGAAGAAAACGAGGATATGTAAAGGCAAGTAGTCATAGCATTGTGGAGACTCTTTCTCCCTCCATCCCTTCCTTCCTTCCTTCCTTCCTTCCTTCCTCCCTTCCTCCCTTCCTCCCTTCCTCCCTTCCTCCCTTCCTTCCTCCCTCCCTCCCTCCCTGCCTCTATTCCTTGTTTTCAGTTCAGGATGCAAGAGTCGAGTCAGAGGTTCTGTTCTGAGCTTTTCCACTGATCTGTTCAATGAGCTTGGGCTCCTGACATTTGGCTTTGAGTGTCAGCTACAAAGCTGAATTTGAAGCCAGTGGGAGCAGCTGAGAAATAAACTACTACCCAATTCATAGAAGGGCATCAGAGTCTGACCTGCTCTATTTAGCCATTCATTATTTCTCCAATATCTGTCAATGGATATTTTTGGATGCTATATAGATGCTTTGAAGCATATTGCTAAATCATGCTAAATAGTTTCAGATTGTGCTGTCAGATTGCCTGACAATTTCATTTTGGAATTTTTGCAGGATCTGTCTTCTTTTCCTCCTTCTTACTGCTGAAGGGGAGGTTTATCTATACAATGGATAATATTGTCACCCTTAATATTCTCACTCACAAATAGTCTTCCTCTGTTTTCCAGCTTATTCCACACAGAGGTGTGTTAGAAAACTGGGCTTTCTGAAAAATATCATTGAAAGAGTTGTCTGCCAGTGATGTGTGCCACTGTCTCAAATCCCAGATGGGATGACAGAAGTGACTCTGTCACTGAACTTGAGCCATTATTTAAACACAGCGTTTTTACCTCGGTTACTATCAGGAAAACAAATATTGGAAATCCATTTCCTACTAGCCAACAGCCAAAGCATCCCTCACTTGTATAAAACTTTCTTTTTGCTGGAAATAAAACTGAGTCTCCTGAGCCCAGCATTGAGCATTTTAGGCTTGTTTTAATACCGTGTGTAGCAATGCTGCTCAGATTTACAGGCAAGGAAACAGCCCCAGTATTCCAAAAGCCACGTGCTAAATAGCTGAACAGAATGATGAGCTGGGAATCAGGAAATAAAGGTTGTGCTTCTGTTTCTGCAGGTGATCCACTGTGTAACTTTGGGCAAATCACTTTCCTCTCTCAATCTCTTTCTATCTGTAAAGATGATAAGCTCAATTATATGGTAAACTTGGGAAGTGAAAGTGGTAAGGCTAATTCAAGTAGGGCAGTATCAGCCACATCTCAGGCTGTGCTCATAGCTGGTTTTTTGAATATTTGAATGCTCTGTTTTGTGTATGAACTAATATAGAGCTATTTGTTTACTCTTGAAAGATAGGGCTAGCTGTTACTACTTGTGTGAGGGTTAAGATAGGAGAGGCAAAGGAGGGGAAAGGGGAAGTAAAAAACTTTACTTATATGAAAGTGAAATAAAATATGCTACATGAAAATGACAATAGAAATGCACACTGTTTTAAGATGACAAGTCTGGGAACAGTCTTTAATTTAAAGGGTCTTATCCACAGTTTTCATAAAGAAATGTTAATTAAAAGTGTGATGACATGTTTGGGATTTAAAGGAAATCATTCTGCAAAGGATTTATAGCAATCACAGCTCCAGAGCATTAGGATTACAGATCCTTGTGCTGTTCCTTTTCAGTGATCATGTGATTGGCCTGCTGTTAAATATAGCTCCCATTTAGCGAATTGAGACAGGCATGGGAAAGGTAGGGTGAGTTTCCCTTTAACCAGCAGGATTTCAGAGGTGTTGGAGATTATACAATTCATTAGTTTTTACATAAGATCAAAGGGAAAGAGGAAGTCTTAATTTGGGCACCAACTGCTACTGTCTGAAAGTCTTGCAGATTAACTGAGAAGAGAACATGTGCAGTGCTAACTGCTTGTGTTAGAGCATGAGACTATTGTTTTATATCTCACTAACTCATTGTTCTCTTCCCAGAGATAATTCTCACACTTAAGACCTTCAGAGATAGTTATGTCTATTGTGAATAGTTCAGCAACCAGCTGGCTCAGAGGTTATTGCCTAAGCATCTTTCCCTTGGTCTAATCCCCTGCAAGGTTTTTTTTCTGGGCAGTGTTATTAATCTAAAATGACTGCTAACTGACTCCTGTGTCAAACATTATTCATTATGTGCTTTAAATGCTTCCTGCAGAGGCCAAAATAAATTTTGCTTTTTTAAAAGCAGACCACAAGGAGTGCCTATGTAGGATATTTCTTAAAAGATTAGACTCAAAATGGCAGTTTGATGAGGAGGGGAAAAAATTGTCTTAAAACAAAGCTTCATAATTTAACCAGGGACATATAAAATGGACAAACCTCAGTTACTAAAACCCACTTTTCATACAGAACTATCTATTAGTTGCTCCTGTGAAAGAAAACATGCAGTGTTGCAGGGTAGGAGAAATACTTTTATGAAGACATGGAATAAGTGACCTTATTAGAAAATGAAGACCAAATAAACAAAATTCTTAAAAACAGTAATTCTTTCGTGCCTGGGATTTTATTCAGGTGTCACTGGTGTTGGCATAAAGCACGAGGGGTTTTTTGTGTCAGTGACACTGACGAGCCTTGCATGTGTAATGGCAGTATGGGAAGAGAGACAGATAGATTTGAATAGCAATAAGGTGGGTTTTCTTCCAGTGTGGAAAGAGCACGGGATTCATGTGTGCTGAGATGAAGTATAGCCTTGCTGCACAGTGCAAATATTTAATGCTGTTCTAACTACCCCCTGCTTATTGGAGTGTGACAGTTAATAGCTGTCAGCTGCCAAACGCAAAAGTTTAAAAATGAAGCCAAGTCAAACTGGAAACCCTCAAATCATAAACGTGCTGTAGCTTAGCAGGCAGATCATCTCCAAAGTTTAGAGTCATGTCGACCTGAGCTGCCTCTCAAGTGAGAGAAGGATTGAGTGCATCTGTCTTCAGGTCCTCACTTTGCCAGGTACTCACAGGCGAGTTTTGGCTGGGCTCTCTGCCTCCCCAGGCCCTGGCACTCCCGAGTGACATTTGTAAAGGAGGTTGAGTTAGGGCTGCAATGAAGAAAAGCAAAGCATTATCATTATTCTGGATCAAATATCTCAAGTCAGTGGTGCAGTGTAAATGCATAAGGAAATGGAAGAGCTCCTAAACTGAGTGTGAGAGAAATTGTGTGCTTAGAAAGCCTCCCTGTCTGTGGTGCCATGGAGATGGTAACATTGGTGTAAAATATTGCCCTAAAAGAAGCATTACTGTGGAATAATAACAGTATATGAGAGAATATTTCAAGAAAGGTTCAGCTTGAAAATCACCTCTCATTCTACCTATTATTTTTCTTATCCATGCTAGAAGTAACACTTCACTGTACTTAAAAATTGCTCTACTTGGAACATACCTATTTTTTGGGTCCCTGGGAATAGTTACATTCCCTCGTCCTCTCTATATTTGCTGGCTGTTCCTCTATGATGGTAATTACCAAATGTAAGTGATTAGAAGGCCATGCTGCCCTGACTACACAGTGTCCTTCCAGAGGACAAGACAGAGTTCAAACACACCTCCTGTCCCAGTTAGCCTTATAAAAAGAGTAGGTTTGAGGGTTTTTTAAGGGGTGGGGCAGTTACCAATTACAGTAGCTTTTTTCAGAAAATTAGATTGTCGTATCTGTGGATCAATGAATTATAAATTAAATCATTGATCTAACTTGGGGGTATATTTTCAGAGATATTACTTATTTTGGGGTCTATTAAGGGCACTCAACTTGCAGAATTTCCAGGGTTCTTCTATCAGCCTCTCACATGGACAGACCTATTTTAGTCTGGCCTGTCCTAAAGCATAGCCAGCTGCTGTGGCTGTCTTGGAGGGTAAGGACAAAGCTTCCCTATTTGTCTCCCAAGGTCAGTACAATAACAAACACATTTTATGTCTGATAGTAAAAAGCATTTGTCAGTGCAACTTTTGCATTCCATAAATGGTGACA
The DNA here is from genome assembly GCF_052056855.1 of Sturnus vulgaris. Taxonomy (NCBI): domain Eukaryota; kingdom Metazoa; phylum Chordata; class Aves; order Passeriformes; family Sturnidae; genus Sturnus; species Sturnus vulgaris. The sequence continues at coordinate 17,107,768 of NC_142250.1, read as the reverse complement.
GATTTCACAAGATGAACATTGTGGATTTGGGGAAGGCTGTGCTCCAGATACAGAGTGTTTTGCATGTAACAGGAATTACATACGTAATATATTTCATTGCCTGAAATTAGCAGTAATACAGCCTTTTGAGACTTGATGTTTATTATGCACCACAGCATTTCAGGACAAAGCAAGAAACAAGATTTTAGCACATAACCCAGCAAATTCAGCTTGGGAAAGGAAGAAATTAATTTGGAATGACTTGTCATAGTGTTTACTATAGAAATTTATGCGAGCTCAGAAGTTAGCCCTTCTACCCTGCAGCAGCAGCACAGCTTAAATTGGGCCATGGGAGTCTCACAGAGTAGGAAGTTATTTGAGTTTCCCTGAGGCTCAGAGTTCTGCCCTGAAGAAAGCCTCACATATTGTTGTCTCAAAGAGAAAAGATAATTGTAGTGTGCTTGGGTATTAACTTGCACAGTATCAGCTGCAGCTTTGCAGTTTTTGTTGACATGCAGATGTACTGTGTCATCCTGAGCATGACAGATCTGCTCACCTCTGCCTGACACAGTGTTTGCTTGTCCCTCTTCATCCTACCTACAAAGTCACAAGGAGTATGTTTTATTTATCCTGTTTTTTTAATGGCCTCATTTTTCTAAAAGAGATAAAGATTGGGCAGTGGGGAAGACATCTCCTCTGTATCAGGGGAGAGAAAATCTGAGAAAATCAGCTTCCATGAAGACACACTCATTCTTTGATGAACTGAGGACAGAAGAACTCTCATGTGCTAAAAAGGCCAGTGAAATTTCTAACAATCCATTGTTGCTTATATCTCTTCCTATATTTCACACATTAGTGAGAAATCAACTCTGTTACACCAGCAGGGAGCCCTAGGACTGGCCTCTTTTATTTAATTGGCTTTAATTCTTGCTCTTTAATTTTCCATGGTTAGAACCTGTCCCTCCCAATGCTGTGATGTCAAGTGGGAGCAGAGCACGGGGCATTTGCATTGCAGCCCCAATCACAGCAGATTTGTGCAGCTGGTGGGGAGCACACAGGGCAGAAAGCATCACAAGGGCCTTGGTTTACTTCCTCTCCAAACATCACTGGCAAAAAGAAAAAACACACAAATGCCTGTTGCACAGACCTCTTGCCTCTCAATTCTGCTCATTTCACAATTCTGTTTGGCTGCCCCTTGCCTTCCAAATCCTAGCTGTGAATACTCAACTTTAAAAGGAAAGTGTTATAGAAGGGGCCTTCCTGCAGGACTCCCACTGGCTGCCACTCCTGAAATAAAAAGATTGCAAGATGCAAGAATTTGAATGAAGGACAAACGTCACATATGCTGTGTGCTCTGGAGGACAAATGCTGCATACAAAATATGTTTAATTGCTGAGTTAATTATCCCACTAAAGTCTAAATGTTGGATTTTGGCACTCCCCCCCTCCCCTTAGTTGTTTACTTTTATCAGTTAGAAAATAAAAAATCAATGTCATGAAAAACATAATTATATTCCTACTAATCTGGAGTGTTTTCTCATTTGAGTACTGCAGTCTGATGCATTTTATCACTTTCCATCAGATTATAGCAGTGGAAATTGCCAGCTGAAAGCTATGGCTTGAGAGCAAAAAGGTGGAATAAGCAAACCCACCCCAAAGCCATGTGCCTTGCCAATCAAATCTTATTCCTAATGACAAAGCTTCTGCGATTTCCTTTTTGACAATACATGAATAGCTAGTGAATAATTGGTTCAACAGGAGCTTCATTAGAGTCCAAAAGAGAAAGCAGGATATTTCATGTGAATAATTTGGAATGATTGGTAAAGATGAGGCATTATTATAGGATTGCCTTCTGCTCCACAGTCAGAAATATGCAGCCTCTTCCTTGTTGAAGTATGAAAACATTTTGTAAATAGTTCTGGGTTCTCCCAAGTGGTGGATGATCTCGCTACTCAATGAAATGACATTTTGGTTGTTACTGGTTTTGGATTAAACATATTCATTCTTTACACAAATGGAACTTAATTGGGCTTTGGCTGGGGAGTGCAGCTGTGGACACATCTTCCCACTCCCAGAACAGTTTTTGGTGTAAGCTTTGGGTGCTTCTGCTGCACTGCAGCACACAGGGTGGTGATGCTGACCTGCAGAAACCCAGGCCCTGTGCCTTGGCCCCCCTCATGGCACTGCTCCACTCTGTGCCATCCAGTCTGGGCTGGAGAGGACAAACAAGGGAAGTGCCTCAGGCTGTCCTCAAGGGCTCTGCCACCACCGTTTTCCAGCTGGGCAAAAGCAGCACAGGAAGCTCAGCCTGGTCAGCAGAGTGAGCATTGCCCAGCAGTGACCTGAGGGCATTTAGCAGAGTGGATGAGCCTGTGTCAAAGCCCTGCCTCACCCCCTCTCTCTGCCCCCACCCCACAGAGCAGGGCAGTGCTGTCCAGCAGGGTTCCACCCAGGAAAACACTCATCACACTCCTGTCAAGCTGGGGAAGGGCAGAAGGAGCAGAGATGAGCTTTCAGGGAATTTCAGCCTGGGACTGGGACCTGACACCCTGTAAACACAGGCCTTTATTTTGAATTCCCTTGTGATGAGACCCCAATCCTGCAAGCCCCAATATTTCTGCCTAGAGCCTATTAATCTTATGGCCTTGCCTGGGAGTTTCATATGCTCCTAGATTTGCCCTATGGCATCCTAAACTCTACATATACCTCAGATTTTAACAGCCCCCCATTTAAAAGGAAGGGCCAGTTAATATCTTTACCTTGCACTAACAGATGCCTCACTTCAGTGAAGAATCATTCAGTGATTCTGGCAGCCCCTAAATTGAGTTGCCTGACTCCAGCCATCTTGGATGAATGTGAGCTCAACTTGGGAAACTCTGCAGACATCATCTGTGGAGCTTTTAAATAGTCAGTGAATGCATTAAAATATCACTTTAAAGATAACCTCATAAGGTCATTCAGTCTTGAGGCAGTGCTTAGTTAGTGATGCACAGTGTTGGGGTGTAGGAGTTCAGAGTTTCTTGCTGTCTGTTGAGTCCTTTTTAAGTCGAGTCAAAGAGGCCTTGAGAAGTACCAGTAAGGTTCTCAATACCCCAAGGAAACAAACCCACATCCCAGCTGGACCCTTCCCTAAGAGGTTCAGCAGTCTGTGCCACAGCAGGACCATGGTATGAAGGCAGGTCTCAAGGAGAGCATATTGGGTGAGCATCTGGTGAGAGTGTCCATATGTGTGCCAGTGGACACACATGCCCTCCTGCTCTGGCCTCTGCCTGTTTTGACAGGAGCCAAAAACCAGGGAATTGATTTTTCACCCAGTGTACCCACTATAGCACAGCACAGTTATGCTGATATACAGAGACATACGCTACCTGCCAGAATCTGGCTAATTCCTGCCAAATTCATGACTGTAATAAATAACAACAGCAATGTTGAACATGATCCTACTCCTCTAGGCAGTGAATAAAACAGCCTTCCCAAATCAGAGGCTGTGGCCTGATGTCAAGTGGCTGCAACCCAGCCAACTCAGAGCAGCTGAAGAGGCTACGTATACCAGAGGAGATTCACTGCAGGGTGACTTACAGAGGGGGAAGCAGGTTCCATTTGCCAGGAGTGCCCATTTGCACGGATAACACTTAATCTGAGCTGTCTCTTTACCTTACTAAGGCTCCTCACCCCATGTGTGCTTCAAATGTGGAGCACCACACTATCCCTGCAGGACTGACAATCTCCAGAGGGTCCAGAGCCTTGGCAGACCATTCTCTGCAGGTTTGGAGTTTACAGACAATGCCCATGTTCATTTTCATATCCGTGCTGCCTGCTTTTTGAAACATTTACCCCATCTCTTTCTCTTTTCACAGGTCTTCAGGTAGCTGTTCAGTCAAGTGTGTATTGCTGGCATTAACTAGCCATGCCTGAGATGAGCACTCATAGCATCAGGATTGATATGTGAAAAACATCAACAAATTCAGGACATGCAGCAACAGTGAGCAGGATTTCTGTGAACAGTTTGGCCATTCATTAACAAAAAGAAAATATTTGTCATCACTTTTCTCCAGAATGTTTTTGCAATGGCAGCTGCTACCTGAGCTGGTATTTGTGTTGCTGAGCAAGTGAGCAGCATCCTAAGGAAATAAACACACAGGCAGGTGTGCAACCATGCTCATTTGCTGCTTTTTGAGGGCAGGAGAAGGGTGATGTAATTAGCAGACACATGTTTAAATTTTTAATTAAGAGTTTTAATGGATTATTCACTGCCTACCAGAACACACATGCTCTTACTTCCTCACTTTTTCAGTCTGGGTTCCTAAGGAAACCAGGCTTAGTCAGTCATGCTGCCTGCCTGCCAGCCAGCCTTCCTTCCTAATCAGTGTTGAACTCTTTCGGGTTCATGGCAGGCGAACACCACTTTTCTGGTAAAATCATGACTGCATCACAACACAGTGGTAGGAAAAGGTCTGAGCAGCTGCTGCAGAGTTTAGCAGTAAGCACTAATAGATTGCTTCCAGGAACAGGGCCGAGTCTCCAGCAAAATCAGCAGGGGCAGAGGGAGGAAGGCGTGAGAGGAAAGAAGGGGAAGAAGAAAAGAAGATCCTGATGGGTTGACCACAGCTTCCAGAGACTCCGTCTGTCTTACTTACTGTTCAAAGAGCAATTTTTAACATTTTATTTAGTCTCATGCCACTTGCTGGTGCAGTGATACTCCTCATGACACCTGTGTGAAACATTGCAATGTTGGGCTGAAGGGCACAAACCTGAAAGACCCACTGGACTCCAGGAGTTCTAAGTGCCACTGTTCACACAAGTTATTTTCTTCTGTTTGTGATCTCATGGCATTATTTCCATGACACCTCTATACTTTGTGTATAGGAAGGCTGGGGGTCTAAGAAAGAGAGTTCTCAAAGTGTCCAGACCAGTCTTCTTATCCCTGGGAGAGTGGAAACGATGTAAGACTATTCATTTTCTCTTTCCATGGTTCAGTATCATTAGGTTTGATTCCTGCATGAATCCACCATTTCTGCTCTTCTGTAAAGTAAAATGGGTTAACATTTTTGCTGAGATCATCAGTCTTTAAAAACTGTGGAGATTTTGAGAGGAGCAGCCTGTCAGGAAGCAGCCAGAGCTCTCTGCAAGGAAAGGTGAGCTGGAAGCTGAGCACACCAACACATCCAGCAGAGCAGGAGTCTCACCTGTCCCACAGCCCCCCAGGTGAGCCAAGCCAGGCAGACCCAGTGCAGGGAGCAGGGATCAGGCACAGCCCTCTGACCAGCAGGCAGGTCCTGGTGAAAAGGCAGGTCTGAGCCCAGGCTGGGAGTCAGCTCCAGGTCAGGGTCTAGCTCCAGAAAAATGGGTCCAAAGGCAGGGACAGGCATGGCTGCAGCACAGCTGAGCTTTAGCTCAGATGGGGCCTGATGGAAGGGACTTAACTTAAAAGCAGGTCCCACAGGAAGGGGTATCAGCCCTGGCTGTGCCCAAGGCCAGCGAGGGACTGGATCAGCTCTCAGCTCCAAGCTGGCCCTGAGCCCAGACAGCCCAACAGCCATGAGGGGACTCAGGGCCCTCACACAGGACCCTCATCCCTCTCTGCCCTTGCTGAATCATGGAAAAAGTCAGAAAGTTGCTATGTGGTGTGGAATGGTCCCTGATGGCTTTAAATTCCGTCATTTTCCTCTTGGATTTAGGCTTGCCAGATGTAACTGCTGCTTGTTGCCTGGTGGTCTGGCAAATGATTTTTCCAAACCTTTGGGGTCTGACAAAATCATGAGGATACTCAGCACCTGCAGGTGAGGCTTCTGGTGGATATGGGTGGAGAGGACCCTGTGTTTGGGCACAATGTGAGATGGATGACCACCTGAGGAGTCCAACTGCAGAGTCATCACTATTAAAGCACAGAAGCTCATCAGCCAGAAATGAAGTACATTGTTACGGCCAAACAAAAATAAAAGCTAAAAATAGGAAAACGAAGAAAAAAGACAACAAACCCAAACCTAACACGAAGCTCTTTCTGTACATGCACAGTTTAACTGGGGAAAGTGATTCCACTTCACCCATGTAGCCCCTGTGCCCTCAAGGCTACACAGACACACCTGGCAGCTGAACTGGGATCTTATTTGGGATCTGATCTCTCAGGTAGTCCCAGCACAGTATAAAAAACCTGAATGTTGCATAGCAAACTGGCAGGGAACTCCTCACACAACAGTGCAAGAAGATTCTTGTCCCATAATTGGGATCTGCATATTTGTCTTGATTGTTTTGCTGCAAAATACCTCAGTGAAACTACAAAGGATATATTTGACACCTATAGCTGACAGGCTTTTTCTACACCACTTACCAAAGCAATGTTTTGTGTGCCTTCTGTGCTATTTGCTAGGAGAATTACCCATGCATTAACACAGTTTACAATCACTTTCATTTTCGTTACTGTGGCACTCTCAGCTCGTGGGTGAGGTTGTTCATTAATTCCTTCCCCAGGGGTGCCTGCAGGTAACGCTTTGTTCTGCACTGGCACCATCCTGCCTGAGCTGAGGGTCCCTTCTGTCTGCTCCATTCCCAGGGAGGGATGAGTGCTTCCACTGGGCTCTTGGTTTATAGCAGAGGTTCTGCTTAAACTGCAGGGCACTCTGCCCCACTGGTGTCTGTGTCAGAGCTGCTGTTTGAGGGAATGTGGGAGTCTCACTCAGCCTCTGTGAAAGGTGCATTTACACCACAGCCCTGGAGAAACAATCTTGGAGCTTTAGGATTTCTCCCCTGTCCCCTAAATCACTTTTGTATATAAAGTGTTGAGCACAAATGGTGTAGGAGCAGAGAGAAATTATTCATGTTATGACTCTTCTCAACTTACTTCGAGAATACAACCGGGATCTTAAGCTTGTTACTGCACGTTTTGCTGGTAATCTGCTTTGTTTGGATTGTTTACACTACTTTAATAGCCTATATATAAACCATGTATCATTGCAGCAAAAATATGTGTGCATATGCATGTATGAGCATGTCTCTACAATTGTATAGAAATATGAAGTCATTTGGTTTTTAATATAAAAGTTGTCTTCTTAGATTTTTACATGTAGTGCCAGTTTTTCAAGGTCCTGGCTTAAAATAATTGTATTAATTTAGGAATAAGGTTGCATTAGACTTATGGGAGAATTTTAAGGCAAAAATGCAAAATACAAGATACATTTTGCCATCTTCTATTTCAAAACCTATGAAATGGAAAAAAAATTGAAACCTAACAACAAAAAATGAACAAACACCAAACTTAGAAATCAGCAGCTGGTAGGAAAAGAAAAAAAACCAACTTCTTCCAAGCTTCCTTTCTACAGGAAACCATATATCAAGGGTTGAAGTGAAATAGAATAGAAATATTTGGCTGGCATTCAGGCTGGTTCTAATAATGATTCTTTCAAAAGACTATTTGAATTCTTATAGCTGAAAATATTTGCCAGTCTTTTTCCATGTGAAATGTTATAAATAAAAAAAGCAGCGGATATTGTAAAAAGTCCTGAAAGTATACAGATGAGTTTCCCACTGAACATCCCAAATCCTGGAAATGTCATATACCCTTCAATTCACCCTTGCTAGCACCTTCCATGGAGTACTGCTTTCATGGGAACTGCTCACATACTCAGATATTTGCAGTAGCATTTTCGTGCGTGGCAAACTCTTGCAAAATGTAAGGTTTTCTTTTCCCTGGCAGTGCAATATGCAAATACACTCCACTGATGCAAAACTGAGCCCACTTAGTGCAGCTTATCATACTGAAATAGCCTCATCAGTGCAAACACCCAGCATCCTCTTACCCAGGCTGTAATAAGATCTCAATGACATATACACGGGCTTGTAGGATCAGATTATTATTTGTGTTACATTAAAGTCCTGCTCTATCTGGCAGGCCAATATATGGCACTCCTCATGACATGTAGTTACCAAGAAAACTTGAAGGTGCAGTGCATCTGTCTGGGAGAGCACTGAGAGCCCTGAGCAGGCTCAGCTGGAGCATCCCCAGCCTGCCCAGGGCCCCATTGGAGCTCAGCCCTGGGCTCTGCAGCAGGAGCTCAGCCAGGCCATTGCCTGCCCCCCCAGCTCTGCAGCCTTGCCTTTGGCCCTGCCGAGGGTCACTGGACCCAGCACACATCCTGACCTGGGACCTGCCTCGTCATCACAGACTTGCCTGGTGAGTTTGGCTTTTGGTTCAAACATTGGGCTCTGCCCTTCCCTGCTCCCTTGCTGCCAGCCCTGGGGTGTCCTTTGGCTCTTGGGGTGCAGGGAGCACTGACCCTTGCTGCTCCCTGATGTGGCACCAACCTGTCCTTGTGTGTGCCCGGCAACAAGAGAACGAAACTAAGGGATGAGTTACAAGCTCAAAAAAGCTTGTTAATAAGGGAATCTATGTCTCAACACCCTTGCCACCACTAGGATGGGCCACATGAAGGATTTTTTCTAGTGTGTCTCAGATTCTGCTTCAGCAGTATGAAATATAGATCATTAATTAATTAGAAACAATTCAGTTGCATGATCATAAGATTGTTTTTCTTTCCATGAATGGATGTAACTCGTCTGTCTCTGTCACAAGGGCTCATATTTGTCTCTAGGGAGGGTTAACCCTGTCTAGCCATAGGAAATAATAATCCTGCCTTCTTATAGCCAGCTGTAGGGCTGCCCATGTGACAGAGAAGCCTTGTACCTGGAACAGTGACAGGCTGCTGCTGCCAGCAGTGCACCAGGGCACCAGGCTGGGCAGAAGCAGGAGCACAGGCTGGAGGCCTGAGGAATCTGCCAGCTCCAGCTCTGAGTCCTTCCCATGCCCCTCAGCTGAGCTGCACATCACACACAGCCTCCTTTTTGCTGAACTAGCAATGAGTGCTCTGCTCCACTGTAATTCTTCAGAGGAGAAGACACACTTTTGTCACTGGCACACACCTGTCTGTCTTGATGTATGTGCATAGTATGGAGTATGTGCAAATTTTCTGGACCTGTGCTAAAGAAACTTTTATCAGGGGATTCTGGAGGGCAGTGGTGCTTCTTGGTGTGTGCAGGGAGTGATTTTATTTCTTCACTGCATATTTTATGAACTGTCTCATCTTTTGATCTTAAAAAATAATGCTCTACTAAGCCTCATCAGTCCATAAAGCAGTGTTGAAAAATATAAGATGCTCCTGAAATCAACAGTTGCTTATATCCACATGTATTCTGCAATGTCTAAAAGCTTCTTTCCTCACAACCTGGAAAAGATGAATTTAAAAACCAAACAAACACATACCCCTGCAGCTCCCCCAAGGTCAACATGTAGTCATTCAGCTCGAGCAGTCAGTGCTGCCTGTAAAGAACAACACACTTTAATATTGCTAGACTCATAATGGAGATCACAGTGGTGTCAGTTCTCAAATCAAAGAGAAATAAAGTTCATGTTTCTCTCCCAAGAGAAGGCAACTGGATTTGAAGGGTTGTCAGTCTAGAAGTTTCAAACACAAGCATGTACATGTGCCTGCAAAGTCAGTCTTCTGGATGTATGAATAACCTTTCTCTAGACAGGATAGTGTACCATAAAACCCTCTGAATGGCAGTCTTTGGCACTACTGAGTGTGGTGTAGTTCGTTCAAATCTTTAAGTTAAAAACTGTTTCAAAGCAGAAAGGAAAGTGGCTACAGGTTACTTAATAGGTTACTAGTGAGGAAAATGGCAATTGCTAACCCAAGATAACCATTTGCAGTAAACACTGAGAAGAACGGATTTAGGATTATAATTAAGGTTGCAATGGCTTGAAACACATTAGAGAAAGATTTAGACTGAGCATCAAGAAAAAATACCAAAAAGCTGCAAGGTGTGTATTCTTTGAAATGTTGGGAATGTATTGAGGGAACCTCCACCCATGTCACTTTAAGGTAGGTCACTGAGAAAAGGACACAACTGAGTTACACATTTGTTCTGGACTTTCATTTGCACATCATCTTTAAGCTCTGAAGAACATATTTTAAGGAGAGGTCCTGATGAAAGAAATTAAATTTACCAAGCTTTCCTCATTTGGATCTATGTTCTCTGATTCTTCTCTATGACCCTATACTTGGAGACTTCCAGAACGAAATCATCAACCCAAACCAAGTCACTTCTTTCTTCCTACCTTCTCTCAAAAAGGAAGGAAAGAAATCAGAGAAATTATGAAGAGATTTTTAACTAGATAAAATCAAGGAAATTTCAAAGTGAAGTAGGTCCTTCTGTTTAAACAGTAGTTAATGCTGTTACTGATTAGAATCACAGTAGTGCCTAGATGTCTTAGCTGAGATGGAGGGGGGAATAATGTCACTTTCTTTATACTCTAGATCAAAAAGACAGACAAAGGAGGTATTACTGTCTCTGTATGATAGAAGATGAAACTCAGGGAGGTTAAGTGACTGCCTTACTGATAGGCAGCCTGCCTGTAACAAAGACAGAAAATGAAGCCAAAGCTTCTGGGTTTCAGTTTGGTGCTTCATTCCAAACTCTTTCCCTCTGCCAGGGAGCTTTGTTAGGGTAGGACTCCAAAAAGGTTTGCTGTTATTTCACCCGTACCTTTGTGCCTGTGTAAAGCAGGAACGACAGTGCTTGGATCAGGCAGGCTTTGTGGCATCAATTGGAGCCACTTAATGTAGCTGGCTGTGGGTTAATTCTTTATGAAATGAGATTGTTGTTCATGTGTGTCATGCAACTGCACTCGAGAGACCTGATTTTGATTGCTTGCATTACCAGCTGGGAAGTCAGAAGTTTGTAATTTTAGAAGCAAAAGGAGAAATGTAATTTCCTGGACTTATAGATGATTTTTAAAAAAGCAATTATCTAATGTCTATAGAGTCAACATGTAAACTCAGTGTTAATTCTTTTCTAAGAGGTTAATTGTTATAAGAAAGAAGCTCATATGCAGCAATTGAAATTGAGTGGGTTCATCACAGTATTCAGAACCCCACTCCCAAGCTGAACATCTTCTCTCTAATAATCCTCAGCATTTATACAGACAGGAGCATTTCTGAGCTTTGCCAAGAGGCAGGCTAATATCTTTCCTATTTTACAAGCAAGAAAGCTGTAGCAAGGAGCTTTCAGCATGTCTAGATACAATGCTGTGCCTTTAAAACTCAAAAGATCCTGCTGCCCACTATTGTATTTCATCTCTTCACCCATATTATTTCCCATTAGACTATTTGTCTCTGATAGTTTGGGATAGCTGTAGATTTGCAGCCAAGGAAAGATTGAAAAAAATAAGACCAGTGAAACTCTGAAACAAAGGACTAGTAGGCTTATTTACTGTCCTTTCTAAAATACAGACATTCATTTTTCCTGGCTATAGTAAGGAAGGAATTAGTTTTCTTATATTCCTGAATAGTCTCAATTTACAGATAACTCTTCAACTCTACTTATGTTTTAACTTTAACCAAATTACAGCATTGAATTAAAAAGTCAACTTTTTCTAATAAAAGCATAAAGTTTCTCGTGAGTGCTCATTCTTTAATATGCTGCCTGAATTAATAAAGAGAATTTCTAGTTTACCATTTAAATGGTATTTCAAATCCTACCACACCCAATTCTCAGTATAAGGAGACCTCTAGTATAATAGATAATTTGGTAATATCTTTTAAAAAATCCAAATAGGTCAGCAAGCACCAAAATAGAAAATGCATATGTCCAATGCAAATAATTTCCCACTTGCTTATTCACTTTTACTACTAATTGAAAGGTCTTGGCATTTGCAATGATAGCATTTGTGAGAAAGTTAGTTTTATGATGTAATGGGGGAATTTATTACATATATTTGTAGATTCCTTTTCTGTTAGGTAACTCAGTATTTGCTTTCCTTTTTTATTCTTTTATGTATCCCTTGCTTCCCAGAAAGAGCACTGAGGCCACAGATGAGCTCTTTATTTAACTTCAAATTATTTTAATTTAGTCCAGAGTTTCCAAAGATTAATTATTTGGTGTGCTCTACTTCAGATTGCTTCATTTGCAGGAAATTAATGTTCAGCATTACTTGGAAGTGAAGGAAAACGAGCAGATCATTTATAACAGCCTGTCATTAATACCATACACTTATTTTTCTATTCCTAATGACTGGGATTTTAGATTAGCTGTACAAAATTAAGCCCAAACATGCAAACACTTAAGGTACTGTAGTCAACTCCTTATTTTTTATAAGATTTGGGATTATTCCCTGAAGCAGATATGTAAATTCATAAATGTACACATGAGTATCTAAATATCCCCACTAAAAACTTCAAGATTATTCAGTTGCAGTCACACGTCTTGTTCAGACCACAGCAAAGCAGAGAGTTGATTGAGGTTCCTGGTGCCTACCTTCTCTCCCCAGACTGTCTGTTGAGGCATAATTACATCTGTAATCACTCCCTAACCCTATACACTTTTAATGGCAGGTCATTTCTAGCATGTCTGAAAAGTTCTTTGCACCTTCTGTGGGGCTGTTTGTGTGTGGGTGACAATCCAGGGGATGACTCACTGGATGCAAGTTAAGCATGCAGCTCCTGTCAAAAAACAATAAGAGTTGATTAACTCCCAGCTGAGCTTTTGAAAATATCCAACTTTGCTCTTAGGCCACCCTTCAGCTGAAGATAATGCATAGAGAATGTTACTAGTTGCAGTGGAGCAGAATATTCATCTTAGTTATTAGCTCAGGCAGCATGATATCTCACTTAGCAGCAATAAGCTGTGTTAAAAAAAAAAAAGAAAAAAAAAATCTGGCAGCCCAGAATTAACAGAGTGGGTGAAATACTGTGAGGAGTGAGAGAGGCAGTGGTGGATGTTATGGAAAGACACAGGGTCTGATTATCCAGGCGTTGAGAGGGATGGGGGAAAAAAAAGAGGGGATGTTCTGCAGCTTAATTAATGGAAAGAGGCTTGTGCATCTGACAGCAGCCCCTCTGCAAGGTGAATTCTTTCATAAAGAGCCTCATTCATGAGTTGCCAAGACATCCACAACCTATTCTTGAATTCACACAAAAATTAAAAGAAAAACAACTGACTGGCTAATTTAGCAACTTGCAGGATGCAGCTGGTGCTACTGTTTTCACAAAAAAAAGCCTTTTCCCTTCCACCTCCTAACCATTCCAGTCTTCCTCCCCACCCCCAGCTATTTTGTATCCTGCTGCACCAGTGAGGAGTGTGACAACTCCTGACTTAGCTGGCACTGTGGGATATCGAATAACAAAGGGGAATAATATCAGGATAACAGAGGGGATCTGGCCAGTGCTAAGGAAACAAGCTCACCGCTTGCCCAGGTCCTGCCATCAGCTGAGAAGTAGAAGTTCCTTTTTTTTAATTTTAATTTTTTAAATTAAATAAACAAAGGGCTTCATTATGCTGGACAATGCAACTGGCACCTTGATAAATCATCAGCTTTGCCACTTCTGTGTACCCGTGAGAAGACAGTTTGTGTAGTTCTATGCCTATGAAGAAGACACTTCATGTTTCCAGCACTGGTATGTTATTACCTTAGTTCTTCCTAGCTTCTACTTCACATTTTCATATTACCTGACACAGAAAAACAAGTCTCTCCTGCCCTCCAAATCCCTTTTCACTCAGATTTTCCTTCCCAAAGGACATTTAATACAAAACCCTTCTGTGCATGACGATAATTTAACAACCAGAGTGAGTCAGGTTGGAAGCCCTAACACAAGCAAGCCAGTGGCAATTTTTAAAGGAGCACTGAGCAGATCTAAAGGTTCCTGAAAGGGTATTTGAAATGATGTGGTGTATTGCCACCTGACTCTGACAGGCCTTCTGGTCTAGCTAACAGAGCCTGAGTTGCTGCAGTACCAGCAGCTATGGGAAGTGACTGAAATAAATTGTTTGTGCAGTCAGAGCTTTATTTAGCAAAGGAACCTCACAACTAATGCTGCCAACAAAGAAAGTAAAGAAAACACCATACAGACACCACTAAAAATCCAACTGGAGATAGCAGTGTGGTCCTTGACACCAGTCAAACTCCTCTTGATTCAAGGTGCAAAAAGAAAATAGAGTGAATGTTGCTTAATTTCCAAGCATTGCAGAGCAGACCTCAGGTTTTTCTAAGCCTGGGTTCAGCAATTTCAGAGCTGGTTTGCCACATGGATTATTTCCCGAACTCCCACCCTTAGTGAGAATGTTGGTGTGCCAGGAGATGCTGAGTGGAAGTTCAAAGGGGAAGTACTCCAGCCAGCTCTGCAGTACGTGAGGGCTTTCACTGTCCTGAGTTTCACTTTTCACTGAGTTTGAAAAGTGGTTGTTGTGCCTATCAGTCACATTTCTTAGAACTCTGGTGCTGTTGTACACCAAGAGTTGGGTATCATGAGAAGTCTCCAAATTATGTGGCTGGTAGCAGCCCCTCTGGTCATTACTATTTCTTCAGCTTATTAATAGGATTTCTAAAAATATATAGTGGAAAGTGGATGAGAATAGGACTAACAAGAATATGGTCAAGCTTTCTCCTACCTTTTTCTCTCCATGTTTCTTGGCAATCTTTGATCAATAAAAAATTGCAACAACTACAGATCTGGAAATTTTCCCCTGGCTAAAACTGAACTATAATATAGTACACCCATATCACAGCTGGAAGTTGTGAGGATTCTTTCAGGAACATTAAGGACTGTCAGAATCCTTTCACAGCTCAAAGTAACTTTATTTAGCAAAACTGCCTTTGCAGTCTCTTCTAGTGACTTCTAAGTACAGAGAATGGTCCTCTTTTCATCTGAAGGCCTTAGCAAGTGTGCTACCTGCCTTTTTGGAGAAGCTTCCCCTCTTCTCCCTCCCCCCTGCTTGTCCAGTTGGAGCTGGAAAAAGTTATATAAGTCATGTTCATTAAAACAGAGACCAAGAGACTATCCCAGCAGTATGGAGAACACAATGAGCTGTTGGGAAGCTGTGAAAGGGATTTGGTGTGAACCTTAAAATGAATCCCCCCTCTCATAAAGTGACAACCCAATATCCCCAAAGGGAACAGCAGGAGGGGAACCTAAACCTGTCGACAAAGTCAACCGGTAATGATTGGAGAGTTAATTACTTTAAAGCTCACAAAGACAAGCTGAGGTGTTAAAACGGCCCCTGCAAACATCAGCATCCTCTCCTTTCACCAGACTAACTACAAACAGCAGGACAGGAGCAAGAAGGACCTGAGCAGCCCCTGATTGTAGCAGTTTTCACTACGTCTGAGCAAACTGATCTTTATTCATTTTCAGTTTCGTCTTTTATCTCGTCAGCTGCCCTCGTGATTATACCATAAATGTGTATAAAAACACAAAGCTGCATCAAGTTCAGTGATGCTGGTTGGTAGAGTGCAGCAATATCCCAGCCCTCCCCTCGGGATCAGCCTTGAAAACATCACTCTTGCACTCAGCAGCAAGATACTTCCTTCATATCAGTGCCTTTTACATGGCAAAAGGAGAAACTTAAATCCAGTCCAGCTATAACTAACAATTTACTGTGGAGCCTAGGTGCTAATCCTTTTTTCTCCAGCAAATTTGTTTTGAGTCACACTTTATATTAAGATTCCATTTGTGAGGTTTAACACAAGATTAGCAGGTGTTTCAATGTAAAGCACATAGAGGTTAAATACATTAGAAGGGTGTTCAGACAACGATGAGCTATTGTTGTAAAAAACCTTATTGACCCATTGGACCCATAACAACTGATTGCCATTTATTAAAACATCTATTAATCACTTAGTAAACCTTTATCATGCATAAATAGAACCTCCACATCAGGTACTGTGAGATACTTATATATGTATATGAAAGACACCATCATTCTTATGTATAAGATCCACCTGTTTTTTCCATCTTTGCTTTTAGCCTTTTCCTTTGCACTTCCAAATTCAATTAATCCCACTGCTTCTTTAACATTTAGCATAGCTAATGCAGCAAAAAGACATGTTCCTGCAAAGGTCTCCAATGTGCATTACCAGGCCAGCACTTTCTCCTCCATGGCTAGCACAGGACCTCTGAAACTCCATCTCTAGTGGCCAGAGTAGAGCCCTTAATACTCAGGTGCCCAGATTTTTCCTGAGGCCAGCATCCTCTTCTAACCACTTTGCTTTACATTTTGTATATCTCTGATTGGAGAACAAGAAAAATAATACTCACTCACCTAATAAAGGTCTTACAGGAACTAATTCATTAAGGATTGTAAAGTACTTTGACATAGAAGTGTGGTATATTTGCCAGAGTAGAAAGGAACATGTGGGATTTATTATAAACAGTCACTGTCTCCATCCCTGTGGGATGACAGCTGATCTACCACAAACACTTATTTCCAAATTACAGTATTATGCCAATTACAACTCCTGAGTTGAAACTGCTATAGAATTTACCTTATAATCTGCTAGTTTCAGGAATTAAAAAGCATCCAAATCAGTAAAATGGCAGCAGGAGACTATTTTACACTATTATTCAATTTTATTAAATGTAATAGATGAGACAGCAAATGATCAGAAAATATGCCCACAGGTTACTCACTTTGTGTGTATATAAATAGATGAGTGTATATATTATGATAATCTATAGTGCTTAAGTTGGGCTGTGATGCTTTGTGTGCAGCAATGCATATCCTCATACATAAACCAAGAAGCATTCTGCTTGTGTTCAGAGGAGTAGACTTAGTTTCATGGATTAATCTTTCAGAATAAATTAAAATATAAAAGGCTGGGGGAAAAAATATCACAAATAAAATAAAATATAAAAAAAGAAGAAGAAAAGGCTGTTTTAGTCCAGAAGGAATATGAGGTTGAAGGTTAGGGTTGCAGGGAAGCTGCTGGCAGGTGAGCTAAGCAGAGGAGGTGGTGCAGGTAAAGAATTTATGCATTCAGCTCATGGGCAGGGACATGCTCAGGATGACTGTAGACGCTGGTACGAAACTCACTGCACTCTTAGGATGACTTTTCTCCCCAGGGTCACTTCTTTCAACAGCATATGCCAGGGGATGCAATTTCCAGGTGACTGTAGTCAAATATGTGGTTATGTGTGGTAATAATAGAAGGAACATCCTGGCTTGGTTGAAGTCATAGGATGTTTTGCCAGACTTTGATGAGGGCCAAGATTTTACCCTCCAGCAGCTCCAAAGATAAATAGGGATCTGTCACCATACCAACATGGACAACTACATAATTGTTTCTAAATATGTAACAGCCCCACTAGTTCTAATGGAACTGCATCAGTGATTAAAGCCCTCACAGGGAAATTCTTAATATGGCAGTAATTTCATGCACAGGAATTTTCTTACTGATTTCAAGCAAGTGTTCAAACTCTAATTTGGTGTTCTTTTTCGTACACTGATGAATTTGTTCTGCACATGTCTGGGCTTCATTTAAGAAGCAGTCTCCAGTATGTCTTACACCACAACCGTACATACAGCAATTTTCAGATTTTGATTTTGAGAACTGAATTTAACTCAGACCATGCAGAACCCTTAACTTCTCGCTTTCTCTCACTTGTGTTCCAAAAATAGCAGTGTTAGTGCATTTTTAGAATAATTCTAAGGACTTTTGAGGAGAAACATATGCTTACTACACACTCTACAAT
Organism: Sturnus vulgaris; assembly: GCF_052056855.1. Lineage (NCBI taxonomy): Eukaryota > Metazoa > Chordata > Aves > Passeriformes > Sturnidae > Sturnus > Sturnus vulgaris. Next base: position 17,090,271 of record NC_142250.1, on the reverse strand, counting down.
GTAGCTGTGCAATCATATGTATTTTTCCATGGGGGGATTCTTTCTGTAAGAATACATGGGAAAGTTATTTTGATTTTAGATACTCCTTTTTAATATTAAGGACATGTTTTTAGCAGGTGGAATGGGTGTATTCAATGCATGAGTGTTTAGACACCTGTTGCTCCTTGGGGGAATGAGTTGTACTTCATCAGTTTGTAGGAATTATGGGAGAGAAATCCCACAAAGTCTGCCCATAAAAGACATACTAAGATGTAAATTTTATTACTTGCACTAACTTCCTTGATGGGCTTATTATTTTCCATAGATATTTTTAATATAGGCTTGAGGGTGTTTTCATACAATAAACCAAAAATATTTCTTATCTAGATGACAAACCCAAATACACACAACATATTAGACATTCTCAGTTAGATCCAAAACATTCCAGGTACTTAGGTTTCTCTGTGTAACATGCACTATCTCAAACTGAACTGCACTAAATTGCCATGATGTAGCTCTTTTGAAGTTATAATTTTGGAAAATAGTATAATTTACAGTGATAGTAGATCTGAGTTTGCTGGGTGGTGATTCATGTATAAAGAGGTTCGTGTGCTTAATGTCACAGTTTATATAATATCAGGTACACCTGTAAATGTCAAGATCCATAGGAGTCTCTCTGCAAAAAAAAGGCCCTTGAATATGTTAAAAACTGGAACACAACACCCAACGACATATCATCCTATAAAAATTATTTTTAGGAAAAGAGTTAAATTGAGAAGAAAGAATGGAATTATTTAAACTAGAGACTTTTATGATTTTTCTCTGTGCTGTTACTTATGTCTTCATGACACACTCATATTTTCAAAATGGCCAAACAGATTATCAAGTTTTCTCCAGTGTTTTGTTTCCTGAACTGGGATGCAGCCATGCCAAGTTACAGTTTCAAGAAATTTTTTTTATGTTTTTACCACTAACCAAGTTGTAAATTTCCCGGAAAGAAAAAAAAAGTTTCTGATGGAAATGTTGACAAAACATTCAGAATAGTGAGAATATTGTTGCAAATGTGACGCTGTGCTACAAATTGTGCTGAAATGATTTATAACATTTCCAATAGTTTAAAAACTATTTTAAATCACAGCCAGGTCCTGCATAATACATGAACCTTGACGGATTCTCCAACAAGCATTAGGTCACTACACATTTCAATTTCCCTCTTTATGTTTAAAAGGCTGCATCTGGCAGTTAAAAGACTAAAACCTCAGTCAATGGTTATGGTGTGATAGATAAATGCTGGAATATTATTTTCACCCGGTGGCTTTCTGTAAGTAGGTCATACAATTTTACAGTGCTCTGAAACATTACCAAAGAGCTTCCTTACAGTGTCTCCAGCAACTGACTCTGAAAGAAGTTGCACTAAACCTTAACGCTTTTTTTATTATGGAAACTTTGTTTCCTTACCAGTCTACATGCAGTACATCATCCAGGGAACACCTTCATAATTTATTGTAGAAGGTCATTTTGCACCCACTCTTAAGGAGATGTTTTTATAATTTTATATTTTTCTTCAGCTCCAGATATTTTTAGAAAACTTTGCAGACAGACACCTAACACAACATGTCATCCACAAGATGTGGAAAAGAGGATGTTGGGGAGATTTCTGGAGCAGTCATGTTTCAGGTTTGGGAAGATGGGGAATGTCTAGCTGTGCCTGCTTGAATAGATGCTCAGTAGGTAGAGTGCCTTTCTCTCCCTCGTGTGGTACCCTGCGGCATGGATCCCATGGTATTTTGTCATGCCATGCTTGGGTGAAAAGCGGTGTTTGCTGGCCATAGGTGAGAAACCCATCACAAGGAGTACTAAAACCCAGGAGCAGGACTCGACGGTTCTCATGGGTCCCTTCCAACTCAGCATATTCTGTGATTACTGAAAACTTTGACATGGTGAGAGGCCTTCGGCAGCACCGGTCAAAGCAGCGTGGAGAAAAGCGAGCTTTAAGTCCGTACGTGTTATCACCTTGTTCTTTAAAACACATTCCTCCGAACATCTTGTTACATGTGCAAACTCAACGGGAGGACGGCATCTGTGATGTGTTCGCGCCGCTCCATCCCTCGGACTCATTATGGTAGGCTCAAGCACAGCCCTCTTGCCCCGGCCCGGGGGATGTCGGAGCCCCCAAGGCTGCGCTGCTTCCATCGGGAGAGCCCAGCTCAGATCGCCCCGTGCAGGACGGGAAGCCCAGCGCGACCCCCGAGGGCGGGCGAGGGCCCCCGGGAGGCGCCGGTGGCCACTTCCCGCAGCCGCCTTCCCGCCCAGGGGACGCGCCGCCCCCCAAACTTTCTCGCCTTTCCCCCTTTCTTTTTTTTTTTTTTTTTTTTTTTTTTTTGAGGGAGAAAAAAAGGTGGGGGGAGCTCAATTTCCCACTTGCCAACAGCAGATAAAAAAGTGGGGAGGGACCTCTTCTGTCACAGCCTATGTAGATTAACCTTTCAATTAGCTGTTATCAGGTCCTGTGTCTTAGCACCAGTCCTCGCAATCTGCGTCCGCCCGCACCGGGGAGGCTGGAGGTCTGGGGTGGGTTTCTGTTTTAATTTCGAAATTAATGATAATTGCTCGCGTGGCTCCCCTCCCCCGCCGGGAGCTGAACGCGTGTGTCTGATCTGCCCGTCCACCTTTTAGTATTTTGGAGTGAGAAGAGGAGCCCCGCGGAGGAGGAGGAGGGGAGACAAGGTATTCTCTCTGTATTCATCTTCTTTTTTCCCCCTCTCGCGGAGGGGCTTAGGGAAGGTAACTGGTGCAATCAATCCGCTGGCTGGGGATTCCCTCCACCCCCTCCCCGGCTCGTCTGGCTCTCCTGGCTGGGTCTCTTCAGCGTGTATGTGTTTGGGGAAGGGGGTGGGGGGAGGCTGTGTTGTTGTTGTGTTCCTGGCTCTGCTTGCAGCCAGGAGAGAGAGCGAGCGGGCGAGCGAGAGACAGAGCGGAGCGAGCGAGCGAGAGAGAGAGAGGAGCCGCGATCGCGTTTCAGGGGCAGCACATTCCGCAGGAACCGCTGCTGCAGAAACACACACGGGCAGAGAAAGGAGGTCATTGCAAGCAAAGGGGGGAACCTGCATCCGAGGTTAGATTCCCAGGAGTTTATGCGGGGGATAATAGGGAGCATGCGATGGGGTTTGTTTGGCATTGGGTGACAGGCTGCAATTTGCCATAATAACCCCCTTTCCCTCCCATCTCCCAGCGCAGGGGGCTTGTCACTAGGCTGGGTACTTTTTTTCCTTTAGCATCGGAGCTGATGCACGTGTTTGCAGACACTTGCGCTGGGTAAATGCATTGCAATGCTCTGCGTTTTGCAGGGGAGGGGGAGCAGCAGCAGGAGGTGATGGCTGGGTTGGATGGGGTGGGGAGAGGGGGAATGGAGCGGCGGAGGGAAGCAGGGGATGGCTGAGGTTTTTGTGTTGCACGTTCCCACCCTGTCTTTCTGAGGCGGCAATTGTTCCTTCGCAGAACGGGGTGACAGAGAAGTCCCTGGGCTTCGCATGGCGAAACTTGCAGGGACCTGCATGTGGCTGCAGAGCTGGGAGTCATTGTCGTCGTCCCCGTTCCCACCCCCTCTCCCTCCCTCCCTCCCTCCCTCCCTCCCTCGGCGGTGCGGGGTGTGTGTGTGCGCGATAAGCGGCTGCCAGTGCCAGGCACCTTGGGAGGGTAATGCTGGGAGCATGCTGTTCCATCTCGCCCGCCCGGGCCAGTGCCAGGGTCTGAGGCACGCGCGTGATGCTCAATATTTAAGGCTGCTCATTAGTGTGTGTCGCGCGCCCGCCCGCCCTGCCGAGCTGGTTCAGGCGGCCGCCGCCGGTGTCTCGGCAGCGCTCGCGCTCCCGAACAAACTTCGGGAGGGAGCGGGTGGGGCGGCGGCGGGGGGTGGGGAGACCGGGGGGTGCCGGACGGGCGGCAGCGGCAGCCAACGGGAGGGCGGGATTGCGAGAGGTCCCGCCCCCGCTCCCTGCGGACGGCCAATCGCGAGCTCCCGAGGCCCAGCGGCGAGGCGGGCCGGTGGGCGGGGCGCGCGAGTGTGTGGCGGCGGCGGCGGCCAGTGCGAGCCGCTGGCCCCGCCCCCTCCCGCGGGCGGGCGGTGCTGAGCGCGCAGGGAAGGGGCGCGCCGCGTGATTGACAGGCGCCGCCCGCCAATCGGAGCGCCGGGCCGGTTGCCGGGCGGGCCGGGGCCGGTGTGGGCGGGTGACGGACAGCGCCCTCCGGCCCGTGAGCGCGCAGCGGCGTGCGCGGCGCGGGCCAATGGCGGGCGGCGGTGGGCGGGGCGCGGGGTAGGTAAGGTTTTAATGAGCCTCCATTGGGCTGTAATCAGTGTCATGTCGGATTCACGTTAAGTACAACAGGGCGAGACAAAATGGCGGCGTAGGTGCGCCGAGCCGCGCGCGGCGGCAGCGGGGCGGTCGCGGCGGCCGCGGGCAGCTCGGAGCGGGGCAGGGGGCCTGGCGCGGCCCGGCGGCGGGAGCGGCGGAAGAGCCGGCAGCAGGGGGAGCCGCTGCGGCGCCCGGAGGAGGCTCCTCCCCCCGCGGAGGTGAGTGGTACCGGGGGGGTCTCACCTGCCTCCCGCGGGGGACGCGCGGCCGCCGCCCCCGGCCCCGCCCGGCGCCCCGCGGTGCGGGTGCGCTCACGGCCCCGGCCCTGCGCTGCCTTGCCCTGCCCTGCCCGCGGGTCGCCGTGCCCCGCGACACACAGCCCGCGGGCTGGGGGTGCCTGCCTCGGGAATGGCAGATCCCGGAGCAGGGCGGGCAGGGCGCGGAGCCAGCCCCGGCTCGGCCCCTGTCAAATCCAACAATGCCTTGGCCCGAGGCTCTAGGCGTTGCACATCTCCCTGGCTGGGCTAATACTGCAAGAACCTTAAGTAAGTTGGGGAGGGGAGTAGTCCAGCCTGGCAGTGCCACGTTTTGGAAGTGATGTTCACATTGTGTGTTCTTTGCCCGGACCTCACCTCTCGTACTCTGTCACTGAGCACTGAAAATAAGCCTCTCTGACAAGAGCTGACGGATAACCACCCCTGCTGCTGAAAACCACTGTCCCAAGAAAAAATGTTTTCAGTGGAACCCTTTTCCCAGGTGAACTCCTGGCAGTGATTATTACCTTCCCATATTTCCTGCTGTTCTCTAGTACTGTATTTTAAAGTGCTCAGAACTTGCACAGGAGAGAGTGGGAAAGGTGAATTTGGGTGATTTTGCTGGTGTCATATTGTGCTGATGCTGTTTCCTCTGGTGGCGCTTGCTGCTGTCATGTTGTGAAATGATTTTAAGCATATGATCTCAGAGGCTTGTGGGGTATCTCGAGCACAAGCACTTCCATCGTTTCACGTGTGCTGCTCTTCTCTCCACACCTCCAAGTCTTTGGTGTCGTTTTGAAGTTACTGTAGTGTCTACACATCTGTCTTTTTAAAACATATGGATGTGTCGTTGCCCTTTCTTGTTATTATTGGAAACGATGTGTTGTGTAAAGAATAATACAATAGCTGCCTTCATGACCTGAGTAATTTTAAGAGGGATATGCACGATGGGAATCCTTACCAGGATCTGCTTTCTCCCCATCTCTTGCAGGGCCGTGTATTTTGCAATAGCAAAGCAACTATCTTTTTTGTTTTGCATCATTAATTGAGATGGGGGTGGAATACAGAGTTGATTCGCTACAGAATTCTAAGTAATGGCTTGGAGCAAAGAAAAATGGCAAAAATGGAATGCAATGGCAGTCTTCTCTTCTTCCTCCTCCTCTGCTGCAATCCTTATCTGACCCTGATGCTGCAGCAGAGAGCTGGCCTGCTGCTGCTTCTCCTGAGAGTGTGCAGAGCAGGTAGGAGGGAGCAGAATGAGATTGTGCTTCACAGGTCACCAGCAGGTTGCTGTCATCTCCCCCAGCTGCATCCTCTTTCCCCTCTTTCTTTTAGTTTTTGGTTTTTTATAGCTGTATTAACCTCAGTTTTTAAAAGTTTAACCGCATTTACATTTATGGAAGCCAAAGCAAACTTTTCATTAATTAAAAAAAAAAAAAAAACAACCAAAAAAAAACCAAACCAAACTTTAGATTGTATGATGTGATATTTGTGTAGTAACTTTTAGTTTTGGTTCTGGAGAGAAGTGTCGCTTTTTTTGTTGCTTTTTTTTGACTACACAGCTTGTTTTCACAATCTGGATCACCTGGAAGTAATTCCAGGTACTACTTGAGTCTAAAAACCACCTTATTAAAGGATTATAGGATTACTGATGACACCTGAGATTGAAGTGTTCAGTCACTGCCTTCTTTAATTATAATCAGCTGTGCAATAGGTGTGTGCCTTATAAAGGGTATATTTGCATTCATTCTAAATCCCAAGCCGAAATTTTGCAACTTCTTTGTTTTTGTCTGATAATTTATGACCTAGGTTAAAGGGACAAGCCTTGACTAGAGATAGTTTTTCATGTTTTAGAAGTAATGGGTTATACTTCACCCTCTAATGCTTCTGTTCTGCACCTCTTCAGTGGCAGACTTGTTGACAGACTTGGTCAGTAATATAATATTATCAAACGTTTTCAAATGCTTTTATTTTCAAAATAAGATACCATACAGTGTAGAAGCTGAAATATAACCAGTTACATAGGAAGAACTTTGTGACTGTTGCCATAAAACTTGGAAGTTGTCCTGTGCATTTAACAGTATGGAAAATGTATTTTGTGATTGAATGAGTGCTGCTGAGGGCTTGATTAAAAGTTAGTTAATTATAAGGGGAGGAAGGTTAATAAATAGACATGAGTGCCTAAATAGACTCAGTTATAATCACTTCTTTAAAATGGTATTGCCTCAAAATCTGCTTGGGTAGTCATCACGCTTTTTATATTAAATGTTGTATGACCACCTATTTGTACTTTTGGTATAATTGCATTCTAAAGTTAGAAACCTGAATGTAACTCTATATTTCTGAGTGTCCTTTTATGTTGAATGGTGAAAGATTGTTTCTAATACAATTTGTTTTGTCTTTATCTAGTCACTTCACGTGTAAATGTGTGTATTTCTATATTGCCAATCGTGGATCAATCTGTTCTGATTTCTGAAAGATCTCCTTAATTTATAGCTCTAGGATCACTCACCCAAGTTGTTTTGCTGGGGAAGATGTTTGTTGGTAATAGGTTATTCTGATTCTAGGGTGTGGTAGACTTTGGCATAGCAGTCATGGAGGTCAGGGGCTGTCCTTCAAGTTCATGTGTACTCCAAGTGCCAGAGTAAGAGAGGCTCTAAGTTGTGGCAGAAAAATTAAAAACTTGGATTGGATGCACTTTGCATGGTTCCCTAAGGCAGAATGACCTTGGATACTGTTGGAAGGTGTGTATTTAAGATGTCTTGATTTTTTTCCTCCTGAAATACCCTGTCCAGTGCATTGGAAACTCTGTTCCTGCTGATCCACTCTGCTGGTGTTGATTTAGTAGGTGCTAGCATGCAGGAGGTTGTATTACACGTAGGGAGTTTAAAGTAAATAAGTAAAACTGTAGTTCTGAATGTATATGGCTGTGAAATTTCTGCACCAAGCAGTAGACTTTATGTGAAGATATAGCTTTATGCTAACCTTTTGCCACAGTCATTGGCCAATAAAAATTCCTGTAACCCACATGTTATAGCATTTATACTGAAATGTTCATCAGTGTCCAGGAGCTTGGAACAGACCCTGTACTGTGTGTTCTGGAATTTAATGGAAGTGATGTGGTTGCTTGTATGAAATTTAATATAACAGTACTGCAGTAGATGTAAAACTGAGACAAGTATGTCTGACTCAGCAAATGCAGTGTTCAGCATTTAATTAAGTCGTGACTATCTTAAAGAAGACTTACAGTGGAACAGCCTAACTAAATAACTTTAAAAGTATCTTTCTAGGAATCTAGGGCTTTATATGTAGCTACAGAGAACTTCCAAGTCTATAGGAAGAGTGTATGAAATAGTCTAAATATGAGTGAGCCTCCACTATGTATAGGGTTCTGCTTTGGTGTGTTATTGTATTTTCAGTGTCAGATTTGTGAGAGTTTGTAGGATTTATAATACCATGGAAACTCTTTCCTTCCCTATATTTGTCTGCATTTTGTAGCTACAGTGTTATTTTGGAATTATCTGAAAACAGCGAGTATAAACAATTCTGTCAGGGAAAGAATGGCTTTTGCTAGCTGGAGTAAATAAAAAAGGTCTGTTTACAGAACAAGTTATTGTTTGCTTACAGATACTTGAAATACACAGAAGTGTTATCAAATACAGCTTCCATGAGTACGGTCTGGAAGCAAGATACAGGATCCAATCCATGTAGATCAATAATTTCAGTATGTGAGCCAGTTCAGCATTCAGGCCCTGCATTTGCATCAGGAATGAGTCTTTTTCAGTCTGGCAGTCACTTGAATTTCGGTATTTTTAAATCCGAAGTTGTTTAAGCTTTGATCAGATTTGAGAAGCACAGATTCATAAAATGAATTGATTAATATTGACTATTTGGGTATAGAAAAAAATTATATTCACCAGTAACCAGCTGCTCTTTCGTTACTGATGCTATTATGTAGGTATAATAATGTGTGAAACATGAGATGGAATTTATATTTAAAGACATTTTTGAGGGGTATAAGAAGGAAAAGGTATAGGACTAAAAGTATTTATAGTTATGCTCTTTGTCTTCATAGTTGCAGAGGAATCTTTTTAACAAGTTGAAAATAATTTCCATTACTGTATCAGTTCAGGGTTTTTTCCTAGTTATAATTTACTCGAGTTTTTGAACATGATTTAAATGCAGGATGGCTAGAATAAATTAATAAAAAATGAGATCTAGGACTTGTGTAATCATAGATGATTTTGTTATTTGTAGGCTGCTTGCCCTAGCTTTATAAATGTACTTGCACATTAACTAATTTTAAATTTTTTCTGTGAAGCTGGTAAATCTACTTTACAAGATAACCCATACATTGAGAATGAAATTTTTTTCTCTTCTGTTTTTTGTTTTCCTTTGATTTGAAGTAATTATGCAATTCTGTTAATACCTTCAAAAGTTCTCACACTTCATGGCAGAATAAAATAGTACTTCAGATATATTTGTTTATTCATTATGCAACTCCTGTCTAAGTTTAATTTGAGAGACTTTTAAATTGTTTTATTTTTTTCATCTATGTTCCCAGATAGAATAAACTCTTCATCAAGATGTTCTTTCAGGTTTCCTAAATGAGGTTTTGTAGCCACTGAATCTTCTGTTGGAGTCATGTATTCCATAATTAAAAAAAAAAAAAATTGTTAAACTGAGTCAATAAAATATTTTTCAATGTGACCTTTTTATGCATTTTTGTGCTGGCAACCTATTTATGTGAAAATGCCTCCTGTTACTTTGTTTTCATTTCCGTTCCTAAGGGTTTGTATCAAAAATTCCTCTGTGCTGCACGCCTTAAAATGAGAAGTGCTTTTGTGATGCCTTTGGGTTTTGTAGGGTACCTAAATATTAATAAAGGATGTAATACTTGTAACTTGGCTCTGATATTTTTGGTTTCGGTTTTTGAGTTGTGTAATCAACATGGCAGGACACTTAGGGTACTGTAAGAATTGGCAGTGGTTAATAATTTATCTTTCATTGCTTGGGGTTTGGTTTTCTGTTGCATGTATAATCCATGCAGAAATGATTTGTAGGCAGTTTGTTTTAGAGAGTGTTTTCAGATCCCTGACTGAATGGAAATTGTCCAACAAGTCAGTAGTAGGTTAAGTGTTGGGGTGGTGGAATTTAGGAAAACTAAATCCACTGACTGTTATGAGAAGCAGAAGGCTTTTATGGTGACTTGTTTGGTGTGGAGTGGGAACTGACAAATGTTTCACATAATATTGTAAAGATTTTTCTGTACTAAAGCAGCCATTCTATGAATGCACATCTGAATGTGTTTTTAATTTTTAATACTTCAGTATTAACTGTGTTCTCTCCCTGCCTCTTGTTTTTTCTTTCCAAAGGTTGCAGCAAACTTTCTTTTAAGGACTTACCAGTGTCATCACCGATGAACCCCGTCTACGTTTCGGTAACAGTAACATAATTGGAAAGTTTCAGTCAGCAGGTATTTCTCTGCTTTTTCTGACTCCTCAGGGTGGATATTTTTGACATGCCTCCAAGCAGTGTGTGGAATCCTTCCATTTGTGTTTGAGGTGTGAACAACCTCTGAAAGATCTGCTAAAAGGATAAGGAGGAACCTCTATGGGTAACTCTTGGCTGGAAACAATTACTGGTCAACCATGGTAAAACTTGCCAACCCTCTTTATACGGAGTGGATTCTGGAAGCTATACAAAAAGTTAAAAAGCAAAAGCAGAGGCCTTCTGAAGAGAGAATATGTCACGCTGTTTGTGCTTCCCATGGATTAGATAAGAAGACTGTTTCAGAACAGTTGGAACTTAGTGTTCAAGATGGTTCTATTCTTAAAGTCACTAACAAAGGTCTTGCATCCTACAAGGACCCAGATAATCCTGGACGGTTTTCATGCGTTAAACCCGGCACTATTCCTAAATCTGTTAAGGGATCTAGAGGAGCTTGTAATGAGCTTCGTAATGTGGATTGGAATAAACTCTTGAGAAGAGCAATTGAAGGGCTTCAAGAACCTAATGGCTCCTCCCTGAAAAACATAGAGAAGTATTTGAGAAGTCAAAATGACCTAGCAAGCATTTTCAACAATCCTGCCTTTCAGCAGAGGTTGCGGCTGGGGGCCAAACGTGCTGTGAACAATGGGAGGTTACTGAAGGATGGTCCTCAGTATAGAGTGAATTATGGCAGTTTGGAAAGCAAAGGAGCTCCAAAGTACTCCAGCACCTTCCCAGCTTCCCTTCCACCTGTCAGCCTATTACCCCATGAAAAAGACCAGGTAAGTCTGAAAAATGAGAGCTAATGTAGTAATGAAAAACTATTCTTGTTATCCTTTGTTTATTTATCTAATACAAAAGTAATGATTGTTCTCTTGCTTTATTTGCCCGTTTAAATGTGGGTGGGGATGCATGTCCAAGATTTATGCCGAAGCAGTTCTGGTAATTGAGTTTTACTTGCCTCTCTGTGTCCTGCCGTTCTGCATTGGGATGGCTTGCTTTGAGAATTTTCAGTAGATGAACAGAGCAGCAGGGAAGAGTACAGCTGTATGCTCTGTTGTAGGTGTGACATCTGAGTCTGTCTTGCCTGACAGACTGGTGTAGCTGAAATCTGCAGTGTGATTTGATTGTGGCCTTTTACCTTCATTTTCTGTCAGGATACACTGATTTTCTGAGATGCCACTGATAGGACTTGTGATGCTTAAGACAGTTAGAGTTATTATTTTTTAATGATACTTATATGTAGATAGTGAGCTTTAAAATGTGAGTTAATAGAAAATGGAATTAATGTAAATAATCTAGGAACAGAAGCAAATGTGTTAGAATGACAATTTGAGCTAAACTGCGGGATCCTCCTTCTGTTTTACTTCTGTTGCCCTCCCTACACGGGTTTATTTTTGCTATTACTTGAGTCTTGTTTTGAAGTTAATTGTTCACAGGGTTTCAGCCTTGAGGGAGAAAGAGCTATCAATTAGTTTTTTGTTTATGAAAGGCTAGTGTCAAAGACATGTCTGCAGGCATTCTTTGATCATTTCCCATTTAGTACGGTGAAGTGTGTTTGGAATTTTCAGTGTACTTGGGGGGAAAGAAAGTTACTTGTCGTTGTCGAAGTGCTTACTTAAAATATTTGGGGTTCTTGGTTTGTTTTCATTTTTTGTTTTCCTCTTCTGGCTGGTCAAGTTTGGCAGTTGTTTTAGACATGGAATAGTCCAGACAGCTTTGCTATTGTAGAGGTGCCACCAGTGTCTCCTAGAAGCTGCATGATGGTTTTCAGTGGTCTTTTTCCTTTGATGGTGAGATGCTGGAGGGTGCAGATGCAGAGTAGAAAATGCTTGTGTTGGAATTTTTTAGTGAGGTCTTCAGAAACTTTTGTTTGGGAAACTGTCAGAGGTGAGTAGTTGTAGCTTTATTTTTGTGGGCTTCTCTAAATGTCTGTTAAATATGATTGCATTTATATATGGAAATCTATTTCTGTCAAATTGGACTTCTTGGGTGTTTGAGGGACGCATGGAGCTTCATGCTCTGTAATCAGAGCGGAAATTCAAAAGTGCTGCATACTGTGCAATTACTGCTGTAGCTGTACACTATAAACATTTAATTACTTGTAGTGATAAAGCCGTCTGTTTAAGTACTTTGAGTTTCTACTGTAATTCTAATACTGTAATGATACGAAAAATTTGAGGACTGGAGTACTGAGCAACCCAAGTAACATGAATTTTGTAAAAACAAAAATCTCCCATGTTAGGCTACCTACTGGGACTGGCAGCCTTTGCAAGGAATGTTAGTTGGGTCATGGTGCTGAAAAAGCCATTACTGCCATACTAAAATACTGGTATAAGGATAAATCTGTCTTCTAGAAGTTAGCCAAACAAATCTGTTCTCTAGCAAGTGCTTTGGCAAGAAATAAGCTTTCATTTGGGTGCCTCAAAATTAGCAGTGTGACTTGCGTGTTTAAAAACTGGCATACGGTTTTTCCTGACAAAAATAGTTTTGATGTGAAGTTGGTGAATCAGTAGTTCCATGTTAGTGTAGTTTACCACTTAGTTGTGCTAAGTTACTGAGATTACTGAGCAAATATGTAGAGACTTGTTTTAAATATGGGATTTTTACTGTTCTTCACTGTGTGTGGCTTTCAATACTTCAGGGACAGTTCTGAAAGTAAGTGTACATAAGTTGTCCCTGTTACTGTTATTTCATTTGAAATTGATGTTAATTTGTGTATAAGCCTGATGACATTGCAAGAAAACTGTTAGGCTATTTTTATTGGAAGCATTTAAGTGACAGTATGGGGCATGTCAAGATTATTTATTGAAATTAATACAATAAATGTATCCAACTGGCATCTCTTGGGAATGGCTAATGTTTGACGAGATGGTGTATTTTAAAGTTTCTTTGGCTCTTTCTATAGCTGGCATAAGTAAGAGATGATTTTTGTTGGGGCGGCTAATTTTGTATATTTGGGGTTTTTATTTTCAAATACTAGAGGTGATGTTCTAGTATGTCTTTTGATGACTTTTCTGGAGGAGAAGAACAAATGGAGGCATGCACGGAGATCTATTTTGATGACTGTGGAAGTTTGAGTAATTTTGATTATTTTTCTTTCTTTAATGCATAATTAACATCTCATCAGGATGAGACAGAAGATTGGGTCCATTAGAAGTGCTTTAGAGCTCTCTTTGTCAGTCACGCTCATAGTACCAAATGCAGACTGTGAACCTTTCTTCCTGAGTGAGTGAAAGGTGATCAGAGGAGGTACAGTATGGCCTGTGTGAAGCAAGGTGGTTGTGTTGTGTGTGGGCCTCTGTTGGGGTGTTTTTGGTTGTTTGGTTTTGGGATTTCTGTTTTTGTTTGCTTGCTTCAATCACCTACCCAAAGCATCTGAGTATGTAGTGCACTGAGAAGATAAATACTGTTGAAATGCAGTGTCACTGAATTTAGTTTTGCAGACTTGGAGCCTTGACTGTGTGACAGGAGTGTTGAGTGGTTTGCATTCTTTGAAATACTTGGAGCAGGGAGCTGGAAGTGCTAAACATTTGTCTTAGTGGTGATGATATGGAGCTGCTTTTCTCGTCCCTATTAACTGGGTGATCCAATTCAACTAGATATAATTCTCTTGTTTCATTAAATTTAGAAAAAGCTGCAGTTACTTACAGCAGTACAGTGGCCATGTTTCCTCCTGTTGTCCATAGGCCTGGAAGAAGGATAAAAATGGTGTTTCAAGTGTTATCCTGACTCTTCTGGATTTGGGCAAAATTCTATCAACTCTTGAGTTGCAGCAAGAGGAAACATGCAGTGCAGCTGTTTAACTCTTCCCTTACTCGATCCCTTTGCATTCCTTAGTGTGTGTGGAGGGTTGCTTTTCCATCTGGGAATGAAGAGATAGATACAAGTACAAGGTTCATGGAAAGACAGATCTTTTTGGAAGGTCAGTAGCTTTTGACAGCTATATGGTGTCTAGGTGGTATATTGTAAGTAGTATATATGTATATACTGTATGAGTAGTATATATTCTATAAAGGACTTTTTAATTTTCTGAAGTATTCTGATGGTTACATTGAGGTCAGTGCTCACTTGATGTGTCTAGACAGGTAACTTGAATTAATGCACTTGAAAAGATGCCTGATTTAGTGTTAACTGGGTGTGTGAAGGACACCATCCAGCCAGAGGTGGAGCTGCCTTAAGAGTGAAGGAAGGTGCTGAAAGCCATGATATCTTTAAGGATGAAGACTTAGTGTCTTTTTTATGTCCTGAAAAATCCCCAGAAAAAATCTTCCTCAAATAAAGAAACAAAAAAGCCCAAAAAACCACGCACACACGAAAGCAGAAAAATAATTCATTTTGTTATGCAGCAGTTTGATCTCATGCACTTCACTATGTTGCAGTGCATATTTAAACAATTTAACTGCTCTTATGTGCTCTTCCTTATGCTCAAGAGCATCTTGCATAGATACCCTCCCTTTTGCTTCACACCTTTTCTCACCAGGCATTTTCTGAAAAGGGCTGTATGAATATGTTAACCAGAAAATGCAGTGTAAAAACTGGTTACATAGCAGGGAAGGGTGTGAAGAGAGGAAAATTGAGTGATACTTAGCTTTTCAATAAGCTTTTGAAGCATTAAAATGCGCTTCTGGAAATGCAGCAAAGCGGTATTTAAAACTTATGGTTAGTTTTAAGAAGGTTGTTTAATTTATCTTTAGTGGTATCAGTTGTAGAATAGCAATATTGCTGATGTTTTCCCTGTTTTCCTTGTGACTTGGACAAGCACTAGAAAGGTTCTGCAGTTTGGGAGCTGCATGAAACCTAGTAAGTCTTGGGAGTTAGCCATCTCCCGAGCACAAGTGCTGGGTGACTATAAACTCAAACAGATATCTGTAGGCTGCTGGCAGCTCTTTATTTGCTTATTTTTAGACATAATTTAAAAGGATAAATCAGCTTTTAAGGGTGAAGAGGGAGTGGCCATTGTACCATTACCAGAGGACTGTGGGAATGCATAGTGTATCTCAGCAATTTCATCTTTGCTATCTTCAGAATAATTAGTACTTAAACTTCAAAGTTGTTCAAATGGAGGTGGCTTGATGTTGGTTTTCCTCCATGCTCTCTTGAACAGCTCAGCAACTGTGATTTTCATCTGCTTCTTGGCATGAAAAAATTTACTAATCCCTCTTTCACTTTCAGTTTGTCTTTCTAAGCTGACTTTCATGCAAAACCGAACTTGTTTTATTAATTTTTCTTACCCTGAACTCCCATCTAATTTTGTTTTCGCTGGCCTACGTACATTTAGCTTTTCAAAATGTAACTTGGCATGGGTTGAATTTCAGTTTTCTGGTATGTAGCTTGTGCCAGTGCAGACACTGGGTGTTCCTCCTTCTGTCTTTCAGGCAAAGGGCCAATCTATAGCGAATTGCTTTTTTGGCATTCAGGCTCCTCCTTGCTCAGTTTTTAAGCTTCCTGCCTTCCTGTGGGTAGGCAGCAAGACAGCGTTGGTTGAGATTTCTTGTTGCCTCTCTCCTCTAGACTTTCCACTGTGTAGAAACAGAAAAGGGAGGCAGAAAGGAATGCACTATGTTTCTTGCCAATTTACACATAAGGGGATATTCATAATGCTGAACTTTGGGAGCTGCCTTTATGTGGTGTCTGAACACCAAAATACAGTGATGGAGAAGTTTCTAGAGTATCTGCAGTGCTACAATTGAAGAGCCTATACACAGGGAAAGAGAAATCTAGGTTTGAACTTTCAGTCCATAAAATACTGTTGTCCTCAGATGCAACCTTTATTTCTCCCCTCATAACATCTTCGTGGTGACAAAGTACTGAGGAATGTTGGCATTACTTGGCAAACATTAAGTCTCTTGTTTGTGCTTCTCATTATTTCAATTTACAAGTTATCTTTTTTTCTTGGACGGGTGGCCTGCACCTTAACTGTGTGTAGATCTGGTCTTGGAATCTTCTGGGATGATTGCTAGGTTCTGTTCTTGTGTTTTAGGGTGTTTACGTTTTGGGTTTAGATTTTTTTTTTTTTTTGCGGGTTTTGTTTATATGTGGTGGTTTTAGGTTTTGGGGTTTTTTTTTCTATCCGTATAGCTTCTGAAATGCTAAAAGTACCGACTCTTTGCATGAGCCAAGAGAACACTTTGAAATGGATCCTATTAATACCTGAGATACTGGAGCTTACCAGAAACTGAAGTGGAAAACTCTTATCCCATATTGTGGAGAAGCAACTCATACCACTGCATAGATGGGTATATCTGGCTTTGGGGGCTTATTTTTTTGTTTCACAATTTGGCACATTTGGACCAACCCAAGAAAAATATTTTTAAAAGTTTTCTTGAATTGTGTGGTGGGAAGTAAGTCAAATACTGCTATTTCCTGAGTTAGATTGGTCTATTCCTTTGTAAGGCAGGATAGAGGTTAATTTTCAATTTCTGATGTGAATTAGTTTCTGCAAATAGGATCATATTTGCAGTAGCCTATAGATCTGTGAGGGAAGACCCTACTCATCCTTTTTCCCCCCAAGCTGGCTATTCTGAACCTAGTTCTGCATGATGTGCACATGGTTCTTGTTTACTGCAAGGAGTGATTCCAAACCTTATACTGCAAGCTCTTTAATCCTAAGGCTTGCTAAAATTTGTTTCTTTCAGTTGTTTCCCTTCAAAATTAATTGGTGTGGTGTTCTGTAATGAGTCCTTTATTAAAACTGACAGCAGTGAGTTAAAGAAATCCTATGTAGTTCCAGCAATTCTCTTGGTGTTTATTCATCTATGCTATTTTCTGTGAACTGCTCTGTCTTAACTGGGAGTGACACTGGATTCCTGAACTATGGTTAGAGGTTTTACTCTTTGCATTTTTCCTCCCAGACTAATTTTTCTTCAGCTACTTAATGTGTGGATAACTGCTTCATCAAGATAGCCTTCTGGTATTTCTGTTTTAGAAGCAGCCTTAGATAGAAGGGGAGCTATCTAGCATATTTTCTCAGTGCTATTTCCTTATCTGTTCGAAGTGTCTTTGCTCTTCAGTGTTCAATAATAGCAATGGTCTTGACTCTTGGGTATTTTTGCCATGTCAGTTGAAATGTGATAGCAATTCCATATTGCTGCTTATTGTTGCAGGGACTTTATTGTAAAATGTGATGAAAAATTTTGATAACTTGCAGTTGAAGTTGTCTGCTATTTTTGACATGTTATTTTTTTTGTCAAGAAAGATAACAGGTATTGATTAACTGCTAATTAAATGCAGTTTTCCAATTTGGTAGTTGGTAAAAGACTCTCACTTTTGAAAGAATTTCAAGCTAGCATTAAGAAAAGACTCAACTGGTAAAATCTCCAAAATTTTCTTTACAACTTTGAATCCATTTATGCCCCTGTTAGCAACTTGGTTCTCTGTGTTCAGGACTATATTTGCCTGGGTATAAGGACAGACCCATAATCTGAGGGCCCGTTTCCATCAGGCCACTAGGACTTTATGGAAGCAAGTGGGTGGAGTGCTGCTGTGTACTGAGCAACAGTGTTAGGGCTCAGGTGATGGCTGTAAATTTTGAACATGATGGCATGTCAAATGTCAGATCAGGCACCACTTAGCTGACAGATCACTGCTGTCCTTTGTGGTTACCTGTTAAGGGCCAAACCAACTTTTAAGCTGGTGTGATTTCCTTCAGTTGCAAAATTACTTGTATTTATTGTTCTTTTTCCCAATCTGCTTGTATCCCTCTTTGAGGGAAATTATTACTGGTGTCACATGGATTTTTCTGTGAGTGTTTTTCCTCTCCAGGTTCTTTGTGAAGAGCTTAAAGTTTTGAATTTGCAGGCAAAGCCAGCCTTCTTGAAATGAATGGGTGTAACCTGTTACAGGGATGCCTGTGCAGGCAACTCCAGGGCTGCTGCACTCAGATCCCAGGTTTGTGTGGATTATTGTGACTCCAGGTTGTGCTGTAGATAAAGATGTTACACAAGGAAAAATCCCATGTGGCAAGGGAAACTGCGGGCTTGTAAATGGTCTACTCTTATGCCTTGTCACTGAAGTGCTAGCTACATATGTGCAGGAATTTCTGCTTTGTCAAGTTTTTTGGATCTAGAGGGGCAGAGTCCCATTTTTCTCCCCCCATGGTTGTGGTGGTACAGTCCAGCAGTTAGCAATTAATGCAGTTCTAGGTGGTGTAGGCTTGAGACTTCTGGTTTTAATTACAAGCAGGACTCTGGGTCAGGAAAAAAGCTGTGTATGATCTCAGCAGAGGTGTCTGGTAGGCATGGCTGATGTTTCCTCAGCTCTGAATAGAAGCACAACTAGCTTAAGCTCTGGTGAATTTGCCACATGTTCTCCAGGAGTTAATTTCATCACTGGTGGTATTTTGAAGCTGGCTTTAATTTCACATCTGTTTTTTCCAAAATGGTGCAGATGAGCGACTGTACTTTTAAGAACTAATTTTTATGTAATGTCTATGTATCCGTGGCAACACTAACCAGCAGTGTTTGTATTTGGCTCAATACAAGACAAATGTCAGTGGCACCTGTGTTTCAGATATGGAGTACAGGCAGTTCTTAACTGCTGAATAAGTAGAATCATAGAATTATTTAGGGTGGAAAAGATACTCAAAGATCAGCGAGTCCAACTGTTAACCTAGCACTGCCATGTTCACCATTAAGCCATGTTCCTTAGGGCTGCATCTCTATGTTTTGTGAATGCTTTCAGGGATAGTGATTCCAGCACTTCCCTAGGCAGCAGGAAGTACTTACACGGAGCAGTTGAAAGGAGTACAAGTCAAGATAAAATTGCCATAGATGTGTGGGACTGTTGTGTTGAAGCACCTCTTTCAGAAATACATATTGGGTGATTATAGTGAAGATGGAGACTGCTATTTTTTCAGATGGCAAAATAATGAGAGGTAACTGGTATAAGTTGCATCAAGGGAAATTGCAGGTGGATGAAGGAAAAAATCCTTTAAAATGAGGATGGAGAGACATGGAACAGGGACTCAGAGTGACTGCAGAATCTGCATCCTCAGAGCTGGACTAGGCAATGTCCTGAGCAACCTGATTGGTAGAAACGTGAGTAATAACTAACCTGTAAGTAGTGTGGGATTCTTTAAAATTCTTAGCGTTAGTGGATAATGAGCAGTAGTTAGAAAAGACATTATACAAAAATATAGTTAAATGAGTGATGAAAAAGTCAGTGTTTGAGCCTGAAAAGATTCTTAAGACCAAAGTAAGCTCTGTTATGATCACTGAACTTAAATAGTAGCTAGTTAACAAGTTCGATGCTTATGAAAGCTGCTGTATCACTCCCTTCTATTCCAAATTTAAGATATTCAGCTTTCACTTCCTACTTTCTGTTTTTTTTCTCTTGACCTCTGAATGCTAGTATGCCTGCTGTAGGAGTCAGTTTAACAAGAATCTGTTAATGGTAGAGGAAGAGGACAGTGCATTGGCTTCTGCAAGTATTTGGTTATCAGTCAGTTTATAAATATTATCATAGAGGTTAATGTAATAAACAATGGGGTTATACATAAACATGGTATTTTCTGATCTGAATAATTTTGCTCTGCCTTGAACTGTCTAGCTCTCTTCTTTCCTCTTTATCCAGTTGTAAAAACTGAACGTCACAAAAACCTTACTAATGCTGTTTTGCAAATATTAATCTACTTTAATATTGAAAGACTGTATGGTAAACCCAGTGTATTTATTTTTATATGTTTGGCATGCCGATTCTGCTGATCTAGCAAAGCAGGCTTTTGGATGTTACAGATGTTTTCTGAGGGTCTGAAATTTACAGATGAATTAGTCAAGAGATGACTCAAACCACATGCAGGGTGGGTTCTCAAGGTAGCAGCACATGCTGAGTGCCTGTAGCATGGTCTGTTCCTGTGCTTGTACCTGTATGTTTTACCTACGTTCAGAAATACTGCAGCTCATGCTCTCTTGGAAGCCAGGGATTTGCTCTGTGGCTTATTCAAAGAATTGCTCTTGTTGAGTCACTTGACATGCTTGTCTGCCATACACTTAAGGAAATTATTGGTACTTGTTCAATAAGTTCTGTGCTTTGCCATTTGGAGTTTTTGTGACAAGGGGCAGTTGTTTTTACTTTATGAATCTGTGCACTGTGTTTAAAACCCAGTGACTAGCTGGCTCTTCTTGCAGGTGTGTTTTCAGTCTTTCAGTGGGGAGTTGCAAGATCTGAACGTGAGATGAGTGGCAGGAGTCTTTTATTTGGAATAATAAACCACCTCAGGAATCTTCCTCTGTGTTCCCCGTTTCCTATACTGCTCTGAATTCAGGATGATACCTCAATTCTGACTGTGAATTCAAGTAAATAAGTGTGGCTTTATTTAGCCTAGGATTGACAGATTCTGTTTTATGTCTTCTGGAAGATACTAGTGATGGAAGAAAGCAAAAAACTGCTCATTATATGCTAACATGAACCAGAATCGGAATGATTTATATTGTTTCTTTCTTAATATTGTCTTTGGATGTATTTTGAAGAGACTTCTGTATGACTTGTTTTCTAGAGAAGAGCTTGTAATGTAGCTGAGAAGAAGCTTTTTCCATTTTCTGATCTCCGTCTGGTGCTAAAATTTTAATTTGCTTGATGTTTTACTAATGCAAATGAGTTTTGCTAAAACAAGTGTATTTCTAATTTTATCAGAGGTTTTGTATTGAGTTTACTTGTAAAGATTAATGCTTTAAAATTTCCTATTTGCTCCCATGTAGCAGGAAAGGGAGTCATAGAATAGTTTTAGTAGCTAAGTGGTATTAGCATTGAATCTCTTATTTTGCTTTTCCTGCAAAAGATATTTATCTTTGTTTTGGTGGACTTGTCTTAGCTTTCAGTTTCTGACAGCAACTTTAATAGCAAATTCCTTCCTTTCCCCACAACGCATACATGTTTACTTCACTGTTACTGATACTGTGAGACCAGCAGCTTTAAATAAAGTTAGCTTTTGTCTTTTATGGGCACAGCTAGAATGACTCCCATTGTTACTGCTTTCTTAGGGCATGACAACTTGACTTTTTCTTCTTTAAGATATGTATCTAATAAATTTTACCAATTAGAATATAGACATGTGTTTGGAGATGAGCAGTAATCAAAATCACTTATGAAGAAATTGTTGGCTCGTGATACATCTAAAATATTTTTGGAAGTTCAGCTTCTTTTTGCTGTTGCTAAGAGATAAATTTTCATTGACATGAGTGATGTGAGGACATGTCAGCATGCTACCAGTTGTTTTATAGGCAGCCAGCCCTGCCGCCTTGCAGATGGTTGCAAAACTCTTGGTAGAGGGTAAATGTGTGCTGATTATCTCATTGAATTAAGGTAACCTTTTGTCGTTCATTGAATTCTGCAGAGCAGGCACTGAGCAGCTGCTCCACTGTTGAATTCTGGATTTAGTGAATGCAAAGATTATGCTAAAGGGTGTTCAGTCCTGTTCCAGGTACTGAGCATTGGACTGCTGTAAGAATTTATTTGATACTACCTTTAAAGTGTTGGTATCTTGCTGGATTGTTAACTGTGTTCAACATTTTAACTAAACTGAATTTTCCAACTTTGTCACCACAGGCTTATTGATCTTTTGAAACTTTGAAAGCTCTGCCTTTCTTCAAGTGGTGCCAAGGGAAGACTCTTATTTCTGCCTGATTAGACTTGCCTCAAATATAGTTTAAGCAATCTGATGATTATCAAGTTCATAAATACATTTATTTTGCATTACATTTATGAGTGTACACCTAATCTATGGGAGTATATTTAAAGGTCATATTTCACTATCATGTTAAAGCTTCCATGTAGACTTGTTTTCCCCATCCTTTACAAAATAAATTAGTACACAGAATTTTATTAAGGACTGTTCTCAAGAATTGAAGTATTTAGTTTCTAGAATGATTTTGGAAAGGGATTGGGGAAAGAATTGTAACATCCTCCAAACCAAGTTTAAAGTACTTGGATTGTAGAAAACATTTCTAGATTGTTTACACAGTTTTTCATTAAACAGTTGAGGTCTTCATATCAGTATATCTTTGTCCAAGAAAATTGTTTTGTAAGGATCCAAAAGTGAGTTGTTCTGAGAAGATTTCAATTGCTTCAGAAATTCAGTGGGTAAAATAGAAATGGAATAAGGTATTGTATGTCAGCTATACATAAAGGGGTATGCTTGTGTACCTTGCGGTATAGGAGGGGTAATAGACGCTTCTTCATACAGTGTTTAAGGGTTGGTCTCTTATGCATGTTACAGAAAAATGTTTTTCAGATCCAGTTTCGGTTCATCTTCCCTACCCTAAGTATAACTTTGACTTCATTCCTGAAAGCTTTGGGGGTTAATTTATTCTGTCAAGTATATAATATTTTACAGGGTGCACACATACACTGACTAGACTTCTGCCAATAAACAGTTGACCATTTTCCATGCAGTTTCAGGAAGTGTTGTTGGGCTGTTTCTGTAGACACTGTGCTGTTCAAAAACTGGAAATTTAATGCTAGGATTATAATGAAAAAGCTGATTGAAAATCAGTATTTGGGGTATAGAATTTAGAAATGGATCTATGTTAAATGAGTTTTGTAAAATAAAGCTGTAACACAATTGGATATGATATTCTCAAACCCAGGAACTGAAGTGTTTTTTCTGCTGTTGAAATACCACAGTCAAATGATACATCTTTGAAATTATGCAAAAAGGAAGCAACTTCATATTTGTTTCATTACTCCCAATATTTTTTTGCCCTAATAAGCAAATTGTTTTCCATTTCTGAAGTCAGTGCTAAAACAATTAGTGAAATATGTTCCATCATAAATGTTCAAAATAGCTTCTCACACTGAAGAAATTGCTCTTCTCTTGTACCTGGTGTGATTTTTGTGGATTTTTCTTCCTTTGCCTACTAGTTTACTGAAATGCTGACGTCTAACTCCAGTACGTTTCCAAAAATTCTTCTCTACCTCTGCTTTGTATCAAACAGGTTTCTTTAGTGGTCTGGTTTGTGTTTTGAAAGTTAATTATATAAAAATCTGAGATATTGTCATAGCTTTAAAGAATGGTCTGCTTAGCATCTCTAAGATTGCCTCGTGTTAAAACTAACTATTGCATAATATTATATATGAAAATTAAATCTTTAATCTCTTAGCAACGTTCCCTAGAATATATTGTTTGACTAAGGTAAACTGGTATTAATTCCTTCTTCAGGCAAAGCAGACCAAGATAGAACAGCTCCTACAGTGATATCTCTCACTTGTGAGGGACTGTGGCCTCACTGGAGATAAGGATGAAGATAAGGCAGGTTGCATGATGACTTCAAAAGTACAGCTTCCAGTATCAGAGTTGGAAATGGCAGCTTCTGACACAGCCTGGGTTACAGCACTGCTGTTACAATCTACCCAAAATGGCACGGAAAAGCCTTGTGCATATTTTTTACAACCTGGAAAATTACTTAGTTATGTGATCTAGCGGTCCCCTTCACCTCTGATCTTTTTAAGGCCTGTAATAAAGGGTGCTTGCTTTTGGATAACTTTTCAGTAAAATATTGCAAAATGCTACAGTTGGACAAAAAACTCTTGAGTTTGTAATTTTAAATTTAAACTATTTTCTTGGAAGGAGTTTCACTGGGAGGAGGTACCACAGGGAATATTCCATTTTACCATATATCACTCTTCATTGAAAATGAGCTGTTAGACTATAAAGCCAGTAAGGGAGTAATTAAATTCTTAATTGGGGCTGATATTAGCAGAGGTACAATGACAAGTGCTTTGATACAAACAAAACAGCAACAGGGAAGCATCTTAGAGCTGCCTTTCAAACTAAGACAGCAGCTCTTGCTTGTTAAGAGCTCTGTGAAGTTGGATTTCTTCTCCTATACTCTGTTGATATCCTGACTTTTATATATAAGTAAAATGCCACTTTTCCTAAGAGATTTTAACATAATGCTACAAGAAAGTAATCTTTATATTTTATTTGCAGTTTTAGTGCATTTGGATGCACATGCCAGTAAATAATTAGTCTACAAAAGTTTTTTCTTAGTACATCTATTAAATTCCCTCACAACTCTATTTGATACAGCTTATGCCATCGACACTTGTTCTTGCTGTGGTTAGTACCACAAAAGAGAAGTTTGGTATTTATGCTCTATGCTTGTTTTTTTTTTGTTTCTTAGGTGTGCATTTTCAGACTTGTCCAAGAGTAGCATAATCTAGAGTAGGTAACTCATTTAGTGAAAACAATAGAAAAACACAGAGGAGTTTTAGTTTGACTTTTTTTAAAAGTAGTTTTTAAAAATATATATTTTATGCCAATTTAGCAGAAGTACATTGAAGGAATTTTTTGTGAATGATGTTAGTTGTTTAGCTTCAACAGTTTACAGCTTGAATGAAAAGCTATAGTCAAATACTTCCTTAGCAGCATCCATGGAGGATACTGGCAAGTGTCCCGTTATGAAAGTAAGAGGCAGTAATGTATAATCTGTGTAAAACCTGTTCACATGACTTACAATTTAGCTACACCCTCTGGGTTGATTTGTCCAAATTACCAATTTGTATTTAGACTGTACTTCCTAGGTGATACCAATATCAGTAAAAATTGTATATTGTGGGCTTTTTTGTTAGTTTTGTTTTGCTTTGAGTGCTTCTCAAGAGTGTTAATTAGGAAGTCACTAATACAAATATCTCGAGATGGAAGAGGCCTAAATATTGTGTCAAAATGGACAGATTTAATTCTTCTAAACTTATAGCTACTTCAGAGACTTGAAGCTGAGCAGTGATTCTTTGTACAGCTGTGTCTGAACTTTTCCCAGGAGGGAACCTTAACTGATAAGATCTTAACACAGGTTTTGTGGTTTGACTGCTCATAATTAGGGGAAGGAAAAAGCCAACTATAATTTGAGTTTGCTATTGTGGTATAGGACACAGTATAGTTCATACTGTTTCCTGTCATGTAATAATCTCTATTAGGTTCTTTTGCACAGTTTAATATTTTTTTTAGTTATCCTACAATAATGTTGGACTGTTGATCTGCCAAAGGAGTAAAAAAATGCTTTCTTTTTCACCTGTTTCACTGGCTCTACCTTTTCCTACCCACTTACCTGCCTTCCACCATCAGTTCACACAGCTTAAAAAAATAGCTGGTTTGAAGCCTTTACTACATGTATGTATTTTTTGACTGATGCAAAATTGAGTGGAAAATACTGGTTTAATGTGCTGTTTATTTCCAAAGTCTAAAGTCAGGACTCAGCAGTCCCTTCCCATGGTTTTTTATGCTTCAGGATCTGCACTGCTAGGATAGTAGCACAGGTGAAGCTTGAGAATAGGTCTATCTAGTGTGTTAGCTCAAGAGCTCAGGCTTTTATAGCTGGATTAAAATAATCTTTCTTTGGTCGTGACTTGTAACACTGGATTAAATTCTGACTAAGTTAAATAGATAATCCATTAGAGTAGAATCAAAAGACCAAGTAAATGCAGTGAAGACAGTTTCTTAAGAGCTTAATTATTCTGACTTGAGAGAAGATTCTGTCTTGAGAGGTATGATGCAGATTTTCTGAAGATGGAAAGGTTCTTACCTAGATTACAGGCAAGAGCTGTTCTGCAAACAAATAATGATGGAGTTTTGTTAATAGCACATTATCTGGAATTGAGTAGCCTCATTTATGCTGCAGAAGCACTTCTGTAGTAGTGTAGTTTTCTTCTGTCTAATGTCTGAAATGTACCTGATTTAAGAAGATCCTGGCTCTCCTCCATGATACAACAAGTTGAAAAGTAACCTTTCGGAATGGGAGACCATACTGTTATCCTCAGCTTTATCAGTATGTGAACTTAGCTAATGTAGGTTCTTAACTAACTTGGAATTAATTTTGTGGTCACTGATTACGGGACTCCAAAGACTAGCCTCACTAGCTGCCTGACTCATGTTTAAAGATGACATTTCTCTTGAGGTTAGTTTGTTTGATTTTTTTTTTTTTTTTTTTTTTTTTTTTTGTCTTGAACACAAATATTCAAATCTTTTTAATGGAGTGCTACAAACTTCCTGTTTTTTGCCCAACATTCCACCATGGAGGTCACCTTCTTCCTCATTAGAGCATATTGAAATTGTAACTCCGTATGTTTAAAGTATTGTTCTTTCATTGTAAGGATTTGCTGCAGGTTTGCTTTTGTATTGTAGCAGATTAATGCAAATATGTCATCATTGGTACACTGATAAATGACAAAATAGTTTAAATGATAAAATATTGGGCTTGAAAGAAGATGTGTTGTGCAGCTCAGTTGTACTGCTATGCTGTTGTATCTTGCAGACATCCTGTAGAAAGGGGTGAGGTGTTTGCCTTGATCTTGTTTTCCTGAATTTGGTCAGTACACATTTTCATGTGCAAGGTTTATAGTGACCTAAATTATTTGCATTCTTTTGTAGGTTGAAAACCTGAAGTATCTTTAATGGTGTAAAACAGGAATGCCAAATCAAAACTTAAATTATGTACAGGTTTGGAGTTGGAATCTTGCCTATTTCTCTTTCTTTTCTCTTTCCCCATGGGATCCTATGGCTTCAGTGGAAAAAATGCTTCAGACAGTGCAACCACAGCAGCAGATGCCCAAGACGGCTTTCCAAATGTCATCAGTACTGGTGGGCATCTACCTGTGCAGCATCTGGAGACATTTGGCTGGTGTATTATCCTTGATGAAATACATTCACTCTGGAGGAAAATGGCCTGAGTGCTAACAGGTTTTTCTGTCCTGGCTGTCAAGGTTTTCCAAGTGACGCATTAGAAGTGCAAAAACTAAAAGGCAGAATTTTTTGCCAGCTAACAGGAAGCTGCTTTGTTGCTTTTTCTTGTGTTTTGAGGTTGAGTTTTTTGTTGTTCCTAGTAATTCAAAGAAAAATCCTTGAAGTTGTCTGAAATTCCAAGCCATGGTGAATATACCTGATGTGCAAATGGTATTAACAAAACCCTAAATCCACAATAAAAAGCTGTATAATGCAATTAACAGGTATTGTCCATTAAATTCCAAGGAAGGTGTGGAAAAAAAGAAACATAAAAGGAGTTTTGTTTTCATGATATAGAATAAAGGATAGAAGGGGGGGGGAAATGTTACCTTCCTATGGAAGTTGTCTCCCATGTATATGTACAGCAGTACAACATGTTAGATTTCCAAAACTTTGCTTTTTCCCTTTGCCCTTTGATCTATAGGGCTGAATGCTCCTGCACAGTACAGTTGCAGGTTGTTGAATCCTGTCTTTTCTATTACTGTGTTCTCCTTTAATTAATGAATCATTAGATTCATTAATGGTCATTAAGAGAATTCTTGATATATTTGAGGGCCAGTAAGCAAAGTCTTTTTGGCTTTTAGACTTGGAGATGTTTTTTATGCTAAATAAGGTATTTTCTCAGGTCTTCTAGTTCTTGGATATAACGATTTTGCAGAAATAGGTGAAAGCATCTCAGGGTTTCTCTTGGCTATGTGAAATGAGCTACTTTATTGAATTGTCCTTTATCTTACGTGTCTGTACTACAGGGAGTTGCCATTTCAAGCTGTTTGGTAGAGGAAATTCTAAGAGCATGCATTCCACGTTTTGCTGGAAGGATTGAGGAGGATCTAGCGTGTTGGTCACTGGGTGAGATTTGAGTCAGCTAGGACACTTCCTGCCCTTCATTGGTCCAGGGGGGTGTCTGGCATTCCTGGATGTGCAGAACTCCTATCTCTGTCTCATTCACAGCTGTAATCAAAAGTAAGTGTATTAATTTCTAGTATGAGAGGTAAATGATCTTCAACTGCTTTTCAGACTCGTAAGTAATGAGTCTAATCTATTGCAATAAAAGCTCTACCAGTCAATGAGTGTGGTACTTTAAGTAATTCTGTGGTTTAAATTTAATTACTGTACAGTGCTTTTTAAATCAAACTTTCACTGGCTGCAGGGCAAAGCATCTTAAGCTTTGTCAAATTTAAACTGTATGTTATGTGGAATTTTTTAAAGAGTGATAACTATGATCCTGTCATCTACAATATGTTCTGTATTTACAAGAGAAGAATTGCAGCTGTTGAAGTTGGTCAATTATATAGGAAATAATGGGAGCAACTGCACTGGGATGCCAGAAAATAATTGAGTGTGTAAATGAGAGCCAGACTCAGTAGTCTGTGACATCATACAGTGAATGTAAGGTTTTAATGATAAACTAGGTACTAATTATGGAGCTTTTCTGTGCTACAAATGAGCTAATTTATAGACTGCCAGCACCTGAAGAAGGAAGTCTCTTAGGGCCAGAGGCTTGTGTATTATAACATATTTATTGGTTTGATAAAAGCTGTATTGCATTATCTGTCCAATTTAACCAGGAAGTATTTTTCTTATCATTTAACTGTAAATCTCAAGAGGAGAAAACTGTAGAGTGTGATTTTATATTCTAATGACATTTAGCAGTAGCAATTCAGGAATTGATGCAAATAACAGTTTTAAACAGCTTCCAGGGAAGGGAAAATTCTCTTCTTCTCAGAAGTGATTTTTATATGCCTTGAGGTACTCTACTTTTAAACATATTCATTCACAGATGTATATATACAACATGTTTTATTTGCACTACCCTCATTTATATAATCATTTACCAGCCTCATTGGTTTGTGGGGAATGAAAGATTTTGATTTTAAAAATAGAAACATGAGGTGCAAGGTTGAGTGAGTATAGAAGAGAAACCCAGAAAACTATAGGGAGTGAAAGGAAATTTTATAATGCTAATGTTTGTTACTGAAAGCATCTTCCTTTCTGCAGGTACTGTCAGCCACTTAGCAGTGTTGAGGTGTTGAGTTGTCTTTTCAAGGTAATTGAGTAACTTGGTACTAGCTGCAGCCAGCTTCAGATACTTGGGCCAGAAGATGTGGGGTGCTGTAACAAATGTGGTGGCACTATGTCCAACTGCAGTAAACCAGAACTTTGTTACTGATGAGTTTGCTGCCTTCTGAGATGACTAGCAAAATGTAGTGTTAGTGTGTTCCTCACCTGGGGGGTAATTTTATGACCAATTTATATGAGGAGTGGGAGAAACTTGGTAGTAGAGCCATTCTGGATGTTGTGAGCTCTTCTTTGAGTTGTAGGAACTTAAGGAGTGATCTTTGCACTACTGTGCTTGTTAATGCTTGTTTATGGAATAAGTGGTAGTCACCTGAACATCACTTGAATAACCCTGTGATGTTTGTTTTTGGAGGTGGGAAGGATTTCTAGGTACTTAAATCTCAATTCAGATCCTGGAACCACAAAAGTATATCAGACTAAGCCTTATGGGAAACTAAAGGTTATGAGGAGTGCATATCATTTATGTCCTCTCTTTCTTTTGGTTTAGTACTGTAGTAATAACTAGGATTGACTAGAAAGTAGTGTAACTAAATAGCCTTGGAAAAGTAGTCCTTTTTCGTTTTGAAGAATGGGAAAACTTTCATAAGGGCTCATTGGGGGTTTTTGTGCCTTTATTTTTTTAAAACTGCTAAGAGTACTTTATGTTAGGATATCTCCCTCTTCATTCCCACTCCAGTTTAACACTGCTACTTAAAACTCAGTTGTAGCATAGGTATTGTGCTATATGGCATAGCAAGGCTGAAATTACACAGGTACATGTTTCTGTTGCCAAAGGAGTGGACACAGAGGCATAAGCTCTACATATGATGATAGCAGGGGGATGGGACAGGGCCCAGTACTGTCTTGGGAAGGTCAAAATTTTATTTGAAAAGTTCTTCACCTCTTGAAATCACAAAAATACTCTTTTCTCTGAAATACGAGTGTGTACTATAATACTATTATTCAAGAAAATAAATATGTCTAGAGAGATTAGCTTATTCATTCCATCTAGGATTTTGCTTATGTGCCTATCTGAGAGTAAACAGTCCCTTGGCATAGAATGTGCTGTCATGGCTCTTGAACAGAATAGAAAGGTAAATGTGGGAAGTGATAAACATTGTGCTCTTGAGTTACTGCGCACATCTTCAAGCACATTTTTAGTGTAACTGTCTGTGTTTTGCCAGATGTTGCTATAGTGTGTTATGACATTAGGGCTCCTGTGGTAGTATGCAGTGACACCAAGCTCTGTCCTGAAAGAGACTGGGGTGAAGACTTCAAGCTGGAGATATGCTCAGGCTGCTGAACTGCTCAGAATGTCCTGGCAGCTACATATGGAGCTGTGATTGCTGCCACCTTTTACAGAGTTGCTGGATTTCAATTCATGTAGAGAGGAGTGTTGGTATAACTGTCTTAGCTGGATCTGTCACTTTTGTGCAGTCAGGTAACTCAGCACAGGTTTCCCCAGCCCATGGATGTGGTGTCTTTGCACCAGCCACCGCTTGCTGCTGCTGATTTCCAAGCTAACTAAATCTGGAAATCACAATGCTAAACTACATCTGTGTTCAAAGTATTAAACATAACTCTTAAAGCAGGAAGCTGTGAGGTTGTCATAATAGCCTGAGCTTCTAGATGCTTTATTTTAGTGCTCTTCCAGCTAGGTGTCCATGTGAGGTTCTGTGGGAAGTAAGAAAGGAGTGTCTGTTCCTCAGGAAAATGTATGGAAAGCAAACAGATCATTAATGTTGGCTTTTGCTCAGATCAAATGCAAATGCCTTTATTATATTATGTATTAATGGTCTTGGTTTGTTTGGGTTGCTTTATAAGGCACAGTTGTTTTAAAGGAAATGAATCTTTTTCGGCTTTGTTCAAATACACCGAGCTTAACGAAAAGCAGTTTGAGCTAGATCAGTTTAATGAGGCCTGCTTCTATCAAATTTACTGCTTTAAACCCAACTACAAATAAAGTGAATTAAAGACCAAATTATTTCAATACAGATGTGCATTGAACCAGAGTGTTATAATGATTAATTTCCTCAAGTGTTTAATTCCCAGTAGATTTTTGTGTCAACAGCCAAAAAAGAATTTATTGACTTTGCATTAAGCATAGTTTGGTCTAGTTGATTATATTGTTCAAGTGTAAATTAGTGGGTGGTAGAAGACTGTTTTGTATTGGAATTTTATTTTGTCTTAAGCAAATTATCTCATGCCTTATTAGCAGTGCTTAAAATATATAGTTCTGACTCCTCAAAGAGATGCTGGGGCTTTCAGAGGTGTTATGGTTTCTCCTTTCATTAGGTAAGACCTTATATATTCGAGCAGTTTTTCTCCTGCCCTGCCCTAAGAGCATGCTGTTAAGACTGTAGTAAATTTGAATGTTTTGTGTCAAATTTGCTAGTTTTAAATTTTATTTTACAATGCTGTATGAGTTTAGTTTCAGCATATACAAATATAGAGACCACTTTCTATCTGAGATAAGCATGGTCTAGATGCAAAACACTTCCCATCGCTTCCCTTCCAAGTCCTGTCTTGTACATCTGTTGCTCTAAATAGATGACTTTCATTTGTCTCTGCTTTTTATGGATTGCAGTCAGGAAACACGATTTGACTAATGTCTCCTGTCTCAGACAAAGATAATGCTAGAGGAGTATCTATTTTTTTGGTTGTGTTTTAAAGGGCTGCAGATGCCATGTGGAGTAGTTAATACTGTGTGTTTATCATTGTCAAAGAACTTGTATCCTCCAATGCATTCTCTTTTCCCATACCCAAACATGTCATCAAAGTATTATTAGAAATGATAGATGTTGAAATAGATTATCCTGATAGATCTTTTCATATTTCAATTAAAAATTGTGCTGTGTATTTTTTGTAAAAACACAGATTTCTAGTTGGGCATGACAGTCCTCCAGTTAGAAAAATAATTACTGTTGGATCAAACTTTCTGTTTTGTGTCTGTTATCAAGTTATCTATCAAAGAAAATAAGATGAACATTTAAAAGGTTCAGATCAAAGGCAACTGATTTAGCTGCGCTGGAGGCTCCCATCTTTTAATTTAAAATGTATCTATGACAAACTGATTACCTCTCACATTTATAAGGAAATATTGACATCCTGCTAAAGTATGCAGTGACCTCACTTCTAGCTGAGTTGTGTAGGTTTCACTGCAGGCACACAGAAAGCATTGATATTCCCGTAACCTTTTGAGGCAAGATATGTGCTTAGTGTATTAATGAGCTGGTTGAAGTGATGTACAGTAATTTCATCCTTGGGTAAAAACAGATGTGAAAGATTCTGTTTTAATATTTAATCAAGCTCAAAGCCTCTGTTGGCTTGTTTAAGTTGACCTGACAACATTATACCTGGAAACACTTTGAATTAAACCCTGAGTGCTTGACCTTGTTCAAACAGTTGTAATTTAATAAGGCTGCTGTCTTTGTGGAGATAGTGCGGCTAATGGGCAAATCTTTTCTTGGCCAGGATTGCCTTTTATTGCAGTGGAAAAACTTGGTATCTGCTCTTAAAAAGATGTTAATCAGCTGGAGTAATAAAAATGAAATAAAGAGCAAAAGAAGTTTTGTATGAGAGTTGCTAGTCCTAGATTATAGTTTTAAAAGGAGTTCTAGGAGTTACCTGCTTTATTTGAATGTCTTCAATATTCTTTTGTTGCAGGTTTCTGGCAATTGCTTTACTGTAGCTCATCTCTTGCCAAAACTTTTCTTAGGGTTAGAAGATGTGTTTCTAGAGTGGTGTATATTGGTTTGGACTCAGTGAAGTTTGCATCAGTTTAAGTCAAATGGAATGCTTTTTAAAGTTTTTGTTGGTGTTTATGTGGGGTTTTTTGTTTTGCCTCTTCCCCTGGTTGTGCCTGTGATAGGATTTCTTTGGCATGTTTTTAAAAAGAATGGGCCAGGGAGAGGTAGGGGGAAAAAGGCTTCAATGTTTGTGAACAAGTGTCATTGTATCAGCTAAAATTTTTGTGAAAGGAGGTGGCAAAGGAGCAGAAGAAAGATGGTAAGCTGTGAGCATGACAGTAGGTTTCAGCATGGTGTCTGGGGTCTAAATGAAGTAGGCTGTGTAGTAACTGAGACAGAGGAGCAGTTCTTATTCATTGAATGTAATCACAAAGCTAGGAATGAAATAAGAGAAAAACATCAGGATCCATATCTCCCTAATTGTATGTGTATATTCAAAGACTTAATAAAATTGTTAGGTTTCCTAAAGGTTGATTGGGCAGAACTGTACTGCTGTTAAAATTTGCCATCAGATTTGACAGTTTACTAAAACCTTGGTAAACCAGACAGTCAATCTCAGAAACTATGTATTTTAAATAACAATACTAAAATCATAATTAGTTTGAAACAATTTTTACTCTGAAATATAGTAACACTTACAGCTACAGTGTTGTAAAATATTGTCTGTTTATTGCTAAAGAGTATTAGTATAGCTTGAAAGTACATATTAAACAAGGACTGCATCTGCTTACAAGAAAGCTTCCACATGCTATAACAAATGTGCCTCACTATGCCAAACAAAACAATCATTCATTAAAATCCATTTTTCTTACTCTATCAAAATATAACTTTTATTCTCAAATTCAGTAAGGTATAGTTTTAATGTAATAGAATTTCTGTTGGTGTAGGTTATTATATTACAGCTTTCTTCATATTCCTAGGATGCAGTTGATAAACATGATACGTATGGATGCATGCATTCAACACTTCTGTTCTAGAATCAAGCAACGGATCAGGGTAAGCTTGAAAGAATTATAAAGAATTACAGTAATAGTGACTGATGCCCCAGAGTGGATCCAACACACGGTCATTTCTTCAGTCATAATTTTTTTTTGCAAGGGCATTAAAAGGAAGTAACTGTTCAGAGTCCTCCTAAACCTTGCTGAAGGTAGTTGTTGCTGACCTTTGACTTACGTGCGTGAAGAAAGGAAAGCAGAATCTAAAATAAGTGTTCTTTCACCTAGTAGTTACTCATTTTATTGACACCTTATCTTTAGTGATTTTAATTGTTTCTGTAGTTTGAGAGCTTGATCATGTTTTGTCAAGCTCAAGAAACGTTGAGTTTGCTTCTCTGATCTGTCATCACTGTTTTGTGCAGTAGTCTGTTTCTTCTGAAGCTTGTGTTTCTATTAAAACTGTAGCTCAAGTACAGACATCAGTGACAGAAAGTGGCTGTCAGCAGTGTGTTAGTATTAGGAACCTCTGGCAAGACTTCAGCTTCATTCTGTGCTTTTGTGGATCTTCAGATTCTGCTTTGGCAGCTGACATGTTAGCAGCATTTTGGCACTTGATTGTGTCATGATTTTACCCTGGAAGGCTGATGGTGGTGCCTTTCACCTCCAGAGGACTATTGGAGATAAGGTTCAGGTCCTTTCCTGTGGGAGGTTACCTTGGCTGCTTGCAGGCTCATGTACATGGCAGGGAGTCTCAGTCCAGCTCTTTAAGAACAGGTGTCCATTTTAGGCTTAATCAGGGTAATTTCACGGTCTTGCACACTTTAACAGTTGAGCCTATTGATTCCCTGTGGCAAAGGACATATGTGAAGGTAATGCCCTTTAACATAGTCATTCCTGGTTTGATTTCTTAAAAAGTATCCAAAGCCACCTGATAAACACACTTGAGGAAACTCCATGTGCTGTACTTGCAGTATGTGCTAAAAATACATTTCCCAGGCCTATTGCAGTGATACCATAGCAAGCTGGCAGGTTTTTTCTGTTGTCTTATTTTCTTGGTAGGACCTGAGACCTTGCAGGTAACTCTGTTAATTGCTGCTTGAGTCATGGGGACAGATGTGGCTGCTTCTTAGACCCAATAGTAGCAACTAATTTCGTTAATAGGACAGAGACTTCAGCTCAGGCTTATTTGATTTGGATGTCATTGAACCACCACCCCATTTATCTCATAAGCAGGAGTTAAAAAACAGGTAGTTTCAGTGTTGAGGCAGATTGACAGGCTTTGTATGGATGGAAAGTACCTATCTGGTTTCTATGCTTCTTTTAGCAGTGCTAGTTTATTCTGAAATACATCCATTTTGGATACACACTGCTGGAATGGGTAGAGGTGCGATATACTGAAGTAGTAATGGTATTGGAGTGACAATTCCACTGAGGGGGAAAATGGTACATTTGGTACACTTGTTTAGGGTATCTGCTTGCTGATTGCTTCCCTACATGAAAAAAAAAGAGAGCAGTTGCAGTTACTTTGCAGCTGCAGTCAGTGTCAGTCAGATGTACTTTGCCCATCTTCCCTCAGTAAAGCTGAACCTAATGACCAGATCACACAGTTAACTTCTGCTCAAGCAGAAATGACAAGTAGGTTTTATGGAAATTGAGAGTAGCAAGGAGATATCTTGGGAAGCATTACTGCTGGAAGAGGAGGGAGGACAGTTCTATCTTCATCTTCGTGTTTGATATTTCACATAATGGTAGAAGTAGTAGTCAGATAAAGAATTAATATATGATACTGGATTATATGTGGCACATGTTCCTTCTTGGTAAGATGGAGATCCAGGGTAAATAACAAGAAGGAATAATTTGGGGGTTCTAAGTGTGAGCATGAGGGATATATTTTAAGAATTTGGAGCTGAGGAGGTAAGTGAAGATAGATAATCCAGTCAGAAGCCCATTTCACTAGATGTGTTGTGCTGAGGAATGAACTATTCATACATGTCCAAGATTCTAGGTTAAGCTAATGTTTTCTAATGTGAAACTAAGTACTTTCAAAATCTCTTGGATTTAAGGGATGTTTCATAGCTAGAGTAAAGAGAAATCTTGAGTGGTGTTTTTCTGCTTTTCTAGCAACAGAAACAGATTTCACCATCTTGTTTAAAAGCAGGATCTGCATGTTCTGTGCAATTAGCTTGCCAATATAGCCAGATGTAATGAGGAACAATGCTTTCATTTCTTTGGTGTGATGTTTCTGCCTTTCTGACCTCTTCTCTCCCATCTTGTTCCCATTACACAAAACTGGTTTCAAACCCCACATCTTTTCTGTTTGTGTACATTAATGAAAGATGCAATACAGCTAGGAATTGCTTTATTTTATTTAATACGATGATTCTGGAGTCAAATTTAAGGCTTTTTACCCTCATATTTTTTGTGCAGGGTTTTGCTGTTGTTTCTAAAGACAGACTGAATACAAAATAGACAGCCCAGTGAGTGGGTTTTGCTTTGGTTGCACTGTTTGGCATGTATTTGTAAGAGATTAAGCTGCAATCTCTTGTATATAAAACTGCCCCATCCTCTTAGATCTCATGTAGTGTAAGTACAAAACATGGTTCTTACCTCAGAAGTGTACAGTGATGTTTTTGATTTGCAGGCTCTCCAGAAGTTGTAGACTTGTAGTAAGAGTGATATGCTTCCCGGTGGTTGGGATGAAAATTTTAAAAATTTTTGTATATAATACCGATTAGAGAAATGCCTTTGAATTAGTTCGTTGCAAGCTTCTCCATTTAATTTGCCTTCCTAAAAATTCAATGCATACATAGGTAATTAAACCAGAAATGAGACTAGGTTAGTTTCCTCAGTAGGAGGTGCAAATAATTTTACAGCCTGTTTGTCCTGACTACAGCTTTATTTTCTGAAGGTGCTAGCAATTAGCTGTGTTGATTTAGCTGTATACTGGGTATCAATACCTCACTCTGTGCCTACAGAGTGATCAGTGTCACATTGAGTGCTGTGTGCTAGGATCTATCTAACATAGTTCTGTAACACCAAGCCCAGGGGGGACTAGCAGCACGAGCAGCAGCTTGCTTTTGACAGCAGAATGTCCTTGTTGCTATTGATTAGATTGTTCAGTGAAGTGAAAAAACATTGATCCAGCTTTAAACTGGTAGTTATATGATAATCCTGGAGATGAATGAGTATCAAGTGGAGTATTGCTGGGGGGAGGTGGCATGGGGGGAATCCAATACTGGTTTTCTTGTGTAACTAATAATAGGCTAAAAAAATACTAAAAAAACCCCAGATGTTTTATTATTTAGATCTACAGTAAATTAAATGCAGCTAATAAATAGGAGCCAGATCTTTTTGCACAACAGATGTAAAAAGCTGTAAAATTACATAAGTCTCTCTCTAACTTCCCAAATCCCTGTTCACTACTGCTCTCTAGTCTGGGCACTGGAAGTAATGCTGATACTTTCACCAGTGGAGGGTTGGGGCATTGCTCTTGCACTGTTTTGGTGTGTGATTAGTGGCTATGTTTGACACTGAGCTCTCCTGAACATGTTCTGGAGCCCAAGTCACTTCATGTTTATGTCCCATCTCATCCTCCTGTTACATCCAAACTTATCTGTATTGTTACTTTTTCTTTGAAAAACTAACTTATTTCTTCCTTTTTTCTTTTCCTTCCTGAAATAAAGACTCTTGGGTGATTGTGGGGTGGAATATTAGCTTTGAGCTGGATCTCCTAACATGTGGTCTTCTAATGGTCTCGATCTGCTCAGATACTATGAGGCTAACATGGATGAATGAGATGGCACTGCTGGTATTAACAGGACTCTGGGATTTGAGTCTGCTTTGACTTTTGCATTCAAGTATTTTACTTGCTACAGACTCTTCTCATGCAGCTCCCTTAAGGAATGAGGAAGGCATCTTGAATATAGATGGAAGGGTCCTCTTCCCCAGTCATTATTATAAATGCCACTGTCTATAGCTTAGCCAGTGTTCTGGCATCAGTAATGGAGAGCAGCAGCACCTCTGTGTTCCTGGCTATGAGTGTTCTGATGCCTGCCCAACCTGGGATCCAACATGACTTAGATTTGACAGCATCTCAAAAGGTTGTGTTTGCAACACTGAGCTCTTAAATCCTTGACACTGTCTCAGCAGTTTTTAGGGTTGTGGTTCTAGGGTTAAGGGGTGCACTTTTTTCCTTGCACTGTGTACTTATTTTCTACTCTGTAAATATACAGTGGCATATACTTCAAGGAAGACGTCATGCAAAGATCCTGTGTGGACATCTCAATTTCTTTGTTTGGTGTGGTCCACTGAGCCTTCTTCAGATATGTGCAGCAACTGTAACTTAGTTTGAGAAATCATATTAGCAGAGCAGTCTGCAGGTCAGACTTTAAGAAATACCAAATTCATCCTCCTCCTCTGTAGACTGTTGTTGATTTGGGAATAGAAGTTGCTTCAGGATATAACAAGTCCAGACTTTGCCCTACAAGAACATTGCAGTCTTGGATTTCCAGCATTATACCTTACTTTGGGCAGGTCATCAATTAGAGATAATGATACTAAGCTTATGGAGGCAAAAGTGGTTTCAATATTATTCCTGTTCTACAAAACATTATTTCACTGTTTCCTCTTGGTGTATTTCCCTACTGCTCTTTTATCTTAGCTGTGAGATTAATAGCCTTTCAGGAAGGTTAATTTGACAAAGAAACTTCTCCTGCCCCCCTGCCAGTATCCTTAAATTTACTACTAAAGCATGAATGATCTTGTCTTATGTTTATCCTTCAGTCTTGCTTTATACATCTCGTGATCAGATGATTATGTACTTAATTGAGAAACTACAAGTGGCAAATCAATTTAAGTGCTTGGCTGTAGTTTTCTTCAGTATCAAAACTCTGATATTGCAACAGAACCTGGTTGCAGCAGTTGCCTCCTTTGCCTTTTGTGCAGAATTCAAGTGTCTGCACCTGTGTGAAATACACACCTTTCCTTTCTCCTGCCTCCATTCTAACCTGGATATAAACCTGTTCTTTTGCTCAAATTGTATATTTTGTTGCTCCAGTACAATTTATGTATAGTTGGGGAATTTAGGGGACCATTACATTAGATCAATTGGGTATAAGTTAAGCCTGGACATTCACAGAAGTTATTCAGCTGCTTTATTTCTAACATCATTAAATATTGTAACTTTTGATTTGTGGTTAGATTACTAGTGCTTAGATGGCAGTGGTAAAGAATTTGCAGCTCTGCCATGCTATTCCTTTTGCAGAGCTATGACTGAAGAACTAATGGGAATTAGACATAAAAGCTGTTCAGAGGGCAGGAAACTATGCAAAGGGCTTCAGTTCTTTAAATTCTTTCTTACGGTTTTCCTTCCTAAAGGGTAGATGGGTGGAGTATTTAGAATGAAATAGAGATGCACTTGGACTTTCAACATAAATTGAATGTACATAGTAATGTAAATGTACAGACAAACCCTTTTTTATAACCCAGTATTTTCAGAAGGTCCTTACATGCAATGGGGAAGTGTATATTAGAGCTGCATACTGGTTTAAAAATACAGTTTCAGGAGCAAACGTCTTTTCAAGAACATGTTTAATGATCTTTATACTTGTACACATTTACTGGTATGCAGAAATGCTCTTTCTAGCATTAGTTACTTAATTGGTTAAGTAGCATAAGATCAACTTGAGTACTTTTGTCCACATAAACTAGGTATGCAGAGATTTGTCACTGTAGGAGACAAATGCTGGATGGTTTTTGAGCCTGGGACCATTTTTCAGGACACTGGAGAATTCTTTTTCCCTACTGTGGTCAAAATAGAAGTTTGGTATTTCTGGTGTCTTCCTTGACCCTCAACCACATGATCAAATCCTTTGATCGTTTTTTCTTCGTACTGCACAGTCTGTACTGTTTTTAAGTGTACCTAATAGGCATTACAAATAAGTTAAAGAGTTTGGTTGCCAGGTGGTCACTTCTGAAACTGAAGAAATATAAAAGCATGTCCTTAAATTCTTCCTCATAAAGCTGAACAAATGGAAGGGTCAGTTTGAAAAGTTAAGTGTTTTTGAGGTAAAACGAGGTGGTATAGTCTAAAACTGTGAATAGTGTATTAGTTGGTGAGTGTGTTGTCTTAATAGTAGAATTGCTCTAGAATTACTTTAAAATCTAACCTGATATCTAGGACAAACAGTGAAGTTTTTCCAGAGAGATGATACTTGATGTAATCTCTGAGCAGTTCAAGTATAGATGAGTGCCTATTGCATAACTCTGCTAAATCAGAGCATGGAATAAAGACTGACAGTCATTTTTAAATTGTTTTATATTGCAGGTGTCTCACAAACCCTTCACTTCAACAATTGCGGCACCGTCCTCTCACTTTTGTCTCTAGTGTACTTGGGAGTTTGGGGTGGGAAGAAGATTCCTTGTCTGTGTAAACTTAGATTTTAAGCTGGAAAGTTCTTGATGTAACCACTGCTGCGAATGAATTAATATTAAATTTATGATGTTACTTTCTCAGAGCTGACACCTTTCAATGACAAGTGTGCTGTAGGCTTCTCTCCTTTTTTCCCTCATATCATTTGGGGGATAGATGTCTGTGCTGACTGTGACACAGTGACTGTGCACAACTGAAGCCCAGCTGCATATTCAGCTTCAGTTCCAAGGGGTAGGGCCAGAGCTCCCAAGTGCTGGGATCTCTTCAGTGGTATTTAAGTGTTGTGGGAAGAGCAAAGAACAGTCCATAAATTGAGTTGTTTTTCTAAACAGTGATGCTTTAATCAGCTATCCAAAGACACTGTGAAAGGAGAAAAAATACAGATCCAAAACAGGAACTGAAGCTCTTAATTGAATTCTAGCAGCTGTTTGTAGCTTTATGTAGATGCTTTCAATTAAATGTGACTTAAGAAAGCTTTAAAAACACCCCAGTACGTTGTTCAGAATTGTAGTGGAAATAAATTTGAAGTGGGGGAATGTGGGTTTAACTAGTGCAAGAAGAGATTTATGCCCCGTGTATAAACAAAAGTTGCAACATGGCTCTGATTCGTTATGCAACTTTGTCAGATGGTACCATTGTGATTTGTCTGCTGGTAGGTTGTGACTTATACTTCTGTTTGGCTTCAGAGATTTTAAGCTTTTAGAGAGTGTGCTTGTGATGGTTGATACAAGGATTTATTCTTGAGAAAATCAAGAGGCTGCCCAGAGATCATTGAACCTCCATCCTTGTCAGTGTTCAGGACTCTGATATTGATTTGCTGTGTTTCCCTACTGACTGACTTGACATCAATTTATGTTGTTACACTGAATTTATCTCCTTTTATGGTTTGTCCAGAGAAGATTCACCAGAGGTGTTTTGGGGAAAAGTCATTCATCTTAAGAAATACTGTTTTCCAGGAGTGTGTATAGGTTTGTATGGGGAATACCTTTTCCCTCAGCTGATAACTTCAGTATTCCATTATAGTTTCATTCCACCTTTCCCCTCCAAGCAGTGCAGATGCTCTAGAGAATGCTGGTCAGCAGACCGTGAAGATGCTCAGCTGGCTGGAGCATCTCTCCTATGAAGACAGGATGAGAAAGCTGGGCTTGTTGCACCTGCAGAAGAGAAGGCTCCAGGGAGAATGTATAGCACCTTCCAGTATCTGAAAGGGCCTACAGGAAAGACTTCTGTAAGAAGGGTAGTGGTGGGACAAGGGGTTATGATTTTGAATTGAAAGAGTTAAGAGCAGGTTCAGCTAAAATGGTTAGAGGAGGTTTAGGTTATATACTAGGAAGAAATTCTCTTCTGTGAGGGTGATGAAGAATTGGAGCAGGTTGTCCAGAGAAGGTGGAGATGTCCCATCCCTGTAAGTTTTCGAGACCAGGTTGGATGGGGCTTTGAACAAGGTGGTCTAGTGAAACACACACACACCATGGTGGCAGGGAGTTGGAACTAGATGATCTTTAAGGTCACATCCAACCCCAAACCATTTTATAATTCTGCAAGTTTACATGGGTAGTGAAAGTGTTGATTTTTTTTCCTAGAAAGCAGTGCTGGAGTAGTGACTGTACTGCTTGATTAACTATGATTACAGGCAGGGGAACATCCTTTCTCTCAGGAAACAGAGGTCTTAATTTGTAGAATTACTCTTGCAATGTCCTTCCTCTGAAAGAAAATAAGATGCAAAAAGAAGTATAAAATACTTTACTTAATTCTGTACCTGTGGGTATTATCTGTAGTTACTGTGAAGGAGAATGGTGTCAGTGCATGAACGATCTCATAATTAAAGTTGATGTTTTAGGGATGTTACAGTGCTACTTCTTTCTCCTGAGCTTCTGGGAGAGAGATGCTCTTAGGAAACACTCACAGAATCACAGTATGAACAGCAGTTTTTGCTCACAGCTGCTGTTTTCTCTCCTGGTGGTTTATGATACAGAGATGTTCTTCAGCTTGCTTTTAGTGTGGCAAGGGGCATGATATGTAACCAAGTTATTAGTTCTCATCAGTCTTTTTCAGCACTCTTTGAACAATGAACTTTACTTCAGTAAATAACTGTCAAACTTATTGTTCTCATATGAATACTAAATCATTGAGTTGCAGTGATACAATTAACAAGAATATAAATCTGGAGATTGTGTGAGCTGTCACTTACACAGGATTTGAAGGAACCTTTTGAGAGCCTTTTTCCTAACAGTAGAAATCCCTAACTTTCTAAATCAACACTTGTGTCTGCCTGCATAGTCTTACTGTGTCAGTTAGAGTGCCTTGGCCATTTGAGGTTTGAATTTGTTATCAGAGAGGCCTAGAAGGGGGATTAAAAGTCCATTATCAAGAAAAATTGATTTTTGCCGTTCTTTATATCTCACTTTCTTTATTATATAGTTTAATTAAGCAAGTATTAATTTATTGGCAGGTTGAAAATGTAGATCTGAGTTTTGAAATATAAAAGTGATCTGTGCTTGGTCTGAGTGCTACTAGATGTGTCCCAAACAAGAAATAAACCCACGGCTCTTACAAGGAGATTCCTGATCCCAGATAAATGCCACAGAATAAGTTGTGTGATTTAGGATTGTTTCTCAAGTTCTATCAAACATAATTTCCAGAAATAGTCTGTAATTTTAAAGACGTAACAAAGATTAGAGTGGGAAGTTAATTTCAGTTGCTGGATTCATGTGTTTTGGCTTTTAAGCTTTGCTATGTTTTGAGTAATAAAGTTTTACAGGGGGTTTGTGCGATATTAATACTTTTCCCCTTCCTTTCCCCCCCTCTTTTTCCTGCTATCGTCATGTTTTGTCACTGTCATGTCTCTTCAAGTGTAGATTTATTTCTCATTCAAACTGTTGTTTTTGTTGGCAGGAGCTACAAGCAAGTCTGTGAAATTATGTAATGTCTGAAAAGTTATGTTCATGATTAATTAGCCTATCATGAAACTATTTTAGTGTGTGTGGAATAACTAGATCATATTTTTTATTTATTTGGCAGGGGTAGAAGGCACTGTGGTCAGATCAAGGAACTTCAGAGTGCTTTGTGTTAACTATTCTATACGTTACCTGTTTCCATTTGGAACATGAAATGTATGTCTTTTTTATTGGTCACTTAATGTGAACCTCGTATTTTTTATTTTTCTTTTTAAGGAAACGAGCTTGGGCTGCAGGTATTACTTTTTTTTCCCAAATAGTAAAATTTATAGTTGTTTGCTTAAAGCTGAGGACCCTTTAAATGGCTTACTCAAAGAAAAATTTGCCAGAAGTTAAAAAATGGGGTAATGATATGTTATTTCTGAACTGTATGGACATAAATGGCACAGCTCTCGTGGCAGTGGAGTCAAGATCTCAAGCAGAATTTGAAGTCTGGAGGGAACTTTCTCTATTATTAATGCTGCAGGGATTTTTCTTTGCTTCTCTTCCACCAAAAAAAAAAAAGGTGTCCCAGTGGAGTTACAATCTGAAAAATCAAAGGTATAGATATTGAGCCTTTCAGATGTTGATTTATTTATTAAGACTTCTTGCTAGTAATGAAGACCTCTAGGTTTTATTGCAAGCATCAGAGTAGAGAGAGAGAAGACATCTTCTGTGGGTTGGGCTATAGAGAGGTCTTAATAGCCTGTTATTGAAGAGATCATGTTTTAGACAAGTAGTTTTCCAAACTTTTTCTGTCCTCTCTAAAACTTCTCATTTGCATCACTGAAATGCTATTTCACAAATCCTTGCTGTTTTGGAAATTTGAAGGAGATCCTGTGCCTATCCTAAATGTAATTACTCAATTAAACCAGCTTTGCAGTTAAAAAACACCATATATCATTTTTTGTTCTCACTTAGTTGACATTCTTTCTTACCTTGTAAGTGTAAATGCTTACTTGTAAGTATTTTAAATACTGGAAAGTTAAGGCACGAACAGACAAGTGCTATAAATAATAATTTTATTTAAACTATTAAGAAACAATGGTATTGTCAATCTTCTGGTTGTGTCTCAGGCTTGCTGTCTACTTGGTACTTCAGAGTGCTTAGGGAGGTACTTCATAGGTACTCTGTAGGGATCAG
The DNA here is from genome assembly GCF_052056855.1 of Sturnus vulgaris. NCBI lineage: Eukaryota > Metazoa > Chordata > Aves > Passeriformes > Sturnidae > Sturnus > Sturnus vulgaris. The sequence continues at coordinate 17,046,231 of NC_142250.1, read as the reverse complement.
TATTGCAGGCTTCATTGCAATGATCAGATTTTTGTTGTATTTATCTGTTGATGCTAAAACAGATTAATAGTGCATGCACAAACTGAAAAAGGGAAATATGAAATCAGTTGTTTACTTTTCTCTTGATCTTGCAGTCCTAAAGACTTCTTGGTGAGTCATACAGGGTAGCTCTTGTCATGCTGCTTGTCCATTTCCATTAAGATACTGTGTTTTCTCCTGTGTGTGAAGGAGGAGGCAAGGGCAGCATCTTTGCACAGGAAGTTTTGTCATGAAGTGGATTCCTGCAGTGTGTTTTAATGAGTATATCATTGTGTCTTGTCCCAACTATGCTCTGCACTCATTTGGAATTAGATCAAAGTGTTTTTGCAGTTCCACTGCACAAGAAAATTTGCAGTGGAAGTAGTTTGAGTATTTCTAGTGAGAGTTTTACTTTAATGGCCAGGGCCCTTAACCTGTACCTACAGCATCACCCATGGTTATCTCATTGGTTAGTTCTTTTACTGGATAGAAGCAAACAGGAACTGCTTCCTTTCAGAGTTGAAAGGAGGTTGATTCTAGAAGACTTCAGTTGCAAACTTGAGTATGTTCCAAGAGTGCAGTTAGATGGATTTGCTAAGTGATGATTTCTTAATTCACTCTTCCCTTTGGTTTTGCCTTTTTCTTGAAGCTGCTTATCACCTTCTGTAGGCTATGAGCAGTCCAGCTGCTATTTTGGAAGCAGACTAACTACCTTTGAAGCACTGTTTAAAAATCCCTCACAAAACTATAGTCAATAAGCTGCTCACTTAATGAACTTTGCTGTGACCTTTCTTCTGTCCTTTGCACAAATGCTGATGCTAGAATTCCTATGTTTTCCTTGAGTAGCATGGCAATTTAATATTATTGGTAGGACAAAGAATGGCCTCGTGGGCTTCGTAGACTTTAATACTTGGAAATAGTGTAGAAGATGAATTGAAACCAATGCTTGAGAGCCTCACAGGATTTGTTTCTACAAGCCACACAATACAAGTTGCTGCAATAATTTTTTTTAATTCCCCTTCCTCCCCCTCAGTCCCCCAGCTTAAATGTAGTAGTTAAGGCTCTTTTAAGCCTCTTTCCTTCAAGAGACTTTCATTTAATTTTATATAATAGGCCTACTTGAAAGCCTTTCTAAGAAAAACTGGTCTTCTGTGAAATGTTTACTGGCTTTGTTCTGAGCTGTTCGAGCTCTGGTTTACATCACATGGCTAGTTAGCAGTGTTTTATTATATTCGAAAGGAGATTATTCTACTCTGTTTGTAAAATGACCTACAGTGATCTGGGTTTTTAATTATGAAATTGCTTTTTGATTTGGGGGGTTGTGGTTTCTTGATAGTATGTCACTATTGAACATGATCTATACACATGAAGAAGCAGAGACTGACAAAGCAATCTGTCATTTGTTGGAAGTGCCAGCCTCTTGCATAACTCCTTAGGGTACAGGACTGCCGTGCCTATTCACCTTTATTATCCCCTGCCATGGATTTCAGCACACGATCATGCAAAAACTCCTACTCTCCCAAGCCTTGTATGAAATGCACTGTATGTACTTTACAGAGCTGGCAGATCTTCAATGGCTTTGTGTCTTGGGCAATGGCTTGTAAAGGTAAATGCCTGCAAGTGATTTCAGTATCTTGGCTATTGAATAAACTGCTTTTCTTCTCTCAAGATTAAAGTTCAGTTTCTGTCAGGGAAAGAAAAATGAAGTTGTTAGCGTTTAATTAGCTGTTTGTCCACATCCTCTTAGTTCAGAAAAGAGACCAGGATTGCTTCATTTTTAAAAGAATAAATAGATAAATAAGTAGATTTTCATTACTTGTAATACTCTGTAGCTCACCTGGTAGAGAAGTATCTTAGTACTGGTGTTTCTACTAGATAGAAAGCAGTGACTATAAAACAAATGGTCAATGGCTAAGCTACTGCTACTTGTTGCCTGTAAGAATATGAGCTTAGCCATGTCATTTTTCTGCTCCTTGGGCCTTGGTAAGAGAAGTGGCTGTGTTACTTAGAGTGATGTAATTCATGCTGCATCTGCTCTGTAATTGAGCAGAAAGCATGTCAAGTTATATGCACGAGTTAAAACTAAATATTTTTTTGTTTAAAAGCCCAAAATATATACAACAAAACTGAAATGTATGTCTTCTCTATTTAACACTTCTATTTCCTAATCATATCAGTGAAAGAAATCTAAAGAAATAGTTCTCTTGTAATCCTGTATCACATTCTAGAATTTGTAGCCTTAATAATTTTGCTTTAATCCTAATATTTTTCCTTTCCCTAATATTTTACCTTATATGAGGCATGACGGAACTGTGCAGGATATGTCTTGACTTTGTGCAGAAATTCACTTACTTCCTCTTGGAGTAGAACAGGGCTCTGCTTGTTTTATTTGGAGTTGCATTTCAAACACTAGCCCAGTTTCAAAAAGCCCTGCTTCTGTATTTAGTATACTGCTATTCAAATCTAGATTGTGCTGACAGTATATTTGCCCCAAAGAGTAAACTAGATAAAATATGCATATGATCAATTTAATATGCAATTAAACATTTTCCCTGAGCAATTAGCATCAAGACAACTAATAATTATCCTGTGCCATGCTGCAAACATTATACGCATTTATGTAGGATGACTTTGGTAATAAGTTATGGATAAAAATATGCATATATACAAACATCTGAGTAAACATAATATCATAGCAATGAAGCATGTGCTTTTCATACTGGAGTTGATTTAATCTGCATAAAAACAATACGTTTCCCCAAAGTGTGTAAAAGTTGACATACCCCGGGATCATGGTCTGTGAATTGCTCCACCGCTTACCTTGTGGTTACATGCGTCACCTGCGTCATTCTAATGGCAGTGCAGTAAAAGAGAAAATTTGGAGTTGGAAAATGCAATGCCATTTGAACAGCTGTATATACATGTGACAAAAGCCAGTGGATACTGTGTTTGGACGTCTTCTAGGCATATGAAGAAACTGAGATAAAAAAGCCATTGTGAAAATTAGCATATGATGAGCAGGATTGTTGAAAGCTAGATCCGTAATGCACGCACTTTACCTCTGAATGAATACCTAGAAGTGTGCTTTAAGGTAAGACTTGAAGGACAGTTTTTATTATCAAGAGCGCATGGCAAATAATTCTAGGTGTCTCTGATGGTTACGTTGTATATCAAAATGCCCTTAGAGAGATACCCTATCAAATGTGTGATGCTCTTAAGACATTTAGATGGATTTAAAGAATTGAGTTTTGAGGGAGTTGGGAAGTGTAAAAAAACTCATTACTTTGGAGAAAAAAAAATTTGAGCTATGTGAAATGAAAAGGTGTCACTAGTCAAAGAATGCCACATCTTCCAAGTGGTAGCTTTGTGAGGAGTAACACAGCTTATGGATCATCTGCAGTAGTGATTTCACTTTGGTTGTGAAACTCAATGGACTGCTTGGAGAGGGAATGAAGAAAAGCGAGCCTGTTGTTGGTACACTTGAGATTGCTTTGTGTGCCACATTGAAGAGTGCAATTTAACTAACACAGGCATACAAACAAAAAAGTCTTTTAGCCAGAAACTGGATATTAAGATGTTTAGGTTTTGAACCAGTTGCTGGTCTCATAGTAGGCAAGTAAGGGACCAGAAGGATGAAGTCTGGAATTAAAAAAAAATTGGAGCCCCTTTAATTTTAAGTGTTATTTCAATATCTTTTCAGATGAGTCTGAAGACAGAGGTTATCTATGTCTTAGTTGTCAAGAAAATGGAACTGAGTTATCTTTATATAAAGTCTAATTTAGAAATGCGTTTCGAATTAATTTCCCGAGGGTACCTTGCAGAAGGTGAAAGAAGGGGTCAAACTCAATTGTAGCTGAATGTAGAATTGCCTACATGCAGTTCCAATGTTTCATGGTCTGTTCAGTTTCATCTGTTTGATAGAGACAACTTAGATGAGTATTCCTGAAGGAGCTATATTGCCACAGGTATTAATAACATAGCTGAAAAGTGTTAAAATAACTTTTTTCCTTTAGTCTTTTCACTTTGAGACCATTGAAGATAGATTTTCAGGAAGGCTGGAGACTGCTTGGCCAAAGATTGTTTACACAATGTAGGTAATGGTCATCAGATTTCAGGAAGATGCAAACAGAAAACTTCAGTGTATATAGGATGTATTTACAGCTTGAGCTGTTGATAACCTGGTAAGCAAAAGTACCTTGTAGTGGCAGGTTCTGTAGCTGGTATCTGATCTCGGATTGGAGAATGCATAAGAGGGAATTTGAGGATTGCTGTCTTCATAGCCCAGTTACATTAATAGCCTTGGCTACAGAACTTATTATTATTTAAAAACACTATTACAAAAAGTAAGGTGAAACCATTTTTCAATTGTTTAGTCCCAGGTGCAGGACCAAAGCAGGAAACCTACAAATTAAAGAACAAATTAATTTCCATTCAGGAGGGAAAAGCTTGCTTTCTTCTGTAGTGCTACCACAGGGCAGAGTTGTATTTTACTTATAGTAGCTATTATAGGATGATATCTTGGGTTTGTGCTGGAAATGGTGTCAACAGTGCAGGGATAGTTCTGGTTATTGTTGAGCAGTGCTTACACAGAGTCAAGGCATCTGCTGCTGCTCACACGTTCCTGCCAGTGAAGAGGCTGGAGGTGCTCAAGAATCCTGGAAGTTACGTAGGCAGGGCAGCTGGTCCCAGCTGACCAAAGGGATGCTCCATACCACCAAATGTTATGCTCAGTGTATAAAGTGGGAGCAAGAAGAAGGCAGTGGGGTACACCAAGACAGGGCGATGGTGTTGTCTGCCCTGGTACATGGGAAGGGGCCGGGCTCTCCTGGCCATGGCTGAGCACCTGCCTGCCCATGGGCACTTGTGCATCAGTTCCTTGGTGTGCTTTGCTTGTGTATGTGGCTTTTGCTTTGGCTATTAAACTGTCTTTATCTTAACCCCCCATGAGTTTTCCACTTTTACTCTTCTGATTCTCTCCCTATCCTCATGTGGGGGTGATGAGTGAGCAGGTGTATGGATCTTAGTTGCCAGCTCGGGATAAACCATGGCATATAGAAATGAATGCAAGATCACAGAAGGGCTACAGTTTAAATAAGTATCAGAGATTGTTGACAGAAACAGTAGCAGGGTGTACACATATCCAAGGGGTGTTTTTAGGTGGACTTTAGTAATTCTGTGTGTCTGTTGAATTTGGACTATAGTGGGAAAGCCTCCCTTCTGTAAATGTAGAGGCTTTATATTAATTCTGTTGAAAATGAAAGGTGAGCCTCCAGAGCTGTATTAATACAGCTACAGCTTTATTAACTGTATTTTTGAGCTGCTGCTTTGTGCCTTTCTCTAGATGTCTTCTGTGCTTGCTTTGGGTGGTGGCTTTTCAACAGAAAGTGAAATTTTTAATATTTTCAATGGATATAAACTGCAAATGAAACATGAATGCAGGGTGGCTTATGTGCAGCTAATTAAGTCTAAGCTAATCTATTATTACTCTTGCAGTTAGATGGCTTTAGAGCATGTGAATCTGGGAGGATATGAAGGGCTTTAAATTTACTCTTTTTGCATAATTCTAGTTATCTCTAATGGTTACCTTGTATATCACAACCCCCTTAGAGAGATATCCTTTCAAAGTACAGAGGGTGATGTGAGCTGAGAAAGGCACAATGCCACTATGTAGAAATGAAGTGAGTTTTGTACCAAAAGAAACCACACAAACCTGCATTCTAGCAGTGATGATAATCTTGGGAGGGGGAAGAGGAAAAGTTGCATCACTGTAGCTTTTCCTCAGTACACACCATTTATGCAGTTAGTTGATTTAAAAGTGTAATAAAGAAAGTTCACAGCCTGGTCAGTTCTCTCTTCCTGGAGGAAACTGCCCTTGTACTGGCCTTTGCTTTGTACTCTTTGAATGCATAGCTGCTACATTAAGGTTTGCAGCAGGTGTAATGTTTCCACACTTGTGCCTGTCAGGATGTGTTTGCCATCATTTGAGTTAGTCTGTGCTGTTTACCATGCTTTGTGGGCCTGTAGCACTAATTTGAGAGCTACTGGATAGTTAGCAAGTTGGTTTAAAAATTCAGAGTTTAGTTTAACTTACAGTTCCTGAAACATAATTATTTTGTTTTTCCAGATATGGAAAGTAAACTGTTTTTTCCACACACAGAATGGATGCAGGAAAAGGATTGCAGCTGAAAGTACTCACAGAAGCTTGTCTTGCCTGGGACCAAGAGTGGATGCTTCAGTAGCTGAAAGAGAAATCAGTACCCATTTCTAATGAAGCTTTTGCTTTTCAATATTTAAAAAAACAGTATTTAGGAATGCTTCTGGCAGTATTTCTTGTCCAGAGACTTCTTTTTTTTCAAATCATGGTAAAAACCAAAAAGAATAGAAAAAGGAGTGCAGCTAGCCCTCAAAGGTGCTTTGTGAAAATGTAGGTATTCTGAGAAAGCCAGCTTCCTGCCTCTGTCCTTCCTAAGGCTGTAAATAGGCTGGCACCAGGACAGTGGATCTGTATTGAAGGTCATGGCAGCTTCACTTTTCAGTAAAATTTGCCCCTCTCTCCTGCTAACCCTGTAATTACTTCCAGGCTGTTTCTGTTCATAGGATAACAGAGATCGAATGTTTGGGAATCATGCATAAGGATGTGTTTTCCAGCAGGTTGTCACATGATGGTGAGGTGGTTCTGAAGAGGCATTGAGAGGCAGTTGCAAATGTGAACAGTTGAGGTTTTTGGTTTATTAGTCAAATTTCTTGGGAGCGTGTGTTAAACTTTTAATTTCTTTTAATGTGTGTGTAACACTTAATGAGATAGCACTTAAGACTGTAATTGTGTGTACACAGCTAATGCCTAACAGTTTTCAGACAATCTGTTTAAAACCTCAGAGTGCTATAGCAATGCAAATAGGAATCTTCTCGCTTTGAGTGGGATTTATAGTTTTGGGTAACTCTACGTACTCAAAAATCAAGTAAAATAAAACTTTTCAGGACCTAATGTGACCTCTTAGAGGGTGGGATGTTAGAACGTGCTACATGCTTTAAGAATTTCATGGCAACTATAAATATAATCAAATAAGCATATAAATTCCACAAGCACAGAAACTACATAGGAAAAGAAATTGTTACTTTGAGCTGTAGTTCTGAGACAAATTCTGGCATAAGGTAACAGAAGTCCAACTGAATTTTTACTAAGGATTGATTTTGTGCAGGGCAAAGCCTGCTAGTTTCTCTGAATAGATAGCTGTGAGTCATTAAAATAAACAAAATAATTTACTTATTGCATAAATGATTTCTAAGTCTTTGCTTAAACATGGACACTGCACTAGTTTAACTAATGCCAAGACTATGTTGTTATTCTAAATTAGTGATGATATGAAAGGTGTCCTTGCCCATGGCAGGGCAGTTGGAATTAGATTTTTGTCCTTTCTAACCTAAACCATTCTGTGATTCTTTATTTTTTGTGGACCAGTCAGAATGCAGAATATGTGAAGACTGTGAGCAGTAAGGATGCTGGGTCCTTCGTGTTTCACAATGTGTAAACTATGTCAAATAGTTAAAATGCTTTGTGGTTTTTGGGGGGCTTTGGTGTGTATTTTTTCAGTTGGATCAATTACAAAATACTTACTGAAGGCACTAAACCAACGTTTTTTATTTTTAGTCTTTATCTGTAGCACAAACTTGTATTAAACATGTCTTTTACTCTTCTGTTCTTTAGTGACTGAAGTAATGAAGCTATAAACAAAATTTAGTGTACACACATTCATAAATTTTTAGTGAAAACTGTTTTAAGTGTTAGAATAATCACAATCAATTATTGTTTAGAATAATTTTGAAGTGATAAATGTTGTGAAATTGGATTTTGGTGGTGTCATTTGGTGATACAATATTGTTATACAATACACGGTTTTAACACTATTTAGAGGATTGATGGACTGCAGTTGTTGTATGTATGATGTTTTAAGGGATTGATTGACTATGGCAGTTGAATGTGTGATGCTTAAATAAGTACGGTTCAATTTCTACTTGGAAAGTAAAATAAAAACCCAGCCTGTTCACAGGTGCTGAGTTGGTGTCTGTTATTGCTCCATAGTGTGTATATCTTTATTTTTTTTTTAAATCCACTTTCCTGACTGCTCTTTATGAAACTTCAATTTCTGAATGTATTTTGGCATAAGGGATGAATTTTCTGTAAATTTGCTCTTACTGCAATTGGAAACACAGTTATTAGAACAAGACAGTCTTTTAAATTGGAATACTCAGTTTCTAGTAACCTAGCAAACTAAATTGTTTTGCAAGTTGTCATTTACCTTGTTGGCAAAATTAAAAGGATGAAAAATTCTCAGCTTATTAGTTCTATTGAAGCAATAATGTGTTAGTGGGTAAGAGTTATTCAGACCTCCCTTGTGTGACAGAGCAGACACCATAATCCCAAAGCTTTTGTTACACAAATATTAAATATTAACACAGAAAGTGTTACTGGTTCCTCTGGTACAAAATACTGCAGCATTGAATAACCGACTTGAGTAGAACTCCTTCCTATAAGAGATGAAATGGAATTAACCTTCCTGAAGACTAATCATTGTTTTTCAAAAGATATGTGATTGCTGTATTTTAGAAGATAAACTACTGATTAGAAAAATAGATTAATTTCTCTTAGAGCTTTCTTTGATTAAGGTAGGAGATGCATTGCTGTTTGGACTACATTCTGCTGCTATTAATAAACAGCTAAGCAAATGCATCAGCCCCCTCCAGAATTAACCCCCAAATCCCTTCGTTTATGCTAATTGAGGCAGTTGTGAGCCAGAACTAATTCATACTATCAGTATGAATTCAGGTTTGCTTCGACTGTGCAAGCTAAAGCAAATGGAGATGATGTTTTGTTTCTTGTGCTGACAGGAGTGTGTGCATTGTTTCAGTAGTTGAGAGAACAGGCCCTGTAATACAGTTATGAATGTAAATGGCTTCAAAGAATATACTGGAGCCTGTAAGTTTCTTGGAAACTTGTATATGAAGTGATAGGATTTGCAAGCTCTTTGTGATTGGTTTTGGTATGGGAACATCAGTCTTTGTAGCCCTGAACTGCCAACAACCTTTGTCCTTTATTTTACCTTCAGGAAAAAAAAGGGGGGGGGGGCGGGTGCATGTTTGAAATAGGGAAGTAAATGAATGTTGGCTAATGGCCATGTCTTTTCCTAGAGCAAAAAAAATATCTTGGAAAGATAGATGAGATTGTGGACCTGGATTTGAATGATATGTGAAGCTTAGTAAATTATTTATCAGCACAAGCCTTTTTGAAATGGGCAAAGCACTGTTACATCGAAGGGAAAGAGAGTGGTATGGTTGCCAAGAGGAGATTTTTACTGGATTCCACTATAAGAAGAATCTGTCTTTTAAAATTATCTGTATTAAACTTTAAACAGCAGTTAAGAAATGTCCACACAATGCTGCAAAATCTGCTTGAGTAGCTCTGGACCCTTTTTCTACTGCTGATTATTGGCATAGTTTATGTATTTTGGGTTTTTTGTTAATATCATTGTGTTCCAGTGACATACCTGATAAAAGCAAAATGATAGAAAAGATCTGTTGAATTATATCTGACTGGCGAGAATAGTAACTAAATAATTCTGTTTTTTCTTATTTATATATATGTTGTTTTTAACAAGTGAAGAGTCCTGCAAGTAATTGGTATAACCCTTCCCACCTATAGAGCTATCGATCTGGTTCAATGTCATTCTTCTAAAACTGATAATACCAATAATGCTTTTTTTTGGAAGCACGACCATTTCTGAAATCTGTCTGTTTTATAACTTAAACGGTTGTTTTTATCCAAGTAGCAATTTCCTATTTCAGCTAACCATATAATCCATAATGGAGACCTTAGTAAGACAAAAGACTGCAAATGATGTTTGTTCCTGTTGGTTCTAAGAAAGTTACAGAAGTTCCATTTTGTAGATGATGGAAGAGAACACACATCTCCTTTCTTATAAAAAGTTCAGCTCTATTTATCTTACCTGTACTTTTTGGGGTATACAATATGTCAGTAATTGGATTGTGAAGAGTTGAACAGGGAGCAGACCTTCTGAGGACTAAGTTTTCAGAAAAAGTAGGGTGCCTCAAGGGTACCTTTATATGGAAGTATGTTTGTGTGTTCCTCTTCTATGGCTAGGACAAACTTAGCTTCCTGGTGTCAGTATTCTTCATACTGCTTGACTTAAAATGATCATAAAGCTTAATAACATAAATGTAGTTTGAATGTTTGTGTTCTGCTGTTGAGATATAAGAGCACATCACCATGAAACTAATTTCTTCACAAGAATACCATTATAAACAAGGATTCCCCACTTCCCAGATCTGTAATGGAATACAGATTTATAGGTCAAGTGAAGATGGCTTCCAGCTTTCAAAGTATTATAGCATAAAGGGGAAATGGAAAATGAAGGTAAAGCAAATAAATGATTGCTTTGATATGCTGAACTAACAGCATTACCTACCTGAATCTAGAAAAAGAAACAATTTTAATCTGAGTTATTGTGATAATCTCTGCTAGAAGGTCCTCTGTAATTTGACTATCCCATTTGTGAGAAATAATTGCAAATAATTTTATTTTTTACAGACCTGTTTACAGATACTTCAATGTAGTCATTAAGACATTAATATTTTGGATGTTGCAGCTTTTCATTAAAGCTCTAAAATGTAATGCAGAAACGATATAATAATATTTATGCTCTTTGGCATATAATTGATAAGGAAGATGGGAAGTAAATTTGTATCAATTCTGAAGTAATTCTCTGAAGAGTTCTGCGTGTTGCTTCCAGACATTGAAAGATTTGCACGCTTCTTATTATGAATGTGTATCAAAGCTGATGGGACTCATCAGGCTGCAATGGATAACTCTTGATCTGTTAAAAGCAGTGCTTTTACCCTAAAATGGTAGCTTCACAGAGGGATGTGAGTTGTATTGGATTTCTAAGTAATAAAATAAGTCTTGAATTTGAGAATTTTTACTAAGTTTATTTTCTTGTGTAAAGGAACTATATTCATCTGTAATAAAGAGTAGTTTACATCTTGATCTTTGAGCACTGTTACGTTCTGGAGCTGCAGTTGTGTGTGCAAGAATAGTGTCCTAGTTCTAATTTTTCCTTGCTTTTGTTAACACTGCTCTTGTATTGGAGACATTTACATGGATTAATACACAGGGTGGGTCATTATGGTAACTTTATCTTAACATATTTCATAAACTTTCAGTATTAAAACTTTGTTACAAAGTTAGTAAAGTAGTAAATTGCCTTGGCAATTAATGTGATACAACAAAATACCAACTAAAAGCCATGGAGGCTGGTGGGTTTTGGTTTGGGGTTTTTTTGTTAGCTAACTGTCTGTTTATTTTTAAATCTAGCCACGAGCTGATCCCATCCCGATATGTAGCTTTTGCTTGGGAACAAAAGAATCAAATCGTGAAAAAAAACCAGAAGAGCTCTTGTCTTGTGCCGACTGTGGCAGCAGTGGTAAGTTGGCTGAATTTACAAATACTAGAAATGTTTATGTTGTACTATGTCGTCTAAAAAATATTTTCGACTTGTGAACCTTATCCTCTCTTCGAACAAACAGAGAACTGAACCCAGGAGAGTGGAAGAGTTTGTTGTTGTTTTTCTTGGTTGTGTTTGTTGGTTTGGTTTTTGTTGTTTTTTTTCGTTTAAACTAGAATTTTGTCATCTGTATAATTAGGATAATTATAAGTGAGGAGTAGGAAATCATCTTTATGTCGAAGTATAGATCTGCTGAGTAAAAGAAGAGGGAAAACCCACACTTCTACAGTACAAGAATTCAGTTATTGTTTGGGATCTATGTTGGCTCTGAAAACTTAGTTTTGCATTGTGACATCAATGATGATGAAGAATTTTGCTTGCACAGATTTGCAGCATTTCAGAAGCTGAGGAATAATCACAGTGATAAAGACTATGTAGCATTTTTTGCTGCTGCATATCTTCTGTATCCAGTTCATTTTTAATAAAATTGTGTTACTTAAGAGGGAATTTGAATACTATTTCAGGTAACATACGACATCAGGTGGGCAGTCTGTTACTTGTCAGGCACAAGATAATGACACTACTGATGGCACGTACCTTACTCCTGTGCTGCAGCAGCTCTTGCAGACTCTGTGGCTGTTCCTAAAGCAGGGGCTTCTCTTCTCTGTGGTGACCAGTGTGGGGCACGAGGGAACAGCTTCAACTTGTGTCAGGGGAGGTTGAGAAAAAGGCTCTTAACCCAGAGGGTGGTTGTGCACTAGAACAGGCTCCCCAGGGCACTGGTCACTGCACCAAGGCTGACAAAGCCCAAGAAACATTTGGACAATGTTCTCAAGGCACAGGGTGTGACTCCTGGGGATGCTGTGTGAAGGGCCAGTAGTTGGACTCGATGATCCTTGTGGGTCCCTTCCAGCTCTGGAGCTTCTGTGAATCTGGAGTCCATGAGTATCATCATTTTGTAGGTATGCTGACAGTAGCTATGGCAGTACCCAGGACAGACTACATAAGTACTTGAGTAAAAACAAAACAGGATGGATAAAAACATGTTTTCAGTTAATCAGGGTATGTTATTGATTGCCTGCTTCTCAATCTGTCACCCTGATAATTGCTTTGTATCTTAGCCAGTGTATTTTTCTTTATATTTTAGCCAATTATTGCACTCTGTAATAAGAAAATAACTTTTTTAACCTAATATGCAACAGCAAACCTCATAAATTTTAAGTTGTCTTGCTGTAGTGATTTACAGGTCTCCTCTATTTTCAGATCTGTTTTCTGATATTTGCAAAGTTAATACTTGGTTACACTCTGGTGCACAGAGTTTACGCTAATCAGGTGAGCTTAGGTGTCAGCTACTCTTCTGTTGTACAGTAATTCCCTGGTGGCTCTTAAGACACTTTAGAACTGGAAGTCTTGACTTTCATGGATCAGCTTCTATTTGAATTAACACCGATACATTCTCTCTGCCTCATTAAGACTAAATTATCTTTAATTAGTTCCTCAGATGTATTAGATATAAGGAATGAAATGTTGAGACTGCCAATCAGTTTGCTGGATGGTTAAACTTTAGCTACTGATGCCTAACTAAAATAAAAACCAATTTCAGTGCAATTTATAAATAACAAAACTTCACTCAAGTGGAGTTTTATTGTAATTGGATTTGTAATTTTGCACATTGCAGTGTATCTCAAAGCTGGTCTTGCTGTCTAACAAATAGAAAAGAAATTGCATGTTGTGCACAGCAAGCAAATTGTTCTCTTGATCAGAGATTAAATTGCAGTGCCCACTACTGGTACGTCTGTTTTCCCTTTTTGTTTTTGTGTCAAGTCGCTTTTGTCTTTTCAGGTAGTGCTTCTGCATTCTGAAAGCAGAAACTAGCCTGGATAACTGCACATTTTTGTGATATTTGGGAGGAAAAAGTATTTGGGTAGTAGAAATGAAATGCACTGCCATGTCAGTTGGCACAGAGGATTTTCTCAAGAAGTAAGATGAGCGATGTCAGATGTGAGAAAGCAAATCCCATTACAAAAGCAGACATAGTTCCACTTGGTTTTGGTTGGGTTTTGTATTGGTGGTTGGTTTTTTCCTCCCTCTCCTGCTTTTTCCCTATCACTTGATTTTGAAAAATCAATGCACTTGAGAACTGGATTTGAACTCTGCTTCTGTTTTTCCAAACAAGATGTGCAGAAGCAATTAAAGAGCTGCTGCTGACAAATTTTCATAAGGGTTTGAAGTTGTAGAATGAGGAGGGGAAAAAACTGAGTGACTGGAGAACTATAATAAATATTTTTTTAAAAGGGGGAAAAACAGCAAAGAGTAGAAAACCTATGGGTGCTCTCCTTTCAAATTATGTGTTATCCTGAGGAGGCAAGAGGGTTACTGATCAAAGATGGGCAGAGGAGGCTGGAGAGCAGAGCAACAGAGACACTGGACTCAGGTCAAGAGGAACAGGGACAGAAAATGTTTAGAAAGATCTGGGCAGAGATTGCTTTCTAAATTATATTTAGGGTATGCTTTAGTACTAATGGAATATAGAAACTGTCTTAATTATTGCTATCTATATAAAGATAATAGGCTAGTTGTGTAAAATGAACAGCAAAGAAGCCTGCAGGTAGAAAAAAACTGGTACATCCCCAAGACAGATGCACTGACCATCTCTGCTCATAGCTTAAGTCTTCCTAAATAATAATAACACTTTCTGTCTGAAAGATTATCAGACACAAGTTGAGGTTTTTTTTTTTGGTTTTGGTGAATGATCTTATACAGTAGTTCCCGGCATTTGTGTTAAAGTTAAAAATATCTGGAGATATTAACATAAGTAATTTAGCACTGTGTTTAATTGTAGTCACTGATCTAATGCTTGTTCTTTTAAAAGACTAGCTTTTTCCTCAAATCCTTTAATGAATAAAAAAGGCTCAGCTTTGTGAGGAACACACGAAAGTGGGCAGGCTAAAGAAATTGCCTTCAGTCACAGAGGAATGAGACCCTTACTTTTGACTTCCTGGTCTCGCCTATTTTTGCCACATCAGTATATCACAAATCTTAACCATTTCTTACGTGGATGAATGAATTTTGTAGTGTTTTATTTTAAACTAGGTCTGTATGTATTCCTGGTGAAGTTTTGGAGCTTGCAAAGGTCTAAATTTCCAGTAATCTGGTAAACTTGTTTGATGCATTAAAATATTGATGCTGCTGAGTTTTAAAAGAAATTCAGTGTGATGATGGAACCAGGAGAAATTACCAGTTTAAATACTTGAAACTAGTGTTGGAAACCTCTTGGAGTTTTATCAGCTTCTGGATATGGAGAAGTATGTTTTTAATTTCAGTTTAGATTAGTTAGAGCTGAAGTACTGCAAATTTGGAAGCCCAAAACATGCTTTCCTTCAACTCTCAAATTAAAAAAAAAATAGCTGTAATCGATGAAGGACACAATAACTTCAACTGACTTTGGAAATCTGTTAAACTACAAAATCAGTGTAATTGCTATGACTGTAATTAAACAGTTCCTTTTAAAATTGAAACTTGTCAGTTACCACTTAATGTCTGGTAGGCATTACCCTGTACATGTTACTGTTATATTTGTACTATGTCAATTTGTGTCTAAATTGAATAGTTTAAGTATTATCAGCTATTAAAGAACAATACCATATGGTATTTTGAAATCTAAAAGTTGGTGGGCTGTCTCTGCTAGTTCATACCTAGAAATGACAGTGAAAAAACATGGCAAATACATAGTGATGGTTCCCATTTGCACCCTTCCAGTTCCTTGTGGTTCAAGGACTTGGAATTACAGGCAGAATCTTCATGTTTAATAGCAGTGGAATATTTTTCGAGTTTTTGTCTGATAATAAAATCTAGAGCTTAAAGAAACGTATTAAGCTGTGTAATTGCTTGAATGAGCAATGTTCCATTGGTAGATAAGAGATATAAAGTAACACAGTTACACTTAATTTGTTCAACCAGTGGTTACCAACCAGTGAGAATGCATGTTTCATGTTTATACATATACATATAATTGCAGATATTTACTTAAAATTAAAATCAACAATCAGCTGCAACTTACTTGCCCCTTGAAGTAAATCACTTCTGTGCAGGGTAGATAACTGGAATTAAATATACTTACATGGAAGTGATTGATTTATGCTTTAATGTGTTAATAGAGTTGTTAAGTCATAGTTGATAAAATAAGTCTTTATGTGATATTGATTACTAATATCAGCCTCTCCAGGGGGTTTCATTGAAGGGAACAGTATCTCATTGAACTCATCTCTGCACTTATAGTATATTTGTCACTCTCTTGAAAGTGCATACTCAATTTTAAGCATAAAGAATGTTGGTATGTCTTAAACTGTGTGCTAAAAATCAAATGGTTGTGCTTTTTCAATATCTTTCTGAAACTACTCTTTGGATTTCTTAGTTATTGCTCCTTACTAATAGATTATATCCCTGCATTTAATTTTGAGAACATGCACAATTCAAGTTGTCTTTCAAAGTTTAACAATAAAGTGGTTTAAGCCTTGGACAAATGGAATAAAAGGAAGTAAAATCTGAAATTGTCATTTATTTGGGTGACTGTTGCATTCCATCAGTCTTTGCCATTCATGCCTCAGTCCATTAGAAGCCAAAAATAGCAAATGCTCATAGATCAGATTTTATTTTTATTTGTGATGTTTTAGCTCAGTCTTGGATTGAGAAACAGTTGATGGAGAAAGTCTGAATGACTGTGACTACACCATTACCTAGAAGAAAGCACTCATCCCAACTCTGACAGTGAGAAGAAAGCACCTTTGATGTGTGCCACATCACTGCAGCCGTCTATAAGTGCAGCATGGCATCAGGGATTCTTATCTCTCTGACAACTTCTGTGTTTATGTTCTTGATAGATAATCTCCGAATATAATACTATCATAAAGTGTTTCCCTGGGAAGGCTTATCCCTTCCTATATAGCAGTGCTTTTATCTTTCCTGGATTAAGGGTACACTCTGAGGCTGTTGAAGACCTGAAAAAATCACTGCCAGTATTGCCTAAGGTGTTGGATGTGTTCGGTTGGCTGGTATCTTCTGTTAATTGGAAAAGTCATGTAGGCCTTCAAGGCTACTGTGAAAAGAGGATGGTCCTGCTGAGGAATTTCTCTGTTGTGGGAGGTGGTAGTTCAACTACTCCACACCCACCCCCTCAATTTTAAACCTTCTATTGTTTTCTTTATGCCAATTGCCAGATTCACTTTTTCTGTTTATATTACTCTGAGATTGTTCTTTGTGTCTGATGAAGTAATAAGTTGAAGTAAAAAACGCATATAGTTTGGCTATTCAGTTTCTCTGGTAGATACTTAGTATAGTTAGAAAAAGAACTAATACAGTTTTATCTAAAGATTCCCTCTGTTGATTTTGCACTGCTAAGAAAGGGGAGCGTGGTCAAGTTTATAAATATAACCAATATATATAGGTTCCTTTTTCAGAACCAGTGACAGTTTATGCTAAGGAAATAACCTAGTGAAAATAAAGTTCCGTTTTAGGTGCTTATGTAGACAATTCACTGGTGTCAGTTACAGTAGAAGTCAATTTTCTACCTGTCTTCATGACAACTACTCTGTATATTTGTATGAAGTAGATGAGTTAAAAAATGTGTTGAGAAATTCTGCAAGTAGCTGGTGCTTGCAGGGTTCTGGTTGTGCTGGCTGCATCCTGCTGAACTATAAAATCCATCTAACCAATCTTAAATCTCAAGCTCTCAATAACATTTTGGTGTTTTTTAGGACATCCATCATGTTTGAAATTCTGTCCTGAATTGACAACAAATGTGAAGGCCTTGAGGTGGCAGTGTATTGAATGCAAGACATGCAGTGCATGTAGGATCCAAGGCAAAAATGCAGTAAGTTAGACTTCTTCAGTGCTACTTGGCTTTTCTTTGTTTAGGGAAGCGTTATAATTAGCACATATCTAAAAGTAAATGATTGATGTAGAACTTCAAGCAATGCTGTATTAAGTCTTTTTTTCTTTCGTTTTCTCCACCCTCAGGACAACATGCTTTTCTGTGACTCCTGTGATAGAGGGTTCCACATGGAGTGCTGTGACCCGCCGCTGTCCCGAATGCCAAAAGGTGATCTTAAAAATCCTTTCCATGAAAATACTTTCATTTTCAGTCTCATATTAAGTGACCAAACCCTCTCGAGCATGCTGTTTTAATTTTTCTTTCAATGATAAATAGTATGATTTCATTCATATCAAAGGCAATTTTATTTGTCATTATATGAGGGGTCTTTTCCTCAGGAACGTAATAAAGGTCTGGATATAGCTGACCAGATGAAATCACTGTGTAATGAGTTGTTGCCCCGTTTATTGAAGGTGAAATTTTAGAAAGGTTGTTTAAACGCTTGGAGTATATACACTGACAAAGAAGTCATTGGAATACGTAGAAGGGACTGTTTATGCCTTTTGTAGAAATAATTGGAAAAACAGGCAAACAAAATTCATGTCTTCAGTTTCTCTAATCTCTAGATTTCTCCTACAACACCTCTCACTTTTGCTCTTACATCTTTGACTTTCCCTATTTAATCTTAAAAGTTACATTAAAGACTTTCTTCAGTTCCTTCCCTCCCAGTCCCCAGCCTTATCTACAATAAATGTCTAGACGTGACTACATGATGTTAAAAGGATGCTAAAGTCAAGTTGTATATTAAAATAAATATACCTAGCTGTGATGTAGTATGTTCTTTGGCATGCTCTGCCCTAGTGGCTTTGTAACACAGATGTAAATTTTTTACCCTGTCTTAATTGTGTCTGGAGGAAGATCTAGGTAGTATAGGGAGGGACAAGCTAGAACAGAAATTCTTCTAGGAACCTAATTGCTCATAATCTTTCCTGTGATCCTTGTTGCCTCTTGTTTCCCCCCTTCCATGAGCACTTTGCTTTTGAAAATTTCAGAGTATGGATAGAAGTGGATCACTTGTTTTTGTCCACTTTGCTTTCCCTATGTCCTGTTCAAGAGATAATTTGCTGACCTTGTGTATACTTGGTATCTATCTTGGTACACACCTGCAGTACAGATTAGATAAGTTGTGTACAACTAAACTCTTTCCTTTATATAGGGATGTGGATTTGCCAGGTCTGTAGACCAAAGAAGAAAGGGAGAAAGCTGCTTCATGAGAAAGCCGCGCAAATAAGGAGACGATATGCAAAACCTATTGGACGACCGAAAAATAAATTAAAGCAACGAATGTTGTAAGTTTCTCTTGGTTTTTATTTCCTTAGATGTTTGTGAGAATGTAGTCAAAAAAGAACTTGATACACGTTTAAACACAGTTTTTAACTCTATTTCAATAGAGTAAAAATAGAAAACGAATGATTTAGTACGTGCCTTTCAGCCCAATGTTCAACAACTTCTAAATTATAGTAGGTGCTTTTGGTGTCACGTCAGAAGGTAGTAAAAAAATCACTGTAACTTAATTTTTCAGATCCTGTAAGTTTTTATCAAAAATTGTACCTATAGCAGATGCAAATAAACTTCTTTATAATAATATATGCCAGAGCTGTCTTTTAAGTGTAACTTCAAATAATTGAAGTACCTAGAAAATACAGAGGATAATATCAAGCTAGTTATATACAACTTCAGGAGACTGTTCTGCTCAAAGAGCTGTTTGAAAACTGTATAAAAATTACTTTATTAATTAATATCAGCTCACAAAACCTGTCTCAAAATGCAAATGATAAAAGTAATAGATAAGTTCTGGTTTCAGTAGTACTCTGGAAAAAATTATTACTTGAATTCTGCTGTTAAGCTGCCACTGGTTACTAAGAAAAGAGATTGCAATTCCTCTTGCTTCTCAGGAGTCTGCTTATCTAAAACAAGCACGTGGTGTAATTTTTTTAGCATCTGTCTTCCTAGGAAACACTGTAGTTGGACATTATAAGTCTTGGTTAGAGGGTTGTTTAAGTAGTGTTCAAATACAGAGTTGACATTACACTGAGTGTTAAACAGGAACAGATTCTGTGTCAGCTGCAGTAGCATGTTGCCTTCCATCACATGTTCCTATCCACATACACTTTTTTCCCCCCTATTTAAATATTATTTAACTGTTTGGCAGTGTCAAGTGAGCAATTGAAAAGCTTTCTGACCTCTACCAACTACTCATTCTGTACATTGTGACATTCTTCTCTACAGTCTAAAAACCTCTCTTGTGTTATTCAGAGTTGCATGGGAGCTTCTGTAAAACTTTGCATTTTGCAAAACAAGGATTTTTGAGGCCATTGGAGCCTACATGTGAAAATAGAAGGAAAAGTGCTTACAGTATAGCACACTAGTCAAGTTGATGTACTTGATGCTGTGCATCTTGGTGTATTCTCTTTTGCCTTTCTCTCTGCCAGGATCTTTTATCTTGCATTTTTGGTTTTTGTCCTAAAGTTCAATGTATATTGTTCTAGCAAAGTACTTCAGGACAGGAATAAAGTGTGACACTACATGCAAGTAAAAGATTTAGTTGTACTGGCCGATGAGACCATGCTGTTAGACTGGGCAAAACATTGTACTTTTCCATTCTCATCCTCAACAAATAGTTTAGGAATTTGAAGGTCATTGAAATTTCTGTTTAGCATTGTGTGTGCATAATAAAAAATATTCCCTATATCTTCAGCTATGCCTTGGGCTTTAGTTGTACCTCTGGTTTTATCCTTTGAAAACACATAAACCTTCTGCTGCAGGTTAGGGCTCTCTTGTGATTTAGGAGTGGTACTCCCCAGCTTAGACTGCTGAGACTCTTCAAACCACAGGCTGCTCACTTGCTTCCCCCTTCCCTTGCCAATGACTGGAGAGGAAAACTGAAGGCACAAAAAGTAAAGATCCAGGTTGAGATAAGAACAATTCACTGGAAACAGCAGTAAGATAAGAAAGCAAACAGTAACAGCTACAGTACCAGTAACTAAGTGTACAAGAGACAAAACAACTCACATGTGATTATTTGGAATGGTGTTACCCAGCTGCTCTCTGCTTACCTGACTGGAAAGAGCCCCTTCCCTGGAAGAGAATCCCTTTCCCTGCCCATGAGGTGGTACAGAATAACCTCTGGGTCCTGGACATGTTCCCCCAGTTAACTCTGCCCCCCGACCAGAATCAGGGCTGGTTCTAATACAGTCCTGCCATCTTACTTCTCTACAGACATGCCTCTGGTTTGGGTTCCCAAAGGGTGGATTTAGCAGCAATGTCTCCCCACCGACACTAATTCTACTTCTCCTCCTTCCTCACACATGTAATAGAAAGGTTGGAAATGTTACGAGGCTTTTCCTGTTAAGTTTTGCTATTGTAATTCTGAGCTGCAATTTTAAAAGTGAACATCATGCTAAAAGATGCAGAAGTTTTTAGTGTTATATGAAGATTATTAATATTTTCAGAAAGTTTTTCTTTGTAGCACGTGATCTGCATGAGCATATTACAGGAGTGCTTTGGAAGCTCTTTGTAAAATACATATTTGCAATATTGCCAGCACATTTCTGTTCCTTCAGTGTCTCATATATAAAAACAAAGTAATCTTGATCTGGAAAAATAGTGGTTGGAGATAGAATAAGACAAGAATCTCTTCTGCATGAAATCTTATTTAAAAGTGGTGGAGGAGTATGGAAGACAATAGTGTCAAACACAAAAAGTGGGTGGTCACATGAAATACAGGAAGGTTAGCCAATGCCATTTAGTCCTTGCATAGTACAAAGAAAATCTGTCCAGTGGTACTGGAATAATTTTTTGCCTGTTGACCATCTATAGGAAGCCCTTCACAGGCAAATTACTATGTAGGATTAACTGAAACCAGGTGTGTGCTGGCCTCTGGCACTGCTGGTGATTGCCACATCTGGTACTGAGACTAGGTCTTGTGGCAGACTTATGTGCATGATGCCAAAGGATTCAAAAGACTTAGAAGTTTTTGATTTTGTTGCCTCTTAGGAGCTAACTGAATTTAAGGATGTGTGGGTGAAAAAGGGTCTAGTTCTTAAGCTGGTGCACCCTTGTAGGTCAGTAAACCAGATGTCAGCCCTAGGCTGCTGAATCCCTAATTAGAAGTAACCTGTTGCAATTAATTACTTCAGTATCTCAATTAAGAGGGCAAAAATCTATGGAAGAAAACTTTCTGCTGCGAAGTAAATAAGCTAACTTCAAAGAGCAGGATGGAAAGGGGAATGAAAAAAAGCAAGTGTTACAACTGTGTAACTTTGGCTTTGTAATTCGATTGTGTGTCCTGGTAACTATTTCTTTTACTGCAGATATTTTCTAAAGTTCTGTTTCTATATGCTAGAATATACTGCTCTGCAGTGTAGCTCCTCTCTTCAGTTATTAGCAACTAGTTCAGCCTGTAATTCTGCTCTCACAAATGTTGGCTTTCAGTATGCCCTTTTTCTTCCTGCATTTAAATAAGGTTCACCGCTGTTTTCTTCCTAATACCTTCCATGGTTAGGCCTGATTAGTTCATGGCTTTTCTGCAAATGCACCTTGGTCATAGTATTGCTCTTTCCTTTGCTATTTCTGTTTTTTGCTATTTTTAGAATTTCTAAAGAGTCTGTTTCTTCGGTTTTGTTGTAATGCTCTTAATAAACTACCTCATTTGGCTTTTAGATCTTTGGTGGCAACTTTTACTGCCACATTTTACATAATCCAACAAGAGTGTGGGACAAAAATAGCAGTTTCTTGAAGACTGACTGTATTGCTTTAAAGGATTAATAGGCTTTCTCTACAGTTTAAGCAAATGTAGACTGAAGTTAACTGTTTTGATATCATATTAACAATGAAAACATTCATCTCCTCTGTGTGTACAATAAACTCTATGGTGATGGAGCAGTTGTTGTACAAACACAGTGTAATGATATTTTTTCCAAAGGAGCACACTTTGGCTGTGCCTAAAAGTATGTGAGAAGGCTGTATACTTGGGAGATCTTGCTATGCCAGCATTTATATATACTGTGGACTATCTTTTAAAGATATGAGGGCAGAGGGAACAAAAAGGAGAATAGGAAAAAAAAAAAAGATGGATGTTGTGTCATTGTGTGAAATGTATTTCCAGAGTGTATATGTCTTTAAATTTCTTTAAAAGATTATTAATTACAGTCGCCTGTGTAGCTTGTATAAGATATAGTGCTATTTGACAGTAAAGATTTTGAATGCTGATTTTTATTTTTCAAATTTTTGCATAGGTCTGTAACCAGTGATGAAGGATCCGTGAATGCATTCACAGGAAGGGGGTCACCTGGTAGGGGTCAAAAGACTAAAGTCTGTACCACACCTTCATCTGGTCATGCTGCATCTGTGAAGGATTCAAGCAGCAGATTGCCTGTTACAGACCCCACTCGGCCTGGTGCCACCACCAAAATCACCACCACCTCCACCTACATATCTGCCTCTACACTTAAAGTTAACAAGAAAACCAAAGGTCTCATTGATGGCCTTACTAAGTTCTTTACACCATCACCTGATGGTCGCAGATCACGAGGTGAAATAATAGACTTTTCAAAGCACTATCGTCCAAGGAAAAAAGTCTCTCAGAAACAGTCATGCACTTCTCTTGTGTTGGCTACAGGTACCACACAAAAGCTAAAACCTCCACCTTCTTCACTTCTACCCCCAGTCCCCATCTCTGGTCAGAGCCCCAGCTCTCAAAAATCCAGCACTTTGACCTCTTCTAACTCTCCCCAGAGTTCTTCCAGTCAGTCAAGCATACCCTCCTTTAGTAGCCTTCCTAGCAGCAGTCAGCTAAAAGGACTCTTTGATGGACTCTCTCATATCTATACCACTCAGGAACAGTCTCGAAAAAAGGGTCATTCAAGCTATGCACCCTACAAGCATTTGTGTAGTAAAGCAGAATTAACTTCCACATCAACATCTAATAGTCATTTCTATGGAAAGAAAGAGGTTAGAAGTAGGTTTATGTCTCATGCCTGTGCCTCTGGATGGGGTGTGTCTAGAGGACATGCTTTTAAAGCAATTGCTCACCTCAAGAGAACAGTTTTCTTTAAAAAGCACAGGAATCTAGGCAGTTTAAAGTATAAAATGACCCCTCAGATGGGGACCCCCTCACCAGGGAAGGGGAGCTTGACAGACGGAAGGATTAAACCTGATCAGGATGATGGTAAGCAAAGGTCGAAGTGCCAACCAAACCTGCGTCCCGTCCAAAACCAAAATTTTTATCACATAGGTCTTAGCTATTTCTCTTGTTCTTACTTCACTTTCATACAAAAACAACAAAACTTTGACCTTTTATCTAATGCTGACTAAATCTCCAAAACATTTTTGGTTGTTTTTTTTTTTTCCTGACTAATACCACACCACTTTTTTTATTATTTTTTGCATCTGTAGTGACACTAGGAGCCCCAAATGCCTTCATGTTGCTTATGGCTGTGTAGTACCGCATGAGTAGCCACTTGTCCATGCTACTTCCTTGTTCTTCCCCTGCCGTTCCTGTGGCAGTAGTGCTGTCATCATGACTGTGTGCTGTCAGTGCTTATAACGGTGGGCATTTCAATTCATTTCCCTCTGCTCCATTGCTTTTTCATGAACAGTTCCATCGTACTACAGTCTCCACAACACTTGATCTGTACTGCTGTGAACTACCTTTTTATGATTTTTATTTAAGAAAAAAATACATATAATTTATAATGTTTGAATACAGACTTAGCTTAGCGTTAATCTTCAAGTTTTAAGGGCAACTTTTGTGTTTATTTTTACCTTCTGGAGTATAGTGGAGTTTATCAGGTGGCATAGTTCTAGCAATAAAATGTGCTCCATTTCATGAAGTTCAAACTAATTTAGTAGAACTGGACTATAAAGGCTTATGCAGACAAGCAAGTACCAAAAAATAGCTTGTGCAGAAGCAAGCTACAAAACAAGAAGGGGGATGAAGGGTTCGCTTCTGTTACTTAGTAATCCCAAATTTGGTTAAAATTAGGAGTTCATAACAGCCACAGTTGCAGTCCTGTTTAGTAGTATCATTTTGCTAATGCACATGTAACCTTCATGTCGGTGAATAGACTTTTTGCTGGTTTTAAATAACAGATACTGAAATCAAACTAAGCATCAAACAAGAAAACGCGGATGTGTTTCTGTTGGGGAGCAAGGACACTGTTACACAGGAGGATTTGGAAGTGTTTAAGCAGGCCCGAGAACTGTCTCTGGAGGTAAGAATCATGTTGTACAAAATATACTTGTTTCTGCTAATAAAAAGTGAGTTCATTTTCAGTCTCTTCATCTTCATTTCTGATGTCTTCCTTTTAATCGAATTCATCATGCTTGCTGTGAATTTTGTTTGGGAGACACTGTATATACAGATGGGAGACAAGGCCTCATGCTGGAATGGATCAGATGATAAATGACACTTTAAGGTAGATTTTGAAAGATATACTTGAGCATTTTGGACACAGGACTACAGGATCAAACATAGAGTTTAAAAGTAGCTGACATCCTGGTCAGGACTGAGAAGATACTGGTTGGTAAGGATATGCCTAATGATTTTCCTCTGCAAATAAAGCAGATATTCTGAAAAGCTAAGCCGGTCCCAGAAAATACTGCTTGGTAGAAACCTGGGTTTAGTGAGTCCAGAAGTTCATTTTACCTGACTAGTTACCACACTTTGAGTTTAAATACTGTAGACATTATCTAGCAGTGGTAATATTTGAGCTGAATCAGGTTAGTGAACCAGGCTTTTACTTCTGTTTCTGTGTCCATGAAATGAGCAACCAGGGTCTTTGAGAGCCTGGGTGAGAAGGTGAATGAATGTAATGTTTCAATTGCTGCTTTCTCAAAATGACATCATAAATGGCTGTGTTGTACTTTTTTCACCTAGGAAGTCACTTAGGGGTTTTTTTTTTAGGTTTAGTGTACAAGAACTGACATTACACAGAGATTTTTTTGTTAGTCTTCATTCAGAGTGTGTTGACCAACAAACTCAAATTGAGTTTAAAGATTGGGTTTCATTATTAGCTTGTACTTCTGTTTCCTCATGGAAATAGTTCCCACTACTTGCTTTCTTCATCTTCCATATGCAGTCCCTAAAAATGTTAGGTGGTCAGGTTTCTAAAAGTTGACATTGAAATTGCTTGTTTTTCCCCACCTTTCTTACTCTTGTATATTTTGCCAGCCCTTTAGATCCTAGCAGTCATTTTCTGATCAGCTTAAATGCACTATTTTAGCTGAAATTAATGTGTTAGCATATTCTTGGCTTTGAGGTAAATACCAGTTACTCTTGAAGGGTTGTGCTGATACCTTTTCTCTGCTTTGACAAAAGAACAGCTTTCAGTTTGCACCAGAGTTATTGGGACATCATCACATTAGGTGCTGTGGGAGAGCAGAATTGGAGGCTGTTGTGCTTCTTTTCTGGATGGGCTTTTGCTGTTTGTATTCTGTTTGCAAACTCTGTCCTCTGTCAGGGTTTAAAGAGCTTAAGCAACTGATTTGGATACTTAAGGTTTCTTGTGCTTTCAGTGAGTGAAAGTGGGTTATATAAAGCTTAAGTTTCTTCTGCTTTTCTAGAACTAATACTTTTTTTTTTATTGCACCTGACAGAAAATTGGGTGTAAAAACACTGGTGAAACAAGTGGGCGATACCCTTCAGTGATTGAGTTTGGAAAATATGAGATCCAGACCTGGTATTCTTCACCTTACCCACAGGAATATGCAAGGTAGCAAGTTGTCAAGATTGCCATACGTGATTGGCATTTTTTCTGATGTGAACATTACAACTTATTTTTTATTCTTTTGTAACTGTTTATAATTTAAAGCCTTTAAAAGTAAATATGCTTTTGTAATTAAAGCTGAGAACAAGGATTTGTCATTCTTTTTAGCTAGTTCTAAATCAAAGATTCAATAAAAAGTATTTTTCCTAGTCCTGTGTAAATGTCAACATGCAGTGTGTATTGGTGTGGTTTTGTTCGAGGTTTATTTCTGTGCCTTTGTTTTGTTGGATTTGTTTTCATTTATTTGTTTGGTTTTGTCTGGGGGGTTTTTTGGTTTGTTGTTTTTTGGTTTGTTTTTTTTTCTTGCATCATTGCCATGAGATATGTCCAACTTGTGGCCCTTTGGATAGATTAGTCTTGGTTGTGGTCCAGAGTTTGTTAACCTCCTTTATTCTAAGGACCAGGGGAGATGTCATGCTAAATAAATAAAGTCAAAGTGGGCAAGCTGTGGCAACATCATCTCATTTCTGGCCATGTTTGCAAGGGTGCACCTTGGCAGAGAGCATGGACTGGTACATGTGCTCAGCAGATCTCTGCTGAGTTTTGTGTGTTCTGAGAATAAATGTTTTATTAATCCATTGTCACTATGGCTCACTGGAAGATATTCAGAACTGTATGTTTACTATAACCTGCAACATGATCTCTTTCAAAATGCTGTTGCATAGTGTTACTCTAAAGTGCCTTTTGTTTGTGTGGTGGGAGTGAGGGATATGTCATGTATCCATCATATGTAAATCAAGGGCTGAAAAAGTGTGGAGGGCATTTCCATTTCCTATTATTAGCACTGGTTTTGTAGAGTTAATTTTTTATTTCAGTTTTGCTTTTTATTCCCTCAATTTATATCATATCGTGAAAGGGTGAGTTACCCAATTCCATCGAGTAAATTAATCCCAGATAGAAGCATAATGATGGCTAATTATTAGTATGAGGCTAGAGTGGGATGACACTGTAGGAGGCACTGTGGCTCTCAGCTGAATGCAGTGGGATTACATAATTGAACAAACAGTTCAAACTACTTTTTATATTGTTGATGAACTTCCTTAGGATACTAGAATAGTACAAACCATGGCTATCATCCCAGGATGTGCTAGTAACTTCAGAGCAGATAAAGATTGTCCTCTGCTCTAAAACTTTGCAGACTAATTAATTTCTAAAGCAGTCTTCCACTGCTTCAGTAATTCAAAAATGAAGGTAAGTAGCCACAGAAATGACCCAAGGGAGTGATTTATGATGGTATGTAGAACACAGGGCATGTGTGTTACTTGTATGTAGTCTGAACTGGATCTCCCCAGAGAATTGCATTTGTCTGTATTGCCTGTGCTGTGGAGATGTCTGGAAAGGGGCTGTTTTGCCTATATGTGAACTTTTTAGGTTGGCTTCTGTAGTAAAGAGGTAGCTTAGGTGGAGGTGAAGGGGTACAGTCCTACTCGAGTTTTGTCTTTACCGAAGTATTTGGAAAACAGTGGGAAGAAAAGTAATCTCTGAGGCTTCCCCAGATGCAAAATTTATATTTATTAAGAGCAAGAAAGATAAAATTTGAAGTATTACTCCAGTGTGCTTACTTTAATGGAAACCACAGCAAAATCTAAGGTGGAGTGTGGGAAGGGGGAAGTAACTGAGATCTGCCAGAGGCCAGACCACAAAGTGACCACAGCACAACTGTTGAATTAGGTTCACTGTGATTGATTGATTGATTGATTGAAGCTGATACTTTATTTTCCTTTTCTGATGACTAGTGTGTGAATGTTTAATCATTCACTCTAAGGTTGTATTTTCTTATTTAGTTATGCTTTAGCAGCATTTATGTATGGTACCTTGTATTTGAATGGAAAGGCTTTTTCATTTGTGGTAACTGTTTATGGAATGTAACAAACTTTTTGTGTAAAATATCTTCTTAATTTTCCTACAGATTACCAAAGCTTTACCTGTGTGAATTCTGTCTTAAATACATGAAAAGTAAAAACATTTTGTTAAGGCACTCAGAGAAGTGTGGCTGGTTTCATCCTCCAGCCAATGAAATCTACAGAAGAAATGACCTTTCAGTATTTGAGGTAGGTATATCAAAAGTTAAGCTTTTGGAAAATAACCAGTCTGTAGATGTTACAGACCAGCTGTAGAACTAGTGAAAACTTTAACATGCTTAAATACTTCCTTGGAGATTCTTTTTTATACTGCAAAACCAAGTTGAGATTCTGCTTATACTGCAAAAACAAATCCATCTTCCCAACTCTGTTCCATTCTACTCTGCCATGTTCTTTCATGACTCATATTTACTTGTACTTCATGCCTTAGTCAAACTCTTTAGGATACTGGAGTAGCATGAATCTTAGGGCTTCCTTTGCAGTTCTTGGATTGATTTGCCTTTCCCTTCCCAGCAAAAATACCCCTTGACACCCATTCATTTCTGGCTGCTTGAGTGCCTTGGGTGTAGGGAGAAGACTAATCATAATGCACGTGTTCCCAAAGTATAAAAACAAATAAAGCAGCTTCACTATGTGTTCTGAAATCACAAATGTAGCTCCTGAGTGCTTTTGCCTTAATTTTGGGTATTTGAGAAACCTGTCCTGAAATATAAGAAATCTCACCATCTCTACTTTGGATTTAATAATCTACATTATTCTTTTGGGAGATGACTTCTTTTAAGTGTGAGGTTTTATGTATATCCTGAACAGAGAATTCTGTGTTTCTAATAACATACCTGCAGTTATTAAAACTATGCCTTAACTGTCACATTGCAGTTTCTCAAACATTCTTACAGGTAGTAATAGCAGAAAAGACTGGTGGAGTTACTAAGGCTTCTTTTCTCAACAGTGTTATTGAGATTCATGTATTGATAATTTCTTTTTATTGCAGATGTCAGATTCTTCTTCAAACTTGTATTTTCCAATTGTATAAGTGTCTTTAGTGCTTGGTCATTCCCATTACCTGTTCAAACAATGGTAGTTTCTGTCTTGAAGTCCTTTTTTAAGTTAGAACAAGATCTTTGTATTTGGTTCATTTGGTTGTGTTTGTGCTATTAAAAAATAACTATTGGCATAAAGATTGCTTCCTTTCTGACCTGAGCAGTTTTATAAATATTGAAGATTTGCCAGCAAAAGACTTAAGTTGTAAATAGACTTACCTCTTTTCCTATCAAGAATGAAATTGCCCTAGTCTGTTTAAAATAACTTGATTTTCTCTGTTAGCGACTGTTAAGAGCTGTGGAGCATACAATAGGAAAATTGGGCTTTCTTATTTATTTTTGTTAACTACTGCTAACATGTAAACGAAAAAATCTTAAGAAAATAAAGTAAAATACAGAGAAATACTGAGAGGGGATGGGGAGGTGAGAGATTGTTTTCCATGTCTTTTTTGCAGCAAAGTATTATGAAAGCAGTGTCCCAACTCTTTATCCACTGCTTTTATTTCCTTTGTCTGTTTTGGGTGCTTCAGTAAGCACTTGCGTTAAGCCTTCTGAAATAAATGTAGTTGGTTTGGGTCTTTTTATTTCAAAAGTTAATGTCAGTTATCACTGATTGCTGTAGAAACTTAGTCATTAGTTCACTTCCTAGATCCTTTCAGGAATTCTGTGCATCCATTTTCTTTTAGGCAGAATGTAGAATGTGGTTTCCTTCATGCTTTGTTTTTGAGAGAAGTGGAAATAAGTTTGGCATTTTGTGATTTATGTACCTCTGCCCAGAGCATGACTTTGACAGATTTGAGAGCAGGCTTTGATATATCTTACTACTATGCTGTAGCCAAGCAACTTTTGACAGATGCTTCCTTTAGAGCTTGCTGTCTCTCTTTTTTTCCCCCGCTTCTCACATTTTAAACTGATGAACAAGCTGTGTTTGCCTGAAATTTAAGAAATTTTACATTTCTGTACAAATGTTCTTACTGAAAAAGACAGCTCACATAATTTGTGTTTTCAGGCTTATGGCTTACCCAGTGGTGATTTCTACTTACTTAATGTTCACATTTAACTTGCACAGTTGCTACTAAGTGTGAAAAATAATAAAAAGCATTTGGACAATGCAGTGTGCTGTAAGAGAGTTTGATGAATTTGATGGACTCTTAAGAGCTGTATGCAGGTTTATCCTGATGACTTTAGGAGCAGTAGCTATTAATTGAATGTTTTTTTCTTTAATCCACTTAATGCAGCTATACTGCTGATGTTCCCTTAAAATCCCTAAATATATCCAAAAGGAGGATGGGTTTTGCTTAGATTTGTAACTAGGATTCTTACTCAAAACAAATGAAAAATAGAAGATGGCTTCTTTTTCTGCACAGTTCCTATCATTTCTCTCTGAATGAAATACAGCTACTGTCATTATAAAAAAAAATCAGTACAAGCAAAACTTTCTATTAAGATTATTTAAAAAATGTGTTGCCTTTGACTGAGCCTTTCAGGAAGTACCTAATTGGTCTAGGAAATCTGCATTTGAGTCTGGCTTTTCTGTAGCTGTCTGAATCACAGCTTGACTCTTTACACTCATAATATACCTAGACTAATTGTAGTATTTAGCCAGGAAATTTACCTCTCTGGCTCAATAGGGTTTTATCCTGGCATGGAAATTTTGTCTTGTCTAATTTATCCAAACCATTGATGTGATTGATATATAATTTGCTACTCATTTATTGGCCTTACACCTTGAGGATTCAACATAATATACTTCTTTGTTTGGGGTTTTCTTAAAAGTTGTTGTACTCCACTGCCTTCTAGCAAACCACAATTTAAGGCAGTTTAAACTCTAGTGCATTTTATCTGCCAGTCGTACACATTTTCATTCCAGGAATAAAGTGAAAGAGGTAAGTCTGTCTTGAACAATTAAAAGGTGAAGTTAGTTTGTTTAATAAAGCCAGATACTCAGAGGTTACTTAAAAATGCAAAGTAATTAGCACTTGTTGGAGATTTCTTATTTAAAAAGGAACTGGGGCATTTCTCTTCTGAATCGTGATGTGGTTTGTTTGTTTCTTGTAACACCATACTTTTCACGTTTCCTTCTATGATATGATTGATTCAGTAAATTGTTTTGTCCTAACTTGTGGGTGTCATGGAAATAACTGCATCTGTCTTGCTTTTCTAGGTTGATGGAAATGTGAGCAAAATTTATTGTCAGAATCTTTGTTTGTTAGCTAAGCTCTTTCTGGACCACAAAACCTTGTATTATGATGTTGAACCATTCCTCTTCTATGTCCTTACAAAAAATGATGAGAAAGGCTGCCATTTAGTTGGATATTTCTCTAAGGTAAAAATTTTAAAAGTGAGTTTATTTAATATTTGTAATGTCCTGCTCTCCTTAATACTTTTGCCAACAGCAAAGAAAAATCAGAAGTTGGGAAAAACCTCATAAGCTTGAAAGTCTCTCTGTAAATCTTGAATATTATGTGCATTGTCTCAAATACATTGTACTTTCTTGCCTCTGACTGATGCAAATTGAGAATTCGTTCAGCCACATGAATGGGGTAGGTTTTATCTTGTTTGGGGATTTTTTTTTCCTTCATTTGTTTTGTTTCCAGAATTTGTTGTAGTTTCAGTTGAATATTTAAATCTTTTTCCTTCCCCAACATTTTTGCATTAGTATGCCAAGTCTAACTTGTAAAAGTTGCAGGTACTTGGAATGTTGATGTGTTTTCATGGCTTGACTGCTGGCAGTTCCAGCTGGCTATTTAGATGTAAATGGGCAGTGATGTTGCTCTCTTGTGTGCAGTCTGATCTAATGCAGTTACTTGCTGTTCCCAAGTAAGAATGCATTGCCTAACTTCATGGTGGCTGCCTTGTTTAGAGTCGATGTCTCAGTTGTGGCTGATTTTTCAAGTAATAGATGGCTGCTATTGACCAAAATAATACTTAAGTGGACTATCTTGACAAATATGACCAAGAAAAATGGTGAACTATAGTGAGATATGTCTGCAACAAGGAAAGCTTCCATTATTGTTCGTAATTTGCCCCTGAGGGATGTGTTGAATAGGTACAGTTACTCAGAAATCCACTAGTTCCTCATCCTAGTATTGCTACCTCCTATTGACTATATATTTTCCTTCTTGAATAAGTGATTTGTGGGAAAATGTGGTAGTTAAGAGAAGCCCAAAAGTCATGCCAGAGTCCTTGGATATTTTACAGTAATCTTTTGGATGTCTGGCCACATCCTTCTGAGAGGTGGGCCTTGCTGGAATTAAAGTGAGACATGTAGGCACAACTTACTGTCTTTACTTCAGTCAGAACTTCTTGTGACAAACATGTCAGCTTTTATTTAGACAAGTATTTTCTCCGTTTATTTAAGGTGTTGCAGCTTAAGGTGAGTCTCTTGATTTTTGTTCCTTATTGTAGAATGGTTAATGCTGGAAAACAGCTTTGAGATCAAGTCCAGCTGTTACCCCAGCACTGCAATAGTTGCAGCTAAACCATGTTCCACATTTACAAGTATTTTGAACGTTTCCAGAGATGGTGATTCTACCACTTCCATGGGCAGCCTGTTCCAATGCTTCATAACCCTCTCAGTGAAGAAAGTTTTCCTAACATCCAATCTGAACCTCCCTTGGTGCAATTCGAGGCCATTTCCTCTGCCTGTCACTACTGACTGGGAATAAGAGAAAAGCCCAAGTAGAACATATCCACAGCCTTTCTCTCGTCCTCCAGGTAGATCACACTGTCATAGGAGGAGATCAGGTTAGGCAGCACCTGCCTTTCATAAAACCTAGCTGTCTGGACCTGATTCCCTGGTTGTCCTGCATGTGCCATGTGGTGGCAGTCAAAATCATCTGTTCTGTCACCTTCCCCTGGTACAAGAGGTCAGGCTGACAGACCTGTAGTTCCCCAAATCCATTTTTTGCCACTTCTTTTTGTCTAGTTGCTAATCTCCAGTCAACTGGGACCTTTATGGTTAACCAGGACTGCTGGTAAATGGTGGAGAGTGGCTCAGTGAGCTCTTCCACCAGTTCCCTTGAACTCCATGGACTTGTAGATGTTTTAAATGGCATGACAGCTCACTAAGCATTTTCCTTTGGATCACAGGGGCTTCATCCTTCTCTGTTTGTCTTCCAGCTCAGGGGTCTGGGTACCCTGAGTACAGCTGATCTTGCTGTTAAAGACTGAGGGCAGAGAAGGTGTGAATTTCCTCAGCCTTTTCCTCATTGTTGTGGTTTAAGCCCAGCTGGAAATTAAGCCCCATTGTAGCCACTCCCCTCTCCCCACTCCCTCTAGTGATAGAGAGGCAAAATGCAGAGCTTAGGGGTTGGGATAACAATTTACTGGAAATAGCAATGAGATGAGAAAATGAACAGTAACAGCAACAATACTAATAACAGTGTATAAAAGAGGGTGACTACATGCAAAATGCTCAGAGGTGACCTACTGCTCCCCCCACATTTTTCTTCCCCCCCCCCCCCCCCCAAGCCTGAGACAGTGGAAATAAATGGTGGCCAGCCCTCCAGGCAGGACCAGCAACACAGCCCTGCATTGCTTGCCACCCACTCCTCTGGAAAAGGAAAAAAATATCTGTGGACCCTCCACACACTCTTACCTCCACCAGAAACCACGTGCCCTTCTTGGAAGTGGAGAATTCCTTATTTCCACCCCCAGTGATTCTGCAGGTAGTACAGAATAACAACCATTTTTTGTCGTGTGTGCTAGTGGCCAGTTTGCATTCTAGGTGTGCTTTGGCCCTTCTAAAACTCATGACACCCTTGAAGTCCCCCTGTTGCCTGCCTCTTCTTCCAAAGGTGATTAACTCTCATTTTCCGTGAGCTTGAGACAAAGCTCTCTGTTCACCCACTCAGGTTGTCTCTGCGTGCTCATCTGGAAGCACATAGGGATGGCCTGCTCCTGTATCTTTTAAAATTGCCTTCTTTAAGCACATCTAGCCTTTGTGGACGCCTTTACCTTGCAGAACTGCATCCTTTGGAGTCCTAAAGTCCTAAGGAACTTCCTCAACCAGCGTCCTAAACAGGCCAAAGACTGCCCTGTGGGAGTCTAAGGTAGCAGTTCTGCTGACCTCTCTCATTATTTCTTGAAGAAACAGAAGCTGTCATTTTATGATCACTGTGTCCAAGATGACATCCAGCCATCACATCATCCCCCAGTCCTCTGTTTATAAGCAGCAGGTCCAGCTGTGTGCCTTCCCTTCTTGGCTCCCTCCCCAGCTGTATCAGGAACTTATATTCCACATACTTCAGGAACCTCCTAGTCTGCTTCCTTGCTGCTCTGCTGTATTTCCAGCAGACATCTGGTAAATTGGAGTCCCCTTCAAGAGCAAGGGCTAGTAATCATGTGACTAACCCTAGGTGCTTATAGAATAATTCATCTGCCTCTTCATCGTGGTTGAGTGGTCTATAACAGACTCACACCAGCATATCTGCCCTGTCACCCTTCCTTCAGATTCTTGCTCAGAAACACTCAACTCTTTCACCACTGTGATTAAGTTTAATAAGACAGTCCTTAACATACAAGGCTATGCCACTGCCTCTTTTTCCTCACCTATCCCTTCTGAAGGGTTTATAGCCATCCAATCCATTCAGCACTCCAGCTCTGTGTGATCCCACCAAGGCTCCATCATAGCAGCTGTGTCCTAGTTGTCCTGCTGCCCAATGGCTTCCATTTACTCCTGTTTGTTGACCATGCTGTGTGCATCAGTGTAGGTGCACTCGAGTTGGGCGATTCAGTCCTGCTGCCTTTTTGGGGGGAGCAGTTCTAATTCCTGTGTGACCATTCTCAGGCACTTCCATGGTTTCTAACACATCAGTAACACTTGTTTTGCTGCCACATGGATCTCCATGTCCTACCTTTACTGAGGTGGCAGAGTGAAGGATGTCATTAGCACACCTTCACCCAAACTATGGATACATTTTCTTCTTCCACTTCACCCCAGTTGCTTTTGGCCAGTCTGTGTTGATCACAATGTAATCTGATGATCACAGATATTATCACCACCAAAACTTAGGGAAAAATCTTCATCTCAAATTATTGCATGTCATCTGTCTATGTGTCCCCCCTCCTGGTTTTTGAAAGAACATGTGTGTGTGTGCTCTTGCTGGCAGAAATGCTCTGGCTTTTTTTACCTGGTCATAAATGTTTTGCTAGAATGTGGGCTTCTTACTAGCAATCATTTTGAGAGCTTGGGAAGCATGTACAGAGCAAATATTTAACTATGTTATAGAAACTAAGAAGCCTTGTGAAATACTGCTTGGCTATCTGATGGAGTATTTGAGAATGAATGTACTGGCATGTGGTCCTGTCATGTCATCACTGGTCCAGTGTCATCTTGTGTGGAGGCTGAAATGATAGCTGGTGTCTTAAACTGTACATGTGCTTACCACAGCTCCTTGTCAGTTATACTGACCTGGATATTTCTGGTTGCTTTGGTCTTCCTCAAAACTGCCTATTGCTCTTTTTTGGTGTGTAATCTTTTAAAGGTAACAAAGCTCTTGCTTCTTATCAATAAACTGGAAAGTATCTATAAACGTCTATAGTTAGAACAGCTTCCTAATCTTAGCTTCTGTTGTCTTAAGCAATCAGTGTAGTATTTCTCCATTGCCTGTATACAAGTTCATTCTGTCTCAAAGCTTTTGTTCCTGTGCATTCTGCCTTGATTTGTGCTCTGGTGATAAGCATCTAGCTTTGAAAAGCATAATATGCTTCAAGTATAACTTCGTAGTTCAGCACATGTGGGGTTCCTCCCCTGCACCCTGACCACATAATCAGAGAGGAGACAAAAAAAAAGTGAAAACCTGCAGACACTTAGTGTAGCAATTATAGAAAATGCAACTTCACCATGTGTATGGATATTGTATTCCACTTTCATATCCTAGAGAAAATAGTCAGTGAAGCAGGAAAATATTTCCCTCTTCTTACGTATCTGTCTTTCTCCTTTACTGCATTTAAACTTTATTATGGTATTCTGACAATATATTTAAATTTTAAGATGCCAAGTGGTTAAGTAATTTTAAAAATATTTTGAAGGGTATGTTTGATACTTCTTTCTTAAAATTAGACATTAACGTGGAATTATTTGACTTTGGTACTGAACCCATGCATCTGTTCACCTTATTGGGATATTTTACAAGGATAGTAGCAGGTGCAGGCAATTGCCCACTTCAGCAGTGCTTTGACATACTTGATCTGTTTCTCCTTCCCACAGGAAAAGCTCTGCCAGCAGAAGTACAATGTCTCCTGCATAATGATCATGCCCCAATACCAAAGGCAAGGATTTGGAAGGTTTCTCATTGATTTCAGTAAGTGAAATATTTTATTTACACTTGTGATCCAAGGCACTGACGGCTGTAATATCAAAGTGTAACATATGAAACTTTATTTAACTCACTTTGTTATTTTTATCAAGAGATAATGGGATTTCTGTTTATATTTACATAGGATAGGAAAGCACCCTGAAGTGAAAAACTTAGTGCTGCTCTGTTATTGTACTCGAGGAAATTGGGAATGGATCTCTTGGCAGTAATATTAGCTCACAAAGCTATTACCCTGAATGAATTGTCTAAATTACTTTCCATTTTGCTTTGCTCATTAGTATAAGAAGAGGCAATTATTTGTGATTATAGCTAAGAAGGTGTTAGTCTGAGGCATTCTCTCCATTCTAATATTTCTAGCTTTTATCTTTAAGCCAAAAAAAAGAATGCTTTAATTGAAGAATTGCCCCGTGGAAGAAAAGTATTCTGGTTTTTGTGTTCATCACTTTCTTAGTGAAAATTGTTACCAGAAAGAGTGTAGGTGTTAGTGGCTGTACATGTACTTGCTGCTTTATTTTGCTGAGCTGTCTGACCTGTTAGAAAGCTTCAGGCACACTTATTTAAATATAGATTTGTTATTCCCCAAATCTTTAATGTACAATGGCACTCCAAACAAAATTATCTAAGGAAACTTCCCAGCTGAGTGTCGTCATTACTACTGAATCCATCTTTCTACTCCAATTTAGAGGGAGGATGATAAGGAGTTAGTGTATATTGTATGTGGTTGCTTTTCACTATTATGTTTTATAAAGCACTGTAGAATTACACGATGGTAGAGATAGTTCAGATAATAGGATTCCTGCCCTGAAGGTGTATGCAAGAACATTAAAATGCAAATAATAATACATTGCAGTATAACAGCAGGACAAAGACAATCATTTGTAACTGTAGAGTTTTCAAGTTCTGTGTCTTGCAGTGTTGTACTCAGCATGACTGTGCTAGAGTGTGTAAAGATACTTAGTATGTCCCATCATTGCATGGCTTAATAAACAGCCTTCACTGTACCCCTGTGAGTTAGGTAAAAATGGTTCTGGACCACTTAATCCACCACTGCAATGTAGCTGTCACTGGAGTGGAACACAGCAGCTGTTCCACTGTGTGCCTTCTGCAACCTTTTAGCAAAGGCTGTCAGAAGTGGCACATATTTCTGGATCTGTGGAGAGAACTTTAAGCTTACCTAGGTAGAAATTGGCCCTGGTTTAGAAGTAGAATTTTTTTTTATTTTTTTTTTTTTTTGCAAAAGATGAGGAACTCTTAAGTGGGCACTAGTAAATGTTTCCAGGCTTTTCCTTTGTTTGTTACTCTGTGGTGTCTCTCTCTCTCTCTCTGAAAAAACACAGTCTCAACAAATGTTACTCTGGTTGAGTTTGCAATGGTTATAAATACAAAACTGATGGCACAGCCATGAAACCCGTGGATTCCACAGAAGGTCTGGGTATGAGTATGCTGTGTCTCTGGATGTGTGCTCTACTCTGTGCCTTGTGCTGCTCAGTCTGGGAAAATCAATAGGGTGTTCTGGCCTTCTTGTCCTTCTGGAAGAATCTGGAAGAAGCCCATGGGGTTGTTGGAATCATTAGGTTCTGTGTGATAGCTTGCTTGGAGCTTTTCTGGTGCTATCCCTGGGCCTTCCCTCTTTGCAGGCACGTTCAGGTCACAGCTATGGGCTGTACAAACTGGGCACAGGCCAGAGACACCTTTGGCCTCTGCTGTGGATACCAGGCTGCCCCCTGTGTGAGCACACAGGCAGCCCTTCAGTATTTTCCACAGGGCTTTCCCTTTGTTTTCTGGTCAAAGGTTCCCTTAGCTTACTGTGACTCAGACTGAAGAACCAAGAGCTGACTGAGGAAGTCTGGCTCTGTACTGTGAGTAAGGTGCAAGCTACCTGAAAGGTAGTGAGGGAACTGCTTGTGGCAGTTTTTCCCAAGATGTAGAAAGGAAGGGAAAGCTTTCAAGGCTAGTTTTCCTACGTTGTATTTATATCGTTTTTCAGGAGAGAGGCTGAATGCCATGTGGGCATAGCTTCATCTGAATTAGCGACCCCAAAATCTGTCTTTGTACAGGAAAACCCTTCAAAATTAATTATTTATTATTTTTCTTGGAGTTTGATGTGTTTCTGCCTTGTGACTAAATCCCATTTTCTTTGTGCTTTACTCTTTCTGTTCATTCATGGTCTCCTGAGTATAAATTGCTCTAACTGGTCTGAGAAGATGAGATGTAAACCCTCCCAGTTATTATTCTAA
Source organism: Sturnus vulgaris (assembly GCF_052056855.1). Lineage (NCBI taxonomy): Eukaryota > Metazoa > Chordata > Aves > Passeriformes > Sturnidae > Sturnus > Sturnus vulgaris. The sequence continues at coordinate 17,007,539 of NC_142250.1, read as the reverse complement.
ACTTGAACAGACCAAGTTTATCATAGTTTAAAGCATTCTTTGCCAGTGACATTATCTAGACTGTCATGTTCTCATAAAGTCATAGCAAGATAAATTTTATGCTCTGAATGTTAAGTCTTCATTTGTTATGTGGGTAATGCTTGTAAACTGCTCTATTTTGAAATCTGTGAAGCAGTCACTGGTACTTGTCTTTTTTTTTATAACAGTAACCAGAACAGTGTTTAGACTATAATAATAAAAATGTAACTGAGCAAGTAATTTTCAGAAAATGATAGTTATAAACCACAGAAGGGAAGATTTTAAGAACTGTGTGCAAGCAGTTGACTGCTCACATTATTTTCTATATATCTAGACACTTGATAGGCTGGAAAGAACCCAGCCTTTAAGCCACTATACAACCTCTGCTTTGTCAGCAGTCTGCTGAAAATGTAATTTGTGGTAAAAATTTGCTTCTTTTTTTGGTAAGTGAAATGCATTTGTTTGTTCAGATAGTGATGCATTCTTTTGTCTTGAACTAATTTAATCTTCACAGATGAGTCATATATGGTCTATATATTCTCTAACTAGCAAGGGAAAATAAATTGTTTTGTTTTGCTGAAGGAAAAATAGGTATTTGTCTTCTGGTCACTGATTTTTGTTTTTTTCACCTTAACATTTTCCTAACTATATTTAAACTTACCTGTATTTCATATCCAAACTGGTAATAGCAGTATTTTTTTCACTACAGACACCAATATAAAGGTCTATTGGTCTGTCTCTTCAGGAATCTATAATCTCATCTATGGCAAAGAAGAGTTTTTAAAAGAGGAGGTTCCCTTTTGTGAGAAGCAGGTGTGCTGTAAAATGCCTGAATTTGCTACTCTGCCTTCAGCAGTAATTTAATTTCTAGTTTGCTGTATGTCATTCGTGATTTAAATAGAAATGTTGTTAAAAAAAAAAAAATGCTTGTATCTATGTTTTTAAAGCCTGATAAGAAAATTTTTCATTAATTGTGGGGAAGTTAGAGATTTTGACTGTGATAGAAACTTGTTGGGCTGTTTAGGAATTGAAAAAGGTTTAGTTATAAATATTTTATTAAATGGTTAAACTATTGATTTGTAAAACTGAGGACTTGATACTGCTTCATTTTGCTTAATTCACTCTAACACAATCAGTTTAACCTATTTTGTTTGCTTGAAGCGTGTTATACTGCAGACAAAATGGTTTACATGAAGTCTGTACTTTGTTTACACTAAGTATGCTTTATTAAATGCTATTTTGTAACAGTTGGATGATTTTTCACATAGGGATAGGGAACCTAGTTTTCACTTGGAGTGTAGCTAACGTAAAAAGCATTTCCTGAAAATGAATAAGGGTCTTAATTTGCTTGTTATATTTATACCTTCCTGCCTTTTACAGGACTGAAAGCTCCTGCCAATCTTTTTGGGTTTGGGCTGTTTTTGTTTTCATTTCCTTGTTGTTCTTGTATTCTGTGGCATTTACTAGATTGTGATTACAGGATTTTATCTGAGGGAGAAGAATTGACTTCTGCATCCATCTTTTGTATTTGCTGTAAATACAGTTTTTGGACAAGTAGACTGCAGCTGAAGTAGATCCAGAAACACCCAGAAAGCAGGCTTTATTGCATAAGAGCCATTGTGGGTTTGTTCCATTTCAAGTCCTTTTGTGGTGATGCACAGCTCCCATTCCTGTCCCAAGGATTACGTGTGCTTGCATTTGGGTGAGCCCTTGTGTGTCCTCTGTCAGCTCAGCCTGCTGCTGCTGTGGCATGGACAGTGCAAGCACTGCAGTGTTGTTGTTTCTCTCTGTGCAGACCCATTTCTTATATAAACTTGAGCAGCTTCTCTACACGAGACATTTTTCTTTGCTTTGCTGATTTGAGCTCTTGCAAAGCCTGGAATCTTCATATGCTTTCTATTTCTATTCACTAGACTGCAGTGTCAGAACATATTAGTATTTCTTTATTTGGCATATCTAACATAGAGTTCATTATTACTAGAATGAAATACAGCAGTATTTCATATTTGTTTTCTGGAAGTTTAAAACCCTCTTTTGATTCATACTTCTTCACAAAGCTCATCTTGTCAGTGTCTCACATTTCTGCATACTGGATTGCAAATTCCATGCTGGAGGCCCAGCCAGCAGCTGGAAGAGAAGAAATGCATGTGACTGTTAGGATAAACCTTTCCAACTGTGCTGGCTAGGATGTTGACAGTTCATTTGCATTACAGTAACAACTGGGCTTAATGCTGAGGAGCCAAGTCCTTGGTAGCCTTTTGTTATTTATCTTGAGGCTGTTTCTGGTCCAACTGATTGTAGCAGTTTCTTCCTCCCCTTCAGAATTCCTTGTTTTTATTTGGTTTATCTGTTTGTTGCGAAATTATTATTCTTGCTCAAGAGATGAAACATGCTTTAAGGATGCTGGGATTCTGTTTGGGCTAAATACATTCTTTGTTTTGTAGGGTTTTGGGTTTTTTTGGTTCATTTGTCTGTGTGGGAAAGTCAGTGCTAACTTTAACTTTCCTATCACTTCTTGCATGCAACTTGAAAAGGCTGGACTTTATTTTCCTTAGTTTGACTTAACCCCTGATTCTCCTTTAGGATTTAGGATGTGTAGCTCAGATTTTTTGTGAGAAAACCATACTAGGGACAGGCAATTCAAGTCTGACAGTGGAAGAAACAAATAGAATTTATATTACATGAAGACTTTTATTCTCTTGTAGGAAAATCGGCTCTGTTAAATGTCCGTGTTTGCTCATTTCCCCAAATCTGGTATCTGTTTCTTGGTCAAGTGTTGGCTTTTTGTTTCTTGTTCATTCAAACAGGTTAGTAAATCTTCATGTCCTGATTTGCAGCAGGGCAGCAGCAGTAACAGCACTTGTGCAACAGCTAAGGTGTATAGGACCAGGGAAGGCAAGTTTCCAAAGGATGAGAGGAACAACAAAATTTGCATTACAAGTAAGGGAAAACTGTTAATGAAAAGTTATTTCCTTCCTCCTAAATGCTTTTCATGAGTAAGCATCAGAGCCATTGATAAAGGAGGCCCAGTACCATTAGTGATATTTTAAAATTGGTAATCAAGAGAGATTCACTCTTGCTCAGTTAGTGGCAACATTCATTAGCCTACATTGCTTCTTAATAGTGTTTGTGTTTCCAGATTTGAAGGACTTGACTGAAGACTTGGAACTGAAGCTTGTTTCTTTGCTCTCAGTTCTAATCCTGTCCTCTTGACTGCAAATAGCTACAGTCTCATGTTCACATACAACCATTTAGGGGCTTTTGAGCACAAAAGCTGAATCAGTGAAATATTCTGACTGAAAGTGTGTGGGGAGTAAGTACAGATGTCCTCAAAAGTGTTTGTTATACATGATCCTATACTCACTTGCCTTGAGAAGTGAGGGATGATGATGGGGCACTGAATAGGCAAAAAGTGCGTAGCTTTGTAAAGTGCATTCTTGAATCCCTTCCAGTTTGCACTTGTTTCAGAAGATCTGCATCTCTCTATGGAAATGCGGAGGATGTTCACTGCTCGGTGCCCAGTGATGCAGAAGTGCTAAGCATTGTGTGTTAAGCCCAGAGAACTGCTGTAGGCAGAGAAGCTTTCTGTCCCATCAGTGTCTACAGGTGGCATAAACCTGCACTGATGAGACAGTGACTGATGTGACAGTGTGTTTATTTCTTGTGGCCAGCAGTTTTGAGATACTTTTGAAATAACCTGAAAAAACTGCATTCCATGAAACCCAGGTTAGTCCTTAAGCACAGTTTAAGAAGACTGAAAAGGATGAGATTTTCTTCTATCAAGTTTGTTAAAGAGCTGGTCTAGCCTGTAAAATCAATGCTTTTGTCAAAGGAAAGAATTGGGGTTTCTGCTAAGCTTGAAGGTGAGCATACAGCTCAAAAATAAAACCCTGATTTTTTAATATGGTCAATTCAAACAGCATTTACTCTTCAAAGATCAGCTAGTTATTTTCAACTTCCTTGTGGCTCCTGTACTTGAAAAGCTTTATCTTCTGATACAGACAAAAGGTTATTTTTGATGGAAAATAGCAATTCCTTTTCGACAATTTTGGGCTTAGTTTTCTCACTCGTATGCATTACTATGCCTTGGGGCTTTGCAGTGTTTTCAGGAGTAGTCAGGGTTGAGCTTTCCATGGCTAGTTGAAGTTTGGACAATGATCTCTTCTTCTAGTTTCATCTTCCAAAGTGGCTTTGTGGTGCTTTAATGTATCAAGAAGGTTTGAAAATGTTGCTGTGCCAAAAGATCTATTTTGTAACTCACTTAGCTGTGGTTCTCACTGTAGTGTTTCCAGGCTTTCTGCTTTAACAGTAAATTAGGCTACTCCTTTGTGGAAACCTGAAAAGCAGTGATTTTTTTTGTGAAGCACCATGTTTGTGCAGCCAGCCAAAAAAATCTAATTGAGCAAAACTGAAAACTAGTAATGGACTAACATGTGGCCTCTCATTTAGGGCAACATATTGCTGGTAAGATACTAGCATTTGGGAAAATGTCAACCCTGTTTGGAAGATGAATAGCTTCTTAAATACAATAAATGTATTGATAAGTGTTGGAATAGAATAAAAATGCTGCATCAGGTTTTTTTTACAGGGCTCTGAAAAAGTAGTATATCAGTAAAGGAAGAGCCTCAGAAAAGGTGCAAGGCTTTCTTGATTGAAGTGTTTTGATTTTTTGGTAGGGAACTAGAATGAAGTAAATGAGCAAAAGCCATTGCAGTACAGAAATGGTGTTATTTCTTCTTTAAAACATACTTGAAAATGGAAACAATGGCCAACTACTAACAGAGAAGTGCTGTGAGGGCAAAAGAGAGCAGAAGTAATGAAATTGTGTTTTTCTTCTTCATTATGATGAATTCACAGAGTTTATTTGCTTTGTGTAGCCGTACTTGGTGGTAAGTACTTCTGTAGGCTTCTCTTAAAGTAACACGTTAAAGAGGGAATAACTGATTTAAAACTATTCAGATAGAAACAGGACATAGATCCTGAACTGAGAAAACTTAAGTTCTTTTAATAATTCATGAATTGACTTGTGGAATAAAAAAATTTTTAAAAAAATGTAAAAGTGGATGACGTGTTGAAAGAAATGCGTTAGGAGAGATCAGGGGAAGTGTGTTCACTTGTGGCATTAGGTTGTGGTGTGCTTATGGCAGTGCTGGGAGCCACTGCTGATACCTGCCTGCACCTTAGAGCTAGGCCTGAGCTGCAGGAGGCTGCAAGTGCTTGGATCTACTTGTGTGGTATGTGTTTATATAACAGTAACAGTATTAATCTCTTTGAGAAATAATTTGTTGGCAAGAAAGTAATATTTTGGAAAACCCGCTTTAAGAAATTTGTGTGGAATTTTTTTAGTATCCAAGTATTTCAATCAAAAAAGAATATGAAGTACAAATAGCATTTGAAAAATTAGGTTGTCTGTGGAATTATGAACACATTCAGTCAACACCTCTTGTGCTGTTCTTTTCCAAAATCTGATGTTAAGGTGTTTTACAGTTTGCCCTAAAAAAAAATTGAAATACAAGAGGAATACAATCTAGGAATAAACACACTTTTTAAAATAAAGTTGTTCACAGTCATGCTTTGCTGTGGTCTGTAAATGGAATTGAGGTGGGGATGAAATAGGACCATGGGGTTTTTTTAAGATAAAATTCACTTTAACTGAGAGCATTTCAGCATTTCCTTTGTCACATTACATTCCTGAAAGTACTGTTTTATTACTGCTGGGGCTGTGGCAAGCAGTGGAAAGTGAAAATTGCAAGACCAAGGGTGGAGAGGAATAGTTTGGGTTTTTTAATAGGCTTTATTGGAAAGGTGTACTCTAAAATGACACTTAGGAAGATTTAAGGATCTGTGTAAAACAGGCTTGTGTCGTTTGTTACATGTGGTGCCCATGTTGAATCATTCTGTGTTGTGGGGTTTTCTACTCTTGGCTGACTTGTGTACCCCAGTAGAGAACAATCTGTCAGTCTCCTCATTGTTTTGTGGTGGTGTTTACAGATGCACTGTGTCCAAATGAAAGGTTGAGTTATCTGCTTTTTCTTTTCTTTTTCCTTTAGGAATGAATTTAAAGTGTCTGTGGTAGCTGTAAATTTGTGAGGGAGCCTGCCTGCTGCTGCTTATTTTCTGTTCTTTTCTTGATGATTGATTATGTTGCTGACCCCAAGGCTTGAGTTTGGCCTCTCCTAAATAACTAATAAGGAGCATTCTGTCAAGCTGAGATTTAGATGAGGGGGGAATGAAGATGGATTTTGAATCAAGCTTAGTTGACTTAAGTTTATTCCAAGAAAATCAGCCTCTTGGGATTTCTTGGCATCACTTTTGTATAGCTTTAAGACACTGTACATTTATCAGAATTGCAAAAGAAAGCAGACATGTCACTTCAGATACAGAAGCTAAGGCTGTTTTAACTGAAGAGCATCTTTATTCCAGATAGCACTGAAAACAGCGAAAAGGCAAAGCTAGACACGGTAAGAATGATAGTAAGTGTTTGTTGGACAGAGCTGTATTTATAGGGCAGCAGTGAACATGGAAAGCCATCTGCTCAAGACTGGTGGTGGAAAACATTTTAATTAAATAATGCATCTTTAATTATTAAAATTTTTACAGAGGGTAAGGGTACCCTGAGAGGAAAACAGATATTGGCTGAGTTGGTAGGGCTCAGGTTAGGAAAGCCAAAGCCCTCATAAATCTGCCTGGGGACATTGAGGGCAACAAGAAAATCTACAGATACATTGGTGATAGGAGGAAGAATAGGGAAGATGTGAGCACTGTCTGGAAGGAAATGGGGGACCTGGTTACCCAGTATATGAGGAAGGCTGAGGTACTCCATGGCTTCCTTGCTTTGGTGTTCAGCAGTGAGAGCTCCAAGCACATGGCCCAGGCAAGGCCTGTCAAGATTTTGTTAAGACACAGAGAGAACCTTGTGGCTTCCTTAACAGATGTCTTGTTTCCACGGCCAGCGTTTTTATCAGTCAGTTCTACCTTCTTCTAAAGAAATTTTATTTTTCCCTTGTGTCCTACTGTTTGGAATCACAGTAGATATTTAGCAGATTACTGTATTCTGGGCTTTTTGAAGTGTGCTGTAATAGGTACATTTTGTGTTTGATGCCTGGTAGATCATGTGCACTTTGTTATGCAATTTCTGTATATGTTGGCTAACCAGGTATTACTATCAAATTTAATAATAACCATCTTCATCTGTTGGGGTGTTTTTCTTCTAAATCTTATTTGGTTAATTCCCTGTTATACAGCATGCTTTAGCAGAGAAATGAACAGCAGTGACATTTTGCTGCTCCCATCAGACAAACACAGCTTGCATCTTTTGTATCTTACGGAGTATGTGTGTCATGACCACTGACCTGAGCAAACTCAGTACTTGCAGTGATTTCTTAGATGTGCCTTTTGGCTTCTCAACTCTCCATTTCACTTTTGTTCATGTTTAGTACTACTAGGCTGTCCCTTGTAGATATGAATAAAACAATGATAGGAAAAGCTCTTGGGCTCTGGAACTTTATCTACTCTAAAACTGTTAAAACCGTCCCTGATACAGTTTTGGTCCAGGGCATCTGTCACTTTCCAAGTGTGATAACAATCTTCTGAGCCATAAGTCTGGGAGGGATTATGTTAACAGCCAGGTTAACACTCCAGCTGAGAGTCAGAGTTTAATGGTATGGACGCCATCTGTCTGTGCTGGTTGGCCTCAGTGCCCTGTCAAGATTCTGAGGATATTCAGTGTACTCGTTATATTAAGCAAAGCCTCCTAGGTCCATCTTCCTGTCTGGTCAGTTTGGTCTTGTGGAGGTACAGAGAGCCTGTAAGAAGGCAAGCAGGTAATGTCTAATGAGCACAGGAGATGTGTTTACAATCTGAGTATTCAAGTGCTGTCAGCATTAAACACCACAAGGTAAAGGCAGTTTCTAAAGGGAGTTCATTCAACAGTTACAGTTATAGAAACAATTCACTTCTCAGTGTAATTTACTGAATAGTTTTTAAAATGTAAATTTAAATAACTTAAAATACTGCTTATAAAACCAAGAACAATACAGAGTTGTTAATGATCTTCTAAGCCACTTAACCTACTGACAAATTTATTCATCCAATTGGTATTCAAGACTGATGCCCTCTGCACATACAAGTCTTGCTTTTAAGGGTACTTCAGTTCTTTCTCTTGCTTATGCTTTCACTCTGCTTATAAGTAGTCCACTTCATGCACAGAACCTCCACTCAAGGGGTTTACTGGCAACTGGCACAGGTAAAATAAGTGTTAGCAAATTAATTCACTCAAAGGGTGCCTTTTGTAGGTCTGACTGTAATGCAGTCATCTTTACCTTTCCTTTTATTCATGAAGGGCATTTGTTTAGCTCTAACCTCTTCTGTGAAGCTTTCTATAAAGGAGTTAAAGGTTTTGGGCCTCCTGTGTTGGGTTTGCTTGAGGATGTGGAGAGGAATGAGAGCTGGCATTATTTCTTGTAACAATAATGAGAGAATCTTTGGCTTACTCTGTTCATCATGAAGAAAGCTTTTCTTTACTCTGACAAAGAAAAGAGAATGTAGCAGGTTGTTCACTGATCTGAGCATCTCAAGTTACAGCTAGTCTTTTTTTTTTAAATAGTGTTTGTGTGGATCTTGGGATTGGGGTCCTTTGAAGCTGTTTCAAAAGTGCTTTCAAAGAGGGTACTAACACCTATTTAAGGTCCTCTATCTTTGACCTTCTTCCCACTGACATAGATAAGAACAGTTCAGAGGCACACAGAATAGTTATGGAAAAAAATGGTAACATGATTTACAGTTTTGGGAATTGTAAGTCTTAATAAGCTCACACTTTCACCTTACCTATTTCTGCCTTCCACTCCTGGTCATACCTCTGAACTTGCAGCATTGAGCTGACCTATCTCTATTGAGTTGTCCTGTCTGAATACTCAGCTGGTTTGATATTTCTGACTACCCTTTTGAACCTGTGTCTTCTCAACTTGTTCATATATCAAAAAAAAAAAAAAAATGTTATGTTTTGTACAACAAAAAACATTAGCTCTTAGGGTAGTTTAAAATGTTGGTTTGAGGTAAATCTTTACCTTCGATACTGGTATATTTTTAAAACTGTTGCTAGTACTTGCTGTTCTTTCAGATCTTTGGCTTGATATGGGACATTGCATGAAAACTCACAAGTTCTTTCCTTCCATACTAAAGGATTTATTTTACTTGGTTTTGTTTCAAACAAAACAAACGTTAATGGAAAAGTGCTTGATTCCATCTGCCTGAGTCTGGTAATTAATTTGCAGAGGGTGGCCTTTAAAGAGACAGAGGAGAAGTCTGAACGTGGAAGGGTAACAGCTCACTGGCTGCTTCTTTTCTGGATGGAGTCTCATGAGTATGTTTTCTTCTGCCATAAATATTAACAAAATATAAATAGGAGTTGAATAGTGCTGATTATGTAAGGGTTATATTCTGAGCACAAGTTATTGCATAGGACCTTCTGCAAGGCTCTGACTTGGGAGTAGGGATCTCTGAGAAGCAGATTTTTAAGCTGCTTCCTGCTCTCAGCAGTAGCTGAATTTTGCTGTGACACTCCTATCTGCTTATGCTTTTCAGCTGTGTATTGGCATCTTTTGAGTGTTTATCAAGAAGCCTTTCCTAAGTGCCTTGATTATGTTTTCTGTAGAAGTTACTTCAGTGGTGTTGAGTTCCCCTTGCTGTGTGTGAAATTGTATGTAAATGTTGGTATGTGTGATTGTGATGTGCATACATAAATATGAACCTGAGATTGACAGGTTTAAGTTATGCAGTGCATGGCAAAACTTTATCCTTATGAATCAGATCTGAAGTCCAAAATGTTAGTGTTTCTTAGTTACTTGGTGTTGCTTTATTTTGCAGATCTAGTGTGGATGCAGTTCTTAAAATACTTGTTCTGTGAAGGCCACATTCAATCTAAAATTGTGGAAAGATCAGTAGAATAAAATCTGTTCTTGTGATCCAACAAACCTGCTCCTATTTGACTCCATTTGCATGACATTGGTGCACAGTTCCTACCCCTTTGTTGCCCTCCAGCAGCTCTTGCCAAGTGGTGATGTTTTTGTTTTTGGTCTAACTTCACTGGCAGATAGAGCACATCAGTGGGCTTGATTACTGACTGCTTAAAAACATGATGACATTAATAACCAAAATGATCCGAATTCTTAATTACAGGTATTGTTGCTCTAATTAGTTTATGGGGCATACTTGTGCTAGATATAATACTATCTGATAGAAAAATAGTGTTTAAAATGGGCAGAAATGCATCTAGAATGGTAATACAAGAGCACAGATGTCTTGAACCCTTCCCAGCCTTTGTCTGGATACAAGTTCATAGGAAGTGCTCTCCAACATGAATCCTTCCTAATAGGAGTATATGCTGACTTCTTGGTGAAGTTTCTTCAAATTGTCTCTCATAATACTTCATAGAGAGATGCATACTTGTTTTAAGTGCTTTTTTTTTCACTTTTTTGTAGCAGTAGAAAAAGATGCAAATGCAACGACCCTTGCTGTAAACTCAATACACTTTAAAATACAATAGAATATTGGTATTAGTTTATTGTACTGAGGAATACTTAGACTAAATAACAGAAAATTGAACAAGATGCTGCATTTTAGAGCAGGATAGAGTAGGATAGTGGTTAAGGAGAATACAACATATGTGTTTCTTAATACATTTTGAGCTTTTTGGAGGATAGCATAGAAGGAGGGAGCATGTTGATGGATCCTAAGTTTAGAAGGTGATTGAACTTTGTAACAAACAGGTGGATGGTACCAATAACAAACACATGCAAACCTCACAATTAATGGAACAGTTGGCCCAGAATCAGTTGTCCTGAAGGTCAGAGAGCTGTTAGGAGTTAATACATGTAAGAGGGTGATGTGTCACAGGCATCACTTGGAATGACCACACTAGCACATCAGAAATCAATTGGGACAGCTTTTCTAGGGGAATAAATAGCTATCCTGGTCTTGGGCTTGGTGGAGAATGGGATTTTAAAGAGATAATTGGAGTAGGCAGGGGAAGGGTGCCCTCTTTCCTTGCATTTGAGATCCCATTATTCCAGTTTCCCATGTCCTGTAGACAAAAAGGAAGTATTAGAAGACTGTACTTTGTCCTTGAGCTGTAACCTCACTGGGGTTACAGAGATGCAGTGGGTAGCTCATAAGGCTGTACTGCTGCAAGAGATGTGTCACAGTCTCTGCAGGGACAGGCAATGAAGCCAAGGAGAGGAGGTTGTGTTCTACACAAAGTAATTGGAAGTATGATTCTGTGCTCTGGAATGGGTCATAGGCCTGGCAAGCCTGTATGCTTCAGAATCAGGACAGGGCAGCAGCCATTAATGCTGTGCTGGGCATTTGTTATACACAGCCTGATCTAAAAAGGGAAGAGGATGAACCTTGCAAGCAGCTGAGTGATACCTGCTAGTGAAAGGCCTTTTTTCCCAAGGGCTTTTTGAAACTCTTCTGCAAGGACAGCAGGGTACTTGGGACGCTATTTAGACACAGATTTTGGAAGGACCTGCTGGGGCAAATACTTTGCATTTGGTAGCCCAGGCTGTAGTGGCTGGGAGATGGTAGGATTTCAGATCCTGAGAGAAATTAGGAGGTTAACTATGAGACTAAGGTCCAGAATTTGGTCTTGTTTGAAGAACTACTAAGTGGTGTCCTTCAACAAGTTTGCTGTGAAGAGCAGAGGACATGTTCATCTCTGGAAACAGTTTCCTTTTGTGAGGTTAGCTCTCCATGTGCTCTTAGGCTCTTACTGACTCCAGCACTTCAGACTGCAAAAATTATTTATGCTAATGTTGATGACAATAGCAGGCATGCCAGTAAGCCTGCTAGGCTGCAGGGAGAGTTACTGCCCTTAGCAAAACCAAAGTCTACAAAAGGCACTGGTATTGCTTACATGTGCAGCAATGTTCAGCCAAAGTTTGGTTGGAGTTGAAACTGAGGGAGATGGAAAGTAACAAAATGGGGAGAGCTCTTAGAAGTATGTGGGCAGCCAAAGGAAGAGTAAGCAGAACATGGTCCTGCTGATGAATGGAATAAGCTTGATGTGACAACAAAGGGGCTTGGGGTGGATCTCAGAAGGGATCTGAGGTACTCTGTACTTTCTTGGCAGGAGCTGTTCTCAGGTGTGACAGAGTTTAAGCAGCAGAGGGAGATGCCATCTTTGCTAGAGGAAGATCGAGTTTGAGTACTTAAGTGAAATGGTGAGATTCATGCTGGGGAATTGGCTGACATGACTCCAACACCTCTCCCCACTGTCTTTGAGAAGTCAGGGCAATTGGGAACATCCTCAGTAACTGAAGGATGACAAATGTTACATGCATCTTCAAGACACTCAAGGAAGATGAATGAGTGAAATAAATGGTTTTCTATCACAAACGTTAGAGAGCATAGGACTTGGTATAAGTCACATAACATAGGTCTGTATGAATTCTGTCTACAGGTATTTCCATATGTGCTGCCTTCTGAAACTTGGTTGCTAGCATTACATTGCCTCATGATAAGAGAACTTTGGAAGTAAGCTTCAGGAAGTTTGGAAGTCACGTGCTGTCAGTAGGCTGTCATTTAGGCACTGTCTTGCATAGGTGCATTTTGAAGTGGACTTGATAATGTGGTGCTTAACACTGGCAGCTTTCCTCAAGCCTATTTATAGGATCAGTGGTGTTTTCCTATTGTTAGTATAGCTGAACAGGTCCAGAAGGAGGAAATGGAGTTAGGTATTGACTGCAGTTCTGTGTAGCTGTTCCAATGAATTTGATTGGGGTGGCCTTAGTGCATGGCTGGACAGCAAGGTTGTCCTTTAGAATGGCACACTGTGTCTCTGCTGTCTGTATTGTCCTTTATTCAGTTCAGCCATTTCCAGCTGGCTGCTGTAGCCCAGACATACCAGTGATGTCTCGTAGGGGAAGCTGCTGGCACTTCACCCCATTGTGGCTTTGCTGCATGTTGGAGCAGCTCAGTAGCTGTTTCATGACTGACAACCTGACACTTGTTCTAAGCTATTCATTCCTGTTTGGGAGTTGAAACCTGATTTTGAAATGGCCTTTCTGTGCAGGCTAGGTTTGAGCAAGTTTGGAACCATTTAAGTTTGCTTTTTTGTTTTGCTGTGAGACAAATTACAGTGGCTAAAGAGACTCCATGTTGGAAGCCAAATTAACAGATTTGAACTTGCTTTTTCATATGATCTATTCCTCACCCTGATTCTGTCATTACATATTACAAGCATACAGCCTGATTTTCTGGGTTTAACAGTGATTGGAAGATAATTCAGGTATGATAATACAATCTTTGTTTTGTGGGTATTGTAATACTTAAGCAATAAATTAAGGGTTTTGCAATGATACTTCTCTGAAATTTTCATCTTTTGTACTTTATATACAGATTTCTTTCATATAAATGAAGTAAATATTCCCAATACAGAAAAACAGAAATCTTTCCCTTTGAAGGTGCTATGATGATGCTCATGTAGTTTTACTAGGTCACATGGAAGGTGATAGCAAAAAAGGAAATCTTGATTATGTTCAGCAGAGTTTGATCAAGACAGCTTCTTCTTATGTTTTTAAGACCGAGTCCTCTCTTGTTCAAAGGCTAGTAGTAGGTTATTAGCCACTGGCAGGGTTATTCCTGTAAGACTCAGGAGTTATTCTGGTCCAGGGACCTTTGCTATATTGCATTTTCTATATGGGTCTTCTCCTGTAAAAATTGCTCCTGTTGAAGAGCCAAGTGTGTAAAGACTGATAATTCTGTGAATGTGGAGGTATGAAACAAGATGCAAACATTTCTCTGTAATGAGTTTTTTCAGTGAAGCAAAGCTCTCCTTTTCCTGTATTAAACTATCATTGGTGTAGTTCTGTTTTTGAAAGAAAGACTATTTGGTTGCAGCTTTTCTTTAAGGTAAATGCCACTCTAATCTGTAGATATTTTAAGAAAAGCAAAGATTCAAGTTTGAATTACAAAATTTGAGTGGAAAATTCTGTTCTTCAGAACAACTAGGCTAATCCAAGATAAGGGCTGGAATACTCTGGTAGGACACATTATAGTTTAAAGATATCTGTCTTTTTGCTCTTTCTTTTGTAAAGTGAGCTCTGTCTCAATTACAAGAATATAGCAGACCTTCTTTACTAGCATTTGTAACTTTGTTTTTCAGAGAGATTGACATGATTGATTTCCTAGAAAATTATATTGAACATGACTTTTTAAATAAGATCAGAACTATGTTTGTCTGCAGAGCATGATGTATTTGATACATAAGGCACACAAAACAGTTTCCTTGATCACAAGCTCTCAGATAAAATACTTTATAAATTTTCTGTGGAAACTGTTATTTCCAGAGTTTGTGTAGCAGACAAAAATCTGTTCTAGCTAAAAGGTAGGGCTCATTAATCCTTACCCTTGGGGTCCACTTTGAAGACTGTTTGTTTTGGTTTTTAGCCTCCATAAGTGAAAAGCAAATACATGGATATGTTGCTAGTAACATAGGAGAAAGGAGCTGCAATTTCCAAGTGCTCGTCCAGGCACAGAATGAGAATCAGTATTCAATTCAGGTACATTTTTGCTGATTCTGTTTCTGCTGAAGACAATGTGCTGCATTGCAATGTAATGCACTGAGGTTTCAAAACAGTAGCTGAACATCATACATGATGCCCTCAAAAGAGTCAAGTGCCTCTTTGTGGCACTGTTCTCAAAGAACCTGCCTGTCTGTGAAGTTCAAGGAATGGAGGAATTGAGTTGATCAGCACAGTGTCCATGGCTTATGTCACTGTTGTTTGTGGTGAGGGTGCTATGTCAGATACTCCCTTGAGGGAGCACACACTTCATAGAACACAGGCAATTGTACTAAAGTTTCAGCTGGTACCATCTTCTGGAGGATATTGCATTGAAGCTGCCTCAGCATGCTCTGGAAGGATTATATTCTGGCTATATGGGTTTTTCAGTAGAATGTACAACTATATTGCCCGTTGGAGAAGGCAAGAAATGCTATGATCCTTTCATAAAAGGATGAGTGATAGACTTCCAAGCCAACTACAACCCTCCATTTCACTTTCTTAGGAGCTACTCAGCTACAATTATTTCTTTTCCAAAGTGTGTATGCTAACTGACTGACTATTGTTTGCTCTTAAGCTAAACAAAGTAATCTTTTTATTTAATAATAAAATACAGTATTTCTAGGATCATTCTAGGTGGTTTTAAAGTAGAAATAGTAAATATAATTACATCAAAGATGCTTGTTCAAACTTTCATATTAGCTGATATCCCTACTTCTCAGGTGAATTGGAAACTGCAAAGTATTCATTCAATCCTGTGCAATAAGCATGCCATAGTTTCACTGTTGCTGTATGTAACTGAGCCATAGTGTGGCCATGCAGTCTTGTGTGAACACAAACAAGTGCAATTCAAACACCTGCATCCAGTTCACAAGTTGAGTTTTTTTATTTGCTTGCATCAAGATTAATTCCTTAGCTTACTGAAAGCTTAATGGCTTTATAATGATTGTGGTCAGTGTTAATTGCACTCAAGGAAATGGAATGTTTCAATCTAGATGTCTGTTCTTTGACTATTCATCAGAAATTATGGATGTGAGGGGGCTGAGCACTGGAACAGGTTGTCTGGAGAGGTTGTGCAGTCTGCTGTCCTGGAGATGTTCAGAAGCTGTCAGAACACAATCCTGAGCAACAATGCTCTAGGGGGAGGGACCCTGCCTGAGCAGGGAGCTTGGCCAAGATGAGCTCCAGTGGTTCCTTCCATCATTAACTATTCAGTGAAATGAAATGGTAAATTGATGTGTTCATTGCTATAGAACACAAAGCGTGTATTGAGAACACTCATTGCAGGAGTGTCTTTTAAAAAATCTTCAAACTTCATTTGACTTCTTTCAGTTTTAGTTGTTGCTGCTGCTTTGTATTTCACTGGTCTCTGTGCAGTCTGCATCTCTATGGTCTTGAAGGTTAGCCTGCATTTGCTACCACGCTAAAAGCAAAAGAACAAGTGTGTTCCTTCAACAGATAAAAAAATTCAATTCAACTGTCTTAACCTAAATTTAAAACTGTGATTTTTGCTTAATATTATTATGTTGAGGTAGTGATGTTTAGAAGTGTGTGTGGTAGGGAAAGAAGGATGTGTCATGGGCATTTGGAGGTATGAGACTTAATGAAATAGCTGCTCTTGGCAGTTTGTAGCTTGAAGTATGTCTAAAACAGCTTTTTGTGCCATAGGAGTGAAAGGGGGTTGATCTGATCCTGATCTTTAGAAGATTTTCAGGAGAGAGCTGGTGAGGTATAAGTCTGTTCACCTCACAGCAGACATGACAATAAATTTCTCCTAGTGGACACGAAAGTAAATGCAGTGAATAGAGGGAGAAGATGGACTCTGCACTGCTTGCATAAGGGAGTGACACTTAACAAATCTTACCAAGCTCTTAAAAAATGCCCAAAAGTGTGGACACTAAACTCATCTGGTTGGTTCCAATTGTTTGGATGAAGCCAGACTAACTCTGTTTGCATGTGTTTCAGGTGCTGGTTGCCAGTTTGTTTGTCCCTTGTTTTTTCTCTGTTTGCCACTGTCCTGCTATCAAGCCTGGACCACTCATCTCATGCTATTTAACTTGTTTGAACATACAGAGCCAAGCATCAAAAAAAAAAATCAGTAGTTAACTAACTGAAAGTTTCTGGAGACTGGCACAGATGTGTTCAAGTTACTGTTTTCACATAAGTGTGTTGTGGATTCTGTAGCTATTTCAGGAATGTCGTAGATTGAAATTACGAGATAATTACAAGTCAGTTTGTTTAAATGTATGTTTTAATGCCTAATTATCTCCTTAATTTGTGTTGAAGGCATAAAATTTATGTATATTACACGAACTTTCCCTTTCTCAGATTGCATTTCTTCTAATTGTTTCGAATCTTGGCTAAGATGAAACCTTAGTGATTCTGGGGAGGTGTGTGTGACAGAAATCAAAGGCTGTAAATGGCATTTGGTGCATTGCTTTGCTGTGGAGGGTAGAGATAAGGCAAGAAATAAAAATCATTAATGATATTGTGGCTGTTGAATTTTGTGATGCTATCACTCATATGCCCAGCAGATAAGATAGATGACTCTTTGTTCTTGATTATGTCTTACATTTTGTTCTGGTTTTAGTTGTTTGTGTAGCACACAGTCTGGCTTGTTCACTCTTGGGGGTGGGTGGTGAAGAGCTCTGTTTTGTCCTCTGAGTGTTGCTGTTGTTCATAACCTGATATCAAGGACTGTGCCTTAAGAAAATTCTTTCAGGTTGCCACTTGGAGGCTATCCATTATTAAACACAGTGAGGCTGCAGGTATTTGTTTAACAGGGACATATGCATATTGTGCTCATTTCAGATACTTGAAATGGATAGATGCATGAGCTACCAAGAGCAGTGTTTTTATTTACCTGCAACTTAGATCAATTACTTGACATCTCTTTGGTAAATTTAATTTAATAGGTGTTATTCAAATCACAGAATCTGTTAAGAGAGACTTTTCATTCAGTGCTTGCTACATAAAACCAAGACTGTTACCTTTGATTTCTATTTTTGATCCTCTATAATGTGAGTATCTTGGAAAAGCATAGGTTATGTTTTAGAAAGGTAGGGGGAAGAATACTGACAGGTGTTACTGCCATGCAGGTAACGTTTCAGTGCTTTAATGTAGAGTGAAAATCACCACTAAGAGCTGGTCTCTAAATCCCCAGACACAGCAAAGATACAGTGAGCCAGTTTAGTGAAACTCTAAAGGTACTTGTGGTTGTCTAAGTAATGATTCCAAACTCTTGTTTGGATAGTGGTTTTTTATTCAGCTTCATAATATGTTTACCAAGAAATTATACGTGCAGCCCCCTTATCTGTGAGGAAAATGAAAGTAGAGGAAGAATTTTAGTCCAAGTAGCTTTGAAGTGTAGTGAAATGCAAGGATGAAACCTAGGTCTTGCAAATACCCTGCAAACACTTTCTATTAGTGCCAAAGACTTCTGGAATGTTAAGTTGGTAGGGTAAGCTGTAAAGTTACTTGAAGCAACTCTTAAGTTCTCCTTATGATTTATTTTTAAAATCTGTTATTCTCCCTCTCTTTTCCTATATTGAGGCTTCTATCACTGCTTCTGCTACCTACCTCAGTTTTGCATTTTTTTTATGGGCAGTGACATTATGGGCAGTGTAAGACTTGGCTTTGTGTGTTGTACACAAAGTGATCTAGAATTCTTTCTTGATACAAGTGAAGCTTTGTTTAAAATTAGGTGGAATAGGCTATAGATCTACTTTTTTGCAATTGGAATTAAAGCAACAATTCTTTACCTTCAAACTATTCAGGATGCACTGTGGTGTTTAATGTGGAATTTGATGTTTTCTGTCAACAGTAGGTGTATGTAGTGCCAAGCTATACTAAAATATATCATCTAGTTATGAAGAAATTTAAATATGCTGCAACTTTAAATGCTAAAATACCTTAATTTCCTTAATTTTTATGGTAGTGTTTCTTCTGTAAAACAAACTAAATTTACTTGCTGAGTTTCCTGTGGTGCCATGCAGATGTAGACAGGCTTTATGTAGCTCTGTAGGAGTAGGCAGATGTGGGATGATATTCCTGAAGCTCTGGCATTTTATCACAAATCATGCTAATAAATATGAAAGGCACACTACTTATTTCAGTATCTATGTTGTGATCACTTGAAATGGTAGGATGTCTGCTTTTCTATGTAAATTTCTTTAGGCAGACTGGAGATTAGACTGTGATGCATATCTGTGGATGTTTTTTCTGAATTCTGTTGTGGACCTTTGGTACTGTGTCCAAGAAAGGGAAGACCAATGTTTCAGGCAGGGAAAATAGACATGTATTTGTATGTGTTTCATGTTTTTATCTAAGAAAAATACCTCTGTGTGTGGTTTGTCTCAGGCAGACCATACAGCAAAATAAAGAAACAGCCACTGCTTCTCTTAAACCTGGATGTTGATCGTATGCTTTTAATTTATAGCTAATTTGATTAGGAGAAACTTTGTGAAGGGGTTAGTGGGATTTGTTTAACAAACATGACATGACTGTACTAGATATGTTTTACATCAGTCTTTGAAAAATAAAAGTGAAAAATCTGAGGGGAAAAAATATTTTAAGAATATTAGAAGGCACAAGAACTGTATATTTAGGTGGATTCCAAATGACTTTGAGCAATGTAATTCCATAAACATAATGTCTATGCTTGTGGTGGAGGAAGCATTTTGTAAGCCTGGTTGTTTAAGGCCTGTGTAGTTTTTGGAAAGGCACAATGCAGAATATGTATCATGGAGAGATGAATTACTGTGAAAGGAATACCTATTATTAATTGTGTTATTTTTTTTCTCTATACTGAATCAGTTTTACAGGTGGCATCTTCTGGTATCTCCAGGCAGGTGTGTTCTACTCTAAATTGTAAAATCCTCTTAAAGCTGAAGAGTTAAAGGGGACTTGCAGCATACCTAGAATATAAAATGAAGGTGGTATATATTGTGTAATAGTGGATCAGTTAATGTCTTGAAGACTGCAAGCAGGAATGATGTGAATGTTCTTAAATGTGAATTAAGGGAGATGATTTTATAATTATTTCTCTTAACCAATTCTCCAAGTAATTCATCTTGTGAATTATGTTACCTCCAAAATACAACTTCTAGCTGTTTAATCAAAAACTTAGGTCACCTGGGGCTTCTTGAAGGAAAATGACTTAACTGATATTACCCATGATACTTCCTCTTGAGATTCTTTTGCAAGTTCTTGGCTTCAGTGACATAACTGAGGTGTAAACATTTCTCAAAAGACCAGAGAGTTGCAGTTCTAAAGGAGAACGTGTATGATGGGACCTGTCTGAAACATGTTGGCTTTTTCTTCTCATCCTTGCCTCACAATTAGGAAAGAGTTTTTGGTTAATGTTTGATTCTCATAAAATAAGATCTGAGTCACAAGAATTTGATCTTTCCTATGTCACTGTAATGATGAAAACTCATCTCTTTTATAGAGAGGATTTCTTTAATTTCAAGACGTTCCAGTAGTTCAATCAGTCATGCTGATCATCTTTTGTATTAATTCCAACTTTGTTATGGGCTAGTTAAAATTCCTTGCTTTTGTTTTCTCCATAAGGTATCCTGTTTATTTTTATTCTAGGTTATTTACTTTCTAGAAGAGAGGGTCAAGCAGGATCCCCTGAAAAGCCATTGTCTGATCTGGGTCGTCTCTCCTACTTGGCTTATTGGAAAAGTGTCATATTGGAATACCTGAACTGCCACCATGAAAAACAAATCAGCATCAAAGGAATGAGCCGAGCTACTGGAATGTGTCCTCATGATATTGCCACAACCCTGCAGCAACACAGCATGATAGATAAAAGAGAAGATAGGTCAGTGAATCTTGTAAAACAATTTTTAAATACTGAGACAAAACATTCTCTACTTACAAAATAGTTGATATGAAGAATGTCTGTGTAAAAGTTTGACTTTAAAATGAGTGATAACCATTTTACTGTAGAAGTCAGGATGGATGGGTCTTACATAAAGAACTTTTCTTCCTGGGGATTTTTTTGGATGCTCTTTTATGTTAATGGTTATTAGAAGTATGTGGCCAGTTCAAAAAATTTTCAGTTAAGAATTTTGTTTCATTCAGTATAGTCTTCCCTGAGTGTTCCCAGCTCTGGCTGTGCAAATATTTTACTTTGAATACCAGTGAGAGAAAAATTTGTGGTTGTGGGTGGCAGTCTGTCTTTCCACACCTCCTCTTTCAATCATTGCTGAGTTCATGTAAACCATGGGGTCAGATCAGCTCTATGTGAAGTGCTTCTGCTCAAGGTACTGGTACTGCAAGTTTCTATTTAATGTTGCAATCAATGTTGAAAGTCAGTGCACTGAGAAGGTGAGTTCCTGTTTTGTGAATATCTTCTTTCTTCGTGTTCCTGATGGGTATTTTAGAACTTTACTGGGTTGTTCTTCTTGTTTGGTCTGGTTCTTTCCAGAAAATGTCTTAAATTACTTTCAATGGTATTTGTGTTTCTGAAGATGATCTTAATTCTTTCTGGATATTCCAGTCATAGAAATTTTATAATTAAGCAAAGCTGCCTTACAAACACTGGCTTGCCAAAAAAATAAAATTAAAATCAGGAAAAGTTCAGCCTCAGTAATTTTTATGTGTGCCTGCACTAGTATTCAATACAAGTAATTTTTGAACCAGTAAGAATGCAAGCCTTCAAAAAGGACGTTAGTTTACAAGATGGTGTATGAGAGTAGTAAGAGGAGTGCTGGCATTGCCTTAAATTCTTTCTGGAGTACTTTGTTACTGACAACCTGAGGACAAATGTGTTTTAGGGGAAATTTTTCTTACATGTAGTGAAGCAGAAGTTTGTCACAATTCTGAGAAAAGGGTTCTGGATCTGATTTCTTTTTTTAAACTTGGTTTTTCAGTGAGAGACTGTTACTTCACCAACCCAATTTTTACAGTACTTGAAATTTTTACTAATCCTTGTTGTTTAGAATTGTATAGTTTTGTAACAGGGGAGTTTGGGATAAGTGCTAATGTATTAGCATTGTGCAATTTTATTAGTCTTTACCTACTTTTGGTATGCCACTTCATAGCAATTAGAAAGTTGTTTTGTACTTCATTAGCACAGGACTACATACATTTGTATGCCTCCTTAGAAAACCTGTGCTTCTGACTTACTTTCTGGTCCTGTTAACTTAGGTTGTCAGCTGTAACATTATGACTTTCTCACTCTTGACTTGATCCCACAGTGTTTTCTTTCTATGTTTGTATGTAACATTAAAATTAGAAATAGTTCTGGCAGTGATTCAAGTGCCAACACAAAACCTCTTGAATTAGGTTTGAAGTGGTTAACTATAAAACCTTTACTTTCCTCTCTGTTGCTCTAGTGATGGTTAATATTGAGCTTTCACTTCATAAACTGTTGTTTCCTCACTTCCTCCCAGTAAACAGTCAGTAGTGTAAGGATGTTATCATTGTGTGTCAGCTGCTACTTTTAGTTTGATGGATCCTTTCATTTACCCATCTTTTTTCACAGGCTGTTTAGCAAACGGATGACAACTATAGAAAGGCTATTCTAGGTGATCACTTGCTAAATTAAATTGCTGTTTATTTGATTGTAGGTTTGTAATTATTAGAAGGGAAAAGCTGATTTCAAGTCATATGGAGAAACTGAAAGCGAATCCACGTATCAATGAAGTAGATCCTGAAAGCTTGAGATGGACTCCTTTGTTAGTTTCTAATGCTGCTGTTTCTGAAGAAGAGAGGGAAGCAGAAAAGGAGGTAATATCAGAGATCTCTTCTGAATTTCTCTTCCTTTGGCTTTCATAACTCTAAATATTCAACATAGACTGTGTTAAAGAGAGCAAATTTAGCTTTGACCACTACATACTGCTATTGTAATGCAGAATTTTTGGAAGCTGTGCAGCAACACATGGCAACTTTTGGGGGGATACATATGAAAACTTAAAATGTGAATCACTTGTCATGGAGCTGTATTTATCACTCCTGAGGTAGTCAAAGAGCATGTAATCAGATCAAATTTGGTGCAGAGCTCAGGGGCTGCACTGTCAATCGATTCTTTGTGTTCTCAACTTGCTCAAAGTGATCCAGTCAGTGGGCATGTAATGTAGTGCTAAAGGACTTAAATCAATTCGCTGCATCATTAATAGTGCTAAATATCCCATGAAATGCAATCTTCTTTGGTTTGTTATCTGTTAACTGTTGTAAAGGAGCAACTAGATGATTCAGCTGAAATGTTGTTGCTAGGTTAGGCAGCAGTGCTAATCAGGGTTGACTTATTTTAACTATTTAGCTGAATGTAAAGGGTATGGCTAAGAAAATGCTGTTTCAGTGACCTGTTATTTTAACCTCAACCCTTCAGGCTGAGCGTCTTATGGAACAAGCTAGCTGCTGGGAGAAGGAAGAGCAAGAAATATTCTCCACAAGAACTAATAGTAGGCAATCACCTGCAAAAGTACAATCTAAAAATAAATATTTGCGATCTCCAGAAAGTGTGGCAGTGGTGGGGGAGCGAGGGCAATCCACAGAACAATCTAAAGAAAGCAGTGAGGAGGATGGTGGGGATGAGAATCAACGGAGTTCACCTCCCCGGCTGACCAAGCCCCAGTCCCTGGCCATGAAAAGGAAGGTGAGTTACTTCAGTGCTTTGGTTCAAAGTCTCTGAGTTCAATCCAGTAGTTACCATCACAATAACAACTTGGTTTTTTTGAAAATATTTCTTAAGACATTCAAAACATTTTTTGTTTTAATCCTTTATGTGTTATTTCGACACTTAACTACTCCTCTCTTCTCTCTTCTGCACTCCATCCAATTTTTTGTCTTTTGGATTTTTCACAGAACTGTAAAATACTAGTGACAAAAAAAAATCAGATTTTTTTCTGTTAATTTTTAAACTAGAGATTGCCCTCTACTGTTTGGCATTGGTATTGGTTCAATATCTTAATGGTTCTTTCTTTTTTTGTATTAAGATGGAGTCCAACTTGTGGGAGTTGTCTTTTTATGTATTTTTTTTAATTCCTAAAAGGGGAATACTGTTTTTCAAAAGAAATGCTGTTAAAACAAAAGGTTTTTTTTTTTACCCATATTCTTCTAATTTGAATGTTAAATTCTGGTTACTGCCATGTTTGCATAATTCTTAATTTCTTTGAAAAATCAACTCTTTGAGTTGCTTAAATTAGTAAATTTAAGAATCCCAAAATTGTAAAGCACTCACCTTAGCCTATATTTTTTCTTTTTTTTACCTTAGCCTGTATTTTGGCATCTCTGGTGAGAATTAGGAAGTTGGATTGTCCCTTTGGTTATATTTTAAGTGAGGTTACTTTAAAGTAACCATAAATCTCTGAGAATGTACAATAGACAAAATCTTGACCAGTTTTTTTTAGAGCAGCCAGCTGTAGGATTCTTGAGGTGCACTTCTTCGATGTTATCTATTTTTCTGTGTACATACTTATTTTGAAAAATAGCAGAAACCCAACATATAGAAGAATAAGCTTTGATACTTGTGAAGGTTGTTGGGGAATTATAAATCTACAGAGGAAAAATGTGTGAGTACAATTTATTTAACAGTGCTATTAATATTATTTGACAGAAGCATATAAAAGCCACTACAATATAAAGACAATTCTAGTCTTCATTTTCACTTAAAGAAAGGTTTGTATACATGTGTACATACCTATTTTAACTGTTCAGACATTTTGCTTTTAGGTTCTGTTTCCATTTGAATTTGATGCCTGGTAAGGTGGTTTTTTTGCATGAGTAAATTGCTTATTGTAAACTCAGTCTACAAAAATTCATGTTCAGAATCAGTTAATGAATGGGAATGTAGGAAGAGTTTGATTTGTGGAATTATTTTTCAGAGACCTTTCATACTGAAGAAGAAAAGGGGCCGTAAACGCAGAAGGATAAACAGCAGTGTTACAACAGAGACCATTTCTGAAACAACAGAGGTGTTGAATGAGCCGTTTGATAACTCGGATGAAGAGCGTCCCATGCCACAGCTGGAACCCACCTGTGAGATGGATGGAGAAGATGATGACTTGAAGCCTGTGATTAGAAAAGCTTTTGAGTATCAACCTGGGCAGCAGAAACAGGAGGAAGAAGAGCAGAACAAGGAGGAGAAAGATAATCATTGTTACAGGAATGATGAAAATTGTACAGGTAAACTTAAAATGTTCTTATATCTTCACAAAAATAATTTTTTGGGTTGCCTTCAAAAGAAGTATTTCGTTTTGTCATAAATCTGGCAAATTTTTATGACATGTGTTTAGCTGTTATTATAATAATTTGCTTTTTGTGTTCAGGAAAAAACCTTTTCCTATCTAAGGCATTGAAGTTCTTGTCATATTGTCAAAAACAATTTCTTTGTCCCTACAGCAGGGCATTTCATACTCAGCAGTGCAAAGGGTGTCACTGGAATGTTGTCCAGTATAGTTTTTGTATCAGTGGTAAAGGATACAAGCAAAAAGTAAGATTTCATTTACACAAATCTCTTTCTATTCAGTACTGTTGCTAATTCAGTGAAATGCTTGGTGCTTCTCTGGCATCATGTATCCTCAGCACTAAGATCCTGGGGTTTTTTCCCATGAAAGAGACAGTTTTAACTGTGTCCTTTCAAAGCTGCTTTCCTAGTTTGATGTCAAGGATATTTCCTGTCAGAAAAGTTAATGGATGGATAGTGAAACTACTGATGAGCTACTCTGAATGTATACTCTTGCCTTAACCTCCTGGCCCTCAAATTATGCATATGAGTTCTAATTCCAGAATGAAATGACTAGACTCTAAGGTCTGTGTATTTTCTGTAAGAAGCCAGTAGGTATTACTTCAGTATTTTTGTAATTACACTGGAAGTTTCATCCTTGCAATCCTCAGTTGAGGGATCATGGGCTTGATTTCTTTTTCAAACAGCTCTTGTGTGATGTGGTACAGTAGAACATGTCCACTTTTTCCAGCTTCTCTAAAGAAGTTATTTAAACTAATAGTAGCAAGTTCCAGCTATGTCCCAGTGGTCAGGTTTGCATTGTTTTCACTAGACTGATGTAGTCCATGGGCAAATACAAAATATCATCACAATATGGAAGTATCACTGAAGCATTACACGCCCAAGTGCAACATGTTTTATCTTGATAATTCTCCTTTTTTTCCTGTGGTATATGTAAGTGGTATCTGGGGAGAAAGGAAGAAGATGAATTTGTGTTTGGGTCCTTTTTTTATAGTCAATGGATTAGTTTAGTGTTCTGATGCACTGTGTCTAATTTTAATTACCTTTTGTCTTCCATCATCTCTTGTGAGCCATGTCATGACATGTTGCCCATGAGAAATTACTACAATGAACCATTTTTTCTCAGTGTTATATATTTGTTATGGCTTGTCCTTCAGAATGGTCAAAGAAGGAACTCCAGACTTTCATGTCATTACTGTCAAAAAAGATGAACGTGTGTTAGATCAATGTCTATATAAAGTGAAGGCATACTTCTATTCTAAAACCAAAGATGAAAAATCAAATATTTGGACAGTATTTGCTTTAGTTTACATGTCTTGTCATTTAAATCTCTGGGGTTCTTCTAATGTGTAAATGGTGGTTCTGATAGTGTCTGTTAAAAGGCCACCAAACCATAATATATCTATGTAGTGTCTTTGAGCTGCAGATACTACATTGTTCTGGGTTTTGAGACCTGTTTATAACTCGTTTCATACTTAATACATTGTAAGTTTATAAATTATTTTCAGGTTTATATTGGAAAATACTGATTAGTCTGCAAGCTAAGACTTTTTTCTTTTTTTGTCTCTATTACCTCCCAAAGATAATACAGAGGATGTAGCTGTGTTGGAAGAAAGCACTAAAGACAATCTTGAACCTTTAAAGAGTAAGCAGGGTTGGCCCAAAGGAGTTAAACGTGGTCCATCTAAATGGAGGCAAAGCAAAGAAAGAAAACCTGGCTTTAAGCTTAATTTATACACTCCACCTGAGACCCCCATGGAGCCTGACTACCAGGTGTTGGTAGAAGAACAAAAGGAAGTAGCTGAAGACAAGCCCTGTTCAGTTGCTGCTGTTACAGAGGAAGCTATTAAAGAACCTCTTGAAGCATTACCACCACCAGATGATGAGGTGAAAGAAGTAGAACCTGAACCTCTGCATCCACCCAGTGAACCCTTAGAAAAACAAGAAAATGATATTCTGAAAGCTGGAGAAGAAGAAAGGAGCATAGAAGAAGATGTAATCAATTCAAAAGATCAAGAAAAAGACAAAGCTGAAGAAGTTTTTGTGCACAAAAAGGAGTCCATGCATCTGGATGATCAAGAGGAAGAGGAGGAGGAGGATGAAGAACCTTCTCACAATGAGGATCATGATGCAGATGATGAAGATGATAGTCACATGGGTTCAACAGAAGTGGAGAAAGAGGAATTGCCTGGTGAAGCTTTCAAAGAAATGCTGGAAACTCAGCAGTCTTTTTTAGACGTAAATGTTCAAACTGGTAATTCAAATCAGGAGGAGTTAATGGATTGTGGGGTTGACCTTGCAGCTGATGAGTGTGAAAGTGACCAGAAGGAACTTGCTACAGATTCAGACCCAGTGCCTGAATCTGATGATGATCATGCAGACAACAACCAGGACCAAAAAGCTGGTGAAGAATTACATTCCGATTTCAAGGGAGAGAGTACTGAGACCATGGAGATAGACTCAGAGACAGTTCAGGCAGTACAGTCTCTAACCCAAGAAACAAGTGAACATGAAGATACATTTCAAGACTGTGCAGAGACTCAAGAGGCCTGTAGAAGTTTGCAGAACTATGCCCACAACGACCAAAGTCCCCAGATGACCACACTGGATGACTGTCAGCAGTCTGACCACAGCAGCCCAGTTTCATCTGTGCACTCTCATCCCAGCCAGTCAGTTCGTTCTGTTAATAGTCCAAATGTTGCTCCTTTAGAGAACAGCTACGCTCAGATCAGCCCAGATCAAAGTGCCATTTCTGTGCCGTCTCTGCAGAACATGGAGACCAGCCCAATGATGGATGTTCCCTCTGTTTCTGATCATTCGCAGCAAGTTGTGGATAGTGGCTTTAGTGACTTAGGAAGTATCGAGAGCACAACAGAAAACTATGAAAACCCAAGCAGTTACGATTCTACAATGGGCAGTAGTATTTGTGGAAACAACTCTTCTCAAAACAGTTGCTCATACAGCAGCCTTACGTCTAGCAACCTAACTCAAAGTAGCTGTGCAGTCACTCAGCAGATGTCTAACATCAATGGAAGCTGCAGTATGATGCAACAAGCAAACATCAATTCTCCTCCCACTTGTAATGTGAAATCTCCCCAAGGCTGTGTTGTTGAAAGGCCTCCAAGCAGCAACCAACAGTTATCCCAGTGCAGCATGGCTGCTAATTTCACACCACCTATGCAGTTGACTGAAATCCCTGAGACTAGCAATGCCAACATTGGGTTATATGAAAGAATGGGGCAGAGTGAATTCGGAGCAGGGCATTACTCACAGCCATCTGCCACCTTCAGCCTTGCTAAACTGCAACAGTTAACTAATACGCTTATGGATCATTCTTTGCCTTACAGCCATTCAGCTGCTGTAACTTCCTATGCAAACAGTGCCTCTTTGTCTGCCCCCTTAAGTAACACAGGGCTTGTTCAGCTTTCTCAGTCTCCACATGCTGTTCCTGGAGGACCCCAAGCACAGGCTACCATGACCCCTCCCCCCAACCTTACTCCTCCTCCCATGAATTTGCCACCTCCCCTTTTGCAGCGTAATATGACTTCATCGAATATTGGAATATCCCACACCCAAAGACTGCAGACTCAGATGGCCAGCAAAGGTCATGTCTCTGTAAGAACCAAATCCACGCCTCTGCCGCCTGCTGCTGCCGCCCATCAGCCACAAATTTATGGGCGAGCTTCACAGACTGTGGCCATGCAAGGGCCTGCACGGACCTTAACAATGCAGCGTGGCATGAACATGAGTGTAAATTTGATGCCAGCCCCTGCTTATAATGTCAATTCAGTGAACATGAATATGAACACCCTTAATGCTATGAATGGTTACAGTATGTCCCAGCCAATGATGAATAGTGGCTATCACAGTAATCATGGGTATATGAATCAAACCCCTCAGTACCCTATGCAGATGCAGATGGGAATGATGGGAACTCAGCCATATGCACAGCAGCCAATGCAGACAGCACCCCACAGTAACATGATGTACACTCCTCCGGGCCACCACGGCTACATGAACACAGGCATGTCCAAACAGTCTCTCAATGGATCCTACATGAGAAGGTAGGCCCCCGGGAGAGACACCAAACTGGCGTATGGGATTGATCTGCACAAATACCTTTGGAGAGTACGATTTCAAAACCAGCAATTGGTGTGAATGCAAAAACATTTGTTGGCACCATTTAAAAGCTGTATGCAGCAGAAAGCCTTATACCAGTTTTTTCTTTATTTCTTGCTTTGTTGTGGATTTTTTTTTGGTTTTTTTTTGTTTTGTTCTGTTTTGGGATTTTTTGTTCGTTTTTTTAACATTGTAAGATTTAACTTCTCTTTGGGGGGAATTAGGTGGTTTTCCATTTTTTCTTTATTTCATTGAGCTTGAAGTTCTCTGGAAAGGAAGAACTCTTTCTATGAACTGCAATTACACAGCAGCTGATGGTTCAGAGCCATTTTATGTGCCTGCTCCCATTAAAAATGTGGATAAACAGACTCCAAAACTATCAGACAGTACTGGATCATGAGCTTTTTCTCTCTCCTTTCCCCACATGTAAATGCCTTTTAGCAGTTCTTTTATTGTATTATTTTGTTTCTGAAGGTGACACTTCTGCATGCCGCTAATGTCTTTGTTAGTGACAGTGCATTTTGTAGTACTGTACAAGTGTTGTGCTTAACAGTAAGCCATTTCTTAATTTTTTTGCCTTGATTAGGTTACCCTAGTTTGAGGGGTAAAAAAACCAGAACTATATTTTTGTTAATTATAAAACTTGTAAAAATAATAAAAAAGCTGCAAAAGCTATTCACATTTTGGTTAGTTCAAAGGGTTTTATTGCTGTATGTTTAGTGTAAAGTTGAGACTCTTTTCCATTTTTGTGACCAGTTTCTTTGGAGCTGGGTAGGAAAAAGGCAGCTTTCTGTTTTATAAAAACTTATGTTTTTTTGTTGATTGAAACATCTCAGTGTTTATTTGTCAAGTTTTGAAACATTTTCGTATATGTCCAAATACTTGGCAGGATTTAAAAAAAAAAGTAGTGAATTTGGTGTAAAGTTGCTATTTTATGGAAATGCCTCTAACTTTACATTTTCATTCCATCTGTAGATTTTTCTATCTTTATAAAATATTGGAGTTATTTTTTAAGGGAAAAAATAGAGCAGTAGCGTGTGAATAGCTCAAACTAAGCTTACAGATCGCATGTAAAAAGGCAAAAGTTATTTGTGTCTGTTTATATTGCTTCCTTTTTTGTAGCCTTTGTACCTGTACAGAGTGACTGTAAGGGCCGAAGAGAAGAGGCTTGATACATGTAAAAATAGGACCCAGTGACACTCTTGTATTTATCTGTTATCTTTTTAGTCAGTCACTTAAAAAAATACCCACAAAAGACCCACCCAAGCAACAAAAATAAAAACTGCAAAAAACTACACCCCCCCCCTCCCCCCAAGCTGTACATTTTAACATAAAATAAATTATGATGAGCCATTTTTAGCCTCTTGTGTCTTGTCATAGTTTGATGTTGCATGGGAATTACCTCCTGAAACAGTGTTTGTTAAGGTGCTCTCTCATGCTTGATCTAAAGCCCATTAAAGTTGGTGGGGTTTGGATTAGGCTATTTAGAGCTTAAGTGTAGGTTACTCATCATAATTGCATACATCTTGTGAAAATAAAGAATACCTAAGATTATTTTTTTTAATAATCTTAATAAAATATTGAATAAATATGTATTTAATACCTTACAAGGTTGTCAATATTTAATGTATGAAACTTCTTTCCTACAGAAAGTGTGAATATATATATAAAAGGATATATGATAGTAACAGATGTGGTGTTTGAACTGTATTTTAATAGTAGAATTGTAATCTCTCCCTTTGTCATCGTTGCTGGGTGACAAGATGATGCACATTCTGCATTGAATCTAT
Source organism: Sturnus vulgaris (assembly GCF_052056855.1). Lineage (NCBI taxonomy): Eukaryota > Metazoa > Chordata > Aves > Passeriformes > Sturnidae > Sturnus > Sturnus vulgaris. Next base: position 16,976,856 of record NC_142250.1, on the reverse strand, counting down.
GGGTTCTGTGTATATGCATGTATGTGGGCACACACAAACACACAGAGATGAGCACTTCTCATCTAGCACTAGAAGATCTGTTAAACACAAGAAGGCTGTCTATATGTGGATCTCACGAGTGGACAAATTCAAATGTGGGATGTGTGAACCTACACCAGAAAAAGTCCTTGTAATAATTTTTCAGGATGCTTCTAATGTGGATATTGCCACTGTCACTGCAGTAAGGTTGCTAGCTAAGATGAAAGGTGTGGCCATCTTGACTGAAAACTGTCCCCATTCCAGTATATAAAACAGCTTTAAAGGTAATATTTAATATATCTAAAACTCAAGGAAATGTGTAATTCTTTAAATAAAACCATTACTGTGTGGTGGTGCCAAATCAAGAAACTGATACTACAGATTGATGTGCACGACCTGTTCAGTTTTAATACAATGGGGCAGCAGTGAACCTAAAATAGTGAATCTAAATGAGAGCTAAAATTGCTGGTCAAATGGTAATCTGGAGTAACTTGTGTCTTAGGGGTTCAGAACACCTGATAAGGAGAGCACAATACAACAAAGATCTCGGTTCATGCCTTACCTTGTCAAGTTTGTTGATTTGAATGCAGAGAGTATTCATAGTACTTAAACTTTGTTTTCATCTTCACAAAGTAACTCACCTTTTTTATGCTTAGGGAGAGGAAAGTGGAACTCGACGCAGTTTTGTGCAGCTTTCAGGTGTGTTTAGCTTTATGTTTTGTGATTTTTCATTTGTGTGCTTTTACAGTGAGTGTAAAAGGTACTTGGGCTTTATCTGCTACTGTTTAGCTTCAAGTTTTGAAGCCTGTAACATACAGGCAAGTCAAACCTTCTTACCATTTCAAGTATTTGTGAACCTGAAACAAAGCATCCTGACTCCAGCATATTGCTAAAATTCTGTATTGGCAATATACAGGTTAAGAGTTGGTTGGGAAATTATGCAGAGTGTGTTCACAACAGGCAAGTTTCCAATATAATTCTGTTATTTCAGAATTTAATTTTTTTCAGGAAGACAAGGGACTATCCTACATCTTTTCCCATAACGACTGTTGAGCTGTGACTTGCATTACAGCACTAAAATTCCTGATAAGTGACAAGATTGTCTTTTCCTTGAAAGTTGTGCTTGTTCTCTCTTATGCACCTTGCAGGGTCAGTTTTGACTGTGTGCTCTAGCACCATCCCAAGGGGAATGAGCTTTTACTGTCCTTAAATTCTTCACAGAATTGCAATAGATGATTCTTGTGAAAGGCAGGAGGCTTCCTTGGCCATGCCCTCTTACAGAATGCTCCATGCCACTGGTGGTTGGCAAGGAGGAAATCCACTTGCCTTGTTGAGTTGTGTGTTTCCTGCAGACCTGGCTTGTGGCTGGTGTCTGTGCTTCTGGCACTTGTGAATCAGCTGATTGGAAGCTTGCAAGAGTTGCCTCACTTCGTGGAAGTCATGTATTCCAGAGCTTCTGCTTTTCTGTTTAGTCTCATTAATTCTGGGAGAACAGTAGGCAAAAAAAGATGGGAAGTAAATTAAAAGTATGTTTACTTCAGAACTGCTTAATTGGCACAGCTATGCCAGCAGAGTTCTTCAGGCAAGACCTGGTTCTAGGAAAGATACTTCTCTTTGGAGCAGGACATACTTCATCTGGAAGCTGCCAAATGCCAGTACTCATGGAAGCTGCACTCATCCTTTAGCAAAGACAGCAATGGTAAGTGTTGTTCTGCTCAGGCTGCCTGATCCACTAGCAGTGGGCAAAATGCAACCAATTTTTTAATAACATTGTAAGAATCTCTGACATAAACAGAAATGAAGGCCTGCTAAAGGTACTAATATTCCATGTTAGATCACTGTCTGTGTTTTATAAGCTGTTTAATTTGTCCATCTGGAAGGGTGGTTGACAGATGCAAACTCCATTTATATCAGCATGGTAAATAGAAAGAATGGCCCTGACAATTTTCTGTAGTGCTGAGGGTGATCAATTATGCATGTAAATCAATGAAAAATCCTCTTTCAGTTACAGCAGTCATCAAGCTCTCATGCAGGATACAAGAGAGAAGACAACCTGAAGCTTGACAAAGGGAAATCCTTACAGATATTTGTTACCTCTTAGTTTATCATTTGATACAGAATTTCTCTCTGTAAAGCAAATGCTAAGAAACATTTAGCTTTCACTGCCAGTGTAAAGGAAAGCAGGGCCATGCAAGGCAAGTTTCTGACACAAGGCTGGAAGAGCTCTTCTGTGTCTGTGAGAATTAAACTGCAGTAGACAAGGTGGTGTGGAAAGGTGCATTTGAAGGGAGTAGGTGGAAAGAGCTGAGGGATCTCATCCAAAAATATTTTTACTCTAAACCCACATTGTGAGTGCTTATTTATTTTTGAAATGTCAAATTACTTACTTCCAGTTCCCTGTTACTTCTGGGTTTTTTTTTTCAGTGGGTTTTTTCTCCCTCCTAATACAGGTATAGGGATACTTAATTTGCTTTAAGTCCCAGAGTTTGTCTATCTCTATCATGAATATTGTTCACGTAGTCATGTCTAATCTGTACTCAGTTTTTAGCAGTAGTTTAGTTATGTTAAATGTGGTCTGCTTTTCTGAGAATTGAAAGGTGAGGTGTTTATTGTGCAGATAAATCCAAATGATAACCATAATGCAATGCTTTTGCTTTATCTGCAGACTTGGCTACAGTTAGTGTTTGGGGATTAATGATTTACTGGGTTTTGAGCCCCAAAAGGAAGTGAAGGAATAGAAAACCCTTCACACTAGAGGTGCCAAGTCTGTGAAGCACTATTAACATCTACAAAAAATATATAACTCTGTTTAGTAGCATATCCTTGCAGTTCTCAATGGCATATTTCTGCCCTGTATTTTTTTTTCAAGTATCCAGACTTACACAGTTCATACTGTACCAAAGTCCCTTGTTAGCTGGTAAAGACCAAGAGAACTCTCCTGTGTGCTTGATGGCCAGGCCATTGCTCTCAGCACTGAGCAAATACCTCCTATCTGACACATTAAATTAGGTAAAATTCTTATAGGGAGGGTGAGGGCCTCACCTTTTTGCAGATGCAGCAAAGGTAAACGTGGCTTAATTGGGATCCTCCTCTGAGGTACATTTTAAGAATATCAAATGCTGGCAAAACTCTCATTGTTTCAACATACAGTTGGTGGTAATTTATGTTGAACAGGTAAATGGAGTAAGTTAAGGCAGAAAATCTGCCTGGTGCCCCCATTCATGTAGTAGCAGCACTTCTGTCAGCAGATGCAATTATTAACAAATGTAACTGTGTGGAAGCACAGCGACCTATTAAGCAATCTAAAGCTGCCATAGGAGGAAACATTTGGTAGCGATTGATATGAACAGTGTCTGGAAGCACGGCAGAGCTTTCTTCTGCTGTTAGGTCACTGAGAGGCATTTTTAAAGACTTCATTGGTGCCTCTTACCTTTTCTAAAATCTCATTAGAACTGGTTATAATCCACTATTAGTTAGGCTGTTGGAGCTCTACAAGTTGAGTGTTGGACTTCATCATAACAATGAACATGATTCAGGCAGCTGTAGGATTTAGGACAAGTTAAGCAAGTAAAACTCCTAAGTCCTAAAATGTCACGTGTATGTATCTCCTTGATTTATTGTCCATGAGAGCTGCTTATGCTTCTGACCTCCTCAAGGGTGTTATTTTGTTTCTAGTTCTCATGGTGTAGTTGATCCTCATGTAGAGGCTCTCTAACTGCTGTGCTACCCTGGATTATCACTGTGAAAAAAGAAATAGAATTTCCAGGAAAAAACACAAAAAGACAAACTCCTGTGAAACCCTTGAGGACTCTAGACAAAACAATTCAGTGTTTTCCCTGCAAGATTTCTTCAGGAGTGCCTATCTGCACTCCTTTAAAGGCTGTGGGCTTGAGTTAGGGTCAGGATTTTGGGGGTACTCAGCTAGAAGAGAATTTTCAGTTGTGCTTGCTTTAGTGTTGTAAATGTTTGCGGGTTCTTTGCAGAGAGAAAAACTTGTTTGTTGATATAACAAAGAATTCTCCTAAGTCTGGAACTTTCTAAGATGATGAGTTTGGTTGCTCTTCTTTCTCATCTTGACATTGTATTTGAAATTACCTTGGGTTTTTTTTCCTAGCAAATAACAAATGATCCTTGTGACTGTGTAATTAACTGCACCTTCCCCTCCGCTCCTTTTATGGAGTTTCTTTTCCAGCAGCACAGCCGTGCCAGGACATGCATGCTAGATGGTGGTGCTGTTCTGCTGCTCAGCAGGTGCTAGGCTGTTCTTGCTGTTCCTCCTCTGCAGTGCCAGTGCAATGTCCAGTTCTCTCAGCTGCTTCAAGAAGCCCCGGTTTGGCATGATGCAGCGGTGCCTTGACACCTGCTCAATGGCATCCACCACTGTCATGTTCTTGTAAATCATCAGGTAAGCCAAGACCAGCGTGGCTGAGCGGCTGCGGCCCATGGCACAGTGAACCAGCACCTTGCCTGTGGAGACAGAGGGACACGTCAGAGGTGACACTGGGTGATCCTTGCCTTTTGACAGTGAAGCTTGCTGTAATGCCCTTGCTCTGTTTGGTGTTTGACTACCCTTACCAGCACTTAATAAGCCTCTCTTTTCACATGAAGGAGAACAGATTGTAAATCTTACAACTGAACACCATCTACACTAGGGATGATCCATTTAATCCTACGCCAAATTTCTTTGTATTTGTAAACAAAGCTCGCAGAGAAGACCTGGGGGCTGCATTAAGTATCATAGCAAGCCCTGCTGCAGCCTTGTCTTACATGCCTCACAAACTGTGTGTATGTAATGCTGTGTTTGGGAATAATGACCGAAGCACAAGGGTGTGGGAGGGTTTGGTGTGCTCTCAGACTGTCTTTCCATGAGAATAAATGGAATGCATGGGGGGTGCCTTTCTCAATTCTACTAACTAGACACGAAAAGTAACCTAATTTTATTTTGGTTTTTTTTGTTCTGACAATAATGTCCATTGAGATCTAGATTGCATCACTTCATGTGCATTTTTGAGGGCAGAGGATAAGAAAGGCCATAGGCATATATCTTATGGGGTGGAAAGAAACCACCTCTTACACTATAGAAAAGCTTCTGTAGAAATTGCTGGCTAGCACCCTGTTGTGTTGAATGCAAGTAATGTTTCACCACCACCATCATGAGTGTTCTAATATGATCATCTCCGTGCAGTAGGAGCCTGTCTCATATGCTGTGAGTGCAGAGTCTTTGCCAGGAGTTTTCATCTCGGAATAAACATGCCACAGTTTAACTCTGTGACACTGCCTGGCTTAACTTGGGGCTTCCAGAGGCAGAAAGTCCTTGACTTTGGATAGTAACGAGGTTGTAAGTCAAAGTGGAGCCTTCCGTGTTAGCAGTATCTGGGGGAGGTGGAAGAAGAGAACAGTAAGTGGGTTCAGGTCTGATTGGCAGGTTTTGAAACACTTCAGAAGATTTCCAAAAATGATTCGAAGCCCTTGAGGGGGTCTTGCAAAAGGTTGAACTGCTGAAGGAAGTCGATTTGGAGCACACTCTCTAACACCCTACTAAGCAGAATTGCCACAGGAGAAAAAAATAAAAACCGTGCTACCAGGGCCAATAATAGTTTATCTCTGTCAGCTATGCATAGTGAGAAGTGCTGGGTGCAAAGCCATGACTCTTGCCGATTAACTCCTTTGCTTCCAGGCACAAGAGGATGCCTTGGCACAAGTAGCATTGCTGTGTAATGGATGCATCAAGAACTGCCAACACTAAAGGATTAATGGTTACAATCTGCATCCTAATCCCAGCAGATAGTCTTTGAGGCATCTTGGCAAAATTCCAGTCCTTCTGATAACTAAAAGTGCCTCTTCCTCTCCTGGAAAATGATAATCCATTCTATTATTACTGCAAATATTTGAAGTGGATGAAAACACTCATTTGTTTAGCCCTTCAGTGCTTCTCTTTAGAGTTTCCCACCTTGTAAACCTGTTGCTGTTGAGGTGATAAAAACATGATGAGACAAGGAATGCTTTGCTTTATGTGGGTGTCAAATGCAGGAGATCTAGGAGAAAGTTTCATATTGTGTTAACAAAGGCAAAAAATGGCTGTACAATCTTCTGAAATGTCCACTGGTTTGCAGAAAAGGAAGTCTGTCCTTTGCTGTGTGTGAATAGTCAAGAACCAACTACCTGTTACAGCAGAACACTGATATTTTTCTGCAGAGCCATGTCCCTTCTGTACTATTTTGTAGTCTCTTCCATTCTAATGTAAGGACCACTCTGAACCCTCATTCCCAGAAGAGAGTCTGCCCTTGCAGTCTTGGATTCGGAGCACTTATATCTTCAAGGTGTGCCAGAATATGCAGTGTCAGTGCACAGAGACAGAGGTCTGCTGAGAGGTGACAGGTCTGTGAAATACTTCATTTGCTTGACTTGGTTTTGTTTCTTGTTTCTAGATGCAGCTCTCCTTTTCCAGAGTTAGTTGGAGCCATGAATGTTGAGGTGTCTTGGGTCAGAAGCCTCAGGTTTTTGTATCTGTCTCATATGTTTCTTCCCACTTCGTTTTCTTTTAAAATCTCTGTCTTTAGTGAATTTTTCCCCTGACATTTTAATGTGAAGTGAAAATGCCATTCCCCTCTATTCCACGTTCTGAAGAACTAAAATTCCAAGGGAATGAGTATTAAATCTGTAGCTTAGTAGGAAACCTAAAAACTTCTTAAAATAATGTCTTCCTTTCATGTTGTACAGGCCTCACTGATAAAAATTTTAAGCTGTTCTATGGTCTGAATTGCATGTTTTGGGAAAGCTTTTTGCACAGCTGAATGAGAGCATGCATAATTGTGATGCATTAGAGTTTGCCTCTAAATCTTACTCTTATAACTGTTCTTCTGTCCATCAGCCCATGCTTAAACCCTACAAATACTGTTCTGATCAGGGAGTTTTTTTCACCATCATGAAGATTTTGAATGTTAAATCAGAATTAGGACTGTTTTGACAGCATCCAAATTGCCAAGCTTTCTGGTCTGTTTCAGAGAGGGCTTTCTTCATTAGAATGACAGCTTGTTTCAACAGCATTGACTATTGAGCATCTTCACAGCAAAAATCATTATCTGAAGACATCTATTCAATTAATTTGATCATTTGGCTGAAGGTCATACCCCAGATACAGCCAGAATGTGATACAGCCAGAGTAAATTCATTAACACATTCATTCTGGTCACAGAGGCTGAAGCTTTTTTCCTTCCCCCCCTTTCCCTCTGCATTTGCTCAGTTCTCATACAAAGCAGCAAAGCAATGCTAAGGTGTTACTGATCAGAAGTTTTTAACACCACACACTGAAGTCCCATGTCATTACCACTGGAGATGGGTGCTTGGTTATTTCATACAAAATCCTGTTAAGGAATCTGGATGTCAGTCAGGAAGGTGCACACAAAACAGCCTGTTCATTTGGCACTTGAAATGCAGAACACCTCTCTGCACTAAATGTGCATTCACAAATAATACATTGATGTTGCTGGAGGAGAGCACGAGGTACCTCCAGTCTTTTCTTCCGTAGGAGGCATCAGTCCACACTTCAGTCTAGCTTCTGGAGTCATTCTATTCTGTAAATGTGTATTGGAAAGTTATTGTCATGCTTTAAACCTCATTGTCTTCCTGGGCCATGCATAGTGTCTTTATGCATATCTATGGCTGGGATCAGAGGTGTGCATACATCCATTTTAGTTTTCCCTCATGAAAAAGTTGACAGCTTGCTCGCTCTTCATGAGTATTACAGTAGTTCTTTATTTTATTGGTGTTCATCAGAAAAGATCCTAGCTAACCTGTTTAAAGCCATGAGAATGTGGCAGAAATTATTACAGCTACAGAAATCACTGCAATTTGTAGTATCTACTTGAGTGCAAATTTTTTTTTGTTTGTTTTGTTTGTTCACCCAGTCACTCTTCAGTTTGGTTTTGTGTTCCATTGCTGGGCTGGTGCTTGCTGCTATCTCAGGACTTCCTGGACTCTGATGTGGTTTTGAAACAAAAAGGTTAATATCTCCCTCATGTCATCCTTTCCTCCTATAATATTTATTGGGAAGCAAGGCTTTTTCCTTGCCCTTGCAGCTTCCCTTGTGCTTGTGTCTTTATCTCAGTACAGCAGACTAAAGTCTTAAAGGAACAGGAGGGTGGTGGGAATGAGGAAGTCTGTGTTTCTTATTCCAGCTACTCCAGTCTGACACTGACCTCTGGCCTCCAGCCATGGCTAGACACAAGTGTGTGTTAGTTATCCTCTCCTTTCCAAAGGCACTGCTTCAGACACACTTTTTTGAAATGCTGGGTATCTTTCTTCATAAGCAAGTAAGCTCCTGAAGCAGTTTCTCCTGCTATTAGGACTTTGATTTTTAAAACTGATCTGCTTTCAAAGTTTTCTCCTGAGCAAGGGAAGGGACTGTTGTATGTACTGTACTTGCTGAAAGGTAAAATTGTAAAGACCTGGCTTGCTATTGGAAGCAAGTCAGGTAGTAACTGCCTGCAGCTGAGCTAGACAGCCAAGAACAGAAGCTGACACAAGGCTAGAATCTTGATATCTGACCCTCTGATATTAAGGTCTCTGTAGGTCAGCAGGAAAGTTCTAAGTTTCTCAATTGGTTTCTGGTAAAATATTCTGCTGAGATTTTTTTTAAAAGTCTATGTGGGGAAGGAGTAGGAGTAATATTGAAAGTCAGTGTGAGGCCTAGACTGTAGCACTTCACATGAGTGTAAAGCTTTCTGATAGAACACTGCTGGAGATCAGCAAATAATGAATTGTAGTAATCAAGCTGAGCAATGACAAACACTTTAATGAAATGTTTCTAGATTACTGCTCTCAAAGCTGTAGCAGTTCCCTGCTGCTTGGAAGATGGCAGAGAGATAAATGTTATAGGTTAGGGTAGACCTGATGGTCAGGTAGGAAGGGTGGTTTCTGTATTTATAGAGATAATCTAATGGTGCAGAGCATGAAGCTGTGGAATGGCAACATGGAATGTCTGAGACCACTCATGTTCTACTCCCACCACTATGCAACTAATATTCATTAAATCTGTCTTGATAGGGACTAATTAGGAACAGGAGGAAAAAAGACAGCCTATTCATGGCACCTATGCAATGTCTGATGTGCTTTTGAAGGAGTCAAAACAACAAGGAAATCTGTCAGACAGGACCCCTTGATAGAAGCTGTGATGAGAACTTTGACAAAAGTGCTTCGTAAGGGGCTCCTGGGGGGTATTAATGAGAATCTTAAACTGATTCCCTACTACTGGTTTTATTGTCTCTGTTTATCTGTATTGGCCTTGTTTCATTCCTGCAAGGTTAAATGCCATGGAACTATGCTTTCAATTTACATGTGGTAAATATTACACTGGTTTGAACCATTTTCAGCACCCTCCTTACTTCGTTCATCCTGAAGTGCATGATCAATGAATTTGGAAGCTGAGTAAAAGAACTGGCTGAGGTCGAAGGTGGGGAGATCATCTGCTTCCACCCCATGGTACTCCACCCTCATGCTGCTGTAATACTCTGCTCCCGTGTCCACGTTGCGCTGCCCGTGGGCCGCGTTGAGGATGTGGGTGAATCCCTCCTTCTCCAGGCTGTAGCGATCCAGTGCCGTTTTTCTGGGAAAACAAGAGCTGTCATGTAAGTCAAGAAGCTTCTTCAAGACTTGAAAAAGATTTAAGAAAACCTCTAATTTGGTATGTTCTAAACGTTAGTGAAACTGATAATGCTTTAACAATGCATCATTTACCATTTTAAGGATCTTAAGATATTGTCATTCCGTTTGAAGTTGTCATTCTTTTTGGAGTTCCTAATTATCTCCCCCAGGTCTTTAGAGCATGTTTACTATGAATTTATTTTCCTGTTACCTTTGCACAAAGCCAATACTGGCTTCAATCCATCTTGTACAGCAAGAAATTTGAGCTGCAGAAAGAAATAGAAGGAATTATCTAAAGTCAGAAAAGGAAATCAGTGGCAGAACTTGAAATAGGATCTATGAATGCTGTTTTCCCCTTCTGTCCCATCAAATGATATTGCAGATGTAATAAGAGTCAGTAATATGTGAGTAGTAAAATCATCTGGGATTCAAAAAGAAGCTCTTCTTCCCTAAAAGAAGTTACTGAGATTTTCTCTATTTCTATAAAAATAAATAAAGTTTTAAAATCCCATCCTTGTGTGACTGTAACTCCCTATCACAACTCCATTTTACTGTCTTGTTTGGTCAAACCAGAGGTCTAAAGCAAAAAGAACTGGATAAGGAAGTTGGATATTAGCCTTCAGAGGAAGCTGGACGTCATGTATTTAGCCAAATGTTCACATTTGTTCTTGTCCTCTTTTTCCTTGGACAAGGGATGTGAGAGAAGAGAGGAATGCTTAGATTTATATGTTCAATACCCACTGCAGGTGCTTAGTTTAGGATGAAATGCCTAAAAAAAATAGAGTTTGTGGCCAGGCATGTAAAAACTTTTTTTCTTCTGTTACAGAAAACTTTTAGTTTGGGAAACTTTTCTTCTGAAAAAGCTGTCAAGTTGCATTAGTGCCTAGGAAAACTACAAAGGTTTTTCACAAAAAGGAAAAATGGCATAGCCTTTATTCTGTTAATATATTATCACATAACTACTGCATGATGTAGAAAAGCTTTTCCAAACACAAGTACCTCTCTCCATGAATGTCTCCTGGGCGCTTCCACGTGTAAATGTAGCTGCTGTCACACAGGACACTGTGGTGGGCTACCTGCTGTGTTTCATAATTCTAGTGACATTGTGTTTCATAATTCTAATGACAGCCCACAATAGCTTGAAGTTGACTGCCTTTCCAACCTCGAAGTCAAAACCCCCTCTGAGCAGTCAACAACCTAATGATTAGAACATTTAACTGGGATATGGATACTGAAGGTTTTACCTATTCTTGCTCTTACTTAAATTTATCCCATGATCATTGCCTGTTCTGAGTAGATACTGCCCTGCAGAAAATCCTTTCTGGTCAGGAATGATAAGGTCTTGACAGTACTGGTATTTTTGCCATGAAATAATGTCACACGTCCCCTATACGATCATGTAAAAAGTAAATAAAAGCCTCTCTTAGTGTGGTGATGCTTACCTAATTCAGTAGACTCTGGAGGACAGAGAAGCTGCAGCATCCTGCTGCTAATGCTCTCAGTTGCCACCTTCACCTTATGTTAAATAATGCTCACTCCTTCCCTTTGTATTCCTTGAGCAGTGACTGGCTGAGGAAGACTCTCCTCCTTCTCCCTCCTTTTAGGAGGCTTGTGCCTTAGGATTCTCTTCAGGTGTGGATGCTCTGTATGTACACATTGCTAGCAGAGACACTTCAGTTCTGTACTGAAAGGATGGAGAGTACTTAAAATAAAACAGGTTAAATGTCCTGGCTGAAGTGTAAGGGTGCAGTGAATAACTGCTGCTCTTCATTTTGCTGTCCTTGAGGTGAGCTACAGTTCCTGCCTTCAAATTAAGCCTTTGTTTTACCTCCCTGATGCTGGAATAGAGAAAATACGGGTTCATTCATCAGACTTGGCCCAAAGCACATATCCTAACCATGTAAGACTGAGGGCTTCAGGTCACAAATCTGTGCACAAGGAGAAACCTGGCAAGTGGAGACCTACCTGCTGAGTAGCAAGTAGGATTGCAGAGTAGTTAGGGTCAGTAGAACACCAAAGTTTTTGATGGGCTGTAGATACTATCACACTTTGGTTTCTGCAAGCACTGCTCAGGCTAATAAATAGCATTAGAATTAAATTATGAAGTTGTTCTGAGAAACGACAGTGACAAGCAATAGGCTACAGTCATTAACATTTGACACTCGTTTTTATATGAAATCAAATTTTCCTGTTTCCTTGATTGGAGATTGCCTTTTGATAGAGTGGATGCAAGGAATGCATTTTTCTAACAGTCACACAGTCTTGCTCTACTTCCTAGGATCTGATTTTGCAGTGTTGGGTGGCCTCAGTTTTCCAATAAGTATTCAGGAAGAAGGGATTGAGTCTTTTAGTAACTTCATAAGCAGTCGGCTCAGCCTGGCCAAGCTCTTGTGAGCTTCCCCTTCCATCTCCCAGTTTTGTCTGTAGCTGCATTCTGTGAATTTGAGGCCCAGGATGGAAATAATCGTCCCCCTTTTTATTTAATCAGTTTAATCATTTTATATGGTAAATGCATTAGCTGTTGTTTTGGCTGTGACCCGTAGGAGGTTGGGAATATGTACATTGTCACTGTTTGTTTCCCAACTTGGGCTGGAAATGGACCCGAAGCAGCAATGTATCAACCTTCAATGGTGTTGCAAAAATGCATTATAAATGCTCAGATGTAACTAAATCACCTTCTGTGAAATAACTTTTTTATTTTTTTCTTTATTTTGTTTTGTTTTTTTTTTTACCAGCAAATTACAAGTGCCAGTGTATACAGTGTATGAATTTATCTTCTGTTTTCTTCAATTCTTGGGGTATGCTAACTTTAAAATGTTATCCCATTTCTTAATTGTGTTTAATATGCAAACTGATTTGGCAGTACCCTTTGGAATGAATGGCACCTTACCCAGTGGAATTGTTTTCTTTATAATACAGATACATATTTTCTTTTTTCTACTGACATTGCTAATTTGAAATCTTCCAGAAAATGAATGCTCAGTGCTGAGCACTCAAATCTGTTAAGTTCTCCGCATTTTCACTGGAATAGCTATCACTCAAACTGTGTGTAGGTGTTGTAGAACCTGTTAGTGGAAGCAAGACCTAAAATACTTGCCCTAAGTGGAGCAGGGTCAGTACAGGTCCTGTGGCTACGTGACTTTTGCATCTGCAGGCCAAGCTAGTGAACACAGTCTGTACAGAGGATGCCAGGCACTTTTATAACAGCAGATACCCTGGACACTTTTATCTATAGAAAGCTTTTCCTAAGGTTTCTAATATATAATGTTTTGTGGAGATATGAAGAAACAGTTGTTGTGTAATAGAAAATAGGGTTCACTGGACTGCAAGAGGCACTTGCCTTGGGCTTTAGAATCTGCATCTTTTGAAGAAAGCTGAAGTGACACTTAGTCTTTTTCAAGAGTGAGGGTACTTGGTTTTAAACCTAATATGGAGATTAGAAAGTACTTTAGCTCTTTCATCTTTTTCTCTCTCCCCCCCAGTCTTACATTTGATAATTATATTTTCATAAGAGATTTTGCTAGTGTTCTTTGCAAATTTTTCCTCCTTTTTTTTCCATGTAAAATCTTTCCCCAAAATCTAGGTCAAGAGCCCAGCTGGACCACCACTTGTCACACTGGCTCAGGTTTGTCTGCTTTTTACCTCCTGTCAGCCAGTACTTTGTACTTTGATCATAAACATTGCAAGGCAGAGATGACCTGTCCTGAGACTGACACTGTCATAATGTAGGCAGATAAACTTGGGGTAACACTGGGTTTGCAGCAGCTTGCTTGTCAGTTAACAGAGCAAGAAGCAGCCTGGTAAGGCCTCACCTGGGGACCTGTGTGCCTGCAAATGGAAATGTTGCTGTGCCCCTCAACACGTGTGCTTGGACTGCCCATAGCCAGCAGTGAGCTCTGGCTTTGGGAGAAGGACTGGTTTGCTTTCCATCCTCAGCTGAGTCTGCAGTGTCAATGCTGTTGTGAAAGCATTCCTCTGTACACTGTAACCAGAGCCTGTGGGGTTTGCTGTGTTTCATCATGCATGATACTTCTGATTACACCCCAAGGAGAGGGGAATGCTCTTGGCCTTCCTTGCAGTTTTTATCATGCCTGAGGTATCAGAATTGTAGAGGAAAGAGAGAAATAAATCAGGCATGAATATCTGATTGGTTGATGTTACTAATAGCTTAGGATTGTTCAGGGGTATATGAATCATGACCTTATTGGAGGATTTATGACTCTATTTCTAATTCACTTTTGATTAGAAAAGGCATCGGGGTTTTTTTTCCCTTGCAGTTGACTCACTACCAGAGTGTAATAGTCAAGCTAACAAGATTCTTCTTTTCCCCTCTTTTGGTGCTGCTGTTTTCCATTAAATTGTGATTAATACTTCAATTTTTGTGATTATGGTTGACTTTTAAGTAGCCATTGTAAAGAGGAATGTGCTACAAATGCTGTAGGTGAAGCTGTAAGCACTTGGCTACTCTTGCAATTGTTTTCATTTTGTATATCTCCAGCATCTGTGCTATTAGCACTTGATTTCCTTTTACATAGTGCAGCTGTGGTCTCCAGTGTCTGCCTTGAATGTGTTCCTATGCAAGGAAGGTGAAGTGTGGTACTGGGAGATAACAGTGAAAATTTCCATGTATTTCAGTTTGGTAAGAGATGACCTGGGCCAATTAGTCCATGTAATACTCATCAGTTCTTCAGATCAGAGCACATAAACTTCTGCTAAAAGTTAAGTATACCCAGAAGTCCTTTTCTCTATATTAAGCAAAAGCACAGTGCTTTGCTGAATCTGACCCTGCATTTACTGTAGGGCAGATGGACTCATAAACATGTTTTTAAAGTTCTGAGGCAAGGGGGAGTACTTTGATGTGGGAATCCCACCTCAATGGTGAAAATTGGAGATAAAATCACATATGGATATATTGATACTAACAGACTCAGCAAAAGGGGAAGCTGACCCAGACAAAAGTGTCATCCATTTTCAGATGGTTCCCAAAAGACTATTTACCTCTTGGGTTGTGCAAGGGCAAATAGAGGGCTTGTCTGAGACTTTAACCATGCCTGCTGTCAGTTTTAAAAGGCTAAGTTTCATAGGATTAATAGCAAGTGCAGCAGCAAACTCTGCATTCTTCTGGAAAAAAAAGTAGTAGTTCTACATGAAAAAGAATGCTTTCTTTCAGGTTGCTGTGCCCAGTGTACTAAATCCCCTCTCTTCAAAAATACTGTCATAAGAAGCTTTAGTCCCAGCTGCTTTTGTTAGAAAGTTGCCCAAATCATTGGAGTTGGAAGAGAGGGGAAAAGAAAGTGCAGGCATTGCAGCCTGCACCTTCACACGCAGTATTAAGTATATCAAAAGCATCTAACAAAGGGAAGATAGCAGCTCATGAGGAAAACAAGTATCCCTAAAGGAAGGGTCAGCTCGGCAGAGTGTGGGCAGAGCAACTCCCTCCCCAGGTAAGTCAGCACCTTAGAGCTGCTACTGCTCAACCATGTGCTTATCAACTTTAGGTAGAGCTAAGTCTCTTAAACTTCATGAAAAGGTTGTGCAATGCAAACATGTTTCAGTATAGACTGTTAAAGCCACAGATTGACGTGACCCAGATTGACAAAACACCAGGAAATCTGAGGCAACATGTTACTAGGAGAGGAATCGTCTCTCTCAAACTTTTCCCTTTACTTAAGCGCTAAAGGAAAGCTCGATGCAGGATGATAATTTACCAGATGGTCAGTGTCAGAAAGAAGCTTGCTGAATATAGGCAATATTGACACTTTCTTAGGAAAATCTGGCAGTTCTCCCTCCTGAGGAGAGATGTTGAGAATTTCCAATAATACTGACCCAATTTTCCTTGGTAGCTCCAGCACTGAGGGAGTCTAGAGATAGTGTAGCATTGTATCCCCTTTTCCTTCTGAGGTGTTGCTCCATTTCTCTGGGTACCTCCTGTTCAGTGTGAATTAAAAGAATTTTTAGGTACCACTGAAAATACTGAATGGGATTGTCAGAATATGAAAAAGAAAAGATTTAGTAGTTCATTTTCCTTTAGCCCAAAATGGTGGATGTAGTTTTTGTAAGTGATACAACATAGAGGAGATAGCGCTCTGCTTTCTATACAGCCAAGGCACCAAGCACATGTGCTGTGGTCAGTCAGTTCCTGGACTTGACTTCAGTCACTCATCAAATGTTAGAAATCACTGATAGACAGAGATGTTCTATGGAGAAGTGTCACTTGTCTTGGAAACCATTGGAGCATTGAAGTTGACTGTCCAGTGTAAAACATCTGATTTTCTGGATTATTAAACTGCTGTTACAATTGGGAGGTTCTCATTCTACCCAAGTTAAAACTATGTCCTCAAGAGTGTTGTTATAATCTAAATCTGCATTTGCTTCTATTTTTATATGATTAATACTGGTGTAGATGCTAGGAGTTCGTAATGCTAAATGGTGGGAGGTAACTGTTTTCTAGCCTGAGTGAGTCCCATCTGTTTTCTTCTAGGTTAGTGTAAATTGTTTTTTTACTTAGTCACTTGGAAAAAGCTATACTGTATTGCTTCTCTGCAGAAAGGCAAGAGGAGAGAAGGAGTTTTAGTTATGCATATATTTAGTGCTTAGTTATTTGTCTTAATTATCATGCACTCCAAATTGTGGGCTTGAGTTACTCATCTTCCTTACCTGCATTAGTTCTGAAGACCATAAGCCATAGCACAGCACAGGAACAGACCATAGCTTTTGTGAATTGCAAGCTCAGTTCAGCTGCATACCCAGAAAATTATTTTTCATACTTAACTTGTAAAGAATTACATTTCAGAAGACTTCTTTTTTTTTTTCTCGGAATAGTTTGAGAACATGGCAAGACCTGAAATTGTGATCAGGCCTTAAATCCTAATGAGATCTAGTGAATGTTTAAGAAAACAAATTGGGAGACCTTTGTCTTCAGCTGAAATATTCTTTGAACTTCAGAAATGTGGAAGCCTAAACATCATCTCAGGTAATAAGGCCATCACTGAAGAGCTGAAAGAAGAAACTACAAGAGGAGTAACTGACAGATTTTCCACGTGATCCCAGTGAACCAAGAAGGTTTGGGATTTGCCAGTAAAACTGCTTGTGCAAGCAACCAGGTGGCCAGTGAAACAAAGGAGGCAAGGCTGCTTTCTATCCCTTTAGAAGACTTCTGAATATGAGGAGGATACATGGAAATACTAATCCTGGTAGCAATTGAATCAAAATCTTAGCCAAGAGTGATTTATTCCTATCACTGGGCTGTGTCATACAAATTCCAGTATCTGGTCTTTAAAAGCCCTTGGAACTTGCTGGGGGAAAATCTCAATTGGAGCTGAACACAGCATGTTATATTTTGAGGCTTTGATTATTCTGGGTCTGACAGGCTCATAGAGATTTCATTGCCTCTGGGCAACATCTGCAGTGAAGCCTCCTAACAAAAGGATGGAGTGGCCTCACAGGGCTCCTTGATAGCCTGTATTGCATTAGAAGGAAGATGTGGTTACATAGTCAGGGTAATTAATTAGCATTTCCATAAGCAGTGACAAGTCCTGTTAGCCTTGTAAATGCAGGAGGCAGGAATGAAGCACAGATGTGGAGGCTCTGAAGATAAACTCAGCATGTGTGTGTTCATTTGATTTTGTTGATGAATTCCACCAAATTCTTTCAAGATCTACCTTAATTTGGCATGGCTAAGATGCAAGTTCACCCAACATCTGTTCATGGCTTGTGACATCTCTTTGGCCACCAGTTCTAAAGCAAGATCTTAAAAACAATACAAAAACCCTGCCACACCGAAGGGGTAAGCTGTTGGTCAGGAGTAAGATATGGAGCTGGCTCTAGGAAGGATATAAAGGTCCGTGGACTTTGCCTATTTCAAAGCAAATTTTAGTTAGGGTAGTGAAAGCCTGCATCTTGCCTGCAGACCAGTTCTCCCAGATTTTCTCCCATGTCAGTTTTGCCCTTGCCTGGCTGACAACAGTTGTTCTCTTTTGGGGAGTCCCATTTTCTGGTGAAGTTTTATTTCTTGTTCCCCCCTACTTGCTCCTCAGTTGTTTTTCCTTCATTGGTTTTCTCATTCTTTTGTCTTGTCATGGTAGGGGACGTTTTTTCCCTTGAAGCACCACCGGTTTTCCTTCTGACTTAAGACCAGTCCCCAGCAGAACCACACTGCCCATGATGGGGTGTAGCTCTATGTGCCTCTCAAGAAGCTTGTTTCTGTTCCTCTGGTTAGTTTGTATGAAGTGCCAGATGTGTGGTGTATTCAGTCATGCCTTCTAGCTTTTACTAAATTACAAGGTGTAAGAAGCCACTGATACAGGGAGATTACAGGAAAGAGTCAGTGACTGCTGTCCTGGGCATCTGAGAGACTGACTCCTTGTCTGGTTACATCCCTTTGCTCAGCAGGCACAGCTATAGCTTCATCACAGAGATTAGAGGAAGATTATTCTAACAGCTTCATTCAGAATAATTCTGCTAGTGATTTTAAACAGGGAAGTAGGAAATAAATGCCAGAAGAAGCTTTTCTTTATGGTGAGTCTTGAGTTAGAAATATCTAACAGGAGGGGCAGGGCAGGATGTGGAGAGAAAAATTCAACTCCCTTTTCTTTTGTTCCTGAATCATTTGGGCAGACTGTTCCCATGGCTTAATTTTTTTTATCCCACACCACACACTCTCTCTCTCTCTCCCACCCCTGTCTCTAAAATTGTGAGCCCTGGCTTGGTTCAAGACCAGAACTCTTGTGTCTTTCTGTTGCCTCCGGCGCCACAGAAGTAATTGGTGGATGATATTAGGAGTCTTGTAACTTTCAAAGCTGTATATCTTTCCTCTTTTATAAGCTGGCAACAGATGAATTTTAGGACCTTTTAAAAATTATTGAGAACTTTGGAGCCACTGGGGCTCCTACTTGTGTCTTTCAGTGGTGATGTAAAAATAAATGTCATGTTAGTGCAGGGTGTAGAGGAAAATGGGAATTGGACCAATAATGCCAAAGGAGTAAGAAAAGCTGTCATGCTCTGCTCAGGGCTTGGGCTGGGGGATTTTCTGGTGGCATGTCTCCTGCTGCAGCAGTCTTCTCTGCTTCTTGGAATAGGCTGTTTCTAGTTTAGCCCTGTGCTCAGCAGAACTAAGTCTGTTTTGTGGGTTTGGTTTTTTTCCAGATCACACTTGGTCTGATCCGTGAGACACATCTCTGCAGCTTTGCCTTCTCAGGGTTCTGTTTGCTTTAATCTCTTGAGCAATTTGGAAATGCAGAGTGTTCTATGTACACAAGCACAGGCTTGGAAATGCAGAAATGCAACTGCAGGGTGAGCTGTCTCTTCAGTCACTTTTCAAGATTTACATTTTAGGCCTAGACCAACCTAAGGTGTGGCCAACATATCCAGGCCATGAGCTGTAAGTGGAACGACTTTCACTCAGAGATAAATAACAAATTGCTCCTCAAAATGAACCATTTAAAAATAGATCATAGAAATAGAGGTTCAACCTCTGCAACCTACCCTGATGCCACAACCAGTGCTGTCACTCTGTCTTTAACAACAGACCCAGCTGCACTTACTCTGTGCTTTTCTGAAACAGCAGTAACAGTCAGGGCCATGCCAGGCTCTGAGTGCTCTGTGGAGCTCTGACATCAGTGCTTTCAAACACTTTGCTCTGTTGCTGAGCTGTGTTTAGAAGAGCTTGGTCATGCCCTGTGTAGAGGAGATGTACCAGGTACCCTTATCTGCTACGCAGGGGGCAGTGTGTGCACTTACTCGTCTCCTATGTAGAGGCTGGGCCAGACTTCATTGACATGAGTGTACTTTGGGCATCCCTTCCACAAGAGTCTCTCCAGTTCAAATGCCCCCGGGGTACAATAGTCCTCATCAGGATCTACTTTGACTGTTCTATATGCATTTTTCTTCCCAGCATTCCAGCTTTCTGATGACATCTTGTCCATGGAGTAGCGCTCTCAGGATGTGCAAGAAACTGGAATGCAACCAAAACAGAACATTAACCCAAGGGAGCACAGAGCAAGTGACTTCTGCTCCAGCTGTGGGATCCTGGGAGCAGCACTGACCAGGTGTGATGAACGTGTTCTGTGGCAAACACAGACTTGCACCCGGATTTCTGCCTCCCCAGAGTAATGTGAGGAATATGTTGTGGGATGAGCTCACCAGCAAAGGAAACAAAACTCAAAGGTTTGTGATTATTGAAGTTCAGTCTCTGCTGGGAATTTGTTTCCTGAAAAATCCACTGGCAAGAATTTGGTAGGTCTAACAGCCTAGGGATCTAAAGCACCTAGGGGAACCGAGTGCAAATTTAAGTTGTTGGGGTTTTTTATCATTAACTAAGACCTTCCTAAAGGCTTATCCTTTGTGGTTTTCAGCAATGTAGGGAGAGTAAATGTGTCTATTCAGGTGAATGTTACATGTACTGCTGTACTCTCTTCTACTCTTCTTTTTTTAATGTTGCCAGCTGCAGATTCCCTGCCTGCTGCATCTCCCTGTGGGCTCTGCTTTTATTTCTCCTACTGGACTCTCTGGTGTCTCAGGGGTAGCAGTTACTCATGTCCCTTATTTCCTTGAAGGGACAAATTGAACCTTGTGGTTCTATAAGAGATTTGTAACAAGATGTGGAGTTGGGCTCGATCTTATGAAGTGTGCAAGTAGAGCCTGTCAAAAATCCACCTTTGTTTCAAGCAATGAATCCTGTAGTTGCTCCCAAAATTTTTTTTGTGTTGGCTGCTGAACGTTTTTGTCCTTTCAGTTCCAAAAATCTGGCTAATGCCTTCATCCAGCTATTGTAAAGCTCTCCTGAAAGCAGGATGTCCATTTTTCACTAACATCTTATGTACCCATGGGGTTTGTTTGCTCAGTTTGGGCTCTTTTGTGCCTGTCATGTTCTGTTTCTCTACAAAGCCAAATGATTCCTGTTTTTCTACTCCGAAGCTGTGCAAGATTGTGGAGTCAGTTTTTGTTTGGCAAGTGTACACCTTTGTTCAAAAATTGGCTTGCTTTCACTGGCAAGGGGACCTATCTTTCAGCCATGAAACATGATGATGATGTTTAGCTAAGCAGTCCTCTCTTGAGATTTTTAAAGGGCTCTGAGAATTCCATCTTGTAACAAATTTACCTTGGGCTTGTCTTGCACGCCTATGTGTAGTACCAAGTCTCATCTCTCTGCCGCAGCAGCCATACCCTGGGTAAGATTTTTTCCTTCCCATGCCAGAATTATGCTAATTCTACATGCAGAACTCAACAGTGTAGACAGATAATGTTTGTCTGTCAGAGATACGAATCTAAGACAGTCTGACTTTGGGAGTGATTAGGCTGTTATCTAGAAATTGATAAGAACTGCTGTTTGTCTAGTAAGGAATTATCTTAACTGAGAGCCTGTTGCCTTGATGCTGAAGGACTGACTACTTTTATTCACTCCATAACATGGAGGAGAGGAAAGGAAGAAGAGAAAGCAATGTAATCAGTAATCCCAGTTGGTGGCCACAGTGCATTGATTTGTTACACCTCAGAACAGGGCAATTACATCTGCAAATGCTGGTTTGTGGTACTGGAACACCGGCGCAGTTTGAAGCTTGGTTAACACTCTGAAAGCTCGACCACTGCTGAGAAATCCTTGTTCCTGTCTGTCCCAGGAAGCCATATGCTCCCTGAACTTTCAAGTACGCTATGTTCTTTTATGCCTTGCCAATGTTATCTGCTGCAGGGATTTTTAAATTGAATTAGAGCACAGGAAAGCATCAGCTGAAATTCCTCTAATAAAACATGTATTTCAGATTTGACTCTAGACTATGTATGAAGTTACAGAGTTTAACTAGAAGGAGGGAAAAGGGGGGCAAAAGGGCTGGTTTGCTACTTCAACTCTGAAAATAATTGCCATGAAGCTTTTGGTTGGGGGCAGAAGGGCTTGCATCTTCCCAGGAATCAAAGATGTCTAACCTCATCTCGTATTAGTTGTTCCACATACACCAAACAGAGCTTCAGGAAGACTGTTCCCTAGGCCAGCCCTGTTGGAATAAAAAGTGAAAAGATTGGATTTTTATGGAGTTCTTAACAGTTCTTAATGCTGTTGTGGGTATAAGAGATGAATGTTTAGCACGAGCCCAGGCAGGGAAAGCTCAGATTTCTCTGGCAGACTTGTGTGGAGAGGAGACCATCTCTTGCAGAGCGTTCACCCAGTGCAGTCAGATGGCAGCCAGATTGCAGGGTTACCTCTGCACAGGCTTGTTGGAGCAGGCTCCCACCCCTTGTGGTGCTTCATGTGAGCTAGGGATGAGTTAGTGCAGGCTGAATGATGTACCAGTGCTGTGCCAGCTTGGCAGTCACTTCATGGCACTGCACTGTGTTGGGGACACACAACCTTAGATGACAAAATAGTCTGAGTTGGAAGGGACCCACAAGGATCATCGTAAATGAATGGCCCACATGAAGATTGTGAGCTTGGCATTATCAGCACCTTGCTCTGACCAACTGAGCTAATCCCAATGTCATGTGGAAGTCCTCTGGAGTAGGGACTGTCCTGATGTCCTTTGCATAAAGAACTCTGCCCCCTGCCTGTTCCTGGAAATGCTGCTTCAGGACAGCCTTTTTATTTCCTGGGGGAAGGATGAGAAGTCAGCCAGCTGTGGAATTGCCCTTGTCTCAGAGGCTTCTCCCCAGCAGAAAGGTTTGAGCCCAGCTTCAGGGCACAGCGAGGAACGGAGCGCTGTATCCAGGGCCACGAGTTCCCTCCCAGTGAGGCAAGGCAGTCTGCAGCTCATCCCACCACTTCCCTGTGCCCAGAGCACAGCTTCCCTGTGCCAAGGCCAGCCTGTGTGAGCTGCCGAGACCTTCCTGTTCCCCCTGTGTGCCACCTGTGGGGGCTGCTCAGACCTGGGTGTGGGGCACAGCTCGGTGGGGCCCACAGGTGCTGAAGCCTGCGAGATTGGTCCTGCTGAGCCCGGCATCCTGCGGGTTCTGCCGCTCGCATTCCAGTGTGTGCACACAACACTGAACTGCTGCTGCTCCCCAGTTCTGCTGTCATGGACTTAAGGGTATTATCAGAACAAGGATGATAAAAATCCAGTCATCTGCATTTTTATACCCTAATCTTTCTCTTCATAAATAAGACCAAAGTGCATGTTATCTAATAAATTTTATTTGTTAATCGCTTGGATGACTGGAATATTTGTCCCCCCTGGGTTATATGTATATAAATGAAAATATTGTTAGTGATTTCACAAAATGGTAATTCAGAATAATGGAGAGTTAATCCTCTTTTCATTAGTGAGCCACTTCAGGACATACACTGTGGCAAATTATACTGCATTTTAAGTCATTCTCAAGTGCTGTGCACTAGAAAAAAAACATTAAACTAGTTTTGCATTGATAGAAGTAATTGTGTGGCTAATTTGGATAAGCAGCATGCATTAGACACAGCAAAGGAATCTCTTCTTTATGTTCACTATCTACTCTACAGCTGCCAGATGGAATTTCTTATACAGCTCTTTAGCTTTTTTTATTTTTAACAAAGCAGGGAGGGAAGAAAGAAAGAAAGTGCAAGGGGAAAAAAAAAAGAAAAATCTGCCAGTCTATCTGCTGTGTAATTCAGAGCATGAACACAGTCTAGTGGCTGGAGCACTATATGGCAGTGAAAGATTTGTCTTTTGCACCATGTTTGGTGTCCCTTGAACTACTCAAATTAACCCAAAATGTTCAGTAAGGCCCTGTGAAGTCACAGTGTAGTGGGCCATTTTCAAATCTGTTCCATTGAAGGGATGTCCAACCCCACCACAAAATTTGGAGGGGTGAGTTAATGCTTTTGGACATGTCAGTCATGAGCTCTACAGTTTGGTAATCCCACAGATGGGGGAGGAAAACAGAGCTTTTTTTCCTAGAGGTCAACACCAGAGCCTTGGTGGTGCTGTGTACATTTCTAATGCTGGTTTTCCACATGTAGTGGAAGTTTCTGAGTACTTTGAGACTGAAAGCTATAAGTCATTAGCTACATAACAAAATACTGTGTTTCTTAATATTTTTGGCTCAATGCGCTGTGCAAACCCTAGTGCTGTGTATAAAGATGCCAAACAATTTGGCAAGAATTATGCCTGGGAGTTAAGATCCAAGTCAGCTGTAGAGACTTAGAAAAAAGTCAGGCAAGCACAGACAAGGACTGCATTTGCCTTTGTCCTGTGCTATGGCCTATATATCATTTCCTTTTCTGTACCCCTCCCTGGCACAGGGGGTTCCTCCATCACTGCTGTTGTCCCTACCACGTGTACTCTGGCTGCCAACTTGTAGCTGTATTTGTGTGCCTGAAGCTTCAGAGCTTCAACAAAGTCAAGAGCCCAGTGGCATTGGTATAAAAATGCAATGAGAGAAACTAAACAAGTAAAAAGTGGGAAGAAAAATGGAGAGAAGACAATTTTCCTTACTCTTTTCTTTAGAAGTATTAGCTGTTCTGTCATACTGGGCACAGGGCTTCCCTGCCTTAATGTCTACTTCGGTCCTTATTAATACAGCAGGGTAGTTTTAAATTTTTTGCCACCCATGTGTCCTGCTTTTGGAAGTTCTCCCAGCTCCTATGACATTGATTACTTGGGCTAGTGGTGCTTTTGATGCTGGCTTTATTAAATTTAATTTGGTGTGCACATGTGTACAAGCCTTAGTTTTGTACTCAGAGTTGTCTAAAAGCTACTTCTCCCTGAAAATACCAGGCAATCACAAATTTACTTGGTTTAGCTGGGAAGTTAAAGTTTTTAGCATTTAGCAAGCACCTAAATATACAATCTCTTTGTAAATGTGAAGGTAGCTTTTAATCTTATTCCTGTTCTGATGCTTTCAGATTTTGCTCCCTACCTGTTGTCAGCTCTGAAAAAGGATACTGTGATATCATTGTAAGTTTTTTTCCAAGATGCCAAGGGAAGGAAAGGAAACTACTATCAGCACTGAGCCTTTCTTGAGGAGTCTACAAAAGTAATGACATATGTGCTGGACCTTATACCTATTTTAGTGCAGTAGAGATAAAGACTCTCCCCTTGAAATTAATTGGTGGTTTGACCCTCAAAACTGGGGACTAAAGTAGTTAATCTACTGCCATGAACACTAAATCCAAAAGAACACAAAAGAGGGGAAAAAAACCCTTGCATTTTGATTAAGAAATCGTTTTTGTGCATGAAGAGCTTGTTACTAAGAAATTACTCCCATTTTCTTTTCTGATCTTGGATAGAGGGCAGACTTAATTGAATGGTTTTATTTATTTAAGTTTTTATTTATTTATTTATTTTATTCAACACTTGAAGTTGTACTTCTATCTTCCACAGAGTAAAACATGAGACATTCTTGCCTTACAAACCATTTCAAAAGTAATAACTAATGGTTTTATTTTTATTTACTTCCTTCTTTTAGTTTAATAACTACCTTAGATAAGAACTTCATGGAGAAGCAATGTTTGTAACAAGTGTGTATAAGAGGGAAGGACTCAGGAGAAGGTAAGGATGGAGAATACCAGTTCTTTGAAAAAATGTGCAGAAGACTTGAATTTAGTTTAGTAACTGATCTTCAAGTAAGCATTTTCTCAGTGCTGAAGGCAGACAAAAATCAGATCTAACGACTGAGAGCCTTCAGAAATAGTGAGGGAGGATCTACTCAGCAAGTCCTTGAATTTTTAAGGAATGTTCTGTTCTTCCATTTCCAGCCCACATGCCAGACACATACCTCCCTTCAGGGTGAAAAAGTGCTTGCCCTTTTTGAGTATGACTAAGCAGAGGGCTGTTTTATAAACTGAAAAGTTCTTGCAGAAGCCAGTGCACATGTCTGGAGCACAGTGTTTGCACTTGGGAGGAGGGTAAACAGTGCTTTGGTTTCTAAGCTTGTTGTAACTCAAAGTGTACCAATTGAGCTGAGAGCTGATCAACTGCAGTGACAAAAGCTTGCTCTGTCAGATGATTTAATGAAATTAATTGAAAATGGTGCTCCCTGATATGCCTCCCCATGCTGTTTTGCTCAGACTCTGAAGGCTGGCAGCAACCATGAAGAGCTGTGTGCTTCCCCTGTAACCTCACACTTGCTGCACCCCAGGGCACTGCAATGAGCTCTGCTGCTGCAAAGGCTCCTTGGGTGGGGTTGTGTCTTGTTTTGTTGGATTTTTTCCCTAATACTAGGCCAAAAAGGTTATTTTTTTTTACAAATACTTCTTGTGATGGAGAAGTCTTTCAAAATATATTTCTCTAAAAGACCCCTAAAAGATTTTACCAAATTCCAAAACTGGATTTGCAGGATACTTAAGCAAAAAGTACAATCCTCTGTTCCCTATTTCTATCCAAGTCTTCACCAAAATTCATTTACTTCAGTAGCACTTACTTTATTTTAGCCCTGCATTCTTATGCTTAAAGTATTCATGGACTATAAAATAGTTCATCTATTGCAGTCATCTTTAAACAGCTTTAAACCAGAATAATTGTAGCCTCTGTGCAATTATTTCCCAGACCCTCCTGCTGTGAATATTCAAAACTAACTAGTTATTTCAACGAATTTCTAAGCCACATATGATTTTTTTAAAACTTATTTTTGCCCTCATTCTTTATTGTTGACTGGGCTGGTTAATTGAAAACAGATTAAGCTGAGATTTTATTAAATATTAGAGTGTCAAAAGAAACTTAAAACAGCATCATCGGAGAGAATTTTAATTCAATTGGAAAAGCTAGATTTCACTGGAGGGTGGAGCAATTATTGAAGAATAGGCAAAATATTCTGGGAGAGATGTTACAAGTCTTTAAAAATTGCGTTTTAATTCTCTAACTTTTACATTGATATTAGCTCCAGGATCATTACATTTTTGGCACCTAATTTCCTAATTTATAAAATTAGTTTTGTAACACAACAAATTTGGTTTTCTAAAATTATACATTATACTTTCGAAACCTTTTTGAGTCTGTAATAATTTTTTCTCTCCAACAAGCTAATGAAATTAAGTTACCTCGGCAAGTTTTCCAGTCCTCTCCTTGCTTTACTAAACCAGGTTACAAAAGGAAAAAGGAGCAGAAGTACAGCAGAAAATGTATATTGCTTACCTTACCTGTAAGCTTAGGTGGGTGTTGTAGGTAACTGGGTCCTGTGAAGTGCAGCAGAACGACAAAAGAAGCCTTACTAACTTTGCAGCTAGAGTCTATTTTTAGAGGAGGTTTTGCTGACTCTGACCTTGAGTGCTACCCACTCCAAATGACAATCTTTACATCTGCTGGTAAAACTATTCCCTGATGTGACCTGAAACATTAAACCTGGCAGTTTAGTTATCTAGTCTTGGTATGACTGAGATAACATGATGCCTGCACGTTGACTATAATAAAACAAACATCATCTTTGATGTTGTCCCCTTGTCAAGGCCAATGCTATGTTTACTGCTGCATGTGGGTGAGGAGCATTGCACTGCTGTTTCCTGTCATGCTGTGCACAAGTGATTTGGCACTGGCACAATGGGCAAATGGGAGAGGTGGCATCTTCACAAGGTCCATTTTTCTTGCATGTGTACTACCAGAAAACCATCTTCCCCTGCTTCTTGTTTTGGTTTTCTCCAGTGCCAACACTTTCAGTACCCATCTAACTTATGAAATGCCTTTCTTTGCTGGGAGAGCCACATGGTGCTCAGCCCTGCTCAGATCTGGTGACATAAGTGCAGCTTGCCAAAAAGAGGCAGAGGTGCACCCTCCAACCTTTAAAAAATTCTCTACTTCCCTAAAGAGCTCCATGACTTCCTGCTGAAGGAAGCCCAAAACTTTCTCTGGTAAGTTACATCCAGATTCATCAAAGATCAAAGCTGGATTCACTGGTGTCAGAGCCACACCTCTTCCACTCCAGTACTTTGCTGCTGTGAGTGGTGACCTTCATGGCCACAGGGATGAAGGGCCCGGGGATCACACACGAGCAGCTGTACACAAAATCCTCCACCTGGGCATTTGTTCTGCAGCAAACCCTGCCTCAGAGCTGCAACTCTCACCACAGCATTAGGAGGAGATTTTGATGCTGTTGGACATAGGCTTGTGATGACCTAAGATCCAGCTATCACATGAGTATTGATATTTCTTCAGAGAAATTCTTCAGATCTTTTGCCTTCTGTGTGAAAGTGGGAAAAAGAGGCAAAGAGATCAGTCAGGGCAAGTGTGTGATATTGGAAGTATCCCTTTGGTCTCTGGACCCTTTTTCTTCTGTTGAGTTGACTATCCTGGGAATGATTTCTCTGAGCAGACCTGCATGCACTGCTTGCCTATCTTTCTGCCTCACAGTGCTCTCTACTGTCACACCAGTGCCTGCAAAAAGCAGCCAGCTATTGATGGAAACCTCTTGTGGAACTTTTTAAATTTCTTGCAAAAACAAACAGTCTTCTGTGACTGCAAATGCCCTGCCCTACCAAAGATTCAGGTTGCCTGACCATTTTTTTCCAAAGTACCCAAGTCCTACAGTAGCTGCCATTATTTTTCAGTGGGACACAAATTCCTGACTCTGTCAGTTATTTTTAATGTTGCATTAAATCCTTTCAATCACCTTTGTCGTCCCTTGTCTGTTTAAAAGATAAAAGT
The DNA here is from genome assembly GCF_052056855.1 of Sturnus vulgaris. Taxonomy (NCBI): domain Eukaryota; kingdom Metazoa; phylum Chordata; class Aves; order Passeriformes; family Sturnidae; genus Sturnus; species Sturnus vulgaris. Next base: position 16,948,663 of record NC_142250.1, on the reverse strand, counting down.
TCATCCCAGAAGGACCAGGGCCAGACCTGGCCATGGCCTGTGGCTAATGCTACAATACAGATGTGAAGTAATAACAAAGAGTTTCAGTTCAAGTTCTAGGCATTGGATCTGCTGCTGTTTCATGCTAACAGCATCACTCTAGCCAAGTTGCTGCATTACGGAGCAGCCAAGCTCCTCCCTGCCAATTATTCAGACAGTCACTCTTAAAATGAGAAAGAGCTTGGATGCTAGAAACCTGCTGTGCCTTCTAGGATACCTTGTAAGGTTGTTTGCAAATTAATTCTGTACTGATAACAGAGAAACTTTGTGGAGGAGGAGATACAGACCCCATATTACAGAAACTGGCAGCAGTTGCTTTATCCCTTGCCGGTAACCCAGTATGGGTAACATGGGTAAGATGATCCAGCAGAGCAGCAGTGCTGGTGAGAAGAGGCTGCTCTGTGAGGTCTGTGTGCCTCAAGGATGGGCAGTGAGTGGTCTGCTGCTTGTCTCTTACCAAGGTTGTAATTCTGATGAGATCCATAGCATTACAATGCTTTGTGGTATTTTTATTTTCAGGCAGGCATCTGAAAAATAACTATTTTTCTGTCTGAATGGCTGACAATATGAGCCCGTGTTCCCTTCTTTCTGTAGGGTCCTGAGAACATGTGCATAAGGTCACTCACCTCCTGGAAAAGTCACAGAATGGGTAAGATTGGAAGAATGACCAGTGGTCATCTGGTCCAACCTCCCTGCTCAGGCAGAGTCATCCTAGAGCACATTGCACAGAATTGTGTCCAATTTTGGGGACTAGTTCTTTGTGTTTCCATTAGTTTTGTTTTTGTTAAGTAAAAAATCCTAGCTGCTGAGATGTTTTGAGAGTGGCTAATGACTTGGAGTGCTTTGAGCCTGGACACACAGAAAACACAGCAGGAAGGCTCTCATTTTGGAAGAGGTAAGCACCGGCCTTCTGGAAAGTTGAATTGTTACCTCAGACTCCTAAAAGCTGACATGTGCTGTGTTATTGGTCATTTCTGAAAATCTTGGCCAAACTGATGATGGTGCTTTGAACACACAGATCACACCTCCTTCCTGGAGCCTTGCCTGCATCCAGCTTGCTCATGTTCTGTGTGCAGGTCCCTGTTGGGGATCAGCTCCCACTGGCACCAGGTACCACTTTCTGTTGAACAAGAGTATGGAACTGTGGGAAGAATGAGAATCAAAGTCCCATCCAGACGGAAGAGTTGGGAAAAGGGCATGGGGGGAGGAAAGAGCTGCTTTTTTTTCCCTTGAAAAAGAAGTCTTAGAAGGAATGAGCTTGTTCCACAAAGGAAAGGGAAAGAAATTGTAGATTTCTGGCCAGAGCACATTAGAGGTACAGTTGGAAAAATCTGACACACTAAGACTTGAAATTTTTATGTTAGTTTAAAGAAAAACTCTGAGTAAAGTTCTGCTTTAGAAGACTTCCCTCCCCCATTCCAACCTGGTGAACTGGAAGATTTCCTCTTCGCTACAAAATACGTTCTTATTTGGAAAAGCTGGGTTTTTAACAATTTCATGGGAAGAGTAAGTATATAATTATATAAGATGGTCCTAATGGACATTTGCAGCTGCACTGAGATGCTAACAGCATGCAGAAACCATTATGTTTCCAGTTGTTTGGCAAAAGTTAAGAAACCTTTTATATATATATATATATATTTTAAAGTTAACTGTAAAGTAAATCCAGATGGTTCTGTCTCACACAGACAAGCAGTCTTCAAACTAGACATATAGTTGTAGCCTGGCTATAACTTGTTTTGATTACTGCAGATAGAGAGAAATGCTTTAAATGACTGCACCCTCCTCACAAAATGCTGCATGCCCTTGATTCTTGCTGAAGTCAACTGGTGTTTATACAGCACTACATAAAACTTGTCTGACAAAACCTTGCGTGCAGGAGTATCTCACTGGGTGTTACTCATTTAATTTCTCTTTATACTGAAGTATTGCTTAATGGCCCCCATCAGGACTGGGACTCTGCTGAGACAAGCATTGCAGACCCATAAAACAAAAATGACAATTGCTGCCCTAAGAACCTACTGTTTGAGCCTAGGTTTGTGCTTCCCTCTTCATCTCCCAGCTACAGATTGCCAGAAAATATTGGTTGTATGCTTATTTTTGATTGATGTATTCAGAGTTTTATTTGATTCTTTAATAAGCGCTGTCTGTTGTGTTCATTACTTCATTTCAGCCAGACGTCGGTTGTGTTGCTGCTATCAGCAGGGGAATCAGAATTATGTTGACTTGTGAGGCCATTCTGCAAATCAAATCAAAGGGGCAGCTTTGCTTCACAGAGCAAGGATTTCAGTGGCTGAATGTTTTCAGCTGATGCATTAAGGAGCATTTCTAAAAGTCTGAAAATAGGAGGAACTGAAAGGTGCATCAGAAATTATAGATTTGTGGTATGTTATTTTTTTTATGTTTTGTGGTTTTCTTTTTTTACTCAATAAACAAACATTCTTGTAGATAAAGGTTGATGTTGTTTTATGACCTTCTTAGGCAGTATTGTCAGGAGGGTAATTTGGATTTGACCTGATAGGAGTCAAATTTACTGACCAGTGCATCTCTTGCTATGTCTGTGACAGGGCTAATAGTCCAGTATAGTGGCTGTGTTTGTAAGAGAGTATGTGAGAAAGGGACAAGCAAGTTCCCTGGGGGTTAGGAAGGAAGGACCCCAGTCCTGAACAAGGCTCCCTGGGTTTGTGGGGTGAGGCTGGGGCCAGGGCTCTGAAAGGCATTTTGTTCACTGTTCTGCTTTTTCTCTCACTGTCAGCAGAAAACATTTTCTGGGAGATTTGTGTTGAAATGGAGTATAGGTCCCAAGGCATAGTAATGTGGAAAATAAGGATGATGTCTTTCTTGTAACCTCCCCTTACTGGTGAATGCTGGGAACAGGGAGAGCCTGGGGCCCCAAACTGCTGACTCCCCTGTTGCTTAGTCAGTGCTAAGAGGAAGCCCTGCAAGGAGAGCACCTACCAGAGGAATCCTCTGCAGAGAGAATACCCAGTGAGTGCCTCATTCTGTCCTGTGCAGGGCATCCTGGTGTGCTCCTCAGGCCCAAAAATGGGGCATCTCCAACTGGTCAGTGTTTAAACCGACCTCTAAAGAAAATGGCATTGCCAAAAATCAAGGGGGTTTTGTCCCTAATTTACCACAGTAACACACACAGAATTGCACCTAATTCTCTTGACAAGAGAATTGGGAAACTGCCACAGTCTGTTTCTACTCTTGCTGTATGTGGGGATAAGAAACTCTTTTTCTTTTAGTTCTCTGTATCGTTAATAACATATTGCTGCAGAGGTTCCAGAAATGTGTGGTCCAACCTATTTCCTAAGCATAGCATGCTTAAAAAAATAAACAAAAAAAGTAGATACTTGGTATGTAACTCCGATCAGAAAAATTGTCCAGACATGCTGAGAGCAGGTTTCAGGTCAGAGTAATCTCATGGTATATGGAGTGCCAAATATAGATTTAAATAGAGCTGGGAGACAGAAATTGGATTGATGTTTGCTGTCCACTTGGTACAGGCTTCTGACTTGCTGGCAGGGCAAATGGGGAAACACCAGAGTTGCTGTGCCACTGGTCTGGTGTCTGTTCCACTGACTGTGGTCAATAACAAACCCATTAAAGGAAACTACATGAAATCTGTGCTCCCCACTTATGGGATAAATTTTCTGCCCTAGAGAAAATCTGTTTACTCTTCCCACTCCACCTCCTTAGATAAAGTTTGGCTGAAAGCCTTAAGTTTTACATCTTTTTCCAAAACTATTTATTTTCTTCCAATGTAAATTGTCTCTGATGGTGGTTTTTCTTATTTATATGACTATATTATATTCTCTTGAACTCTTCTGTGGTCTTTGTCTCCAAGTGTTCAGATAATGAGTTGGACAGACTAAATAATGATGACAACTATAACACTAACTGGTTTGAAATGTCCCCTTTTCATTCTTCCTTAGCAAGCCTGGGGGAAGTTTACCCACCCACTGCTCAGGTGCAGCTGTTCTGCTGTACTTGGAACATCTGGTCCAGTGGTACCATATGGCTATGACCTACTGTCCCTCTACAAGTAATCAGCTGCACTTCGTGTTATAAAACCCCACAACAGCAAAGCAATGCCTCATAATCCACCAGAAATGCTCCAAACCACCTCAGGGCAAGTGCCTTTTAATGGCTCTTTGCTCTGAGTTTGATCAGGTTCCAGACTATTTTAAGCTGAGAACACCATAAATGCTGGAAATTAGATATTTAATTTCAGGAAGAATGCAAAATCCAGATTGAGTAGATCTGCAAAGCAGAAATAGGGTTGTTACATTATGAGAGAGATAGCAAGGCTGCCTTAATAGATGGCATTCAAGTACAGCTGCTTATGGCTCTTAACTGGTGTTGGCCCACAAAATGCATACTTAGAAAGGAAATCGAGGAGAGCTAACACATGCCTGCGGGCTTTGAAGTTGTTATTATCATCCACATGCATAAGAACGGGAGATCCTCTCTAGTCCAGCAAGTACTGAGAAATGAATGAGTTTGGCGCATACATCAAAGGTCTTCACTTGTAATTTGCTTAAGAGATTAAAAATGAAATATGAGGGAATTATTGAGGAAGAGCAAGCTGCTGTTTTTTCCCCCCTTGCAGCAGGAAAGAACAATTGAGCATCTCTTCTGACTGAAAGTGATTACTGAAAGGCTTTCTGACAACCTGGAGCAAAACAGCAGTTGCATCTTAGTTTCACTGACATCAAATAAGCTTTTGATGTACTGAGACCCAACTAGACCTGTCCAGTGCCAGGGATTGTCTTTGAGAAGCAAACAAACTTCATAAAGCTCTTTTTTTTAAAGAGCCACAATCTCTAAAGCAATGCATTGCCAGACCATGAAATGTGCTCTGCGTTTCAGCTACCAGAAATATTCTATTTCAGAAATAAACTAACAAAACTTAGTGGCAAACACCTGAAGCTTGCTATTTTTCCCATGCCTGTCAAATGTGATTTTTACTAAGGTTCTTGAGTCTGAGTAACCATTAGGAAGGAGAAAGCATTGACATGTTATTGTGTCATGGCCAGATTAGGAGATATGGAAGCTTGGTAACAACCATGGTCTTCTGGGAAAAAGCTACAAAAGCCTTGGAGGTGGAAGGAGGAAACAAACTAGCTTTCAGTAGGCTTGCAGAGTGTGAGAAACCCATACTTTTGGGATTTGAGCAAAGACTGTGATGAATTTTTGAAAAGAATCCAGAGATATTGGCAGAGGTCTAGATCATGTAAGTCTTCCCATTGCACATCCTTTTCTGTGGCTGAGTCAGAGATGATTTGGAAGGACTTGTTGCTTCTGAATCAAGATCACATACCTTTAAACAGAGCCTGGCCTTCTTTGGAACCGATACAGGAAATGATGGGTATTAGTCTATAATGTGACCCAAAATGCAAGATGCTGACTACAAATCATTTCTGTGCTTACTTTGGTAATTTCCTTGACAGCATAAAATTTGTATGGTTTGTCTATCATGCTTTAACACCTTTTCTCCCCTTCACCACATAAATTCTTACTGAGTGTTCTTGGTCCACATCATCTTCTTTAGGTTGGAATTTTACCAGCTCTTCTATGTTCTGAAGTGGGTGGTCCTTAAAAAAATCTTGTCTGTTATTTTGTGGTCCCTTGAGTAGAATATCACCAGTCCAGCTCATTTATTGTTTTTATATCATGGAGGCACAAGGCAGTAGTAATAAAAATGAGAGTAGGTTTCCCAGTCAGAATTAATCAACTACATTTATGAGCATTGCTGCTCTTAGTTCTGCAGTGTTAAAATAGTCTCTTGTTAAAACAGCCAGTCTCTCCCACGTTTTTCAACCCATAAACACATGCTGAGAATTTTGAGACAAGCTATTAGCTTGACCCACTGCTTTTCCAGTAAGACATCAAAGCACCTGCAAGCATCCATTCAACACACCTTATTCCAGCTGTTACAAATGCTGATTTCACTGTAAATTATGGATGCAGTCCTCTGCATTTTCCTGACTTACAGACAGTGAAGTGACAACCAATTATTTTAAACGAACATTAATGCAGAAGATTTTCACATGAATGAAAATGACCTCCAAGCCACCACAGACCTGAGAACACAGCCCAGTGGCAGAAAGTAGCATGGAAAGGGGTGTCATGAGATGATTTGCTGCCAGAAAGGGAGTGCCAGGGGATGGGACTGGCCATCAGGAACACTTACTTAAGGAGCAAAACTGTGGGAAAATTGGCTGGATGGTCATGAGATGATTTTTTAAAAATCTTTGCAGGAAAAGAGGACTTGGAGCTGAGATGCAGACCATACGTTTTTGAAAAATCTGAGCTATCAACTGGTGTTGCTGCCTAATGCAATTATAGCTCATTTGCTATCAGAAAAGCAATCTGTATAAACAGTGCATAAAATTATTGCTAAGCACATTTTTGAAATGTCTTGAAATGTTTAGTGCTATGAATAAGCCTGGTTTTAGAGAAAGAGAACTATGTGGCATGCCAGAGATAAATACAGGTTTTACCTATTGACTTGTCTCTTTAAAGAGAGAGGAAGAGAGCAGGTGGAGGGGGGAAAACCTAAAGGAAGAAAAACTTGAAAGTAGAATACATCAAATATTGTTTCCTTGGAAACAAAAAGGAAGATTACATCACAGGGTTCAAGCCTATAAATAGAAACTTAGCAGTGCAGATACAGAAGAGACTCGTGTTCCTAGAGAGAAAATGTAGAAATGAAGATGACCTCCCTTTAGACACTGCTGTCACAATGCAGTCAGCACAACCTGATCGTGAGGACCAGCAGTAAATTTAGCTGATGGTACATGACAGTCTTCTCTCAATTAGCTGTAGCAGTCAGCTCAGGGAACCAGTTCAGCTGGTGAGAAGAGGCACAATTTTCAGGCTGCTATAAATACCATCAGTGTCTCCAGAGCCCTGCTATGCTGCTGTGGCAGAAATTACTAAAAGTCTTCAGCCTGAACTCTAAATCCTTTGGGCAGCCATGACAGGGCAGTGAAAACATCAAATCTGTATTAATGTTTGTAAGAAACAACCCGGGCAAAGCATCTCTGCTCTGGTGGGGGCTCAGGCCTTTGGAGAAGATAAGCTGCAACTCACAGGAGTGACTCAGGGGTTCTGTCCTCCTGTGGTCCCCACTGAACCCTGCCCCCTTCTCCTGTCTCTCTCAACCCTGCTGCATTTGTGTGACTGTGTTTTCTGTGCTGAGGGCTATGGGGGTGAACAGGGGCACCTGAGGAGGCTCTGGAGGCAGGCACAGAGGGGTGGCTCAGCACACACTGGGTGCCTGCCCCTGCAGCGAGCTCATGGTCTCTGCAGTGTTGGGGGCCAAGCTCTTGCATCCTGCTCATGTGTCAACTGTGACTGCAAGTGTTTTCTGTTTCTGAGTTATGTTTCCTGATGCTATGGAATATTTATACCATTGGTTACTAAACCAAATAACCATGTTTTTATTGTTACAGATGAGTTCCTTTGGACTATGCAGTGGTTCATCTTACAACTTTTCCTTTTTAGTGACATGAAACTTTTGCAGTTGAACATCCATATGGGTGTGTATAAACAACACTGCTAAAGGATAGCTCCAAAATTGGGCAATTCATGCATCTTATGGGCTAATGTAGCTAAATCTGCCTTCGGAAGACTAAAGCCTTGAATAAATCGTATTATTGTACAGTCTTTCCATATGTTTAAAAAAAAAAAATCAATTGGCTATGGCTCAGTTAGGAAACAATCCCCTTCAAACTGAAACACAGATTTGTTCCATCAGTTTGTATGTGATAACACAGGGCCTGGTCAAATTTCCACTTTCTGGTGGGAATAATTTTGGTTTGAGTAGGGAACTTAGTGTGACCAACAGCTCACAGAGGATTGCTCCTTCCCAGAGCTGACAGAGTAGGGACTGAAGGCGCTGGTAAATGAAAAGATTTCTTAAATGTCCCATTGTCACGGATGTTGATGATGCTGTAACATATATGTATGTATACATCCTTCCCTGGCACTGCTCATTAAAAGGCATAGCCAAGTCAATGAAACAGCATATGCTCCCAGCTGCTTTAGCCCTAGGACACGGTGTGCCAGGTGGCAGGACTCTACTCTTGTAGCTTTTTTTCCATGTCTTGTGACATGGTACATACTCCTAAATCTACCAGACAATGTCCACTTTCCTTGACAGGGAAGAGGAGGAGGAAGTTTATTGCCCTTGTCAAGAAAATAATGAAAACAATGAACTTGAAGACAAAGAATAAAATCGCATGCTTTAAAAAGACATTCTCACAATGGGAAAGGGTATATATGTGTGTGATACAAGAGTTCTAAACATCTGGGACTGGCAGAAATACAGCTCTTGCTTAGGTAGATACAGGGGTCATTTGCATATGTCTGAGTCCAGCTGTGATTCTGGATCTAAGACTGCTATTACCATAATAAATTTTTAAGAACTCAGAGCTGTAAATGTCTAGTGCTATGGGAAATCTGGATAGGATTTGATAGGATTTGAACCTTGTAGTTTGTGTCAATCTTCAGTTTAATCTTGTTGTTTTAATTTGAAAGCATTGTAAAGGATTTGGCATACTTCTTTTCATGGGAAGAGTGGTTTGAGTGGGGAGGGGATGCTGATACGATGGTGCTTTCTTGGACTTGCTTGGGTTTGCTGCTGTAATCTCTCATCTCTGAATCATTGTGCCTGCACAGTTTGCTTTTTTCTTTTCAAAATATAAGTTCTACATTGTAAGTTGATATTCTGTGGTGCAATGTTCTGCCAGTATAATCACAGAGTTCCAGAAGTTACATTGCATGGGGAAACGACTAGAATATGTAGATTTTTTAGGATTTTTTTCCAAGCAGACCAAAATTAAGTTCTTTAATTTTTTAGCAGACCAGTACCTTTATTGGCAGGCAAGCATTTCTGAGCTTTGGGATGACTGGATGACCACATGACCAGCCTGAGAAAGATGTTTTAGTATTTGTCTATTAAAATGCTTTTGGATAGGTGGCCAGTCATTCTGCTGTGACATTGGTACTTGACATCTGACCAAAAGGAAATGGGATAGCAGAGATGCTGTGAAATTGACCTACATGTGTGAAGCAGGCTGGATTGGAAACTAGAGGACTTGTTGGAGGTTAATAGTGATGGTAAAACCAGCATGTAACCACGGGGAGGTATAATGGAGTATAAACTAACTTTCTTTTCTTAAAAAAATTGACAGTAGGAAAAGCCATCAGGTGAATTGAAGAATGGTGTGAATTGATAGAAAACAATTTTGGTTGTAAAAATCTAAATACTCCTTTGTGTTACTGACTTCCCCCAAGCACTCTACATCCCTGAAGAGCCACATCCTGCTATTCTGCCTGATCAGATGAGCTGTTTAAATTAAAAGCACTGTGAGACTAACATGCATGCCAAAACTGTTTTCCTTGTTATAGTTTTCATTTCTTGTTATATTATGTCTCCTTTGATTAATTCAAATATGTAGGAAATGAAAAAGATGGTCACTGATTTTTAATCAGTTATGTATTCTAGTCAGGTATCAGCTAATTACACACAGACAATTAGCAGTTGCATCTGAGAAATGTGTTGCTTAGCCTTCACCTGTGCAGAGTGTGCAAGGCTGGGACTTCCCTAGGACAACTGAGGAGAAGGAGAGCAGTGTCCCCTGGCCTGTGATGGTATTTGGTTTCGGGATCCAGGAGCTGGGGTGCAGCCTGTCCCTGCAGCCAAGTGCTGCCTGGCTGAAGAGGCTGGTCTTCACCAGTGTAGACTCTTCCTTCTGCAAAACCCTTGGCTAGGGAACGTCTTCTGGTTGTTATGTCTTTAAATCATCTTGTTGTTGGCCATTATAGATTGAACCCCTTAGAAATGTTCTCTGCATGGGTGACCTAGCCAAGTCACATGTACTGGTATCTCCAAGCATGGCCACAGCCACAAAAATTGTGTAGCTTTTTGATAGTTACACATATACACACAGAGGATTGGAAATGCAAGTCAATGAATAGAACAAAAAGTAAATTTAATTCTCCAGATATTCTTAGTTTGAATAGTCGCTGATAAAATGTTTTTCCTGCTAACAAGAATAGCAAAGAAAATTGTCTTTGAGTCCAGCCCTGGGATCCTGCTGTGTTTCTCTTGTGAATGAGAAATGAAAAGTGGCCATTCATTGCTGTATGATTATTTTTCCCCTTCAATGGAGTGTGGGGGGAGAAAACCTCTAAAATCCAAGTTTTCTATGAGTCCAGAAGACTAAAAGCATCAGGAAACCTCTGGAGGGAAGTAAAAAGTTATGAATGGAGAATAAAATACTGATGCAGAGCAAAAGGGCTGTTGTGTATAAAGAGCAGATGGGAAAATGTTGAGTTTCAAGTTTAAAAGACAAGGATCTGAATCTCATTCAGCTGAGCAGGGGAAGTGGTTTGGGTTTCCTTTCCTTGGAGGTTGGCTCCATTTGATGAATTGTCGAGATGTGCTATAAATGTTTAAGATTTATAGGAGAGGCTCCAAGTAATACTAATGAATAACTAAAAATAGATATGATAGGAAAATATAAACTGACAAACAGATCATCCAACACAACAATAACTTCATAATCATGCAACTATTGCCAACTAAGATGGGAGACATGGCTTGAAAATGAGCTTTTGTTTTTCACATCTGAAAGTTAAAGGGGTCAGAGTGGAAACAGATGTTCTTGAAAACAATGTGTCAGAATAACTCTAGTAACAGCCAATTGTTGCCAGAGCTGAGCAAATAATTCCTTGCTTACTCTTCACTGGCTGATGGTTTTCCAGTGGTGGGTGGGGTTTTTGTAAAGAACTGATTTATTTATTTATTCATTGTAAGCAGCCTAAATGATGTTGATGCAAAAATTTTCAGTGTCTCACTTCTTACAGCTCTGTGCTTCTTGGAAATTTTTGTTGAAGAGCTGTTGATCTTCCAAAAGTGATCTTAAGGGCTTTGATGGATCATTTTGGTTGTAAATGTTAGTGAATATTTCATTTTTGATATTTAATATTAGATGAATTGATGAATTATAATTGCTATTGAATTAGGAGGAATTAGATGTTTCATAGAAAGGGATTTGTAGAACAGCAACTGTCAGAAGTGTTTTACACTGGGAATAACCACACTAGATCTTATCTACCACAATAGCAGAATTATTAAGCTTTCGTTTTCAGTTCTGTCTGCTGAACACCTGCAGAAGAAAAACATTCAACTCAATGGCTCATGGGTGGACAGACAGAAGCATCAAAGATCCTTTGAGCTGCTATGAACTTAGTCTGTGCTGGATGTCTGCTTAATGTGCTGGAAGATCTTTGTGGTCATGAAGATGACTGGCAACAAGCAGGACCAGTCTGCAGCAATTGGGGGACCCTATTCCTTGACAAGTAACATTTTGTGTGAGAGGAGGCTCTGCCCACATCTTGAGCAAAAGCCAGATTAGAAGTGTGAGCTGAATCCCAGTCTTGCTTTTGAATTTGATGTTTTTATCAGCTGGTTGGACTTGCTTGTGCAGATTTTCTATTTGTAATATTGTGAAAATATTTTTATTTGCAATGATATTTCCATTGGGAGATGCCTTTGTCTTCACTGAGAGTGATTTCAAAAGTTAATCTCTGGAGAATACTGCATCTTGTTTTGCAATATTCAGTATGCCCCTTTACAAAGTAAAGTAAAAGATGTTACTCTTTTCCAGATACCATCATCACCCTTACTTGCCACTACCTTTTTGTCTGAAATGTGGGCAGAGCTCAAAGATTTGGGGAAGTTGTCACGAACTTCAATTTAGTAATCAAATGAGAAAACTCTAGATAAGACATGATATGACAATATCAAAAAAGCTGCTCTGTGGCAGGATGGAGAATAGCTACTGGCAGAGGAGGAAGAAAAAGGACAATTTTTTAGAGAATGAAGCAGAGAAAAGTTTGCTTGAACAGCTGGGGTTGTTGAGCATCAAGATGATGGAATGATGTTATAGAGGCAAAAGCAGGCGGAGGAGAGACAGTGCCAGATCCTCAGCTAACATTGCTGGGTATTTTTAGGAGTGCTTCCTGAGAGTGCTTTCTGTATATAAACAGTCGAGGTTCCAGGAGGCAGCGGTGAGGGGGAGCAGTGTAACTCAATGATACTTTTACTGCAAATAGTACATTGCAAAGAGCAAACTGTTTGACTTTATTAAACTGCAGCCTCCTGCAACAGATCAAGGGTCTAGTTTCTAAGCAAAATAATTGTAGCCTAAAGAAAACTTAAATGTTGAAAGTCCCATAGGCCCTAGATTCCTGTTTGACTTGGCTTCAGGAGCTGCACATACTATTTGAACCTTAGACTATGAAGTAAATTTGCAAAGCACAAGCTGTTTTGAAGCCCCTTTCCACACTAACACATAGCCTTGTTATCAGAAAAATACAGGACAAAAGACAATGGGAGGAGGATCAAGTCTGGCATGTGGGCTTGACAGTACATTGCAATTCTGGTGGGGCTGGCAGGAGCTGGGCAGATCTGGTCTAGGCATCAGGGCTATGCAGGAGAATGTTGCCTGGGCTTGGGCAGTGACAAGGTTAAAGCAGAATCAGAGCCATGGGCTATCTTGGAACAGGGCAGCGTAATGCAGAACCGAGATCTGCCCGAGACTGCTTCCCTCCACCTTTGTTTACAGGCATGGGGGTTATTTAAGGTTCTGTATTTGAAGAGTGGTCCTGTGTGTGCTGGAAGCAAAAGCTATGGATGAAGATGTTCCCATCAGAGAGCAGCATCCTTGCTGCAGCAACTCAAAAGCTACCTGTGCAAGGAGGAATGAATCAATGCACCCACGAGAAAAAGGCTGACACTCTTAGCTGTTGCCACTACACATGGTGAGTACCTGGACAATATCTTGGCTGGTATTTCTTTCCATGGGAAACCTGTCCTTGGCACCATCTCTTTGCATGCAACTTGTTGAAAATTTCTGTCCTCTCTTCCCTTGGCTCCTTGCACAGCAGATTTATGGTCTCATTTTCCTTTTACAAATAAAACCCTAAGTGCAAATCCAAAGGATAAATAACATAGTGCAGACATGCCCATGGCAATATTCTCTGTATCACTGGTGAAAGTCTGAGAGTAAAAAGCTAGCGAAGGCAAGATATCACATGTGAGAACACTCCTCTCATGTTTTTGTGCCAGTTCTGGAGGTTGGAGAGTAATCCTCCTGTGCTTTTCCCCAAACATCCTGAGCTGCAGCTCAGGCAAACTTCAGGTATCTTGTCTGCAAAAGGGGCCAAGGCACTGATCCTTCCTGGCAGGTTTTTTTGTGAGGGAGGTATACCAACTCCATCACACTGGTCAAGATTTCTCTTCATATGGACAGAATGGACAGGTGTTCATAAATAAACCTGAGCATTTACTCTGCACCAGGTCAGGGTGTTCATGGAAATGGTAGTGGTGTCACTTCCACTCTGCCCATTAACATTTTTGCTGTTCCAATTGCTTCCACCCTGCCTGTGGCCCCAACTGATGGGGCTTGGGCAGGAAATGTTTAACCAGGGCACTGGGCAAGTGCCACAGAGGCACCAAACCTGCAGGGTTGAGCTGGGCTCCTTTCAGCTACCTTGGCAGCACTGAAATGGACAGCTGCAGCCAGGACTAAACACCTTGAGATAGTCAGGGTGACTGTGGGGGAAGGAAGTTATTCCTTATTTCTCTGGCTGAGGTGGTGGTTTAAAACTTTGGATCTTGAAATTATACCACAAGATATATCTGGAACCACCCTCAATATTGTTTTCATTCTGCCTTGATTTCAGCTGCAATTTTAAGAGGCTTTTGTTCAACTAAGCACAGGGGCAATAAGCCTCAGTGTGCAGGACATGTGAGTCAGAGGTTAGGGCTTAATTGTCATCAATATAGAGCCTGCCCCTATGCCCCTGCCAGGCCACTCAATGGTGCTGCAGCCTTCACGGAGAGGGGAGCTAATGGTGGGGTCAAGAACATTATCTCATGAAGGGTGGAGAACCTGGAATGAGATGGGGGGGACCTGCATCTCACTGTCTGTGCTTCACAGCAATGCAGAGCACTCAAATTAGGCACTCCTCGGAAAAGGACTTTTTTGTCCTGGGGATTGGATTATTCTCTTTGGGTCTTTTTGAGTGTTTTTGACCTCTTATTTTTATTGTTTAGTTGGGTTTTTTTCCCCTGTTGAAGAGGAAGTTTTTACTATACACCTGTAATGGTGACAAGAGCCAGAAGGTCTGCTCTGCCAGTGCCCTAGCTTAGCTGGTATGCTGCAGCTCCACACACATGTATTGATCCCAGCTGCAAGTCATGGATGGCAGGGAAATCTGTGGCCTGCCCCGGCTGGAGAAAATAGTCACATAATGGCCAACAGGCCTCAGCTGGGGTAACTTTAGGCTCAGTCAATCTCACAAGTTGTTCACTTTAAGTTCTTCCCTGCAAACCACATCTGTTTCCAGATGGGCAACTCACTAGAAATTATGACTTGTCCTGATGGGCTCAATGCATAGAGATTTTGGACTGTTGTGTTTCATACACCCCCCTATGCTTTAATATAGGGAATGGCATGGGTTGAGTTTTAGAGGCTTGAAGGGAGTGGTTAGTAAGGCAACTAAAAATACTACTCACAAAACAGCTTCAGCATGGTCTGCAATAAAAAAGAATCCCCAGACAGACCAAGGTGGAAGAGACCCAAGTGCCAGGGGTGGTTCAGTCACCATGCTTACTGAAATCTAATCTCCTTGCTGTGGCAGGCAATAAGAGGCCTGTGAAAACTATAACCTCACTGATTTTTTCCATCATTAGCTATGACCTCGCTTCTGACTGCTTACTCCAGTCTCAAAGGATGGGACCCTTTCTGGAGGGAAGACCTGTGCCTCTGTTCCCTGAGAGGAAATTAGTCTGTAGCATTGCTATGCTTTACTTAATATGTTTATGAAAGTAGAAACACCACCTGAATTCCTCTATAGACTCTGCAGGGAAATCATGTTTCCATATTGCATTATGAGAAATGCAGCGAAGGTGTGCTATGTTCAGTTAATATTTTTAATGTATGGAGGTAAAAGAAACTTCAGTTCAGAAGAAGTTTATGCTTCCCTCTTTCTATTCAACATCCACGGTGCTATAAATACAAACTGCAGGGTACTTTCAGAACTGAGAGCCTTTAAGACTTCTCGAGGGAAAACATCACACCAAATTAATCTGCCGTCAAGTGGAAATTCTATATTGTTTGCATTTGCCAATGTTCTGTATGTGGCTGTAATTGCACTGAAGCAAATATCTGCTTCGAGTTCTTCACAAGATTAAATGTGGCCAATTGGGCGTAAAAGAGTAATTGAAATGCAGAGCTGCTGCTTTGGATTTGTTAGAGGCATTGCTCATTTTTGCTCTGACATGATGACACTAGGTTCTGACTTTCCATTAAAACAGGGAAATTTGGGGAATGTGATTTCCAGCGTCGAGTTGCAAGCTAAGAGGAGGACATTTCTCCCTGGCACTGTACTGCTCTGCAGTGTGCCAGCGGGCAGTGTGCCCTGGGCATGCTCCTTGCTCCATGTGTGCAAGGGGACACCTTCCTCTCTCTGACCAGTAGAGTGGCTGTCAACAACGGGGCCCCAGGGTGCAGCATCTGCTTGAGAGCTCCAGAGTTGGCTCCTGAGGATTTAATAGTCCTTAAGTTCTGAGTATTTGCCATAGATTTGAAGTAAAAAGGACTTGTGAAGGTCCGGCAAGAGCCTCCGTGGCTTGTAACAGAGGGAGTCCTCAGTCTGAATTGGATCCTGACTTGTGTCACCACGTCAGACGAAAGAACCACGTCAGCTTGCAAAACCTGCAGTCTCACCCTAAGCCAGCTGGATGTGAAATTTTAAAGATTTGCTTAAAAGCCTTATGCTTTCTTTTTATTTTACTAGTTTAGTCATTTTCCCTCTTGCCAAATAAATGCAATTATAAGCAAGTAAAAAGTATTTTTTCAAGTTGACTGTGCTGCCTATTAGTTCGACATGAAAACCCAACTGCTCCCTATGCCCTGCCCAACAGGTAATTAAATAAACAGGCCCAGGTGAGCAAAACTGCCAGTTTGAATCCTTCTTTATTTCATTTTCTTTCCAATTAGTGGGCTTATGCAAAAAATACATGCCTAACAGTTTGCTCATGCTCAGCCTTTCCCCAAAGTTTCTCCGTGCAGCTACAGTGCAGTTCTGACAGCATCCTTGCACTCTTCAGTGAGGGCAGCATCTCTTGGGCTGGTGCCAGGAGACAAAGCTTCTTGGCACTAGCAGGCCTCTGCTCCTCTGCCTGTGCCCCTTCCTAACTGGAGATCCAACTCCCGAAGCTGCTGGAGGAAGCCAGAGTTGGGGCAGATCCCTCTGTGGGAGCGCACAGTCTGAATGGCGGCGGTGAGGGACAAACCTTCACAGATCATTAAGAAAGCGAGGACAAGAGTTGCAGACCGACTGATTCCCATTGCACAGTGAACCAGTACTTTGCCTGGAAAAAGGAGAGAGATTTGCAATTATGCCAGCAGGCCTCATGGTGAGGGTTATTGTGTTGGAGCAGAGATGGAAGCTGGTACTGGGAATGGGCCAGCAGCTGTATACAGCCCTGCAGAGCAGCCCTGGTGCAGTTCCCCTGATTGGGGAGTATGGGGTTTTACTGGCTGGGGACAGAAAATTCGTAATTGTGTTCCAGGATCCATGGTTGCTTGTTTGAGCATAGCTGTCAGCCTGACAGCACATCCTTATCCCTCCTGCCCAGCCTGCCATCCGTTGTGTCCCTGCTTGCCCACGTGTGGTTTTGGGAGTGATGTACTTGCCGGCCAAGTTTCAAGAGGTCACGCTTGAAGACCATGATGTGGGAAGCAGCCTTGGCAGGTTACTTACTACCAGAGAGGCTTGGAAACTTGGGATTTCAGAAGTGCAATGCTCAGGATTGCTCACTGCTGTCACAGCAACACTCCTGGTTTTCCACAAACTCTTTTTTTCCTCTTTGCTTAGGGCAGTAATGCTTTCTGAGGTTATTGACTGCTGCCCAGGCTTTTTAGAAAGTGTGTGAAGAAAATGGGCATTATCATTAAGAACAGCTGTTTGTATATGGCATTTGCACTGGCTAACTTAGGCATTTTTATCTCTATAGCCTACCCCATACAAATCACTGTCCTTCCCTAATGCCTCTATTTTCCCCTGGTTTATTAAGTAACCAGTAGGAAGACAATTTATGAAATGTTTTCAGTTTTCCAGAGATTTCAGTGCAAGGTGTGAATCTTCGTCAGGAGTTCATTAAGAGTAACATAATGAATCCTTCCCCTGTTGCTGTAAGGGAGCCTCAGGGAACACCTTCCAGAGATCCAGCAGGATAACTCCCTCCTTCCCTCTGTTCTGCTTTTGGTTTTCCTGCTGTGATCATGAATGGAAGCAGCCTAAGAAGCTAAATTTTGTATTGCAACTGCCTCCTAGATTTCTCTATGACTTTGACCCATTGGAAGGAGATGAATATTTTTTAAAATTGTCTTATTTGAAATTAAAGAAAGTTTTTTAATTAAAGGAAAATTCTGCTCTCAGATGGAAGAATTCAGGTTTGTGGTCCTTTCCCTCTAAATGTAAACAAAGAGCTCATTCTGGGACCCAAAAATTTGCATCTTGTAAATATTGTAAAATGCTTCAACTTTCAAAAAAATGGTAAAATCAATGAGAAAATTTTATTTGAGGGTGAAACTCAATTGTTGTATAACTGTTCCACTCAATTATAACCATGCTTGAACGTTTTCAAGCTCTCTTGTCCTTTGCTGCAGTCAGATCTATTTTTCTCACAGAGGCTGTGGCCCAGTAACTCAGCATTATTGGAGTAACAAGTGATTAGAAACAGATCTGAACTTCTGACCACCAAATGGACAACCTCCGATTAAGGCAGCTGAAGAAAATGTCCTTTTAGCATGGAAATTTCTGCACAGTTCTTCACTAGAAATCTTCACAAGTTTGAAGCAAAGTACTTTCTACCTTTTTTCAGATTTTATTTTTTTTAGACTGTCAAACATGTGGTCTCTTGTTCATTTGTTGTATAGCTGGACAAAACACTATTTAGTGCAGTAAAATTTATATCCAGAAAATATGAAAAATCAGTGACGACAATCCTATTTCGCTTTTTTCCTTTGGAGATGGAATAGACTATCTCAGATACTGCTTCTCTGCAAAATGTCAGGAGGGGTAGAAAGAACAGACATCTTTTCAGGCCGAGTTCCTTGTTTTGTTCGTGCTTACAGCATCTTAATCTCTCTATTACTAGGGAGCACGACAAAAATATCCTTGTTGGATGATGATCTGGATGATCCAGACAAAAACCTCAGACTGATTGCCCCCATCCCCCCAGGTGTTAATTCTGTGTACTTTGTGCACAGCTTTTAATCTTAAATCCCATTTTGTTTATGACAGAGTATTTATTTAGCAACCATTCCCGTTCTGACTAATGATGATGGCATAGCCACATGCTCAGAGAGGGTGAGCATGTGTTGTGAAAACCTGCTCTGGCCAGCAGGTTGAGAGAAGTGTTGAATTCCACAATGTATGTGACACAGCCACCTCTCATTATCCCGGCATGAGAAATCCGAGTGCAGCCCTAAAGATAGACATGTCTTCAGTAGAAATAAAGGGACAAATATAGTCTCCAAGGAAGTGGCAAAAACAGCTCTGGTGACAGCAGACTTGGACCAGGCATCAAAACCTTTGGGGGAAGGAAGAAGTTTTCCAATGTAAGGCCAGTTTTGCAGAATTTCTGTTTTCTCATTCAGATACAATTTCATAGAATTTACTGAGATATTGATGCCCTTATTCAAGTTAAATTGCATCTATCTGTCAATTCCATTAACTTCATGAAAATTCTTGAAAGTGAAGTCCTGCTTTTTATGGGCATATGGAGAAATGTTTTGAACCCTTGCTAAAAGATAATGCTAATTTGAATTTCCATCAGACTTCTTTTTCAATGTGCTGCAC
This sequence comes from Sturnus vulgaris, assembly GCF_052056855.1. NCBI lineage: Eukaryota > Metazoa > Chordata > Aves > Passeriformes > Sturnidae > Sturnus > Sturnus vulgaris. The sequence continues at coordinate 16,929,667 of NC_142250.1, read as the reverse complement.
TTCCATTAGCCTTCCCACCAACCTTGCAGGGTATGTATGCTGTATTATCTTCCCCAGAGGAGGCACTTGGGATCCAAATAATCCTGGTCTGAGATTTTCAGAAGAGCATAAAGGAATCAGGAGCACGATTTCACTTTGAGAAGCACTGCAAATAGGGCTAGGCCAAAAGATTTTTGAGAAATCTTTGCTTCAGTAGTTTGCAGGAGTTCTAACTGCAATGTGGTGACAGGAATGGGAAATCCAGACATTCACCCAAATGTGCACCCCAAATAACAGAAGCCAAGGAATAAAATGTTCTCAGCATTTTTCTTGGAATCAGAACCACTATTCCTTGTTGTTTTTTTTTTTTTTTTTTAATTTGTCTGAAAACCACTGAGCTACCAGCACTCTACAACTGAAGAAGAATTTGTGGTTTGAGCTGCATCATAAGGGAGAAAAACAAGAAAAAAACTAGAAAGAAATGGCCTTGATGTTAGATTAGATTTTGCATCACTATATATTTTGAAATTAAATCTAAATTTGTGCATAAACTGGATTGGGGACAGGAGATTTGATGGTCTGAATCTAGTTCTTTGTAAAATATTTTGATCCTTTTTCTCCCCCTCCCCCACCCCACCTGTATGAAGAACTTCTGCCTTTGAAAATGCTCTGCCCCACCAGCAGTCTTGAACTGAAGACCAAGCTGAGCAAGGGTATAAATGCTGCTGTTAAATATTGCCTGTTGTGTTTTTGTTGGAGGCACAGAAAGCAGAACAAATGCCAGGCTCCTGCTTGTACAGGCTGGCTCTCTATTGTTTTGTGTCTGTGTCTGAGAGAAGACTGTGTGCCCAGAAGGAATACACTGAATTTTCTTCCCTATTTCTCTGGCTTATCTGCAGTTCAGAAGAGTCCTCCTGTATCAGCAAAGAGCTTAAGAAGGTGTCTCAGCAAAAACCTGGACAAGCCCCAAGTATTGACCTTGGTCCTAATCTGCGTGGTTCTCTGATCACTTGTTCCCATGAGGATGTAGGTATATTATCTCTTTTACAAGTGCAATATCTATTCCAACATTGTTAACCTCTGTGCATAGTGAAACAAAGGCTATGATAAATGCTGGTACACTGACAATAAAATGACTTGTTTGTTGCAGATAAATCAGTCATGTGAAATGATTTAATTAATATAAAATTGCTCTAATGAAAGCAGATTTGAATTTACTGTGCAATTATTTTTAGCAAACAAATTGAATGTTGAACTTGAATAAGGAAACAAAAGCTGTGTTGCTATTTGGTTCTGTTTACAGGGTCAGAGCCTCGTCTCTTAGCAGTGGCTGCAAATGGGTGAAGTGACATTCTGGTGCCACCCTGCATGTGACCAGTGCCTGAAGCACGTCTGCTCCGTGGGTGACTGTGGTGGGCGATTCCAGCCATTCCATCAGCCCCTCGTGGGATGCAGCTGAGATGTCCCAGCATTCAGGCTCGGATTCCTGGGTGGCTGCTGGAGCACAGCCACGGAGAGCAGCGTTCACACAGGCAGTTGTGTGTTCCCCTGCCGTGTGGTAGGCAAGGAGGTTATAACCTCATCTCCTATACCACAGAATCCATGCCATGAGCTGCCATCTTCCAACTCTGCCTTCCCCACCCCCATTTGGTTTAACGTACAGTGCAAAGAGAAGCTGGACTGGTCCCACATTAGAGGACCGTGTTGCAACCTTCTCTCTGAGCATGAAATAGGATCCCTTAGGAATAATGGGATTAACTGAGGAGAAGTAGGGGCACTTAGCTTCTGGCATTATTAAATCTTGCAATCCTTATTTGAAATTTTGCACCACACATCTCGAGCTACTTTTTGCAGAGGCTGACAATAACTGTCATCTGTCTGGGATTTGTGCAGAACAATAACACTTGGTTTTTAACAGCGGATTATGGATATTCTATCCAGCTCATGCCTGCTGTAACTCTACTAACATCAAAGGGTTTGTACTAGGGATAAAGTTTGCACATTCAACTTTGTTGGCCAAATTCAAGTTGGGAAATTCAATGTTGTTGAACAAGATCAGTCATTAAAACACATAATAACTTATTGTCCTTTTGCTAATCATCATTAAATGAGCAAAATGTCCTAAAATGAGCAAAATGTCCTAAACTAGCCCTTGCTTTCTTGCAGGATGGATTCAATTTGTCTTAAAATGAGGCTCCAGATCTGTCACCCATAGTAACTGTCCCCCTTGCTCCATTGGATCCAGCAGAAGTATTCTGCTCAGCAGGAGAGCTCAGCTGGGCTAATGGGCCCTAGGGGCTCGTTCCACTATTTTCTCATCTCCTGTTAGGTTTTAGCCAGGTGCAGAATCCACTGCCTGTTTCGTGATTAATCCAGTATCTGTTTTGTCACAGCTGAAAATAGCAAGAAGCCTACGGAGAGCTTTAAATAGTGGCAAGTCAGAGCAGGTAAGAGCTGTCATCTGCTGCAGAGTGGGAGGTCAGACTGATGTATGTAATGCACCTACAGTGGAGTCATGCAAGAAGACCCTTTTCTCCAAAGTTAAGCAGCTTTCATAACTCCCACCAACAAGAAGGTGATAGGAGAGGGAGCCTAGCTTTTCATTTGCTCCACTGAAGTGGAGGAAGGGAAATGACTGAGAGAGAGTCTGCCATTTTAAGATTTTAATGGGTGATTTTAACCTGCCTGTTTTAAACATGTTCGGAGGTCAATAAAAGGCAAAGCTCTCTACTTGGGAATCTTTCTGTCAGCACAGTGTTAGTTTAATGGTTTTCATGGCATGCTTTCATCAAGTTCTCTTTGCCTCTTCATTCTGTTAGACTTTACAAACCCCTGCTGATTTACCCTAGGTTCAGCTGCACTCCAGAGAAATGCAAATTGCACAGGTGGTCATGCAGAGGGTCAAGACTGATATTCAAGGTGTTGTCCTTTGAGCCTGAGGGAGTAGGCCAGTACTTTCCCAACTCCATGTTTCTCCTTGTAGGGGAAAGGACAGATTGTGCATCTACTCACTCTTGTCTGAGCCTCCCCACACAGCTCTGTTACATGGGCAAAGAAACTGCTGGGCTGTGCTGAAGGAAAGGCAGTCAAGGAAGTAGGGATGATAAAATAATGTTTATGTGGCAATAGTAGTGCATGTATTTTCTAATTTCTGCAACAAAGATGATGAAGGAAGTCAAGGTGTGATGCAGCCACTGACCATTGTGACAAGAACAGCTCCCAAGTGCACAGCGCTCTGCTTCCTTTTGCTCACACTCCGGCACCTGAATTTTAAGAAACTGCCTTAAAAACAAACTCCTTACATCACCAAAGATAATATTCTTTTCAGCTAAGGTAGAAATCTGGAATAAATATGTCTGTGCTGTTTTCTGGACTTGTGGTCTAAAGCATCAGATTTTTTTTTTTTCAGGCATAATGGAAATAATAGTTCTTACATAATTCTAATGAGTACTTGATTCTTAGTTTTAAATATGTTTGTGTTTCATATAGTCTTAACTTTGACTTGTCCCCTTAGGTAAAAAGGGTAATATATTTCCATTAAAGAAAAAATTATGTTGAATTTGTTTGTAATAGTTAAGCAGCAGTCTTAAATTAAATGACTTCTCAAACAAACAGTAGTGCCTCATTACATCCTCTATTTAATATGGACAGGCCTCTTGTCACCTGGTGTATTTTTTTTGTTGTTCAATTTCACTGCTTATAATAAACACTACTTTTTTTCTTTTTCTAAATGATATGAGTAACAATTCCCCTCCCTGTCTCATCCCTGCACAAGTCATGGGTATTTAGCTGCTAAATTTCTGTACCTCAGGAAATTATGCTTCCAGAACATCTTGTTTATATATTTTCTAAACTGTTGCACTTTCCTCAAAATGATGAATGTCAGCAACAGCTGGACAGCATATGATTAAATTTCACCTTGTCTCCATTCCCAGAACTCTACTTCCATATGAGTTCAGTAAAGCAATATTTAAAAGCATGAGAGTAGGGATAAGTATGCCTTGAGCTGTAACTTGTTCTGCATTCATAACTTAGTATTTCGGCATGCTTTTTGCAAAGCACTAATTTTGTTTGCTATTGTGGCTTCTACAAGTCATCAGCTGTTTTCCATCTTTTGTCAATTGATTTGGAACTTTGCTTTTACACACATGAATAGATTTTGGATCTTACCTTTCTCTGGAGCACTGCCAATAATGACTTCAATTGCAAATAGCATATGCTGTAATAAAAATGACTGAAAATTCAAATTCCCCAAATGCAGCCCTAAGTTGCACAAAGGCAAATATTTTGTAACAGAACAGAACAAGCCCTCCAAAGAGCAGGAAATGCACAGATAGTATGAAGATACACTGTTTGCAGTTACTGTGCCTCCCCTCCCTGGCTAGTATGGTGTGGATCAGATCTGTTAGTGCATACAATTAAGCTGGGGAGTTAGTACTTTAGGACCCTGATTGCAATTAAAGCTCACCATGATGCAAGCAAAATGGTTTGCTGAGTGTACAATTGTTCTCTTATTAAATCACTTACTTTTGAATAGTATCTGTACAGTGATGACTTGCTTTTGTGAAGGCTTGCCCTAGTAGTAATGATCTCCCATTGGCCCCAAGCCTCTGGTGTTGTACCTGGCATGTATTTAGTGAATCCGAGGATTTTGTGCATTTTCTTCCTATTTCAAAGTTACACTTTTTCTAGCAACAGCATGCCATTATTCCTGGATGGTGGTGTTGCTTCATCTCCCTTCTATAGAGTTGCTTTCTAGCAAGTTCTTCCCTAGTCTGTGTTTGTAGGACTTGCACAGATTGTAGCATTATATGACACTTGCCCTTGTCTTTTATTTTAAATCTCATCACTAATTTGAAAAGATCAAATTATGTGACTCCTCCCAGGTCAGTGTGTCCCTGTAGGTAATAAAGGACACTTGCTATTTTGTCTTTTGCTGATGAATAATTCTAGGCATAGGGAGAACCTCTTTAAAAGTGCGTTCAGTGCATCCTTCCCTGTTTCAGGGAAACAGGAGAACTACCACCAGGACTTCAGGAGGCAGGTAGGATGCTACTTTGTTTGGGTTTCTCCATTCTTACCCCCATGCAGGCGGGTTGGTTTATGTCAGATAATATTTGATAACTTGCCCTGCTTGTCTGCTATGCAGAAGATATGCAACATGCACAGATGGTCTAGTTACCTCTTGGGGAATTCAGTGCTGCTCTGATGTAGTGAGCAACTGGATAGAAGTGAATGCTGAGATCAAAGTTTGGGTTGTCCTCTGCTTCTACTCCGTAGTAATCCACAGGCAAGTCATTGTAGAACTTGGGCCCAGTGTTGATGCGGAATCTCCCGGCAGCAGCGTTCACAACATGGGAGATGCCCAGGCGGCTCAGCTGTGCTTTGTCACGAGCAACGTACCTGCAAAAAGATGGGGAAGTATATTTGCCTGCTGCATTGCAGCACAGGGAAGAACATGCTGCTGATGGTGAGTTTGTTACAACTGCAGGAAGTGGTATTGGCTATTTTTTTGACAGGCTGATCAGGTTTAAAGTGTCCATCAAAATGCTTTAAGACAGAAGTGATTTGTTAAGAAACTAACTTTTAGATTTCCCTCAGATTTTTCCCAAACATATGTGTAGTGGCTCTCAACAGATGAAAAGCAGTGGTGGAGGTATTTCTGCACAAGCTAAGGGTTTTTTGATTTCAAGGAGTTTCTCACCAAGTCACCTCTGCTGAGTATTCATCAGTTCAGAGGACTGATGCCATCTGGCCAAGTAAGGAGAAAATGAGCTTCATCATGTTTTACCCAGCTCTGCCATGACTGCCTGAAGTACCAATGCCACAGCTCTAGTGGGCTGTTGCAGCGTGTTACTCCTGCATTCATGCAGGAGGAGACACCAGGAGGTGGGGGATATTCTTTTTAGTCAGTTGGGGTGCATTTTTGCTATGCTACAGCATTGTATGCACAGTTCAATCTTGTTCAACACTTTAGACCTGTTGTGATAGGTCCCCAAACTAGTGCCTAGCTCTCTGTTTTTAAATAAAGAGTGGAAGATTTGGGGGAAGAGTTGCAATAACCTTCAGCCCTTCCTGTCTCTTACAGGTCTCCCACATAAAGGTTTGGCCAGACTTCATCAACGTGCCCTGTGGGCTGTGTGCGTGTGCAGAGCAGGCGCCGCAGCTCCTCCAGGGATGGTGTCCCAGTGCTGCTCCCACTGCCGGGCATCCAGCTTGAGGCACTTCTGATCCTAGGCCGCCGTAAGTCCTGGCTGCACAAGGAGTCCCAGGCCATCCTGAAAGGGGAGAGCAGACATTCACCACCAGCCAGAGGTATTGCTGATATCACCTTTCTTCCTCTCACCTTGTTGAATAGTTGATTAAAACTTCATTATATTTTTAAAGATTATTTTCTTCATAGGAAATGAGGAAGTTCCTACTACTGTCTGGAATTCTAGATGCAATTATTAGCACAGTGAAAAAGCCCAGCCGTTGATATGCCAGCACAAGACTTCTGCTTTTACATGGAAAAAAGTAATGCTATGGAAAAGTCTTGTATAAATATATCTCCTCAAGGGGTGTAGAAACAAAGTATTAACATGGTATGCTGAGGTTTTCCTTTAACCAGGTAACTAGGGCTTCCTTATATATACTTAATCTGATTTGTCTTCTAATTTGCTCAACACACTGATCTGGACTGAGTAGAAGTAGTCATGCAAAATCTTATGCCCTGGTTAGCTATTAATTGTCAACTTCAATTGGGAAAACTCTGTAAGGAGTAATTTGGTTCTTTCCAACGGTATTTACTGGCCATACCGTTTTTTTCTTCGTGACAAATGTTCATGTTAGAAAAATACTGAATGAGTTACAGTGATTCCAGCTGTCATTTATATGAGTATTGACTAATTTTTTTAGTAAGTTGGTTTTAATTTGCATTCCTCTCCTCTCTGCTCCCTCCAAGAACCATCCCATTTCTAATCTTGAAGCAAGTACTTCAGTTACAAGGAGAAGCACTTTTTTTAGGCATCACTTTATCTCTGGAATTACTCTGTTTCCATATGGTACATTTCTTTTGAAAGAGGGGTTCCTCTACAGTGTTAGCTGTGGGTTTGAACCGTTGGGAGGATTTTTTAAGAGAGGAATAGAAATTACATTTTTCCCAGAGTTCTGTTCTAAGAAAATACTAAAACTTTACTTTTTGTACATTCTAAAAATGAGCTAAACATCTGCATTGCAGAGATAGTAGGAAGTCTATCAACTCATGAGCCTTAAAAGAGAAGCACCTGTCTAGGACATGGGTGAAGTTGTAGTCAGTGAGTCAAAGTCTTGCTCTGGCACAGCCTGAAGCATGCCTTCTACATAAATGGTTTGAGGGGTGGTTTAGGGTTAAACAGCAAACCTGAAATCTCGCATCTTTCTGCTGAACATATATATTGTTAACAAATAGGTTGTATTTAAGTTCAAGCACCTTCATTGACCGTTTCTTTTCAAACACCATCTGTGGTGAAATGTTCTCCTAGTTTCCCACCTAGGTAATTTCTCTAGCTCTAAGCTCATATTTTGGTGTAACTTTATTTTGCATGCACAAAGAGCAAGAGGATCTGAAGGCTAGCCTCCTGTGAGAGCTCGTTGCACCTTCATATTAATACAGTGCTTAGCTGAAGGGCAAATGGAGCAATTAATTCCCTGAAATATCCATAGAAAAGGAGGAGGGAAGTGTCAGGTCACGGAATAGTCCCCACAAGTCACCCTTCTTCCATGCATGTGGGGTGATCTGCCTTGCTACCCAGCTGCCAAGAAGAGCCCTTTGTGCACCTTCTCCTGCCACCTTCTTGGCAGCTCTGGCCTCTTGGATACAGTAATTTTCACCAAGTGATGTTCCCAGAGTGGTTTTATATTGTTACAAAAGCATTACAAAGTGCTCCACTTTGGAATGTGCTCCCCTCCCAAATGTGCATATCTCCCCCAGTGTCAGCCTTTACTGTGAAAACAAAAGCAGATGTTTTTGCCCATTTTGGATGGCTTTATGCAAGAGGTGGCATGGAGGAATTCCCCACTGGAACAGGCATTCCCCATTGATTTTGATCGCTGCTTTGACACTGGCCACCCCACTGTCCCCTGTGCCAGCTCTGCCTGGCTCCTGCTGGTGATCTTGGACACTTCTCTGATCCCACACAGGAGGTCTGCAGCAGAAATGGGACTTGGATTTCCTGTGCCCTCACCACAGGGCCATCTGCCAGTTCATTAAGTACTTTCAAGAATAACAACTTCCTCCAATCCTTCCCACCTCATAATATCTGCAGCAAATGTTCCCCTTTTTTGATGTACCTAATTCCTTGCAGTGTGGCTAATAACCACTCTAGGGCACTTCTCACTCCCTGTAAAGTTGTTTTAAACTGTTTTGGTTTTTTCTTATTCATTGCTGCCTGTTATCCTTTTCTCTTTCCCTCTCCACTGTATAAATATGTTGATTTTCCTATCACCTCAGAGGACTGAATGCTGCTGTCAGCCTTGCTTTCCTAAGCCTCACAGAAGCTGGGCAGATAACTGTGACATACACTGCACCTAAAGAGAAGTGTTCCTTCAAAGACTGGATTTTTTTTGTTTTGTTCTGTTTTGTTAGAATTGTTTCTAGAAGGAAAATAACTGCATATCTAGGCAAAAGGAGGTACTGTGTGCTACATGGATATTTAAAGCTATGGAATAACAGTCTTTATAAGATGGGACTGCTTCTTCAGAATTCTCCTAAGATGACTTTCAGCTTGTGCGTGCATGGATATTGTATTATAGATAAGGAATTTAGTCCTGTTGAAACACAGATGTGAACTGCTGATGGTCTGTACAAAATTTATTTCATTTTCATTCTGGTCACTTTTTTTAAACTGGAGAATAGCATCAGTTTGTGTAAACTCCAACAAAAAGGAAGGACTAGAGTTCAAATTTCAAATGTGAAATAACTGCAACTAACAGGCTGCAAATGATTCAAAAGCAGAGAAGCCTCAGTAGGACTATTCAACTAATATATTGAATAATGAATGCACTGAAAAAAGAGTAGCTTTCCATAGAAAATTTGCAGACAGAAAAACAAGATAATTTTTTTTTTTCTGAATAAATGACTACTCAGTTCTGGTATCAGTCTCACTAAATTTATACATGCAAGTGTCATTACTGAAATGCATATGTTTAAGGAAAACAATGCTATGACTAAAACTTTGTGTCATGTTTTATAACGAAATGGATAGATTTCAAAAATTAGTGTGAAAGGAAAATTATTGTATGTAATAATGTGATGGCTGTTCATTTAAAAAATATGTTTTTAATGATTCTCAGCTCAACTCCTCTATACTGACTTTTTGTAGTGGATCTGTTTCTGAGATGTGTGTTGTATGAATGAGCAATACACTTTTAAAATACTAGTCTCTGAATGATGATATGAAACATTCCTAATCTTTGCTCTATAGGAGTTGTATTAGGGTAATGATTCCATCGCATAGAAGACATTTTGCCATTATATTAATTTTGAATTGGCTGGTACTGCAACTATAATAGTGTCTGTACTATGCAACATAATTTCCTTAATTACAGCTAGCAGGAGGATTGCAATCAGAGGCTTGTTGCAAGCAGGTCATTCTGATGATGCAGAGTGACCCAGAGTATGACACGGGCTGTTTGTGCTGCCATCCCTGCCTGCACCTGTGGCCACCTCCTTGGATTCATATGTGTGTTGGTGGCTTTGCTACAGCTAGGTGACGAGAGCAACCAGGTCAATGGTTCCTTATATATAAACTATCCCAGGAAGAAAGGAAAGTGGTCCTGTGAGAGGTCCCAGATAATAACTCCTTTATGACTGTTTAGGATTCCCATCTTCTCAGCAGGGAATGCCCCTACAGACTGCATATACTGTTGGTGCTTTGATTGGGTTCAGTTAATTCAGTGACTACAGCTTTATCTGTAACATAATTGGTGCTATTCAGTGCCATGCTGGGGAGAAGGCCTTTAGAGACTTTAGGTTCCTTTACAGGTGTCTCAGTCCTCAGAAACATATGCCACCTTTTACCCAATTTCTCTAATTCCACAATATTTAATTAAACAACAAAACGAAAAGTCAGTGTAATTTGACAATTTGACATAGCAAGCTGAAAGTATGGTATGAAGGCTGAGATGAAGCTGCAGAAAATCTTGCAGCATGATGCTGTGGTAAGTCAGGAGGAAAAAACAGCTCTTGTGTCTTGGATATTTAGTAGAAACCCTTTACAAAGTCTGCTTTAACTTGCATTTTCCAATGCCAAGATAAAGGAGGGATCCATGTATACTATAAGGATGTCAATCGCTCATTTCAACCAAGCGTCAAATATTTTAATCATCCCAGAGCCTGTGTTGGCTTTTCTATATGGGTAGAAATTAGCAATTTTCTTATGGTGTTAGTAAAGATATTTCTGAGTCTTTAAATCCTGAGAACAAAGTAGCCTCTATCCTGTGTTTTCTCAAGCTGCTATGTGCTATAACCTTGCCATGCCAGTGAAGATATCAGTCTGGCTATACTTCGAATAGACTGATTTGTGGTGGTAAAAGACTAGGCTGAAGCTCAGGGCTTGGCCAAGTAGGTCATGTCAAGTTCATGCCTATCATGTATTCAAAAGCCATAAACATTTCTCAGAAAGCCTATCCCCTGGAAAGGTTCTTCCAAGATAACATATGTTTTAGAGTTTTGTGTTGCTACATTGCCACACAAATGACAAGTATTACTGTCATCATTCTTTCTTCCTTAGCGTTTAACCCAATAGTCTCACTGGAGTCATAATTTATCAATTGCTAGGAGCACTACGAGATATAGATGGTATGAATCAAACACAGCAATGACTGAGGTAGGGCTGGCTGGACTTGAAAGCTGAGAGAGAGGCTGTGTCTAGGGAGGCACAAGGTATTTGAGTAACCAACTGCTTGTAAGAAAATCTCTTCAGCAGCTGGAGGATGTAATCTGAACAGCACTTCCAAATTTAGAGGAGGCTTCCAGACCCACAAGTGTCACCCAGCTATGAATTTAGAGCAAGGCACCCAATTGGTGGGACTTGACAAAAATCCATGAGGTGGACTTGCTCTCCACAGATCACACAAGGTCTATGTTGAGGAGCAGACTAAATCGTTGTACTGGACAGCTTTGAGCAGCACAAGACAAAAACATTTGATTTTTTTTTCCCTCTCGTATTGCATTGGTGAACATTTTCTGTCCTAACTTTAGAGGAGTTGTGATGCTTCCCTGCTGTCCGAGTAAAATTTTCTCTGTGTGCCATCCAGGGAAATCAGGAGCTACATTTTTGATATAAAGCACTACTCAAATGTAAGGAAGAAATTAATCAACCTATCCTGGTTCTCAAATATGCAGAATTTACCACAGTTTTCACTGATGTTATGGACTGCCAGGCCTCAGAAGCCTCAAAAATGTCTAATTTTTTCATAGCAGGTCTGTGGGCCAGGCTGCAGTTCTCAAACCTAATGGTCTTGACTGTTTTAGCGTGTACATTAGCAAGCAGACCCCAAGGCAGGGTGGCCTGGGAGTTTTCTTCTGTGACTGTAGTATAAAATATTCTCTTGTCATCAGCTGGTTAGTACATTTCTATTTACCAACCATGTGTGCAGTTCCTGACAGTGGCTAGACAGACCCAGCCATCCTTTGATGTGCAGCAATGTTGTACCAAGTGTGCAAAACCTTGCCACCTGCTGATTTTGCTTCTGGGTCTTGAATGTATGCTTATTTTATTCTTTAGCAATGGGAAGCCAACTCTGTAGAGTTATTGCCCACATAGCAGCTTCGATTGGGTAAGAGAAGTGAAAAATATGAGCAGCAAAATTAATTTTCCCTGACCCATCCTTTCTTCACAAAATGCAAAAACATTGGTTGCTGTACCTAGTCACATATTTGTAATCTAAGTGGGATCCTAACCATGTTTATTAGTCAGGACAGAGGCATGGACAGAATCTGTGCCAGGCAGAGGAATGTACATGGAGTATGCCAGAAACCATGGCTGATAGGTAGCACCACCACAAGGATTGCAGAGATAAGAGGTAGTTTATCCTCCAAGCTCTTCTGTGGCTTCTTCACCTCTGAAGCTTGGGTATATTTTGTTTCTGAATTGGACTTTTTATTTAGTAGTTACAAATTTTACACGCCCCTTTAATAGTGAGCATTGTAACTATTTAAAGCTGAGCATTAAACAAGCCCAGACACTGTTAACAATCTGCATGTTACAATATTTTTTATTTTTTTGTGTAACTGCCTGTTATAGCATTAGCTATTAAGAATTTATTACTGGTGCATTTTAGGTAGTGCTTTACAGTCATTTAATTACAGCCATACAGCAATCATTACATAAATATGCATTGAGAGCAAGAATCCCAATGTAAGGTGACCCAGAAGGCTTTTACCTGCCAAGACCAGAGTTTGAGCCTTTAGGTGGCAATGATGTCATTGATTATGCAGGGAAACAGAGAGTTTAAGGCTCTACAGGGAGCTGTGTTCCTCCCAGCACTAGGTGTTCATGAAGTCATCAGCTGGAGCAAGGGCACTGTAGAGCTCTAAGGACCTGAACTTGGCTCTTGGCAAGCAAGTAAAGCAAAGTCAGTTCCCTTTCAGCCCTAGGCCCAGCAAAGATGTGGCTTTTGGCTGTGAGCACAGTTCAGCTGCAAAACTAGGCCCTCTGGAGCCCATTGGTACCTCTACTTCCAGCTGCCAAGTGCATCCTTACACCCATTAACCCAAGCTGATCTGGTAGACCAGCAGACACACTTCATATGACCCAAAGACAGTAGCTGGTCCAAAATGCATCTACCACATCTCCACGCTATTTATGACTGCAACACCATGCCCACATTTGACAGTCTCTCTAGCTCCTGGCCAGGCTACTGCTCCTACATCAAATATTATTGCTGGTGTCCTCTCCTGCAATGGACTTGAGCCATCAGACTTCACTGTCAGTTCTGACAGTCTCTAACTCCTTCCTCCATTCAGTACTTACATTTTTCATACTTCCTGAGAAAACAAAAATCCCTATCTATAGAATTATTGCACTAAACAGTTCTTAGACGTGCTATGAAACACTCTTGATATCACTATGCTTGCACTTGAAGACAAGCTTACCTAAAATTTATTTGTTCTGTGTTAAGGCTGGCTCTTCTTCTGGGCTCAAGAATTGATCCATCGCTGCATCTCTCTTGCCTCCAGCAATAACACATTGGGGGCGAAAACTGGTATTCCCTGAATTGGTAAGCTCTGTTTTCCTCCTAGAAGCACCCTCAGAAGCTTACTGAAAAGTTGAAGGATAAACATTTCTGAAAGACAGGCTGGCAAGTTGATGCAGGTTGCTCTAAATCAGGAGCAACATGTGCCACTTTGATTTTCTCTTGGAGCTGCCAGTCGGAACCAGCTGGGTTGTCTGGCTGACACTGGTTTTTTGGTACAACTACTCCAAAGCCCACACCCTCCCTGAAACAACATAAATCCTAGTTGCTTTCTCATGGCTTGTAGGAATACTTTACCAATACTTGCAGCCTGCAGTTGCAGGGAGCATGTGTTGCTCTCGTTACTGGATGATGTTAGTACAGCATGACCCGGGGGAGAGGTACAAGCTTGGATTTATTCACAGATGGCCTGAAATGTGCTGAGCCTGTTCTCTAATGCAGACCTGGTGGCCTGGAGGCTCACCTTTGTGATGCACTTCAGCCTCACACTGTCACTGTGTAGGAGACAGAGCCTGTTCATGCTGTAGCACGAACACATTCTCTGCTCCATCTCCGTAGCTTTTTGGGCAGAAACTGTGACTACCACACAGCCCAAGTCCTATACTCTTTCATATACAGTCTGCTGTGTAAGGGGTGTTGATTTGGACAGCACAAATCAACCATGTCCAACTGAACACAACATGAGAAAGACAGGTGGGTTGCTGGGTGTGCTGTACTGAGCTTGCTCAAAGAAGGACAGAGAGTCCCTTGGGTGTTGTTTCCAGTATCTCAGCCATGGTTTTGCTCTTCAGATTTACTCCATGTAGCATATCCTTAATCTAGCCTCATCTAATTTTTCCAGGTCACCTTCTAAATGACCTGAAATCATGTGTTTTTCTTGCTTTGGCAAGGTTTGGAGGCCAAGGATTTCCTGTGCTGTGCCTTGCACAAAACCCCAGTTGGAATGCAGTCCCTTAGATCAGCATCCTGTGGCCCAAGAGAGTTTAGCAGCCCACATCTGAAGGTGAATGAGGCTGCTGTTAACAATAACTAATACAGCAGTGTCCTCCAGCCGAGAACTGAAAACATCAGGCTTCAGAATTCAAAGAATCCCATCACAAATGAATGATTTCTGCCCCAAGGATCTAACCAAAAGGATGGCACAATGCAAAGCCCTTCTCCCCTGTGACTAGCTCTGGTATGTTCTTCTATCTTAAAAACAATATATTGCTGCTTTTTTTTTTCTTGTGTCTCTTCTGTTTGAGGGCATTAGAAGTTTCACTGCTCTTTGTTCTTGTCCTGTGGTCTCTACCAGCACACAAAGACAGTCTATGCTACCCAACTTAGAGGAGACAGCAGACATCCCCTACACTGGCATAGCAGGAGAGTTGAGTAACCTGCTAGGAAATAAAATGGGAAACAGCAGGAGGCAGGCAGCCAAGATTCCCTGGTGTTTCTTGGGCACTGGAATGCCTTTTATACTTGTTATTACAGTGATCCTGTGAGGAACAGTGCTGTTCCTACTGCACATGTGGAGATGGTAAAGTTAAGCTTGATGATTTTTCTATCTCTGCACAAGTCTGAGCTGGGAGGCAGCCCAGGGGCAGAGTGCTGCCAAACACTGGTAGTGATAGCTGGACCAGAGTAAAGAGTTGCCCTCTGGTTTAATGTGGGTCAAAAGCTTTTACTCACCACTAGCAAGCAAAAGGCAGCTTACAATAGGAGGTGAGTAACCATCAAGGTTGGACTTCCATGCTCTTGGGGACAAGGATTTTAGGAATGCCTTGGCAGATATTGGTTTCAATGCTGAAAACACATAAAATCAAACCACGGACAAGAAACCCTTTTATCACTGTGCTCCTGATACCCTTCTTTCTGTGCTTGCAAAGTCCTTTTTTTTTACAGTTATTTAAAAAAAATAATAATATGATCTCTTATTAAATGCAGTGACATTATGGCTTTAAACCAACTGTGCTGTCTAATTGTTCCTTTATCTTTCTCATCCCAGCCTCTCTGATCTGAGACTTGATAGCAATTTGATAGCCATGGCAGGATGTGGAGAGGTCTGGAAGGTTAGTTCCAGTAGCCTGTATTTTGCACCAGTGTCTTCTGGCAGAAGGATAAACCACAGACAGGGCTGATTGCAAGTTCCTGTGGCCTAGGTTTCTGGCTACAAAACTGGGAAGGATAAACACCTTCTTAAGCACTGCAAGATAGAAGCAGAACAACAGAAAGGAATGGAAATCCTTTCATAATGCAATGGCTAGAAGCAATCCAGCTGGTTTGTTTTATTCCCACCATGAGAACTATGGTCAGTCTCAGTGCAAACTTGGCCACCTGTCAGATCAAGTTTGTGAGCTCAGGCTTACAGGAATTTGACACGCTCTTGTCTTGGAGCATGCTGGTATGATCAATGCAGATTCCTCCTACAGCAGTGACACAATGTGTTCGCTACCCATGCAGTCCCAGATGCCCCTCATAAATCATTAAAATACCCGGCTAGTTCTAATCAGATCCTTTGAGTTATAACGTAATACACTATTTGAGAACTAAAACCAGTAAATCAAGTTAGTACAGTGGTCAGAGTGAGACTGAACACAGCTGAGGTTTGCTTGCTGATATGTGTGTAGTCTAAAAGATGCAAGGGAAGGAGATTAAATCCCCAGTCAGCTAAGCAAATTGCTTTCTTCTCATTGTAAAATCTTGCTACTAAGTCTCTGGAGGGGAAAAAAATAGGAATTCATTGTATTCTGTACCAGAGCTGATTCGAGGTCTAGAATTTCCCAGAAATTGTGTTAGCTCTTGGGATTATATATGATATTTCTGATCATTTGTCCTCCAGGTTAACTCTTACAATTTTTCTAAAATAAACTAGCAGTTAAAAATGTGCCCCCAAATGTCATAGATCACCCTACAAAAACAGAACATATTTTCTTCTGTAGCATAGAAAATATGTAACTTCTAATACAAAAATAAAAAAAAAATCAAATCCCATTAGAAGGCAGCTGTTGTGGTTGCACTCTTCAGTGCAACCTGGGACATAACAGGAACCTTTGTGAAGGGGAGGCTGCAGGCCCAAGTGCTGGGAATCCACCCATAAATTTGTGTGCTGGGGTGCTACTGCATCCAATAATAAGCCAAATAATCGATGCTTTCTTTTCTATATGGAAAAGGTTGATGGCCATCTAAATTTTTTGAGTGTTACCTGACTCTGAGGACAATATGGTATGGGGTATGGCTAAGCACCACAGCCAACACAGAGTTTGGCCACCATAAATGGTATCTGTCAAAGAATAATACTGAAGGCTAACATCCCCATTTATGCTGTCCTTGCATGTACATTTTGTTTCTTATGTTATACTTAAAAGAGACAGTAATTGTTTCTTTCCTCATGGCAAAGACAGTCTGGAGCAGAGCCCGCTCTGCTTAGAATGTGTCATTCTCAGTACTGCTGAGTACTTCCTCATGTCCACTTTGTACTTTTCCCTTAAACCTCTCTGTCCTAAACTGGACAGAGTGTCTTTAAAGCCCATGCAGCAGAGTAACTTGGCACATGAGTTATACCTAAGGACCTGTATTTCTCTAATGGTCTCTAGGGAAGGGTCTCAGAGGCTCCAGTTGTGGAAACCTCCCTTCAGTCACAAACATCAGAACAGGACTTTGCTCTAATCATGTGAAAGCTTGTTATTCTGGGAACAGGCTTAGCTTTTGGGAGGTGCAAGTCATATGAACTCTTGGGGTTCATGCTGGCAAGTCTTGAGCTGAAACATCTGGTGATGCAAACCAGTAATGGGGATGCAAACCAGTAATCCAGAAAGTCACTGTAAAGCGGTGAACAAGGTCTCCATGAGTCACTGGCAGTAAATAAAAGAACTAGCAAAAACCAAGGCAGTAATTAACAGTTGGGAGCAGAGTGAAACTTGGCCTATTTGAAAGATGCACCAACAGCTCCAAATGGGGTGAATGTATGGAGCAAGATGGATTAATACTGGGTTTATTTCTAATTAAACCTCAACTAAGTTTGAATTTCTCTCAGACCTGCTGGCGATATAGTTGAAACACAGGAGAAACAATGATCAGGTTCATTAGAGGTGCAGCACAGCTTGGTGTTGGAACTTAATGAAGATTTGTTGGTCAACAAGAATCTCCCAACTCACTTAACATGCTCTCCATTTAATTTGCTCAGCTACTGCAGATGCGAAGCCCCCAAGTCAGACTCAGCTGTCATGGCTCTTGTAGTCTGTGCAGTGTCAGCAGGAAGCACAAACCAAAGACTTAGAGTCTGCACTTGAGCAATGTATATTTCTCTTAATGAAACCCAAACCCAGGTGACATTTTTGGGAGAGGGGAAACAGGAAATGGAGTCCCTTTGGGGGGCAGGGGGTTTTCACAACACTCAGAAACTTGGCCCACATTTCTGGTCTCCTCCCTTTCTGCTCCACACAGGGCTTGTAGCATTTTTAGACAAAATTGGATCCACTGTATGTTGTTGAGAGAACCTGGAACCTGCTGGGAAAAGAAGTTACTCCTGCACTCCAGGGCAGAGGAAATGTGTGTTTCTGCTTTGTGTTTTTAGGAAAGTAGGAAGATGAAATTCAAAATAAAAAAACAACAGATGGGAATCTCACAGAGACAGACACTAGGAAATGTTTAGACAAGCTTTGTTCCCAGTTCTTGAGCTCAGAATTTAGCCACTAAGCTGCAGAGAGACTTCAGAAAGACAATGAAATGCATTTTGGCTTCAAATACAGTTCCTCCAGATTCCAATGAGAGTTGTGCACGTGAATCTGAAGGCAGAGTACAGCCAGCAGTATGGGGAATAGATGTAATATGAGAAACTCTCATGCTATATTATTATAGTCTGAATTGTTTCCATCATTTTGGGTTAAGTAATTCCCCACTATCCATCTCTAAAGTGCAAACAGTACAGCCTTGATGTGCCCCAGGGAAAGGAAGCAAACCAGCCTTTGAATCTTTACCCAACCTTACTGCTCATATTTTGCTTTCAGTGAGTAAGTGTTCAAATCCTTTAATACTTCATTCCCATAAAAATATATTTACCAGGGGTTTTTGTGGCAGCAGTGAGGCTGTGTTTATTATTTCAGGAACACCACACGACTGGCTTTAGAGAAAAGACAAGGCAGGAGCATGGAGTGCTGCAAATCTATCAGAGAACAGCATGTTTTCCACCTGTTGAGGCAGCAACCACAATAACAGATGCACATAATAATTACCTGTACCTCAAAGGCAGCACCAAGTCCTGCACCTTCTGCTCCCCACCTAGCAGACAGCTTGATAACAAATTACAAAAGAGGAGCATTGAGACAGAATAGGTAGTGCTTTGTGAAGAATGAAAAAGCATTTCTTATTAAAAAGAAACTGGAAGGTGGAAGATGAGAAGGAAGGATCTGAGGCACCATGATGCTAAAAGAGGAGAGGAGCTAAGGAACTCCAGGTGTGTACCTTTCTTTTAGAGTGGCAGTTAGGTTTTTGCTAATACCCTTTCCAAAGCTGCTTTCATTTGTACTCTCAACATTAGAGATAATTTCTACTGATAAATAGGTGCCACACACACTTACTGAAGCCCATTCCTTCCTAGTGATGGTGGTTCTGCAGTGGTAGGGGGGCACAAAGGGTAAGGGCCTCATCTCAAGTGACACCATGAATGACCATGACTCTGTGCCAGTACCATGTTCCTATTCCTCTCTTTGCTGCCTGGCACTGGGGTTGTGCTGGAGCTACACTTACAAAAAACCTTTTGTTTGCAAGTGCCCCAGAGCACCTGGTGTAAGAAGGGCAGGGGGCAGTATGGGGAGCAAGGATCCATTGAGGGTGAAATGTTTCTGCTCCTTCCTGCTAAAGTGCTGAGGCTTGTAAGGGTCTCTTTCTCCTCTTCCTCTGACTACCAAAAGGAAAGCGGTGACATTTGGCTGGGTGAGGAGGACTTGGCCTCTTGAGTGATTTGTACCACGGTAGTTACTTGTTGCACGAAGGAACAGATCCTTCCTAGAAAGGATTTGTAGGGGAAATGATCTCAGGCCCCATTTAATCTTGACAGAAGGAGATGATGAGAAGACTGTGTGCTGAGTTGGAGTTTTCCTTTGAATTCCAATGGTGTTGAAGGCAGCACTAAAAATAGACACACTACCCTTTTTACCCTGGTACAATTCTGTCTCCAGCTCCCCATACAGACAACAAGTCTGCTGGTAGGTATTTAGCAGGAATTAATTTAACCCAGTCTTCTCCTTCTGTACTCTTTTACTCCACTCATCATGATGGATTCCACAGCCATACAAGCATATTTCCTCAATAAAAATGTTCTGAGGAAGACTGCTGATATTAAAAATCCCATTTCTTTCTGAAAATTCTATCCTAGTTATAAATAATCCATAAATGCCCCAAACTATATAGTTCTAAAAAAAACCCACAAAAACCCCAACCAACCAACCAAAAACCTCCTCTCCCCAACCCCCTCCTGTCCAACTTTTTACTCTTTGATTTTGTTTCTACCAGGTTTTGTTTTTGAACTGCACAGCATTTTGTTCCTAGTCTGTTTCACATTTTCTCCAGTATAACTTGCTGGACCGTTTCTCCCTTCCCAGCATCGACTTGTGAACATCAGCTGAGAGGAAGGAAACCTACATCCAGCGTTTCATGGCTATTATCTTAAAGATAGATCTGTAAGAAATTTAAATACAAGGCAGATTGGTATTCAAATAAAATGGGTTTGTTTTTTAAAGCATCTTTTACAGTGAGAGATGCTCAGCCTGTAAGTCCAGCTGGGAAGCAAAGTGGAATTTCACGAATATTGGAGTTCCTGAGCACAGGGGCGCAGCCGCTGCCGTGGCAGGACCCTGCCGGGGGTTCGCTGCTGGCAGAGCTGGCTGTGAGGGGTGACACTGCTCGGGGCAGGGGCTGACCTCACTGGGGCTGCTTTGTAAACAAGCTTAAAGGTACTTGCCTGCTAGTCGAAGCTCCCGCGCTGCGGTGTCTTGGATTACCTTTGTTTGAATAATACCACTCACTTTTCTCCTAAGGTGCCAGCTGCACAACAAATTTCTAGCCTGTCCGGGTGTTCAGTTTATTCAAAGCCTATTTTTAATTCTGTTAATTATAACCCGTACTCCCCTGCCCTGTTTGGACCTGCAGCAGCAGCCGGGGTGAGGCGGCCGCAGGGGCCGAGCTGTGCAGGAGCCGGTGCCCAGGCGGTGCCAGCGGCCGGGACCGCCCGGGGGCGCGGGCGGTGCCGGGACACGGGGCCTGAGGGTGCCGGCATAGGGAGCCTGTGGGTGCCGCCACACGGAGCCTGAGGGCTGCCCCACCAGCCGCGGCTGCCACGGCTGCTCCTGCAGCCCAGGGAGCTGCGGCTCGGCCCAGCTAGGAGCCGTGAGGGGATGGCTGGCCTTAGCCCATCTTGGGGGGCAGCGGGGTCCATCCCTGCTGTGTCCTAGCCTGCCAGGCGGCGGGGGCCGCCCGCGGCCAGACAGGGCGAGCGCGTTCCCGAGCAGAGCCCCCGCATCGTCTGCCCCGGTTCTCCCGGGGTTGGACCCGAATTCAGAACAAAGCGGGCAAGGCGGACTCGGCGCGGCCCCGCCGAGAACCTCCAGGGATCCTCCCGGGGCCCTCCCGACCGGCCGGGGGCGCCGCCCGCGCCGGGCCGACCGCGCCACCTGGCGGCCGCAGCCGGAGCCACGGGCGGGGGCCGGGATGGGATGGGATGCGGTGGGATGCGATGGGATGGGATGCGATGCGCACCTTCGCGAGAAAAACTGCGCGCAAGACATCGCAACCTGAAAGTTACATTGTGTGTGTTACTTTGCTGCGTTTACATTATTTTTGCCATCAGAGTAAGCTGCAGATTTCTAGTTGTGCCAATCAGTGTTTTCAAAGCGTGGTAAGTTTGTATCCTGTGAAATGCGTCTAATGTGCACGTATTCTAGTGCTCCCACCGACTCCTCAGCTCTGCCCTTTGCTCTAGCCTGAAAATGGCTGGTTGGCCTCGTTCCTGCTTCCTAGAGGGGGAAGGATAAGAAAAGGCTGGGGGCATGTCTGTAGATAGATGACTGGGGGGTTTTCCCTGATTTATTCTGAAAGTTTTAATCACTTTGTTAGATTTAATTGGTAATGGAAACATGCATATTAAATTTTGTTTTGGGTCTGAAGCATACTTTTAATTTGGCTATTCCTACTTGCTGAGGTTTTGTTGTATTTGCAGAGCATCCCTGGAGCTAATGAGGAGGTTTCCTTATGCAGGGAACTAAAGCAATGAAGTCTTCCAGTACTGCACTACTGCTGCTCAGGGGTGCCCAATCTACCGGGTTAGTTCAAAGTAAAACCCCCTGAGACATCCTTCTGCGATGGTCAGGTCCTCAGTGCCAAATACTCTGCTTTGTGCTCAGACTCCTATAGTCTAGCCCACAAGGCAGATGTAGGTGTCACCTAAGAGCCTTATACAGGAGGCTGAGTTGCCTGTCCTGAAGGCAGAAATTAACCTTGTCGAGAAGACTGGAGACGGCAAGGAATGTTTTCCCTTGTTGCTGTGCTGTTTTTGAGTAGCCAGCTCACATAGTGGGGAGTATTCATGCCTCTGCATTCCTGAGTTTGGTACTAGGAATACAAACTGCCATCCCCAGCTGGCTTTGGAGCTGGCTTTGTGCTGCAAATGCTTGTCCTCTGGGAACCAAAAGCCAGATGTGCTTCACATAGTTTCCAGGCAGCACTGATCCATCAGATGACAGTAGCTATTGAGTGCTCTTATGGTGGCCCAGAGACACAAAGATGAAAGCCTGATGCCTGTCAACACCTCCCTTGCCATTCCTGTGTGTCTTCAGTTTTCACTTCAGTCCACCTCACAAAAGCAAATGCCACAGAATATGATGTTGCAATGTTAATAACCTTTTATTTTTGAGAAAGAAAATCCCAAGTTTTGTGATTTTGAACTGCCAGAGAAATTCGGGATACATTGAACTTGTCAAATATTTTCCTGTACCAGCCTTAGCTGGGAACCCACCTTCTTCTTTAGAAGCATTTTCTACAGCACTTCCTGGATGATTTTTCGTATGGAAGATTAACAATATTTGAATGCCCTCTCAAGGAAATGTGTTTTCATGGAGGAAAAAAGCTCTGATGAACAGCCAAAAGGAAAAGCCTGTAGAGATACCTGGAATAATTTCTTAGAGTGGCTTATGTTGTTTCCCAGCTGCTCTGCCTTTAAAACAGCCTCTTACCCCAACTCAGGAGCTCCACCAATTGTAAAACCAAGAACTAACCAGTGCCAGATTCAAGTCTCAAAATACAAACCCTCTGAGATACAGGGAGTGAAGGGGTAGGGGGCGGGTTCATAAGAAAACTTCTAAGCATTACTGTAGCATAAATAATATGGCATCTTTCACCTCAAATAGCCTAACACTTCATAAAGTGATATGAGCTTCACTAGTTGCTGAAACACAGCTATTTCTGAAGTGGAACCTGATCTCTCTCTTTTTTTCATTTTTTTTTCTTCTAAACTAGCAGACGGCAATGTTTTAAGGTGGAGAGTGAAGGATAGAGTATACAATCAATCATAAATTTAAATCTAGGAAAGCTTTGCAAAATGGACAGATCAAGCAAAATCTATTTTTATTAATAACATGCATCCTGGTGTCTCATAAACTTGTGTCCTAAATTTATAAATGCAGTTCATCTATAAGAGATACAGGCAACTCAAGATTTTGTCCTCTTTGTTTCAGCAATACTCTCTTACAGGCCTTTGGTAGCAGATGCTCTGGTTCCTTTCCTCTCTTCATTCAGTTTAATGTCCAAGTCCCGCAGCTGGCTGAGGAACCCCGAATTCGGGCAGATGTTTCTGTGAGCACTCACCGTCTTCAGAGCATCCACAAGTGTCATGTTTTCATGGATCATTAAAAAGGCAAGCACTAAAGTTGCCGAGCGGCTCACTCCCATGGCACAATGAACGAACACCTTACCTGCACAAACGAAAAGGCACAGCAAGGTGAGTGTGCTTTAGCATTTCTAAGGTGGGAGGGACAAAGGGAGGAGGAAAAAAATAGTAGAAGCAAGTTAAGAAAGCCATATTAACAATTGTGGATCTTCATGGTTTCAGGAAGGTCACCTCTCAGGCAAGGTGGTATTTCATACTGACCTTCTGCAACTAATTTAGGCCTAAGATTGAAATAGTTGAAATTTTCTGTGGAAGGAGAAGTTTTCTGTGACTAAACTTGTCAGTATAATTTTCTGTGGAAAAAAAAACAACTTTTGGCAGAAAAATTTGGCCCAGCCCTGACTGTGATCACTGGTAAGTCCCACAAACTCTGTGGGATAGTCTGTCTGTAAAAATGGAGTTGTAATTTACTATATCTCAGCAGCCCAGTGTGAGCTATAACTGAGGATTTAATAAAGCACTCCAGTGAAAGCAGCAGATTCTGCAGCCAGTCAGAGTCAGAGCAAACTCTGGAACAAATGGAAATTATGATAACTAGGCCATAATCCAAACTCTGCTGACAAAAATTCAGCAGGCTGCAGGTCAGGCTCGTAGTTTTTGACTTAGTTCATTAACTTCTGCTGCTTCTCTAGCTTAATAGACAGGCTGAATAAAGCTCCAATTCTGTGAAGTCCTTGAGCATGTGAAGCATTCGAGCCAGCACCGAAGTGCTGCTTCTCCCACAGGGAGCAGGAGCAGCCTGCAGGGCAGGATCCTCCAGTTGGAGCCCCTGGGAGTGTGTGAGGGGTGGGAGGGATGTGTGGAAGCACGCAGATCCTGCTGATTCCTACAGGATGGGCCCATGGGGCAGCATCTGCAGTGCCATAACCTCTGCCCTTCCCTCTACACTCTGGTCCCAGAGCTTGCCCTTCTTTCCACCATGCTGGGCTGGGGGCAGCCAGTCTTCTGAAGTTCCTGGGGACCTGGCACAGCCACCTTCTGTGCAGCACATGGCATAGGCACCCTTCTCCATCCTCTGCTCAGTGGTTCTGCATGTGCTGCCTTGAACCATATGCTGATTCTGAGCTCTGTTGGTGCCTGTTACTGCAATGAAAAGTCATTTGGCTTGTGTTGAAATTTCCACCCAAAGCTTATTTTTGCTTCTCTCTTACCTCCTGGAGAGTTTAAGGCCTTGCCTATGAAATTGGCAGCATCATAGAAGAAGGTACTTAAATCGAAGGAAGGATCATCAAATGCTTCTACTCCATAGTACTCTATTTGCAGATCTGCATAATATTTGGCTCCCGTGTTGATGCTATATGGTCCATCTGCTGCATTAAGGATATGAGTAATGTTGAGGCTTTGAAGTGTAGTTTTGCTCCTAGCAGCCCACCTGTTGAAAGACATGAAGGGCACATTGGCAACGCTCCTAACATTCTGCAAAAATAGCATGGTTTAAAGTTAGTGCCTTCTCCCACTACGGAAGGATGCAGGAGCTGCATCCTGCTTACAGAGGAGCAAATTTCAAGAAGCACATAGTGCTTTGTGCATGAAAAATGTGATATGGAGGTGTGGAGAGCAGCAGGAGCTTGCACACACTTGCAAGTGGGATACTGTTTGTTAAGCAAATGCCTCCCAGCAGTTAATCCCTGGGAACGTAGCTTACTGTATGAAGTGGTCAAGATTTTCCTTAAATATTTGTTTAGGAACTTTTAGAGCTAATCTCTCATTCATTGTGTACCTAATCTCAAGAGTGAGAAACTCGCACAGATACAGCAACACCTTGTTCCTGGTTTGGATATGAAGTGGATGCATTGTGTTCACCAGCTAGGTGAACCCCACTTCCCACCATAAACTAGGACTGTAGGCATTCTACAAAATTCTGAACCTTAACTGATATATTCATGAGGAGGAGGAGCTATGAAAAATGAGCTAGGTAATCTGCAGTAATCTAATTGGAAGGAAATACCAATAAATATTATTGGTCACAAGAATAAGGTATTTGCATGAAAATTCCTGATTGATATTTTCAATTGTATCATCTTTGAAAGAAGGCTTGGATTTGAAATGTCAAGATCACTGTTAGACAATTCATTTGGGTCTTCCTCCTTCTGGGTGTTAATCTTGCTACCCCTATTTGAGTGTTAGGGCTACTGGCCTCTTGTCTGCTGCCTTAGAGCAGTTTCCAGGCCAGCTAATGCATCTCAGAATTGACATCAGTTTGACATGGTTCTTTGAGGACTTTAGTCAAGAATATAAATAATTTTTACCGTGTCAAATTCATGGTGGCTCAAAGAATATAAAAAACCAAGTCAGACACACTATGAGTAAGTCACCATTTTGCATGCCATGTTTTTCTAGACATCCAGACTCTTTACATCATCAGTTTTGGAAGCCCCTATCACAAAAACATTCCTGAAGACCCAAAAGCTGCTCCCCAGTGTACCACACCCTTTCATCCTCCTCCTCCTTCCAGGGACTGATAACGGCTTAACAATAGGACCATAAGTTCTTACGCATCTCCCAGGTAGATATTTGGCCAGACTTGGTCCACATGGTTATCAGAGCCTCCTCTGAGCCACAGGAGCTGCTGGAGATCTGATAGTGCTGGTGTTTCATAGGAAGTGCTGCTAGTCAGAGATGAAGAGTTTCTGGTGTGAAGCATCTTGCTGCTCCCTTGCATGCACTCAGGCTGTATCAGAGACAGCTTTTCTGAAATGAATTGAAAGGAAATTTTCGTACAGAAATACTATTCCCTAGAAAGTAGACCTGTTCATTACCCTTCAAATAGGATTGCATTATTAGAACTAGTCTGTGCAGCAGGGCCTCCAGGTGTTGCTAAAAGCATCCAGAGAGCAGAACTGACTCAGGGGTAGGACTCTACAGGCATGTAATTTCTCCCCTGAGAAAGCACCATAAGATAATGTGATTTAATTTCTTGTCAAGTAACACTGTTGGTAAAGAACATCTGCACCACCTGAATGCAGACTGGATGACCCTTGTAGGCAGAGGTATCATTCCTCTTTTTGTTGAAGAGCTACCAGAGTATTTATGCACACTTAATTCTGATCAGTTAAAACCAGAAGTTTTTGAATGCATCATTAAACTGACTTATACTTACAAAGCTGCTAGGGCCAAGGTGAAAATCTTATGATGTGTATGTGAGAGCCATCTGTATGGCATATGAGTACTCACATATAAATAGTGTGTACATACAGTTTTATTTCATTTATAGTGATGTGTTTAAACACACCTACCTGTATAAATACATGTATACATATCACATGCATATATAAACATATATAGATACATGTCTGTGTGTATAGAAAGAGAAATTGAGAGGATTTAAACTAGTTTGTTCTCTTTCAGTTGAATATCCCTGGACACTTAGCTATACTGGTATTCTTGCGCTTGTGTCAATCTCTCCTCTGGGAGCTGTTCCACTTTGTATAAATAATGTGATAGCTACTTCCCTCCAGAGAGGGGCCATTTCTCTTGTCTGAGGGACAGGATACTTACCCAGGATGTGAGAAAAAAGAGTGTTTTTGAAATTATAGAGCTAAAAGTTCTGGTAGTTGTTGTGCTGTTGAGAATCCCATCTAGGGCTCCCTCACAGTCTGTGAGATCACAGACCTGTGAACCCTCACAAATCATGCCGTGGAATATGGGCAGCCCTTTTGCAATGCTGTTTGCTGGTTTAGACTCAGCAAGCCCAGGCCAGATGGTTCAGCTGGAAGCAAAGCTCAGTCAAGAGCAAGACTTCCAAGCAGTCCCTTCTCTGGGACTTTAGGAACATCTCTCCTGCCTGGATCTCATTATCCTGAGTTACTGTTCTTGCCTTCTGAAAATATTCATGAGCTTTGTTTGGTTGCTTGTTCTTACTAGAGTCATAATCAGAGTGGAAGGCACACTAAGACTCCTCCCAAAGTAGGGTAAATGGTGTTTATTCTGATATGACATCAGCTTTCACTCTAATGCCTGAATTCCTAAATCTAAACTTTGGGTTTATTTTCTCAGCAATTTTAGAAAACAAGTGCAGATGGGACCTTCAGAAGTCATCTGGTCTGTCCCCTGCCCCACAGCAGCAGCAGCCATATGGATGTTGCTCCTAAAACAACAACTTTGTTCCACATATGTTATTTTTAACAGTGTAAGCTGATTTGGGGAATAAGCAGAAAACAAGAGAGAATATATTTTTGCTTGCACAAAAAGAAGCAGAGTTGATGTGAAGCATATTACTGAACATACATATATATTTCTGTGACCTCAGTCTAAATTTGCTTCCTTTGCCCCTTCCTCCCTCCTCCTCCCCACAAATGGTAAGTACAGTTATAGCTTTTTGTATGTTCCAATAAGAAAGAGGTCTCCCTAGGGTAACTACTTAATAAGCAAGATATGAAAAGCACAATAAAAATGATGGGAGACATAGAAAAAAAATGACTGGTTTTACTTTTAATGGTGGAGGAAAAGAACTGCAGGGAAGTAGAGAGAAATATAGAGATAAAAGCCTACGAATTTTTCAGGTCAGATAATATAAGATCAAGAGCTTTGCTAAAGGAGTATGTTGTGCAATCCTAGCCCAGATTAGCATGAAGAATAGCACAGAAACAGATACTGTGCATTGCCCTACAGGTTTTACTGCCTTGTGAAAGTCGTGCACTGTGCTCAAGAGCTACTGCCAGCATCTTCATGATGACCTGTTTGTACTTTCACCGACACAGAACGTTAAGCTGAAGTAATAAAAGAAAATCAAGAATAAGATAATACAACTTCTCCATCAGGAGATTCATAAGACCACAGGCTCATTTTCCAGGAGTGTGGCTGACTCTGAGTTGCTGCAAATGCTTAAGGGCTGAAGTTGTGGAGCAGATGTGTACCAAACTTTCACTTCTCCTAGACCCTGTTGCTTTAAACTTCTATTGTAGCCTCTCAGTTAGTTACAGTAATGGAGTTGATGAGCAAAGAGAATTAGATTGTGTGGTCTCTTGTTCAAGACCTGACTTAGTGGAACTTCTCCCAGAATTGAGTAATTTTAGTGCCAGTGACACTTCATGGGTGACTCTGGCCTTTGAAGCCAGGGAATTGCTTTGCAACAGAGCTCCCTTTCATAGAGCAATCCTCTTTCCAAAAAGTGTGCCAACATTGTTTTGTTCACATGCCTAATGTCAGACAAGTGAGCTCCTTGTGTCAACACAAGAATGGCTCCTCCCAAGAACACTGCTCCTGCCTGCACTGCACTGGCCTTGAAGCTGGATTGCTCTGCAGGGCCATCAGGGTAGGCTTGGAAATAGCTATAGCAGATGATGGGACTAATGAGGAAAGCAACATGAATTTTTTAATTGAAGGCCAGGGACTTTGGTGAAGGTTTCCCCCCACCTTCTACTTTAAGATAGTGCAGAGGTAGCAAAAGTGCTGCCACTGATTACATTTCTCTAAGCTTGTCCCTCTGGGTGGCTCCCAGAAGCTGCTCTAGTTGGAAGCAGTCAGTGACAGCAGGAGGGCAGGAATCTCTGTACCTGAGGGAAAAATTTTTGCCTTACAAGGTCACTAACATTTTCTGCAGAGATCTAGACTACACAAGTTGGATAGGATTACTTTTCTTTTAAACTATAGCCATCTCATTAGCTTCTTTCTATCTATCTATCTATCTTTCTCTCCTATTTTTTTTCTGCTTAAAGTAAAACAACGGAAACAAAAAAATTCAACCTATGGGAGACACTTGAGGCTGGAGAGAGATTTTAATGGAAATCCACAAAATACAAGGTAGCACATAAGCTGTAAAACTGTCTTGTCATTCTGCATCATTTCCCAAACACCTGGAGCATTTGGGTACACCCCAAATGGCCAGGACCAGCTTGGATTCCTGTCTGGGCTGTGGAGCCAGTGGTGTGGTCCAGGAGTTGCCCTGGAGGTCCAGGCTGGAGATGTCTATGGGTGACCTTGCCTGGCTGCAGGGAGCAGCCAGGAGGGGCTGTGAATGACTTCTTGCTGTTTGCATGCAGCTGGGTGCAGCTCCTGAGGGACCCAGTCATGCCAGAACCTTGTCTACGACAACCTAGTAGAGCTTTGTATCTCCACAGTATTGTCCAGTCACTTGAATACTATAGTCTGCAAAGCTTGTTTGGTTTTTGGTTTGTTGGGGTTGTTGGGTTTTTTCCTTTCTCTCTCTATGGTGGAAACAATTGACATTTTCTATTGAACATCTCTGGAAAAAAAAAAAGAAAAGAAAAATCCCGCACAAATCCCAAGTGATTTGAATTAGCTACAGCATTTAACAGATTTTTGTTGCATTTGCAGATTCCAGTGGAAAAAAACTCAGCAAAGTTTTGGGGATAAAAACACAAACACTCCAATATTGTAGTATTGTATTGTATATGAAATAGTTAATTTTATTATTTCAAAAAATTTACCATTTCCGTTTTTCTATTCAGTTACTTTGTTTTGGAATTTGTTCTCCTGCATTGCATAAAATATTTTAAAACATTAAAACAAGATGAAATGGCTTGTTCCTGGTTGAGAAAAATATGTTTTATTTAACTAAAAATGACCACAAACTGAGTAGCCATCTATTTGCCTAGCTCAAATTTTCACTTCTGTAGCAGGGCCTCCTGCCATTTTGCCATGGTTCTTCCCTTGTCTCCTCAAGATGGAACTGAGCTGTAGAGAGATTAAATGGATGTCTGGAGTCCCAAGAGGAGTCTGACAGGGCATCAGTTGGACTCCCATCATCTTTCCTCTTTCCCTTTTGCTAGCACCTTCCTGGATGGCAGAGCTCTGCTGTGGTTATGCTGATAGCCTGGATGGGGACAGGTGTCTTTCAGCAGCATGAGATTATTGAGAGCCTCAGGCACAGTTGTGGTTACTACAATAGCACAAACACTACCTAACAATAACATGATACAGAAAGCTCCTGCAGCCAAATATCCTAAATTCCCTGTATCAAAAACCTGACAAACTAAATAGTTCAAAATTCCAAAGCATGGAGTCAGAATATAATTCGTGTGGAAGGGAAAAAAATTTAAAAGTGGCATATTGAGGCATTTGAAAATGCTGTCTACTCTGTTTTTTTCTTCTATTTTCTCTTAGCAAGCATCTCTGCACTCATCTTTTACATTCCTTGCTCTTTTCTCTCAAGTAGTGTGTAACACTATGGCTCTTTGTTCTCCTGATGGAAAATTCCAGATGGAGAGAAGTATGTTTCACAAAGAAATGATCATGGTAGTGGAATTAATCTTTTAGATACTAAAATGTGAAATATGATCTTCCTTTTTGTTAAGAAGACCCAGTCTGTGTCTCTACACTTTGGTCAGAATCTGACACTAAGAGAACCCAGGAGTCTCTTGAGGTAGAGCTGAAAGCTTCGTGTGCAGAAACAGGCACATTTAAAAGCAATAGCAAAGTTAAAACAGACAGATGGGAACCTAGCAGGCAACCGAGAAGGGAACTCTCTGTTTTCCTTGCAAGCCTACAGGGGCTTGTTTGCAGGAATTAGAATCTCTCACCAGCGTTTCACTGCAGCTCTAATACCAAGTGGTATTGAAAATGAGAAGCAGGTTATGGCTGATGGTTTAAATGAGGTACCTATGGGAATTTAGAAATGAGATCCTGGACTTGTCTTGGTGTAGACTGTGCACATGGCAGAGCAATATTTCTTTCTTGGCTGACTGCGTCATATATTATGGCCTTTTATTTTGCCCACAGTCAAACAGCAGGGAATAGTAGAAGTTCATTGCTCCAGCTCACTGTTCAAACTCTGATCTGCCTCACCAGAGGCAGTGCCCCTGAATAATGGAAAGCAGAATCGGTCCCTCAGCCTCAGTGTGGGTATGTGTTCAATGCAGCACTGTATAAATGCTATTGCCATTATTTTGGAGTGAAGAGAAAAGCAGAATGTACAATTAAAGCTCTGTTTGGTTCAGTTTTTAAGAGAATTTACTAGCTGGGAAAGATGCCAGATAGAGGGCTCTGGAAAACACAGCCCGCCCTTTAACCGCAGTGTCAGGAAAGAGCAGGAGAGCACTCCAAGCCTCCTCCACGGCTTCCCCCTCAGCCCAGCCCAGTTCAGATTGCAGATGCCCCTCACCCTACACTGGCAACCGTGTTTTACAGGGTGGGAGAAAATCTGAGTCTTCACACCTCTTCACTGCTTGGTCTCCCTCCTGACATCTCCATTCACATCCGGCCTCGGACATTTATGATGGGGCCCTCTGCACTTCTCCAGACTGAGCTGGAAGGCACCAACTTCTGCTGGCAAGGAGCCTGAGCTGGGCTGGAGAGCTAAAGGCTCCTTCCTCTGTGAGCCCTGCTGCTCCTGCGCACGGCTGCCCATGGGGCTGAGGGGACGGCATGAGTGCACAGGGCCATTTCAGTAGAGGGAGCGATCGCAGGGCACGGCAGGTGCGAGCAAGCAGCCTCAGGCAGGGTTTGGATAGCCAGGAGAGCTCCTGGTGGTGAGGCAGGTCCCGGGTGAAGTGGGAAGACAGGGGGTGTGCACGGCCAGACACAGGCATGCAGGTGGAAATGGAGACGAGCATCTCAGCTCAGAAGGGCCCCTGGGTGCGGCAGGGAGCCCCAGCGAGGCCTCCCAGCAGCCCCATCCCAAGCCACACAGCCACTGTTATCCTTGGACAAGGCAAGCCCCCGGGGGGGCACAGCTTGCTCAGCTTAGTGGGGTGAGCTTCACCTGTGCCTTGCTAGTTTTTGGGGAGAGGGTGCTACCTTACAGAAGCTCTCCTGGAGAGCATTTCCTCTTCTTTGCAATGTAATAGATCTGCACATATTTTCCCAAAACTCTTGTCATTGCAAGGGGGAAGAACCTTTGTGTTGTCCCCCTCCCGCCTCCCCCAACCCTCCTATTTGAGTCACGCAGCCTAGGAAGTAGCACTCGCCCACACACACGGCTAAGGCTGCAGGAAAGGATGGCTTAAAAATGGAGGCACTAGTTGGAAAAATGGGGAGTCCTGCTGGCAGTGACAGGTCATGGCTGTGGCATGACGCCAGCTTTTACATCTGCAGCTTTCAGATTCTAAAGAGATAAAAAAAGAAGTATTACCTTAGCAGCTGGCATCTCTGAGCTATGGAATGAACCATCCCCAGCAAGACAGCGCTGCCCTCCACAGGCTCCTAGCACAATTTCCGACTGTCTGTGGATATCTGTCGAGCCTAGGGTGATGCTTTCCCCTTTATTTCTCCTCTGGGGCGTTCCTGTCCGGGGTGCCACAGTTAGGAATTCAAGCCCCCCAAACCTACTGATTCTTTTGATGCATCTCAACTGTGCCCATGCTTCTCCCTGAATTAAAATTGTCTAGTCTTAAATCCTGCTGCCAGCAGCCATAACTGTGCTGTATGCTGTAATCAGGGGAGCACACAATCACCATGCAGCTAACTGCTTCTAATAGTAGAAACTTCACTCTAATCTTATATAACGCCAGTAATGGAGCAGAGAGGCTGTGGAGGAGCTTAGGCAGAAAGCTTTCTTGGGCAGCTCATGCCCTGAGGGCAGAGGAGCTGCAGCTGCAGTGAGAGCAAGAAAAACAAAATGACCTTGATATTGATAACAGTTCAGTGAGTGCTGTCACAGCCAGTGCTGTGCCAAGACTTCAGTGGTGTCACAGGCTGTCGATAGGTGTAAGTTATGGGCAGTTCTGATAAAAATGGTGTCAAAGAGGCCAGACTGAGAGAGGGATGCGGGGAAATAATGTCTTGCAAGCTTCAGGAAAGACAAACAAGGATGTTAATATATTGCTATTAAAAAGGGCTCCAAAGCACTCGCATTTCTGCAGGCAGTATGGATTTGTGTGACTGTGGATTAAAGGGTTTTTTTTCATCTCCTTGATTTACTCCTCAAATGATTTTTATCTGACTGCTGCTGTCAATACAAAATTGACAATGCTGTCAAGTTTGCAAGATTTCAGAATATTTGAAGGCATGAGAAAGGGGTTTTGATATTCCTCAGTCGTTTGACAGGGGTAGCTTTGAGCTGTCTCTCCCTGCACTTTTAACATAAGCAGTAAAGTGCTCTCCTTGCTTTGCCTTTCTTGTAAGGGTACATACAAAAAAGGCACCTTTTTCTAAGGTTGACAAAGCTGTACAAATTCTTTGCTATGGAATCAAGAGCAAACTTCAAAACTCTACAGTGGAAGATCTATTTTGGCACTTGAGTTTTTCAGGCATATCACAGAGCTTTCCAGTGACATTCTCAGCTCTGTTGGGGCAGAGTGGAATGTTTTTTCTTTTGATTTTTTTTTCAACTGCTGACTTTAAAATAATTATTTGATTTTGATTAAGTCATCTTTTAAGAAGAGTGATTGTGTGTCACAAAGGAATTGACCTCTAATGAACACACGAGAATAACTAAAAAGAGATATTAAGATGTAGAACTGGGATTTCCTGTCTCTTACAAACTTTTGATTATGTGTCTGATGAGTATTTGCTCCTAATTTCTTACCTTAAATTTGAAGAAATAAAACTGTGAGGGGTTTTCCTGTTGCACCTCCCTGGTATCAGGGTGCCAGGTAAATCAGAGTGAAGTAGAAAATGCCTCATCAGGAGTCGTGGGTAAAGCAGAGTGTGCAGCTGCCTCTCCAGACTGTGAGGGATGAGGGGTCAAGGGCAGAGGGAACGTGCTGCTGCTCCATGGAATGCCCAGTCCCAGGGTCACTGGGCAGGAGTTTCCCTGCCTGGCCCTGCTGCAATATCTGAGTGAGAAGCAGGCAGCACGGTGCTGCCCCACTCCTGAGACTGAGGCTATGCGAGCCTTGCAGTTGGTCCGGCAGGGCACAAGCAAGGGTTGTTTTATGCCAGCAAGTTTTTGGAGAGTATTTTCACTTTATCTTGCCAGGTTTTATGCTGTTGTTTTTCTGATTGTGTTTCGTGCTGTGGCTTGGGGTGGACTGTAGATGGATGGCAAGGCTGGTAGGTAAGGTGATGGAGGGGAGAAGAGCCTCCAGCAGAGCAGCAGCCTCAGGGAGGCTCCCAAGAGGGAGAGTTGAGCACAGGTAGAAGGAAGGAGCATGTCCTTGCTGGAGGCTGTGCCTGCTGCAGGTGGTTTACAGCAGACAGTTTGGGAACACACCGCAAATGTAATGGTCCATTTTCCCAAAGCAAACCTCCGTGCCTCCAGCACAGCCTTGGGAAGGCTGTCCTCTGCTTGAGAAAGTTGCTGCGAGCAGGAATGCATTAAGGACTGCGACATTCTCAGGTACAATGGCAATAGGAGCCACCCGTGAGCTATAAATAGCACTAACATCCTTCTCTCCAGTGTCTGGCATCCCAAGCAGTCATTTTTGCGGGTGCTTGTGAAAATGAGCAAAGCTTTGAAGAGCTTTTATTTATACTCTCTTTGCAGGCTGGAAATTTTCTTAGTAAGTAGTGACTAGTTTTTTCTTACTGGCTCTGAATTTTGCATTTATTTTAAGGGAAAATAGTGGCATTTTTTTATTTTTGAATTTTTAAAAATTATCATATATGTAATTTTCATATTTTTACCTCAACTATATGGGGAAGAGCTATTGTGGCAGGAGAGTTGGGATCAAAAGTATTCATTTTCAAAAATCCTCTGTGCAATTGCAGGAAAAGAGGGGAAACCTAGAACCAGGAACCTAGATTCAGTCTTATATAAATTTTATACACATTTTTAACAAAATAATGAAAATATTTTGGTTTAGAATTAAGCAAACAATGCAGGATGTTTGGACAGGTTTTGCGGTGTTTACATTGAGAGAACAGCCAGCAATAGTGGTTGCAGTAAAAGGAAAAGCTTTACATGCTTGTCAGACAAGATCTTCCTATGGTTTGATAGGAAACAAAGATGGCTTTGTTAAGAGCTATGAAGACTGAGAGCAACGCTGGCAAAAATGAGCCTTTTCAAAATATTTAGGGTTCACTTGATGAAGTCGTCATAACATAATAAAGTCTCAACTGTTATGCAACTCTCCTTTACTCTTTATAGACAGCAGAAAACACAAGGTCTACAAAACAGACATTTTGCTCTGGGATAACCAAAGAACCCCCGCTACAAGATCAACTTGCAGAGCTGGAAGAATTAGTCAAGCTTTTAAATATGCAAGAGAGGCTGTAGTTTTTTGCAATGATGCCAAGTAGTCTAATTATAGATTAGACTTTTACTGACAACCCTTGTCTTAGGCCAGCAGGCTGTGCTAGGGAAATGCCGTGATTTTTCCTGCTGCCACAAGATGGCAGGAAAAAACTATATTGGAGATTTAAAAATACACAGCGATGGGCATCACAGGACAGAATACACTCTTGGCCGGCATTTGAAGGGAGAACTTACAAGAAACTGTGTACGTTGGATGGAAGAAAAATTTGAAAAGCACTGAATTATTTAGATTAATATCGACTGACCTGGGTGTATACATCAAAATATCTACACCGTATCCTTTTCCATGCAGGTTTCCTGTATAAGAGAAGCCTGTGACAGTGCTCATTTTTTCCTGTACACTGTGCAGTTTGGCCTGGTTTTGTTCTGCTGGCAAAATCTGTTGTGCAAACCAGTCCAAGACATAGTGCACTCACCTAAACTAAAAAGCAGGGTGGTTATTTTAGTCTTTTATACTGTCTTCTTCAAAATATGGTTCTCTTCCCATTCCCTGTTCCTCCAGCCATAGTAGAAAAAGAGCCAAACCAGAGGACACTGCTCTGGCTTCGGGGAGAAGCAGGAGACATGGGGGACAGCAGGACAGGAGGGCACGCCTGGGGGCTAGCAGGGTTGCACTGGGTGGCTGGGCAGTGGGTTTAAATTAGTGTCCCTCCTGCCTGATCTCCTGGGAAAACTGACCCTTCTGTGCAATGGGTGTCACAGGAGCTGCTGGGGCTTTGGAAGAGGACTAGGATGGAGGAGTCTGTGCTGTTCATGCCCTCTCCCCAGCTGCTTTCACTTCAAATATTTTTCTTAAAGGAAAGAAACCCTCTACAAGAATGGAAAATGGTTTGGAAAATACAACCAGACTGGCTGGGGGCTTTGAGTTATCCAAAGGCATTCCTCTTCAGCAGCCAGTGTGGTGGTTCCCCTGCATTCTTCTAACAGATAAAAGAAAGCTATGGAAAATTCACAAATATTATTGTAGGTTAATGGCAATTACCAGCTCATTAACTGGTAGAAGTTAATTCTGAATGGCAGCACTGGACAGACCCGCCGGTCCCGGCCCTGGCCCTGCCACACCACTGCTGCCCAACATGGCCTGGCCTGGCCTTCCCTCACTGACACATCCAGAACATTCTTCAGTAGCCTTTGCAGTTCCTCTGGTGAGGGGACAAAGCTCCTGGTCATGGCAGTGGCTCTCCAAAGCCTCTTCCAGCACAGCCTTCCTCTTCACCATCCAGCCTTCCTCCTCACTATCTAGCCTTCCTCTTCACCATCCAGCCTGCTCCTCAGCTATCCATTCACCTTTCTTTGTCACCCAGCCTTCATCCCTCCTTTTCTTTTTTTCCTCCATAGCCTGAGCTAACATCCTTGGAACTGATAGAGGCAAGGTGCTTGTTGGGGGCATGAGGGCAATTAGGGACTTTTGTGCTAGGACCAGTTCTTCTGTTCAGTCTGTAGTAATTAAAAGTACCAAGAGGTTTAAGAAGTAGCCAATCTGTTGAAAGCCAAAAGCTGGAGGATACACAGCTGTCCTGTTTCTTATGCTGGCTTCCTCTAGACTCTGCTCTGGCCTGATGGAAAATTAATAACTAGCCACCCCTTCAGGTCCAACCTGCATTGGCTCTTTTTCCACCTGTCTTATGAATGCTATGTCCACACTACTCATTACTAAGTACTGAATTCTATAACACGGGCACCAAGCATTCAGAATCTGCCTCCCGGGCTGGCAATACATTTGTCACAAAGAACCAAGATTAATTTCATGGTGGCAACATGGAGTAGAATGATAAGGCATCAAGAGTGAAAAAGCAAAGGCAAAATGCTTAAAGCAACTTGCAACTGTTGTGATGATGAGGGAAAAGAAGTGATGATACGGGTGCCCATCATCTGGGCAGGAGCACCCTGAGATGATGCTAACACAGATCCCAATGCTTCACACCTTTCCTCTCCACATTCTGATCCTACTTGGATTTTTAAGGTATTCTTTCTTGTATTGCTTCTTTTGGTAAAATTACTTTGGTCCCAGCTTGGTTCTGCAGTTAGCAGCTTCATTTTGTGAGGAAAACAAGTGATGGAAGGTCTGCAGCTGCTGGCAACACCACAAGAATACTGCCAGCATCCAGGAGCCTTCTTCTGCCCTTTGGCTGCCCACCTCTGAGTTATGGGTTCCCATCTGCTATTTAAAGGTAGATTAAACCTCCCTTGAAATTAATAGGTTTAAATGAGCACAAAATTACTTTGAATTTAGTTCATGCAGGACATCCTGCAACTTGAGTCCTTTTTGACAGGCTTTCAGCAACTGATCATCTAGGTCAAAACAGCTCCAGGGTATGCTTAATTCTTCTCTGGATGTGAGGTGAGCAAGCCTTTACACATTGAGGTGTTAGTAGATAAGTGTGTACAGGGAAAACAACACTCTCTATACAGCTGTTCCCCTTTGGTGCTTGAAAGGAAAATCCTCCCCTTTCAGCACTTAAGCATTAACTGCAAGTGTCAATTTGCTATCTTTTTTAGCAAAATTACCATTAAAAAACTACCACATAAACTACCACAGGTAGTTTATCCACAAAGCAAGAGCAAATTCAGGGCTTTTCAGGAATTTGAAACCACTGGGTAGAAGGGATTTTCTATTTCTATTCTACTGGGTAAAGGGATTTTCTATTCTATTCTATTCTACTGGATAAAAACTCTGAGTTTTTAATTTTTGGTCTGTTGAGCAAGGCGTATATGCTTGAGAGGGAGCAAACACATGTGCACATCAGCTCTGAGGGGAGGAACCCCCTGCACAGGTGACATAATCACACCTGTGGTGCTGGATCAGGTCTTGAGAGGGCTACACTGATCACTGCTTTTTTCCTGCCACTTTTCACTATCGCCACAAGTAAGGGCTGAGATTGGATGAGTCAGTCTTAACCAAAAGATCTAATCTGGTCTAAAATGCAGGGGCCCATAGCTACATGAGCTTAATTGGGCCCTTCTCTCTATTTCTGAGACTGTCAGGCACAGGAAGGTGGTTGCTGACTGTTGGAACAGAAAAATGTGTCACAGAGCTGAGGTGCTTTTCTTATCCTGACTTAATGTCTGTCCCACCTCCTTCCTTCATGAAGATGTCTGTCATGCCTGTCCCATTTTCTGCCTTTCTAGGGTCATAAACAATAGTGATTACCAAGTAACTTCATCTCGTTCCTCTGTTAGCTTAACCATTCCCTTGAGGGAATCCCAGACTGGGTGATGACAGGCAAAATCTCTGTCATTAAAAACTCCAACTTCCTCTGCTCTCAGAGGTGCTGGTATGGTGACAGAGCTCCCCTTGCACACAGGCAGCCTTGCCTTCTGCCTGCTCACATCTCCTTCAGGCAGGATGGTGCATCTTGACTTTACAGCTGCTCTGTGTGACTACACATGCTTTCACAGCAGGATCTATCAGGAGCAACCACCCTCCTTGCAGGCATCTGAAAGAGTGCTGCCTTTTGGCACAGGAGTGAGCCTGCTGTCCCCAGAGAACATAAAGACAAAATCCTGGCCAAAGAGGGAACCATGAGAACAGAGCTAAGGTTATGACTTTGTAAATGTTTATCTTCAGTCTGTATTTGATTTCCGGATAATAAGGTGACCAGTCTCTTACAGAAACGTAAGGCAGGTTAAACAACAGAGGGGCACACAGTAATTTCTTGAGCTGCAGCACAGAGCATGTGCAGGGCCTTACCATTCCCCACTTGCCACCTTTGTGGCTGGCTCATGGATGCTTTCATGCAGTGTCTCTTCCTAAGTCCTTCAGATCTGAGCTCTAAGTATGGTTGATACAACTGTGCATCTCTTTTTTTTTTCCTAAAAAGAATGGCTTTCCCTTTGTACTGTTTTCATTTTGTCATGCTGCTTTGGTTCACTCACCGTTTTCCTCAGTTTGGTAAGGAAACTGTCTGTGAAAACAAGAATGGAAAAAAAAATTATCAGAGACAGTTTTTTTATATACACTGAGATGTTTCAAAGTGAGTCAATCAGGTTATGGACCTAAGTATTATTTCTGCCCTTGAAAATCTTTCACTTACAGTGCTTAATTGGTCTGTGCAAATCCATTGCCAAAGAGGTAATTGGCCATTTTTATAGAAAGATCAGAAACAAAAACACTCCAGGCTATTGTTCTAAAAATTAAAAAAAAAAAAGAAAGAAAAGAAAAAAAGGGAATTATGGAAAGAATATGTTTCAGTGCATCATCCAGCCTCTCTTGAAACTGCAAATTCACTTGGTGAAAACAGCAGCAGACACAATGAAATGAGTTGTATATGAAGAACTGAGATCTCAAATGTGATATTATGCAGAAGGTAAAGAGTCTGTACTAAATAAGTAACAGCTCAACGTGTTACCAAGGGTGCACTTTGATTTTGATGAATGTTAAAAGAACCTTTAGCCTTGAAAATAAAGAGGATAATTTCTCTCTAGGCAATGGCTGCTCGTGAAAGCCATAAAATAAGAGCACTGGAGCCCTAATTTTATAGTGCTTTTTAAATGATTTTCAAATGGTCCAGCTGCTTTGTGCCACAATAGCACAAGGCAGAGATATTTACGCCGGCAATAACAAGCATGCATCAGCCTGCCCGAGCTGCTCTCCGCAGGCAGCCTGCGGGAGGCGAGACACACGTGGAAAGATGATACTTGCCAATGTGGATTGATCACAATCACACCATGGTCAGAGTGATCCCGGGAAGCTGCTTTTTCCACCCGACAACTTGATTGTTTTCCTTGTCTATGTGCTGCCTGCGAAGCACGGGATCTATGTGGCTGGCAGAGCCGGTTCTATTTTGACACTTGAGAGCCTGCCAGCAATGTGTGCCTCTAAGGCCATACTGTCCTTGGCAGACGTCTCCTTTTGGAATTAGGAGGGCAAATTCACCCCTGGGTTACACTGCTGGTTTGGGGTGGGAATTTCCACAAGGACTAGTGTGGCCCCTAGCTTTGGTGTTCTGATGCAGCACTGCATTATGTTCTCCAGAGATGCATGCATGTGGCAAGTGGACTCTGGGCAAATGCTATGGAATTCTGCTGAGATGCTGAATTGCCACCAGCAACTTTCCCCAGGTATTTTACCTCTGCATGTTTCGGACTTCAGTCTAAAACTACAATTTACTTTCCAAACAAATGCTCTAAGATGAGAACTATCTTGGGGTAGTTCTGATTTTTTCTTTACAGTCCCCTCTCCTTGGTGAGACATTGACAAAAGACAGGGTACTGGGAGAAACCTTCCTTCTGAGCCAGCAGAGTAGGCTTAAAAGAGCAGTTCCTTTATGAAATACTCCATTAAAATTAAATAACTTGTCTCTTTCCATGTTCACTAGTGCTAGAGGCATGGCAACGTTGAAGTAATAAGAATTTTGGTGGGAACAGGGAATTTTGAGCATGAGAGAAATGCCTAATTTATGGCTGAAAATTTATTACATTTGCAGAAATTCTCAGGTCCATAACGCTGAGACAGAGCTGGGCAGAGGGCATGGCAAGAAGAAATTACCTCTAGAAAGTCCTCAGCCATTGAGCATCTATCATCACCAGGGTGAGAAAACTGCCTCCTATCTGGGCGACTTCCTGTACAGGTTGGGAAATATTTCCCCCTTTTTAATTTGCTGATCCAAATGAGCAAAACAGGTTAGCATCTTTTTGTGTATACTTAGAATCTTTAATTTTAAACAAGGGCCTATTTTCTCCTGGAGTTGGGTTTTAATGAGCAGAATGGACAGCAAGTTAGGAATGTATGCCAGAGGAGCACCTAGCATATTTGCTGCCTTCGTTTGCTGACTGAGGAATGACAGGAGCATGCAAAATTCAGAAACATTCCATACCCTAAACAGAGAGGAAAAATAGATTTGATGCCAAAGCTTTAGGTCATGTTACTTTTGCCTTTATCTCACAGATTGTTTGTCTGATATTTCTCCTTGTCTCTTTGTGTTCTTTTAATTTCCTAAGAGTTTAGAGTTTACATGGGTGTATACTGTATCTTAGTTCAGTATGGAAATCCTGCAGCTTGATGAAATTGTTCACGACTGGATAACTCTTTGGATAGCATTGCCTAGAGGAAAGTGGCAGAATATCATTAGGTAAGCCAGCATAAGGGAAGCAGATCAACTGTTTTCTCTAAGAATACAGCAATAAAGATTTTTCCTTTCAAAGTAGAAAGGAATACATGTGGTGCTGTTCCAGACTGCACAGAATAATGCTGTGGTCACAGATTGCATAAGTTTGTACTTCTGCCTCACTCACATTGCATCTCATCTCATCTCTGAGAGATACAATTTACAGCAGCTGAGATAAAGTAGCCTCCAGGGTATTACATAGAGCCCTTTCATAAATCAAGAACAGCTTTTTGTTACTAGAGATCTGAGTCCAGAAACAGAGGAAAACACATGGCATTAGGCTTTGTAAATGGCCAACTGGCATGTCTCTGCAATAGCTCTTTGCAGCTTTTGGCTGTTTCTCAAACTAGAAAGTAACTATTTTTAGTTACTTTTGTTATGTGTTCTGACAAATCAATATAGAAAATCTAAAAAAAAAAAAATCGGTGATTTCTGACTGAGAGCTCAGAACTGTCTCCCCTTTTATAATTACTTTTCTTTTTTCTCTCTTGCTACACAAGATACATTCTGATGATTACCAGTACACCATGTGTGATCTGATGTGGATATGGTTTTGTCGGTCACTCCTAATTTCTCAGGATCCTGTTGTTTTCCCATGTGCCAATGAAGACAATGTCTGTAAGTGGATAATTAGGCTTACCCGAGTGGTTGAGTGACATTTAGTTAATGCTGCTAAAGTAATTTGTGATTGCTTAATGGTAGTGCTGTGTAAAAGCAGCAGCTTACCATCCAGACAGGGACTCACCATTTGCCCTTGTTAATGCACACAGAATGTACAGAAATGTGCAACAAGGTCAAAGTTGATTGTGTCTTCTATAAAAACTCATGATTACAAGTAGCTCAAGTTATCTTGTTGCCTTATTATGTATTTCTGTCCGTAGAGCCCAGTGGCCACCACATTTTGAGACATTTTTTCCCCTTTGAGAGGTGTAAGAAAAGGTAAGGTAGTAGAAGAATGGTAAAAGGTTGCAATTTCTGAATATACTCATAACATATCTGGAAATGCAGAATTCAAAGTTATGTCACTTCTGAAAAGAAGTAAGTTTAACAAGTTTTACTGCCTTCAGTTGACTACAATCACATTAAAGACTGCTGGCCCAAACACCCTACAAAAACTCACTTCAGGAGGTAGCTCAGGTCCTTCTATAACTGGATTTGAAATGTGTTATACTGAACACACTGAGGTTTCAGCATAGCTTGTAACCATATTGCCTCAGCCTGTAACTGTACAATGTCTCTTTTCTGAAGTGATATTAGCCTTGCTAATCTGGTTACTCTCCAGTTAATAAACCTGCCTGCTTAAGATCAGCATGAAGTTTAACTTCTGCAGGATATTTTAACTCCCGAAAACATTGTACCTTTAAACCCAAAGGGTCTTGGCCTTGGCCTTC
Source organism: Sturnus vulgaris (assembly GCF_052056855.1). Taxonomy (NCBI): domain Eukaryota; kingdom Metazoa; phylum Chordata; class Aves; order Passeriformes; family Sturnidae; genus Sturnus; species Sturnus vulgaris. Next base: position 16,886,956 of record NC_142250.1, on the reverse strand, counting down.
TATATCAGCAATGGCTGATAGCCAGACAAATATTTAATAATCAGTTTGTTGACAACTTCAAAGTCCTCCAGGATGAAAGTCATCATGTGAAGTTAGCCATCCCTACTTTATTTTAAGATATATTTAACTTGTTTAAAGATGCTGAACATCAGATTTCTGATAAAGGTGTAATGAGAAATATTTCATATAAAATACAGCATTAATTCTAGATTGATCTTTGATTTCCAAGTAGCTTCTCAGAAACTGCACATAACTGGTTCCAGGGAAACAAGCAGTGACAATACATGGTACTGTTCTAGGTTATTTTAGCTCTGGCACAAGTCCTGATGCTGGCATGGGTTTGCTCAGTAACAGAAACATCCACTGTTTATTAACTTCACTGAGTACTGGGTTGGGCCCTAAATGAACATACTGTCTCTATTCCCCATTTCTATCTCATGAAGAGCCCACAAAACCTTATTCTCAGGTGTTGTTCCTGTCTGTTTATTGATGTTGGTACAACAAAAAAATTTCTATCTGTAGTACTTGATCAACTTCCAGTTTCACTATTTGCAGTCTGTAACTCATATTTTAGCTGATATACGTAATCAGCTGTTGCATTAACAAAGAAACCTGTTTACATTTTTATTTCTGTTAGCTGAATGCTCTCAAAGCTCATCTTTTCCTTACTACACATACACACTGTTGTTGTCTATATACTTTTTCATTTTATTCCTCACCATTTTTCCCCCCTACAAGACAGAATGTGATTGAAAGAAACATCCAAGAGTAGTTTGGCACATGTATACTCCCAGGCATTAAAAGAAGATCTTAAAACTGCACTTAAAAGGTCTAAATCTTAAAAGATCTAAATCTGTCGAAAATCAAATGTTACTGTTAAGAGAACAAAATTTCAGAGATTTTTGTCTTAAATCTTTGCCTGTCAGGCTCAATTCTACAAATCCTTATCTCTGCACATGGTTGTAATAAGTAAAAGAGTTAATTTCCAAGTGTAGTTACAAGGTGTAACCGGAAAGGCAAGGGTGGGTTTCCACTCCCCTGGCCAAGGCAGGAGCCCAGTGAAGCACTGCACGTTGCTCTGAGCAGGGAGCTGTGCTGCTGCTGGGTGTCCCCACCCACAGTGCACAGGGACACCTGCCAGTGCCACATCCTGCCTGCCAGTGCAGGCACATCAGCAAGCAGGCAGCAATTTGTAAAACCAAGTTTTGTAAATGCAGATTATTTCCCCAACGTCACCTAGCTCATTTTTTTACTTTGCTGTTTCATAGCTAAACACTTTTAGCTGTTATCAGTGGGCAATCAGCAGGGTTTTTAGTTTCCCCTGCTTCTCTCCTGTAGGAATTATTGTAATTTCTAGATATTTCAACAAGTTTGCAACCTGATGATGGTGAAAAAGCCCTTGTTTTGGCATAATATTGGGCACTAGACGTGTTGAGTGCAGATGCATGCTTCCTCTATGCTTCAGAGTGAAATACCCATCTGCACAGTTTTCAGAAATAGTGAAGTCTGCTGTCATTCAGAATATCCATAGATTTGTAAAAATTTCAATTGCAAATCAAGTTGTCATATAAACAGCCAAAATCAGAATACTTTTAAGTGTGAAAATTTCCCTTCTAGTTAAAATTACACCAAAAAAGTAAAAAACCCCAATTATTGTTCAATTTTATGGCTTCTCAGGATCATAAGTCTATCTTGTGCTTTGGATGGTAAATGCTGTAGCATTTACATAATCTGTATGTTGCACAATTATAAAATAATACAAAGCAATAGAATCTAATTCTCTTTTTAATTGTTTTTCTGTGCAGTAGGTTCTTTCTTTAATGGATAGTCCTTTTGCTTTCTTCTGTGCTAATCTTAAGTCTATTTTAAGGCAATGAAGATTACCAACACTAACTATATAAAATTGGCCAGCATATGTTAATGACTACTGTATTCCCCAGCCCTTCAGAACAGCTCAGCCTCAAATAACACTTACATATTGCCTACGTAGAGATTAGGCCACTCTTCACCCACGTGATTTAATTCCACCTTGCAGCTGTCCAAAATATCTGGCAGTTCCTGGGCAGAGGGAGTGCCAGGCTCAGAGCATTCCTGGGCTCACAGGGTCTGTCTTCAGGTGCTGAGCCCTTTGGAGGCCTCATGCAGAGGAGGGAGGGCCTGCTGGAAGCCGCTGCTGTGGAATGCACAGGGCAGGTTTTTGCTGAAGCAGGCTCTTTGTGCCGCTTGATGTTCCCAAGCAGGTGGCTGACTCTAAATACAGCTCGCGCCTTGACGCCTCCCTGGATTAGCTCAGCACTGTGTCCCTGACGCAATGGGGAGCAGCCAGAAAAATGAACGTTCTGCTCTAAGTGGATCTTATGCAAAAAATGCTACTCCCGTCCTCACATAAGCTATGATGCTGTTCCTGCCAGCACAGAGCTTTCCTTGTGAAAGAAATGTCAGGCAGTGATACCGAGACGCAGTCCCAAATGCTTCATGTGACCCAGTTCTAATAATAAGCTACCGGGAAAGAGGGGACAGCACAGCTTGAGGGTGAGTTCAAAGTAAACACCATGAGAACACCTGTTCTGGGCCTCACCCAAGGTTCACCAAGCCCACTGCTCTGTGCTTGACTATGGCTGAAAGTGGATGCCTACAGAATATAAGAGCACACAAGCATTAATTATACTTGTGTATATAATAATTATAACACTCTCCCAGCTTCCAGCTGGCTGATCTGGATGGAGTTTCTAAGTATTTGGTAACCCTGAATGGATTTCTGTCCCACAAACTTTTCCAGTTGCCCCTTGCATGTCTATAGGCATTTACTCTCTGCAGCATCCTGTGGCAAGATGTTACACAGCTCATGTAAAGCTCTCCTCTTGTTACAGACCTAATTTCTACTGACTTCGTCTGATGCCCACAGTTCTTGTACTTGAAAATAACATTAAGAGAAGTTTTCACTGGAACTCTATGTGAGTCTCTTCAGGTGACACTGTTTTTGTGATTGTTTTAAGCGGATTTAAGTCTGCTAGAGCTGTACCTGGGACAGTTCCTTTCACTTGCACCTTCTCCCAGGTTGTGTAGACCCTCTTGACAAATGTACATTTTCTGAATGAAGTGGCACTTCACTGTGGGAAGTGGGAGGCAGTATTTTTCCTTCATTTTGGTTCCTTAGTCTAACTTGCCAAACCAACATTCAATACAAGTTTTTCTGCGAATAGTGGAAAGCAGTGAAACACTAATGTCATGTCACATCATTACGTGAATTATGGACTGTGTAAGTGACAGGTGAGGAGGTCCCTTTTCCTCCTGGCACATTGCAGCAGACAATGCTTTCTGTTTTAGGAAGTTACAGGACTGTTCTTCTGCTTTTGCTTATGTTGACTGGAATCTTTTTCCCTGCACAAGTGTGCACTCAAAGTAAATCTGTATATATAGAAGAAATACAGACAGGCAGGAAATACAAGCAACACTGACTCCACAGATTAAAAACACTTCCGTGATTTGACAATGCCCTTGAAAAAAGTTTCTACCTAATTCATTCCCTCCACTGAGGTAAGTAAGTTGTGCTTACAAGATTGCTACCATGCCATTGGTGGCATGGATGTCCTACTGACTCAGCTTCACTCTGTGCTCTTCCCTTCTCTGCCCTGGTGAAACAATACTCTCCCAGGATGAGCAGTATCTTCAAGAGCAGGTACTAATTTACAACAGGAGCAGCTTTCGCAGCTGTGGCTTTGTAGGACAGATGCTCAGAGGCATGCAAAACATTATCCTGATGGGGGGATTCCATTAATCTTGCTCACATGTGTCTAATTTTGTCCAGCCTAAAGCCATTAAGTTGCATTATTTCACTCACATGAATTTCAGAATTTTCAATGCCGTGTCTTCAAAAGATTTCCAGACTAAAACCTACTGTAAAGTGAATGAAGGATAAATTACAATGAAATATTAACTCATATAAATCCCTATTAATTTTAATGGAGAACTTCAAAGCATACAAAGCTCCTCCCCCACCTCTCTGCTGCTTTGTGAGGTATAAAGATTGTCCTAGCACTGTTGGGTTTTAAATGTGATTTCCTGTTTGATCTTTTCACACAACAATGTCTTACCTTTCTCTCATCAGTGGAGCTCTTTCACAAGGTTTAGGAAAATCTCAACAGTCAAACTGATGTCTGAGGATCTTAAATATGCTTATTTTGCAAAGCACTTTTGTACGGTGAAATAGGGAGGGATTTCTACATTCCCCTAAATGCTAGGCAGAATCAGCATTCATGTCATAACCTCTCCAAGAATGAAGAAGGAAATGTGGTCTGGAAAGGAAGAGGTTCAACTCACAAGTCACCATTACATTAGTCTTCTAATAACCTTGCAGGTCTCCTTCAGCAGACAATAAAATGATCAGAACTGATGCTTCAAATGCAAACAAGCAAACAGAAATGTATTTACTTAATCTGGCAGGGAATCTTTATAAGGTCAACTAATCAATAAATCCAACCAGCAGCAAAGGGCAAACCAAATTTGATTATCACTTCGTGGTTCACCACAAGGTAACAAGCTAATTTTCAGGCAGAGTGGTAGCATGAATTTCAAACGCTGTTGCTGTATTGAAAATCACAATGGTTTAATTACTGATTAACTAGTGACAGGAAAAGTGACATCCTCAAAACAGCTTAAAACTAATTTGCATCAATTAGGCCAAGCCACTGATGTAAGCTAAGTTTCTACCTGATATTAAACCATGGGTGATCCAAAGCCACTGATACGAACTGATTTGGGATAATTTGGAGTGCAAACAAACTGATAAGTCCAACTTACAAAATGCTTTGAAGACCTGACATATTCTTTTTAATGTCCTCAGTATACTACATGATATACATTCTCTTTTTGAAAACATATTTAACAAGAAAAGACCTATGGGGTTTGCTGACCCAGGCTGCAGAAATATCACAAGCATTTATTCTGATGGTGTCGGTCTTGTGGCTGTCACAGTTTTCTGTAACACCACAATATTTAGCAGACCAGCAAAACAGGAACATTTCTGTAGGAGTGCCTGGGCTCTCAAGAAACTGCCCTTGTCTCATCATCAGGCCTGAAACACAAAATTTTTCTTAGGAGAACATGCAGGTGAGAACTGTAACCAAACCGAGAGAGATGATTATGTTACACTCCCAAGTAAAGGGGACTCAAACATCCTTTATAGCTAGATGTAAATACTGAACTTGCCTCTGGCATGAGCAGAAACCAGGGACAAACTTGGTCTGTCTTAACCACTTCAGTGGATTCATCCAGTAGCACCACTCAAGGCACAGCAGTTCCACCCTGCGCAGTGGTCACAGTGCTGCTGTTGGCTGGGCTGCTTTTGGAGGGGCTGAGCTATCAGAACTAGTCCATTTACCATCCTGTTGACATTTTATTTCGATGCATCATTTTCTTCATTTTTGTAATGTGCACTGATCATGGGAAGCTGTATATGCACAATGGCTCTGAAGGGTGAAACTCAGTCAAGTGAATGTAGATAGGGTTGCCTGTTCAGCAGTCCTTCCTTTGCCGTAGCTGGACATCCAGGTTTCGCAGGTGCTTCAGAAAACCACGATTGGGTGAAATCCATCGATGCTCCTTCACTGTCTTGATGGCTTCAACTAATGGGAGATGGTGATTTATCATGAGATATGCTAGGACTAGAGAAGCTGATCTGCTTACTCCAACTGCACAATGTACCAATATTTTGGCTGGTAAAAAAAAAATTACAACCATCAAGAGAAGCAATAAATGAAGTTTAATTTAAATGTTTTTCTTACTCTTCTGATAGATCACATGAACTGCTAACAGTTAAGTCTAATTTGCCATTGTTACACTCACTTGTATGAGAAATGCCATGAGACCCCAACCTGATCTCAGAAACACTTTTCTTTGGTAAACCAAATAAAACCTTCTTAGAGTAATGAAGCTGTTCTGTTTTGACCATGAGGAAAAAAAGACCTATTAGTTTCAGCAGGCTTGCTTATGCAAGGAAGAATGCTAAAATCAGGCCTGAATGGATGGCACAGATACATTAGCCACCAAGAAAAATGACTGGCCTAGTACTATTGCATAATAAGGCAATTTGATGCAACTATAATTCTATTTTGAAGTCAGAACTTGTGATATAGAGACAGGTCCATTAATGCCAGTTTACTCATGCTAAGAAATGGTCTTTTATGTAAAACAGGTTAATTTGTATTTTATTGCACCACTGCCAAGAAGCTCAGTTTCTTGTGGAACTCACTGTAAATCTCCTTGGGTAAATCTTCTTCTTGGAGGCACAGCCTTGCAAGCCCTGTTCACACAAGAAACTCATCTGCAATGTATGAACCTCTTCATACAGTTGGTCATTGCAAAAATCAGGATATTTGTCTTTTTATTCATTTGTTCGTGCAATAAGATGGTCTCAAAAGAGGGTGTCCATTTCAAATGCATGTTTTTGCTTCTCCCTTTTTGAATGAGCCTTACCTTCCAAATAATTTTCTCTCTCCTCGCCTCCCCAGTCTCTCTCCTGCGCGGTTCATCTGTTTTGTCACATCAGCTTTTTGGGACCTAGTCAGAGCTACATCCACACATCCCTTCTCCTGCCACCCACCGTGCAGGTGACCAGCACCTTCCAGGACACCATGTAGTGATTTGTCCACCACTGAGCTTTGTGGAGCCAACCTGTTATGTGAGGCTGCTGACTCGCATCAAAATGAGACCCACAATAATTTCCTACCTCCTGGCGTGTTCAGGGCATTGTGGATAAACTGTGCAGCAGAGAAAAAGAACTGGCTGATATCAAAGCTTGGCAGGTCATGGGCTGGTACACCATAATAATCAATGGTTGCTCCATAAAAGTCCTGGCCTCCGTGGCTGTATGCTGTGCCATGAGCAGCATTTAAAACATGGGTCACACCCATCTTCCACAAAACAAATCTATTGTGTGCTGTTACTCTAAGGAAAAGACAAAAACAAGTCAAGATTGGTGCAGTGATATTCACAGAGCAGAAGCACTGAGATTGCATCTCCCAAACCACTGCTGAAGTATCAGCCCATGCATTACTTCTAAGGGCTAATCGAGAAGGGAATACCAGCTTAGTCATAATTTTATCTCGGAAATCGCGCTGTCTGCAGTGTAAATGACAGCAATTAGCAAAACTATGAGCTGTGTAAAGCTGCACCCATGAGGCATTCTAACGGAAGGTGTGGCAGAGGTGTGTCCATAAAGCAAGCTGTACTTACAGGTCCCCTAAGAAGAGATTAGGCCAAACTTCATCAACGTGATTGCAAGAGGGCCGCCCAGTGCTCAGCAGCTGCTCGATTTCCTTGAGGGAGGGGACATCCTCCGGGCATGTCCCAGCCTCTTCAGGGTCCTGGGTGTGCGGCGCCCCTGCCGCGGACATGCCGAGATGCAGGGCAGGCCCCGGGGCCGCTCCTGCCGGCCCGAGCAGTGGCCCCGGGGCGCTGCCAGCGCCGCTCCGAGCCGGGCAGGCTGCGATGGGCTGGGGCAGCTGCCGGGCACACGGCCGTGCCCGCCCAGGGCTGGCCCCCGCACTGCCCCACCGGCACAGCCGCCCCAAACAGGTGCAGCCACCAAACTGGGCATTGCTGGGTCCTTACAGGCTCCACTCTGCCTCTCTGGGCTCGTCTCCAGAGCCGCCCTGCTCTGCCGCACAGCAGCCTTGGTGCCGGGACCGTCAGCCGCGAGTGGCACAGCCGCTGCCCGCAGGACACGCACTGACACTGGCCGGTACTGTCCCAGCAGTGTCTTCGACACAGCTGTGGCACTCAGTGAGATCTGGGCACTCATCACTAGCAATTAAAGCCTGATAAAGGAAAAATAGCAACCTGTCCCAGTAACAATTGTCATTTAGTCTGAGGTGTTTAAAACATAGCAGTAAAAGGGTCAGAAATGCTACCAACACGGTCACCTGGAGGTTAAACACCAAATGGATGATGATGATGATGCCTTGCCTGTCTCTGATAATCTAGGGAAATTTATTTATTGAAGCTACTGTTTTTTTCACCAAGTGATATTGTCTGACATAACTGTACTTTATATTTTTAATATTTCTATTCCAATCCTTCACTGAGTTAATGCAGGGCACCTGCCACATATTGCATGATACTTCTCTTTGTCGAAAAGATAACAAAAGGAGTATAATGGTTGTCAAGTGAAACTTGTAAGTCACTGAATTAGTTTATATAGGAAGGTCTGGCGAGCCATAAATTGGAGACTCACAATATCAAATTGTAATATTAGTGGATCTTTTCAAGTACACCAGTTCCTGTGCTTCAACACGATGATTCTTAGCAGGGGGCTTCAAAATTGTCAGTGGTGGAGCTACAAGACAGAACAAATGAAATGGTGGTGCTTTTCCTCTGTAAACCTGGCAATCCAGGAGAGAAGGTGGCCAAAGAGGAGGAGCTTGCTGCCGAGAGTTTCCCCTGTAGAAAAGAGGTCACGAATAGAAGGAACTCTTGGTCTGGTCTGAGCCACCTTTATTCCATATGCATTGATATACTATGATGGATTTGCTTTATTTTATAAAGGCACATATCATGGGCATTCCAAGCTGGGTATTAAAGTCTGGCATAATTGACTGGGTTTAGGAGTACTCCGTGAGAGATCATCATAATACAATGCAATACTTTCCAGCATCAGAAGACAAAAGTCATGTGCAACAAGAGAAAAATGACTTTTTATAGAATGTTTAATGAAGCAGAAATTACTTATATTCTGTGGTATTTAGGGAATAAACTGTTTAAAAGCTTCCAGTATACAAAGAGACTTGTTACTTCCCACTGCCCTATATTTTCTGACCTAGAGGAAAGGAAAGTACAAGTAACAGTGCTGCAGTGCTTATTTAGAGTGGGTAGTGGGACAGGCAGCCAGGCCCTGCTGTGGCTGAGGCAACCAGCTGGCCAGACCCAGCAGAGGGGAGGACTGGAAAAATCGCTGAAGTTATATTTCAAACTCTATGTATATGCCTTTTATACATTACCTTGTTTTCGTTTTGTTCTTGGGTTTGTTGTTTCTGTAAACTAGTGTACTTTAAGCCGATTGATGTGTGCCTATGAATCAGGAAAATTAACTGACTGAGCAGGTTAAGTTGTTCAATTTAGTTTACTTTTCTCAGGTTTCTGGGTGGAGACCCAAGGTGAGGCTTTACTATCAGTTTTTTATAAATGTAACCCCAGCCCATTTATTGCTAATCAAGTTCTGTGAAAAAGGTGAAACTCGTGTTTAAGTCTAGCCCTTTTCAGCTGTAAAACTTTTATTGGCCTCTCCACCAATTGCAATGGCTAAGAATTCATCAACTGCAATGACTAAGAATTCCAAGTTCATCTGTGGTATGAAAGGTGACAAAGAGAAAAACATAAGCTCCAGAAAAATGATCCCCAAGTCCTGTGTGCCTTGAACATTTGTATGCATACATCCACCTACTTCAATACTCTGCCATTCCACACCCAACATCTTCTAAACATTTAATGTTTAATTGGAAATGTGGCTTTGGCAAAGCTGTGTCACTGACCTTTTGTTCCCAGGAGTTGCCTTTGAAACAGACAGGAGGCAGAGATCTGACTTTCAAATGGATTTCCCTCTCTACATCCCTGCGTCTTTTCTGGCCCTTATAACATCTACTAAGAAAGGATATAGAAAGCAAGAGACTGATACATGGTCACACTGAAGAGAGGCAAGTTTGTGCAGGAGGCACTTTTTGAGATTCCAAGCTTTTGGAGGTTCTCCCAGCTGTTTGAATGCTGGGCAGCTCTAAATCAAACATTTGCATGCAATTCTATATGAACATTAAACAGCTGTTGTTTTAGCTGAAATTAATGCATGCTTAATCTTGCAACGTGCAACAGAAAGCATTCTAATCAGCCTTTGTGATTGCTTAGAAGGTAGTACTTAGTACAATAATCTAAATCAAACAGTCCCTGGCTAATAATGTATTAGGTGGCAAAAGTGTAAACTGCCATGGAATGCTCCAGTAGCACATGGCATGCCATTGCCAGGAAAAAGTGCAGCAGTTGAAAACAGGAAATTCATGGTGGCTCTTCTATTTCTTCCCTTGAAAGTACTCATATCAGTTCTAACTGATGCCACACCATCTCTCTACTGAGAAAAGAGCCAAAATCACACTCCTTTCACATATCCTGAAAGAAGGAGGCATTTAAAGTGAAAATGTTACAGTATGACAGTTCAGTTAGATAGGATTTTATAGATACAGTATCTCCAGCTGCAAAAGTGTTCTTCTCATTTTGCTCATTAGCCTGTTTTCAGGATTTGATTTTTGGAATGGTTAACTACTGAAGAAGAATAGAAGTATTTGAACTCTGGTACATTTTGGGCAATGCTAAGTGACTAAGTGAGACAAAGTTTTCTGGTGCTCTACAACAATGCATTTTTAACACATGGAACAATTTTGTCTGGAAAACACATGGAGTTTATTATTGTTCTTTTTTCCTTTATTATCCTCTCCTAATAAGCTTGTTATTTGTCTTAAAAAATTATTATGGTTCACTAATTTGATTAGTCCTTAGGCATTCAACCTCTTATTCTTCCCTTACAGAATTAAGACATTTGAAGATAGATGCGTGAAAATTCACACATGACTGACCTAAGTATGCTTCAACTGAAGTACAGAGATTGTGATGAAATTATAAGGCAGGACTTATCTATAGAAAAATGAGATTACCCCAAACCCAGAAAAAAGAAAAAAACATGATTTAAATCTATTAGCATTTCTAGTGAAAGGTATATCCCTTGCCATGTTGTAGTCTTTGCTGAATAAGAATTTTCATAAGCAATTAATTCTCTGTTCAGCTGAGGCCCGTTTTATTCTGTGTAGGGCCTTAATATCTGAGATAGATTATTTCTAATTATTAAATGGCAACAGTATTACTTAATGACAATGTTTTTTAAAAAAGCCCATTACATTAACACATGTCATTTTCCTTTGCCCTATAATATATTGTAACTTGAGCTAGTTGGGAATTTTCAATATAAATTTCCTATCTTTTATTGCATTAAGTGTCAGCCTGAACATTAAATCAATATAACTATGTGAATTGAATGTGTTTTCAATCTAAAGATGCATCAGTGTTATTACACATTTTAAATATTTTTTTCCTTGGCAATCCACAGTTGTTTTAAAAATATCTGTAGCATATAATTTGTCATAAATTCTCAAACTGCCTTGCCAGCACTGGCACTGCATGTCAAACTTACATCAATGCCTTCATGTCACATGGCATGAAGTGACATAACTCAAAGTGATGGAATGAGGTTTATTAGAAATTTCTGTTAAATAAAGCACCAACTATTTAGATAATTCACCCTTTTAAAGAACATAAAATGCTGGCAAGGAGAAGTAGTTCTGAATTTTGAAGTACAACTACTAAGGAGCTATTACATATCTAAGTGTTACAAGTTTTAAATTATGTTGTACTACTTTTCTGTGCAAGCTTTTTTAGTAATTTTCAAAATATTTGCTAGATTATGAAATTAGAGCAGAAAAATCCCATTAGCAGTGATAACTTGAGATAGAAACTGACCATCAAGCCTTTTTCCAGTGCTGAGGTTCACAGAATCAGAGATTCATTAGGATTGGAAGCGATCTCTGGAGATCATCCAGTCCAACATCCCTGCCATGGCAGGGACACCTAGAGCAGGTGACACAAGAGCCATTTAGGTGCATTTGGAATGTCTCCAGAAGAGACTCCATGCTCTCTCTGGGCAGGCTGTTCCAGTGCTCTTCCAACCCCAACATAAAGAAGCTCTTCCTCACATTGAGGTGGAACTTCTTGTGTCTTTGCTCATGGCCATGACTCCTGGTCCCGTCTCTGAGCAAATCGCTTCTGCAAACCAGCCCAGCAGCCTCCCCAGCCCGGCCCAGGGTGCTCTCTGCTGTGCATGTCTCCGTCTGTCTTCTTCACCTTTGCTCTGGATGCAGCTCCTGGCCAGGGGTTCCCTGCATGCAAATCTGTTGCTGGAATAACACACCTTAGGACCTGTAAACTTCAGATAGTCCTGGATTAACATGCGTGTCTAAATACAGCTCATTTCCCAAACTTCTAAAGTCTGGAGACTGAATTTGGAATGTAATTTTTTAGGTGGATTGCTGGTTTTGCTACAGTGTAGGGAAATAGGGTTAGGAAACTTCTGCTTCCATTTTAGATTCCTTCCTGGAATCTGGTAAGTTGATAGACCCTAGTGCATGTTTATATGTAAAATAAAACAACAAAGCCATAGCACTCTGAACAAAGCAGCAGTTTCCTGGTACCTCCCATGAAAATAATGAGATCCCAAAAGATGAGTTAGCTTCAGGACATGTGCTTAAGACTGTCACAGCGACCTATTCTATGATGAGATAGCTCTCTAGCTGACTACGGTCATTTTTGCAGCAATTTTAAATTTTAATTTGTGCTTATTTTTACATTTTTGGTTTAAACCAGTGGTTCAGATATAAGCAAATGCAGCCATTTATTGTATATTGTGCCAACTTGGCACTTGGAAGAGTGCAAAAAGTTGTGATTGACTTGCAGTTGGTGAAGAATTCATGTTAAAAACAGTAGAGAATGCACATCATAGAGAAGCACAAAAAAACTTAGTTGCCTTGCTCTCCTGTAATTTTGTTTTCCTTATCAGATAAATGCTAGGGGTTTTTGCATATAAATGCGTGAACCTGGAGTAAGCAAAATGATCTCAACTTTCAACCTACTTTTTTAACTGATCCATTATAAACAGGAAGACAAGGTCCATTTGCTTTTTTCAGATTTAAATGTATGTGTTCTATGGCTTGTCACTGATGAATTCAGATTTATTAGTTTTTCATCTAGTGCCTTAAAGGCAAAGAAGGGAAACATTGTGAGGACTGAAATTGTACTTGATTCCTACATTGTTTGCAGATGCTGCTAAACTGGCAAAGAAAGTGGAACACACCCTCCAACTTCAGCAACTCATCCTGGGAAACTACAGATCGTTCAGTGTTAAAAACAAAAGCAGGATGGAACAAACTGCAAAGAGATAAGCATCTCTGAACCCTTATCAAGGCTGTAGAAAGGAGCAGATGTTCTCACGGCTTCTGAGAGATGTTCTTCACAGTTTCTCTTCTGAATATCAGGTAGATAGACAGTCCATTACAATTGAGATAGTACGAGAGAGCATATTTGCATAGAATTGCTCGATGACTCGACAACTCAGCTTTGAAGGATTTTAAAATGCAAAATTTTATTGTTTCACTATAGCAGCATATAAGCTTTTATTTCAACTGAAGCTAGAACTTCGACTTCTCTCGAACCTCATAGTAATTACATCAGCAATAAAACAAAATCTGACTGTTCCTCAAACTGTTTCAAAGGGCTGGCTGCTACCCCAGACAGTTCCGTGTCCAAAACAAATTTATTTCTGGAGCAATTTGCTTCTAATTTGTCCGTCTTCCATCTCCTCCATTTGTATTATTTGTAGGGTATGGAGCTCCCGAAGTTACGGTGCCTTGCTGAAGCTTTCCCAAGTCATGTATGCTGTTCACATCTGTGCTTTGGATCCCCATGCGTAAATGACTGACTGCTGACAGCCAGTTTTATTCTTTTTATAACAGACATCAGTAAATAACAATGTTGCAACTGAAATGTTTTGTAATGACTGCCTGATACGAGGCCTGACAGTATGAGGGACCTGCAAGTTTCCCCTGTTACTTTGTCCAGGTGTATGCTTTGAGTTGCAGGATGGCAATACCTGCTGACCCCCTGACTGCGAGCCCCCCGCGGCGCTCGAAGCCCCTCCTGCCAGGGGCCCCGTCCTCGCTGCCGTCCCGCCCCTTCCGCCGGCGCTGCCGCCGCCGCTTCCGGACGGGGGATGGGGGGTGGCGGTGGCCGCCGCCGCCGCCGAGGAGAGGCACGGGCAGCGGCAGAGGCAGAGCGCGGAGGAGCCGCAGCGCCCAGAGCCGGCGCGGCGGCACCGCCGCTCGGCGCCAGGTGAGGCGGGGCGAGCTGCGGGACCATCCCCGGGGACCCTTCCTTCCCGGGGACCCTTCCTTCCCGCGGGGCCGCCCCGCAAAGGTGGGAGCCCGCCGGGTCCGCGTCGCTGCCCCCGCTGTGGCGTGAGCCCCCGGGGTGCGGGCGGCTCTCCGGGGGGAAGGGGCTGCCCTGCCGTAGGGGCTGTGCGGGAGGAGAACAGCTTCGCCTGGCGGGGGGAGGACGAGCCGCCTGTGCTGTGTGTCCGCGCTGAGAACCGCTCCGCCGTAATTACCGGGCCCGCCCGGCCCGGCACATCTCTGCCGAGCGTGAGCGCCCGGCCCGGCAGCACCGGCTGCGCGCTGGGGCGGTGTCACCGGCGAGGTTCGGGCTGAGGGGTCCGCCCTGTGCCCGCCTGTGCCGCTGAACTTTGTCAGCCTCGGTCGGAGAGCCGTGTGGCGGTGTGGGACGGGCACCGAGCGGGGACGGGGCTGGCAGCGGGGGTCGGGGCCTGCGGGCACTGTGCGGTTTGTTGTGGGCCCGGGGGCAGAGGGGATCTGTGGTGTCTGATTCCCGCCTCAGCCTCCACTGCAAACTGATCGTTCCTGGAAAAGATGCTCTGTGTCAGTCTTGCAGGCAGATAACCAAACGGTTGTACCGGATCCTATAGATATTCTTGCTACTTTTGTCAATAAAATAGGTATGTTTTCTGAGCACACAGCGTTCAGTTTTGAATAAAAATGCTGTTGAGCGTGTAGGATTTGATTATTAACAAGGCAGCATGGAATAGTGCTGTTACTGGTTTGCATGCGTGCTCTTCGAGTTTCAGGGTTAAATGGTGGGGTCTGCCTGTGGGGGAGAGTGTTTGTGCAAGTTTAGGGCCTGAGTGTAAGGAAGTTAAACTACTGGAACTGTTATCCACTCAGTCTCTTGAATCTGTATTACTGATGCATTATGTAGCCTCAGACCATTCACTTAGTCATTGCTGATTGCTATTAAAAAAACCTTAATACTTAAAAAGTAGATTTTTCCAGCTCCTTAAGTTAATGGAAGAGGTAAATGACAGGTAGTGTTAATGTTAACGTTTTTAGTAAGTTGAAGTGGTCTCATAGTTTTGTATTTGAGGCTTCGGTTTGCAAAATTAATTTTATAAAAATTTTCTATGTGCGACACTCATTCTGTGTTGTAAGATGATTTGATGGAGGATTCCACTTTGCTCAAGTCTGCTCTGTCTCCACAGAGCTCCCTCGTGCAGCTGGACACGGTGTCTGTGCCACCTCCACAGAGCAGCTGATCATGCTGTGCTCTGGAGTGGCGAGAGCTCAGAAGACATTTCCTGGCATTTAAGTGCCCCTCCTGTTTGGTAGGGGGTGCCTCTTACTGGATATCAGAGGTAAGGAAATGCCTGTGTCTTTTTCTTCCTTTTGCTTTCTGTGATGTAGAAGAAAGGTGGAACTAGCCTGCAGAATTAGTATGAAGTGATTTTTATACCAAGTGAAAGGAATTTAGGGAAGTTTTGTAAGTTTTTGTTGTGTAAGTACTGCTTAGACGTGAAGGAAATGTTCTGTAGATCTGTAAAGCACAAAAATTTTAAATTATCTTGTTAGCTCTTATAAGTGATACTGTTTTTTGCTGGCTGGTTGAGGGTTTATTTTAGTAGGGTACTATTAAAATACAGGTTGGCCTGGAAATTGTCATCTTTTGGGTTCTGTAGTATTGCTTTTCTTGGTACAGAGCTTGCTTTTGCAGTCTACTTAGCTGGTTGAGATCCACTAACCATATTACATTGTGTATATTTGATAATCACATCCTTTTAGAAGTTTTTTATTTCTTACTTTATTTAATGCATCTAAAATGAGGAAGGCTATTCGATTTTCACTAGATCAGAAAGATCAGATTGTAAATGGTTGTGGAGGGTAAGATGAAACACAGTTTCAGTTCAGATATTGTTCTGGTATTCATTTGGATGGAGAGCTGGTTCATGTCTTCCCCTATTTCCACTGTAAGATGAGGATGTGGGAAGAAAAGGGGAGGAAGAAACTCGAGTTGTTACTCCTAAGTTGTAGAGGGATAAAGAGCAGCCAACATTCTGTTACAGGAGGGATATGCTACTTGAAACCAGAAGAAAAATACTCGACACGTGATATTTAGCATGTAAAATATTCAAGAACTTAGTCAAATAGTAACGAAATACTGTAGAATGGCATCCTAAGATAAGTGGTGGAGTACTTGATCAGTTGTTTAAAAACACTTGTGTGTGCCTTAAATTGCGGCAGTAGGATAAAAGTTTGTTTTTTTAGCTGGTTAGTAGATTAGGAGTTGAGCTGCTTTTAATGTCCACTTGAGTATAGTACAACCTGTTTGACTTAATGAGGTGTAAGAGTCAGGGAGCAGTATGTATTCTGTTCATTTTGATGCAATATATAACTGTACTTGGTGGTTCTTAAGACAAACGTGTTTAACTTTCAGGACTTTCTGCAGTAGCTGATGTCAGTTTTACATGGAGGTGTCTTGACAGAAAGACTGCTGAGAATACAGAGCTAGTATCTGATCCACAAGCTGCACTTCAATAAATAATTCTTAAAAAGCTTATCTTCCTTGATGGCTTAAAATCTAAGACTAAACTAGTGTTACTTTGAGATTTCTTATCATACCTTCATGCATAGCACTAAGACCTTTGAGTACAATTAAGCTACTGCTGATCATCTCACTTATGATACCAAAGTCCCTAATTAAAACTCAATGCAAGTTTTACAGCAATATTTATGCATTTGAAATTATTGTATTCTTGCTTCAGGAAAATACAGTTTTTTGTCTCATGGTGGGCATTGTGCTGTGTTTGATAAATTTTATATGTAGCATAGTAGCCATTATATTTAAAAACTCTTGAAAAATCATGTATTGTTTTTGCTTGTGTTCTTTTTTCCTTCTGCTTACAAGATAGCTACGGCATTATATGTATCTGGTGGCATTTAGAAGGTAAGGGCTAAGTCACTGTATGTTATATGGCAGTGAAATCTTTGGTGCTATTTGCTTTAAATAAGCACTGAAGAATATTTAGAGTTTCCAGGAAGAACAGGTGACAAACTTCTCATGTAAGTCAGAGTCAGCAGAGTAGCTGAGCCCGGTGCTGCATAACAAGGCAGTGCTGTGTCTTCTTTTTCCAGCACAGCTTTGCTAAGTTGGTGTGTGACAGTAGTCTTATTATTGCAGGCTGGCTCAGTACATGTTTTTGTGTAGCTTTTTTGTGCTGGGGAACCAAGGCCACCAACATGGGCCTTGTCCACGTGGGTGAAGTAGCAGCCTTTGCAGGGAACAGCCTCTCCCCTGAGGTGTGGGACGTGCTCCTAAGCCAACAGACCCAGCCAAGAGGGGGCTGACTTGGAATGGCCTGTATTCGAACTGCAGCTTGAAACCTTCACACAGAAATGTAGGTTTAATCACTTGAGATCTGATTGTTCTTCAGTATCCTTCCTAAAATTCCTCTCAAGGATGGTGAGAATTGAATCTAGGGGGAAAAAATCAAGGGGCAAGGCTCTCCCAGGTACCTGAGGGCAGGTGGTAAAGCAGTAATGTGCTGGTAGAGATTTTGCATGTGTGTCTGGAATAAACAAAACCAGTCAGCACTCTGCTATCTGTTGCAGACCTAACTAGGTTGTTTAACCCTTCATCTATGACTCTGCTCTAATCAAGTTTGCAGCCCAATGTTACTGTGATATTAATGCTACTTTTCCTTGGCTCGAGCAGTGATAAGCAGATTCAACTTCCCACATATTTAACTCAAAATACAGTCTCAAAGTCTGTAAGCGAAGAAAGTTAGGGAGGGAATTAATGGTTGACTGGCAATGATAGAATCATGGACAATCATGTTGAGGGAGGTTAATTTTATCTATATATACTTCTAGGAAATTTTGCTATCAGATAGGGGTATACTCAGCCTCTCAGAGACATCTTATTTCTTAAAATACGACAACCAAATTGTAGGAATGTTTATGGCTCACAGAGTAATGGTTTTCTTTTAAAAAAGTAAATACTTATACATATGCAGTTCATATGCATTTGTGTTCATGCTGTTAATTGACAGGCTGGTGCAAGAAAAAGGGGCACACAATACATATTGTTGTCAAGCTTGCTAAGTGTTAAGTCACAGTACCAGGAAAATAATCAACTAAGTAGCTACAGACATTGCTGATGTCAGGTGAAAAGAATATTTTGCCCTCTGATGCTTAAGTCTGTGCTTGCTTTGTGTTACTCATGTGTATTATTCATCATTAAATAATGTTACCCAGTATTTGCTTTCACTGATAAAACTAGTAACATGGAAGGCAAAGTAGTTACCAGAGCTGTTTCCTTTCAGAAGACAGGTGCAGTTATCTAGGGGATTTGGCCTCTGCTGTATTATTCTTACATAGCAGTCTAGTGGTGTGAAAGTTCTGAAGCATTCTTCAGCTTCAAAAATGAGCAGGAGCAGTTGCACGCAGGGATCTGTACTGTATTCCAGGTGTTATGATAATTAGGGGAGTGCCTTTTACCTTTTAAACCATAAAAGTGTCACCAATTGAGTAGTCTGAAAGGGAAGTTTCAAGGTTTAAGAAGCTGCTTTGTCATTAAAAAATAAGCTTAACTGTTGCGATGAAATTACCTACCTGCTCTGTATAGTGTTTTAATTTGTGTTTTGTGGTCATTTCTTTGTCTTTTCCAGTTGGTTAAGTGTCTTGTTGTTGACAGAATTTTAGAACAGAGCAGGTCCTATCAGTTGCATCTTGAGGTTAACCTAGACTTTCTCCCAGGTCCAGCCCATAGTGACCTTTGGGTGTGCTCATTCAGTGTTATAAGGTTACTTTCATTGCACATTTGCTAAGGGTTGATTTTTATTCCGGCAGTGTCGGATGGAGGAAGACTAGACTGCTGTTAGGCCACTTGACTTGTGACAAATGAATAGAATTCTCTTCGGGTAGGGACGGTTTCCTGCCTTTGTCCTCAGAAGTTGCTTTGGTTAGAAGACAGTATGAGTAAGTTGAGTGTATTTGTGGTGGTGAGTTTACATTCAGTGCTTTTAGAAAACATGTGATGATTACTATGATATAAGACTCACTGTGATTAACAGCTTTTTTTTTCAGTATTTCATCTGTGCTTCTGAGTAGAGAAAGCTGGAAGTTCAGATAAGCAACTCAAGTTTGTTTCTTTTTATTGGATGTTTTGGGTTTAATATAAGAACAGTGTTGATAATACACTCATGTTTTAGTTGTTGCTCAGTGGTACTGACCCTAAGTCAAGGAGTTTTTGGTTTCCCCTGCTCTGCCAGTGAGGAGGGGCAGAAGAAGCTGGTTTAGACACAGCCAGGACAGCTGACCTCAACCTGGCCAAAGGAATATTCCATACCATGGAATGCCCTGCTTGGTATATAAATGGAGGGGGGAGGTTGGCCAGAAGGGGCCAACTGCTGCTGGGGAACTGGCTGGACTAAGGCCAGCAGGCACTGAGCAGCTGTAACGTGCATCACTTGTCTTTCTTGGGTGTTGTTCTTATCTCTTTTTGTTATTTCCACTGTTATTATTACTGTATTTTACATTATTACCATTATTAAATTGTTCTTATCTCAACCCTTTGTGTTTACCTTTTTAGAAATCTCACTGCAGGGGGGAGTGGGCTGGGGGCAGTGAGTGGGAGTGAGTGAGTGACTAAATGACTCTTATTGCCAGCAGGGATTAAACAGCAACCCTGGAGTAAAGTAAAAATATGTAGTACAAAAAAGGTCAAATAACTAATGATTAGTTGAAAATTAAACGCCATAATTTATTTTATGAGCTGTGATCAGAATAATTATTACAGTTATTTTTGAGCTACATGTTCAAAAATAGTAAGAAAGCATAATGAGGAAATACCCTTCTATATGGAGAAGGAAGTGTACGGTATATGCAGATATTCTAGTGGGGTTTTTTTTGGGCAACTATTTAAATCTTATTAAAGCTTGAAAACTTAAAGCTTATCTACTTACTGACTGTATGTGAGGTATTGAGAAAATTTAGCAATGAATCAAGTACATGTTGTTAATATACAATCAACTCCTGAGAGAATATATTCAGAAGTATCATGCCCTTAATTATTTTAGAAGGGTAAGTGTGATTTGTGTGCTCATTTTTCTTCTAAAATATTACTTTTGCACTGCTGGGAAATCTCATTTGGCAAATTGAATCTTCTCTGATATAGTATAAAATAATTTGGTTCTGTTAGATGAAAGCCAGAAGAAAAAGTTTCATCCAATAATTATATTAAGAGCACAATAGGTACTGTACCTCCTTAAAAAAATAAGTGAGAAGGAAAGAGGTTCTGGTTTTGGAAGAGCTGTGCCCCTGGAAAATATGCAGAACTGTGCTGAATATTCATGATCGGTTTGAGTACCAGTTTACTATAGACAGAAACTAAATAATAGATTAAATACACTGTTTCCTTGCTTTCATTCTGAAAGCCTTGAATGATGTATGTGGCAGTAGTGTATTGTACTGCTTTGTATTTTCCGAGATTTGGTTGGCACGATTGAAGCATTTTAGTTCGACTGTTTTTTCGAGTACAAAAGAGCTGTGAAATTGTAGCTGTTTCTTAGATGGTAGCTGTACATGAGCCACCAAATATAAATTATGCACAAATCCATTCTGTACTGCTGTGGGTCTTCAATATTGCATAAACGTTTTAGTACTTTAACTTCACTGGTAGCCTTTCAAAGTTTCATAATGTGTTCCACATAATGTCCTGTGGTTAACTTTTTTCCTGGTGGTTGTTCTGGTGACTTGTCACCACCATGTGACTAAAATGTTGCTGAGCTGTCTCTCCTTCCTTCAAGCAATATTCTAGTCAGGAACACAATTAGTGAGAAATCTGTATGAGGAGAATACATCTCTTCGGGTTTCAGTGTGTTATTATGTTATTTACTACCACATAAATTTTAAAAATGCTTTGAAGCTTAAGCCAATGCTTCATTTCTAGTAATGCTGTTTTTGAAAGCTGAGTATTTTAAGGGATTCACAATTCAGTAAGTATCTATCTTAATTACTGAGATCAAACAGAGATAGTAATAGGATGGTTGTACCATCAACATACAACTAAGGTACTTCAACTCAATACTGTTGCAGATGTCTACACTTAGGTTTACTTGGAAGGAGTGGGGGAATGTCATGTCATCAAAGCTTCAGTATGTATTTTAAAGCAGTAGGATATATTGGACTGTATTGAAGTGTATTGTTTCAGCCTAAATTCAGTTTTCTGTGTTTGCTGACTGTACTTCTGGCGTAGTTGATGAACTGCACACAGTGGAAAAGTCTAATGATTAAGCTTGTATTTAAAGAGTAGTATTTGATTTTCATTGTCTAATGTAATTAACAAAGCAGGATTTATTTATTTATAGCAAAATTAGAGCAGTATACTGGATACATCTAGGAAATACTCTACTTCTTGGAAACTTAAGATTTCTGTTTATGAGCAAATGAGATAATTTAGTTTTTCTGGAATAAAGAAAAAAGCATTTTTATATTACTTACCTTAGGAATTAGGTCTGATTTTTAGCTATCGCTTATGTAAAATGTCTCGGGCTAATTAAGCATCTAAAATTGCACAGCAGACCCTGGCATTTCAGTAATGTGTGTCAAACACTGGTGTTGTCTGTCTCGGCTCTGCAGCAGGTCAGCGCGATTGGCGGATAAAGGGCAGGATGGCAGGCAGTACCCAGCTGTGCATTCGCCGATGGACTACCAAGAACGTGGCCAGGTGGCTGAAGGAAGAAGGCTTCTGTGAATATGTGGATCTCTTGTGCAACAGACACAGGCTAGATGGAATTACCCTGCTGACACTTACTGAGTATGACTTGCGATCCCCTCCTCTGGAAATCAAAATCTTGGGGGATATCAAGAGGCTGATGTTGTCCATACGCAAACTGCAGAAGCAGCACATTGATGTCCTGGAAGAGCTGGGTTTCACCAGTGATGGTCATGCTGGCACAGTTGGTGCACTACAGGGGGCAGATTGGTTTTGTAATGGTGAAGTACCTCGGGACTATGATGGACCAATTACTGACTTGAATGGTGATCAGTATCAATATGCAAATGGAAAAAACAAACACGCCACACGCAGACTGGACCCAGAGTACTGGAAGACAGTTTTAAGTTGTGTGTATGTCTTCATAGTGTTTGGCTTTACATCATTTGTTATGGTGATAGTACACGAGCGAGTACCTGACATGCAAACATATCCACCTCTGCCAGACATATTTCTAGATAGGTAAGAAATTTTCTTTCTAAACAAAACAGTAATGTGACGGTTAAAATACAGGCTGTTTTTTCTCTGTTTTCAAAGTTTCATGTGCTCTAGAAGAAAGTTTCATATACTTCAGAATAAAGTTTTGTGTGCTCTAGAAGATGCTTCTGCCAAATAGTAATAAGAGTCTAGTAAATCCTTCTGCTAAGATGGAAACACAGTTCAGTTAGATGTAAAGATTTCGTTTTAGGGGCAAATAAATTGAACTGTTGTTCTACCTAGTTTATATTTAGTTTTACATCTTAAACTCGTTACAACACAGTAATTACTTTGTCCATCCTCACATTCTAGAAAAAAAGCATAATGGTCAGCTGGTATAGATATGCAGCCATATGCATTTTCTGAAATCCAGTTCCTGCTATGAGGCTTAACATGTCTTGATATAAAATAGACTTTGGATGAAGCAATATTTGGGTCTGTGAGTGAGCAAGGAAGTTGAAAGGGAGCAGCATTGGTGCTGTATTTTTATTGTCTTCCCACTGTCAGCTTGCTGAAGATGGTCTAGGGAAACTGAAGTAGAACGAACGACCAGCATCTCTTTTAACAGGTATTAAACCAATGTGTGACTTATGCAGTACCTGTTCATTTTTTAAAATATTTCACTTCAGGCAAAGCAGAGACACAATGGCAAAGGTCAAATTCTAGTCATTGACAACAGGTTTAATAAAGGATAAATGTTCCCTTTGAGAAAGTGCACTTGCACCATGGAGAACTTAACTGCCTAGAGAGTTTTAAAAGATGAGCTAAACTGTTAAAAAGTTCAGCCTTTGTGATCTTCCTGTTCCTGCCAGTAATTTCCATTTTCATTAATGGCTTTCAAGAAGTCAGTAAGACTAATCTTTTGAGTAAGAATCCCCCATAAATTTATATATAACTCATCAAGGACAGACCACATCCATCAGAGTGGAAGAGGGGAAGAGAGGGCAGGAGCTGTGGCATTACTGGATTTTGTTCCCAGGGTGCTGCCATGGTATTCAGTGCATAGGAGGATGGGGGAGGCCAGAAAGCAGCAGCTCACGAAACAATGAGAAGGGATTACTACAAAGCTCGTGTTTGAGCAGTGCTTTGCTAGCCCTTTGTATCAGGGGGAACACAAAACTATGAGGAGCAGCCTCTTGAAATCTGTTGATCTGTATTTTAGTGACTGAGGAGTGGATGTTTTATGTGTGCAAGAGGTTTTAGATCTTTTGACAGGGAAGGCTGAAAGATTTTCATGTAGTGATTATCCCTGAAGTTTTGAAAACATTTTTTATTTTCCCTGATACTTTTCTATGCAGTTCTGCTTCATTACAAGTGTTTAAGGTTTTGGCCTTGCAGCATTTAATTGTGTTGACATGTCATTCTTGCAAGCATAAGCAGCATAATTGACATGATGCAAGTTTTTGTCAGAATTGAAAAGGTTGTTATGAAACAACAGTAGAGGAGCACATCCTGTTAGTAAGTCATGTGTAAATCAAGAGAGCATACTAGAGATTTTCACTGACTTCGTGAATTCTATGTAAACTGGAAGCACATTATTAGGAAGGAGATGACATAACTGAATTTATTTGAAATTCTATTTCATTCAGTACAATAAAAGTATTTTTGGCTGTAGTTTATACTATTGTCAGATGAATGCACATAAATTTTGAAGTTAGAACCTCACATGCCCTTCTTTTCAATACTGAGACTAAGAAAAAAATTAGGCCTTTGTATTAACTTTCCTGCTTTTTCCTTTTTTTTTAGCGTCCCTAGGATACCATGGGCTTTTGCTATGACTGAAGTATGTGGTGTAATTCTTTGCTATATTTGGCTCGTGGTTCTTCTGCTTCACAAACACAGGTAGGTTTTATAAAATCTAAATTAACTGGTACTTTGATGCAGAGAAAAGACCATAACAAGAATTTCTGATGATTGTTTAAGAATTTCCATTTCGTAAGACTCTTGTCAACTCCTAGTGTCTCTGTTAAAATGGATTAGGGGAGATTTGATCAAGAATGATGGCTTGTGAATCTTTCAAAGGAGTAATCTGATTTTACTTTTCTGCTATATCTATAAGTAATTTCCTTCAGAACGTAGGTATTTCAGAGAATTGTCAGTATATACACTTATGCTATAACACTTTTGCATATAAGAAAGTGTTACAAGAATGAAATACCACAGGATGTCTGAGCCAGCCTGGCAGTTTGCTTTCACAGAGGGATAAAAAATGCTTTTGTGTGCATGTGTATTTTAAGTTACATTTTCACCGGTTCATTGATTTTTATCAGTTTGCCAACAGAAGGTACGAGTGCCAAAACTAGCGCAGGAGTAGCTGTAGAGGTGGAGCTGTACCTTTTGGTGTCAGTAAGCTTGCTACAATGTCTCACCCTGTCATGTGGAACCATATTTTTACAGTACTACTTAATTAAAAAAAAAAGTTGTTGTGAAACTTGCAGTGATGATGACAGGACTTAATGGGATTGAGTTGGGTTAAGGTGAAATGTTTTTATCATAACTTTCCTGATCTCAGTTCCTGTGTACTTTTCCCAGATCTATACTCCTGCGCAGGCTGTGCAGCCTCATGGGGACAGTATTTCTATTACGTTGCATTACAATGTTTGTTACCTCACTCTCGGTGCCAGGACAGCACTTGCAGTGTACTGGAAAGGTAAAATCTTCAAATGCTTTAAATTATTGTTCCTGCTTCCTTTTAGAAAACAAGACATGATTATCATTGTTGCAACCATAGTGTTAGATGTGTGTTTTTTAAGAACATCATGTTCTTACACTTCCTACAGAGAGATTAAGTCAAAGAGGTGTGTGCACTTTAGCTTTCATAAAGAAAGACTGAAAGGGAACTATTGGCTTCTTTGTCTTGTTGGTTGTGTGGTTTTGAAAAAAACCCCAACAAATTATTATTATTTTGCCCTTTCTCGTAAGGGATATTCCTTAGAATATAGGATTTTATGGTTTCATCCTAACTTGTAGTTAGGAGAGGTTTGAGCTGAACAAATGGAAATGACATAATGACACATTTGGGAGACTGAACACATTCAAAAAAAGATGGCAGGCTTTATGGGTAAATCACTTCAAACAAAATACTTGCTCTGAATTCCAGTATTCATAAGAGGTATGATTAATACAATTAGTAACTGTAGTTACTAATGTGATTCATTGCCACAGTGAAATCCAAAGATGTGCTAACCTGCATTTTATTAAAAGGCACAACATGATAAATTGTATTAAACAAACATAGTGCAGTACAGCTAACTTTAGAGACTTACTGTTTGGGCAGTGGGGTTGCAACTTAGTAAAGTTAACATCACTGTTTTTCAGTTGTATGGCAATGTCTGGGCAAAGCTCCAGCGGGCATTTGCAATATGGAGTGGCTTTGGAATGACTCTGACTGGAGTACATACATGTGGAGATTATATGTTCAGTGGTCACACTGTCGTTCTGACCATGCTCAACTTCTTTGTCACAGAATGTGAGTACAGAGTGTCAATACTCAAATGTCCTTAAGAGTATGTACAGAGGTGTGAGAGTGTAAACATTTGAATGTCCTTAAGTATTAAGAATATCTGCTCCTTGACTTTCTCAGAAAGTTCAAAGTGTAACATTTAAGCAAACAAATATAAATTCAGATTGCTGTGCTCTTTCTCAGGTTTGTGACAGTCAAGGCACAGCGAGGAAAGGAACACCACCTCATTGAATAGGGGGGTGAATAAGGCACTTTTCAATGAGCATGTGAGCCAAGAAATTAGAAAGGCTTTCTGGCTTGCTACTGGGAGAATACTTGGGAAGATACTTAGGACTGTCTGTTACTGTTCCCTTCCCTAGGTATCTGCCACTGACTCCTGCCAACCAAAATACCTGGCAAAGTTTCTGTACATTTAGTATAATCCATAAAGCCAAACACCAAACCCTGTAACAAGTGAGAATATATGAAACAGGAGTACCCTTCTGTAAACACCAACAGTGATTTGATACATATTACAGCAAGCAAAGATAATTAGAGTTCAACTATGATGTAATGACTGCAATAACAGTAATGTAGCTTTCATTACATCTACCTCCTTATAACATAGAAAAGACATGATTTTCATTAAAAGAAGTTGGTTGAACAAAGAATTCTGCTTTCCAGGGTGCTAAAACATTTAAGGATGCTCTTGTTAATCCAGAAATGCATTTGTAAATGAAGTCATGAACTGACAGACATACAACTTGTGTGATTGATTTTGTTGGATTTATTGGACCTGTATACAATATTTCTGAATGAAGAGAGTAACTTCATCTCATTTTTGGATGAAAAATCTGTATAAAAACTTGGAATGTCTAGGCTTGCATTTTGAGACAGTCAAAGTTAATCACTTTCTGTTTTCTCCTAGACACGCCAAGGAGCTGGAACTTCTTGCACACCTTGTCCTGGGTCCTGAATCTCTTTGGAATCTTCTTCATTTTGGCTGCACATGAACATTATTCTATAGATGTCTTCATCGCCTTTTACATCACTACAAGACTCTTTTTGTATTACCATACATTGGCTAATACTAGAGCATATCAACAGAGTAGGAGGGCAAGGATATGGTTTCCAATGTTTTCTTTTTTTGAATGCAATGTTAATGGTACTGTTCCCAATGAGTATTGCTGGCCCTTTTCAAAACCTGCTATTCTAAAAAGATTAATTGGTTGAAGACTGTGTGGGTCAGTTCAGATTTTTATGAAGCATTATGACTGAGATCCTACAAGGGGGAAGTCAAGTAACATTTTTCACTCCATGATCTCCTCCTTGCCTTGTTTCTTGGATTCTTAGCCATAAAATGGGGTTCCCATACTTTACAGGGATGTGTTTTGTTTTCTCCTTGTGAAAATAGAAAACAATGCAGGGACGGGTAAAGGCTATCAGTGAAGCACGAATATAAACCAGAATACTGTTACCCTTGGTAAGGTTCTGCGTGAATGTTTATAGAATATTAACCTCAAATATGTATTGAATATAACACACACTTTACAGGTCCAGATAATCTTTGTTACCCGAGTGCCAGCCTTTACATATACTGACAAAAAATTAGAATTTTGGGAAGCCTTTCTTTGAAAGCAGTCATAAATGAAAATTTCGAAACAAACTGCATGTATTTAAAGATTGAGGAGGTCTGTGTCATAATGAAGGAAGCAGTATAGTTCCTTGCTGAGAGGGTCTCTTAATTGTTAAATTACAAGTCTTGACAGTATAAATGGTCTGCATACAGGTTGCCAAAAATGAAAGTCTGCCTTGTGGCTGTGCAGTGATAATATTTTTTTAATGAGAACTTATTTACTCTAGTCTATCAGTTGTCTGTATGATTGTTCTAGCACTTGAAAGTTTTCCCTTTTGTGTTTAAATGAGTTCAAGTAAGTGGAACATCCACTGAAAGTAAACTTAGCTTTAGTGAGTTTAAAGCCACAAAGTAACTTTTGTGTGGTCTTAATTGCTTTATACCCAAAGCCATGCATGCTTTTCAGGAGCACTTCTTTAACATTGGAAAAACAGAACAGTTGTCTTCGTGTATCTTACTGTCCTGTAAATGGCTGGGGAAAATGCATGTAGTAACTCTTTCAGGAATAGTAATAATAGTGAGTATTGGAAATAGTGCTCATGTTGATGTATGTTTTAGCACTCTGGTGTCAACAATATGGTGAATATCTCTGGATATATATATGCACAGTATATTTGGTTATATATATAAACACACAGTGTTATGTTTTTCTAACAACTATGAAAAGAGGCTAGTTCTTAATTTAAGTTGCTCATTTACTACACTGAAAGATACCATAAACAGTTGAGTTTTGCTTGTTGAAAAAAACCAAACCACAACCCACGACAAAACATCCCCCAAAACCTTAAACCAACACTCCGAGTCCATAATGCATGAGCAGGGTCACATAAGGGTGGGTGATCTCTTAGGCATTGGGTAAGGGGACAATACTAGTGTTGTCTGTAGAGCCTTGAAATTAGATTTGTGCTAAATGAAAACTAATAGGTACAAGGTACAAAATCATAAAAATGGCATAGACCTTTTAATTTGATTATTGCAACTTCAGATGTGGAAATGTAGTGTAAGTCAGCTTTAGAAAGTTACACAAAGCATTTCCAGCTTGGTACAAGCTGACTTAATGGGCACTATGTACTTGTGTGTGCATGGAGATGAATCCATTTGGAATTTGCAAGGTTTTGTGTGGGGAGGCTTGTAACCTACTGTGGGCTGCTCCTTGCTGTATTGTGTTCCTTTTATAAGCCTTGATTGTACTAACTTGACTACCTTACAGTCTTCCTAGTATATTGATTTTGTAATTTAATTTAGCTCCGATTCCACAGAAGAATTATACGTCTTGGAGTATCTCTGCCAACTGTAATGAGCACATGTACACTGTATTATTCCAGAGATTTTTATATTTGTAACATTCCAATTTTTTAGCAAAATTGCAGGTTTAATACTATATTGTTCAGTCTACCATAGCCTGATGGCTTTTGCCATCCAAATTGGGGAACTATGCTTACACTTTAAAAAATGGAGAAAATACTCTGAAAGATTTAAAGACTTGCCATTTGCTGCTCTTAACTTTCTGATTTCAGAAAGGCAATTTGAACATTCCTCTTGAGACTTTATAATAAAAGAGCTCTATTTGTTAACTTATATTTGCCTTTGCAATGCACACAGTTATGAATGCTGTTTTTCTAAACTCTAGGAAACATCTGTTCTCAGGATGTACAAGATTGTAATCTGAGTTATATGGAGAGGTATGCAATTAAACTTGCAGAGCTGTTGATTCTGCAAATAACCATTTGAATGGTAACTGGCATAACTGCATCTAAACTGAAATACTATTTTACAACTTAGACATGCAGTAGAATTTTCAAGTACAGCCCAGTGTAACAATGTTTACATAAAGTAAAGCTATCATTTCAATATTTTTATTTTTTTGTAGTGAAGTTCATATACAATTGAAACATAAGGATTCTTTGTTCTGATTTAATCTTCAAATTCTGTTAAGTAAATTGTGTTTTAAATCAGCCTTGTCTATAATTGTTTCTTAAAAGAAGCTTGTTCTTTTGTGCTGTTTCCCCTGATGCTAGATAGCTAAGTCCAGGATAAGTAATATAAAATAGTTGGTTTTGTTAACATTGGAGTGGATTAAAACATTGTCAAGATAATTGTCCTCTGTTATTTTGGAAGTTCATTTTGTCCATCTGTGAACGTGCAAGAGGAAAGCTTGAAGCTGATTGACAGAAAAATGTGATCTTGCTTGCAAGAGAGCACAGGTCAATCTGTAAAGTTGGGAATGTAAGCTTTATTGTTAATTAGATGGAAACAGGCTGCAGGTAACTGATAGGCTTAACATTTTGTACCTCCTTTGAGTCAGTGTTTTAAAAGCATTTTGCTGTTTCTGTTGCTGACAAGCACTTTTTAAGTAAAGTCAGCAGAGCACCTTGGGCCTTGGATTTAATGCTTAGTATGTTCAGGGATGTCTTCCTTCATGTTCACACACCATCATTGCTCTTCTTGAAAATGCTGCACCTCTTTTGTGCTAAGTTGTCTTCTGTAGTCTGTGTGAGTGCCCACATAATCTGAATTCAGAAAAATGAATGAATTTCTGTGTAATGTCAGCGAGTGCAAGTGCAACATTAGTACTACAAAGTGCACAAATGAATCAAGTAGCAAAGTCTGAAATTAGTAACCATATATACAAAAGAAGGAGAGGATCACAATTTTTTGCTAGCTTAGAAAATTTAGTAATATTTGAGACTTGGCAATAGGGTTGAGCTCTTCCTTATTTGTTTGGGGATATGTATGCACATACCTGCAAGTGACAGACACACAGGCTCTTCCTCTATCCTTTTTCTTTGTTTTTTTGTATCTTGTGACACAGTTTCTTATAATAGCTTTCCTAAACTTTTTGCCTTTAGTTTTTCATTTCTGAAAGATCCCTTAAGTGGTTTATAGCCTTATACCTGCAGAGAATTAGACCTTAATAGACATGTTTTTAACAAATTCTGATTACATTGACAAAAACTTATGAAAGTATCTTTAAGCAAGGTTCTCCAACTAACCTTGAACGATGCTATAGAAAGCTTCCATATATGCAAATTATCCTCATGTTCTGTGGCAAACATGATAACACTGACACAAAGTGTTGGTACAGAAATGTAGGCAGGCCTGAAGTATTTAAATGTTCAAGACTAGCAAGAATTGGATCCCATAAGTGCACTGCTTGACTTGTATGCTTAACTTCAAGCAAATTACTAAATACTCTTGACTTCAGTGAGTGTTACCAGTTTAGTTTAAACATCTTTTTGGATAAAGCCCAGTGCATACTGTGTGGTATACTGCTCCAGTAATGGAAATAGGTAACATCACTTTCTTTTTGGTTTTCTGTGATGCTTCCCCCCCTCCCCCATTTACTGTAAAAAAAGCCAAAACCATTCCAGGTAGAATTTCAAAGAGATTGCTACTTAACTAGGTTCTGAAAGAAGAAATCTGTAAAAAAACCGAAAGACAGAATAAAACCTTGATAATTACCTGCTTTAAGAAGCAAGAGTCAGTTAAATGATTTGGGGAAAAAGTTATTTTTTGATGCAAGCATGTTAAATAAGGTCATTTAGAATTACTGAAACCCTCCAAGGAGGATAAAAGCACAGGTTCCTATAATCTTCTTTTCTGTACAGCTGTTATCTCGAGTAGTGCCAAAAAGAGAGTTAAAGAGGAAAGAATTGAGCTCAGACACCAGTAAAAGCCTTTTGCAGCAATTAATACCTCCTTGTTTTTTAAGCATTGCCTGCATGCTTAGTGCTATACTTGTCCATTACTGTTTAGCTAGTTTTCTGATGTAAAAAAGCCCACTTGGTTTTCAAACATCAGTCATGGAAAAAAAAAACCCAAACAGTAGGTTTTATGGACCTGGAGTGTAACAAAAATAACTTAAAACAACAGTGATAGTTTTTCATCCTGTCCACATAGTTCCTACTGAAGAGGTAGGGAGAATTTGTGGTAATATACTGGCAATACGGATTTTTTTTTTTAATAACCATGGACACCCTTTTAGAAATCTGACCTGTAACTTCAAAAACCACCATAGTTTGTGAAGATGGAAGTATATTTGACAGAAGTCCTATCAGTGAGACAGCTTACCCTCTGAATTATTTTATACATGTAGACTTCAGCAATAAGGGTTAATTGATAGACCACTGGTTTATAAAATTATAAATAGCAAAATACCAAATATTTTCTGATCTATCTTTGACCTTGTCACTATTCTAATTGAAACAGTATTCCTGGGGAAATAAGTTCTTTAGAGTGAACCTACTGATGTCTTGTTCGTTAAAAACCACAAAAAAACCCCTCACAACTCCTCAAACACTACAGTATTGTGAACACTGAACCTTCCATATAGCAATATCCTGCAGACTTACCACTTGTATCCTAACAAATTTGCAATGAGTATTATGTACATAATTCGGTAACGTGCACGTTTTAAAAGCCAGTTTGGAATAAGTGTGTAAGAACTTAAGGTGATCAATGTGGAGCACAATAACCTGACCTATTAGCCGTGACTGTGTAGTTAGAAAGACTAACTGTAACTTAGTTTTGCTCTTTCAATCCAGTTTTGTCAAAAAAGGAGAAATTTTGTCAAATTTGAGAAACTACGAACTGCATTGTACATGGTACTTAACATAATAAGGATGTAGAAACATGGCTTTTCACTCTGAACAGTTAATTCAGTTTTGTCCTGAGAAAATAGTGTTATCTAATGGCTAGAAGGTATGCCAGTGAAGTGTAGAATACTGTAAATAAGTAAATATTGTTTTGATTCTAAACTCAGATTGAATTAATATATTGTTTTATATCTTTGTTGTGTTAAACATATTTAAAAATACTAAAATAAAATACTTGAAAGATGACAAATGCTTGATGTATTTTATATGCAAAATGATGGCTCATTGTCTCTGTTAGCACTGTGCAAGTATTTCTGAGCATAGGTGTGATGGTGTTACAAGATCTTTTTCCAGTATGGAAGTAAGTAATGCTGACAAAATATAATTGGCACATTCTGTGGGAATCTGTTACAAGTATGTGCATATACTTCAGATCATTTCTGGAGAAGTAACTGTTCTGGGTGATGCAGGAATTACAGGTTTACAGCTGTGGTTTTAAGTTTGCAGCTACCTATAAGGGGTTTGTTTAATCTTTTGGCACTGACCTGTGACAGATTCTGGTAAAATTGCTGGTTTTCCCTGGAACAGGGAAACAGCTGCCAAATACTAAATTCCTGCTGCTGTCAAGATTGTACTGCGGTTTGATACTAGGATAGGATAGGTATTCACTGGACTCTTTGGTATTCATAGAAATCATTTGACTTGTGCAAAATATTGACAGCCAATTTGGTAACAATTCTTTTTCTAATAGCGTCATTAGTTTTTCAAAAGGTTCTTTTCACATTCTAATGTCACAGAATGCAAGACTGATTTGAAAGAGGCAGTGCTTTTCAAACAAGTATTCATCATTCAATTTAAATATAAAAAACCAATTCACTTTTCTCCCCCCCACTCTGCTACATGAAGTCATCAAAACTGAATCTGTGTCTCTTGATCACTGATAGATTCCCAAGTACTCTTAATTGGAGGTTAATAGCCCTAAAAAGAGAGAGAGAGGAAGAGGAGACAACAGCAGGCAGCAAGTTTGCTTTCCTTACAGTAACACTGAAGAAGACTCTTCAGGCAATGTAGGGAATAGCAATTCATAAATTTTGTGAAGGAGAGTGGAGAATGAAGTTCGTGTGGAGTGCAAAAGAATATTCAAGAGGTGACTGTCCACTAAGGAACCTCTGATGTGTGAGTGGAAGCACGGGAAAGGGGCTGGCAACATTAACCTGCAATTTTGCTGAATTTCACAACTCCATTAAAAGTCTCATCACAAAGGCCCCTTCCAGAGTTTCTTGATTCAAATTATTTCATGATGTTTGGGGTTTGTAGGGTATTTTTGGCAAAGTTAAACAGGTAAGACTTTTGTATCCTAATGGCACTTTTTAAAAGATTCCTTGGTGGGGTTTTTTAGTATTGTGGGGAAGTTTGTAATACTGAATCTGTACAGAATAACCTGATGTCACTGTTGTTTACATAGGAATGAAACCTGTGACACATCACAGAAACTGTTTTGTGCATGATTCTGACAGAAATACAATGAGTGATGTTGTGCCCAGCCTCCCCTGCTCCAAGGTAAGAACTAAGCTGCATTTCATGTTAAGGCAGAAAGGAAAGGGAGCATGTCCTGCTGGAGGAGCAGGATTGTGGCAGCACTGTGCTCCACTGTGCTTTCAGAAGCAAATTGAATTGTTTGCTCTAAGTGGCAGCTTGACCTACAAATGAGCCCAAGTTACTGAGAGAGAAAGCAGCAATAAAAACACAAAGCACAAGCTTCATCTTCTGTAAAACCACAAATACTCTTTTGCATCAGACTCCAGCCAAACTAAACTGTACTCAGTGCCCAGATTAGGCCTGGGTTCTTGCAGTCCTTCTTTTGCTTCCCAGTGGATCCCAGTGTATCTTAGCAAGCTCTGCCTTCTCTTGTGAGACACTGACGAGGCTATGGAGGATACTGCCTTAGTTCAGCTTCCTGATGATTGATTTGAAGATGTGCTCTCCTCCCACACCAGCAAACAGCTCTGAAGGGCACTGCTCAGCACCAGTGCTCCTCAAGAGGACAGCAAAGTTTCTTAGCAAGTCCTTTAATGAGGGTGCCAAAAAGTGATTCAGTCTGTGAGTAACAGGGTTGCAGGGTACTTGGCCAAAGGCTCTACCTCTTATTTCTGTCCTGCCAATTAAAAATAGCCCCCTGGCTAATGCCAGGGGATGTAACAGCCCTACGTGGGACAGGTGCAAGCTGTCAGTCAGGAGGCTGGAAATACCTAGAAAAGCATCTGCTCTCCTGCAGGCTTTATGAGATGATCAAGAGGAGAGAGCAGAAGGAAAAGGAGAGTGGTTTGCAGCAGGCCCTGCTGAATGCCTCTGGTGACTCTGGAGATGACTCCTTCCCAAAGGTGCTCTTCTGTTTGGTTCTGGTTTTCTCTTAATTGAGCTGTTTCCCCAAGTTGTGACTTGCTGCAACTGAACCCCAGAGCTTTGGTTAAAGGCTGGTGTCTGCTTCTGGCAAGCTGGAACATGCAACACCACTCAGGTGCTATCTCTGTCCCAGCACTGCAGAAATGCTGTGTTGATGATTTGAACAGGGATTTGGGCAGCAGGGACAGGCTGGTGTGAAGGCATGACCGAGTCAGGGCTATACTGGTGTGCACACTGGCCAGGAATGGGGTTTATATGCCAGAATTCATTTATTATCTTCCAGGAACAGTTTCCTATAGGACAGTTACACGAATAGCTAAATCCACAGACAAGCTCCTTCTCAGGCATTATCTCTACCACATTCAAATGCACCAGAGTTAATTTCAAACCTGTCCTAGCGGGTGTGGTTCACAGATGATTCACAGTCTGTGTCATTTTTACTTTGGCTTTCCAGAGGGATGTGGACTTTATCATCTGATGGCTGTTAATTTGCCCTTGGTTTTCCACATACTATTTATAAATACAAATCCCTGCTCTGCTTTTCCTATGGCATGGGAGAACTGGCAATGAATGACAGAATAGCCCAGACCACTGCAGCACCACAGGGAGCCACAGGATCTTCCCCACCAGCACATGGTGTGGTGAGCATGTCATCCAGAGGGAGACCATAGCCTGAGCTTACTTTTATTCACATTTTGCCTAGATGTTCAAAGTTCAGTTCCAGCTAATCCAGTGCTACAATGTCAGATGTAGGAAGAATTTACACCTAGAACTGCATGAAGATTAACGACCTCTCTCTCCTCTTTGAGTTAATCTAAAGAAATCCCCCACATAAGGCTAAATGCACGTATTATTATCATTATCATTGCCATTCTTGTTTTAGCTCTTAAGAGGCACTGGCCACCAGTCCCAGCTGTACAAAATGTGGGAATTTAAACCTATTTGGATCATAGGGCAGTAGGTGGTTGGGGTGCAGGTCCCTGGTATCTTAAATGCCAGTCTGACCACTGAAGAACTGTAAGAATTCATTTTCAGACAGGTAAGAAAGTTGCCGGCTTAGAAAGGATGATTGCTTACTTCCCTTTGTAAGAAATGAGGAAGCTTAACTGAGGGTGGACGGATATAAATAAATTCATCAATGTTTCTGAAGACATTTATCCAGAGTAAAGTAAAAGTATTTTGTGCTCTTTAATCAAGAGTGCTGACTTTCTTAAAGATTTTATCTTAATGGTTAGTAATAGGTGCTGTTCTTGAAAGGTTTTTTCTGTTTTAGATCACTAAGAGGAGTTTAGTTTTCTCTAAAGACTTTTGCACATTAATGTTCCCAAGTGCAGAAAAGACTGATGTTGACTTGGATTCAGATCCATATTTTCTTGATTCCCTTTTCCTCCTTTTCTTCCCTCAGTCACAGAAGAAAAAGCTTGTACAGCATTATCCATCTTCTAATCATCATCCCTGAGATATTGTCCTGCCAGATCTGTGCTAGGCATGAACTAACTTGTCAGCTTGCTACAACCACAGGCAGGGTAACTGAGGGTTACCACCCTATTTAGATAAAGAAACCTGAGGTGGGGTGTGGCTCACAAGATTGCTGGGTCTTGCAGGACAGACCTGTGGGAAATCTCATGGCAAAAACCTCAGAATCGTGCTCTCAGGCTGAGGATCCCGTCTGGCACAGACCTTGTGTGCTGCTACATCCTTTTTGCTATCCGAGTATAGGCCAAAGGTGAAAGATTTTTGGAAGGCCTTTTCTTCTGCTAGAAGTGATTAATGGAAAGCAGACGGTCAGCAGATCAGAATAACAGCTTGAGTGCCAGGATCCTGCCAAAAGAAGTATCCTTGTGCATTAGGATTACTGAGCACTGGCTTTTGTCACTTGAACATCTGTATCCTGCTCTGAGGATTTCAAAGCACATTTGAGATTCATCCTCTTGGAAAATGAAAGCACAGTAGTCCCAGGCATGCCAAAGATTGCAATGGGCTTAATCAGACAAGCCTATTATACCGCCCTGGCTTCTCAGAGAGGTTATTTAAAACAGTGAGAATATCTTCAAATCAGTCTCCTGTACATACATTTCCTGAGCTGTAAGAAATCAGGACTACAGTAAAAGAAAATAAACGCATTACTAATAAAGCTGTCTGTTCGTGCCTGCAATGAAGAGCTGAGTAAAACTAAAAAAAACCCACACAAACAAAAAACCCCAAAACAAAACTCAACTTCCTCACCCTCTACCCTCCCAAAAAAACCCAGGCTCCAAAAAACCAAGAGGGAGAAAAACAATGTGTATGCAATTGTTCTTGGTCCCACACATCGTGCAGTCTAAGCCAGCTCACAGAAGCCTGATGAGCTGTGAGCTGCTGGCAGTGCCAGCTGTAGAGGCATGGAGAAGACAAGGCATGGATTGATTGGCAAATTGGATACTGCAGAGAAAGGCCAGGGAGGCAGATGTATCAGAAAGCATCCACAGAAACACTTCACACTACTTTCCCTGCAACTTGTGTCAGAAGAAAGCTGCCAAGTATATTGCAAATGGTGCTGGAGGCATGAAATCCTGGAACAGAATGTCCCCCTCCTGGGAAGGACCACAGCTCAGCTGACATATCCCAGGATGAAGTCCTACACAGCATGACTCATGTTATATTTGGCACTTAGTGCAGCTAATCTTATGCTATAGTACTGAACAAATGTTAACAGCCATATAATGGCACAAAGTTCACAAGTTCAGTGTATCTCTGAATCAGTCATCCTGGACTGGGCTCGTGGATATACAGCCTGGAACTGCATTTGATTAATGCAAAAGCCATCTTTATTTTAGGAATTTTGTTTTTGTTTTTATTTTTGTTACTTCTTTTTCTTAACCTGAGATATTGTCAAAAATATTGGCTGTCACAGGGTTTGCTTTTCAAAGGGTAGATTATTCAGCCCTTCCTGGCTTAAAAGTGTTTGAAAAATCCCACTTTGTTCACACTTCCAAAGTGTAGATATTTCCATTTACTGCTGCTGGGTGAATTTTCAGTGATGGCAGGACCCCGGATGATGATGCCATCATGCTGAGACATGTTAGGCTACTGCTTGATAAGCTGTTTCCTGTGTCTAAACAGAGCTTAGTAAAGCATCTTTGCTGTAAAGCATCTTGCAAGCTTTAACTTTGTCATTCTCTAGCTTCTATTTTAGTGTTCTGTATAATAAATCTTATATTATTATCTTCTGATCTCATAAAAACCTTCTATGAATATCTAATCCTGGTGGATGAATCTAGCACATTAAAGGATGACTTTTGGGTAGCTGCTGATTTAATTATACTGGAAATGCAGGATTGCTAACACCAACTATGACACTCCCTGCATAGCTGAATCTCTATTACTGCTATTACTTGCAACCTTGGTACAGCATAATCTTTTTTTCTTTTTTTTATCTGAAAGAATTAATATATCTAGGTTATTCTATTTAGTAGCTTTCTATTACAGTCATAAAAAGTTATTAATTTTGTCCCTCTTACTGGGAGAAATAGGAAGAAGCTGTAGTGATAAAGAAAGCACAAGAGTTGAAGCCTGATTCAGAACTATAATTACTGTGGCTTGGTTGAATCTCCAAGCCTGACTGCAAGAAGAATAGAACTATTGAATTAAAATAAGATTTTTTTAAAAATTCTTTCCACAGGGATACCTGAGGCAGGATAACTTAAAGCAGTTTGGCACATGGGACTGAAGACCTGAGAATTCAGATTTAGTGCAAATAAGACAATAGAAAGGCAAGTTTCTGAGTTTCTCAGCTCCTGAAATGCACAAAGTCAAATATCCATTAACTGAAGCATATCAAAACCATTTCTATTTTTGAGTTTCATGGGCCCTGTCAGACAAAAATGTGTGGATTCACATAAGGAGACCCTTGGATTTGCTGGATGACTGTAATACTCCAAAGTCAGTGTCTCTTAGGAAGCATTACTAAGCTGTTGATGTTCACCTGGATAATACATTTGTAGACAACCACTACAGAAGAGCAGGGTTTATAATATGTTCAATAATTTTCTAAAATGTGGGAAGCCATTTAAGAGAAAATGTTCAATTTGTTTCAAACTACATATTTTTGCTGTATTCATGAACTTAAATATGCAGTGTGTACCTAAGTTTAAATCAAAATGTAAAGTTAAAATGTATATAATAATTTGTTGAATTTTAGTTCCATGTTATATTCTATTTCTTAAGGTTATATTTTCTGTTTAAATCATGTGAGTTGCCTGGAAATTTTCATCCTAGATCTGAAAACATCCTACAAGAAAACTTCATCTCTACATGACAAAAATGGAGCAAAGGCTCACTTCTCTCTCTGAAAGGACTCCTTCCTTGTGATCACTCCTTATGATCAATGACCACGTGCTATTTCTCTATATATGTCCTGGCTAGCCTCTTAATGTTTATTACTTCCTTAATCTGTTGCTGGGTTAATTGAATCATTGACCCATGTCCTGCTGTGAATGCCCATCGAGAGACACAGGTCTGTTTGGTTGACAGCCTTCAGTGACATTTTTTAGAAATTATGTATTTTGTGGATCATTACTTGCAGATCTTTGTCCTAAAGATCTGTCTTGGGTTCTGGTTGTGACACAGATGAAGTGAGTGACACCGAAATTTTCCACAGCCTGCACCTGTGAGCCCATCTGCAACCACACGCTGCGCATTTTCCCCACCATAGGCTTTTCAAGTCTCTGCAGCATTTTGTAACTGAAAGCCAGCAATTTTTAGCAGTAACTACTTCTAGTAGTAGGCAGTAGTGTCAGACAAATGTCTCTCCAAACCACAGCATAGGAGAAATTTTTTAAATGCCTGAATTCTAAAAATTGGTGAACATGTTCTCAGAATATGAAATAGGTATGGCTGGACACGTCTTCCTTCCAAACAGAAAAGGGACAGATAGGAAGTGGTTTAGTTTTATTTTAGAATCGTACATGATTTCTCCTGGTGGTTTGGTTGTGTACAAATAATTCAGCCTCTTTATACTGTGATCTGTCATATTGTTGTACCTGTCTTGTTATCTTTGAATGTGGAGGATTTTAGTGTGTGTAGATTTTTAAGCAATATCTCATCTGTCTTTCTACTACATGCTGTGTTAGTTTTACACCTGGGTTTGCAAGTTTTTCAATGTGACATTAAAACTTAAAAGTTGTAGTTACATAAGAGTTGGAAAGCAGGACAATTTTTTCCATGTTCACTTTTTGCTGGGCTGTACAAAAGAGGTCAATGTCATTACTCCTTTTTTGCAGAAGGACAAAGAGTCTTAAAGAGAAGTGAAATTAATTGCTAGAGGTAAACCTGTAGTAAAGCCCTGATTTCTTCATTCTTATCAGCAGACACCTTTGCCCTCGTTCCTGTCACAGCTCATTATCCCCTTTTATTAGTATTTACTTGTGCTTCTGTGTGTCTGCCTTTGGTTTTTACACCCTTTTCTCTTTGCTCCTGAACACAGAAGGCATTTAGGGTTCTTACACTCCTGAATGGTTATCTGTAGAGACTTTGTTCTGCTCAGAACCACAGCCAAATTTACAATACAGGATTAAAATGTAGAAATCTCATTTCACTGTTTCAGCTGTGGGATGCAGTATGCACAGCTGCTCCAGGGAGATGGCTTAGACCAATTACATTAAGTGCAGAGATTAAGCATGTGCCTCCATCAGTACACCCTTAACAGAAATCAATTGCCAGACTGTACCAGGGCAGATCCTTCTGAAGTTTATAGGTTGAGTGGGTGAGTTTTACTAAACAGCAAAAGAGCAATTCTTTCATGTGATGTCTGAAATACCCACGTCAACATGAAATGCACAGAGCCCTCTCAAATCATTGTAAGAACTATTTCAATTGGGCAAGCAGCATTTTTCCCTTATAAAGCACTGAATATTTTAATCAAAACTTCTGAAAACATATTCTGACTTACACAGATTTCTGGACTAGAACCTCCAATGTGAGTAAATAAAAATTAATCAATGAAATAAGGCATTACTAAAATAAGACATTTTACTGGTGGTGACTAGGTGGATCTAATTATAAGAACCACCATCATCGGCTCTGCTGCGCTGAGTCCGGCTTTGAGCACCTGGACACTAACTAGAACATGATTGTACATACACACAGTCAAATTTCTGTGAAAGAGGAAAAATCCGACACAAGTCCTTTTTTTGTGTGTGTGTGAGGGTGTGTGTTCTATTATCTTATATTCAAATGAAAATGCAACCCTTAAAGCACTGGATGAGTCACAGTTGCTGGCAAAGTTTGCCTACTTTCCACATGCTGCAGAAGGGTGTGGACTACACATTTTTTCAAGGAAATCATGCAGGCAGAAGTAATTAATTCACGACTTTTATATTTGTTAGCATGATTGCTGTCGGAATAGAGATGTAGATAAATGACTTCCTGTGGGTTTGTCCTATCAAGACAAGCCTCTCCTCCCGGGTAACCATCTGTGTCAGCTTGCCCCGGTTAAACCCTGGTGCAGCCGGTGTTGGGTCAGCCCCATCCACCGGTGCTGTCCGCTCCCCACGGGAGCACTCGGTGCACGCCGGCACTTGTCTGTTTTCAGAAGGACGGTGCCAAGAGCCTGAGCTGCCTCTCTGTCGCTGTGTTCCTTCCCAGACCTGGGCTGTGTCAACACTGCCAGCTCCTCCTGGGTAGCGCAGCCGGCCGGCAAAGCCTGCCCTCCGCTGCCGGCGCTCCCGCAGGGCAGCTCCCCGGGAATGACAGGGAAAGAGCCGCTCGGAGAAGGGCAGGGGCTGCAGCACAGAGCGCCCGTGCTCGGCCGCCACTCCACCCTTCATCCTCGTAGGATAAAACTGGGGTCACCCCACACTCCTTACACTCCTTAAGGGGTGTGACCGCTGGTCCCGCCCGCTCAGGGTCCCCGCATCGCCCCCAGAAGCCAAAGAAGACCAAAGGCTGGCCAGCTCAGGCTCGTCCTAGTCACACAGCACCCCCATCCTTCCCACCGCACATCTGCTTCCCGGAATCTCCCGCTTTCCCCTTGTTTAATGACCCATCAATGTCCCTTCCCACCCAGAGGGGACGGTGCCTTTCGGCCTCGGAGCCAAGGCACGTTCTGTGTCAGAGCTCAGCCAGCCCGGCCCGGCTGGAGCTCCCTCCAAGCCCGAGCCATTTGGGACAGGAGCTCCGCTTCCAGCAGCCTGAACCCCCTCCAGCCTGGCTGCTGCCAATGGCCTGCCAGCATCTGCTACAAATAGGCACCTTAGAAAGAGAGGTGACCTTAAGAAAGGAAGGAAACAGTCCTTCAAAAGCAAATGGCCAACAGTGCTGTTACTACAGAGATGCTCCCAGGTTTAGAGCTGTGCATCAGAGCAGTCAGATGGTCAGTAAAGACCATCATCAGAATCCTCTGAGCACAATAAGGACAGCCAATAACAAGAATGGTTGTGAAGCCAGGGTAGCACTTTTTTTCTCAGAGAGGGATTTGCCTGGGGGCAAGCTGTTTCCTATTCCCCCTGTCCAAGCCCCCTTCTGAACACAGTACAAAACTCTTGGGCACGATCCTGTGCATGTTCCTCCTCCATGGCTCAGCTTTGCTTTTTTTTCTCCATCAAGGTGTTATTTACAACATTTAGGTTTAACCCTGGAGTGGCTTCAGTGAGAGACAAGGCTATAAAAACATTGCTCAACATCTTGTGCACGTGTGTCCCTCATTGGATCAAGCTATACAAGGAGAAAAGCAGTGTCATGGAGGTAACCAAACTCTTTTCAGCAAGGCATGTACAGCCTTGGAGGCCTGCTGCTCTGCAGTGTAATTCCTCTGGTGTAAAGTGCCCTGGGTTTTCTGACACATGCAATCCTCATTCAACCTCTGACAAAAACTTGAGGTAACTGAAAATTTGTAACCTCTAAAACTGTTACACATCCATTTGACACAGTAACTGCTACAACCTTCACCGTGAGCAGAAATGTCAACAATACAGCACAAATGAGTAGCTGGTCTCGTATTTATTTCAGGTGACAACTATTGCACCAATTTCTCAAACGTATTGTTCCACATAAGTGATTTGGAACACTGGGCGTATCTCTGAGTTTCTCAGTGAGATTTGCATTAATTGTTGTGTTTTGCTTGCAGGTCAGTATTTGATTGTGTGATTACCACTCCCTTTCTCAGATTTATCCTCTGCAAGGAATGAAACCTATCAATTAATTTATTTCAGGGTGTCAGAACACTTGATAGTTTGTAAATATAT
Organism: Sturnus vulgaris; assembly: GCF_052056855.1. Lineage (NCBI taxonomy): Eukaryota > Metazoa > Chordata > Aves > Passeriformes > Sturnidae > Sturnus > Sturnus vulgaris. The sequence goes on along the minus strand of NC_142250.1, from coordinate 16,844,419 downwards.
CAGGAAGAAAAAAAATGTCTAATTCCTTGAAGATAAAAAAACCCCCAACAACAACAAAAATCCAAAGGCAATGAAAAATGCAAGAAAAAGAAAAATTAAGGAAAAAATTATTATCAATCAAAATTCAGAGGAATGTGTAAGTACAAGCTCTTCTGCACAGGATTGTTTTTTGTTTCAGTTTCTTCTTGCTCTTCAACAGAACCTCTTCCACCTCCCTCTTTTTATTTGGGAATAAGGTGCTTTAGTGTTGAACATGTACTAGAAGAGCATGCAGTGTCTCCACAGGCCATAACAAGGACTGGATTTTTAGTTTGCTTTGCTTGTAGAGCTATGGGCAACCACTTTTCATTAGCTATGTAGTTGTGTTTTGTATCTCTATTAGTCTTAGTAGAGACTGCAAACAAATTGGTTCCCTTGTTGATTTTCTCAAATTTGGCTTCTGTTTACTTTCTCAGCCTTAAAAACCACTGGTTAATATTAGCTGGTATTCCTCTAAGTTATTATCTCTATTGGATTATTTAAATGTGTTAATCTGCATGGACCTGTTTTAAGTGTGTCTTAGAATCTGGTTTAAGTTAAACTTCTTCCTAGTAGTTTAAGCTGAAATGAAAGGAGGTTACTTAAAACTGCTTAGGAAAAAAAAGGAAAGGCATTAAGTCTGTCAGTCTAAAGGATCCTGGTAGTTTGGGCCTCCACTGGTTGCCCTCTTAGGGCTTTCCAGGGGCCTGGTTTGAATATGGGCACTTGTAGGGTATCAAACAAAAGGTGTAGACAATCAGACAATCTAATATACCTGCCTCTAGGATGATGAGGTGAGCAATGATTTAGGAGCATGTACCTATAAGAAACAGTGTAAGAATAGGATAAATTTACATGATACCTCCATTTGCAACTCAGGGATTATCTGACTCCAAACAGGTTATACAGCCATATGTAATTCTTGAGTGGTTTAGTAATTAGTAATCTCTTCCACAGCCTGTCTAGTTTCCCCTGGAGCCCATATAAACATTTAGCTTCTTGTGTTGGGTAATTCCACTGGATTGCATTCCTTTGTAGAAAAAACCCTTGGCTTTGTTCTGAATTTGTTTCTTGGTAGATTCAAGTATTTTCCACCCTTTCCCTGCTGGTTACACTTTCATAATCTCTGCTATATCCCCTAAATCAGCTTGTTTCAGAATGAGGAGTCCTGAATCACTTAGCTAGACCTTTTGTAAGGCTTCTCCACTGAATCTTCAGCTGAAGGTCTGCATCTGGGGAAGAGAGCAAACAATGACTTCAGGCTTGTGTCAGAAGGGAAGGTAAGTTATCTAAAATGTTTGGTGCACACTGGTAGGTTCTGTAGCCACTTGGTCTCTTTTTGTTGCTCACCTGCACTACTTCAGTAATTGTGATTATGAATTATGGAGAGAAAAGCAGAGTTTGTGTTAAAATGGCAGTAAACTTATGGGTTTACAGCCTGTGGTTGTTTCTCTCAAGTGGCACCAGTAAAACACATGACTCTGATGTCAGCTTTGTATAAATATGGCAGCATTCATACAAAATGCTAACAGTTCAACTGCAACTGGCCCCAAAACCAGAGAGCTGCTGAATTTCAACAGAAAACCAGCCCATTCAGAGGAAGTGCACCTACAAAGGAGGTGTGTGCACTAAATGGTTATGAGGCAATTACTAAGGAAAAGGTCCAGAGTAATTCAGAAGATTTGCTGCTGCAGGCCTGAAGTTGTCACACTTATGTCGAGATGGACAGGACTGGCATCACCATCGGTCCTTTATTAGAAAACTTTTCATGCCTTCTCTCAGTGTGCTTCTTTCCAACAACTCTGACTCCTTCCCTCATAGGCAGCTTCACACAGTACTGGCTCCTTTTCTTACAGGCAGCTCCACACAGCATTGGCTCCTTCCCTCCTCTCTGCATGACTGGCTAAACCCCAACCTGCCCCTTACCTAACACCTAACCCTGTTTGTCCCTCACATAGCATTTTCTTCTTTATCTGTCCCTTACACAACTGCATATCCCTTCTTCCTCACAGTACAGCCAGCAGACTCCATCCCAAACTGCAGGATCTAGATCTCAAACTGCAAACCAAACTGCAACTATAAACAGTGGGCAGCTAACCTACTCTTTTAGAACACCCAAACTCATTGGGAGGGCACAGATGTTTCCACTCCTCAGTAATCAGTACTGGTATAATTCATCGGGACAGGTTGCCTTCTGTATAATCCTTTCAAACTATCTTCCCCCGTGAAGCTGTGCCTTTTTGGTGCTCCGAGCTTTAGCAGATGTGCTGAGAGAAGTAAGGCACGGTTGTACAAGGCAGGGGTGGGGCAAGAGTGAGTAAAATACACTGTCAGGAAGAGACTGTTGCTGTGGAAGCCTGGAACAGAGTAGTGCAGAGGAGTTTATATGCTGTTGTCTGTCCCAGATTATTGCTTCTGCCTTGCCTCATAAAGCAAGTGATTCATTGCTTTTTTTGCTCAGGGAGGGGTAGTAATTGCTTTCCTAGATTGCTAAAAATAAAGCCAAACCATTACTAAAATATTATCTTTAGAGGAAAAAAAAGGCAGAATGCTGATGTCTCCTATAAGCAACTGAACTTTTATTCAGAATGGATTTATAGGACGGGTATGAACAATAAATGCATGTCTCTAAATAATGAGAAACCTATTCCACAACCTATTTTTGCTTAATCAGATCTCTCTTTATTCCTAATATATGTTTCCATGTGCAATGAGACACACTGTGTTTCTTTTCCTACTGTTATTTATTTTCTCATTATGTGGCTTTACTTCTTGATTCATCAATACATATCTATCTGTACAATGCCAAACTGTCTTATTTAAAACTGTCAAAAAGAAACATCTCTTGGGTCTTTTGATGTGAAAGCATTGGACTTGCACACACACAAAAAAATCTGTTGCTTATCTTTTGATATAATAAGCAGGTGCTGACTGGCATTATGTTGGGCCTTGCTGCTAATTTGCTGTCTTCTTAATATCCTGGAAAATTACTGTTGTACCTTATGTTCTGGAAAATGAATTGTGCTATTATGTATTTTTCATATCACAAAAATACATTTTTTATATGTAAATGAATTTTACTTTCTTGAGGAATTTGCGATCATGTCATAATACAAGCAAGGAGAGAAGAATATGAATTTTAGAAATGGTTATTATGCAGTTCTTTGGCCTTGCAATGGTCTGCACTGGTGACTCGGCAATTCCTCCCGCAGAGCTGTGCAGCGGCTGCTGCGCAACAGCCGTGTGACCGTGCTCGCCAGCCATGATTTATGGTCAGACAACACTATCTAGGAAAGGTTTCTGAGGGTTATTGCTTTTCTTGGCCTGAGAGACGCTGTGCTTCTATGGGGGAAGTCTGTGGGTGGTGACTGGAAGAGGTAAAAAAGGAGCTTAGGCAATTGGAAAGCCCGTGGTAATTTGTCCGCAGGAGGCACCAAACTTTGTTAGACAGAGTACTACTGCCAGCCGAGCAATGGGACAGCCATCCTGCGGGGTGTCCCTGTGTGGCCGTGACCTTCAGCACAGCATGTGCCGTGTGATGTGTTCAATGGCACAGCAAGGACGAGCAGCCCTGCGGAGCGGTGTTGGGCCCAGCGCTCCGCTACTCCCTGTAGAAGGGAAAGGGCTCCTGGGGGCTCTAAGGAGCAGGGGCTACGCCCGGCAAGCGCCATGGGCTCAAAGGCCTCCGAGTTTCCGCGGCCGGCCCCAGCTGAGGAGCTTCCCCAGTCCGTGTGCCAGGGCGGGAGGCGGCTGTGCCCTGGGAGGGTGTCCGGTAGTTTCCAGGGAAGGGCAGCGGCGCATGGATCTTGCTGTATGTACAGCCGAGGGCCGCCCATCCCCAAGGCGAGAAGAACACTGCCCTGCAGGCCTCAGGGCGGACGCTTCCCGGGTGTGGCCGCTACGACCCCCTGGGGCGGCCCCACCTGCCCTGCGCACAGCGGACCCGCGCGGCTCCGCCCTCCCGCAGGGCCCGCCCCCTCGCAGGCCCCCGCCGCCGCCGGGGCTGCCCTCCCGAGTGCCTGCCGGGCCGCGGCGCCGCCGTCCGGCTCCCGGCCCGGGGCCGCGGCGCCGCCCGCCGCTGCCGAGCTCTGGGCCGCGGGTGCCGACGCCTCCCGCGGGGTGGGTGCTGGTGTAGCACGGCGGGCGAGGCAGGCGGCGGGCGGGGCGGCCCCGGCGCGCTGGGGTCCTGAGCGGCGGCGGCGGCGGGCGGGCGGATCGGTGTCTCCTTCACTTCGCCCTCCAGTGCCCGCGGCTGCAGCACAGCGGCCTCCGCACGGCCCTACCCGCCAGCAACCGGCCCCGGCCCCACTCCGCCGCCCACCCACGACACGCAGGTGCCGGCCCCGGCCGCGACTAGCCCCGCGGGGCAAGGGCGGGCGGGTGGGGCTCGCCCGGCGGCGAACGGGTCTGGGGCCGCGTGGGCCGGGGGTAGCGGGGCCTTGGGCGCGTCCCAGCGCTGCCGGGCTCGGCGGAGCGGGCGGGGGGCTCTCCGTGGCCGCTGCCCCCGCGGCCCCGCGGCCGGGCTCGGTTGCGCGAGGCGCGGCGGGGCGGGAGGGTCAGGCCGGGATGCCCAAGATGGCCGCGCCGAGCGGGTCGGTTCACCTTGCGGCGAGCGGGCGGCGCGCCCGGCGCTGGGCCTGGGGCCGCCGCTCCGCCCGGCCCTGCCCGGGCTGCGGCCGCATCCCCGCTCTCCCTTCGCTGCCCTTCCCCTCTGCGAGGCGCTGCTTAATTACCCCCGCCTTCGCTTCCTGAGCCCGTAATCCATTTCCAGACCTTGTCCTTAAAGTTTCTGCATTGGCCTTGCCAGTATTAGGCTTGCGTGTCCACCTCTGGTCTGTGAGTAGGGAGAGAGTGGTTTTTCTTTTTTTTTTTAAGAGTAAGGGAGGTGGCTTTTCTTTTTTTTAAGCTCTGTGTAGTATCAATGTAAGCCTGAAGGTCACCGTGTTTCCGATGTATTTTAACAAATTAATTTTTAAATCTCAGGGTTTTTTATTGCTTTTTATTGGGATAATGGGATAATCTCAGCGTAGTTGCTGCTTTTTAAAATTGTGTGAATACAGCTCTTTTAAAAATTTGTTATAGATTGATACGGTTTCTAGTTTGATCTTGAATATCTTGCGGTTTTAAAATTGTTAGAAATCCTAACAGAGATCTGTGGCATTCCTTAATTGTAGGGCGTTAGAGTTTTGAAATACTACCTCCAAGGAGAACTGTGATGCAGTAATTCCAATAACGTTAATAGATTTTTTTGTTCTTGGGGTGTTTCTTTTTTTCTTCTTATCTCAGAAGAAAGCATGATTGTGGCTCTCAAGTAACAGATTAATTAAACTTTTTTCATCACGGTGGCATGAAACAAAGATTAGGGTGGAGCTCTCACGTATATTCTATACATCAAGTCAATTATTTTGCAGTTTTTACAACAAACCTCTAGATGCTAAACGATGCTTACTGTTTAGTGACTTCTAATTAGTTTTTAAGTGAAAGATGCTTTAAAATAGGGTTGAAAAAATTACTTGTGATTCTAAGAATTTGCAAACCTAGCTAACGTTAGAGGACACAGGGCTGAATTTTTTATTGCCCTGTTTTTATTTAATGAGCGTTCTGATGATGACTCTGGTTTATCAGGCATTTCAGTATATCTGAAATTAACTCTTAGTTTCCTGTTTTGTCCTCATCCATCCCTGTCAGTATTACAGTATTAGAACGGCAATGTGACAGTTGTATTCTCTTTCAACGTTTTATTACAAAACTTGCATCCGTAGGCCAGGATGTCTGACAAATACTGGCTGGTTTCCCTTAAGTGGTAAGGATGCTTAACTAGGTCAGATAAAAGGGCAACACCATTTTTACTGTAGTAATCCTCTGAATTTTGACACAGATACAAGTTTCTTAACTTCGCAGGACATTTCTGCTTAGCATAAATCTCTTGTCTGTACTGGTTGTGTAGTCAGATTGGAAACACTGAAAACAAAAGGGAAAAGCTCATTTATTTGCACTGTAAAAGCGTGTCTGTGCTGAAAGGCTAATATAAAACTTCACAACTAGAAATAATTATTTTTCTGGCGATGCTAGTTAAAGGTGAGATCTGTTCGTTACAGGAAACGTGTAGCTAAACCTTCTCTTGTGATATGATAAACTGCTGAAGAATTATATGCTTGCTGTACAACAGAACTCTACAGGCCAGAGTTCTCCCTTGTAATCTGGTCTATCACTTACTTCTTTTTATGGAATAAATAATAGGAACCGTTCAATGGCTTGTCACTGGGATTAGAATATGTTCTTCTACAGATTTGAACTTGGGCTAAGCTTCTTTAAACTTAAGATACTTTAAGCCATTTTCATGTCTTTTTTTAAAAAAATAATGTTTAGTTTAACTCCATGGAGAACTAGACTTGTTCTTGAGCAAGTGATACATGTCTTGATATAGTGACCTGGTTCTAGAGTTTAGACATCCTTGCTAAGGAAGTTTTTCTGAATTTGTGTGTATGTGTGTGAAACTGAGTGTAAATATTGTTTCTCAGAGGACGTTGAAATTATCCCCTTAGGGCAATAGGGAGCTAAAGTAGGGTACTCTGGAAAACTGCATTATGAATTGTACAAAAATAAGAAACAGTCTTCTGCCTTCCTATTGACTGCTAAAGTAGGTTTATTTTACTTATTTTTTTTTAATAGTAGCAGTTCATTCAATTTGGCTGTGTATGGCAGGTGTAATTAGGGTTTGGAAGTTAATATGTGAGAACACTGCCCTTGTTATTTTTCAAGTTCTGAAGATAGTTTTTTCTTTAACTTAGAAAAAATCAATCCACCACACGAAAGGAAGATTATGTTAATCTGACTCTCTTAGCTAAACAAATGTGACAATCAGTTTGAGAAGATTTTTGTTTGCATGTGTTTAGCCTTTTTGTAGCCTTGTCTAGTTAGTTTCATTTCTCCCCATCCCTTCTCCCCGCTTTCACAGCAAGGAGGGAGTTATTAATATGCTCTGTTTTCTGTGTTTCACAACTTTAAAATACAGGGCCTCTGTAACAGCAGCCTCTTGTTATTGAAATCATGGGAAAACAGTCTTTGAGGGAGGTGCAGATAAGAGGGTATCTTCCCAAGGAGGCCAGTGATAAAGGGCCTGAGTGAGACCTTAGCGTGGTGTCTGTCCATGGGGCCAGAGAGCTGGGCCATAGCTCATCTGCAGTGACAGGTTCTTTAACAGCGAGGTTGCCAGAGGCTCCCTCTCTGAGAAAGGCACTTGTAAAGAGATCTCTTCTCACAGACCCCACACTCCTCCTACTTGGATGTTTTAAACTAACATAACAACTTCCCAAACTTAAAACTCTTTTTTGTTATCAGGTTGATTGTTGATTAATGACACTAGATCTTATTTTTTAAATTGTATGTCTGCCATGTAAGATATGGGGCAAAAATTATTTTGGAGAGCAGATATGTTCTCTTTTTACTTTTTCAAAACTAAAACATTGTGGGTACTTTCAGGTAGTTTTCATAAGCATGTGTCAACTTTGACTTTGTAGAACTTCAGGGAATAACTGTCTGCATTACAAGTTTTTAGATTTATAGTGTTCAGTTTTTTGGCAGTAACTATGCTAACTCCGGAAATGCGATGACTTAGTTAATTTTTGGTAATGAAAGACCTGTGGAGAAATCTACCTGAAAAATTTAGAACTGGGTGGTCTTGTAATGCCTTTTCTCTGCAATGCCTCTTCTCTGCATAAGCTGAGGAAACATCCCATGTTCACAGTGACCTTCACTGAAAATCTGGATGTTTTACAGAATACTATAATACCATATCTCTTAATTTTAAATATGTAACTATAGCCATTATATCTATTAATTGCCTTTATGTAGATGAATCTGCCTTAAAGATTATCTTGAAAGAATTGTTGTAGCATTTTTCATGTGTGCAGTGGCAAAAGGTTTATTATTAATTAGCCCTTTATCTTTCAGCTCCAATGGCGATTCCTCCATCATATGTAGATCTTGGCAAACCTGCCAGAGATATCTTCAATAAAGGATATGGTAAGAACAATACCTTTTATAAGTAGTGTTTGAGGTGCAACAATGAATTGCCTTTTTGAGTCTGTATGGAAAATTGAATGATCAAATGCCAGTGTTTTTGGGGAGGAGGAAGGTGTGCTGTGTTTGTTTTCCACCAACTAACAGATTGTTGAAGGTTTTTTCTGGGCTGTTTTGATGTGAAGGTTGTGAAATCTTACTGCTCGAGCCACATAAATGTCAGAGGTGTACAACTATGCAAGAATGTAAGCAGCAAGTGTAGTTTAACTTAGGAGCACACTTTGTTTACTGGTCTGTCTGTGCCACAACATTTGTTGATATAGAAAGGGTTATATACCAGTGTAATGTTGTAGCCTTTTTTGGAGTAGAAGGAAGAATGGCTATTGGGATAAAGAATTCTTCCACATCTTAAAAAGCTTTAATACCAGACAGCTGCATAGTTAAATAATTCTTTGTCACCGTGCTGTTTTTTTCTGCTCTTTGGAAACGTGAGTTTTTTTCACTAAGACTGTTGCTCACCTCTCTGTATAACAATGTGAATTGACACTCCCACAAAACCTACTTATATTACTGTTCCAGTGGTTGTGTATTTCCCAGTGACTTTGCTTTTACAGTTTTTTACTTTGAAATATTTTGTCTTGGTGCAGAAAGAGGCATTTTATGCATTGGGATAGCTCTTTAAATAGCATTGGCTATAAAAACTGTTCCATTCCAGGAACAGAAAATAACGTATTTCCTTTTGGAAGCGTTGTTTGGTAGTAAAAAGTACTTGTGTAGAACTGAGGTGCTTCCCTGCCTTGTTTTGGAAAGGCCTCCGTTACCTGATGTGGCATCTGAAAGTGGAACGTTGCTGAAGTCAGTCTGTAGCTGTTTATATGTATGTATATATGTGGTACACTGCTGAGACTGCCTGAAAGACCAGCTTATTGAAAAACGTATAGGTTCTAAGTTAAGGCCTAATCATGTAACTTTGACTTCTTTTTGTTAAGGGTTTGGGCTGGTGAAACTGGATGTGAAAACAAAATCTGCAAGCGGAGTGGTGAGTTTAAGTCACTTTTATTCATTGTATTTTTCTCTGGCTATGTTCTGATACTTAGTTAAAAGGGACACATTTCAGATGCTGTGGAGTATTTTATAGGTTATATGAATATCTGGTGTTAGATAATTTCAGAAGCTCCTGAAGTTCTGAATGTGTCAGGAATATTGCCTTGTTCAGTAATCTTTGTACAATGAAAGGGCTTATTACTTGTCCCTGGTCTTACATGTGAAGGTGAACAAATAAAGTATTTTAATATACTAGTTATAGTACACATATTTTATTTCTGAAGTACTTGTGATACTGTTTGGTGGAAATCTCTGGCATCTTGATTCTTGTATGAAGTAGTTGGCATTGAATAAGCATGTTGAATCTCTGGCTCCTCTAGGTACTAAAGCATTGCAGTAGTGTTCCATGCAAGATGTCTTGGTCATGCAAGCAGTGCCCCCTGTAGCTTTTATCTATTTCTAGATTGCAAGATATAAAGGTAGATTTTTCTTCTCCCCATAAGTGGAGCCTCAGCAGTGTAACTTGCTGTTAGAAACAAGGTTTGTGGGTTATATGCTCTGTTTTTTCTAGAAGTCTGTACGCCAGCTGAAAACTAGTTTGCAAGAGCCCTATTACAGAGGTAGTTGTTCTTACTGTAGCTTGTTTCTTTGGAGGACTACCAGTTATGCTGGTAAAACTCTGAAAAATCCAAGCCCTAATGTGAATCCTGTATCAGTTAATAGCTATCCTCCCCAGGAGGAGAAACTGCTGGCATATATGTATTACAGATGTTTTAAAGCAGAGATAAGAAATAGTATAATAATTTGCTTCTCCTGAAGCGATTGCCCCAATGGTTACAGTCACATAGACACTGTGCAGTAGGAATAGCACAAAGCAAGAAGTTAAAGCTGAAGGTATTTGTGTAGTTCCCATCCCTTGCCAAGAAATAGACCTACTAGAATTATGCAACTGTGCATGGTGTAGTGTGTCACTAACATAATACATGTCTTGGTCGTGGTCAAATTTGGTCAGCCACCATTAAAGAACAGTCTCAGCCATGTATGTTTTGTGCTCTTGGGGCTTTTGCTGTAAGAGTGCCCAAGGACTTGCAGTTTCAAATCTGTGTTTCCTTCTGGGAAAGGTGAGTGTGAGAAGTCTGAAAATAATGTTGTGTGTGGAGGCAGACAGAGATCAAAATGTTTGTTAATATGTTTTAAAAAGTTGAAGTAGTGGACTAGTTAAATCATAAGGGCAATAGCACTTCACTGGATAGAGCTCTTTAACAGGTGTTTGCAAACCTGGCTTCCACTTCAATTACCTTTGGTTTTTGAATAGTGGTACACACAAATTATTCATTCTGTTCTTTGTGATAATCCAAATAGTGAGAGACATCAGTGATTACTTCCTTTAATAAAGATACGTGAGTGATACTGTTGACTTCTAAGTTACTTTCAAGAATTCCAGGTCAGATCATACCATACTATAAACCCAGCCTGTTTGCTTAGCTCCCACTTCAAACATGGGTGTTATTTCTGTGTGTCATTGAACCAAAGTGTCAGGGCAACAGGAATTTTATAGGTGTCAGTAAAAGGTGTGTTTATGGCTGGTGTAAAAGGCTAGTGTATTGGGCAGACTCTTCAAAAACCCAAACACAAAATCACACCACCCACCCCCAGTTTCAAAAATGTTGCTGTTCTATGACATTTTACAGTTGCACACTATCTTCAGGGATGGTTGACAAGTGTAATGAAAATACATATGTGATTCTTAAAGAATTCTACTGGAGTTGTAATATGTACCTAATAGTGTTCTTGGCTCTTGGTTTGATTTTTAATTTACTCATTGGGAGTATCAAACTGAGCCTTACATTTCAAGAACTTGTTGCTGCTTTAGAGAAGAATTCTTACGGTGGCTACTGTCTTGCTTTAATTTGCCACCCTGTACATTTTGTAATAGTGGCAGGAACACTGCAGTTGAGATGGGGATTGTGGGGAGGCCTCCTTGTGGGCATAAGTTTTTAATTATTTTTGGCTGTGCTATTCTCCCTTCTCCCCTCAAATTTCTAGTGATTTTAAATTTTTTCCATGTAATAACAAGATCTTAGAGCACTAGGAGGATGCTAAAGGAAACACTGTGTAATGCTTTCAGGATCACATGTATCCTCTATGCTTTTTAGGAATTCACAACATCTGGATCATCGAACACAGACACTGGAAAAGTGAACGGGAGCTTGGAGACCAAATACAAGTGGGCTGAGTACGGTCTGACTTTCACAGAGAAATGGAACACAGATAACACCCTGGGAACAGAAATTGCAATTGAAGATCAGGTAATAGATTAGGACAATATTTATTTGTTTTACCTCTGTGTAAGAACTGAGTTTATAGCTTTATCTTATCTTCTCTCCCCTTCAATTAGATTGCCAAAGGCTTGAAGTTGACATTTGATACAACTTTCTCACCAAATACAGGGTAAGAATTGTTTACCTTTTTACCTTACTTGGCGAGTAACAGCACCCATGGTCCATTGATCTGGTCTGTGATACTGACAGCAGTTTGTGTGGTTTGCTGTTGATCCAGCATAGCAAATCCCAATGCTAAAGGCTTCTGCTCTTTACCATGACATCATTATGGGGTTAGTATTGCACATTTCGTAACTTTGCTTATTTTCTGAGATAGAAATACCTGGAAGATTGCAGGAAACATGAAACTGCTGCCACATTTGTCAGAAAATGACTGTTTGCTATAGCCCTGAGTGCTCTGAGTGGGCTGGCTGTAGTTTTGCCTGGTCCAGGGGATGCATGTGAAGGCATTTAGATACACTGTGTAGAGTCTTAGGGCTTGAATTTGGCAGATCATTGAGGAAGATCATGTATGCTTGTCTTACCATAACTCCTTTCTCTGTTTCAGAAAGAAAAGTGGTAAAATCAAGTCATCTTATAAACGTGACTGTGTAAACCTGGGCTGTGATGTTGACTTCGATTTTGCCGGGCCAGCAATCCATGGTTCAGCTGTCTTTGGTTATGAAGGCTGGCTTGCTGGTTATCAGATGACTTTTGATAGTGCCAAATCAAAATTGACAAGAAATAATTTCTCTGTGGGTTATAGGACTGGAGACTTCCAACTGCACACTAATGTGTAAGTACTGAAAACTTCTCCAGCTCTCCAGAAGCAGGCTTTTTCTACCTTCTAGTCAAAATACAAATGCTTGAAATATCAAGAGGCGCTTAAAAGGCCATTAATGGGAGTGCATTTTTCGGTAGGAAACTCTAAATAAATGTAAATTATGCTTTATATCTCTCTTTTTCAAAGCAGTATCAACACCTGTGACTGATTAGCACTTGCAGCATACGTGATACAGCTTATCAAATACTAAAGTATGTGCAGATTGGGAATGCAGTACTTCAGTTATGCAGAACTGATAATAATGCTTTTCCTGGCTATCCCATTACATTGAACTGTATCAGGTCACAGTTTAAGGGCAGTAGATTCGTTAGAGGTAGTAATTATTGTTAAGCTAATGCTGCAGTAGTTTCTAGAGCAAGACTAGGGCTTTGCTTCTGGATTTTTTGTGAAGGTTCATTTTTTTGCCTGTCAGGGATTAAGAGTGCATGAAACAGGGTAAACAAGTGTAAGGCAACTTTCTTCAGACTTCTTGCCTTTAGATCTTACTTCAGAGCAATCTGATCAAAACCTACTGAAAAACACGATGTTTTCAATTCAAATGAATAAAATTGGTGTTCTAGTGTGTTTAGATAATTAAAAGTTTTTGCTTTTGAAGGGAAAGCATGGAGATTGTATATGTCTGAATTAATGGAAATTGAGGAGTATAGGAGAAAACTATAAAATATTTTTGAATCTGGGCTATAAGAATTTCATTTCAATTTACTAATGTAAAACATTGTGACAGATTTTTGAGGGGTCATCGAGTTCTCTAGGAGTTTCACATATTCAGTGATCATATAATTCAGAAGGCCTATTTTGTAACCATTAGCACATATCGGTCAGTTTTGTAAGGGTGTGATCTGGAATTTTGTTCAAGGACTTTGTTTGACGATTGACATCAGAATTAGTAGTAGCACTCTGAAACACCTTTTTATTTCCATGAATTATTGCCATTTAATTTTGCCTTGAAACGTTTGTTCTCTTGTGAAAAAAAGTGAAACAACTGAAACGTTTTAAATTCTTATTTGAATAAAAATCTGAAGTAGTAAAAAAACAAGGCGGGGGGAAAAGAAGTGGATTATCCAAATAGGAAACTTAACTTTTCTCTTAATTTGTGCAGCAACGATGGTGCCGAATTTGGTGGGTCAATTTACCAAAAAGTAAGTGACAGTCTTGAAACTGCCGTAAACCTGGCTTGGACAGCAGGCAGCAACAGCACTCGCTTTGGCCTTGCAGCTAAATACAAGTTGGATCCCACTGCTTCTATTTCGGTAAGTATGGCTGTAAGCTGCAGGGTTGTGCAAAGTACAGTGTATTTTCAGTTGCTGTGAATCCATGTGGTGTTAGTACAAAATAGGCTAGGAGGCCTTGTAGGAATTACTCTTACAGTCTAGGCAATTTTGATTAAACCACGAGTATTTAAATTCTGTAATGTTGCATACAACAAAGTCTTGTAGAATCTGACTGTCAAATGTGGTTATGTTAGAGATCCTACTGTATTTATTAAAAGAAAAACACAAAAAAATGTTTGTGTCTGGTTCTGTAAGTTTTACAGCATTTTTTTTAAACTAGTTTTTGGGAGCTCTGTCACATTCTCATGGTAAGAACTCTGGCAATATCGGTTAAAAGTTGCTAAGCAGCAAAGGTCCCTGTATGTTACGAAGTTGGAATAATTCTGTTGAGGAAGTGATGCAAAGCGAAATAAATAATTTTGTACATATTGTTTATGATGATATTACCAAATGTTTGCTGCATGACTGATTGGACTTGCAGGATACTAATTCCTGTGTAATAATAGGAACATGGAGGAGTTTTCTGATGTGGCATTTTTTGGGAGACTGGTGGTAAATGGCTCTGGCCTTCTGAAAAAGGGGAAGTGGTGGTTCCCCTGCAAAACCATGTTACAATAACAGTTCTTCCTGCCTTTATATTCTTTCTGCTCCTAAATATGTTATTGCTTCAAAATATGTTACTACTTCAGCTGTAAGTTGAGGGACGAGGGCATAGCTGGAAGGGGAGAATTCAGGAAATACAAGCGTACTGAAAGGACAGATAATTAAACTGATAATGGCAGTGTTGTTATAGTTATTCTAGATTCTGAATGGTAACAATGAATCAGTTACAATGTTTCAGTTGTCTTACTTTTTCTTTTTTTAGGCCAAAGTGAACAATTCTAGTCTAGTTGGAGTGGGTTACACCCAGACCCTGAGGCCAGGTAAGAGCTATCATGTGAATTGTGTCACATATAAATCTTCTGTGCATCCTAAAGAAAATAACTGAGATCTCTGCATTTATATGCAATTTTTTTCCTTCAGAATATTTTTTCTTTGAACGCCAAGTAGATATTTTTCAGTTGTTTCAGACATACATCAAACTTTTACCTAAACAAGACAAGCTCTATTTTATCTAATGGTATTGATGTATTATATTCTTCATTGATCTATGCAGGAGTGGACTGTATTATGTTTGACAGCTTAGCTTTAGGCTAGACAAAGCATATCTTCTTTTTTGGCACTGCTTTGTCCAATCATACCATGTTGAATGATAGCAGGTCTTCAAATTATGATTAACTGTCAAAACCCCACACTTCCTGTTCTTCATATTTAGTAAAAAAACCCTTCATAACTTAACTTGTTCTGCTTAAGTGTGAAAGCACCTGTTAATGACTATTACCATTGGTTAGTACCTTATTTGAAAAATCTAGTTTCATTCCATCCCTTTATAGGTAGGAATGTCTGTCTGTGCAGTTTTCCTCCTCCTTTGCATGTCTTAATGCAGGAAAGGAGAACTCTTGTGTATTTAGCAATTAGAAACTTTGTATATTGAATTTATAACTGTTTACAAAAATCGTGTAACTTTCTTTACCTGACCAACTTTCAGTAGATTTTATGAGTAAATGTATTCTTTAAAAACCTTTAGAGGAAAGTAATTGTATAAAAAGAGAGCTACAACTGGGACTTGTAATGACAGAGATTAAGTTGCTTGAAAGCTACTGTGTGTGTTGTAAACATGCTGCTTAAATATCTTACAGGTGTGAAGCTCACGCTGTCTGCCCTGATAGATGGAAAGAGCATCAATGCTGGTGGCCATAAACTTGGTCTTGGCCTGGAACTGGAGGCTTAAAAAGGTGAAGACACTGCTGCAGAGAAGGGATATCAGAAGAATTTGGCCTTAAAATAAAGTGTATTTCCAATGTGACCAGCAGGCTTTATTTCCAGGAAGGATGATCTAGAACAAGAGCTGTATTTGAAGTATTTAGACAGTTACTTGTTAGCTGGTTTCTAGTTAAATTGGTTACCCATCTAGTTAAAATTCTGCATTAGTGCAGTCACTTAAACATTATTTAAATGTATTTAACTGTTTAATGCGCTACCCACAAATAATGAAATAGACATCTATGAATACTGTACGATTGTGTGCATGTTCGTTTTTATGTTCCTTTTAACATTCAATATTGCCATTGAATGAAAAATGGATCACTGGATGTTTTGAAATGAGGTCAACAATTTTATTGAATGACCTGAACTAGAAATACATTTGGTATCCCAAGACAAATTATGAATAAAACAAGTACATACACATACTTCTGCCTCAGATATTTTAAGAGTAAAGATAGGAGGGTAGTGCTCAGTTAAGTTTTAAGTAATCCAAGAAGTAGTGCTCTGTACCTTTGTGCAATTAAGGACCCCCACCCATGACAATACTGAATACAGGTGAACAGTTGGATTCCTCAAGCAAATGGAATATGCTTTTCTGTCAGGTAAGGTTTGTCACAACACAATGGTTTAATTCCCCCTGTGATCCCCGGGCGAGATGTACTGTGTTCCTAGTTGGCCTCCTGATGCAAAAAGTGCAGATCGATGTACTTGGCACGCTGAAACATTTAAGAAATGTTCCTTGAAAAAGCTCACCACAAACACACCTTTTGCTTATATTTGTATGAAGTGAGATGTATCTCTGCAATTGAATGTAACAGTGTAATGGTATAACAGCCTGCTTATCCCAACTGCTGTGAGAGGTTTCTGCTTAAAATGACTGAAATAAAGACAATTTTAAATGGAGCTGGAGGAAAATGCATCTGATCTTAATTTCCCTTTAACTAGTAAATCTTGGTAGATACCCATTTTAAGTCCAGAAACTTGCAGAATAATGGGAAAACTCTCATGTTTTTCCAGTATAGTAATAAGAGAGAATAGAAGTATGAGGGATGTTTAGTCTGTGAACCTAACATCCCTGAAGGTTGAGCTAGCTGTGAATGCTTTTAATGCGGAATATATTAAATACATGTAGTTGCACTGCTTACATTTAAGAGTTGGAATTTACTGAGCTTGGGGGAATGCCTGGAGCCCAGTTCTTAAGACACTCTCATAGCTGAGGAGGGTGTCTTGATACTTAGTCTTGCAGTCAGTGGTTCACAGCAGCTCCCTTCATAGTGCAGGTGGCTGGCTTATGATCAGGAACCTCTCTGGTTTGAAAGTATTATCAGTTGATACTGGATTAAAATTAATGCCCTTAAAAGTATCAGTGATTTGCTCGACGTCTTGTTCCATCCTGCATTGTTGCCCTCAGACTGAAATTCTCACGTGAAGCACTCTGTTATGAACTGCCTGTGCTCAGGCTTTAGCTGTGGAGCAGCTGAGCTACCTACTTTGTAGAAGACAGAGTAGTGCTTAAAAGCCTCCAGCTCAGGCTCTTGAGCAGGCTTGCTAGTGTGTTTGACTAGTTTTCTTACATGATGGTAAAGCATTTGTGCTGTGGAGTACCTTTACTGTTGTCCTAAATGCCCTTGTCTGAGTTGCATTTCTACCATTTAGGGTGGAAGAAGCACGTAAGATGCAATTCGTTGCATGTTAAGGTCCATAGTGTGTATTTTTATTTCAAAGTGGTTTTATGTGCTAGATCACTTAAAAGCTGGAGACCGTGCAGCCAGACATTGAATTTTTGTAGCTATCTTCAGTATAACCATCTTTGGTGCCTCACAAAGACTGGGCTTCTGATACAAAAACCACAAAAAGAAAAAAACCTGAAAGCTTAAAAAAACCAAACCAAAACAAACCACCAAAAAATCCCCAAAACAAACCAAAACAATACCAAAAACCAAAAAATCTCCCTGAAATGTCGTGTGCCTGTATGCATTGTCCAGCTGCAGCACCCAGATAAATAATGGTTTGTATCTTGGTTATGAATGATGCCTTTTTTCTATGCTTAAACCAGCAACACTCATGTTTCTCAGCTTTTGATAGGGCTGTAATTGACTTTTTTTTTTTTTTTGTGGTGATGGTGATGGTTTGTGGGTTTTGGTTTTTTTTTAATTTTAGAAGCAAACACTATAACCTTTTTCTTCACTACCTGCTCTAAATATTTTATTTTTCTGAGGTCACAGAATGGCTAAGTGAAATAAAAGCACATATTGCTGAGTTTCTCTTCAACTCTAAAAAAATTAGTAATGGAAAACTTGAACCTGTTCATTTTACTCTTTGTAAATGTGCATGATTTTACTAGTCAGCCTTTAAACCTTAAGTAGTTATATTTGTTATAGTACTGATAGGCAACTGGAGAAGTAAAAGGGCTCTGCAGTAGTTAAGAGAACTATGAAAATGTGAGTTTTTCTAAAATACTCTGTCATAAATCACTACTTCAAACATGAAAAGTTCAGTGTCGTTTTCTTAATATCTCTCAAGTAAGGCTTATTAAAAATGGCTTTCAGACTTACTTGTCAACTGTTGCAGAGGCTTGTGGTGTAATTGGAGTCTCATGGTAAGGAATGTTGGTAGTTTATATAGCTCCATTTTATTAAAATATGTAAAAAGCCTTAACGATAACTTTCAGTGCCAGACAACCTTTCCTCAGGTGTCCTGAATAAAACCCACTCACCACTTGAGATCACCAGTGACCAGAGCATCGTTCTGCATCTTGTTTGTGTGAACTGTAGCATTGCATTCCAGCCTGGTACAGCTGGAGTAAGGAGTGTCTGTGTATACTGCGAGGAGACTTAATCACGCTTTCATAAATAAAAATCCTTTCACGTGAGATTATGATGCCCTGGATTCACGAGTCA
This sequence comes from Sturnus vulgaris, assembly GCF_052056855.1. NCBI lineage: Eukaryota > Metazoa > Chordata > Aves > Passeriformes > Sturnidae > Sturnus > Sturnus vulgaris. The sequence goes on along the minus strand of NC_142250.1, from coordinate 16,826,133 downwards.
CTGTTTGAGTGTCCTGAACGTCTATGCTCTTCCTGTGCTGTAGAAATTCACCAGGTTAGTTCACTTAATCTTCTTGCACTCTTCACGTGGTTTAGCTGAGTGTGGTATATTCCTAAGTCTGCCTTTTGCACACTGCAGTTGTTCAAAAGCAGGAAATTTGGAACTATTTTGGAATGGGCAAGGAAAGCTTTCGCCCCCAAGCGTTGGGACAGGGGTTTTTACCTTACCCTTGGCGCTGGATAAAGCGAGGCAGCAGTAAGGGTGCTTGCTGCCCTCTAATGTCCTGTTCTGGTGTTCGGCTCTTTGCTGCAACAAACCGTCGGCCAGGCACAAATACACATTTAATTCGTGTGGCTGCTCTCCTAAGGGAAGTAGAACCGGCGAAACAGACAGCTCATGCACGGATGATTCAACCCTACTTCTACCAAAGGTCGTTGTTTCCTTATCAAACCAGTGAGCAAAGACAAGCAATTCCATGCAAGGCGAGTCAGTAATGATAAGACTGGCTCACACCTGTAGGAGTAGTGTCTTAATGGCAGGTAGAAATGCTTCCTGGAACCAATTGGCAGAAAGGGAAACCCAACAAAAAGCTGGTTAGTTACGTGGCATGAAAAGGCTGCGCTTATTGTAAGTGGTTTTATCGTGTTTGTTAGTTTCCCTTTGCAGTGGAATGTTTCTGTTCCCAACCTGGAATAGTAATAAAAAATAGATTATGTCCATTAGTGCAGTGTGCATTCATTGTATTTAGTAGTATTTCCTTTCTGGGCCTGACTTTTAGTTGTGTTTTGGATCCTTCTTTCTACATGCTGCTGGGTCAAATGGGAAGCAATAAACAACTGGGTTTTTCTGAGCATAATGTGCAGCATCTTTTACTTCAGGGGCAAGTTCGATACAAATGCTTGCGTAAAAAGAGGATTTTTTTTTTTTTGCAAAGTGCTGAGGATATGCAATTAAAACTTATGAAAATGCTCTTAGACAAAATGTGAGGTGTTACATACTGAGATTTGGTTCATATCTACCCTAATTTATCTGCTGGTGTTGAGAAAAGTGCTGACAGAGCTCTAAAGATGGCAAGAATGGACTGTTTCAGCTCCAAATATTTGACCTTTACTTCAGTGTCTTTTAAAATGAGGATTTTATGCTGAGCCCAATACCACTGCAGTACTTGCAGTACACTTGCTGGTTAACAGTAGCACATACCAGAAATGTTTTGAGGGTTTGTGTTTTTTTCGTGGGATATTCTTTGTCCTGGATCTATGGGAGAAGATCCTAATGCTGAAGCAATGATGCTGTTTAAGGGTTTGGTATTCTCAGCACTTAATAGCTTTTTTTTGTTTGTTTACTTTGCCTGCGTTCCTATGAGCATTAAAACACTAAAGGTCTATTAAAGAAAATGTCCCTTATCTCTCTCTGTGCTTCATCGCTTCAACCTGAGCTACCCGAGCTCCGCCCGAGAGCCGGCACGGAGGGGAGAGCTGAGCTGGGTTCTCACAAGGAGCCAGTGAGCTTTGCCCTCGGATTCCTAGCGGTCTATGGTGGCATTATTAAAAATACACTTTAAGTGACTCTTCAGTACGCACACGTGGCTCCTTCGTCTAAGAAATCCTAAATTTCGCTGTGCTGTGGTTGGGGTTTCGCTGCGGCGTGGGAAGGGAGGGGCGTGTGAGAGTGTTCTCTCCTGCACAGTCCGGGATCTTTTCCAGGCAGGTTCCGAGCGAGCTTTGTTGCCAACTTAGTGTTCCTCGTGATCCACAGCGGTCCGTGCCACGGTTCTGACGATGAGGGGCGATCGCCCCAAGCCGGCCGGGGCCGCTGCCGCCATGGAGGGCGCCGAGCAGCCGCCCTGAGTCCGCCGCGGGCCGCGGGCGCCACCTGGCGGCCGGCGGTGCTCCCCTCAGACCGCCGCTGCGCCTCAGGAGGAGCCGCTGCTGCGGCTGAGGGAGGCAGCGGGAAATGATGAAGGCAGCGAGCCCGAGCTCATTCTGAGACAAAGAAATAGAATTAGAGGAGGAGAGACCCCGCCGGCATTCGGGGTGCTCTATGCCCGCGACTGAGACCCGGGCAGCGCCCGTCGGCTCTGAGGGAGCAGGCAGCGCTGTTCTCACGGCCTGCAGCAGCTGGCTCCTGCGAGCATCCCTGTCTAAACAGAATTCATTAACGTAACAAATTGTCTTCCCGACTGCTGCTCTGCTCCTGACGTGACAATACTTTTCTAGAAGAAATCCCTGAACAGCTTGCTATATCTTGATTTCTAAAGAGATGTTCTGACCACCCTTGGGTATAAGAAACACTTGCTGGCAGAAGGACAGGGTTCACCAGCTGCCAAAACCCAGCAGGCAAAGGGGATGGATTCGAAACCTTGCTGACTGGTGATACTGCCATGTCTGGTGCATCGGGCAGTGTGGTGGGGCTGGACCAATGCTGTGGTGGCCACAGGACATGTTAGAAGTGGGGACACATGGCTGCAGCCCAGGGACCTCACACGGATACAGTGTGGGTAGCTCACAGACTCTTCCCCCATCTTTGCAATTAATTGTAATTTAAGTGTCAATCAACTCACTGGAACATGGAGACAGAGAAGAGAGCCCATCAAGTCTGCTAAGGGCCTGTCCCATGTGGATGTGGCCAGCAGTGTGCCCGGATGGTCAAGAAGGTTGTATGACAAATGATGTGATCAGCAGAACTAGAGAAGTGACCGTCCCTTCGGGCACTGGTGAGACCACACCTTGAGTACTGCATCCAGTTCTGGAAGTTCATCCTCAGTTCAGGAAGAACATTGAGGTGCGGGAGTGTGTCCAGAAGAGGGCAGTGGAGCTGGGGAAAGGGCTACAGGGTTAGTCCTATGAGGAGCAGCTGAGGGAGCTGGGGTTGTCTAGCATGGAGAAAAGGAGGCTCGGAGGTGACTTTATCACTATCTACAACTACGTGAAAGGAGGGTGTAGCCAGGCTCGGGTCAACCTCTTCTCCCAGGCGACTGGTGACGGGATGAGGACATAGCCTCAAGCTGCACTAGGGGATGTTTCGCTCAGACATTAGGAGGAATTTCTTCACAGAAGAGGTGATTAAATATCGGACTGCCCAGGAATTGTCTGTCCTAGGAGGTGTTTAAGAAAAGACTGGACATGGCATTCAGTGCCATGGTCTAGTTGACACAGGGGTGTTTGGTCACAGGTTAGACTCAATGATCTCTGATGTCTTTTCCAACCTAATTGATTTGGTGATTCCATGATGCTGTGGTGAAGCACTAGTCTTTGCTGTCTGAGCTGCTGGCGCCATGGGGCAGAAGTGGTTAGCACTGCTCTGAGGAGTGACTGTACCACCACCCCCTTCAAACAGAGAATGTTAGAAAGTTGCTGTGCAGAATATTTCAGTTGAGGATGGGGAGCAGACACAATTTTGTTTGGGCTGTTTTGTTCATGAACATACAAAATTCGTCTTTCCTGGACAAAACAAGAAGACTAGTGCATCCATGGTGCTGGTAGTCACTGCTGCCCCAGGCTCCCCATAGCCTCTTCCTGGGTGTAACACATCTTTTCCTCTTTGGGCACCCTTGTTGGTCTTTGGGGTTTGTTTCCCTTCCAAGCAGAGTATACAAACACTTCTTTACAGTTCTGTTGAACCTTTCAGCTCCTGAGGAGTCAGGGAAATGGGTGTATTACCAGCTGCCCTGGTGCAGGGGGCTGAGCCTGGGACTAGGCCAAATTGACAACTGTGTTGAATTTTTCCCTTGGTACCTTGTAGAGTGGATTGGGTGGGTTGTAACTGTTCACAGGAAACAGCTGGTATCATTTTCATTTCTCTAATTGTCAGCATGTGCTTTGAAGAGCAGGGTAGGGAGAATTTTTGTTTTCTCTTGGTGGTGGTGTGCACTATGTCCCCTTTAGCCCTGACAGAAGCTTGCCCATTGTGATGGAGTGTGTAGCAGCTCTTGCTGTCATACCTGCGAGGTTCATTTGTTGGGCTGAACAGAACCAGCTTTGACAGACATTCCCTGGATGTGGCAAGCACAGGTGGTGGGCCTCTATGCGGTCAGCTGCAGAATTTGCCCTGAAAGAGGTGGCACTAGGTGAGTGTGAGTGCTTGTCTATGTTTCAGGAATCAATGTTCATGAAATGTTTTTAAGAGAACTGCAATTCACAAATAGTTCTTCATGGTGCTGTAATTTACTGTGGATGTAGGTTAATGCTGTAGTCTTAGAAGGCTGATCTTTTTCCACGGTGTTTGAGAAAATATTTTACTTTTGTGTTATTCTTTTGAAGTAGCTTAGGAAATCTGCTACAGCATTCAGTGCTGGTGCAAGTCTGGTAGGCTTTTGGGTGAGTTTTAATGCTTTGTAGCACAGGTTCTCTCTGCATTTAGGGTATGTGAGCTTGTGTTGAAATTGTTTGCAGTTAACTTCAGTAGCCTGAAGCTCCTCTGGTTTGGCTTTATCATGCTCCTGATACTGTGACTACATGAGTGAGCGCTGATGTAGAAGTTTTGGTAGCCTCTCTGCCAAGACAGCACAACCTAACTAAAACACCTTCTCTTTTTCAAAACAATCTGGTTTAGAGTCCCATTTCCTAACATTTCCTTTTCTGTGTGGGCAGATGTAGCAGAGATGTACATGGAGTCCCAGCACAGTCATTAGTTGCAGCTTCTCCTGGGCACAGCTCCTCCTAACTCACGGCACAGCCCAATACCAGAGGAGTGCATGCCAGGTGGTTGTCCTTGGCTCCTCTCTGGGTTTAGCAAAGCATAGGTCACTGGTGAGCAGGGAGAGCAGGGCTCCTAGAAAGCATGAACCTACTGCCTTAAAAACCTTTTGTGTTAAGCTGTGTTTCTTTTTTGTGAAATGAGATTGCCCTCACGTTTCTGTCTGGGATTTTCTGAATTAAAAACATGGTGTGCCACATGTGCCTGGTCTGGTGGGGCTGGGGCACCCGGTGGCCACAGGGCAGAATGGGTCTGTGCCAGCCTTGGGTGGGAGTGGGAACAGGCCTGCCCTGGCCCATGAGCTGAGCTGCCTGCACAGCAGCTGGGGGGTACCTGAGGGCAGGGTTACAGGCACAAAGGCCTCGGCCTGCCTAGCAGCAAGGGAGAGAACAGCTGAGGAGCAGAAGAGCATTCAGAATTTCCATTTCCAGAAGAGGAAAAGCTCTAACTTTAATATTATCCTTTACAGGATAAATGTGGAAAACCTGTTGTTACTTCTCTCCTGTTTTTCTTTCCTTTGACTTACAGCCTTTAATCTCTTGGAGAAACAGTACAGGGAGTTAGTTGAAATGACTTGGTGTTGCTGTAGCTGTCATAGTCCAATTTTCTTCTATGAAGTAAGATAAACCCAAGCAGAAAGTTAAGATAATTAAACACAGAAAATGCTGTTGTAAGTTCTGCTGTTGATTCCCTGATTTTGTCTACTTCTTTTGCTAGAGAAATGTTACCACAGCAGAAAGCTGCTTGCCTTTCTGAGATCTAGGAGTCTTCCACTGGCACAGACTGCTGAAAGCCAGCTATTTTCCTGTTTATAGGTTCTCAGTTTATTAGCCTGAAGGTAAAAAAAGTAGTATGAAACCCAATAAGGTTAGGAAGGACCATGTCAAAGGTCAAATGCAGAAATGTTTGATCATAAATTTAAAATCTATATTATAATGCTTACATGTAATAGGGGCATTCAAAACTGATTGCTTGTGCAAGTTTGATTAGTCTTTTGCAACATTGTCAGTGCTTGGCTTTGCAGCCTTAATCACGTAGCTTCAGTGTAGTTTGTAGAGATGACCATAAATTGTTCCTAAGGTCAACAGGCAGACAGACCCTATCTGCATGTTCAAAGAGTTCATTTAGAGTTTACCATAGACCGTGTCTGGAAGTTTAAATATACACTTGAACTTAAGCTTGAGCTAAAGGGTGAGTCAATATATGGTGAGTGACAACATTGAAAATCAAGAAAGGAAAACTTGGTAGCAGCCATCAGAGTAACCAAAGCTGCATGAGAGAGGGGTGTGAGATGGGCTTGATGGTACCTGAGACACACTCTGTGAGGACAGAAGGAATTTAAATGCTGAGTCTCTGGGTGTTGATTAAATGTGTTTGTGCTCTTGCCTCCTTCCAATTAGTCTTCTGTGGTTTCTTGGATCAGTCTCAGAACTATGAAGATAGGTCTGATCCCATACAAAGTCCTTGATAGGGGCCAAGGGAGCTCAGCTTTGGTACTGTGGCACAGATGCTCAGCAGGACACCTTGTGGGGTCTTGATGGTCCTCCTGACCTGAGGAGAGGGACTACTGCCTGTTGGTGGGAATAGCTCCCAAGAAATGACTGCACCTAAAATTCTGTAGGAAGACCCAGAGGTACTGATTTGGAAACTGGATATAAACATATGTGGAGAAACTCCAGATTTTTGTACAGGAATCATTTTTTCAGAAGTTTGACGTAGTGTGTGTTGCTTTGTAATTGTACTTTGATAGTGAATTAATGCTCCTCTTCACTGGGGATGTCTTTGAGGCACACTGGAACATAATCTAGCTCTGCCAGGAGGGCTCTGCTTTTTCTTTCAGGTTGTGTTAATCTCTTTGATATAATACATGATGGCACGGTAGTTGCACAGTTAACTATGGCTTTCTGCTTTGGAATGACCCCACTAATTAAACTATATAGAAAAGATGGATTAAGTGTCTTGGGAGAGCATTTTATGCAGCTGACATTTAGATGCCTGGCAGATGTTGAAGGTGACACTGGGAACGACATGCCAAAACTCTGCTGATGTGCCCAGGAAGCTGAGGGGACACTGGTAGCTGGGTGGAAGTCGGTGAAGGCATCTGAGGGATCCTTTCTCACTTCTGTTTGTGGAGCTGAACATTGCCAGAGGTGGAGACAGATGTGCATCCCTCCTCACAGAGCGGCAGGGAGATTTCATTGCCCACTCCCTCCCTGACTCCGTGTAGTCTTTACAACTCTGCTTGAACCAAAAATTGTCCATTGTTGTCTGACAAAGCTTTCCAGTTCTACTCATTGAAGCTGTTCCTGCTCCTCAGCTTTCCAGGTTTTAATTTGCAGCAGATAGCAGCAGCATTGACTTCTGGTAGGCAGCTAGAAAAATACATATCTTATGAAGTAAACATTGAGAGTTGTGAGCCACAGCCTGTGAATTTTGCTGTTGCAAGCAAAAGGGTCGGACATGCAATGCAGAGTAAAAATAATGCTCAAAATCAGCATTTTCGAGCTAAGTATTGTAGGTGTTCTGGGTCTGATAGAAGGTGACATTATGGACAAGCATGAGGTAGCTTAGAAATAAGCCTAAATTTTACCTGCAGCTGTTACTTCTTTTTGAATTTGCATGCATCAATTTCCCTTCTTGTGAAGGTTTCTTTGCACCTGTTTTAAAAATTCATTTGTCTCTTTTAGATTAGTTTGGTTTTTTTGTTGTTCTTGTGGCTTGTTTGTTTTTCTTTTCATGCTGGAACAATCCCTCTTTTCTGTTGCTGGGTGTACAGGACAGTGACATCTGGGCCATTACCCTATGGACTTCTCTGGCCATGCCACATGACGTGACAGCCTGGGTGTCTTGTTAACCAGTCCTCTCTGAGAGTGGATTTCTTCTGTTGATGCTTTTTGTATCTGTGGATTTGATTAAAATTCTTGGTATTGTGAATGTACAGTAAGGCTTTATCTAGTGTAATGAACGCTGTGGAGTTGTGTGGGTGTGCAGTATTTAGGTGTTGCATTTACTTGTGACAGCAGCAATAATACTTTCTCATTAACTATCTTCTGAAATCTCATTTCATGATGTCAAAAAGTTACTACTTTCATCTCACCAATATAACCCAAGTCCCTACCCCAGCATAACTCAAAAGGTTGCTGGAAAAATGCACAGTCTCTTGGTTTTTTAGTAGGTGAATAGGAATAAAATTATGAGCCTTTAAACTAAATAATAATTTTTTCCTTGTAGCCTGAGATCTGTTCAATCAATAATCTTTCTGCTAACTCTGGGGAGAATTTTAGTTGCCTCCATAAAATGTTTTAATTATTTAAAATCATAAAATATAAGTAGGCACAATTTGCTTGGAACTCATTAGGGAAATATATGAATAAGAAGAAAAGATAATGTTTGCTTCTGCATTAATTTAAAGCAGTCTCTAAAATATGAAATCTAATCCTGGAAAGCAGTGACTTATCAGCAATGTTTATTTTTCTTATAATAGGAGTAAATATTAAAGCAGCTAGTTATGTGCTTATCCCTACAGTATTGCACTGAGCCAAAAAGGAAAATAAATAACTTGTCTGAAATCCCACATTAATTTCTCTCTTTTGCAGGTTTTATGTTTGTTCATTTCCTTTTTCAAAACATTGCTTTAAAAATTATTATAAAACAGGTGACTTAGAAACCATGAGTAGCTGCAAATGCATGAGACCAATTTTCTGTGATTAGAATTATGCAGAGGTAATGCTTTATACTTGTGCAGAGCCTTTTCATCTAGTGCAAATCACTGGCACAATATACAGCAGCAGAGAAATGCCACAGCCCTGGGAAAAGGCTTGGCAGACCAGAGAGCAGAGCAACTGATGAGTTAGGAAACAAAAGAATTTCTTCAAGCTTGTCTGAAGAAACTTCAGTCCCACTGTGGCAGGAAATGCTCATTTGCAGCTCTTAGGTGTGCACAGAGGGAAAAATCAGCATTGTCATTCTCTCGCTCAGTACTTGTTTGGGATGTGATCAGCAATCCGTTCCTGAAAGACCCTTCTCGTCATATTTGTGATTTCCACATTTTCATTCTGGGAAGGCCATGGTAGTGCTGCCTCTCCAGTTAAAATGGAATGAGCAATAAAATCAAACGTGCTGCAAAGCACTCAGAGATGGGCCCAGATCTTTAGTGCATGGGGTGCTTTAGGTTATTCAACTGTGTTGGTCTGGCTGTTCTTTGGAAGGGATGGAGCCACTCAGCATGGTCACCTTCCTCAAGGTAGTGCACAGGTGGTGCCACGATGGAGGAGACCTATGCACTTTCAGTAGATGGGACGGATAAAACGGAGCTGTACTAATCTCAGCCAGTAGGGTGTTGTGGTTTAACTTTAGCAACTAAGCCCCCACAGCTGCTCCCTCACTACCTCTGGTGCAACGGAGGAGAGAATTGGAGGGGTAAAGGTGAGAAAACTTGTAAGCTGAGGTAAAGACAGTTTAATAAACAAAGCAGAAGCTGTAAAAGCAAGGAATTCATTTACTACTTCCCATCTGCAGGCAGGAAAGCCATCCCCAGGAAAGCAGGGTTCCATCACATGTAAGTTGGGAAGACAAACACCATCACTCTGAATGTCTCCCTTTCCTCCTTCTTCCCCCCATTTTATATGCTGAGCACGATGCCATGTGGTATCCCTTCAGTCACTTTGAGTCAGTTGGCCTGGCTCTCCCTCCTCCCAATTCTTCATGCATCCCCAGCCTGTTCCTTCATGCAGTGGAGTGAGGGGAATATCAACATTGTATGTAGCACAAACCCAAAACATAGCCCTGTAGTAGCTGCTATGAAAAAAATTAACTCTCCTCGAGCCCAACCCAATACACAAGGAGAAAAATCTCTTAAAACAGTACTGATCTCTTAGCTTTTTTACTCCTATTGTGATCATTTAGGATCGATTTCTTCCTGTGATAAACAGAATATAAACAGGGATGCAACCAACTGTGTGCTACTACATCACCAAAAAGGAGCCAGTTATGGCACTTGCTGCTATTGCCACTCCAGTATCAAGATTGCAGTGCTTGAGATATGGCATATCCCTCAGATCTGAGCTGCAAAGGTTTTTGGGAAATGCTCATGCCTCAAAGGAAGGAGTTGGGATGAAGTTTATGTGTATGTATGTTATGAAGTGCTGTGTGTAACATGACTGAATTAAAATAGATTAAAAACACTTGAGTCTGTTAAAAGGAGTGACAGCAGTGTCAGAGGTTCAACAAATGCCTGTAAGTTATGTTACACTCAGCAACCCCGTTTTTCTTTAGGCCATTACTTTCTTTAGTAACATGAGAGATACTCCCTGCTTCATTCCCCAATGTCCCAGCAGGATTAAAAGCTGCAGCATTGAAAATTCAGAACTCAGCCTTGAGCTCTGTGTCTACCCTTGGACGATGACCGGGTTTTTTGGGGTAACCTTCTCTCTAGATTTCTGAGCATGCAGTCTCAGTCCTGCACATTTAATTAGCTAGTAGAGATGCAAAGCCTATTCTTAAAAAGTCTTTTGTTCCCTTCCTGTCATCCACATAAATATCATACCACACCATTTTGAATGTGACATCTTTGGAGTAGGAACTCAGATATCTAACCTGTAGTTAGGATTACATGCTTTAATTCTCATGGTGGCTTCTGGGAGTTACCACATTAGGGGGAATTCCTTTTTCATTGTTGTGTCTCTGTTTTTTGTTTAATGACTGATCCTTCAGCCCATTTGTTTCTGAGCAAGTCCCAGCTGTACATTTGTCACCTGTGTTGGCCCCTCTGGGGTCCTCCCTTCCAAGCAGAAGAGATATCAGTGTTGCAGGAACAGCTGGCTCGGAGGGTTGGGCAACAGCTATGCCCCTGGGTCAGCTCCTCTCCAGGAGCAGAAAATCCTGAGCCTCTATAGTGTGAGAGAAGCTCAGGCAGGTGAATTACCTGAGAGGGGTGAGCAGACCCAGCAGACCCACGAGCTTCCATTCATGGTGTCTCCATTAGAGAGAGACAAATACTTGCATTGCGTTATTGGGTGGTCTATTCTCATCAGATAATGGAAGTCTAAATTCCCATTCCCCCCAAAAATTCCCCATAGCTGATTCACCACTTGAATTAAACCATAATTATATATTATCAGCAGTCATTTCGTAGTAAGGTTGAAGGATTAAATGCAGTTAGGGGTGATGAATTCCAGATGTGCAGGACAGAAGCCTGAAGAGAAGGCCAGTTTCTGAGTAACTACAAGACAGAGTAATGTATTCTAAATATTTGATTCAATTAAGCTTCCTTCTGCTCTTTGTTTCTGCTTGCAGATGGCTCATCAATCTATAGTTTAGGGACACATTGCTATTCTTTCTAATGGTAATTAGGTGATCAGGATGGAGACAGGTTTGATGAAATACTCACATTATGATCTGCATATTTAAAATGGAAGAGAGTCCAAAGCAGAAGCAAAATGCTAGAGGCTGTTGCACATGACTTCAGCCTCAAGCACTTGGTAGGTCTTCCTCTAGCATAGGTAATGAGGGCTTTACCAGTTTCCAACACAGAAAGAATAGTTGTTTTTGAATTCATCAACTATGAGTGCTTGTACCTGATTTTGAATGTTTCTGAACTCTTACTTGACAGTTTCTTGCAAAAATACTTATCATGCTTGCCCATTTTTGGCTCAGCTCAGGGTTCTTGCAACTTGGAAAATAGTAGTAAAACAGTTGTGATTGATCTTTCAACGACTTCTCCCTGTTTGGGAAAGGCCATCATGGTTCTTTCAGGGAATGATATTTATCCTTAACATATTCTGGCTTGCTTATGTTTATCAGCCTCTAGCCTCTGAAAGCAGGAATATTTGAGAAGATGCCCCTGCTCTTAAAGTGTCACATTTTGTATTTTTAACCCTTATGACTCTTTTGGTATCTACTGACAAGGGAAAACAGTACAGTAGAACATGGCCAGAAGCTCTGCATGCAATGTGTAATGATCTTGTATACTCCTTCAGCCACTCTATCTGAGAGCTGTTATAGCCACAAAGAATTTAATAAGGTGTTACCTCTTTTGTTCAGAGAATAAATTTGAGGAGTGCAGAAGTTTGAAGCTCAGGGTAAATCTGTACTCATAAAAAGAAATTGGGCAAACTTTATGCCCAATTTAAATTCTCATTTAACTGCAACATGCAGCTTGTCCTGGCCTTCTCCCAGACATGGATTTTGCAGTCAGTCCTCAATTCAGCAAAGTACTTAAGCACATCCTGATATGCTTTGCTGAATCAGGGTTTTAAGTGGAAGTGACAGAAATAGAACTGAGATCTCCTCGCCATAACCCTACTCTGAAGCCATCAGGCAAGGCTTCCTTTCTTCACTGCTCTCCACCACAGTATACTGTGGCAAGTGTCAGAGCCCTGCTCTGAACTTCTGCCTCTTACCAGAAGCCAAGCCACCCAGCTGAAATTTCAAAAATCTGAGCAAAGCACACAGTTTTAAACATTCTGAGACTTGAAATCTTCATCCCCCAGTGCCTCAAGCCATTCAAGTGCATTATTTAAGCAAATGGCCGAAGGATTATCTTAGCTCTGATACAGCTTCCCTTCAGGACATCAACAAAACTGAACATCTCTTTCTTCTACAGATATGATACCTTCCAGTGTTCTCAGTCCCTCAAACCAGTTACCAGTGAAACTTTTGTCTGTAAAATCCTACTTTCAGTTTCTTATTTAATCAATTTTTATCTGTAATAAAGAATTGCAGGCTGAAATTTTGGTACATGCTGCCTAGGGAAGGGAATCTCTGCTTGCAATAATGATTTAAATACAGTTAACAGCTGTATTGTATCCTCATACAATCATAATCCTTCAGTAAGCTTGCCACCAATACTCTGTGCTAGCAACTTCCTAGGAAACAAGCAACTAGCAAGTTGCTTCTTTGACGGGGCAAGGGGGTGTGACATAGGAAAGAGGGAGAATTGTTTTGGTTTACTTCTTACCCATTTGACTTAAAAAAATCTACATGCACTGTTATCTAGGTTAAAGAAATCCAGTTCTTGTGTACAAAGGTATTAGAGAATACATTTACTGTATTGTGAATACTGTTTGTTCTTTGCCAAGCTTTTAAAAAGAACTTTTTTTTTTCAGATTATGTCTTTTTGAGGCTTGTTCTGTAGCACCCTTCAAAGATAAGGAACGACTTACAATATTTTTAGTCTCAGAAGGCTAGCAATCTCCTTGATGTCATTTCATTAAAAATCCATTTTTCTATTATGGCTTAAACATTAGTAAACTGCACTTCTTTTCCTTTTGATGGTACTAACTGATTATTGCACTGCTCAAGAGGCTCTTCTAGGATGGAAAATTACTTTGTTGTATTGAGTCAGTTGGACAATCTATAAAGGGGAATTATTTCAACCACTGTTTTACAAGGACAATTTTATGTAAGTTTATTTACTTTATTACAATTAAAGTAAGAAACCCTAGTAGATCTCATAATACATCTCTCTTCTCTACTTAGTTGCCCTTAGGATCCTGCTGCTCCTAAAGTCTGCCTTCCCGGGCTATGCTATCCAGTGGAGATATAGGTTAAATTAAATTTTTGATACTGTTCCACCTGCATTTTTCCTGATGATTTGTTGCTCATTGATATTTCCCATCTGCTGGGCTTCCTCAAGTTACAACTTGAATGCTAATGTGACTCCATCCCCCACCGGGAGCATGCTGATATTGACACGTGCATCTCTGAGAAGCTTCTCATTGAGGCGATGGATACTCTGCGCTGCCGAGTCATTCTTCCTTGGCTTTAGCACCTTTCCATTCCAAAAGACCTATTGAAAAAAGAAATATGACACATCTCCTTTCTTCCAATATGGTCCTGGGACCACAAAAGAAGCTTTGAAAAAGTTTCTGCATATTTTTTAAGAGATTTATATTATTTGTTGTTTTTCAGACATCTAATGGTCTCTGACATGAAACTCTCATAAGTAAGTGGGAGTGAGAGTCCACAGACCTTGCAAATTTTACTTCTACTGTAGATTTGAAGCCAAAATAAAAGATGTTTTGAAATATAGGTATTTTAAGAGCCCCTATTCAGCTGCCACCTTAACCCCGGAGGTACCTAAAGTTTAACATCTTTGTTTCTTGTAAAAGTAATTAATCGATAACTTATTAATAGTTACTGATTAAAAGTGCTACTTTTGATCTTGTGTAAGTACTGTACATAGTATAAACATACTACAAGACAAACCAGAATAATACAGAGCATTCTCTGTAATGAATAACAAAAAAATGTATATGTTTTCTATCAGTGTTTTATACAGCTTACTTAAAGAGTTTATGTTGAATTTTCTTTTTGTTTGTATTACACGGAACAAATATGTCACAATTACCAACTGCAGATCAGAAGTCACATTACTAGAATTCCACTATGACTTTTTTTGTTTTCCCACAGCCAGAAGCAGTAACTGCCTATGCATTACCATGAGAACTGCAGTACTTACATTATCAATAGCTATTAATCCCCCTTTCTTTATGAGGCGCAAGCATTTTTCATAGTACTCATTGTAGTTTTCCTTATCGGCATCAATGAAAGCAAAGTCAAAGGTTTCCGCTTCTCCATTGGCCAACAGTTCATCTAGATGAGCAACAAAGTGAGTTGTTAGACCCTGGTTACTGCTGTGTAGGAGGAAGTAAACCATTTGTGTCAAAGTTCTCATTAAATGTTTTCTGCTGCCTTGACCAGACAGCCTCTTCCTCCACAGGTAATTACTAGGAAAGCTTATCCCACAGAAACCAATCTAGACATTATGTATGCCATAAAACATGCAGTGACTGAGTTCTGAGTGCTTAGGAGTTTGTGGAGCAGCTCCAAACTTGGAGGATACAGCTGGGACTGCTGAAAGGTACAGTAAAAACAAATCAAGCACTTTGAAACTGGACATACTCTACAGCTTCAGCTTTTTTTTTTTTTTGAGCTGAGAACTGTTTTCTTAAGTGGATTAGAATTTTTCTCACTTTATGAACAGGTTCTAAATGCTAATCTCCCCTTGCAGATCAAGTGCCATGACACAGGTCATGAACAAATCCTGTCAGAGATAGTTACAGCAAAAAATTGCTGTAAGTAGTCCCTCTCTGGGCCAAGGCAAGTAGAATTCAGTTTTAAGTTCTCCCAAACAGACTTCTTGACTGAGAATTCCAAATTGCCAGTTGCAGAGGAGGTGATTGCTGTCTCCTATGGTCCTCTGCCACCACTCTAACCTGCCCTTAGCCTCTGCCACCGGATCTTTTTGTCTGAAGCAGTGTCTGGACAAAGCAGTTTGACAGACTTCAAGAAGTGTGCATACCAGCAAACTGCTTATATTTACCTCTTTAGAAAGGATGGATTTGAAAGTAATACAAGGTTATCAGTGGATCTGTGGATCCATCAAACATCTTTGCTGGAAACCTTCTGCATCCAACAATCCTAGAAAATTTCTTGCATTTTCAGAACATTTATTAGTATGTCCTCTGCCCCACATTTTCTCTTTCCTTGAATGAGAAAAGTCCTTGCCTCACTAATTGCCTTGCACGCTTTTGGCACATCCTAAATTTGGACTTTTCTGAACACAATTCAGCCTAAGTTATATATTGGCTTCTGAATTTTTTCTGCACCTCGGCCCTTTCAGGGAACTCCTCCTCTCTTAAAAAGGAATACCTGCTTAGAATGGACAATGGATAAGAGAAACTTGGCTTTGTCTAATTAATCTGTTTTAATGAGCTTTCCCAGAAGCAGCTGACAATAGTACCTGATAGATTAAACAAAGTGATGGACAGGACAGATGAGTCACCAGTATAGCCCACTACACAGGACAAGCATTTTCTTCCTCTCTCCTACTAGGTAGAAAAACTGTCAACTCCTAAAGATTTTTATTTTTTAATATTGGAGAAGCTGCCTCCCTATTAGAAAAAGGGATCACATTCACAACCATATTCGGTCTTAAATTTCACCACTATTGTATCCCTCTTCTGTTTCTAGGGAAGAGGAAACAATCGGTTATTTCAGGTTACTTACCAAGTGTTTGAATTGCTGGCTTAATCCGTAGGTCAATTTTATGCTCTACTCCTGCCTAAGATGAGAAAGAACAGTGTTGATAAAAGTGGTCAAGAAATAACCTATCAGTAGGCTGTACTCAAGGAATGACTGGGATTCAGATAGTTTTCCTACTATTTCTAGGTTCCAAACACCATTTATTTTTCTTTCCAAACTGAATTCTATCAGCCTCCTTTAATAGTAAGAATACTTCTGTATGAATGTGCAAGTCTAAAATACCAAAATCTCTTGACATGTAAAGGCAGCTGTCCCCGCTGTGTACAGGAGATGCTGCTTACCTCCTTCCACAGTGGCCTTCCAATTTTGGCATAGTCCTCATTTATATCACAAGCAATAACTCGGCCATTATCTGGCAGGACAAGTGCCATATTCAAGGCATTATAACCTGTGAAAACACCTAGGAAAACCATAAGAGACATCAACACTTGTTGTATCATGGAAAAAGTACCACAAGTCTCTCTTCAGGAATAAATTCCCCAAAGGAAACAAGCATGGCAATTTGTTAATAGACAGTAAAGATTTTTCATTTTTCCTTCCATTTTAATGTAACGGTAGATTGAGAGGAATTTTTACTTTTTTTTTTTTTAATCATTTTTTTAGCAAACTTAAATGTTAGTTTTTTCCAAAACGCTCATGGACAGACAAAGCAGGGTCTGGTCTTGCATGTGTAACCCAGAGACTGGTGAGCAGCAAAGTACCAGGAATTGTAACAGCAAGGCCAAAAATGAACATGGTGGGAACCCATACCTAGCTGATCAGCATCAGTCTGTCTTTTAGGACATCCTGGTAATGGATTTGATACAGGGCCTGTGCAGCAAAATTATCTTCTTCTGGCAAGAAACTGATACAGGAAGGACAGAATACACCCTGTCCTGCAACTGCTGAAGACTCAAGAGATCTATTTAGCTCAGTTTTTCAGATTGCCTCAGAACCGATTAGTCATCCATGATGATGCCAGAACTACTGAATGCACAGTTAGACAAAGTGGCAACCAAGTGTAAATCAGACACTCCTTTTCATGCTCTAGTTTGCCCACCTGTTTGCTGACAGGTATGCAGTGCCTTTCTGTATTTGTATATTTTATGTCAAACATGGCTGTATTTGGAGAATGACAGTCAAGAGTTTTATTTTACTATAAAGTGACACCCTTACCTATTTCAATAACTTTCTTGGCTTTAATGAGTTTAACCAAATTTGCCATAAGCTGAGCCTGCTCGCAGGACACCATCATTCTGCCCCAGGGATGATCAGCAGTGAGCTAGAAAAGGGAAAAAAATAACACATCACATCAAACAAAAACCAAATCTACCAAACCAATTTCCTAAAGAAAAAATCCCAGTGAAACTCCAGGAAAAACAGATACCTCTGTCTTCTAATTTTAGATCCCTTCATGCTCCATCTACGAGCCAGAAATTGGTTTGAATTGAACTATAAGTAAGGAGGATGATATGTGCGTCACAAGCAGTGGATATTTAAAGCAGTAATATGCTCCAAAGTTACCATGGCCGTGACAAACTCAGCAATGTTTGTAACGAAATATCATAGAGGAACTTTGATTGTGAAAGCGCGTGACTTCTGTGAATTAACACAAACAAATGCCATTCCTTCAAGATGTGTAGAATGCTTTAATGACCCGCTAAGTTCATGTCTCCCAAAGGTCAGACCACATAGTCCTGGCTACACAGAGCAAACCTGGAGAAGCTGTGCCCATCCCAGGATGGAAGGGCTCTTGGCACTGAGGAATGGGCAATGGGAGAAGGAGGGCTGTTCCATAACAGTTGAAGGGAAAGTATGTCCTATTTCCTTTCTTCTGCTAGGGATCATTCCAACCAACCTGTTCCAGCAGTTAGCATTTAATCTCTTTTATACAAGAACAGTTTATCCCACCTGAAATGATTCAAACCTGAGTCAGGATGTCTGGTCTCATCTCTGACAACGGAGCCTGATGGAGGCCATCACCTCTCTGAGCTACAGATTCCTTATATGCCAACCAAAATGAACAGAAATCATCTGTTCAAGTTCAAATTAAGTGCAGCCCTAACACATGGCCTTGAGAGCCAAAGATAGAAAGACATGTCTAAAATGTAAGCCAATACTATTAAACAGTCATGTAGGGAGCCCTGAACATTGACGAGGCTGGATACTACCAGTTAAAAAACCCCTCTGGTGCATATGCAAACGAGACGGAGGAAGGAGGTGTGACCAGGATCCCAGCAGTTCAGGATGAGGTGTGGGTGATACTGACCAGACGCAGCTTCTTTAGAATTGGATGTTCCCGCAGAGAGTGATCCAGAATGTATTGTCGGAGAGGACTGTTTTTCCCGATCATGCCACTTGGTGTCCCAAAAACTAAAGATGGGTATCTTCTACCTACAAAAAACGATAAGTAATAATAAGAACTTTTCTACTTTTCAGTTATTGCTGTTTTAAATAAAGTAAGCATTGAAGTATTACTGAAGGTTAAAAAGTTCTCTGCTCTAAAATAGCTGTGGAAATGAAAAATGCAACATAGCTGGACAACCAGATAGATTATATATTTTTTTCCCCTTCTCCTTTTTAGCCTCTAAGATGTCCAGCCCAGGCTTCCAAAGGCTGAAGGGGAAAGGCTTCAGTACTGTGTTGTTCAGTGGCCAGTGTGATGGTTACAAACTGCCATAATCTCACAGGAGAAGTAACCCCATCTAAATTCAAAACGACAAATTTGAAGAGAGAAACATGAATGAGGTGCACAATTTTCTTAGTCTGGAGTCCTTGTTTTGCAGATGAATAGAGGCTGCCAAGTTTTAGGCCCATCAGCTGATGTGTCTTCTCAAACCCTGTGCTCCCCTCATGACAATATCCTGCCCTGCAGCCAGGGGAAATGTGGTAGTGCTCAATGGCTTGTTTAGCATGAAACCAGTATGCAGACAAAGTAGGTGCTGAAACTTGAAGTTTAAGGATTAGTACAAATCTACTCAAATACAGAACTGACTGCAGATTTCATGCCCAATGTTTCTTTTACCAAATGGATCAACTATTTTGAAGAAATATGAACAAATTTATTTCCGCATCTCCTGGTAGTTGTTTGCTATTACAGAACACTTTTATTTCAAGTGGTTTATTTTCTGTTAATGGTTCTATTTTACAGACGATCACGCCGAGATGTAGATTACTTCAACAACTTGCCTTAAAGTGTAAGTAACCAAGCGCCCGCGTTACAAACCCAACACAAGTTTCTTTCCCCTCCTGGATCGTGGGCTCATTCTTCCGCTGCCCCCAGGGAGTGAAAGCGAAACTGCTACCAGAAAACAATGCTGTGTGCAAGGACCACTCCCCGGCCTTTCCGGTCTGGCCAAACAATCGCAGGCAGGGGACCAGGCGGGGAGCGTGTCCTCGCCTTCGCTGGGACCTTGCCCGGCCCCGCACTGCGGTAGCTGGATTACAGGGAGCGGCTTGGGCTCTAAGAACATCAGTGTATTTACTGCCGCAGCTCAGCAAAATAAATCCTTGCCCGCAGGGCAGTCCCGAGGGGTCTGCTCCCCCGACGGCCGCCGGGCAGCACCTGCGGCGGGGACTCCTGCCCGCCCTGCGAGGGACCTGCCCGGGCGCTGCGAGTCCCGTCCCGGCGGGGACACGAGGAAGGCGCAGCCCTCAGGTCTCCGTCTATGTGGCAAGGCTTGGGGGGCGCCGCTTACCTGCAAGTATACCCGTGGCAAAGGCGACCCCCAGCATCGCCGTCCCGACGGCCACTTCTTTGGGCACGCTGAGAAGCGGCATTTTGGAGTCGGGAGCGAGCGGCGCGGCAGGAAGCAGCGGCCCGGCCCGGTCCGGTCCGGTTTCAGGCGATGCGCTCCGCCCGCCCCGCGAGGGCGGGGCCGCGCTGGCCGTGGGTGGCGGCCCGGCGGCGCTCAGCTTCGTCCTGGGGTTTCTTACGGTCCCCGCCGTGCCCCATGCTGGGGCGCCGAGAGGGTGGGTCACCCGCGGGAGGTGTGCGCCTTCCTCTCGGTGACATACTCGGTTGTGCTGTGTAAAGTGACAAAGACGGCGCCTGAGATCTGTGCCATAACCTCCTCAGAGGCTGGTTCTGGTACAGCTTCGCTGCAATCTTTGTTTTAAAACACACCCAAATGTCGTGTGAGCTCGTAATGGATTCTGCTGGAGGAGCTTTTCACAGAAAAGTGCTCGTAAGAGGCTTGGTCACCCAACTAGCCCGGGAAGCGAGCTCTCTTCTCCCCCTAGAACACGTTTCTTTGCAGCTGAGGTGTGAAGAGTTACTTGTCAAAAAGCATGTAAGGTTTTTGGAATTTCAGTCCCGTGACCTGTGAGTTTCCAGGTGAAAGGAGTCAAGGAAGATTCTCCAGGAGAGGGGGAATGGGCTTGGTTTCCTCCAGTGCTGTTTTCAGCCCCCTTCTGCAATACCTTCCCGGTGAGGTGGAGCAGTGCCCTTGCCACTCCTTAACAGATCCCTGGATCTGTTACTGAGGGAGTTAGTTTATAAGTCAATAGTGATTGTGTAATCTTTTAACGTCAGCCTAAACCCGACTTTTTTTGTGCTTCTGCCTTTTGGAGATGGGCTGGGGATTTAGTTTTCATTTTGTGAAGTATTGGTAATATCTGGGTTTTGGAAAACACAAGAAAAATATGGAGTTCTATCATTTTGACATTCTATGGAAGATGAAATTCGTGTCATTGCACACAGACCAGGAATACATAGGAGTGGATTGGATTGCAACTTGGCCTCCACAGATGTAGGATGAAAGCACGTAAAAATTCCCTTTTGGCACGTAGTCTATCTCCAGAAATCCAGATGAATTGTGTGTTGGTAGGTTTGGATGAAAACATTTCAACTCTTTCCCTATGCTAGCAAAACAAATGTCAGTGCACTTAGAAGAAAAAGATTCTTTTAAAGTACATTTTAAGTGTGGGATTAAGTATATTACCAGGGTATTTGTGGGAAACGTGTTTGCCTATCACTGCATTTTTAGTGTGTTAGAGCTTATTTACAAAGACTTGCCCCCAGAGCTCTTGTATTTATTTTGCAGCAACTGATCATGCCATTCACTAGGGAGTCTGCTGTGATTTCTGATTTGCAGACCAAAGTAAGACATATGATCTGTCTTGGCAGATAAAATAACTTTCAGTTCACTTCTAAAATTTATTTGATTTTGAAAGCTGTGAGTGTTGGTGGCTTTTTTTTTCATTCAATATCTTGTCACTTTCTCTGTGTACATTTTGCGTTTGTAAATGAGAGCATTTCATCCCGTCTTTCAGAAGATGAGTTATCAGCACGTGCAATGTGTCAGTTTTAGGCCAAACAACTACAGGGAGCGACAACTCTTGCAGCGACCATAAATCAGATTTGTGACGGTGCGGCTCCATCTAGTGATTCTTCTCTAAAACTGCAGAAGACGGGAGAGAGGAGCTGAGGGTTACTCTGTTCAATGAAACACACTAAGTGTGCAAGATTCCGGTGCTGTGCTGACCTCTCGACGAGATGCCCCATTTGGACATCTCTGGGAACTTCAAATTTCTGAAAGCTCCAAGAGAATTGGTGAACTGAATTGCTAACATACTTAAATGTGTTCCTGAAATTCCTCCCACCTCCAAGCTGTTAATCAGTAACAGCTTACCTTTGCTAGCAGGATTAGGTGTTTTACTATATCGCTGTATTGGACAACATGTTTACATAAGGAAGTTGATTTTCAGCTAAGATACGATGAAACACTTTAATGGGGGGGAGGGGGGTCAAAAGAGTTTAAATATTCCAGCTGGATAGAATGGAGCCATCAGCTTTTCTTTGAGCCATTTCCATTTTACTTAACTCTGTGATGTATACTGAACAGAAAACTTTGATTAACAGATTTATTAGATGTGTGCTTGCAGTGTGCTTGTGGCTACCTGAGCATTTAAACATTTTGGTAGATTTCTGCCTACTACTTGCGCTAAGTAAGGTGAAGGCTACTTAGTGATTGAAGAATGAGTGTAATATGGGCTTGGATACAAGCCCCACTGCTCCCTAAATCTGTAAGGTCAGTTCAGTTGTGCAGATTTCACAGGAGATCAGTGCTCCCAGCGCTGTAATCAGTAGGCATATTTGCTATGCCTGAAAGTTTCTTCTCTCTGGAACTGCATTCTTGAAAGGGTAGGAGAGTTTTGGCAGCATATTCAGGCTGAAGCCAGAACATGATTGCATTTGTAAAACACATGGAGTAGGACAGATAGGATAGTGGCTGACCTCAGGGTGTACAAATCCTCATTTTATTCGTATTGATAATCTATTCAAGGTTTTACAGACACTGGATAGCCTGTTCTTTGCCTGGAACCTTCCTTCTAGGAGTGTTTTTTCCATGTGAGAATGTTGCACACCATCTACTTCTGTGTCGTCTGTGTAGACTTATTGTAGAAATGGGACTGGCAGGGAGTTCGCCTACTGATAAGGCTGTCGTTTCACTTCCGGGTTTCTGCCTTTCGTTTGCAACTATTTTTCCATGGATCAGTTGTGCCTAGTAACTGAGGCACCACTGAAAAATGCTAAATGACTTGCCTTGAGTATAGAAAGCTTTTCCTTTCATTGTCCTCCCAATTTACATTTTTTTCTGTTGTTGCTTTTCTTTTTATTTCCCTCTTCACTCTTTTCCATGTGTCAACTACCTGAACGCAGCTATTCTGGCAGGCTGTGCCTTCTAGGTCATTGGTGATGTGTTGTGGCCTGCTCCAAGGCGGTGGTAAAGAGTAGTTTATGAGCATCTTGATTGTCTTACTTCTGCACTAAAAAGAAGTAAAATCTGTGAGTGTTTCAGCCTCTATCCAGTGTGAAGACCCTCGGTATAGATGACTTTTTCAAAAATCATATTCAGTATGTGGTGGAAAATCACTGTGTAACACAGGTACCCTAAAGCAAGTGTATACAGGCATGTTTGAACAGCACAACTCACTGGAAATAAGCCCTACATGTGTTGTTGCCCTACACTTTTGTTGAAGGTACATTGGCCTATGAGTTTGGAAAGCATTCAGTGGAGTTGCATGTTTTGTCTGCTTCATTCAGGTTGAAATGTTGCTGGTGTGGTTTCAAGCATAATTTGAATGTTGCTTACTTAAAATCTTAGTTACCTGCACTTTGTTCTCCTGTGTTTACAACGAAGATAGCAGTCACATAGTCCTGTAAAACATGTCAAAATGCTGAAAAGCAAATGTAAATGCTACATGTGTTTAGTTTAGTGAGTAAAGTGGAAAAATTTTTGACGCTGAAAGAGAAGACAGCTGTCTTTGTCCTCAGAAGCTTACAGTGTGAATGTAACACCATGGTCATAGGCAGGAAGTGTAGGGAATTGGATTGTCTTGAGCAGTGTGCTTGGCAGTAGCCTAACTCAAATTTCTTATGAGAAATCAGAGCAAAGTTTTAAGGAGTGATCAGGAAGAAGAAAAATGAAGTCTGGAGCTGTTTAAAAGTTTCCCTTTAGTGCAGAATGAGTAAAAGCCCAAATACAAGAAGAAACCAAAGAAGAATGCATTCATGCATTCTTATGATCAGATTAATTGCTGAAAATGCTGATTGGGTTGAAATTCTGGGCTCATGTGACTTGAATGAGATGAGAGCTGGGGAAAGAAGTTGTAGTAAGCTAGGTAATGAGAACTTAGACAAACCTTTTAATTGAGAAGATGAACATACAATCTTGAAAATATATCAAAATATTTCTGCTTGGTATTGCATAGCTGAGAGTGAGAGTTTAAAGTGAAATGAGGGTTAATAATGAAGAGTTATATGTTGAGTGATAGGCAAAATAGTAATTTTTATCTATATTGATGGAGCAAAAAGTTTGTAAAGCTGAGGCTGACCTGATTTCAGCCATCCTCAGAGAAATGTTTGATACAGATTGGGATTTTAATCTGGTTCAAGAAGATAGGAAGGAAGAGGCATATTTACAAGTTGTCTGCACTGACATTGTGGATGAATACGTGCATAGATTGGACCAGATACTCAGAAAAGACATCAAGCCATGAATTCCTTATCTTTTAAGATATTCACAAATAAGCAAACACATAAGGATTCAACTGTATTTATTTATTCTATTTTAATAGGTTTTTGTAATATCTTTGTTTAAAATTGAAACAGAACTTATTTACCTTATTTATGTGTTCATCCTTCTGTCTTGAGTGCTGTAGATGAAAAATGTGTATATTTTATGATTTTACACTCTGTAGCATATATCCTCTTGCAAGACCTAGGTAAATAACTTGATGGTGTATTTTAGAGGACTGTATATGAAATTATCATTTTATTCATGATTGAGATTTCTTATTTCTTCTAATTGCTTTTGCTATGTATTTATCTATTCCATCCCTCTTACCTTTCTAGTATTATGCTTAACATTTTTTTCTGCAGTTCTGTAAAGCAGAGTATGCCATTTACGAGCATAACCTCTTTGACCTTAGAGATATTCATTCCACACATCTCTGCTATATCAATTTTTTCCCATAAATGTTCATTCATCTTCTCTGAAAATCTTGGAATTTTAAGAATGGTAACTTTTTTTTTTTAATTGTGATAAATGGAATTGCTCTCCAATTTTTTTTTTTTAGGTTGAATTCAGTAATTTGTAATAAGACTAATAGTTTCCCAAATACTCATCATTGCTTCTGAAGTCATCTGGATTTTTTATCAGATGAACTGTAAGTAGCAAAGCTTCCTTTAATATGATTCATTGTCCAGCTGGAGGGCAATCACTGAAATGGAACACAGACATGAACAATGACTTTAACTAAGTTGGTTCGGTTACTTTCATCCCGCTCAGCTACTTCTATTGCATTCAGTCTTTTGTGGGAGCTTTTAAAGTATGTCTTTCGATAACAGCTTGTAAAGGCTCTGGTACCTTCACATCTATTTCAAGGCTAAGATATCAACATTTCAAATGCTGCTGCTAAGAAAGCTGGTGATTCATGAGCCCATAAGCCTTAAGCCATTAAACTTGCAAACAGCGAATGGTTTAGAAATGGTTTTCAGCTAGAAGCATTTTGACATATTGGTAAATATTTTCAGGCCTTACTGGCTTACAGGCCAACATTTTGAATATATATGACTACTTTTTGCAATCTCATTACAAGACTAGGTTGAGCTTTGGACATGCAGGTATCGTGAGAAGAGATAGCCCCTGCCAAGCAGCATAATTCCCTGTGCAAAGTACGTTAATGGCTTCTATGACAATATCCCACAAGTATCAAGGACTGTAAAACTCAAATTGAGCTTGACTGGGGGAGACCCAGTGAAATGGCTTGTTCAGTGGCTCAGCTTGACAGATCCAACGATAGAAGCAGTTCTCCTGACAAAGAGAGTTTGCAGTCCAAGTACATGGATCAGAGGCATATTGAATTCCTCAAAACAGGTGTCAGACTTTTCTGAATGATCTCCTTCCAGGTTGCAGTCCAGCTCACACTTGGAACAAGTGCATGGACAGTGGTACAATGGGTGTTTATTTCAGTGGAGTAAAGCTTAGCATTAATTTTCTCCTACCAATAGTCCCCATGTGATTGTAATAGACACAACTTGAGTGGAGCATTCTGCTTCACTTGCAAAGCCTGCTGTAAGTCTCAAGATGCTGCTCCACTTAAGCATTAAACTGTGTAGTGCATAAACAAAATGTGAGAAATATTGCTCCTTATCTCTCTGATACACAAAATAAAATTAAAGAAGCAGTGAACAAATCAACCACAGCTGTGACACCTCATTAACCAGGCTCTCTCATGCTTATATATTTTGCCTCTCTTTTTTGACATCTGAAAAAAATCTATGTCAAAGCCTAGCAGGTTGCTTTTGTTTCATACCAGCCATGTGAATGGATGCCAAAAATAAAGAGTACTTTTGGATGCGAGTGCTTTTTCCCTTCCCTTAGGGGCATTTGTCTGAGAGTGCACAAACGCAACAGCAGCAGCATGATGGCAGAAGAAGTACAGGACTAGGTTGTTATTAGATAGCCTACCCCAAGCATATTAAAGAATGATGAATGGTCATCTCACTAGGCCTGATTTCTAGAGAGCTCTAGGTCAGATTTCATTTCACAAGTAAGAATTTGTCACAAGCATGTAAAAACTGTAACTGGCTGTTATCTTTGGGACTTAAAAGCAAGACTTCTTAGTAGCCTATTTGTCAGTTGGGGAAAAAGAGAAAAGGGGCCATCTGTGTTAATCAACTCTGGTTTGCTAATATGATGCAGCTGCTAAGAAGGCAGTACTGACTTTAGCAGGTAGAAAATATCTGCTGAAGAGAGAGCCCAATTAGTGTCATCACCTGAAACTCCATGAGCAGTGTGCAAACCCCTGCAGGCTGAAAAACCACTGTGGGGGGAATGGCTCAGATATCCCCAGGAAACAGGAGAGTGAGATGGGCAGAGAGTGGTGTCTGAGATTGTAAAGGGTAGGCTGCTTGTAGGAGGAAACAGAGGGAAGGTAGGAAGAAATTTTTTAGTTGTGTGCAATGCTCCCTTTTTTTTCCTGCCTTTTTTTTAAATTGAAGATGCAGTCTTTGTAATTGCTATGAACTGGACTCATTTTTTTCTCTCAACATATATTTATAAGATGTTTGTTGTAGTTTTATGAGGTTTTGCTCTTTAGTATTAATAGTTTTTATTTATTTACTGTTGTATTTCTTTGAGTTTGAATGTTAACAACGGACTGTATGGACTCTTATCTTCTTATCCTATTATGGCTTCATTTTTTATATCTAAATGTGTAAATAGCTCTAGTTTCTTTTACAATAAACAGTGGGAATATTTCTGGTGAAATTTGCAAGAAATTTTCAAAAGAATGCCTAACAGGTGAACTGTGAGTCTTCAGTGCCACTCATCCATTTGATAAAAATAAGGCTTTCTTAGTACAGTATTTTAAAGTTATGTTTTTATTACCTCCTTTTAGTGTTTTGAAGATCAGAAGATCCCTCTGCTTTAGTGTAGTTGTATCATATTTTCACCTTTTAATCGAACTTTGCATCCATTTTGTTTTTTAGAAGGCCTTTTCTTTCCATTCCTTTATAGCCTGAGCTTGACTTCATAAGAATCTCTAACGGAACCATAAACTACCTTTATAAATATCATTTTTCCTTGAAAGCTATATCTTACTGGAATGACCAAAGTTTTGTCATGTGTTAGATTAAGATGTCTGCCGAAAATCAATAATGCTGAGGTAACAACATTGGTTTCTGCTAGGCTCTCAATTACTTTCTCAGTTGTTTGTCATAGGAAGAATATATGATCAGTTGTTTCCCCTGCAGGCTATAAACCCAGCCTGTTCTCTTTTGATCACTTCTGCATACTTCACTTTTACTCTCCTAAGTGTAACACAGATTTTTAGAGCTTTGGACCTGTGAAGTAGCAAAATGATTCTTCTGTAGTCCATTCCAAGGGATAATAGCCTCCCTGTATAAAGCATCATAAATATCTCTGGACAACAGTTAGCTCTTTTGGGTTGCATTGCACAATTGCTGTGGAATCTGTTCCTGAATTTGCCATGCTCTTTGAAGAAATATCTGGGAGAAATTTATTTTACAGTCTTTCCTTTGCACCTCATGTTCCCTATAGTCCTTTTCACTTTGCATTCCTTTTGTGGGTAGTCCCCAGTTCCAAATGCAGATGTAGAGCTGCTAGTCTTCCAGTATTTTTTTTCTTTCTTTCTCCCTTTACCTTCATATGTTTTTTAAAGATTGTTTCTGGTGCCATTTTGTTCTTGAAGTTGCTACATTTTGCCACAGAGGGGAAACACAGTCGTGCTCTTTCCTGAGAGCTTTACTTTGTTTCTCTCTTCATCTTATTCTGAAATAAATTACGCTCTGCCTGGTTGATGTCAGTAAAGACTCTGCTAGGTAGAGGAATACTTCAAATAATATAGTCTCTTGTGAAAATGGGAGCAGCTGTAATTGGGCAATTAGATTAAATTAAAGCTGTAACAAGGGCAGTAGCTCCTTATTATTGTAAGTGCTCTTTCCTTAGAAAGAGACAAGTGGTTTTCTGAATGAGGCTTCAGAGGTAACTTGCAGAAGATATGTTGAAGTTCTGGTCATATCATATCACTGAAGAGAAACTGCTTTTATTTGCCTCTGGATTTTCATGTGTCCTGTTTTATGAGGACAGAAGCAGATGATGCAGAACAGTAAACAGGATTTTTATTTGAAATAAAAAATAATAAAGCCCCAACCCCTCAAACAACCAACAAAAAACCCCCCAAACCAAATAGAAATTTAGAAATTAATCTAGCCACCTTCAGTTGCCTATTCAGGAAGTGTATGAGAGGTTAGTCAGATTTGGTTGCACAAAAATTTGGATTCAAGGTTAGACAGAATACTTGAGGTGGCTGTACCCTGGCAAAACTCTGCTGACATATTTCACAGAACAGAGCAGTTTGGAGCAGTTATGTTTCCTAACAGGGTGTTTGTAGAGTGTTATAAACAGTTACTGGTGTAACTGAATCCTACCTAGGCTGTGGTCCTTAAAACATGAAGTGCTACCCAACTGCCAGAAACCTTAATGCAGTTTGCCTTTGTCTTCAGTCACATTCATGTAGGCAGCAAGGGGGAAATGCCAGAGTAGTTGGGAGCTAGGCCA
The DNA here is from genome assembly GCF_052056855.1 of Sturnus vulgaris. Taxonomy (NCBI): domain Eukaryota; kingdom Metazoa; phylum Chordata; class Aves; order Passeriformes; family Sturnidae; genus Sturnus; species Sturnus vulgaris. The sequence continues at coordinate 16,797,823 of NC_142250.1, read as the reverse complement.
GGAGGAGGATAGGTATGCAGCTGGTCATCTGTCTCAACACTTTGGAGAACATGGGTAATTACTGTGTGCCATATACCTTTCTGATCAAATGCCTTTTGGAAAATTGAATTTCTTTATCTCATTCCAAGGCAGAGATAATTTCTGTGGCCAAATGGGGTTTAGAAACTCCTCCAGCCTTGTTGCAGTCTCTTTCATGGACTGTTTAGCTTTTTGATGTTTATGTACCTGCAGAATTTTTGTATACATAAAATAAGGCATGAAATGTGGACTTGATGTTTATTGTACAATCAGCTTGGCCTTAAAAAGGGGAAATGGCATAATGGACCAAGTGTTGTATGTCCCATAACAATTCTAGTAAATGAGGCTGACTGCTCTTCCCTAGTTGTCTACTTTTTCCATGGTATTTGGTATTGGTACATCCTTAGAGGAAGCTGTGGGTCTTCTGGTGTGGAAATAAACTTGAAGGCCCAAATATTCACCATGCTTTAAAGCCTGGCTCTGTTATATTGGATCAGACCTACTTCCTGTCTTAAAGCTCAAAAGTGACAGCAGGTGTGCTCTTAATAAACTGATGAAGTAAAGACAGTGAAAAAAGAGGCGCAATCTAGATGGTTTGAAAGCAATACCCTCTGATGCTTATACCTTCTGAGACCATGCATGTAAAGTCATCATAGAACGGTTTGAGGTGGAAGGGACATTAAAGGTCATCTAGTTCCAACTCCTAGCCATGGACAGGGAATCTTCCACCAAAGGCAGGGATTCTTTCACTAGAAGGTGGTTTCTCCTTCACTGAGTTGAAGGATAAAGCTACAAAGCTATAAGGTGTGTTTAGGCATTGAAGGACTGTTCTTGCCACCACACAGAGTCTCATGCAGTATGAGAACCTGAGGATTCCCTGGAGCCTTGGAAGCTTTGACCTCACATGGACAATTCCAAGAGCTTTTGTTGGGTACTAACACATGTAAAATATTTGACTGTACACGTATTGGGTCCTCCTGAGTCCCTGGCGAGGAATACTGCTCACTGGTGTTGCAGGCTGATGCTATATATTCTGTTTTTTTCACTAACGTACATCAAACTCTGGCTAGGTTGCTCTTTTTGTTTGGTACTGTAGTGCTACAGCAAGTTAACCTCTGCTTCTGTTTTCCTTGTCACATTTTTAGAGCCTTTGAACACAAGAGGTAGCAAATATTGTAAAGTATCCCCAAAACAAACCAAAACCTGAGCAATACAAATGGTAATTGTATGAAGACAGAAGTGAAAAATCCTGCTCCCTCTCACTACTTTCTGCCATTATAAAGGAGTTTGTCTGTTAAGTCAGTGCACATTCGCATTGGTCAGTTCCTCCTAGATGTTTGCAAAAACAAAATGTTAACTTTCATCATTAGTTGGTTATGATTGTGTTCAACAGAACTGTTGATAGTGGGGTTGCTTTGCCCTCCCTCATCTCCACATTGCCTCCCTTACTTTTGAGGCTGTGAAAGCCATTTAGACCATGGCGCTTGTTTCTCTTTTGTCTATTCTAACATAACACAGTGGCTGGTGCGTGAGAAAAAAATCTTGGACCTGATGCAGGATGATCAAGAATTAATGGTTCACAAGATACTGTCTCGGTAAAGAAAGGGCTATTGGTGTTTTCAAGCCTGCAGTGTGCAAACAGGTACTGAAGCAGTGAACTGTGTTTGATCATCAGATCAAACTCAGTCAGAGGAGGGCCTGAAAATGAGGACTGGGGACTGGATTTATTTATGGGAAATGCAAGAAAATTTGTGTGCCGGACAGAAAAAGGATACCCTTAACTTTGGCTCTGAGGTGAGCTGAAAAGCTGTGCAACTGTGAGTTGAGTTGGGAAATTAGTATGAGGCTTTTAAATACTATTTACAAGTGTACTTCTGGCACCATTCAATGAATTAATAATTTTGTGTCTTTGCTTACAGAGCACTGAAGAAGTGCTCTGTAAATCTGAATTTAAAGGGTTCAGCTTAATATCTTTAGCCACCTGCATCTGACCAGACTTTTGTATATCGTCGATATGGAGAAACAGGTGTTTCTGGATGCACAACACATACTAAGGTAGGTAGCCAAGAATATCTGAAGATGAATTGTATTCTGTAAATGCCTGTTGCTGTCTGACTCTGTATTACTAGATCAAGTGTAGGTGTCAGAGTTCTAAGTATCTTATATTGCATGGAGTGAATGACTGAAGCATTTGTGAATTTTGGAAGCTTGAAGAAAGGACAGACATTAGTTACTGAAATACTGTTAAGAGAAACAGTCTTGGGAACTGGAATGTTTTTTGAGTTGTCCTACTTCTATGTAGAGATGGCAGGTAGAGAAACCAGTGGCAGAAGAGATGGAAAGCTATGAATCTTCAGCTGTTAAGAGAGAAAGGCTTGTCTTTCTCTTTGATCAGTGTAACACATCATCTAGTTCCACCTTGACTCGTGTGTGTGTGTGTAACTGTGACACATTATCACCTTGCACCTTCTCGGGGCTGGAAAGGGAAATGGAATATAGTGAGAATATTGTTAATTCGCTTCAGGAGTACCTGGGAAATCTGATAGATATTTATGTGTAATTGAGAGAATACAATAACAGTATTGTAGTTGAGAAACCTCAATTACTTGAAGTTCTTCATTGAGACAATTAGTTTCTAGTCTTTGCCCTTGTTCCCTGCCATTTCCAGATGAGGTATCAGTGGTGCTTTTGTAGATGTGTGTTCTACTTACAGAGGTGTTTCCATCTGATCTTTATTACTATATTGCAGACTTGCTAAGGTGAAATTCAATCATTTCCCGGCACTACCAGTATAACAGAAGAACTGTTTTTTCTTTAAAGGAGTTGTGACTTAGTGGAACATGTTGTTCAAGTTCTTATTATTCTGATTGGATACACTGTGTTCAAACATTGGTCATTCAGATTAACCTCTTTGAATATGCCACTTATAGCCTGAATTTAAAAATAGGAGTTTGATCTCTGTAAAGTCCCTTGAACAGGGAAGAAGTTCTCTGAGAGGGTTATGGATTACTGTATTAAGTAAGAAATGTGTTTGGGTTAACTGTTTTAATAAACTTATTAATAGCACATACAATTTACCTATGTTTTATTAACTAAATATGCTGCTAATAATGGCTCTGTAAATAAACCCTACTTTTAATAACTTCAGTGTCCCAGTGGCTTTAAATGCAGTTTCCGATTTGAAAATACAATGGCTAATTAAATGAGTAACTTTAAAAAGCTTATCACCCATGGATTTATCCAATCAGCTTGCTTAGAATGATATGTAATACAGGAGTTCTTCCTAACAGGCAGATGTAAAAACCTTAGCTTTTTAAAATCTCAAACTGAGTATTTTTGGCTTGTCAGTTTTTGGTGGAGTTCCTAGAAGATGGTAAGCATAGAGGAGCTAGCATCCTTTCCCTTTTAGAATGGTAACTCTGTGAAGCCTCTCTGTATATCTGCTCACATCTCTGCTGTCTCTGTTTTGCATGAAATCTAGCTTGTGTGGTTAACTCCCTCTTTTGACTGTTTTATAGTGTGAGGGGATTGGGCAAATATTTATTGTGTTAAGCAGCAAGATTGCTTTTTTGTCGTATCTTTATTTAGAGGAATATCTTCTAAGGGTAGAATTGTTACATACAGATTTCTAGCTGGCCTGTTTGCACCTGATTTCTCCCCAGCACTGATTCAAGTGGAGTCACCAAGTGAAACTCCTTTCCTCTTGCCTTCTCCTTCTGTATTTATGGTTGCAGTAGTTTTCTTGCATGCTGTGTAGCAAGGTGAAGCAACCTCTCTCCCCAGTACTTACATGATAGCTGAATTTAAAAAAAGTGCCTCCAGATATGGGATACCCCATTACATGTTTTAGTGCTTCAGAAGGCAGTGAGTAAGCAGGGTATTTGTAAGAGAAAATAGAGAGACTTCCTATGGGCTTATATTTCTGTGGTGTCTCAGTCCTATGTGCTCAGTATTCCCACCTGCTGGTTAGCATTCCTCTTTATCCTGTCAGCACAAGTAGTTCTTGCTGCTGTTGATAACCTTCTCCTTTTTTTGTTTAATTTGAATGTCCTCAGCTCCCTAGATTTTTTTTTACAAGAGATAAATATTAGGGGGATTATTTTTTCTTGACAAATTTCTGGTGGGGGAAAAAAACCCCATGATGTAGGAATAGTGCCATAAAGCGGAACTTTTAGAAAAGCAGTGAGTTTTGTTCGTCTCCGTTCTTTTCTGGAGCTGTTTTTGCTGCCCTTGAGGAGGTCAGAGAAGAGAAAGGCTGCCCATTTCACATCTGCTGCACTGACAAGCAACCAAATGTACCTTTTGGCTAGTGGCTGGCATTTTGGCAGGGCAAAGCTTCCAACTCCCACCCTTTTACAATCAGATGGGATGAATAGCAGAGCTGTGCTATATTGGCAGTTGGCATACGGGCTAAGTACATGGGCTGCATATGAGTCTATTCATCTGAAGTTATCCTTTCAGATCACTGCTTAGTTTTCTAGCATAATCTTCTTGGAAAAGAGCTTGGCACATGCGTCCTCTTTTCTCTTGGCACATGGCAGTTTTGTTTTTTCTTTCTTTTTTTCTCTCCTAGTAATTTCCTGGTGTGCAGTAGTTATCCTAAGCACCAGTACTGGTATCTGAAAATGAATGGACATATTGCAATCTGGAGAAATGTCATGTCCTTCTGCTGTGGATTCGGAGTGATACAAGCTGTGGAGGGGTTTGTGTAGTAGGCATGCTATAAATTAAACATTCTCTTTGCTTCAGGCAGGGATAAAAGAAGAGTACTCCCACACTTTCTCATTCTTTCCCATCATTTTTAGGCATCTGAGAATGGAATAAGCCAGTCGTAAAAAGCAGGTCCAGGTCAGAGTAGATAAGTACCTTCCCCTGTTGTAAAATTCAGAGCAGCATTTAAATCCCTGCCTCCCCTAACACACCTCTAGAGAATCACCCAATCACTTGTAATTACTTGCTTAAAAGAGCATGGGAACAGCTGAATTTCCCTGCATTAAGGTAGCTCTTTGTTATATTTCTGCCCTTTTCTGGACCAAAAAAACCCATCAAACTCCGATTCATGGTTTTAGTCTTTATGATGTGTTGATTGTGGGCAGCTAAGCTCTCTAAAAAACAGGAGGGGGAGTGGAGCAGTCAGTTAAAGGTCCTGTTCCTATAATAGCTTTTCCATCCTTTTACCTTGTCCTCTGTATTTGGTTCATCCTCCTCGTTTCACCTTGTTTTAAATTGTGACTGCTTTTGGGGGCAGGAGCTGTTTCTTTAATGTAGGTAGGCTGCATTTGGCATCATGGAGCCATCCTCTGGTTGGAGCCATTACTTGCCACTGTAGTATAAACAGAGATATGCTTGGAAGGCAGGGGAAACACATCCTGTGAGGCAGAGAGGGTTGCAAATTTATGTAATTTCAGCAGCATCTTGGAAAAAAGAGCACATCTTTGGTGCTAATGGAGTAGACTTATAGCTTCCCTTGGTTCTTTCTTTGTCTCCTCCTTGGATCATCCATGAGTGGAAATTATGCTCCAACAGGAGGAAAATGACCAAATAGAAAAATATCCCACCAAAACACTGCTTACAGCCTGGGGTTTGAGATCTGGTGTGTAGAGCTTTCTGCTGAAGGCTCAGTAAAAACGAATTCAGGAGAAGGAAAGCTGCTGTTGGATTGTCTGGTCTGAATGCGTGCTGTGGCTCTGGTGTTCGGTCTTCATCTCTACTGCATTATTCCACATATATAATGAAGCCATTTCAGAGCCTGGGAGCAGCTTAGAAGCATTAACATAAGAGTTTGATTTTTGACAGTTTTGATACTTGCCCATTGCGTTTTATTCTTAAAGGCTCCTTTTGGGCTGCTGGAGTTCTCGCATGTGAATGGCCCCTTGTTCCCTAGTCTGGTGCTGATCTGTGTCTCCTGTGACACAAATCCCAATTTTCCCTTTGTGACCTTAGTCATGTAGTCACTATATTAACGAGTTGTAGAAACAGAAATACTACTTCTTCTGGCATGTCTCCTGTATTGCGACTTTACCTTGATCCAGGGTCTTAATGTGTATAGGTATTATACCTGAAATGGTGTTGGTCAAGGTCTTCTGTAATAAAAATAACAGCAGAGACTACAGAGTTTCAGTGGGTTTCTTTCTCCCTCACATCTGTTTCTACCAATGGCTAAATTGACTGTGGCAGCTGTTGCTTTGGCTGCAGGCTTTTCCATTTCATACTGAAGACTGACACATGTGGTGAGGTTGCTTATCTGTTGAGGGGTGGGTGGGCGATAGGACAGGGCAATTTCTCAGTAAATGGTGATGTGTGTGTAGGACTGACAGCTTTGATGTGTTTCCCTGTGGGGTAGAGTGGTGCCATGGAGGATGAAAGCCCGATATCTTTGGCATTTGGCTAAAAGCAAAGCAGCTCAAGGGTATGCAAAAGAACAAGAGGAAAGAGCAGAGAGGCATTCTCTGTGGACTATTGTCTTGTTTCTAAAGCAGCTGGAACATGAAGGCTGTATGTAAATGTAATAGCCTGCTTACTTCATATTGGGGCCTGTAGAAATGTGCCCTTGTGTTGTGGTTTAAGCCCAGCCAGCAACCAAGCACCATGCAGCTGCTTGCTCACTTCCCCACCTGTGGGATCAGGGAGACATGGGGACATGTTTGGAGTGATGGTGTTTGTCTTCCCAAGTAACTGTTACGTGTGATGGGGCCCTGCCCTCCTGGAGATGGCTGAACACCTGCCTGCCTATGGGAAGCAGTGAATTAATTCCTTTGTTTCAAATTAATTCATTCATTTGCTTGCATGTGCGGCTTTTGCTTTGTTTATTAAACTGTCTTTATCTCAATTTACAAGTGTTTTAGCTTTTAATCTTTTGATTCTCTCCTTGGTCCTTCTGGTGGGAGAGTGAGTGAATGAATGAATGAATGGCTGTGTGGGATTTGGTTGCTGCCTGGGTTTAAACCATGCCACCTTGGTCCAGGGCAAGAATCCAGTCTGACAGAGTATTCACAGTATCTACTGACTGCATGGAGCAGTCTGTCATAGCATGGAGCCCCCCTGTACCTCCCCTCTGAAAACTGCACTCAGGTTGTGATTGGCAAGATCTTGAGGATGTGCAGGTGAGCACTTGAATGCAGGAACCTTAAATACTGCACAAGAGGGGGTGATGATTTATTGGGTGGCTTGTTCTTTTTATTTTAACTGGTGGAGTTCCTTCTAGGTGAGTTTTTAAGGCAAATACTTAAGTGGCCTGTAACAATTGTATATTCCCATCACCCTGTGCAACCAGGATTATCTCCAGTCCTTGGCTCTTTTCCAGCTATAGAGTGTTTCCTTAGTTCACCTACCTTTGTAGTTTCCTTTGTACTATCTACAGTGTGGAGTTATATTTTTGCTGTTAAATCTCTCCAGTGTTTTGCTTTGGAGGAGACTGCATTCCAGTGGTTATGCCAGAAGGAAAGAAGTTATTCTTGTGCTTGATTTACCTGTCAGTTGAAAGCTGTGAAGGGCTTTGTTTGTCTGTGGTATATCATGACACTCCATGATAGGCATACTGTCTTTCTTGACAGAGGTGCTAAGTTTGCAGTATGAATTATTTTTATTGCCTGTCCACACAGCTGAGCTGGGCAGGTAGTGTATGATGACAGTGTTTTTGTGAGTGTGGGGTAGGGTTTTTTTGGTTTATTTTAAATGCTGGCATATTCCTCTATCTGAAGCATCAGTTATGGTCTCTGATTGTGTTTGCACCCCTGGATCAACTTGCTGCCCTCCCATGTTTACTTTGGGGATATATAATAAGCTATACCTGTGACTGAAACACTGCTGCCTCCTTGATGTTTTTCTAATTCTTTTCCAAGTAGACTAAAGATAATTTCTTCTTTCTATCATATCCCAGTTCCTTGCTTTTCATCAGATTATGCTGATACCTTGCCAAAAATCATGTGGTACTTCAGCAGCAAAGCCATTTCCTAGCTCTTTGGTAAGAGGAAAGGTTGATGGAATTTAGACTCCGGATTGTTTTTGGAGATGAAAACAGTTTACGTGAAGTTGTGCTCCTTCAGCCTGGTCTCTGGGGCATTTTTCCTTTCTTTTTTACAATTTTTTACAATTCCATGATTTTACTTCCTTGAGTTGTTAGGCAAGGTGCAAGCTAAAATGTGTAGAAAATTTGAATTCCACTTTGCATTGAATATCAGCAAAAGGTAGTAAAGTGAGAGTTCTGAGTTCCCATTTTTCTTCCGTAGAAAAGATTAAAAATTAAGCTGACAGATAGTTTTACATAATATGGATGTGGCAAGATGTGCCTGTTCTCAGGAGAGCTGAAGTTTGTGGGTTTCAGCAGGTGAAAGAGATGTTAACTGCAACACAACAGCTTATTCTGAATCATCCAGTCTTTTAAGGTGGTCCTACTTTCTCAACTTGCAGGAACACTTTTGTCCATGGCTAAAATAATCAGTGCTTACAGGAGAACCTGTACACTGGATGTTAACAAGAGTTATACTGGGGACTTTGGTCAGTTCTGAGTGCTCTGGTAATCTCAGCCAGGTATGTGCACTCTCGAATGACTGGGATAGCAGAGCTGGAATTAGTCACTGCAGATTCAACTGCCATGTGTTTAATATTGATCTACCTGCACCTGCAGAACCAATAGCTCAAGCCTTTGCTGACAAAGCATTTCAAGGCAGGGAGAGGAAAGATGGGTGCAACACAGAGGCTGATTTGTAAGTGCTGATTTATTGAGCTACATGCATAGCAGGAATTCATAAGGTGCAAAACACAATGTGTACATTACTGGATGAGGAGCTAATCTGAAGATGAGGGGGGAAATGTCTCCAGTATGTAGCATTTTAGACCCTTGTATGTGTAAATCAGTACATGTCAGCCAAATGTTACTGATCTCAGTATCAGGAGTGGTACTACAGCTCATTTGGCTTTGAACTTGAAAACTAGGCATCTGAGTTATTTTGGATCATTGCTTGTGAAGCGGTGATGAATTGCAAAGGGTGACCGACTGGAGCAAATACTGACAACCACAAATATGTAGAAGTTTAAATGAATTAAGTGGCATACTGTCATCCTGTGGAGCCTACAGGTGACGTAGAGAGGTGTGGATGCAGATAAAGATCTGAAGTATTCTACTACAATATTAAACCACACAAAGTAGTAAGTGTCTTTAAAGATGTCGTGGGGAAGCTATGCCAAATATAGGAACTTCTAATTGTTCTTTCTTGTTCCTTGGTTTACGTCATAAAATACGTTGCCCTGCCAAAAAGAAAAGGTTTGTGCTGGTATGAATTCTCTGCAGGTTTTGATTCCGTATCAGCCCTTCTTACAAGCCATAGCAGAGACTTCACTTACGGTGCCATGGAAGCATAAGGCATTACTAACCTTTTGATTCCAGGATCTCGAATCTTTCTAGAGTTGAGATAGCTAATTTTACCTATTAAATTACATATGAAATATAAAACAAAGGCAAAAAGAATTCTGAAAGTGGACCAAGCTACTGCAGTACCTCTTCCTCCCTGCAAAGCACTGGAATGGTGGTACTCCTTTTCTGTTGTCCTCATGGCTATTCATAGAAATTGAACTTGGTCTAAGGTCTTGGGCAAGGCAATTATTGTCAGGGAACTGTTGTTTTCCTAATGTGGAGTAAAGATATCCAGGGTACAGAAATGACTTAGCCACAGACCAGGTGATTGCCTGAAGCTTCCTTGGTCTTTGTTCAAAATGCAGTTATAACCCTTCTCTTTCAGGAGACCGACAGAGAAATGCTTACTGCAGCGTGTGATAGGATTTATAAACTGTGACATAGAATCAATGTTCTAAAATCTCAGTCTTCATATCTGCTTAAAGTTTCCCACAGATTTATGTCGCATACATAACTTGAGCCAGGCCTTTTTATTTCTTCCAGACCTTGGGTAAAAGGTGAATGATCTAGTAAGAAGAAAGTGATTGTTCTTTAAATAAAAAAAGCAACAGTGAGACAAATCTGAGCTGTAGAAAGCACACATAATCCTTGCCAGAAATATTGCAGTCTCTAATTGAGAAGCAGCTAGTCTGCAGCCAAGCTGGCTCTGGAGGAAAGATGAAAGTGTTTGATCTCAGCTGTGTTACCACCTGTATCATGCCAGGGAAGTTAAATGCACTGAAAGAGCTCCACTTACCATTGATTTTATTTCTCCAAATGAAGAATGTGTTGATAAATGGCTGACGAAATGAGGTAGCAGTGGGTAAATGGGCATCTTACCACAATCCCTTTTTTTTCCTTTTTTCCTGGCACCATTAAGAAATGCTTCTTTGCGGTAATGGCAATGCTATGAAAGCAAGTGGAGGGCCAGTGCCTGCCATTTGAGATAATGTGATGAAAATCTGAGATACAATAAAATTATTTAGAATCAGGAGAAAAATACATTGCTTTAAGAGCTCCAGTATTGGTGTTTATGTTCCTTCTCTTCCTTGTGCCAGTGTTCAAATCCGAGAGCCCTCCTTAGATAAAAGGGCTTAGAATGGGAAATATGGTTGTGTTGCACTGGTACAGAAAAGCAGGAAGAAGCTCTGTGCATACAGGCCACTCTGAAAATAGGATGTGTAGTGCTTCCAGCTTTCCCAGAGTAGCTTGAAAAAGGATCAAAATTCCAAGAGAGGCACAAGAGCAGGCTGTTCTAAGAGTCTAGGGAATAAGTCATATGAGGAGGGAGGTTGGGGTTATTTAGTCTGGAGAAGGCTGCAATGACGTGAAAGAAGGGGGCAGGAAGATGGGGATTGGCCTCTTCTCCCAGGCAGCCATTGACAGGACATGAGGATGTAGCCTAAAGCTGTGCTAGGGGAGGTTCTGGTTGGGTATTGGGAAGAATTTTTTTTTACTGAAAGAGTTGTTAAACTTTGGAATGGACTTCCCAGGGTGGTGGTGGAGTCACCATCCCTGGAAGTGTTCAACAAATGGCTGGATGTGCAACTTAGTACTATGGTTTAGTTGACATCGTGGTTTTGGTTGGACTTGATCTTAGAGGTCTTTTCTTCTAAGAAAAGCGGGACTATTTGAACACTTCTTTAATGGAGAGACTGTTTTATTGATGCTTGCTACTCTTGAATTGATTCCCTGAGGTCTTTGACTGCAAATGCTGTATAGAGTAACCTGATCCATGACACAGGGATAAAAAGAAAACTGAGGAGACAGAAATCCAGCTGACCTAGCATGTGGAAGTTAAGAGCTCAAACTAATGAATGAGTGGCATTGAATTAAATTGAGTTAATCACATTGGGTTGTTCAATGGGATATTAAAATCTATAAGAATTAATAACCTTAGGACTGGGGTATATCAGCTTAGATGATATATGATGACTGACCAGTTTGTTTAATCTGTCATTGTCTAAGGTGTTTGGTACTAAGATAAAAGGAAATAAACAGAATGTTAAATGAGAGAAATAACATATCCAAATCCTTTACTTTTGACTGAGATAAGCCTGATTAAAAACTCAGTTGTGTCCTAGCTATGTGAGGTGGCCCAGCAGGATCTCCATGGAAGATAGCACATATGGATGTTCAAAGTATCTTCTCTGGGTGGTTTGAGAGGACTGAGAAAACTCTGGGAACAGGCTGGTTAAAAATATCATGTCAAAGTGATGCTATGCTAGAAAATGGCCTTTTCTATTAAATTAATTTTAATAATTAAAAATGCAGTTGTGAAATACTATAGAATTCAGTATAAAGCCCACTGCAGGAGGAGGGGAGAATGAGGCCAAGTCTAAAATTACTCTGAAAAGCAGGAAGACTGTAATAATAACCAACATCTTTTTCTATAGCTTGTGACTTGCATTGCTATCAATTCCACTAGCACCTGGATTCAGTGGGGATAACTCTGTCATTGCAGGTATCTTAGGTTGTTTTTTCTGAAGTGACCTGCAAGTACTAAAGAACCAGCTCTTTTGAATTTAATTATTTCACCATTTTGAAAAGCCAGACTAGGTCTTTGGGTGGCTTTTGCTCTTTCCTCACAAGCATCTCTAAGATATTTGAATTATTTTTGTGATATAGACCCAGAGAGATTATATACAAATATTAATAATTACTATTATTTTTTCCTGAATAATTCTGAAGTGGGTATGTTTAATTTTTACCTTTTTTTTTAGTTCAGAGTGAATTGGTTTGAGTCGTGTGGTGAATGATGCCTTGGCTAGTACAGGCAACTTGCGGTGCACAATAGTGCTTTGTTTTATACATCTATCAAAAAAATAACTGGGGTGTTGGAAATGACACATGGATTTCTTTCTAGCAATAAAGTACCTGACTGGCTGTGTTATATTATAGTGATGGTTGCAGTATAACAACCTTGATAGATAAAACAGTAGCTAACCTTTGGGCTGGGACATCTAGGTCAGCAGTTTCAGATTGGAGGCCATCCATATCAGCTTACATTTCCATCCTTGTCATCTGACACTTGGCTGTTGTTGTTCCATGTGCCTGAATGTCTACATGCTACCAAAGTTCCTAGTTGCCTATTTAATGTACAAATGACATGGTATTTTCTCTGATTTGCCACAATTACTTTGTAGTTTTACTTACGCTACTCTTCTCCTCTGTGAGTCCATATTTAACATTAACTGCAGTGCAGATCAAATTCATCTCTGTGAAGATAAGCATTTGAACTTGATGGTGAGTGAATGATTGACAAGGTGCAAGTATTTTTATGTCAAGGCTGTGACATGTCATTTGTTGAAAAAGCTATTCAGCCGAATGCTGTACTCATCTGAAAGCTGGGAGTGAAGAATGTGCCAGATTCTCAAAAGGATGCTGCTTGATGTCTAGTGGCACTATTAGTGACATTTTGATGTTAATGAAGAACGAAGCACTTTCTACTCCGGAAATTATGCTTTTTAAGGTTAGAAGAGGATGCTTTATGAACTCTGTGCTACACTGTTGCAATCCATGTAGCCATCCAGTTTTTCAGTGGATAATGAAGTTACAGTTAGTGGATTGCTGTGGTCTGTAGTGTTTCCTGATCACTTGATTAAAACTGTATGAAAAACAGCTGAAACAGTTTAAATGCCTCTCTGCTAGTTCTTTGCTGCATAAGTGCTTGCTGAGGGTGCCACAGGGATGTTAGAAATTTGTTAATGGGAAAAGGGAAAGTGTTGGGGAGGTTGTGCCTCTAATAAATTGTGTTCCACAACGTGAAGGAAATCTGTAGAATTGCAGAGATGGCTTGACCCAAGTTAATGCTGTATTCCCTAGTATGGAAACCTAAAAAGTTGCCAATATTGGGTGTAACTACTCAGCTCTCAGAAGCGCTGCTGTTAATTAGCATCTGTTTCCCTGTTTTGTGAGAACGTAGGCTGCAAATGAGCAAGTTACTTTCCTGATGCATGGAGCATCTCTTGGATTTTACTTCAGAATGAATCAGCTAGATCAATTGACTCTTCACTAGTGTTGCTTTAGTGGGAGGTGAAAAATACTTCATACTATAGGATTTGTAGTTTTTTTCCTCTGAGTCTAATATGGTCTTAAGTATTTTAAAATGGGTCCTTTGCCTAGGTGTGCTGCATCTCTTTGGACTTGTATTTCCAAATATTGTATGGGACTGACCACAGAAGTCATAAACAAAACTGGTTTAAGAACATATAAAAATTGTGATGCCTTTTAAGTTACTCTGCAAGGAATAATGTTGTTTCTTCACATGACAATAAAAAGTTTTGGTTTGTTTTATTTTTTTCCCTTATGCCTAACAGACTATCTGAAAAATGAATGAATTATATTTGGGTGGAGGAGAGGAGGAAAGGTCCTCTGGAGACCAATCTATACCAGGAGTTCACGTCTGCTACCTTGTGGCTCTGGCTGGATTTAATCTCACTCATTTCTTACAGATACTGATGAATTGCTGCATCTCTCCCTCTTTGATATTCTAGAGCCACAAGTGATCTGACTAACAATAACACCACTGCTTGAAAGATCAGAGCATGGAGTGTGTGCAGCTATTGTTGTTCCATTTGATGAATGCACTGTATGCTGGTTGCTTTGCTTTGAGTTTTTTGAGGGAACAAAATTCATTACTATCTCTTCACTGCTCTTTTCCCGAGACAAGGCTGGGGAGGGAGGTAGGGGAACATCCTGCCACTATACTGTCTCTATTAAATTGCTGCCGCAGATGCTGTCTTGGCTGCTGGTAACAGTGTCAGAAATGGCAGCCTTCTGCAAAAGTGGTTTAAAAATAGACCTATTTGGGTATGCTTGTTCCCTTAAAGGGACACTGTCAGTTTGATTTAGTCCCAACATTTTAGCTTGGTTGCCGTTAGCTATGCCATCTCTTCTGAGTTGCCAGCCAATTTGGCCAGGCCTGCAATGGGTTTGGTATTGTTTTACATAGAGGCAAATATGCTTTGAACATAGCATAATAAAGTTTTACTAAACCTAGTAAATTGATTTTTTTTTTCCTTGTGTCTGTTGCCATGAAAGCGAGGCACAATTAACATTCCCTTGCCAGTGCTGTAACCCTTGCAGTTGAAGGCCTTGTGCAGTCAGGTTACAGTTATCTATGTCCTTTCAAAAGATACCCCTCTTCTATTTTTTGCCATAATTCATCACTGCCGTCAGCATCCTGCTTTTTTTTTTTTTTCTGAGATAGAAATATTATTCCTTCATTTTGCCTCTTTAACCAAAATTAACTTGGGCAATGCAGTGGGATAAGATTGGAAATGCACAACCCCCATCTTCAATCTATCTTAAAAGCCCAAGATTACTTTTAAGAGTGAGAGTGGTTCTTCAAAATGACGAAGTTTCTTGGGTTGATGACTTCCCCTCTTCAGAACAATGCAACATCATGCTGCTTGTGTCAGGAGGCAAATAAGAACCTTGACCTACAGCACATCTGCCAATAAGACTTTTGTTGTCTACCTTTTCTGTCAGCACCAAATGTTCTGGCTCTGCCCAGTGTTAACACAGGTTGTGTTACAGCCCTGGAGAGCAGAGCAGCTGCAGTCACATGACTGCAGTGACTGGTAAGGAGATACAGGTTTCCATCCTGAAAGCTCTGTTTCATTTTCTTGCTGCCTGCAATATTTGTTCTCCTCTGTGCAGTGGGATGGCACTTGACAGCACCAAGCAAAGACTGTGAAAGCTGACTGAAGCAAGCTGAGAGGGGACTGTTGAAACATGCTTTCAAGCAATTACATCTGGCTTTGCAGTGGTACCATTGATTTAATATCTTTTTCCTCTACCACCCTTTCCGTGTTAACTGCTTCTTTCTCCTCTGCTGCCTTATTGCCCTTCTGCAATGTTTCTTACTCTTTGACATGTCCCCATCTCTTACATCAACTATCACTTCCATCTAGGCCCCCGAGCCCCTTCATAGCCTGGTTTCCACTTGTCTAATCTTTTTTTCATTAAGAGTCAGATTTTGCTGACATCTTGAAGCTTCTGTATCTCCTGACTTTGAGAGTTCAGCATTGATTTCAATTAGAGCCCATGCCTAGAAGGCTTCAGCAAACAGTGTCTCTTCTCATGGTAATGAGTTGTTGTTACCACTCTCCCAAATGTGCTCGCTTGTGCACAGTTCAACGTTTGCTCTGATTTATGGTCTCTGATCAAACCATGCAAAGCAAGGCAGCATTTCAGGGGTCCTCTCCCAGTTTCTGTTGGATGGACAGGTTAGCAGGCAGCTGCAGAGGGCTTTCTTCTCAAAGGTGTCTTGAAATGCTGTTGTGGTAATTTGAGGCCTTCAAAGTGTGCTAGATTGAGGCACCTGCCATCCAGCATTTTAACTTGTCCTTTCCTGGTGTCTGCTCTTGGCTTAGTTGTGCTTCAGTGAGATACATGATGCACATCCTGTGACAGGTATGTAGGTGCTGGAGTCAATTTACTCTGTGCAACCATAAGCAGTTTTTAAAATGATGGCATGTCTGTCTCTGTGATACTGATGATGATGTTCATTCTTAGATTTGTGGTGAGGCTCCAGAAGCCTAGAAGAAACTTAATGTTGTGCCAATGCATAAAAAGGGAAAACAAGACAAATCTGGTAATTATAGCCCTGTCAACTTGATGTTTATCTGGGGCAAAATAATGAAATGGCTGATTAAAGGATTTGAGTAGCAAAGAGTTAAAAAGAGTAATATAATTAATGTCAGTCAATTTGGATTTATGGAAAAGTGATCCTGTCAAACTAGATATCTCTTTTGATAAATTTAGTTGATTAAAGGAAATTCTCTAGACATCTCTAAAGCAGTTGACTTGCTACCACAGGACATTTTGGAAAAAAGCGATAGAGAACTAGCATGGCACACACTAATGATATTACCCACTGGCCAGCTGTGGCAGGTCTCTAAACATGATGGTTAGCAAGGAATCATTGCTGAGCATGTTTCTGGTAAAGTTCTGCAGCATTTGGTTCCCAGATCTGTTTAATGCTTTTTAATTACATGAACATGGAATAACCCCCCCAGATCATTAGTGATTAAAATCTGCACTTATGGTCCCCCAAATCTTCTGCTAACAAGGAAGATGGTATTTTGTAATACCAAGTTTCCAAGCCAGTAGTACCATATAGGAAAATGTAAGCAAGCAATCAAATGTGGAGCTTCCTAGTAGGGCTAAAAGTTAAATTTGGCATCTAGGAACTGAAAAGGTTGTGGTTCCGGAGTGGGAGACCCTTTTGGGAAGGCATAGACTCTGAGAGGGACTTGAGGCATCTGCTGAATAACCAGTTCCTAAGTTACCACAAGGATTAATGAGGTCTTTGGCTGTGAAAACGAGGGATTTTTAAATTAGAGGCTAGAGGTAATTCCTTTGTCACTGGTGCAATTGCTTTTGTAATAGTGTGCCTGGCTCTCATTTCAACAGTGCTAGAAGGATGCTGATAAATTGGAGGAGGATCAGAGGCAATGTCAGAATGATTAAAAGGTCTGAAAAATGTCCTTTAGTGACATGCTCTGAGAGCACAATCTGCTTTAGCTTATTTCACAGAGGTTTAAAGGTGGCTTGACCAGTCTATAAGTACCTATGTAAAGACCAGAAATGTTCTATCTGGCTGACAAGTGTGCTGTGATTGCTGCTGGCTGGAAGTTGCAGCTGGACAAGCTTAGATGAGAAGAAAGAGCTGTGTTTGAAAATAATGGGGCTAATTAACCACTGGAGTGTCTTACTAAGGTTTGTCATGGATTTTCCTCTGTTGGCAATTTCAGTCTTCCTCGACAGCATGCTCTAGTCAGACCTGGGACTTAATTTAGGGACTGGTATGATGTGTTTTACAGGAGGTCAGAAAATGTGACTGGTTTGGTGTTTTCTAGCTGTAGGATCTGAGAATCATTGTAGTAGTTCTTGGCAGTGCTGGGTAGTTTGCTCCTGCAAACAGGAGAAAGAAGAACTCTCTTGTTTTAACTTGTGGAAAATGGATGCAATTTAAGGAAATTAGACATTAGTTCACATAATGAATAACCTTGATTTTATCACTTTGAAGTTCTATTTTTCTGAAATTTGACAAGTTTAAATGGCATTCAGGTAGCTTTTCATGTAAGGTGTCACTCTGTTTCCTTACTAATGCCTGAGCAAGTACCTTACCTATTGTCAGATTGTTAATTCTCTGTTATTAAGTACTCAGGTGCTTCTTCATTGAAAAGGCTGTCAGTTGTCAATGTGGATCATTTAGATTAAGAACCCAGCCTGTCAGATGCTCCTCTGCTTTTACAAACTAGCATCCAACAGCATGAGTGTCACCTTTCTGGAATTCAGACTTCTTTTTAATATTCCCCCGGCAAAAAAAAAAATCCTACAAGTAATCACTAGAGGGGAATCCACCATATTCTACTTGTGTGCAGCACCTAGGGGTGTATGTGTGCATGAATCCTTCTGGCTATGTTTAGTAGTAATGCAGAGGGAGGAAACTGCTTGTTTCTGAGTTGAAATTTGATTTTGCTCTGATCATACTGACTGTCTAGTTTGGAGCTTAACAGGCTTTCGGCGATTGTCTGACCTTCTCTCTTGGAAGAGAAGCACTGTTCTAGGACTTGGGACTCACATCCTCTATTGAGCCCGCCAAAGGACTCTGGCGTGACGAAACCTTTCCTTTTGTGCCTGTTTCCGGTTAACAGGAGTATGAATAGCAACTTTTATGTCTCTCCTTGATATGTTTAAGGTCTTCATGGCAGGAGAGGTTTTCCTGACTTTTCCTGAGGGTCTCATATATAGCATAGCAGAAGGACTTGAGAAACCAATACTCTTTGCTTCCCAGCTTTCAGAGAATCCTGTAACCGGTTAATGAAGACAGTGAGGGTCTAGGTACTTTGAGAGCTGGCGGAGACCAGGCTGTGTGGGAGTGTTTGTTTAACATATGTGCTGTATATGAGTGCCTCAGAAGAGCTCTCTGCATCCTGGGCCCCTTGTGCAATCCCTTGCCCCTGCAGCAGCACAGGTTTGACTTTGCCTGTGCTATGGCCAGGTAACAGGATGACTGGTGTTAGATCAGTGTATGCACAGGAAAATGCAGTGGTCTATAATACATGTCTAGCTGCCTGCATCTTCCCTGTGATGTTTTGATCAGAGGCTGGGAAGGATCTGCATTTCTAGAATAACTGAATGCTAACCTAGGCAAAGGGAGTATTTGTAAGGGAGGAGACTCCTAAGAGTAGTCACAGAGTAGTTGCAGTGGCAGAATCCAACTGGGGCTTGTACGAGTGGGACTGTATATGTGGCTGATTTTTCATGAAGCCTTATCTGACACAGCCAGGTGCTAAGTTGAGCCATATCTTCTTCACTAAGGTCAGTGAGTTCTTGAGATTATCTGATTCTAGTGCCTTTAGTTTCTAACTCAGGCAGCTTTTACCAAGAGAAATGCCATAAAGCCAGTCTCCAGTCTGGACTGCCATATATCTCTTAGCAACTGCAAGAAATTGAGGCCTTTTAATTTTTTTCTGTTGGTTTCCCCATTATCATCTGGGGGCACGTTGCTTATACTCTATTTGGTTTTGTCTTTTGCCATTATCAAGACTGTCTCTGTAAAGTGAGGGCTCCCTGCCTGAACATGAAATAGGTAGGTGAGAATCTACAGTTAATTGTGCACTGCAGTGTCATTCAGCTACTTGCATAATATTTAATGAAAGTGGTTATATTCTGTTCTCTTTCAGATTCTTTATTGGAGACTGCGTCTAGCTTCATGGTTTCCTCTAGTAGATCTTCAAAGCAGTTGTGACAATAAGTCAATACGGTCTTCTGTGGCTCACATAGAGGGCTTCCAGACTTCTCTCCATAGTAGTCATGCAACTTGATTAGCTCCTGATTTTAGCCTGAATGTGTATGGCTCAATACAGAGGCCTGTATAATATAACCTCCATGTATTTTTATTCCAAGAAGTCTTGTGTGGGGTGATTATAATATTAACGTTTTTTCCTCTTCTCCTGCTAAGAGAGCAATTAATGATAACTGTCCTCACAACCTCAACAGTCACTAGTTTTTTGAGGTAGAATAAGTGTATGCTATAACCTTGAGTCTTTGAAAAGACTAATATTTGGCTAATATTGAATACCAAAGATAAATTTGCCCTTGGAAGTTTGATCCATCAGTTTCTCTCTGATTTGCTGAGACAAGGAAGAACTGCTTGGATAGTTACATAATGCAGGGAGTCTTATGAGATGACAGAGAAGTTGGCAGGAAAATAATAAAAGTGGAGCAAATAAGTAATAATTTATTTCTTTATTCTGGAGTAGAAGTGAACTGATTACAAATCCTGGGTGAAATTGTTCTCAACTTTAGAAAGTCTGGTTCTGAATGTAATGCTTATTTCTTAATTCTATCTATGATAAGCTTGTTTTCAGACCAGTGACTTGAGGAAGGTCCTGATCAGTGTTTGAAGTAGCTGGTAAGGGTGGCTGTCTAATGGTGTAGTATTTCTGGATTTGGTCTTTGTAGTGTTAAGAAACTGTTGTCTCAGGTCTGGACTTCTGCTGAAAAGAATTCTTAGATTTCAAGCATGAAAAATGTTTTTGGAGTACTGATTCTTGATTTACTTAACTCACTTAAAAATAAATTAAAAAAGTAAGATTTGTTCTTGCTCAAAATTCTGTCAAGTATGGCTACTGGCAACCAGCAAATAGTTGATTAAAATAAAAAGGCAAAGAAACACTTAATCATTAGACATAAAAACCTGGCACATACACTAAAGCTGATATCAGTTCAAAATGCTGCTGGGAGAACTGACCATTGATGGTTGTACAGATTTCAAAGTATGTTGTTCTCTTCCACAAAGGACTGTGCTTTATTTTGAAATGAATTAATTTGTGATCTAGGTTTATCAAACTTGCAAATCCTTGTGATTTGTGTGAGGGTGTGGAGCTAGGAGTATCATATGTTGCTATTTAAGTCTTTACTTTGTACTAAGGTGCTTAAGTACCTGAAATTGGGTGCTAAGACTGAACAGTAATGTGAGAAGGAACCTACTAATTTTGGACTTTAATTTTGGACTTAAGTTTGTAGACTATGTTGGAGTTTATTTGATGAGTGGCTTAATATAGAGACTGACTTCCTTTTCCTCTTAGTTTGTAAAACGCTCACTGTCTCAATTCATTAAAAGAAGGAAAATACACAAGAAGAAAACTATGATTTTTTTTTTTCTTTTTCTGCACTTTCTTGACTCTGACTTTTGTTTTTTGTAACTTAAGAATTTATTTCCTAATTGATGCTATAGCATAATTATGAACCTGGTATAGTCTTAATGCACTCTTATTTTGTCCCTCCAGCATTGCCTAAAAGACCTGCTCAGAAAGCATGGTTTTACTGGAAAACCTGCCAAACCTGGATAATCTTATTTTATTCCTTGTGTTTTGAGTAGCCTAGTTATCACCATGTTCATTCAGCCCTGTAGCAGTGGAATGAAAGGAGGGACCTGAATAAATGTAATGCACAGGACAGGTCAAGTTGGAACTCTGAAAAGCCATTATTGACTTCTTAAAGTTGGCTGTACTGACAGTCATGCAAAATTGTGTCCTAGCAGAGGACGGTTACTTTCCTACAAGGCTGGCTCCATCACTGAAGTTGTTCTGCTGGGAAGGTAGCTTGGATTCTGGTTGGGAATGTGTCCTGTGGTTGAGTGGTTAGCGATGACCTGCATTCTGTCCTGATCATGTCTCTGGTTTGTTGGGTAGCCTCGGATAAACCAGTCCCATTTCTTCTGTCCAGTTCTGTATCTGGTGAGCAGGCTTGAGGATTCTGGTTTTGTTTAAGATGGAAAGCAAAATATACAAACTTTTCTCAGTGAGCATTATCAATGCAGGAAGAGACTTATCCAGGTACTCTTGACCTTCAGGTGAAAAGTGCTACTGAAAGTCTTGGGTGCTGATTATTCTACCTCTTTGTGTTGTAGATCTTTTAAGTAAGCTTCAGCTCAGATTAAAGCTTTCATTTCAAATGAAGCGAGAAGAAGGACTTTTCTGTCAGTGAGATAAAAATGAGTGGGAAGCAAAACCCTTATTAGGCCATCTTTATATTTTTTTTTAAATCAAGTTTTGAGTTTGTAATATTTAAATTACTTGTGATGTAGTGGCTTTGTGAAGCTTCATTCCTTTGTTGTTCACAGTACTTAAGAAAAGCTAGGATTTAGAAAATTATTTACCAAATGTGTGTCAGCAAAGATTACCAGAAGCTGCCTAGTTTCTATTTTGTGCATATTTGTAAACCTTACTCTAATATGTAAAATGCCAGTAGGTGGCAATCAAGAATATACAGGCTGATGCCTCTGTGTTTCATAGCACCAAAAAGCTTCTTGTGTATGACAAAATATCAGCTTTTAACAAGCATGTAAAACTGGAGTGCCTGGAATGAGTGGCAACTTGTGCAAGGTCGGCTTCAGTCTCTTAGTCTGTAGTTAATCATATGTTTTCCCCAAGGAACAGATGTTAGATGTTCTTGAAGAACTCGTAGCTTTGATTCTGGATGTTTTATCTTCCAGCTTGCTCCAACTAAACTTTCACCTTTTAGGCTGTTGAGAGCAGCTCCATGTTGGGAGTTGGAGCATGTCCTTGCAGTGCAGGGGGCTGTGTCCTCAGGCCAGCCATGTCTGATGCAGAACAGATGTCTCTGAAGGGTGATGTAGGGAGCCTGCACCAGTGCAGCCAGAAGAGAAGCTGTGTGTATGTGTGACTCAACAGTGTTCCTCTTCTCAGAGCTTATTTTGCCATCACAGCTTTCCATGATTTTGTGTTACTTTCAAAGTCAACCCACTATAGTGACCTGGGACTCACTCTGGGCATATGAGGAGCTGTGAATTGAAAACAATTTTGCTGTAACTGCACTCAAGTCAGGCGGGAGTAGGATTTCTCTATCTTCCTTTCCCCCTGTGGGATAGGAAAAAATTACTGTTCACTAATGAAGTTAGCAGTTGATAATTTGCTGGTAATTGGATGGACAGATTTATTTTTGGTGCAGCAGGAAATCTTATTGCTATACATAAAACTTCCAGTGAAACAGTTTGTAAGATTAAATTGCAACTGACAGTGCAGCATTTGCCTCTACCATTTACCAGCATAGTAAATGACTTTTTCCCACATCTGCCCTCAGGTTGATCTTTCCTTATGATAGGAGACTGCCATGAAAGGGAGAAAGGTGCAAGGATTTTACTTTGTGGAGGCCTTTTTTACAAAAGAAGTGGCTGTGGCATGAGGTCATTTGAAACATTGACTACTTTGTATTGGTTTGTTAAAACATTGTGACCTACATTGCTTGGGCAATGTGATCTTCTCCAATTAATGGATCTGTCAGCACAGATTAATTATAAAACTGACAACCACTTCTAGATGTAGTGGATGCTGGTGACCTCTCATCATGAGAGGAAGATGTTGGCTTCTGTTTTGTGTGTGTAATAATGTAATTTATATGACTCTGCTCTGTGGAAACTGTCCTTTTTAAATGCCAAATCGCATGTACCACGTTTGAATTATTGTTACCCTATTTTAGTTTCTTAATACACTAGACGTCTCTAATGCCAAATTCATTTGCATCTTGGAAATTTGCTTCTAGTCTTGCATTTTGCTTTACTTCAAAAGAATCAGTGTAATCATCATTGCATTCTGTCATTAACTTAATTAGTGAACCTCTCCTGATCTTAGGCGACTGCTTTTCATTCATTGCATGAAAAAGGCACTGGAAGTAAAAGGTATTGCTTGTGCCCCCTTTATGTGGCTTTGTGTAGTGGCAGAGAGCACAAACTACTTTATAACAGACAAAAATAATGTTTCTAGCTCCTGTGCAGCCTCTTCTTGATTCCACTCATCTTCCTAGATCTGCTTTCAATTATCTTGGTCTCTTCCCTGTGTTTCCAGAGGGAATATTGAGCTTGGTATTTCAGATGACAGTTTGATTTAGAAGTTTCCTATCTCTGTGTGGATAGTTGCTAAGCTTTGTTAAACAGAGCCAAGAAAGAGGGATCCTCTCTCCTTTAGTAACTCTTCTGAGTGGGAAGCGAGTAGGCACCTTTACTTTGATTTTCAGGTTAACTCCTCTGCCTTTATTCCTCTGGAAGGTCTCCCTTTTTATTAGCAACTCAACAGTGTACAAAAGTTAAGATTGTTTTGCCGGTGTATATTAGTTTGAACTCATGCAAGTTAAATGTCATCTGCCAGTGTGTTTCTTGGTCCCTCAAAATGTCCCAGTACAACTGTAGCCTCTCAGATTTCATAGCTCACATCAACTGAAACAATTTACTTTTACTAGAAAACTTGTCCTATTCCACATCCACTTCTCTCGTGTTAGACAAAGGTTCAGGAAACAACAGGCTCTCAAAACCAGGCCATGACTTCTCTAAAGGCCCAGGCAGCAGGCAGTCATCGGAAAATAACACGGCAGGAACGTGACACTAATGTCATGTCACTTAACTGTGGGATGTTTCTGTATGGGAGAGGAATGTTCGTAGTGACATGTTCCTTTTTGATGGCTGATCTTTAATATTTCATGAAATCAAACTAGTTCAGAAACAAAAAGAAGCCTTTTACTAAAGCGATTTTCTAGAGCAGACTTGGCATAATACACATAGGCTAAGTCTAGCCAGAAAACTGTCAAGCTTCTTCCTCCATTTTCTCTTCTCTAATAAGCTGAGACACATTGCTCATATGCTTCAAGGCATCCCAGAAAGCTGGAGATCCCATGCTTCTGAACTGGTACTACTACAGACATTTTCTGTAGGATTTATCTACTGAGTTTTTCAGCTAGTCTAGAAAAAAATTTCTTGTGCTTCAGTGCACAGTAAAGAAATTGTCCGACACTGTTTACAAATACCATGCACTAAAATACTTTAAATATTTGGACAGGACTGAAATTGTGCTGTGCTCTAGTACAAAGCATGAGCACATTATAAGCAACTTTTATTCCCCACAGTAGGTAACATAAACCATTTTCTGGAATGTGTCTGTTACATCTTCCTTTTAAGAAAATTTTCCTAATTCATGTAGCTGCTGGGCACAAACTACTTTATTTATTTTTTCTCAGTAATGAGGGAGCAAGCTTTTAGGTGTATGATAAGTTGTTGCCTTGCGAGCACTTTCTTTGACACCTTCATTGCCTTTTCAGCTTCCTTGTAACACAGATGTGTTTCCTCATGCTTGAAGTTATGGACTGCTGAAATTTCACCATATGAAAACTTTTGTCTCATATGTTATCCACCATAACTAAAGCTGTACACATCAACACCTTAAAAATGGGGATGAAAATCTGATCCTCTTGTATATAGACTCAGAATAGCAATGTTCAAAAACACATAAAACTTCATGGGTCCAGATGAAGCAGAAATCCTGATACATTTTTACCTTGCCCTATTGCCCTAAAGAATCCAGATATCTCATTTTTGATACCCTCCCTCAAGGCTTGTATTGCATGTCAGCATGCATTACAAATTTTTACACTGTGCTAAGTACAATATCCCCTCCAGCAAAAAACCCTGATTGCAGCTTTCTACTGTGGCTAGGATTAATCATAAATGATAATTGCAGTGCTGTTAAAACAAACTGAAAAGATTTGTTTTACCAAAGTGGTGATGGAGAGAGAGCAAAACTAGAACAAGAAGGGCATGGGCATAACACATTCTAAAGTTCACTGCTGTGCCCCCTTATGCCCCTCCCTTATTGAGCATGGACCATGGAGCTGAAAGTCCAGTTAATGTCCATGATGGCAATGGTAACATGGAGAAAGATGTTGACTCTGCAAGGGCCAGTTCAGTCTGTTTCTTCTGCTCTGTCAGGATTTTTCATTGATTGCCTATAGAACTGAGCAAGGCTTTTTGCTGTATCCTGTAAGGAAAGGTTGGGTGCTTTGCCTTTTTGACAACACAACACGAGCTGGTTGAAAGGAGTTGCATGTTTCACAACTGAAATTGGTCTTAGTGGTTTATATGCTTCTTTCTTTTGGGTGAAAACTTGGCCTTTTCCAGTTCCATGTCTGTCCTTAGAGCTGTTTAAGCTTCAGTTTTCCCTCTGTTTTTATAATGTACTGCTTGAACATGCAGCATCTCTGTTGGGCAGGGAGATGCTGCCTCCTGCAGGCCCAGATAGATTTGAGCCCTCTTGTAGTTCTGGAGAGGATTCCACAATCCAGCCTTTCAGAAGGCAGCAGCAGTAATTTGCTGAGAACATGGATGTATTTATTCTAGGTAAATACTCCAAGTAGAGAGAATTAGATTGACAATTATAAAATACTCCCAAAATTTATGTGGCTCTGAACTAACCTCACCTTTGGATTTCCTTGTTAGCTAAACAAGTTCTTAACTGTTGATACAAACTGAGCCCTGGCAATTGTTATCAGTCCAGCACTCCTTCCATTCGAGTTATTTCCCTTCCCCCCACAGCACACAGATTGTGTTTTCAATCCTTTACAGATATTTAAGGTGTTCCTTTGATTCAGCGTCCTGCATTGAATCTCATGGTTCGTGTGTTTCCAGACGTTACCTGCAGGAGCCTTCTAATGGAACTCAGACTTTGCTCCTTCAAGGACCAGGCTGTTGAAGAGTAGGTTCTGCCTGCATTCCTCAAACTTTCAAGTGCTCAAACTGGAACTTTAGGGTTTCCTGGAACCAGCAACTAGATAATCCTGAAATCCCCAAATATGTATCTGGTTGGTAAGTTACGTTTTTCACTCCATCTCCCCAAATAATTGCTTCTTTCTCAGTGTATAAAATTGCTTCTGATCCTCCAGGCTCTTTGCAGCAGTTACACAGTTGAAATTATTACTGTCATCTGACACTAGCTCTCCAACTTTTATTAAACACACATAGGGACCCCCCCACTGCCCTTAAGCTGGCAATGAGCCGGGATATATTTTCTAGATGTGAACATGTATGCCCTTTCTGAGGTATGTTATGTAGGAAACTCTGCAAAGTGGCCTCAGCAGTACCTGCTGTATTTTGGAGCCATCCTTTACTAGCTGACTCTGTAACTGGGGCAGGTCCACCAAGCTTTTGCTGCCAGTGCACCTCGTGAGGAAACCAGCAGTGGAAGAGTGACAGATGTTCTGTTCCTCTGCCTCCTGCAGGACTAGAAGGCTGTGTAGGAAGATAGTTTCAGGAATATCAGGAAAGATATATATCTATATATATATATCTATATATATATATCTATCTATATAGTGGTGAGAGAGGAGGTGACCTCCTGCTACCCCCTTGCTGGAGACTTGCAAGACTTGCACTCCTTGCACTTAGATTGCAAGGGTACTGGAGCCTTAGAGATGGGAGTGTTCGGTAGTAGGACATGCTACAGATTGCTTATGCCTAATGCAATGTGTTGTACAAGGACCTGGAGTGTTCTTTTAAGGGTGATTCCGATAAAACTGCTTGAGTGGAGGCTCAGAGCAGACTGTATTTCTACTTTGCAACGTAGGGCAAGATGTATTTGGTTATATGTTTTAGTATTTCTGGATAAATGAAAGTCAAATCCAAGTTTAACTTCAGCCAATTTCTCCCCTTAGTTCCTGTTTAAATACGTAATGGTCACATTATTTATCAATTTTATTGCTGAGTTTAATATAAAGGCTATCAGACTTCATGTTAACATGAGGCTATTAGCCCCAGTTTAAGAAGTGATGGAGTCACAGCATTTTCGTGTACTATTCAGGAAAACTCACTGGAAATGGAGGATGGATCTGGATAAACTTTCAAAAAACTTCTAGAAATATCCAAATCCTTATCATATGACTGAAGTCTCAGAACCTTTGTCCTTGTCATATTCATCAAATAGATATTAAAGGGAAGTAGAAGAATTGTATTAAGTAGATTTATTGTTTTGAAGTTTTAGTCTAATAGGACTAGAGGAAAATCTGCCACAAGTAATGGATGGATGGGGACCTCCTGCTCTTATTTTGCCTCTTGAACTGCCTGATCCTGTTGAATTCTGCTATGCTTTCAGATAACTTTGGTCTTGGTGACAAGTAGCAAATCCTGAATAGTCATATGTCCTTGCATCAGTGTTTGATCTATAACTCACTACAGTTAAACAAAATACTCTTAGAGTGATCTTTAAAGCAGACACTGTGAAAGGGTAAGTCCCTTCGTTAGGCCTGAAAGTAAGGGACCAAATAATTCCTCCAAGCAGAGAATGACCGAGTATTATTCTTTTCCATTGCTCTAGATACAAGTCCTGTAGTCCTGACTGCCTACATGGTGTTCTGCACGTGTTCTATGTGCCTTCCTCCTCTCTAGGAAGCATTGCATCTTAATCTTCAGCCATGTCAGTTTGCCAAGAGATGGGAAGTCCTGGTAGAAATGGTTCTTGACAGAAAGGAGAGATAGAGTATGAGGAGGATGAGAAGACCACAGGGACACAGGAGACACCGGACTTTGAGCAACCTCATTTAGGATTCTGCTCGCAGACACTGGACAGAGCTGGGTTAGCTGAAAAGGAGCACGTTAAGGAATTGTTTAGTACCCTTAGCTATGGACTATTGCAGTAAAAACTCACTTCATTATATCTGAAGGGAACAGAACGCTATGTTGTCTGGACAAAATGTATATCCTTTTTATTAAAAAAACGAACTGCAGAACAGAACAAAACAACCCCCCTCCAAAAACCCAGGTAACACCCCAAAAGATCTCACTTCCCTCAGAAAAACTCCCTACAAACGAAAAATTAAGTCTTTCTCTTCATGAACACTTAGGTAAATATTCTCATCATAAGCTTTGTATCTAGCCATTTAGTTAACAGAATACATGAATGATTCATGGTAGCCCTATACATAATGCATAATTAAATCACAGACTGATGGAGTGGAATTTATTAATTGTGAAGACACATGTGTTACCATGATACTAATTTATTTCTTTCAATTTTATTGGCATATTGCTCGCTCATCTGTGATTGCCTGCTTTGTTGCATTACCCAAGAACAGTAACATGTTGTTAAAACAAATTATCTGGATGTTTGGATAGCCTGTTTGTTCACTGATGGGAACAATATGTATTTAGCAAAAAGATTTAATGTAAATTATTATACATGGGGTATTATCTTAGCACGGAACCATCACACCAAAGCTGCTCTGATGAGCCATATTAACTCTGATACGAGTAAAAAAAAGCTAGAAAAATAACTGCAGGGAATCTGGTATGATGAAAAAGTGGAATTTCACAGAAAATTATCTTGGCAAAATTATGGGGTTACTTTTTATGTATTTTTATGAATCCTTGCAATATTAGATTGTAAAATTTAACAGATATTTTAGCTCACTCTTAGAATTTGTGTGCCTGCCTCAGGCTTTTGTCTGTAATTCCTGTCATGTCTTGATGGGATCTTTGGAAAGAGATTTTTGTTTGTGCTAGATAAGAATTTAATATCTTACCAATTGAATTTGATTTCTAGCATGCATGTGATATTTTTTGAATGCTAGTATTTGAATAAAAATTAGGGGAACTCTTTTAAGGTGACTTTAGACACCTTCCTTTTCTGTGTCTCTGTACATTTGCCAGATCAACTGGAAAATGAAGTTGTGGCATTGAAAACTCAAGTAACTGTTTTGCTATGAATTTGATGAAAGGAGTCAAGTGTCTCACCTGGAAAAGAGGCCATATTTTTATATATGTCATGTTTTTAGACTTTTTTTAGTCAGATGATTATAATCACAGTGCTGAAAGGCAAGGGCTTCTTCTCTTGAAAAGCTCTGAGGGTCCAAGGCACAGTAAAAAGTGGAAATGAAATATATAAACCCTCTTAGGAAGATTTGACTAGAACAGATTGGTAGTTGTCTTCAGAAAATATTGGTTAAATAGGCACTTAGTGGAATATCTCAGGTATGCCTGAGCCCTTAAATCAAGCTGCTGTCAGGAGCAATCTGCAATAAGCCCAGATGATTGTAATTCCACTGCTATGTGGTGGAGAGCAGCAGAGCCTATAGAAAATTCTGTATCTTTGTAGCTAGAAGCTGATATTAGGCTAAATATCATTAACTATATTATTTCTTTTACCATCTAAGCTGGGAAATAAAGCCAGAAGAGACACTTAACACATCTCATTTTACTTGTTGTGTGCCTCAGGTTCTGGGGTACCTGGTCATACCTGGCATACTTTGATTGCTTACTGTGTTGTCAAGCTGTACTGGGCTTAGAAAATACATCTTGCTTTTGTGCAGAAGACTCGGGTCATAATTTAAAATCACTCAAAATTGTTGGTCCTGAACTTGCTTCAGTGCAAAAGCTATTTCTGTGCTTCATTCTTCTGGAACATGGATGGTGACTCCTCTGCTGGGCAGAATTTCCTCCACTGGATACACACAATAACTGGGTTTGCCTTGCAAGTAGAGGTGGAGTAGAGCTTGATGGTTGATGCATGAAGCCCTCCCTCTGTTTTGCTGTAAGATTAGCTGCCTTCTTTTCCATAAAACAATGCTGGAAGATACTGGATGAAAAAATGCATCTGGCAAGAAAATCATAACACATAATTAAGAAATGTTTTAGAGTTTCTTGTGATTGTGGAGGGAAAGGAAGCTGGGGTGTTTTGTTTGGTTTAGCCAACTGCCAGGACCTCAGCATGCTCGGTGCTGTATTGAGACACATTAAGAATTGGTCCTTGCTCAAAAAGTTCGCTATCTGGTGAGACAAGCAAAAGCAAAATGTGGTAAGTACTATCACTGCTCTTCAGCCACAGAGCAATTGAGTTGACAGATACAGAAATAACTGGGACCCTGGCTTAAAAAAGTTAAATGACTGACAGAGGCCCTCCAGGAATTAAACTGCAGAGCTGAGAAATGAATCCAGGTTCTAGTGTAGGCTCTTGGCCATAAAACTGAAGGAAAAATGTATAAGCTGAAGAAAAGAACTGCAGAAACCAACTTCTCAATACTGTTGTCTCTAATTTTAAATAGATATGTAGCTTAAGAAAACTATGTAATGCAACTATTGTTTCTTCACATATCAAAGTTCTAATTCTGACTCTGATTTTTGTGACTTGAAACTACATTGTGTCAGCAAGAATATTGATAAAATTTCAACTTATTACAAACGAATTTATACATTAAGATTTCCATACACAATTTTTAAAGAGCTGCCTTTTTATGAGTAAGCTGGTTTCTGGTTTGCCTGAGCTTCAGAACAAGACCATCTCAAAGTTTATCAGCATGCACCTCTTCACTAATACTACAAGGAGTAACTCTCACTGTACTGAATTTGTATCCATCAGATAAAATATAGTATCTGTAGTATATTAGTCATACTGAACAACAGAGGAAAAGTTACCATTGCAGAACTGTCAGAAGATAAATATTTTCTGCTATGAAATTAATCAAGTACTTTCCTGTCAAGCTTTATCTTTTGCCTTTTGGTCTTCTTGCAGGAGTATCATTGGTCTCTCTGTATCTTATTCATGACAAACTACACTTGAATTAACTTCAAGAATTTAATTTCTCCCCACTCCCATGCCCAGCGCTAAGGACCAGATCCTTGACTCCTGTAAGCAGGTCCTGTTCCCATTAAATGTGTGTCTGTCCTATTAAATGTACACTTCAGCATTTTCAGAAAACTATTTTCGCAATGTTGAGCTGAATTTTTGAGCTGTTAAACTGAGGCTTTTTCCAGCATCATGTTCCAGATTTCCTGATCAGGTGAATCAAAATGTTGGTTGGTGTTCTCAGCTGAGATGCTGAGGGAACTCCTCAGCTAAAGACAGCTGGATTCTGAAATAGAATACTCAGGTACAGAATAGAATAGAATACTCTGCCAATGGAGATTTTCTGGGTTGGGTTTGTTTCTTTAAACTATTTTTGTTCTTTAAGAATTTTTAACACAAAAGGCGCTGTAACGAGGGCACATAGGTGTACATGCTCTGCTCTGGGAGCATCCTGAGGTCATTTGCAATGCTTTTTTACCTGATACCATGCAGACTGTTCATGTAGTAACTTTTCTCATCAAACCTATGAAATTTTGGACTGATTGGCTTCTGCCCTTGCATGCTTTATAAAGTTAATGGGTAGGGAGAAGGTTCTAAAAGCAAATTAGGACTCTATTGTCTGAACATGTAGCCTTAGAGAGTAGTATGATAAGAAAGGAAAATCTCCATCTGTTCCTAAGGACTTGGCCTAAGAACAACCAGAGCAGAAGTGGGTCTGTTAGGAACAAATTCTGAGGAAAGGGTTAAATATACTTCTACCTTCCTGTCATAGCAATGTGAATATTAGAGTACTGTTTCTGTGTGAGCTAGAAACCATTGAATTTGAAAGGGGCCAAGTAGGGAAAAAACAGCTAAGTCTTCAGTCAATACCAGCTTCCAGCACCATATCCAAAAAGAAAACTGTGGGACCTGCTTGGGTCAGGCCTGGGCCTCTCTGACTTTTAGTCTGTGTGTAGCTTCCTTGAAGTGCACAGGGTGATGCTGTGGTAAATTTGCATGATTAGTGGTGTTCTCTTCTGAATGCCCCTTGGAAATGTTCCAGCTGTTTGCCTGGAGATCTGCTGTGTTATCTCTATTTTGTAACAGGTTGAGGAATATTGATGTGCTGAACA
Source organism: Sturnus vulgaris (assembly GCF_052056855.1). Lineage (NCBI taxonomy): Eukaryota > Metazoa > Chordata > Aves > Passeriformes > Sturnidae > Sturnus > Sturnus vulgaris. The sequence goes on along the minus strand of NC_142250.1, from coordinate 16,765,886 downwards.
GTAGTGTTTGGGTCACTGAAAGGCAGCACAATGTCCTCTCATGCTGGATACAATATTATCTATAGTTGTGGAAAGGACTTTGCTACATCCACAGTTACCTTTAAATCCAAATGCCTAAATTAAGGATACTGTTCTAAAGGGTAAGCTTTGATCTTGACCTTACTCTATTTGTTCTGATTATCTTATGGTTGGACTGGGATCTCTGTTCCAAAGCTCTTTGAACTTGGGCCTGTTTGTATTATCCCTGCTTTTTTGAGGCCCTGATTTCTAGATGAGATTTCTAAATAATTCCAGAAGTTAATATAAAAAAAAATTAAAAATCTAAATTTATGTTTCTTTCTAACCTGTTTTTTGAGATGGGAGGGCAAAAGTCGTATGTGAACCTCATCCAAAATGGTTGACTGTAGTTTCTTTTATGCAGTTAGCCACAGCAGCTGCTGGAGATGTTTTGCATTCATATATCTTTAATAAATGAGATGGTACTTGCTTTGACTACTAGTACAGGAGATGGTTTAGCCTGAGGCAAACCTACAGGCTATAGATATTTCAGCTGGCCATGTACGGTTTTTTCTTTAACTTGAAGCCATGCAAATAATAGATCATAGTCTTTAAATAGATATTTGGAGACAAGGCTGAAAAGGAAAGAATCTAGATAATGTGTTATATCTGTAACAGTTGATTAAATCACTGAGAGAAGGAAGAGGGAGTTGTCCACCATGTCTTTAGCATCTTTAAAGAAGCCAATTGAATAATGTAGTTTTTTTGGGGCAAGATGTCATACCAGGCTACTTCATTGCAAAGTTATTGAAGATGCATAAAACCCAGCTTCAGATTCCACAGCAATGGAAATACTATTACAGGAGGTAGAATAATGGAAGAGAACTGATGGAAATATGGGATAATTATAACAGATGATGCAGATTTGATGTATGAACACTGTTGAAGCTAGATATTGCAGTTATTGAGAAGGACTAATATCAGCTGTTTTTAGTCTCACCCAAAGTGAACTCTCAGCAGCATTTCCAGCAGATTTCTCTCCTGGAACTAAAAAGGAATTGTTGAATGAGAGAGGGAGAAGAGGGACCAACTAATTATGCTTTAAAAGCAGATAGGAGGGGAAAAAAGCCAGCAAATTAGAACACATTTACTTTTCTATCTCCTTCTGTGCCATACAGACAGGATTGGATTTTGTTCTTGTTATGTTGTAGTTTTTTTCTTTTCCCATCTCTATAGTGTCGCTTAAAAAGATGACGATTGTATGACATGAAATGTTTTAATATGGAACTGTAATGAAATTGCTGGATAACCCTAAGTTTTCTACGGAGAAAAGATCTGATTCGAGAGAGCTTTAATAGTCTACCTTTCATATAAGGCAAAGTAATGGAATGCCTTTTAGAAAACAACCAATGTATATAGCTGCAGTTAACATTTCAACAAATGTGGAGAATTACGCATTTATTTTGCAGACTTTTGAGCAATTGTGCATAGTTTTCTGTGGTTCAGAGAGCTGTGTTTTTTCATGTTAATAAGAATTAGTGCAAAGTTTGAAATTTCCTGTTTGTAGACTAGATGGCTTTTTTTTCCTGGGGTGTGTAGTCTGCGATGTGCTGCACTCATTGCTATCTCACTGTCCCTGTATTTTAGGATTGCCAAAATTGGGTCATTTATCATCATGACACCCAGCATCTGCTCTGCCATATAACCTGTAAAAGAGGACATTGCTAATGCATTTGCAGGCAGTATTACAGCTCATGGGGTGGAGCACATAGAGGTGAGAGGCTGAGTGCTGGTGCCCATCTCCAGATGGGTCAGCAGGGTCTCAGCCACACATACCGCCTCCCACAGTGAGCGGGGTTTGGCAGTCAGCATGACACTGGGGAGCAAAGCTAGCAAATAGTGTCTGGACAGCACTAACCATCTCCAGACTAGTGCAAAAATTTAAATTAAGCTCTGATCTAGCAGTTACTGAAACTTAACACCGCTTGATGAATGTTTAATTTAGTGTTGAGAGCTTGGTATCTCTGGTGCAGATATCTGCGACTTTGACTCTACTGCTACCTTTTGGCATTTGGGTCGAGTGGGAGAAATGCAACATGATCTTTCTTTAACTGTGATCTTGCAGCCCAAGGTGGATGTAGGATTGTTGCATAAACTTATTTTTGAGGTGCAGATAGCCTAGGGAGTGCTCAGGAGAAAAGCTTTTTACACAGGTATTTTTGCACATATAGAATAGCTCTTGCCCAACTGTGTGTGTTACCCAAGAAATATATATGGGCAGACACAATCACTCATAAAAGCATCTCATAAAAGTCCTCTGTGTATGTCTGTGTTATGTTTATACAATACAAAGTTTAGTGGCAGTACTGGTTTATTGGATTTTCATCCCCATGTCACTTATTCTGCTGCACTCATGATTCAGTGCTGCCTTGCTGTAGGGCCACTTGAGCTGGATTAATAGACCCAGCTGAGAAACCGACTCAGAGCCTAGAGTAGGGCTGATGGTTGAGCTGGATCACCTTCCTTTCCAGGCTGCTGAATGGAAAATATATAATAAATATATAGATATCTATACATACAAAATATAAATAAATATAAGTAATATAAATATAATATATAAATAATGGTTAAAAATCAGTTGGCTTAGAAAAATATGGTTAACCCAGGCAAATAACTTTGTTTGAAGTTGTTTAAGGAAATGATTTCACAAGCAATTACACCAGCAGATCTGAGTGAACGTATCTGCGAGTGCAGGTATGAGTTGGTGACAAATAGCTGGGATGACCTGGAAGTGGCAAACCTCTGAATGGGACATCTGACTGCTTTATTGCAAGGGAGGAGAACAGCTTAAGGGAGAGAAAATCCAAAGGCCCTTTATGGAAATAAAAACTTTGTGTTTATAGGGAAGTTTCCAGCAATGTGAGATGCTATCATCTATTTGAAATTCAGGATCAAATCTGTTGCATCTCTGAGCAGTATTGAGTTACCAAGTGGAGTGTGTCTCCCTTTGGGATTTCTTCCCCAATTTAGGCTTCAATTGGTGTAATCTCAAAAGAAGAGCTTTGTTTCCCCTTATAAACTATTCTCACCAGATGTCTTGTAAATATTTTGCTTTATTCCTTTGAAATGACTGGGCTTTGACCTTAGATTTCCTAATGTTATTTAGCCCACATGGAATATCTATAAAAATAAGACCTGCAGACTCTATTAAGAAAAGCACATTTGACCTCCGCTTGTAGTAACAGAAAGCAATTAATGTCAGGCTTGTTTTGATGATAAATTGGGGGGTAATAAATGGATTTTGCTTTTTCAAACACACTAGTATGAAGGGAAAAAGGAAAAGGAGGTTTAAACTACCTACTGAAATTTTAAAAGATCTCTTCTTTCCCACCCCAGACCTGAATCAATCAATACAACTGAATATTTAGCAGATTTGCACATTCTAAACAAAAAGACCCTCCAAGCAAATAAACCAAAAAAAGCTTTCAATAGGCCATTTTAATTGAAGGGCTGTAATTGTAAATTGGGATGTGTTACAAACTCAGAACTAAGTTCCACTTGTGAAACTGCTTAGTGATTGTGGCTGTTTCAGCAGTTCCATGGGTACATGAAGATCCTGTTGGTTTAGAGGTCTTCAGAAGCACGTTGAAAACATTTGCACCCACCATCTAGCATTTAAATGTCATGGCTTCTCCTCTATGTTTATCCGCAAAAGTACTGTCAGCCACTAGGTCAGAAAGCCTTGCTCTTGAGTTTAAGCTGCAGGTGCTTATATTTTCAAAAGGAAATAGCTCTGTTTCAGTTCAAGGTAGTTATTTATTAATAAAGTTATTTCAGAGGTTGATCTAGGTGAGTTTAAAACACGAGCAGCAAGTTTGGCAAGGAGCAGGTGGAAGATGCCCAAGGGAAAATGAAGTGCCACGGTCACAACTGTAGAAGAATGCAATTGTCTAGGCTGACTGGATATAAGTGCCTTTGCTTCAGCTGATCCCCTCCTTTCTCTCATGCTTCAAGTCTGTGTAGGAAAGCCTTCCTTATGAAATTTGATTAAGTTGCTTAAGACTGGATAGCAGTTTTGGGGGATTTTCATCTCTGATAGCCAAATACAAATAATTCCCTGCTCTAATAAGTACTTGCCTTTCCTCTTCCTATCTCATGAATGCCACCAGAGGTTCTTGGAAGGGCTGTATATTCTCTCATCCGAGGGGCAGATGGCACTGGAATGCATTCGGAGCAGGTAGTTGCTTAGAGCAGAGAAATGCTCACTGTGGTGCACAAGCAGCTGAGCTGGGAACACCATTCATTTCCTAGTTTGCTTAGGGCAAAAAATTCCTAGAGCTAGTTCACCTACAGTTAAAAGAAGCAGGGAGAACATTTAATTCTAGTATGCAGTTTTCAGCATAGCAACTTAATTTCAAAACATCTGTGGTAAAGCAAAGAGGAAATCACAAAGAGAAAGGCAGATTACTTGTGTACCTACTGTGTAGACGGAGTAATTTGTCTCTTTCTCCTCATTCAAACTCCCCCCAAAAAACCAAAACACCAAAACCCCTCCCAACCCCATCACCAACTTAAAAATCGTGCTCTACTACCTGCAACTGTGTCAGTTATTTTTAAAAGTGATGTGTATCTTGAAAAGGAAAATAGAGTGCTATGGAGAACTACTACAGTTATCGTGGAGCAATTTTGCTTGTACGATAGTTTGACAATATACTTGTCCTGCTGACAGGAAGGAATCCCTGGGCATAGTTTTTACACCCAGGATTTGCTCTAGGGACAAGATTTAATATTGCTCATCCAGGAGCTGGCATTAAAAGCATCAAGATGTGGCCCAATGTCAGTGTCTCTTTTGCCAGGACACTGAACACTGAGGAGGTGTATTGGGTTTGTGTGGCACAGTTTTGATAGCACATGTCAGGGGCTACTGGCCTGGTGTCTGTGAGAAGGTAAAAACTTCCCCTGTGTCTGATGGATCCAATGCCAGCTACTGGCCAAGGCTGGGCCCGTCAGAGATGGTGGTAACACCTCTGGGATAAAGTAGTTGAGAAGAGGGGAAAGTTGCTCTTTGCAGCAGCAGTTGCAGCCAGTGAGAGGAATGAGGAGATGTGAGGGGAACAGCTCTGTGGACATCAGGGTCCATGCACAAGGAGGGGCAGGAGGTGCTCCAGCTCCTGGGGCAGAGATTCCCCTGCAGCCCCTGGGGAAGACCCAGCCCCACCGCCCGTGGAGGTCCATGGTGGAGCAGACATCCACCTGCAGCCTGTGGAGAACCCCAGAGTGGAGCAGGTGGATGTGTCCAAAGGAGGCTGTGGCCCCGAGGGAAGCCTGTGCTGGAGCAGTTGGTGGCCTGCAGTCTGTGGGAAGGATTCCTTGCAGAAGTTGGTAGAGGACTGTCTCAAGTGAGGGAAGCCCAGCTGGAGCAGGGGAAGAGTGGGAGGAATCTTCCACATGAGGAGGAAGGAGCAGCAGAGATGTGTGATGCACTGACTGCAATCCCCATTCTTGCTTCCTTGTGCTGCTGGGAGGAAGGGTGTGTGTGTGTATAGAGAAATTATGAGTAAAATTAAACCTGAGAAGAAGGAGGGGGTTGGTGGAGGAGGTATTTTCAAGATTGTTTTACTTTTCATTATCCCATTCTAATTTAATTGGCAATAAGTTAAATTAATTATTTGACAAACTGAATCTGTTTTTCCTGTGACAGTAATGGCTGAGTGATCTCTGTGTTTTTTTCTTGACCCTTTTTTAATAATTTCTTCTCTCTGCCCAGCTGAAGAGGAATAGTGATACAGCAGCTTTGGCTGGATGCCAGGCGACCACCAAGGTCAACCCACCAAGAAAGTGACATTTTTTCATATCATTCTTGTGAAATTCTGATGGAGGTATGCAGTGGGATATGCTGGATGCAAGTAATTTCCCTCTCAGACTACTGTTTAGTTTATTGTTTTGTGTTTATGCCAACCTCACTGAAGAAAGAAACTGCTTTGAATTTTTTCTTGACTTGGAAGTTGTTTGCAATCCTGTAACGAAGTTCAGAATCTTGTGGAATAAGTTCAGAGACACAACGGTTCTATTAGTGTTTCAAAGAAACTAAAGTATGGGAGGTTATTAAGGAAAGGAAGACTTATCTTTCTATATGATGAATGTGAAGCAGGTGTGACTATGTTTTGGAACATGGTACTTCATTGTATTTTAGGCCACTGCTGCCACCATGTGGAATAGCTTCCTCTAACTCTTCACGAGGTCTTAACCTCGCACTTGCCTTCAGTCACCTGCTAGTTCATGGAAGGGAAATGGTCTCGATTTTAAAATTGTCCTAATAATAATAAAAAAAGCTGTTGAATGCACTTCAGAGTCGTTGGCTAAGATAATGTCATTGATGCCTAATGTGCTGCTTGTCTAAATATCTAAGCAGTCACAAAGTGGGTTGGGGAAAATGCTTCCTCTGTGCATGACAGAATTTAGAGCAAAAAGGAATATAATGGGGTCCATCAGTAATGACATGAGCCTTAAGAAGCAGCACCAGCAATTTAAAAAGTAAAAGGAGGATGCAAAGGATTAAAGTCACCTACAGTAACTAGTCAAAGAGAAGCAAAAACTACAAGCGACTAAAACAGCTACGTTTAACCCAAGTACATTGTTTTGTATGTAGAAATTCTTTATGTTAAACCCAGCAAATTGCTGATGCTTTTTGAGCATCAAGAGCCCCGTGTCAAAAGGTGGCCACTTTATCAGGTCTACAGCCACTAAAAGCTTCTTTGCTTAAGGAATGTAATAATGGTGGGCAGCATCTGTACAAAGAAGTGTGGTGCTTAGGAGGAATGATTTGTTTATCCTTAAGACTGCTCGGTTGATTAGTTGACTGATAATAAATGTGAGGGATTTCCTTCAGTAGACAGCCTGTACCACTGTGTTCATAGGAAGGTGATTCACAGACTTGTGGATCAAAAGGGGTGTCATCAATGCCATCAATATACTGTAGCTGGCAGCATTGAAATTGAATTTCTATTTTCATAAAGGACATTTTAACTGGGAACCGGAAAATGTTTTTTCTTTTTTGTGAATGTAGTCTGCAACCATGTCCGAATACACATTTCCGGGCAGAAGCTTCTCAATAATAGTTTTGGAAAAAGTTCATTTTCTCTTGACTTTGAAATGGAACATGCCAGTGATATTGAGCAGCACAGCCATCTGAAAGAGTAATTTATCAGCCAGTTCATGAGGGTGTGTTACTTGAGTATTTCCTTTATGACAAGTCTTGGCTTCGTAAGAGTATGAAATAATAATGAAGTAGAGAAGTTCTAGGTCTTTTTGTGTGGCTTTTTTTTTCCCCTCTGGTGCTCCCTAATTTCAGTTGCTTGTCAAGTGATAGTATCCACATCTACCACTGCACCTCATTCAAATGTATTCCTGAAATTCATTTCTGCACTTGTGTTATCCATTGAACTCCCTGGGTGCTGGTTTCAACAAAAGCATAGAGAAGGCCTTTAATTTTCACAGCTGACAAAATTGTAGTGTGCTGCTTTGAGACTGCTGACTTGCAACGTGTTCTGCCTGCAAGTCCCTTTCTTCTCTTATGCTCTTTGTACAAATTTTGTTCTGGAGAAAGGTGCTCAAGACCAAAATCCTCTCTAGGCACAGAACAGATCCAAACGGTCCAAATACTTGCCAGTACTTTAGACCATCACTGGAAAGAAGTAGAATGTAATTTCGTTTCCAGTTTTGATTCTGGATTTTATCATTAAGGCATGGAGCTGGTGTTGTGTTTTGTCTGTGGATGACCATGCATCAGGATCTAGCAAGGTAATGCCATGAAACCACTCTCTGTGGATGTATCTAGCTGACAAATAAGTTTGCTGTCCCTGAGGGCAGTTATAATGTTTTGAAAAAACGACTTTTCTTCTCTCATTTGGTGTAAGATTAAACATGGCATGAAAAGTCAGTAACACTTCATTTTAGAGACGTCAGAATGCTTTTATGTTGGAACACTTTAGCATCACTTAAGATTATATATGCCGGTATTTTAATAAAATGCAATACAAAATTAAGAGTCAGTGAAATACAGCCTAACAGACAAACCTAAGAACTTAAATTAAATATTCCATCATAGAAATCAATATTTCAGAAGGTTTTGTTGACAAAATTGTATTTGTCATCTGAAAAGTCATTTAGCTATCTAGTTGAAATTTTCTTTTAACAGGGTCTGGTTGTGAATTGCTAAATTTTGTATTCAAGAGTATGGATGCATTTCAAGGAAAGCATTGAAAAGCCACTTAGATTATGATGACTCTTAATCAGGAGTGTAGTGAATTTGATTTTATATACTGATGTAGAAAAGAATTGCTTTGTGTCCAGCATCAAATTTCTGTCTTAAATAATCTTTGGGTCATGTTGTATTTATCACCAGGACAGATAAGTATCATCATCTTCTGGCTAGAATTTGTGTACAATTGTTTCACATTTGATAGATTTGCTTAGGCAGCGATCAAATCACAACAGTGGAAGAAGCAGAGGTTTCCCTGCTTGCAAGATGCAAAACAAGAAGTTACAGAATTACAGGACTCGACTGAGGCCTGTCAGTTATTGTCTTTGGGCAACATTCAAGTCTCTTTTCTATTTTGTTCCTTGTGCACAGTTTTAAGGGTTTATTTATGCTACTTGCTATAAAAAGGCCCTACTAATGGGAATTAAGATTTAAAACCTGTAATGCATTCATTTTTAATGCAGTAAATTAACTAAGTTGTTCTGAAATATCATGAGCAACCAAATTTCAGCTATGTCAGACCTGAAATTACTTTGTAGTCCATGAACAGAACAGACTTTAATAAAGGACAGTTAGTGTTAGTAATCGAAGCAATGGCGAGTTTTAGATAGTGAACAGTTATTCTGGCTCCTACAATTAATATTGCAAATTCCTTCCATTCTTTTGAGAGTGGGTCCTACTTTATTCAGCTTGGAAACAATCAGTTAAATGTCTTTGAGAATTTAGAATACCAGATGTGGAAAACAGGTGAGGAATCTTGCATTACCTATTCCCTACTCCCACTTTTTTCATGTTTGAGGAATTCTTGCCAGTTTTTAAGGGTCCCAGAGGAGCCCTGTCAATGTTTAAAACTCCAAGTACATGTAAAAGGTGTCTGAAGAAGGATATAATATAAAAATAGTACCAGGTTCTGCTAATAAGACTGGATTCTCATAATTTTTTCTGATGAATTAGTCAGGAATTTGGCACCTTGGAAAACTGAAAAGTTGTCAAAGTTACTTTTCTATCTAGTGTGGATCATGAGTTCTGAGTTTCTCCAGAGTCAATGTGTGTCATGTTTGGAGCCCTGTCTAGGTCACTGTTTTTTGCTTAAGAGGTAACATTTTGGAGTCAGTACAGGGTGCTTGCATATCCAATTTCAATTTCTTTTATTATTTTGGAACTCTCCTGCCAATGTTCTTTGAAGTTTTCGTTTGTTTTCTCTGCTCATTCTCTTCATGGTAACATGATGTGGTTTCTTCCTGCAGTCTTTGCTCAGGCCTGGTTTCCACTGAAGTTAAGTAGACCATTCAGTAGGTGGTTGGTTCAGTTGTTCAGTTCTCTGTGAGTTTTTTTTTTTTAACAACTGCTGCAAAAATAATGCTAATGACACTTGCCAAAACGTTTTGCTTACCTGCACGTGGGCTGTTGGATGTTACTCTAGATCACAGAAAGCAATGTCAATGTTCCAATCGTTATGGTGTAACTGATTATTTTGATAGTTTTCAGTTCACTGGATAGTGTAAGACATCTTTCTTTCAACTAGTTTTTGGTTGATTTGGTTGGAACTCCCAGTGATGACATGGCTTTTAACCAAAAGTAATGTTTTTTCTGGGTCTTAGTTCTGAATCATATCCATTTAGATGACTGGTTTCATTAGAATCTTCCAATGCAAACAGTAGATTTGGCTTCATTCAAAAAGTCATGTCCTGAAGTTGAATTTATTATAGGACCAGCATTCTGTACAAAGTCAGCCCCAAGAATGAAAATATTTATGCTTGGCAAGAATACCAAAGTTTGTTTGTGTTACCTTGTCCTGTAGAGTTAGGTCAGGAGCCATCTATTTTACAGCTTTGCACCAGCGTGTATTGTTTAAGTGAAAGAAAACATCAGCTCCCAGGAACATTGAAATGTTGGCTTCTTGCCTTGATGAAGTGAGTGATGACCCACTAGTAATGAATATCTTTCTGAACTATCTTGTGTAATGACACACAACTGTCTGCACATCTTAAATACCACCTTAGATAGAGACCTACATTAGCATCTGTGAATGAACAGCAGCTTGTATTGTTAATTCTGTAGCAGTCCCTGTTGCAGTGAAATTCGTAGTCTGGTTGGATGTCAGGTTGTCTGGCATAATTAGTCCAGGGAATCTGTGCTTAGCACTTGATTGCTGTATCTCATTTACAGATATTTTGGATAAGAAACAACAATGTTTGGCTACTGAGAAATATTTACACTCACAAACTAGAAAGCCACCTCTTCCTTTCTTGTTTGAAGTTTCTTATTGAAGTTTCTGGCTCTGATTCTATGTCACTCCCATTGCCACAAATTCCACTGTACGCTCAACTGTTCATGTTTATATCATGCAAGTAAAGACCTGTTTGACTGAAGGCCTTTTTGATATTTGAAAGTATTTCATTCCCTCATCAATGTTAGCTGTAATATCACACTACTGAGAAGCTCTAAGATGGATCTAATCAGACACAGCTATAAGACAAGGCCTTCTCGTCTATTCTTATAAAGAAGTTGCCAGGCTGAAGAGGATTATAAAGTCATGGGGTGAGCAGCAAAATTTTTAACTAACTTTTGATTCAGGAAAATTTGTTCTCACTACTGATAAAGCCCATGTTATATAAGCTATCTACTTTCATATCTTTTTTCCATGCTTTCATCTTTTTGTTCTCATTTATCATATTGACAGTACTTCTCAGGAGTAATGAGCTATTTTTTGAGATGTTAAACCTGAATGGCTAAATAATATTTTTTAAAAAAAGAATTTAACATATAGCATTGTCTCTGACACTATTTCTTAATCCTAAGAGCTTTCCTCTACAGGAACCCAGGGAATTCTACACATTTTAAGATCGAGTAGAACCGTGTCAAACAAAGCAATCGCTTTCAGATTTTTATACTCTGCAGCTCATCATCTGATTCATAACTTTTTATCTTGTAACAGAAGTTATAAGTCAGGTTGTATTGATAATGTACTGCCCTTAACAGCATTATTGCTGGATGACATTTTATTTAAAATTAGAGGATTCTTTTTTTCTCCCTGTAAGATTTCTTTCTCCTTCAAGGAGCAGTTGTTTGTTATAAAATGTACTGCCCAGGAAAATTTTGTCTCAGGACAGTTCCTGTACCACAGAAATAAATAAAGATAGGTAGAAAGATATTGCTTTATCTGGATTCATGTAGGAATATACAATTTTGCAGCAAAAAATATTCTTCTCTCTCATCTGAAAACTCAGTAAAAAGTTATCCTTTACCTAACTTCAGTGTCATCAAAATACACCAAAAGCTCTTGGAAAAGTTAGTCTGGTATTCTACTCCAACTGGCAAGTAAAGCAATTGTTTCTTGGTGGCATTCATTGTAATATTTTTGAATCCAAGCTCAAGTGGTGGAGGGGAGGTGATGGCTCAGCTGGGTTTGTCACATGCCTCTGCTGAATAGCTCAGTGTGTTCCTGCTGTGGATCTTTTGCACCTGTGTAAGCCCTGAGGGGACAATGGGCATCTACTCGAGCTTTACCTTTGAGACCTGGCTTGCTCGGTGGGATCTTAAATTGTAATTATTAGTGATTAGGAGGGGTTAGGGGCTTGGAGGAGGACATTCAGCTAGGGATGAGTTTTCAGAGTTGGTGGCTGGGAGAAAAATATTTTTCCTCTCTTTATAAATTCATTATATTTGATCTGAAGTTACTGAAAGACATGAACTATGGAACCTCACATCAGTGTTTTTATAGTAACTCTGCAGAGGAGACCAACGTGGCAGATCATGAAAGGAAGCAATGTTGCTCATACCCTGCACAGGGCTTTAAAAATACATCCATGGTTCTAAGGGCTGCTCCGTGGTTTCCTGAAGATAAATATTTTTCAGTTCAAGTAGATTTATGCCTGAACAGCCAATATACTGAAGGGTGGATTCTAATCTAAGCTTCACCTACTGCAAATTCAGAGTAACCCAAGAGTCACTAGATTCTTTTTCCCTGTCTGTGATGTCTATTATATCTTTATCTGACTAGTAAATCATACGTTTATGTTGTTGTGGCCCTCTCGAAGGGGAATTTAATGACTGATTTTTTTTTTACGCTCCTTAGTTTTGGGTTTTAAGTTGATTAGGAATAATCGTAACTTGCAATCTTAAATTGCCAGACAGTTTAATTTCTTTCTGTGACTTGTCATCCTCTAAGAGTAGGATTTTGGGTGGGGATTTAGGTATGTTTTACAAAGAATTTTAGTTGCTGTACAGGATGTAGTTACTGTTCCCGAGTCTCATATGGAGCATTCTACTCCCTTTCACTTTGTTCTTCCACTTCTATCATTTAGAACGCTTCTCCTGCATGTAAATTTTTTTATGGTTTATATTTTTTACTGACTACTTGTGATGAATTATTTTTAAATCTGGGTATTTTTGACTATTCAAGTAGGATGGCTCTTTAGTGATATTTTTATATTTATCTGTGATCTTTAAGAAAAAATATTTTTGGAAAGTCAGTGAGATTAATTTGCTTTGCTACATGTTTTGTGTTCATCTGTATTCAGTCTGTAATAATTTGACTCTTTTTTCATGCTAAAACTTGAACCTGACATGTTTCTATCAGTAATCTTCCTTTTATGGTTTTTGTTTCTCTGTGTAGAGTAGGTGTGGAGAGCTGGGCAAATGGAAAAGGAAAAAATGTAATTGTGGTCACAGAATATGTGTCCCTTTCAAATGTGAAATTAATTTAATTTGGGTTCTTTTCATCCTGGAAGTAAGATCCTCCCGTTGAACCACTGATGATAGAACTCAGCATCATCTTCTGGTGAAATTTTGCTTTTGTGATGGACAGAAGCAGACTATATATGTGAGTGACTGTCTGCTGTCATTGGCAGCTATTTTTATATAAATAGATATTTATAGCAGTTCAACAGTATGATTTTCATAGTTACTTTGCCTCTCTTTTTTTTATATCCATATAATGGATCAAAATTGCTTTGTTAAATGGTCTAATGATCAGATATTAATTCAATTGTGAAATTCTATAATAAAATAATTCTCTTTTTATACCAAACCAAGTCAAGTTGTATCACAACTTTCTTCTTGACCCTGAACCTTCTCATCACTCGATTGTCTGTCTTGTACACTGAATCCTTTGGGCACCTCCCGGGAAGCTGCTGTCATATTTCAGACATGGTGAGAGTAACTGTGAAGGAGTTCAAAATTCTGAATTCTTTGAATTGATGAATGCAATCCATCATCATGTTTGGCTCTGATGTCAGGAAATTTGCCTTGGTGTAGTTTGTATATTTAGCAGTTTTGCTTTTCATCCGATTCTTTCTTGGGGAAAAGAGAAAGTCAAGTAACTTTCTTGAGATTATTCATTTAGAGTCCTGTCAATTTGAAAGCATGTTACTACACACTCCTATTTGCTGTAATAATTCCCAGGACTGGCATTTCTAACAGGTTACAGATAAGGATGACAGCAGTGCTAAATGTGATGTAATTGGAATATTTACAACTTCAGAATAAATTTTTATATGATTCTTAATTAAACGGTGAGAGAACAGTTCTGATGTAGCTCATATGGAACATTTGGACAACTGTCCAAAACCTGACAACTCACCCATATCCAGACCACTGTTCAAAACACCCCCAATTCTTTATTTTTATAGACCACAATGTTAAATTTAGGTATTCTCACTGTTTAGTCAAGAATCTGAATAAACTACAGAAATAAGCTCTCTTATTTTTGACTTTTGTTTTTTCAACAACACTTGTTTCAGTATGTTGTATTTACCTTGCCACTTATGAGGAATATTTTTTGGACTCCTGAAATTTACTGGATGATGGAATTTTTATTTGTTCACGTACAGTCTTATTACTGTTATTCTTTGATAACCAATTTAGTGTTTCAGGTTCAGCAGGCTCCATCCTGCTAGTCTCTTACTCCCATTTTATTTGTGAACTTTTTTGCTTAGTTTGTTTTTCATTAACAATTGTGGATTTTTTCAGTTAACATTTAAAATGCAACTTTTTAGACACATTGAGTCATCTTCAAGTCTCTCTTCCATCTACTTTATCATATTGTTTTAAGACAGACTCTTGATCATCTTCAGGGTCACTTTTGGTAGTTTCATTTAGTTTTTTTTTTTCTTTCCTGTGATTTCACCTATATGTGACACTCACTTTTAGTCTGAAGGTAGTTTCCTTCCCTTCTGACTTAATTTTTTTTTTCTTTATCAGCCATTTGTGGTACGCTAGTATGAATATTTTGGATTATTTTTAACTTGCATTTGTTTCCTTTCTCTCAAATCCATTGAAGGGAAATAATTATGAGTGAATTTAGCTGTTAGCATCCAGACTGGAGTTCAGATTAACTTCTCTGCTGCTTCATGCTACTGCTACAGCTTTTCTGAAAGCCTTGGTTCTGTGGCTGGAGTTAGTGGGATTCCTCACAAGGCTCAGGTGTTCAGTGAAGACGGGATTGCAGTTCACTTTATGACCCCTAAAACATTAGGTTTGTGCCTTTAATGTTCTCCACCTGCCTGATACTAATCCCACACAACTGGACTGTTCTTGACCTCAGTGCAGTAAACTCAGAAATGAATTGGATGCTAATGTAAAAGCAAAAAACAAACCCCTGCCCCCAGAACCAAAGAAGAAAAACAAATAAAAACCAGTGATCCTCAGACCCATCATTGCTGCAGAGAAGAATGCGTTAGGATTTTGCAGCAAGTCTGCTGCATGCTTCTCCAGTTGCACCGAATCATCTGTCTTTGGAGTCCATATCAGTATGCTGTGAGTTCTGTCATGGAGGATTAGGAAAAAACCCTTCCAGGAGGGATTACATGCATTCCTGAGCTGCTGCACAGAGAAGTTAATTAGAGTTGGGGGAGGAAGGCAGGATTGAGACAAAGCCTGTATTAGCCATCTAATTTGGAAGAAAACTGTTGTATCAAATCATGATTATTACAATCATTGCACCCTTGATGAGCCTTCAGTAAGAGATGAGTATTCATCAGACTGTATGAATTAGAGAGAAGAAAAAAAATTGCATGAGGTCATCTAATCTGTCCCCTGAGGCCAGTCCCCCGGAGTACAGCTTCTAATGCTTGTCCAATCTGTTTCTAAACACCTCACATGATGAGGCTTACTTCTCTGTGGGTAGCTCGCAGGGGAATAATGTAGGAGTGACTGGGCGAAAAATGAAGCACAGTAACATTCTTATAACAGTGGCTTTGAGTGCCTGTGTTGAGTGTTTGAGCTTGCCTAGTGTAGACCAGGACTGAGGAAAGTGCTGCAAATCCTGCTATGGAGTCTTCTCTGAGCCCAGCCTCCTCCTTGCTCCATGAGTTACAAGAGTTACACCTACCATGGCCTTCCAGCAGCCAGTCAGTTCTCACTCTGCCCTCATCCTGTTTATTTCTAAATAATTTGAATTCATTCTTTTGAATACTGTGTTGCCCTTTAGGAAATATGCATGTTGTGGTTGGAGTGCTGAGTCAGTATGTTGTGTTATGTGAAAGCAATGAGATTTTTTTTTTTTTTTTAATGTGGTTCTAGTAGGGATAGCACCAAGGTAATGCTGCACAGAAATGATGGATTGCTGATCTACAGCAGCTGAGTTGAAACATCTTCCCTCTCTCACTACTGGAGCCCAAAGAGAGAGGCTATGAAATGTGCAAGACATTTACGTAGTTTTTTGTTAGATATGGCATAAATGGCTAAGTCATGATATATCCAGGGGACTTGTTCTGTTTCTAGCAAACATTTTAATTTAAAGCACTTTCACCTTTTGATTCACATTCTTTTGTAAGCTCTTCCAGCCAAAACACAGATGTATTTGAGCAGAAGAGAAATCAGAGCTGTCATTTTGCCCACATGATTGTCAGTTCTTTGCAATTGGGAATATTTTATCCGTGGAAGCTCTGGGCAAACAATGCTATTGCAGAGATGGGTGTAATTCTTGGCACCTTTCTGGAGGCTGTTGCACATCAAGATTAAGAAGTGGTGGGAGTAGAAAATGGCAGTCAAAGGCATCTTGATAACATAAAGAAATAGTAGTAGCCTAACAAAGGCTCAAAGGACAATGGATTAGTCACAAGTTGTCTATTAAGTCATCAAATTTACTGGCTCATGCAATTAAAATGTTTTTTTCATAAGTGATGTACTTATAGTACTCCATCTCTTGACACCATGAGCTAGTCGCAGTGAAGTCCCGTGCTGCATTTTTGGCTTCTTTTGCCTGTGCCATCTGTTATTTTGGTCTATCATTGAAAGGTTGGTGTTGCTATTGCACATGTGAGAGTAAAACAGAGAGACAGGGCATGCTGTGTCAGTATGAAATGCCAAAACATGGGCTGCATTTTAAATTAATTTTCAGTAGGTTGAAGCTAATGTTTTCTACAAGCTTTCTGGATCTGAACAGAGTGTCAAAATGACACTTAATGGTTGACTTTTTGGGCAGAGGTCACTTCTGAGAGCCATTCAGCTATTGCAACACTTGCTGTTGTTAATTTTCTTTCCATCCTCACGTCAATCCAACATTTGTCATGGAGCTGAGCTCTCCTATCTCAGGTTCTCATTCAGTGCCTTTAGGTGTTATTTCTAGCTCAACCTTTCTCCAGTTTTTTGGGTTTTTTTTGTTTGTTTGTTTTTTTCTCCCCACCTGTTTTTGTTATTTTTTTTCCCACTCCCTGCTTCCCTTTCTAGTCATGGGATTTTGAGGTTCCTCAGTTCTACAGGTTGAATTTGAATGCCCAGCACATTGGAACGTCCAGGTTTACAAAGTGTATTTTCATGTAGTATGTATAGTTGGCCTTTCTGCATAATTCATGTGAGATTAGTTTCTTTGCTGGTTTTTTGACTGTTTCCTATTACCCCAGCAGGTTGAGGTTCTGTGTTCACTGCTATTTTTCACTGATATGCAAAACCCGACTTCTGGTCTGCTTTGCTTTCATGCTCATCTATTCTTTCTTCTCCTATTTGCCTACCACAAGAATTAATGATGGCACATCAAATGAATGAGACTCAGTGTGTAAAAACACAGAGGCATTGCATAGAGGTAGGCATGTGGTGAGAACGGGCTGCTTCTTGATGCAGCAGGATACCTATCTAGAATATGCAAAGCAATTTCCAGATTCCTGATTTTCTGGGGAATGCTGAAACTGAATCCATATTGTTAACAGAGTGAATGTTCAAGTGTATGCCTTCATACCCTAAAGGATGCTGAGGAAATATGATTTGTTGCTCGTTTGTGATCTTGTGAGGCTATCAGAGCAAAGAACTGATTTATTAAATGTATCATTTTTTTTAAGAGAAGCTGAGTGATGTCTTGACAAGAGAGACATATTTTTTTGTCCTTGCCCCCAACATATGCATGTTAATGTTCAACTTGCATTCATGGCTGGACCCTGTACTGGATATCATAGTGCAAATAGTCATCCTTATGATAACAACATCCTTAATTATTCACAGAAACCCCAAGTAGTAGAGGTTAGAAAGGATCTCTGCTCAAACCATGGTCAACTACAGTAGACTGCTCAGGATCATGTCCAGTCAGGTTAAGCAGAACTCCAAGGATGAATAGTTCAAAACATCTTTGCTCAACTGTTTGCAGAGTTTAATCATCCTTACAGTAAAAAGATGATTTTTTTTTCCCTTTTAAGTGGCTAAATGGAACATACAGTGTGTCAGTTTGTGCCAGCTGTCTTGTCCTTTTGCTGACTGCTGCAGCACCTGGATCTGTCATCTTTACTTGCTTCTATTGTTTATTTATATACATGAATAAGATCCCCTGTGAGCCTCCTCTTCTTTAGGCTGAGCAGTCCCACCCAGTTCTCTCAGCTTTTCCTTGGATAACAAATGCTCCAGTCCTGTGACCATCTATGTGGCCATTTGCTGGATTTGGTCTAGTCTGCTGGTATCTGTTCCTTCCCTCCCCCATCCTTCCTGGGGAGCTCCACAGTGAGCACAGCACTTCAGATTTGTTGAACTTGATGTGATTCTTACTGACCAATTTCTTCAGCGTGTCAAGGTACCTCTGAGTGGCAGCATTGTGTCAACACCTCCTGTCAAGTTATCATCCACAAACTTTCTGAGGGTGCATTCTGTCCTGTGTTCCAGGTCATTAATGGAGATGTCAGGTAGCACTGCTGCAAGTGCTGATCTCTGAGGTAACAGCATCAGTGACTGGCCTCCATCTGGGTTTCATGTACTGGTCACAACTGTGTGAGCCTGGCAGTTCAGCCAGGTTCCAGTCTGCATCACTGGCATTTTATTTAGCCCCTCTTCAGTCTTTTCTATCAGGATATTCTGGCACACAGTGTCAGAAACCTTGCAAAAGAAATAAAATCCAAAGCTCTTCCTGCATCTTATGAGCTAGTCATCTTGTAGGCTTTCAGGTTGGTTAAACATTATTTCATTATCTTGTTCTCTTATCAACTTGTTATAATATTCTCCTTTTTGTATCTTATTTGAGATCTTACTATGAACATATACTTTGAAGACTCTTATACAAAAAATTAATCTTGATAGCATGAGGAACGTGTCTTACAACTGAAAGATTGCCTAGACTTCCAAACTCAAAAGTTGTTTTGTTTTTTTTTAATGTGAACAGGTGTCAGGTTATCATCTGTATATAAATATAGTAAATCCTATGGCTAAAACAAGGCTTAAACACTTAATGTTTAGCTGAACAGAATGCAAGACAACTGGAAAGTATTTTCTCTCTTTTTGGCAATTTTTAGGATGTGTTACTTTTCTGTTAAAATAAAGGGACTGTGAGAAACAATGGTGTATGTTTAATATCCATTTTGAGTTGTAGATATGGCTGTTCGTGTCTCTGTTATTGCTAATCAGAGCTGCATGGCTAATTTCCCCATAAGTCACAATGAATATTTACACTGGAATGTGTCATTGTCCTAAATGAATTTAAGGCTGCTGTCTCTTGCCAGCAGGACGTGTTTCAAGAGACATCTGTTTATCCTCAGAGTCTGGACAGTAGGAAAAAAAGAGCCAAGGGAACCATTCTCCACTTCCTTGTGGATGCTGTATGTAAGTTAGAGAATTTTTTGAAGAATGTTTTTCCAGTCACTATCACTGATGCCACTTCAGTAGTAACAGAGGTGTGAGGATACTGGCATGGGTTACAGTGACAGTCTCCCAAGCTTTATTCATTTCAGGGCTGGGTATCTGCTGTTTAAATCTACTGGCCTGGCTTTTAGTGCTGCTAATATTTGACTCTAAATAATGCTGCACAGCTGTCAAACAGTGTTCAAAACTGTCAGTGTGTTGCATAGACAAAATCATGCTGTGTCAAGCAGAGCTGGACAATTGTGCAATAGGCTGACATTTTAAGTTCTTTTTCAAATTTTTAAATTAATTAGTTTGTTGTATTTGGGCCCCTTCTATGATAGCTCTGTGCATGCTTTGTTTCTCTTAAAACGAGCCAGTAGTGGTGTATTGGAAGCTTTTAAAATTTGACAACATTTCTTTTTTTGTGTCTTTCCAATTGCTTATGCTTGTCTTGTTAGGGTTGAAAAGTAAACTGAATGAGCGGGGAGGCACAGCTTGTTCTGAGTATTCAACACTTGTGGTGGACAACTTGCAGTGATGATACTGCAAATAATTTTGAGCCATTAACATTTATGGAAGTAATATTCGTTTCAATGTGCTCATTATACTTTATGAACAGGGAAATGTTTTAATGTATTAATTTTAAGCCATTTTTTTTTCTAGCTCTGGTTTTACCTCTTAGCTGGTGAGGCCACATTTAGGATGTGAGCATGGGAGTTAATTCTCCTTGGCCTGTTCATTACATGATGCCTCCTATGAAGCAGTGTAAGTGTAGCAGAGAGGAGAACCACAGTACTACAGGCTGTACTACAATTCCAGAAATATGTCTGCCTGAATTCCCCCTGAAATTTTGGTCACATACAGTGCTCTTGTCTTCCATACTCAAGTTGTTGTGGACTAAGATGATGTTGCATGGAATGGTGCTGCGTTCAAACATTGTCAAGGTTGCAGTCTCATTACACATGGCTTTTGTAGTCAGAAAATTGCATCTTGGGACCCATTCTGATGAGAGGAATTCGATAATGGAAGATTATTATGAGAAAATGTAGTTATCTTGCATTGAAATTGCTAAAGCATGTTTTTAAACACTGAGGGTTAGTAGGCAGCTAGGACAGATCACTTCATTATGGGGATCTAGGGGGATGTTCTTGCCACAGTTATATTGGATTACCTCAGTGGAGGCAAGTTGTTTTTACCCTCTGTTGTCATTGAGTGTGGATGTGCTGGTGTGCATAAATATAAGGGAATACACTTGTAGGAAAAGTGTGTTAGATAAACTAACCACAGAAGGTAGAGCCCTGCTGTCATCATGTTTTAAAAGAAAAGTGATGCATAGGAAATGATTAATGCCTGTTGCAGGAAGCCTTTTGTACCCTTTCCCGTGCTTGGAATATATTTCCTAAATGGGGCTACTATTTCTTTTGACCTGCAAATCCCATCTCAAGGTATTAGGCCTTGCTTTCTTGCTTTTCACTCCCTCTTCCTTCCTTTCATTTACATCCACATGAACATATTATTTATCCTTTTGAAGGATTCATGAAAAGAATGTATCCAGGCCCATTTATTCTGCCTTGAAGGAAAAAGCAATGAATGCATAAATGATGTTACTTTACGTCGAGGAACTGTGAAGAATTGAAAAACATCTTATCAAGTGAGTGTGCTGGAATTTGATTAGGAAAAAAAAAATCTGTAAAATAAAAATGGAATTAGCCAAAGGTGTAAAGTCTTAATTCAACCTGAGCTTAGATATGCAATGTTCACCTGGGGAGGCTGTTTTCCTGGGTTGTGTGCTGACAGGACTGAAACTTCAAATAGAGCAAGATGAGTGTGCTCAGTGCACCCAGGACAAACAGGATGGCAGTGATTTTAGCCACCTACAGGGAAGTTTTGAGCCAGTAGGCTTTGATAATCATATTGCTGTTTTCAGTGGGACAGCATTAGACAGATTCTATATAAAAAGATTCTTCTTAGAAAACATCAAAGTGATTTCTGAACAATGTAAAAAGAGGATTTTCTGTGTCTTTTTTCCAATGAATAATGTGAGAGAGTGTGTAGAAGTAGGCTTTGGGAGGTTTTTACTTAATTTTAAAAAGAAAGACATCTTTGGGCAGGTGGAGAAAGAAGGACCTGACTTCTGGGTTTTCATTTAATGGGAAAGTCTTTTTTTCTGAAATGTAATTTGAGTGGAATTAGGGGGTAAAGCATAGCTGTGAATAGGAAAAGATGTTTGTGTAAAGCAACCAGTGTCAAATAATCTTTATATATTCCTCTAACTCTGAGATTGAGCACATGCTTTGGATAACTGGTGCCCAGTAAACATTCATCTACCTTGAGGGTCTAAGTAGCATGTGAGAATCTGTAGTGTGCTTTTTTTGGCTCCTTAAAAGGACCACTAGGAAGACTTATGAATGCCTGGTGAAGTGTTCACCAGGAGAATAGGTCTGAGGGATGTCACGGGTATTTAATGCAAAAAATAAAGTCTTGTAATCTCTGAAACTCTTAGGGCCTCACTCTATAGGACTAAAAAATGCAAAACATGGCAGCGTGAAGACAGTCTCTTTGTAAATCGCATTTGCGGAGGGGAAGAAAGGTAGAATTCAATGTAGACAAGGAATGGGAAGCCAATTTCAAAGCCTGATGATATATCTGAAGAGCAGAATGTCTTTTTAAGCAGCCTTGAGCCAAGCTTGTTTTGGGGACCTGCTATTTTGTCTTAATCCCAGCATTTTAATTCTTTTTTCATGAGCTGTATCTAGGATATGAACTTTGAACATGTTTTGCCTGATTACTGTGGGACAGGTGTACAGATAGGGCTGAATAAATGCCTTGAAAATGTTGTAGTCACAAAATGGCTATAGATGTCCTAATTCCAGACACTCAGCATTATATATTAGACAGCAGCTCTGCTCAAACAGTAAAAGAACACGTCACTATATATCCCTGTCAGATTAAAAAACTAATTTGAAAAGATTAATGTATTCCATTCCTGTTAGCCTGAATCAGATACCGCTGTGCCTACAGCAGCACTGCCTCTTGATTATTGAATTTTTATGGCCTTGTAATTAATTGCAGATTCCCTGTTTTGTTCTATTTCTTTTTCTCTGACATTTTAATTTCAACAAAAAGCAGCGGTCTCCATGCAGCCTCTCTCAGGAGATCTTAATGGCCTATAAAACAAAATGACTTATAGATATGGCACCCACTTCAGTTGGCTAGCGATTGTTCGAAACCTTGCTGATCACGCGGAATTTAATTTTTTCCCTTCCTCTACTGTACTTATTTCTTGTCTATTAAATTGCAGCTCCAGTGTCTTGACTAACAAATGGATGGTAACAAAGTGCCACCCTTCTGTAATACATTACTGTTGCCACATGCAAATTTTTTTCTTAAAAAATTGCAGTTCATTTTATCTAATTATAAATGAATAAGTGACTCTTGCACATGAATAGAATATTCAGTCCTTGACTCTGCATGTGAGAATTCTATGTTCTGGTAAATCTTTTAGATTTATTATAGATTTAAAGAATCAAATGTGTTTTAGATTCATTTTGCATTTTCTCTGTTTCTTCCTTCTCCCCAAAATACTGGAATGTGCAAAAATGATTTATTTCTGTGCTGTAGAAAGGCATGTTAGCATGACTTGCCATCTCCCAGTGAAACTCCCGAAGTTACTGAAGGCTAGTAGGAGTGAATTATTGTTATTTATGTTACAGTAGTGCCTTGAGATCAGAACTCCATTTTTCTGGGCACTGTACCAACACATAATAAAAGATCATCTTTGCCCAAAAGAGTTTATAATCAAATGAAAGCCTCGTCAAAGGGAGGGCTGTATGTGGGGGGTGTATTTTGTAAGGGAGGAAAGAGTGGTAGGGATTGGTAGTGCCAGTGCATTGGGGGATGTCAGGTAAGGCTGTTGTTGTGCTGGGTATGCTCTAGGCCAGGAAAAGCTGACTGTGTGGGGAGCAGGGATGATATGACAAAAGCCTGAGATTGCCATAATGTATCGTGCAGAGGAGTCATAGACTGGTCTAAGTGTCATTTCTGCTCTCTGCTCTGTCTGCACCTTCCCTGGGTGAAGCTGGCTCAGTGGATCTTCGTGTTACACCTGTTGGGCTGAGCTATCGTTTCATTAGCACATTCCTTCACTGTGCTCCCAGGAGTTCCTGGGCAATGTCCCCTCTCAGTGGTGAAGTCCTTGTCAAAGCAGTGAGGTGTGAGGTGGCTGCTGGTGCAGCAGGGCTGTCTGCGAGCTGCTGATGAAGAGCTTGCATGAACTGATTTCAAAGTAGCCAGCTGAAATGTTTGTAATCTGACTGCAACAGCACTAAGCTTGGCATTGGATGTGAAACCTGCTTGCAAAACAGAGTGAATCAGCTGCTAAAACAAGTCTGTTCTTAGATTAGCTTAAGTCAGTTTTCCACAGGCATACCTGTCTCATAACAATGTCTGAATTGTGATGGTGTGGTGACCGCAGTGGGTGCTCAGCTGTGCATACCCTGTTCCAGAGAAAGGGCTTCTGTCTCCATGCTAAACTTGTAGCCTTCTTCCCAGGCTTGGAAATTAGATGTCAAGGCATGTGTGGGTGAGTGGAGTGACAAGAAGTTACTGATCCAATTCAGCATGTATTATCTTTTAAGTACAAAGTTATCTAAATGGTAGCACTTAGGGGGATAGTCAATACTGACTGTAAATTCCTGCTGTTCCCACACTAGAAATCGCTACACTAATAAAAAAGATGGTTGTGCTGAATTGGAGTCTTGCTGCTGCTTTCAGCTCCCTAACTGAAAACTGAAATTCAGGCAGTAATCTTTCCATAGCTGTTGCAAAATTCTGGAGAGAATTCCTGACAGGGATGGAAATCATGTATTTCTAAGAGGAACTATATTTTCCATCATCTCTTTTCTTTCATGTGTATGTATAATTCAAACAGACAAAAAAAACCCCTACAACACACTCTTCTCAAATTTAAGAAAGAATAGTTTAGACAAAACATCCCTTTTAAATGTTAGTATGACCTTTGCTCCTCTGCTATGCTGCCTTTTCATGAGATATCAGTGCAAAAGCCATTCATTCATGTTCATTGTGCTGAAAAACGACTGCCCCTTCCTTCCATCTCTGCTCCTAACAAAACCCATCTGCACTGGCATCCTTTACCTGGAGTGTCCCGTCCAGTTTCTTTGGGCATCTGAATGGTGGCAGGAGCCTCAGCTGTCCCATTCCTCAGATTCCTGATTGGGGTGTCAAAAAAGTGAGCAATGGTATTGACATGTATTAGAAAAATATGTTCAAGAGGGCACCTGACATCTGTGAGTGCCCAGAGAAGCAGTTACAGTTTAAATTTTATTTAACTTAGGTTAATATCTAGTACAAATAAGTGCTTTCTTGTTCGGGGGGCGCTGGGGGGTTGAAGGAGAGCTATTTTTATGGTCCATGGCTTGCATGGGCTCTAGCTAAGAAATTCTGGATAATGCATTTGTACCAGTGACAATCTCCTATCTGCTGTCAGTTACTTTCCCTCTTTCAGCCTGGAAAGGACAGCATTCATGAATGGACTTTTTTATTTTTAAACTGTAATACGTTAGAATTAAAATCTGCTCTGGTGATATATAATTCAGATACATTTAAAATTAAATTTAAAAAACTTCTGAAATACTATTTGTGAACATATAGATGTTCTTTTACTGTAGTGAATAAAGAAGTCATCGTTAGAAGTCAGGTTACCCAGACCTGGATATTGAGCTCAATTCAGTAGTTTAAATGAGATACTCCTGTATTTATGTACTGCCTTCTAAAGTATAGAAATCCTGTGATTACATTTGCTTCTGGCTGTTAATATTTTAAGACATGGTTTATCTTCTGTTGTCATTTTATCAAGCTTTAGTTCTGCTGTTTGGTACTAGGAATGTGCATAGAAGAAAAAAAAATGATACAGGAATAGACTGGTGGATTGAGAACTCCCTGACTGGCCACATGTGGTGTTGCCATAAGACATTAAGCACGTATATGCTGCAAAACTGAGCACATGAAAAATATTTCTGGATCTATAAAGCTTTCATCCCATAGTGCACTTAAACATCACTTACTTATTTGTGCAGTTTGCAGCAGAAGTTTTAGCACCCTGTCCTGGTATTAACCAGACCATACCAGAACTGGTATCTAAAGAATTGCATCCCTTGGAATGTGATGTGAAGTATAACCAGCAGTTATATTTGTGACTGGAGAAGAAGCAAACCTAGATTCTAGCTTGGATTCCTTTAAAATTGCATCTGTTTTAAAAGGGTTTTCCAGACAATCTAAGGAGATTTTGAGTTGTTTTGATTTATCCTTCTCTGATTTTCTGCTTTGCAAAGAAGTTGGATGTCTGCATGGTGAAAAAACAAGAAGAATCCTCGTTAGGAAGAACTGTGGTGTTTTTTGATTTGGTTCTTCTTTCCACCAGGGTGATTTCTCCTTTTCTAGCTTGTAAGGAGAAAAGTGCTCTAAACCCTATATTTTTAATGTGCAATTTGGTGTATTTTTCAGTTTCAAATAGTTTAGCACATCTCTTATGAAAGTAAGAAATCTCAGTGCTCTTTCTGCATTAAAGGTTCTATTAAGGTCAGGTGTGACAAAGCAAAGGTTAAAAAATGTAAGGGGAGAGAGCAGTTAGGGGAGGATGAGCATAACTATTGACTTAATTATTGATATCTAAACCAAAATGTCTCCTTTAAACTCGGTGGCTTTGGATTAGGTTTTCTGACATCATCTGTGTTCTGGTGGCTTTGTCACAGAGTCTTAACTCTCCTATAAGAAAACAGTTACTCCACCTGAGTCATTAAATATGTGAGTTTTCCCAGGACATGAAACAGAAACTGTAGTGGGGTATGCATTAGAAGACTACGTTGTATAAAAAGGAAGAGTGGTTGTGAAGAGGACAGAGGAATCTGACCTTCTAATATGGGCCTTACTACTCTAAAAAAAAAAAAAAGTTGAAGTTTATATTACAAAGACTGGGAGAATGTTTTCAAAATACATTCTTCCAAATGCTGTAACTGAAGGAAGTTAATTCTAATCAGTTGACATAACAAGAGTGAATTTTTTGTTGCTAGTAATAAATAAGTATATTATGTAGGTTCTTTTGGTGCGGGATTTAATTATAGTGGAGATGAGCTGTGGTGTTGGAAATGGTACTTCAATTTACACATGCTAGAGATAGTTAAAGCTTGAGCAAGTGTTTCTTTCTTTAGAGCAGATTATGCTGTAACTTTCATCTGTGCAAGACTAGAAGAATAACTTTCAGCCCCTTGCTGTTATCTTGGTGTAGGTGAAAGAAATATTTGGCTTGACTTGCAAGAGTCATTTTTTGTTTTCAGCTCACTTGACCTGCCTTTGCATCAGGTTTTCTGCACATGTAGAGTTAAAACTGGGTTTACTTTATAGTGGGGATGAATGAATTTGAGAAAGGCTGAGTTTACCTAATTTGAACATGTTACCATAACACTTTATATAAAGTCTTTCATCTGACTGATTTTATTTCTCTGTAAATTGTGGATGGAATTATTTTTCCTAGTGTAAAGGGTATGCAAGCAAATTAAAAAAGATAAACGAGCCTTTGCTTTTCAATATAATTTCTCTACAATCCTATCTCTTATTTATGCATCCAGAAAATAGACAAAATGGTGATGTTTTGGCTTGCAGAGCCTTCAGAGTGTATAAATAACATGTATTATTGCATATAAATTATATTGGAGTGCAGAAACTCATTCATCTTTTGAAATTCATCTACATAGTTTAGCATTCCCATCCACAAATACTTGGAACCAACCTGGCACCCACAGGAAGTGATACATGTCTGTGCCCAAAAAACAGCACTAAGGGAAACGCCACTCAGGACTTGACTGCAACATATGCTCTGTTTGCTGCCACACCCTCAAATACAAATTTCTTTAACCAAAGCGACTGAAGTTTTTGTCCTCTAATTATTGTGATATTCCAGGTTGTCAGATTCCAGTTGTTGACTTCTGTGAATATTTTTGCAGTTAAAGCCACATAAATTAGGACCTGTACAGCCAGTTAAAAGCAAGTTGCTTTCTTGATACCATTTGCTTCTCCTTTTACTAGTTCACAGTAAGTAATTTTATTTGTTGTATCACCAGTTCTTGCAGACTAACTGGAATCCTTAGGCAAGATTTGTTCCAGAAGCTGCATGAGGTTAAAAATTACCTGTGCATCTGAAATAAAATGTTAATATTCCTCTTTTAGAAATAGAGCCAAAAAGATTGAAACGTTGCAAGACAGGTAGAGAGAGTGAATAAGGATAGAGGTGTTGGAAAGTGTCTTTTGCAAGGAACTAGGTTAAGTGGGAGACCTGAATCTGGGGATAAGTTTTTGTGAAGAGTAAGAAGCTGAGGCCTGTGGGAGGAGGCAGACCCAACTGCAGGGGCATTTCAGCAGTCTACTTTGTTACTTGAGACAGACTGAGATGCCTTTTCCTTAACTCTCTGCCCTAGCTACTCTTCTTTCACCCATCAAAATGTCTTTAGGTAGAAATGCAAAAAACTTTCATGCTCCCTGGTGGCTGCTGGTGTGCAAATTTGTGAACAGTCCTTTGTCAGATTCTGCCACTTTCATGTTACTCAGGTTTGTTGAGGTGCTCACCCAAAAGGAGTTGGAAACCTGCAAAAGGCATGCAATACATCCTGCTGACTTGTGACTGCTTTGCCAAGGATAGAAAGATCGGATGTGAATGGTGCACACAGCAGTGTTTGGCCCCTTGGTAGGAAACATCATGATGGACAGCCCGACAGGAGGGACAGGTGAGGGTCTCTGAAGTGGTGATGGCGTGGAGTTCCTGGAACCCACAAGCCTCAGAAAAGACCACATCTGGGTTTATCAGTATAGGTGGAATATGAGAAGATCCCTGCAGGTGATGACAGGGAAGTTTGGTGTGGAAATTGGGAAAAATCAGAGCTAGACAGAGTATGGTGTTTGAGCATCATTCTCTCCACTTAAACACTCACATATCTATGCAACCTTTGCAGGCTGCCTAGGAATTAGGCTCTGCACCCATTCAGGTCTTATGTTAAACTTGCTTGAATGTTATTGCCTCTCTTGTCAAACTAATTGCAGCTTCAGTTTGTGGTGTAGCTTCTTTTATTTTGTGAGCAAGGTGATTGAAATTGAAATTCCTATGGGAGTCCCATGACATACTATCTTTAGACAGTCAAATGCTCTTAAAAATTGCCCCATAGCATATAGATGATGTGGGACAGACCTTCCAGTTTCAGCATTTTTCAACCATTAGATTATATTACTTCTGAATTTTTTATTTTCACCATCACGTTCCAATGATACCCTTTATCCACACCCATGACCTGCTTCCTGCCCAAGGCAGAATGAAGAAACTGCTCAGGAAACACATCTCTCTGAGTAAACCCTGCAGACTGTGTATGTACTACCTTATTTTTAAATACTATAAATGCAGATGTAAGAGTGTTTTATCGATTCTTAATCCCTCCCCAGCACATTGCTCTATTAATAACGAATGCAACAATATGTTATAAATACTCAGAACACCAATGTGTTGGCATAAAACCAGCGATAAATTCCCATCCTTCACATAAAGTGAAAATTCTAATAGTGTGCTCTGCAATTTACTCACACTAAGAACAATCAAGAACCCGACATAATGTAAAGGTGCTGCTGCGAGTAGCCAAAGTATACAATGCAATTTTGTTTTGTATTCAGAAAAGCAGATCTTTGAAAAGGTCCCTAAAGAAATTCTGCTTGGCCAGGAGTAACCTTTAAGAACCTGCTACAGTTTAGTACTGCACCTTGGATGTAATGGTGTGTTTCAGAGTAGGAACCAGTAGTTATGACTATGTTAATAGGTTTATACTTTTTCCATCTTATGCTAAGATATGGAATTTATCCTCTAGCCACATAAAGAAATTTCTGTTAAATCAAAGCAGACAGATGGAGTTTCACCAAACATTAAAGTTTCTCGTTTTAAATAAGGATGACATAGTTAAATTTAACAGCGTAATTTCTATGAGGGGCTGATCTCGGGCAGTTAAAAGTGGGAACAATGAAATTCAGTGTAATGTAATGATGCAATGGCAAACAGATTTGGGGGTTTTGCATTCCTTTGGCTATCTGGTGCATAATGTCATTTGTTTCCCAGTCGAAAATGCTCAGCTATCTACACCTCCCTGTTTTTGGCTGAGACCTTCTGTATGCTTGGCTGTGACAGTGCTCTCACTTACAACTGCACTACAGCAGGTCAGTTTCTGTGTGTATAGTGAATTAATCCAGAGTGGGAGCAGTGTAAGAACTGAGTCAACCAAATGCAACTCCTGCACTTTGCAGTGTCTTGGGCATCTCACTGTTTTTCTCAGTATTTGATTATCTGGGCTGCCCATTGGTGCTCTGGTTGGTGTGCTGTGACTGTAGCCTTTTACTGTAGGCCCCCTCATGTTTCTGAAGTACCTCGTTCTGAGGTACCACACTTTCCAGAGATGTATGTTGACTTTAATGTGGTCACTGCATCACGGAATGGGTCAGGTTGGAAGGAGCCACAGTGGGTGAATATCCCCACCTGGTCCCACCTCCTTTCTTAAGCAGGCTCATTCTAGAGCCCATGGCACAGGAATGTGTCCAGACAGTTCTTGAATATTTCCAGTGAGGGAGACTCCACAGCCACTTTGGGCAATCTGTTCCAGTTGCAGTCACCTGCACACATACTAAAGAAATTCTTCCTCACCTTCAGGGGGCATTTATGTGCATCAATTTCTACCTGTTGCTTCTTGTCCTATTGCTTGGCATCACAGAGAAGGCAGCTCCGTCTTCTTGACACTCTCTCTTTAGTTATTTATATATATTAGAAACATCTCCTGTCAACTGGTTGGTGGCAAAACACTTTTTGGTTTTGTTTGCATGTAACAGAATCCTGGCAGTAGGCTCAAGAGATGGCCATTACAGAAGTAAAGAGTATTGTTACATGTAAATTCTTTAAATTTGAATGTATTAATTTCTGTGGAATATGTAGTATGGGGATGATGACAGTGTTAGCATTTGATGGCCTAGTATCTGATGTATTCAGTTGTTGTTACTCTGAATTTATCTCTGTGGTGCTCATGTGCATTCTCTGTCCAAATGCGATGTCATCATGACGGAACTTTGGAGCCTTGTCTGTTCTTTAGAAGTAGATTAAACTCCTTTTTCATTCTTTGGGTTAATTTCCTTTTTGCAGGAAGCACAAAGCTGTTGTTTATTAGAGGTTGTGTAAATAGATGGTAACATTACACCTTCAAAGCCAGGCCTACTGTTGTTGTGTTGCCATGGTACCTAAAAACACTCAAGAGATGCCCAGCCTAATTCTGCTGTTACTGGTCATGGCACTGGCACTGATGGAGCAGTTTTAATATGAAACTGGAAACAGACCCTTTTCTGTGGTCCTCTGAGCAGTATTCAGATAGAAGGAGAAGGGAAGCAATATGCTGCGTTTTGTGAGTTTACTAAACAAGTGGAACAGATAGACTTGAGAGCTGTGGTTGAACCAAATGAGTCAAGGAAGGGCTTTATTACTACTTTGCAGGCAATAGCACTCTATGTCCTTAAAGTTACATGAGTGGAAAACTCATTCCCATGGGCTAGAAATGTTCTCTAAACTATAGTGTGTACCTGAATTGCTGTTGTATAAAAATGCTGCAATAGGCTTACATGAGCTAAAGATCCCCTGTGTCAGGAATGAAACCCAAGAGGAAATATATAAATACGAATAATTCCAGTTGTAAGCATACTATTTAAATGGAAATCCAGGTTTAGTTTTATTTTGTGTCTGGCCACTATTATTACTATGGCAGTTTCTGCAGCTCGAACAGTATACTTTTAATACAGCATGCATTAGTTGTTAGTGGAAGACTGTTAAAGCACTATACAATTTTCTCTTCTTTTTGAATAAGTACTTTAATGTAGAAGTTGATAGATTCATAGTACTGTTAAGCCAATTTCTTTAGGACAAGTGTTAGTGAAAGCAGCCTTTGACTCAAACAATTTCTGATGATGGGTGAATGAGAAAGTAGTCTTCTCAAACAGAAACTATTACATGGTAATCTTTGCAAGATACTGTAGCAAAGGCACAGATATAACCAGGCAGTATTGTAGAAGCATTTCTGGACATACTTGATGTGTACCAACAATATTTGCTCCTGTACCAAGCCTAGATGTTTGTGAATATCTTTTTTTGAGAGCTAATGTCCCTCTTCATATGAGCCAGCATCCCTTATCTAATCTAACTTTTCAAAAAAGACTCAGAAATCTTAGTTCTTAGAAGCCAGCTGGCAATACCATAAAGCATAGTCTTTTATTGCAAGCAGGATAAGACTTATAAAATTAATCTGTTGCATTGTTAACTTTCTAGAAATTGCTTGCTTTTAGACCAATAAAATATGTGAAAATGGATCTCTAGTCAAAATGCACCTGTTAGGAAAGGTGAACTGAAATTTTGCAAAAGTCACTAGTAACACAATAGTTTTTGCTGGGTGATAGTTTGTGTTTTTAATGTATTATCTACTATTTAATACAGATGATAGCTAAGGTTGTGTCTCATATTCCTACTTCTAAATATGGGTCATTTGTAGATTTGACAATGGTTAGAGAAAGGGAATCCAGATGTGAAATGACATTTCTGAAATATTGGCTACCTGTAAGTAATTTCAGAATATGTGAATGCAAATGCAGGTTTTTGCAGTAGAGGTAAAAATGTTTTAGGTAGTAGCTGAAAATGCAGTTTATCTTTTGCCTTCCCAGAGCTTCCTGAATTTTAGGTTGGGGTTTTTGTTTTGGTTTATTTATTTATTTATTTATTTATTTATTTATTTATTTATTTATTTTTAATTTAGTTGGGTTTTTTTGGTGGGTTCTAGTTTTGGCTTTGGTTTTTTAGTTTTTTTTAGTTGGGTTTTTTTTTTGGGTGGTGGTAGTGGTGGGTTTTTTGTGTGTGGATTTTTGGGTTTTTTGTTGGTTTTGTTTGTGGATAGTGTAGTTGTTTTTACTTGAAATTATGTGTGATTATCTAACTTGTTGCATTATGTTGACTATGTACTGCTCTCCTGGGAAGGCTGGAATGCAAATTTTCTGTTGACTTAATTTGGTGCAGTTGAGAATAGCAGTCTCATATGTAAAGGTCCATCACCTACACAACCCCAGCAGGAATAAAGAGCATCATATGCCAATGGTGTGATCATCTTTATGCTCCAGCTGGTCCAACTGGCAGTGGCAGCTCTGTCGTCTGATTGAGTGGGGATGGAACTTGCTGCATGTATCTCTTTATTCTTGCCCCTGACTGGTATGAATGAGATAGGCTTCCTTTTCAGTACTGAAAGGTCTTGTTTAGCAAGATTTTGTTGAAAAAGTCATTGTGTAATTATTACAGAAATGTGAGAGAATATTGGACCACTTAGATATCGTCAGAGGCAGGAGATGTCTGAATCTCCACATCCCATTCATAGGACTGTACCACGCTGCCAACATTAGTAAGTTTGTCTCATACTTTTTATTTCCTGCGTCATGTGTAAGTTTGTCATCTGTCTCTGGTACCTTGTCTTTTGTGCTTCATGATAGCTAGAGGAAATATTTCTTTTACCTCCTGATAATTCAAACAAAGGAGGAGAGAGCAACTCTTTGTCACACTGACTACAGTCTGTCACCTCTCAGTTTATCATGTACCTTTTCTCAGTTCAGTAGTCTCTGATTCTGTATCTGGGCAGAAGCAGCATTCATTTTATGCTTCCAAATGAGGTGAGATAGTCTTTGCAGTTTACTCAAGGGATCTGTAGCAAGTGACCTGAATTATCAGTCTTTAATTTGTTCTCCTCAACCTGTTAGTGTGTGTTAGTGGTAGTCACTGATGGCTTTGGCAAGCTGGCACCCATTGCTATTCAGCCTGATTTTGGCATCCTGGAAAAGCAATATGAGATGTATATTTACCTTAGTCTCTCTATTTCAAGTATCACTGCAAACCGTGCACTGCTATAACGTTTAGACTATCAGCTAAACTACTCATTGCAATTTCTAAGCCCTTTGGGTGTGTAAAAGATAGAGCAAGAAAAGAAATTGAAGCCCAGCAAGAATATGTGA
Organism: Sturnus vulgaris; assembly: GCF_052056855.1. Lineage (NCBI taxonomy): Eukaryota > Metazoa > Chordata > Aves > Passeriformes > Sturnidae > Sturnus > Sturnus vulgaris. The sequence continues at coordinate 16,732,474 of NC_142250.1, read as the reverse complement.
CAATAGTTATGATGACTTCACAATATAAATACTTTCTTCTTTTAAGGACCTATAAATTGCATCAAGATGATAACTATATAGTCTCCTGTCTTTTGCACAGTTCAGATTGAATGCCAAGGAGAAAAAAGCAGCACAGGGTTAAAGCTGAAATACTCTTTTTAAAAAATTATCCTTTCCAAATTTGCCTGAGTCTATATTCTATTAATTTAACTATCCTAAAATGTTTTGTGATATGCGCCATGCTTCTAAACTGTGTAAAGGGAGATGCTCCCCCAGGCTTTCATGGAAATCATGTTTATAGTACACGCTCCTGTTTTCTTCTCATTCCCTTAAGCAGAAAGGCCCTCACTGGTACATTTTCATTGGCAAAAATGTATACATCATTTAAGTCATTACAGGTCGACTGCTCATTTGTTACAATAAACTATATCATCCTCGCTAGGAGGCCAAAGAGAGCCTGTAGCCATGAATATACATCTTCCTGGGGTAACTCAATTCAAAGCAGCAGCATGCCACAGTAAAGTATTACTTAATTTATACTGCTAATGTTTAACATTGATTCTGTGTGGGAAAATAAAGCCAAACACATTTTGAGAACCTACATCATTAAGGTTTAATAATTTAGACCTAGTTAATGTGATAATGAATTTACTGACAACTAAAGTGCGGTTTCAGTACTTACATTTCTAGAAATACTGACTCTGAAACGAGGTTTTCTAGGCAGAAAATGTATATTATAGGATTGTTTCTGTAATTTACCCGTCCTCACTCGCTTAAACCAAAGCAAAAAATTTATCTTTAGGTATGTTTACTAACTAGTGGAAGGCAATGCTTCTTTTGTTCTGTATGTCTAGTAAACTATACACCACCAAGACGGTTTAATAGGGTATTTGTGTGTTTAAAAAACTTCTTAATTGATGGAAGCTAATTAATGTTTTTAAAATGTAGCAAAAAGAAAGCTGTTACTGTGGTCCCAAGTACAACAGTCTTCTGCTGTGAGCTCCAGACCTGCACAAGGGAAAAGCAAACTCTCTCTGTTGCACGTTTGCATCTCCCCACTGCCCAGTCCCAATCAGGGCTGCTGCTGCTATTAAGTTGGTCTGTATCACCACTGAAACTATTTGACAGAATGATGTGTAGGTCATTTCCAAAACTCTGGTAGGGGGACAGGGTATTTATTTTTTAAATCTGACTTAGTGCAGTCCCCCTACCTCTCCCTCTGACCTTGCTATGTCACTGTGCAGACTGCAGCCATCTTCTACTGCCCCTGTGGGTGTCTTATATCAATCAGACTACCTTTCAAATGGCTAAAATAATGGGTGTCCTCCATGCGTCCGAATGTGTCAAGGCTTCCACGATATAACTCGAAGCAGGAGTCAGGGGCACTCGGCACCTTGTGGGAGGTACTTACTCAGCAGCTTGCTGGATTTGGCCTTGTTGCAGGATGTTTCTGAATATCCTTTGCATAGTCACCTTGGTTTTCTTATACAACACTGCTATAGGGGAGACAAAGGGAAGCTGGCTGTTCTGTAGCAGTGTTTTCCCAAACCTCTTTTCTCTCTGTTTTGCTAGAAGTGTCAGCAGAGTGAGTGTGTTTGGCTGGTGTTTGTATTTGGGGGGAGGGGGCAGAGGCTGTGTGTTATTGCTCTTGCAAGCTTCAGTAAGTCTTGGATCTATGACAGTCCATCACTTTCTTGAAGTTTATAGCTCAAAAGCCATTATTATATATTACCATGATCGAATGGCTATTGCCTGATGGTTTGTTGGACCAGATTAGCCAGAGCATGAATCCTCACACTGGATTTCACAGGACACCTGTAGTTCTGGGTTCTGGTCAGAGAATTCAGTGTCCATCCTCAAAGAATTTCCAGAGACTCAAAGCAGTGTTATGTATTCTGGTGTGTTTTAGATATAAAATCAGGTTAATGAGATATTTTGTCCAGGAGAGGGCAGTTCACATTTGTCCTCAACGGACAGCTATTTTGTTCCTTAAGAATGTTAGCAATAATAATATTATTAGCAATATTAGAAAAATGCACATGATTTGCTTGCACAGTTTTGTACTTCTTCAGACATATTGCTGATTTCAGATTAGGAACAGAAGGTAGCACAGACATGTACAATTGTTTCCCTGGTGGTTCTTTCAATTTGCACACTGGACAAGTGATTTTTGTCTCTTGACATGCATTTCATCACATTTTCTTTCTACTCTTTGTGTAATTGCTATATTAAGGTTTTTATCTCTTGGCTAAAAGGCTGTCACATAATGTGTTCAGTGTGATAGTCTGATTCTTGGTTCTTACAATATAAATAATAAGAATAAAAGTTGAAAGGACAACCTTAGTCTTGCAAAAACAGCCTTTTCATGGGAATCTTTTGTCTTTAAAATTGTGGAGCAAGAGGCCAAGTAGACGTACAGGCCGTTTAGATAGGTGTGATCACAGAATCATTAAGGTTTGAAAAGATCTTAAGATCAAGTTCAATTACTACCCTAAAACTGTGCAGTCCATCACTAAACAGTATTCCTGAGTGACACATTTACACATTTTTAAATACCTCTGGTGTGGTTATCCAACCACTTCCATGGGCAACCTGTTCAAATGCTTAAGAAGCCTCTTAGTGAATAAATTTTTCCTAATATCCAATCTAAACTGCCCCTGGTGCAACTTGAGGCCATGTCTTTTTAACTTATCACTTGTTACCTGGAGAAGAGACCAACCCTCATCTCACTACAACCTCTTTTCAGGACCTCCTCCTCTCCAGGCTAAACACCCTCACTTCCCCCAGCTGCATCTCATAAGTCTTGTGCTCCAGACCCTTCCCCAGCTTTGCTGCTCTTCTCTGGACACCAGCACCTCAATGGCTTACAGTGAGGGTCCCAGAACTGGACACAGAATTCAAAATGTGGCCACACCAGTGCCAAGTACAGGAGGATGATCACCTCCCTGGTCCTGCTGGCCACACTATTTTTGATAGAGGCCAGGATGCCATTGGCCTTCTTGGCTACCTGGGCACACACTGGCTCGTACTCAGCTGCTCTTGGCCAACACCCTCAGGTCCTTTTCCCCTGAGACACTTTCCAGCCATTTTGTCCCCAGCCTGTAGTGCTGTCAGGGGACAGTTGTGACCCAAGAGCAGCATTTTGCCTTGTTGTACCTCATATGATTGACCTTGGCCCATCTATTCTGCTTGTGCAGGTCAACATCCTGCCCAGCTTTGTGTCATCTGCAGGCTCAATGAGGATGCTCTTGATCCCCTCATCCAGGTCATCAATAAAGGTGTTAAGCAGGAGTGACCTCCAAACAGCTCTGTGGGACACCACTGGTGACTGGCCACCAGCTGGATGTCACACCATCCTGCTCTGGGCCTGGCCATCCAAACAATTTTTTACCCAGCAAACTGCACCCATCCAAGCCATGTGAGAGACAGGGTCAAAGGCTTTACTTAAGTCCCCAGCCTTTCTCTCATCCTCCAAGTGTGTCATTCTGTCCTAGGAGGACATTGGGTTAGTCAGGCAACACCTATCTCTCATAAACCCAAGATGGCTGGGCTTGCTAGCCTGGTGTCCTGCATGTGCCATGTGATGGCACTCAAGATCTTCTGCTCCATGACCTTGCCCTCACATTAAGGTCAGGCTGACAGACCTGTAGTTGTCTGGATCCACCTTCCAGTCCTTGTAGACAGTACGTTTGCTAAATTGCAGTCAACTATGTCATTCTCAGTTAACCAGAACTGCTGAAAAATGATTGAAAATGCCTGAAACATTCCTTTTTGGGGCTCACCTGATTGTTTTTTTCCTAAAATACACTATCTGTTCTTTGCCTGTTAGAATGAAATGCCATTATGGGAAGCAGGTTTTCAATGCTGCTAGATGCCTGTCAATGAATTTGGTATATCTGAAATTATTTTCTGAACTCATACATCATCAGATAGTACAGTCATTTCCATTTAAGTGCTGTGGATCAATGCTGTCTTAGTACACTGTACAAAGGCTGATTTCTAACCAAATCTGATGTGCTTTTCTTTGCTATCTGGGCTGTGCAAAGTGTCATTGTGCAGTGTTGTCCTGATCACGTAGGTTTCCAGTGTTATGCTCTCTGCAACCTCTTTCCACTCTGTATAAGCTCCATTTTTTCTGATTTGTTCATTCTCCTGTGTCGTTAGGAATTTTTATATCTGGTTGAATCTAAAGTTTTGTGGAGCTTTTATTTCTTATTTTTCTCTCCCAGTTTCTCTTCCTTTTGTAATGCTATTCTTTTAGTTTAGTATGTGCCCGGTATCAACATAACGTGAGATGTCCTTGTGAGTTGTACTGCTTGCTGTGTGCTGAAGCACTCATTTACCTGCTAGGACATAATGATGCAAGTAACCCTTTTTGTTTCCATTCTACCTTGCAAAGTAGTCATATGTTTTCTAATTTCCATTCCCAAATTTTATTAAGACCAATTAAGTATTTACTTTCTCTTTCATTTCCAAACACAAACGCGGCAATTTTGGAGTGTTAGTTGTCCATAAGAAGCCTTTTTCTTTTCACAGATCCAAAAGACAAAATTACTTTGGAGCTGTCTAGAAACTGTGGTGAATAAGTATTGCTGAATTTCCTTGGAGTGGTTAAAAAGATTACTCCTTACCCCTAATCTGTAAGGCCTTATTACACAATGGAGACTGCCGTGTGTCTAGCCCTCAGCTGCAGTCACTCCTGATCTGGTTGTTACTGTATAACACTGGGTGATGAATATTGTTCGAAAAGAATAACACAATATTTGCTTTTCCTATTTGTATGCTTACTCTCTGTGGGATGGTGCTGCTTATTCGATACTTATAATACTGAGTTATATAGCTTGCTTTTGAAGACCAAATTTATGTCTCTTCTTTTATCACTGTATATTGGAATCTACACCTTTGAAAGCAGGGCAATTCACCTTTGGAAGTAGACTAGTGTGGAAGAATGGGGCTGTCAGATTCCTTGGTGGCTCTCTGAGATTGCTCCAGATGTTGCTGATGTGTGGCTAAATGAGTTTTACCTTTTTTCCTGAATTTGCTTCCTGACACTGCTGACAGCTGTTTTGTGACTAGTTAAAAAGTGAGCCTGAGACATCTTGGTAGAACAGATCAAGTATTATTACTGTGTACAATATTTCAAAAGGAGAAAAATTATACATTTATTTCAGCTAATTTTATATATGAGATGAATGTGCTTTCCATAATGTTACACAATGTAACCGTAATAACACAGCCAAGATGGTATATTCATTTTAATTCCACAGAATTCATAATTGGTGACATCACCAGTGGGAGCAATTGATCTCTGCTTTCCATTTGTTCTTGACTGTTTCCACTTCAGTGAATTAAAAGAATGGGGCTGTTGGGACCCCACCCTCTGCATGTTCATACAGCATATTATGCAAGAGCAATAGCCTTCAGAAAATTGCTCGTAATAGACAATGCATGCATTAAATAAAAAAGGCAATAGTCCCCAGCCTGACTCAATATTTTAATCCTTTTCAGGTTTTTATTATACCTGATGTCTTTTTGTTCTGTGGTAGAGCTAAGGAACAGGTGTAATTCAGTGTAGTTAAATTGCATTATTTGAAATTAATGAGTTCTGTGTTTATTCTTGTAAATTAATACAGTTTCTAATAAATCAGAAGAGAATATGCACTTCTCTGTGTTGGCCTGCATATTACCTCAGTGGGAATAATTAACATCTCGTGACAGAAAAGTCATATGTCAAATCTGGGAACTTATTATCAGCCTAGTGAAAATGATGTTGCTAGTGACCTATACTGTGACCTTATTGATGCAGTTAAGTTCACTCATTCAAGATGTTCAAATCAAGTCTTGTCACTTCACAGTCCTTCCTGTTCTACAGGAAAGGAATAATATTAATGTATCTGAAATCAAAATTAAAAATCAGAAGTAGCTAATGGGGTAAACATCAACACGTAATACCTTTTGAAGTGTGTATAGTTATTACTCTTCCACGTTTCCCCCCTGTTTTGTTTTTCTTTTAAGAATAACCAAAAGATTTGTGTTCTTTAGGTTTTTCTGCTATGATTTAGGCTAGGTTAAACCATTTTTATGTGAAGGGGAAAAAAAATAATGGTTAAGGCGTGTTACCAGTAATTCTCAATGGGTAGCACAAGTTGTGCCCAACTCCTTCAAGGAGTGTCACCAAGTTGTTTTCAAGTCTCAAGCATTCAGCTGATTATCTTACCAATGAAAATCACAAAAATTAAGTGTGTGTTTTGGGTCAAAGAAAAGTGAGAAGAAAATACTCTCTTGTGGCTTCTTCATTGTTCCCCTAGTTTCATTAGGACTGGAAATACTACTGAATTAGGTTTTTTGGTAGGAGTAAAAGCTGTAGAAGTCTATAAATTCATTCAAGGAACTTGTGGTTATCCTGGTTGAATTTTGCTCTTTGCTAATGCTTATGTTGATCCTAGTTCTGGATGTTGCAGGGCACTGGTGATAGGACATGCATTCTTTCCTCTTTAGAAATGAGATAAATGAGAAAATACTCTAAAAGTTTCTTCATACAAGAGGAGGCTGTGCACGAGTACAAGTAGGTAGGTTTCTGGTTGATAGTGCATGTTGTGTTGAAGTGGTCCAAACCTGAAAGAAATGGGAAGTTCTAGGCTTCTGTGAAATAAGTCAAAGGTCTTAACAGGGAAAAAAAAAGCTCAAAAATGTCTTCAGTGATAGTCAGCAGAGTAGTTAGTTATGCTAAGTAGATTCTCATGTGGATAACTTTACATCTCTAGATGTAGACAAAAGTGCCTCTGCTTGAAGCTGCCCATGTACTGAGAGTCTCCTGTTGCATACAGCCGTTTTTTAAAAGTCTCAATGCCACTAGATTCATACGTATGGTACTGTCTGTTTTTGAGTTGCGGACATTTTACTTTGCTTTTTTAGCTACTACTGACCTTTAAAATATATTTAAATGTACAGGAAGCCTAAGGGAGTGAGCTGATTGTGCTTGGTGTGTCATGCCTGCCAGAGTTTGCATGTGGTCTCATACAGGAGCTATGAGGTGAGGATGGTGTTAGTTTAGTATGTTTGAGTACCAACTGAAATAATCATTGCTCTTAGTAACAACTTTGTAACATACTTCAATACTTATCACAGTGCATAGGAATTGAAAAGCGCTGTTAATCATTTGAACTGCACCGTTTACTTTAAGTGTTGGTACCCCCGTGGCTGGAAAGGTACAGTCACTTGTATTCACCCAACTGCCATGACCAACTGTGTCTACTGTAGTTGATGGAAAACTGAGCAAGAAGAGGCCACAGTGAAAGAGCCTGAGCACTAAGTAGTGAAAGATGTTTTCATAAGGGCTTTATGAGTTACATTGCTGTAACTCTGGTAATTTTGTACTTGGAGATAAAGTACTAATTACAGTTTCCTTTTTTCATCTTTACTTTGATGCCTTGACTTTTCTTAAAGTTGGGCTCACATTACTGTGCTTGCTGAGCTTTTTAAAATTTTCCTTCTGAAAAATACTTCACTTTACAATGATGCACATGAAAAAAAGATTTTATTGGTGCTGTATTTCTGCTTGCAAAATAGTCTTCAAGTATTGCTTTGTGCAATTTAATGGCAGCAGACCATATTCCAATCTCTGTTATACAAGCTGAAATCTAGAGTAGTGCTACTGAAACGTGTAAATCTTCATTTCCAGTTATACAGCTGATAGCTGGGTACTTTTGGTGTAATCTATTGGTATTTGCATTATCATAACTTCTTAAGCATGTGCAATCTCTCCTTCTGTTTTTGTGGCTGGAAGCAAGTGTATTTTCATTTTTTTTCTGACTTTTCTTTCAAAACTCTTTTTTAAAGGGGCATTGGTTCATTCATTGCCATGGACATCCATTGACTTCTCTGTCTTTGAAGGCTTAATTAATTTCTTCATGTAAAACAAATACAGTCTGTTGGGTATCATCAGCTGGGCCCTACAAGCACCAGGCTGCAATTAGATCATGATCAAATATCCTAAAGCAGGTGGATTGTGGCCTGGATTCCTAGAAGTGGAAGTCTGCCAGCTTTCATCCTTCAGGTTTCTTCCCAGCTATTTTTGAGATGCAGAAATTATTGGAATGACTCTTTAGAGAACCTTTACTTTTCAGAGAACTATCTCTTAAAGATACCACTACAAATATCTTTTAAAGAATCTCAGTCTCACAGTCCTTTGACTGGTGTCCTGACATACTGACCGTGCACCCTTTGTTGTTCTCCAGCTCCTGCTCTAAGACAAAGTGACATTCTTTGTTGGATAAATGTATAACACTATGGGCTAAATTTCTTTGGAAATCAGAAATAAGTGCTCCTACTCTTGGATTTGATTAGGTTTTATCTGACAATGTTGAATTTTTGCGTTTTTAAAAACATCTATATGCTGTTTGCAAACCATCAGTTTTATGATGGTTCTTGCTTTGCTTAACCCAGCCCTAGAAGGATTCAAGATCCCATGTGGAAGTCTCACTGACATTAAGGATATCCTTCAGTGACCCCATATTCTCTTGAACCAGGCCCCAGGTGTTTTATTCAAAGTCAGTAACTGAGCATAAAACAGAACTCAGAACCTGTGATTCCTAATTGTCCTCTACTCTTTTAACTGGCACACCACTGTTAAGCATAATTCCTCTGCACTTCATAACAACTCATCACCACTAGTTTTCTAGTTTAAGTCCCTGGAAAATAATGTGGAAGGAGAAAATTCTGCCTATTTTTTCCCTTCCCTATTCTTATAGACTTCACAGTATTACATCTGCTTTTCAATATGTGACAATGAAGTGTCTGACAATTCCATATAAGTTTTTGTTCAATCATTGCTTTTTCTTGCAGCTAATGTGTTTTGTGCAAATCCTACATACCTTCTAGGCTGAGAAAAAAAACCTTTTTAGTCACTTTAAGAGTGACGAACTAGCATTTCCTGGCTGAAAAAGACAACTTCTGCAGTTTCAATTAAAGGAATTACTGGGATTAGGAAGACAAAGGCCCACTTCTGAAATCAGCTTTAGTGGCATTTATGAGGATCAAGTGATCACTTCAAGTTTCTCATTCTTTTCTAACTGGCTGCTTCTCATGCTCTGAAAACGTTGTGCTGTGTTTGTACTGAGAATAGAAAAAAAATGTTCAGTCTGTAGATGATTGATGAAATGAACCTGATTGACCATATAGTTGAGGAAATGTGTCTCTTTTCTCCTTTGCAGCTGCATACAGTGGTGTTTTTTGAATTTGTATGAGTTTTAAATTAACTTCTGTTATTTTTAAAGGTAATTTGATACAGGGAATAACTTTGATTTCAGAGCCAAGGAATCTCTTCCAGTACCTGCATCTCTTGCTATAACAGCTAGCTTTACTCAATTAGCAGAGTCAGCATAATTCCAGTAGATATAAGTTAAAGTAGCAAGCACAGGAGACAGGGAAAATTGATTTCTTGGGCTGTGAAATGATTCCTGTAAGATCAGCTCAGATCTTTAGTGTGTTAGGAGACTCTAATGCTGACCTGCATCTTTCACGTGCTTGCTTCTTCAACACTGTGCAACCTAATCCTCCTAGAAACAGGCTGGATATATGTGATTTAAAAATCATGGCAGATAGGTCTGTTAAGGCTTGCAGATGTGATGAGACTGAACATGCGTAAGAAATATTAAAAAAACCCCAAACAAAAAAATCCTACAGCAACAAAAAATCCCAACACCTCATTTTTGTTACACAGGCTAGTAGTCACCTCTTGGAGATTTTATAAAGCAAAGATTCTGGCTGACCAGTTTCTAGCTCATTTTGCTGCAGTTTAAAGTGTTTCCATGTCCATCTGCCCACCCCACTTCCCTTGTTTAAGGTTGCTACTTCTACAGCAGTTTTGGCAGGCTGTGTGTACCTGTGTGTTATCTTTTAGACAATTGATACAGCTGAATTCAAGCACGTGGTTGGGCTAAGATAGCAAAAAGGAGTTGGCTGAGATATGGGCATTTGCTCCTTGCTGCTGACAGTTCTCTAGGGCTGGTGACAGGCTGGGTGGGCAGCAGCCTGTGACCCTGGAGCAACCAGTGCCAGGCTGAGTGCAGCTGGAACCGAGCATGAGCACAGCTTGACGTGGCATTGAGCACTGTAAGATCACAAGGCAGCAGCCGGGGACCCCCAGACCTACTAAGAGGAGAAGCTGAGTAACCTCAGGTGTCTGCTGCCTAGCCTGTAATGTCGCACTCACTGATGTTGTTTCCTGATATATTCCTAATTCACACCTCTCACTGGCTTAACATTGACCAGGATGCCACATTTTCTGTCACTGTCTTCCTTTCAGGAAAGATTATTTATACTGTTTGTAAATCTATAGTAGAAAAGGAAATCATGTGTTTTCTTATACGTATCACAAAAGTTACTGATGCAAACAATGCTTTAATGCAAGGTCTTAAGAGAACATGGGGTCACATGCACACTCCCCATGCACATATTTATATGTTTGTCAAACTGGAGTTGTCTTAATTCTTGTATTAATATTTCTGTATGTGGTTAAAAGAGTAAAAGTACAAAAGTAGCAATATCTTTTTTTTTTAATAGAGATTTGCAACCCCAAGACCTCTTAAACTGCAGGTTGATGGATCTTAATTTAGTGACACTAACATGGCACTCCCAGAGAAACGTGTTGTGTAATGCTTTAATCATTAATTACCATCATTCATCATGCAGCCTTCCTTTTAATGTCCATTAGCATCATATGCCACTCACGAATGCTTGTAAGTGTATAAATATGCTGGTAATCCAGCTGAGTAGGTTTACATTAACTGTAAATTATCTTTTTGACCAGTTGGTTGGCCTTCCTGGCTGATAGTCATCTTATTTGTAGCATTAGCAAGGAGTCTGGGAAATGAGATACATAGAAAATATGTGCAGGTTTGTCTTAAAAGCTAGGACCAGCTGCTGCCTGGAGATATGCTGTGAAGTGTTAGCTTGGTTTTGCCAGCATGTATCAACATCTTTTGAGACAAAAACCTACCGTCTGTGATCCACATGGCAACAATCTCGTAGAGCTTGCCTAACACCAGTTTAACTTCGTTTAAGCCAGTCCATTTAACACCACAAAGCTGTTTTTTAAAAAAACCAAAACAGATGTAAGTGTAATGTAAGTGTAGACAAGCTGTTTGGAAAAACATACCAAACAACAAAACACAAAGAAACAAATGAAAATAGGTAAATGCAAAGAAGCATGAGGGGACCTTTCCCAGAGCAGCTTGTGAAAGTCAAACAAGCATGTGCCCTTGCCCATTCTTTTGTCATTTTCCTTGTAAAAGCATTGTATAGGCACACTCTGTCTCCAGGAGCATAATGTGGCTTTAGGAACGATATTATGCTCTGTACTGCTGCATTAATGATTCATGTGAAACATGCAAATCAAAATATAACACTTGACTACATGTCACTAGGGAGCAGTTGAGAGAATCATGACAAACTAATACAGAAGTATCAATTTTTGTTGTGTATATGAAACATTTCATGTGAAAGGTTGATCACTTCCTATTGACAATCTACTCCTCTTGAATTAGCACTGATATGATTTTTGTCACACAGTTGAAAACTGGACAGCCTTAAGAAATAACTTTCCACTATGTACAGAAGTACTTTCACATAGTCATCGAAGATGCATTTGCTGGTTGGAATTGAATTTGACAGCTCACCAGGCAGCAGGAAATTTTCAACACACTTCTCACCCTACTATCTTTGTTGGTTAGATGGAGCACATTTGCTTGCTCCAGGATCTGCTATGGGATGCAGCTAACCACCAAAGGCTAGATTCTGATTTCTCATATGAATGCACAGGGCTATTTTATAAGAAGTGAACTTACAGCACAATTTAAATTATTTTATTGACCATGAATGTACCAGGAAAATTGTTTGGTTCTTTTTTTCCTTTAAAAGTACTCAGTTTTGGTGATTGCCTGCTGGCACGAGGTTAGATTTTTCACCCATCTACAGTGCAGCAGCAATTTTCACTTGACAGAATCTCTAGAAGACAAACTGACATGTTGTCACCAACACTCACAAACACTTGAGCAGTTTGATGTTTTGCTTACATGCTGAGCATCAGGTTTTACATAAAACTCCACTAACTAGGGGTCTGTGTCTCTCAGCTAGTGTCAAATCCTGGCCATGCTGAAGCTGATCACAGGACTTGGAGGGAAGAACTGTATGAGAATATCAGCTCCACTGAATAAGGTTTGTGAGTTCATCAGAAATTCAAAAGTTGCATCAGTTAGGTTCTCATTTCTAAGCAAAAAGCATGTCTCTTTTAAAACATGGATAGCATGAGCAGCAGGGTCATTCATATTTGACTCTTGAGGCACCTCTATCATGGCCTGCTTGAAAGGAATTTTTTTTCTCAGATCAACTCATCAGAGATCTGAGTCCAAGTCCACCATTTTTTCTGTGCTCTTTGGTTGTTTTTTTTTTTTCTGTGATCTGATAGGGCAGCTGAATGCTGGTGAAGATAGAGAACTACTCTTTTACCAAGTGCAGAGAGGAGGTTGTACTGCCAGAGCAGAAAACTTATATCCTCTTTCATTGATATAGCAACTGTTACTATAATTAGATTCACTGTCAGGAGGGGAACACACACAGGGTTGTTTTTGTTTTTTCTTCAGTGCAGATCAACACCTGCTGTTTGTTGGGGGTAGAAATGCTAATTTGTTGTTTTCAGCACGAGTGGGGTACAGGGAAAGACATGCTCTTCCTGAGCAGCTTTGTTTGTTCTGGGATTTCTGCCACCTGCCATGCTATGTCCCCACTGCTGTGGATCCCCTGTCTGTCATACCCTCACTGTATTCAGAGCACAAAATCTAGAGCAGTAGTATGGCTCTAGAAAAACTGCAGTATGGTCGTGGCAAAACTATATTTTTTCTTAGGTCCTGTGCAGTCTGTTGAATTGGTGACTTCCCACTCACCACTACTGATGGTATAAACCCACTCCTTTCCTTGTATGTGGTAGTTATGCTAAACTGAGCCTGGTAAGGGAATTGTTTTCCTTACTATGGAGACTTCCAATTCAACCAAATGCACAGTGCCAAGGAGTCCAACCACAGTCCCAGGAGCCGTGTTAATTACTCATTTAATTCAGGGGTAAAAAGGTCCAACAATGAATTATGATGGTATCCAAATTCTAGTTTTCCAGTTGAAAGCATAAGTGGGACCATGGGACTGTGTCAACAATTACCTTAAGAAAGGAAAAAAACCTGGAGTGTTCAACAGATGTCCTGACTATCCCCTTTTGGGAGAGAGCAATCCTTCCGCTTCTCTTTAGCAGGCTCTGACTATTTGTTCATGCTTCTCTGGGGGCTTATTTAGTGGTTCTGGAAATATTTTAAAAGACATTTAAAAGGAGTTGACAAATGTTTGACCTGTTTCAGTGTCCATGAGCTGAGTTAAATTATGATGGTATCCTTTACGTGCGACCCAGAGGCCTGGAGTTGAAAGCTGGGGAAGGCTGTAGGAATGTTAAACCCATTTCAGTGACAGTATCCAACATATGGTTTATCTGGTTGAACCATAGGAGTGAGGAAGTAGTGAAGTTATGTGAAGCTTTGGGTACGACCAAACCTTTCCAATAAATATGCTGTAGCTGCCACTGGGTTCCTGCTGTTTCAAATGTCATCTTCACAGCCACCTGAATCTCTCTGCTTGCAGTTTCCAGAAGGGAAGAGAGAGGCACTATCTCTACATATAAGGGAAAAATAGGATGCTGCTGAATTAGATACTCTTTTTTCTCTAATATTACCCTGCTTGTTAAAAGTGTGTGTATATATATATGTAAGAAAAACCTCAACCAAAATGGGGTACTGATTAGGCTGAGGTGTTTGATGTGCTTTGTCCTTGGCATTCTTGGTTGGAAATCTCTTTTTTTAGCACATGTAACTAGTGCCAAACTCTCTTCTCTTGCCTGGCAGATTTGTTTGTCTAACTCTTGACCTGTTCATCTCACTGCTCCTAGACCATCTTTGGATCTGTGTTATGCTGGTTCTTTAAATTATTTTGTTTCTTCCTCCTCTTCTTAGCTATTCTGCCAGGCACCATTATCTACATGTATGTACCTCTCTGTCCAAACCTCTGTTTTGACTTGATCTCTTGATTTCTCTAGCCAAGAATGTTCCTGAGCCTGTGTCTCCATTTCCTTTCTATTTTCACGTGTAACTTCTCTTCAGTTGTAGCTAGCACTGACTGATGAACTCAGGGGCATCGTGAATAGCAGGGAAGCAGGTCTTAGTTGAATTGGTGAGTTTCCACAGGAGAATGTCAGCAGTTGACACAGTGGGTCACCATTCCTGTCCAGCTCAGACTTCTGAGCCTATTTAACTTATTGGATGAAAAAAAGTCTAGTATACGGTTAAATGAAGCCTATCTTTGCCTGCTTTGTCTTTATTTGCCTTAGTTTATAAATTACTTCTGTGTAAGAATGAACATTGTATTAGTCAAAGCCTGAGAGAGGCTGCAGTTGCTCCTTATAGGAACCCAAGTTAAACTTGTTCAAATATGACTACTTGCAGTTAATGCAATAAAATTATACTTAAACATCGAAGTCTCCTGATTTTTTTGAAGATTTGAGCACTTGCAACTCCAGGTGCAGGAGATGTGTTATGAAATCATCTCAGGAAATCAGGGCACTTGTATTTAAGCCTCTAAGTAAGAGCTGGGGTTTTTTATATTTTACACTTTCAGGTTTTGTGAATGTTTCCTGCTGTGTATAGGTTTCAATTGGTGTTAATAGCAGGAAAAAAACGGTCTTACTACCATCCTCTGCCTCTTCAGAACAAAACCATAGAATAATGTTTGACGTGTCTGAATTGTCTCAGTGTGTTGTTTCACTTCTTTGTTACCTCCCAACAAGGAGAACTGCAACTGAAAAAAGTGAAATGCTGCAAGATCAACTTCAGCACTAGGCTGCTAATTAATCAGTGTCTAAGTTTCACATTGTTTAGGAGAGGATCAGAAGATTATTGGCTTTGACCTAAACTGTGAACTTTTCAGATATGCCCTCAAAATTAAAAGTTCCCTTTCCCTCTTGGAGACATTGAGCAGTAGCTTTTCTGAGATGTGCACTTTTCCTCCCTACTACTTGAAGTACAGATTTCTAATGTGAAAAATATTTTTGTCTTTTTTTTCCCCCCCACTGCTTCAGCTGTAACAACACTGGATGTTTGCTTGGCTTGGGTGGGAAGGTGGAAAATTCTTCTAAAATTTAGAAACAGAGAGCTTTCTGATGTGTGCAGTAATCTTAAGGCAGTAAATTCTTTTTATTTGATTTTAAATGCATAATTTAGTATACAATATAAAAATGTATCCAAGGGGGAAATGAATTTTTTTTAATAACATGCTTCCCAAGGCGAGTGGCAAAACGTGTGTGTTGATGGGAAAGGGAGGGGATAAATTTATATCCTAAAGGCATGACTTGTGGTTTTGAATAAAATTGGTGCTGCTGTTGGCTTAGTTTCTTCTAGGCAGAGATGGGTTATGCTATTCACTGGGAATTCAAACACAGTCAAGTTGAGTTCACTTACAAGACTTTGATGCAGAGGTTTACTCCACAGTTTACACTACGGAAGTTATTGGCTTCTCTGCAGCCCAGAAAGAAAACTTTTCTCTTAAAGAGAAGAAAGACAATTCTGTGGTCCTGTTTTGCCACCTTTGTGCACATGAGGCATCCCTCGAGCACCAGTGAGGTTCAGGGCACGTTTTGGGGTCATATGAGAGTGATAGTTATTTTGTTTTCAGTCTGTTGCTACACAAATAGTTTCTTAGACCCTGATCCATATGGCAGTGATAATCACTTTTCTTCAACATTAAACAGACTTATTAAGAAAAAAGAAAATAAGTATTGGTTTAAAACTGTGCTTATACATTTCTCTTTGGGGAATGAATTGTTTGTATTCCGTCTATCTGGCTGTCTTCAAGAGTTTTAAAGAGCATGTTAATTTTCTTTGGGTCAATTAAAACCTATGATTACAAGCATTTGCTTTGATTTTTATAGATACGTTTTTAAACTCATGATGCAAATTGAGATGGTCACATTGATTTCAATTTAAGATTTATTTGTGCTCATTTAATCTGAATCAACAAATGGAGTCTTAATTTGAAAGCAACTTCATAATACATTTCACCTGCATATCTTCCGTTCATAATGGATTAAGAAGTCCATAAAATAGCCTTGATTGCCTGAACTTATAAGAAAAATCTGAAATCTAGACCTGTCTAGAAAGTGCGTGTGTGCTTCCTTCTGGTGTCATTCCTCTTTTCTAGTTTTTTTGATTGTTTCTATGCTATATAGTTAATTCATCTTTTAATGAAATAAATATTATTTTAAAACTTACTGTTTCGAACAGAACTTGTAACTTTTTTTTTCCTCTCTTGCATATGCAAGAGAGATAAAAATTACTGAAGCTGGTTTCCACAGTGCAGTGCATCTTAAATCCAGCAGCTTGCAGTTCTGGAGAGGCTGGGAATCTGTAACAAATCTTTTTGTGCTGTCTCCAGCATGCACTAGAGTCAGGGAAAATTGTAGTTTGTGTGGATTTATTCAGAACAGAATTGTATCATGAGATGGTTCTTTCTAAAATGAGTTAAATACAGCTGCTTCTGGCCTTATTGGTCCTGTTTCAGAATGCAAAATATAAAATATAATGAACAAATGATGAAGGTAAGGCCTGCCTCCAGGGAAATGGTACTGGAGAGCTCGTGGAACCATGCCTGGTATAAAGGTCATTTCTCCAGTGGTTAAAGCCCACAGAGTCACAGGAAGAATGAGCTGACTCACGCTGTCTTCTAGCTACTCTAGCCTGCTAAATGGTCTCACAGTAGGCCACTGCAACTAGCTCAAGATGTGGCATTGCCTGGGGGACTCCAGCTTGCCTTAGGGACAACTTCAGTTGAGTGAGGCGCTGGGCAGATGGAGCTGCTTCCTCCCTCCAGCTGGCTTGGCTGGTATCAAACCCAGCCCATCAATATGGGAATTGCAGCCAGCCTGCCCTTCCTTAGCCTCCTGCACTCTACTGCATGAGTGCATGTTCCTCTTAATGTGAAGTTAAATAATTCATGGACTGATGTTCTGTAATGTTGGGCTAACTATTGGTCCACCTGTGAAACATGGGTAAGGTTTTAATTCCTCCCCTTTTGCATTATTGGACTTTCTTATGGGTTTTGCAATATTGCTGCACTGGTATTACAGACCAAATGCAAGGTGTGTAACTTCAAACTGTGGTGCCTGGCTAGCCTGATATTGCAAATACTAACTTCTATGAACTACATGAAACAAGGATTAAGTTGTCTGCTGTTTTCATTCGTTTGTGAAATGGCTTTTTTCCAAGCAGTTCTTCTCTTTAAAAAACATATACAAGTGGTTTGGGCCTAATCCTGCCTGTGTAGGGCTGCCTGAGCTTTCAAAGTCAGCCATAGCAGGTGAGGGGGAAGAAGAGCCTTGTAAAACCAGGTGTCCGAATTATTTTATTCATGACACATTGAATGTACCTTTGCTGTTTTGTTCTCTGACATCAGTTGATTGGTTTATGCTGAGCTGTAATGAAATCTTATAGCCTAAATGCTCTAAACTGTGCATCAGATGATGTGCTTCAGTCAAATGAGCACCCCCAGTCTGTTCTGCCCCTGGTGCATTGTGGGAATCTCATCAGATGCTGCCATGTGAATGCTCCTCACCGATGCCCAGCAGAGGGTGATGTGGACAGTAGGTTGTAAATCTGTGTTGTAGCACCTCACACAATTATCTGCAGCCATTCCTCAGGTTTTCATCATTTTAATCCACCCTTTAGAGCTATTACTTAAATGATATAGACATGGGTGATATAATTAGAATGTGCTCTATCTGCCATTAATTTATAACATATGATAGGCTTATAGATGTCATAAAAGTGTATCTTGAGAATGCTGTGAACTCTGTTTAACCCTGATGTTTCAGAAAAGTTTGATTTTTATGGCTGAATTGTTTCATCACTGCAACAAGGTCTTTCTTTCTCCTAGAAAATAGGCTTAAAATGAAAATTCAGGTTTCTCTCCAAGCCTGATATTCTGGAGTTATTGTATGCAAAGAAATAGCATGTTGTTACTTCAAGCATCAGTGTAGCTATCCTGAATTTGAATCCCACTAGATCCAGAGATCCCTTAAGTTTAGGGACAGCAAATTAATTGGTAAGATGAAAGTTAAATTTGTGCCTCTTCCCACATCCATGTTTTCCATAACATTGTTACTGAAAGTTGTATGATATGTGAAATACTGTCCATTTGTGTATTTGTCTCCCTCTTATGGCTAAACAATTTTTTAGGCCTTGTATTTTGAAATAGCTGGTTTTATTTTTTAGCTGAGATTACTGCCGTGATTTTTCTATACCTGCTTGTTTCTCGTGGATATTTTACTCATATACTTTCAGCTGATGTGTGCACCAAACCTTCACAATAGTGGCCATTTTCTTATTTACTGCCTAGGCTTTGACATCCTCTAAAACGTAAAATACCGAGTCAAGAGTTGCGGGTTTTCCAAAGAGAACTGTATTTACTTGTACAATTTTCTGTTTCATCTGGTGACCAAAAATGCCAGCTAGTAAGCAAAAGGAATAAACTAGGTACTTCTGTATGTACTTTGTAAGGAGGGAAGTGCTGAGTTTTGGAAGGGTCAAGTGTTTGGTAGATTGCACTGTTGGGCAAGGATGCTCCATTAGTATGGCTCTTAAACAGAGTCAAGTAAGTTGGGAGTAAAACAAGTAGGAGTTTGCCATCTCTGCTCCTGAAGACTGTATAGACTTCTTTCTGAGCTTCCAGAAAAAAAAAAGCTGTGACATATTTCTAAATTAAAAGGCCAGTAAAGCTGTCAGGTCCTTGGTAATGGAGTCTCCTAAACTGAGTGAAGAAGGGTTTTTAAAAGATCTTTTCCTGCAGATTTTCAGTGAAATCAGGCAGAGAGGATGTGTTTGCATATCAGACAAAATAATTTTATCTTAAAAATGCTATGATGCCTTGATTGCAGAGCAATCCCTAGCTAAAAGACGTTTAGGGTAATTTACTAATTCACAGGGAGTTAGTTTTCTCTTAGGTGCTGTAATTCCACCTTATGGTTGCTCTTCAGCAATTCTATGATACAAGTGTCCTGCTTTGTGCCTCACTTTGAGCCAGAGTTGCTGGTGGCAAGTCTTTCCTTGAACTTCTAGCATAGATAATATTCTTTGTATTTGAAGGGTTAGAGGTGAATTGGAAAAAATTAATCTCTTTCAGGCCATTTGCAGGAAATGGTTTTGAGAGACTAAAGCCACAATTCCAGATTTTCTGCAGTCAAAAATGGAAACAATTCAAAACATTTTGGGTACTACCTGTGATGACTGTGAGAGTCAGGTGAAAGGACTTTTTTCTTGTTTCTTTTTTTTTTTTTCCCGAATATGAAAGGACTTTTTCTACACTGTAAAAGCAATACCCAGCTTCTACACCTTGAAATTAATATGTTTGTACTGAAGAAAGAAAAGATGTCTCAGTGTGCCTAAGAGGTTGTCAGCTCAGTGTTAGCCACAGCCATCAGAGCCATGGGCATATCTGAGTCTCCTCTCTAGTATGGTTATTATGTACCTAAGCTCTCCACAGCTGGCTGTGATGCCTGTGTTTTCACTAGTTGTGCAGTCAGATACCTGAATGCATAGAGATACTTAGAATCCTAGGCTTTGGAGAAAAAGTTGGATCCAGTTCCAGCTGCAGCTGGCTCTTGTATAAATAAAGAACTGCACCAAACCTCAGACAACTGAACAGCTCCCTGCTTTGCACCAGTAAATTCCTGACAATGAAGTTTCCATTTCATTTAGTGAAATAGTTCATATCTCTGCAGTTATCATGCTCTGCTGCTAGACTACTCTAGTTTTTCCCCTGCACTCCACAGTTCCTTTTAAACTGCAGTATTACTCAAGCTCTACAACAGGAGACAAGATATTTAATAAAAAAATCTGGTTTTATTTGTTGTCCTATCAAATTCTCCTAAATCAGACTGTGACCAGACACAGAGTGGAAGCACCCCAACCTTTCACAGTACTTGCTCTGTGAGATAGGGAGGAGGCGAACTCCAGCTCTAAATCTTCCTGGTGCCACCCTTGATGACAGGGAGAACAGGGTGCCAAAGTCTATTATGTGCTGAAAGGCCCCTAAGTGTTATTGTAAAGGGCTTCTGTAAACCCACCATACATTTTCATCTGAAGATTTTTAGGCTTGTACTGCATGGGAAAAAAACTGGTGGAGTATTTGTAGTGTGTATCTGCCATATTTTATAGTAAAGAGTTCTTTCTGAGCAGCTCTCTTTTTTAATTATATCTTAAAATGGTATTAAATGTTGGCTCTCTTCATGCCAATTGCTGTTTGGTTGTAGTCACTGCAAGAGCTCTTGCTTGTTGGTACATCAATTTTCTTTTCATCGATGTTTTGCTTTTATGTTTGGACGGGAATTTGAAAGCATATAGGCTGAAGCAGAAAATATTGCTGAGGCACACAGAATGATAAATTTCCCTTCTGATACAGAAGAGTCTAAGGAGGAATATATGTTTTGTTCCTTTTAAAAAGTTTTCCTTGCTGGATGATGTTTTGAAGCAGGAGGGGGGAACAAATTTTTACTTTTATGTGGTAAGGAGAGGAGGGTGTATGTGTGGGTTTGTTTTTTCTGCCTCTTAAAGTCTACCTTAAAGTGGATATTTTATTACCTGCTTCTCCTGACTTACGTATATTGGTAATTGAAGGAGAGTGCTAAACTGCTGCCCTAGTGCATTATTTGTGTTTTCTGAGTCTCTGGGATCTTGAAGAAGGTGATTATCCCAACAGCTGCCTCTTGGGAAATGCAAGGGGAGAGGGGAAATTGCCTAGTTGGGTAGATGGGCTCACCTCTGAAAGGTCATGAAGAGAAGGAAATGCTGATGTATTGATACCTTGTGGACCCTTTCTTCCTAGCTTGACACTAAAGAGAGCTTTAAATTGAAAGAAGACTGTACCACTGCAGAAAATAGTTCATGTGTATTTCTGATCTTCTTGCTAGCCAGCATTTTCTTCTATAAATCACTGCCTTTTTTTTTTTTTCAGATGTCACTCCTTTTCATTCTTTCTACAGCTGTGCAAGAGCGAATATCATTTACTGTAATCAGCTTATCTTGCTTAGCCTTTAAGGATGTTAATTTTGCAATATTACATCTGAATATTGTACTAGGATCATTCTTATTGGTGACCTTTTGCCTGCTTGACTTATGTAGATATCACAAAAGCTGCAGTGCAGCCCTCTAGGATGCCCACAGGGATGATAGCTTCTAATGGGGATTATACAAGAGCTAACAGATTTCTTGGTATATTTGGTGTTTCTGAGAGTGTCCTTCACAACATATTCAACAATTTGCAGCCCAGTATCATCTGCTTGTTTTTCAGCTTGAATTATGAACTCATAATATGCCTTCAATCACAGAAACCTCTCGGATTTTTTTTTTTTAGAAGTGTATAATTTAGACGTTTTTACTTCTTTTTGAGTCTGGATGGTTATGTTTGGACTGAATTTAAGCAGGCTTAGTATGTGTTCTGTAATAAAGTCAGATTTTTTTTTTTTTAAGATCTTTTACTTGCAGGTGTCAATTATTTGTTATTTTAGTCAACTGTCTTAATTTACACGCGTGTTTTACACTGTCCTGTCTCACTCAGGTGTGTGCCATGGAGAGTAGCCTATAACTTCATTTTGTTCAGATGCTTTGTTCTCTTGCCACCTGCTGTGTGTTTGATTGCATACTACTACACTTTCAGGGGGACGTATGACCCCACTTAAGATGCTTCAACAGCCTGCTAGGCAGAACAGTCTCCTTGGACTAAGGTGTGGGTTTGAACCCTGGGCTCTGAGTTCCCTGGTGAGTGCTTTAGCTACAGGGCTATTGTATAAGTAGCTCTTTCAGGTATTTGTGCTCAGGGTGGAAGGAAAGTGATGCCCAAGAGCTTTAGAGGGAAGATGATTTCTCTTCTCCTTGGACCCCTGCTTCACTTAAAACACACGTCTGCCTACTAGAGTGCAGTTCCAGGCATTGTCAGACTTGGGATGTGCATGAGTGTTTCACCTTGTGCTTTTTTCCTTATCCTTGAGACTTTGCTCCTCAAAGTCAAATGACAGTCCCTTCAAAACTAAGGGCTCAAATATCCGAGTTTAAAAAATGCAAGGGGAGGAAGAGACGTGTCTTTTGAAAGGACATGATATTCCTGTTTATTCAGAGAGAGACATGCATGTGGTCAAGATGTAGAGAAATCAATTTCCATATTATCACAGGGGCAGCATCTAAAACACAACATTCAGGAATAATTGCAAAGTTCAATGTCAGCTGTAGGGAAAACTTATTTTGACAAGCCATGCATTTAAACCAATACAGATTAAACTTTTTTCTTCCTCATGTATATTCTATAACTGAAGACATTTTAGAAGGGGGGAGTTAGGGGTGTGTGAAGTATGGTGGACCATAAAGCATCTTGGGATTTCAGTAATTTATGGTAAAAACAAATGTGATTGATGGAGTTACATGTCAGCTGTAAGTAAGACCCTAAAGCACCTACTGTAATTTGCTTGGAGACAGCCAGCTACGATATACCCTTGATCACATCTTGATAGCAGGTGGCCAGGAGTGAAGAAAACAGAAAGCTTTTTTTTTTTTTCCTCTTTTAAACAGGCCCCATTTATTCACAAATTTGTGCCTGGAACAGCTTTCATGTAAATAATTTCAGTATTTATTTCAGTCTATGTTGATTAACAGGTTTACGGATTTAAAGGGCACACTTGACATTTAGCTGCAAAAATATGAGAAGCATGTTAAGTGCTGGTTGCTTGTTTCCATTAGCTCTCAGGAACACTATAGGGATCTTGACACTTTTTAGTGAAGTCAGTGTTTAGTGGGGACTACTTCCAGCAGAGAATGTTCTCTGGACTCTCAACTGAGCAACTGTGTAAGGTAAGTTGTTCTTTCCAAATTCTAATAGAATCAATGGAGCTGTATATTTTACAGCAGTGTAGGATTTGTCCAATTTTCTACCTGCAGTCTTTTCTGCCCATCTTACATAAAAGCAGATTAAAAATTTCCCAGGGTCCAGTAGATTGCTGTGAAACAGCACAGTGGGAAGGATGCTTTGAGGAAAAAGGATTCTTATTTTCTCCTTTAAACACCTCCAAATTTAAAAATACATTTTGCCCTGTCATAAATGAAACCCCAAATCCTCTTGACGACTACTACTACCTTATCTGTGTCAGGTTTTCAATTAGTTGTAAAACTTAAAGTTTTTAATATTTCCTCTCTGGTTTCTTGATACAATTTGCTTAATGTTGCCAAGAATTAGTGCTGCTTACACAGTGCAATTTGCATTGTAATATTTTTTGCAAATAAATTTAATTATGAGAACTGGAAAGATTTAAGAGAATTTGTAGGTTTATGGTAGAACAGAGAAATCTAAAAAGTATTTGATTAGGATTTACAAGGGCTTTGGTGTGAAGTATCTCCTTTGTGTTGATATTTTCCAGGTTTTAAATACTTCTCTAAAACAAGTACATTGCAGCTGATATGCAGAATATTGGACTTGGTGCAAGCTTGCATTGGCAGGGAAGGTTTTCTTTTATTTGTTGGCACTTTTGAATGTTTGCACTAATGTGTGAATTTCTGTGGCAAACAGCTGAAAAATTTTGGGAAGAAAAACACATTGTCAGGTAATGAATTATTTTCCATTTCTGAAATAAAAAGGATACTTGAAAACTGTCATCCCTCTTCTCTCAGCTATGAACCTCCACACAATACTGGGGTATAGTTAAAGCAGCATCAGTGCTTGGGCCTTCTGCAGCCAGCTGCCACTGCCACCACCCAGCAGCAGGAGCAGCAGCAATGCCTGCAGACTGCATTGATCCCTGCACGCAGTGTGTGACTTCACTCATTGGACCAGGATGCTGTCACAGCTTCTGGAGCCTGTCCTGCATGTTCCACAAAGTAGATGAGCTGTGTGAGGGAAAGAGGCTCCTTCATCTTAATCGTTTCCTTTGTGTGTTGTTATTATGGCATTACAATCTGTTTGCAATTATAAAGTGTCATTTTTCCTCTATAAGACCCCACTTTATATAGCATGTAGGGGTGAGTGTGCAATATGGTATAATTCAATTTATAGAAGTAGCTGTAAAAATGTTGTGTCCTGTCTCCAAGTGCTGATATAGAAACCTAAATAATGGTCTCCTGTGCCTTGCTCTGGGTTTTGGATTTTTTTTCGTGTTGTGTAAAGGTGTTAGCTATAAATCAGTAAGAACTATGGAAGCCAAAAGTGCTCTACTGATTTACAGATAACAGCTTCCCAGGGCAAACTGGAAAGTAAATAGGCCTCCCAGCCTAAATTGTTGCCTCCCAGTCTCAATTGCCACCTCCCAGCACATTTTGACACCCTGTGCAACTTGTCAAAGCAGTTTCCACATGCTGCAACTCTGTTACTAACTCTACTACCAAAACTGCTTTTTTTGTATACAATTAGTGTATACACATACGTGACTAATATAAAGTTTGTGTACCAAAATCAATATATACATGGGAAAAACTATTTATGTCACTATAAAATAATATACTTAATAGTTGAGTATCTATATTGACATACAGTTTATACAGGAATTGATTGTATTTCAGGGTGAGGTTGCAAACATTCTGAAAGCTTTCTAACTGTTCTCTCTTTGTTAAAACAAAATTAAATTTTTCATTGATTTGTGATTTAAATCTTTCTGAAATTCTGTTGAACTTAATCTAAATTTTGAATGTGATATAATAAGATTTCAGAGTTTGGTTTAAAAGATTTGAGGGTAAAATGAGTGATGGAGAAGCAACCCAGCCGTGCATTTGATGTTTGACTTTTAACTTTTCTGCACGCAAGTATTGTAAAATGTGACATAGAACATTGTCCATAGGTGTCCAATGGCTCTGACAGAAAATGTGACAAAGCTGAAGTAGCTTTATGTGCATACTAGTTTTTTATACATTACACATTTATTTGCTGTAACCTCCTTCTGAATTTGTTCTCTCTGAAGTCAGGATATATACTTGGTTTTGATTTTCTTTGTCTTATTTTGTAGTTTCAGATGACTTTGTTTTTATTTGGTACTTTGTATTAGCTTTTACTCATTATAAGTAACAGATAGCATGCCAGTTCTCATTCCATCCCAAAATTTTTCTGCTCTAGAAAGTGTTTACTACAAAGATACTATGCAAACTAGGAAAGATTATTTGTAGCGATGGTGGAGTGTAATTGCATCAGACTCAAACTGATAATTAAGGCACACCAACATATCAACAGATATGACTCTAAATTGGTGACTTGGAGCATAAGGCATCAGGAAAGTATGGTGGGCTGTGATTAGTGATGGGTATTCCAGACAAGCCTGTTGTTGTTGTGTGTCTAGCTGGATATGGTTTCAGACCATTCCTGTTGTGTCACACCTTTCTTAAGAAGAAATTTAAATGAGTTTGTGTCTTTTGCTATTACTCTTTCTGAAGATCTGCCTGGCTTATGACTTTGCTCAAGTGGAGAGTTTCAAGAACTATTTTTGGGGTGCCCTTGTAGATAAGCAGGGAGACAGGATGCAGGCTTGGTGTGAGGTGTGGGTTTGTGTGGCCAGATGAGCCTGGCTCCCACATTTGCAGCTTATCCATACAAAAAATGCTTGCAAGGGGCTGGAAATCTGTCAGGATAATTTAACACAGAGAATGACGGTAATGAACACTCAGAATGCAAGAATAGGACTAAGCCAAATGTAGTGCTATTTGGAAAGTGTACACAGTCTAAAATTGTGTAAAGTATCAAAGTGTCTATCCTGGTTCTGGGACTATAGGGCTGTGTTGCCCTGCCATCCATCAATCTTTTAGTCTTTCCTGCAAAGGAAATTTGCACTTAAACCACCCATGACTAGAGGCAAATGTATAATTCAGCCCATGGCTCTCTTGGTGTGGCTGTTCGTTCACTGACCACAGCTGGCCAACCATGTCCTGCTGGGGTGCTGCAGTCCCTCTAGCTGGCTGTGATGTAAGTTTCCTAAATATGAAAGTAAAAATACTCAAGTAATATCCTCAGAGTATAAAATATATTACTTTCACAGTACAAAATCTAGCCCTTCTTAGTGTGTGTCGCACATCTGTGCCCGTGTCTAGTCACAACAATTGTATGTTTTATGGAGTGAATTATTTATCCACAGATTGTGTTTTCAATATAAATATTTCTGTTTCCTATTCAGCTCCACAGTTGTTTGTGGTCTACTGTTCTTTGTGATGCCACTTGGCCAAAGATGTTTTGTTCACTATATAACTTCATGTGGAACAGATGAATGGACCACATCTATGACAAGTCAGTTTTTGTGGGAGTGCTCATGTAAAGAGACGCTTTATACAATAATTGGAAGTAGGAGTAACAGACGTGAGGCCATGTCTCCAGCACGGATGGTATTTAGCTTCCTGCTAAGTTAATAGTCTGTCTGTGTAAGTGACTTGAGCCATTCCTTTTTGTCCTATTGTTTTTCCCTTCTCTGTCGTTTCTCTTCCTCTCATTTAGTCACTGAGTTAAATCAAGGATTAGCTATCAGTCATTTGTGTTTCCCTTCCAGCGTCCCTTCTATTAGCATCTCCCATGCCTTACAAATGTAATCTGATGTTGCTTCTTGGTGTGTACTTCCATGCCCTCTCTCCCTCTGCAGCTTGTCTTTTTATCCTTTCTATACTTAATGCATCTACAGCATTTACTTTACCAGGGAAATCCATCTTCCACGCTCACTTGTACCCTCAGAGGAAAAGGGATACTGGTCATGCCTGTGTGTCCTTGTAACATTCACTTCACCTTTCTACTAAATTCTTCCAGGCTCTGAAGGTACTTTTTATATTGGCAGCATTTAGCTCTCCTGCCAGTGTGTCTCTCAAGAATTCCTTTTTTAAAGTTTAACTATGACCACATGCAATTGCTGTAGGTGGGTACAGCATGCATATAGTTTGGCTTCTCCTGCTCTCTTTGCTGCTTCTTGGTTTCGTTCTACAGCTCCCTCCTGGCTCTTACTTCCACCTCTCTCCTAGGTCATACTTCTTTGTCTCTTCCCCTGGATTTCATTTGTATTCCAGGGTTACCAAAGACAGGAGAAATAACTGCTTAGTGAGGTTAATAATGCCATAAAAAGGACAAATATCCTGGTATGTAGGAGGAAGGGGTTTAAAGCTGCCCTCCTATAGGAAAGGCAGCTTGTATAAGGAAATGCATGTTGTATGTCAGTTCAATCCTGTGTGATACTGTAGACTTTAGCTTGTGCTTAAGCCCAACTCTGCTCCTTTTCTTTCAAGGGTCTTATTGTCACTGCCAGAACAAATTTCTTAGACCAAACAGCAGTTACCAGCTCTGCAATCCTCCTAAACCCCTGCTTAGCTTTTCATAGACAGCATCTCCATACGATTTCTGCAGTTCTGGCATTGAATCAATACTTTTTATGAGTGCTCCCATTCCAGATGGATCCACTGAAAGAAAATGCTTCTTGAGATTTAAGATTATTACTCTTGAATATCAGGTGCTACTTGTACCTGAACAGAAAGGATTGCTCTTTGTTTTCTCATTTACATATAGTTCATTCTGGGGTAGGTTAGTTTATCTCACATTAAAACTATTCAGTGGCATCAATGTGCAGATTCCAAACATCTGCGTCCCTGACAACAGCACACTGGTGTATCTTTCCTTGGATTGATGGCGTCCTGAGGGCAGGAGAAAATGATGTTTATGATATAAACTAAACAACAGCCTTTGAAGTGATTGTTCAGAAAGTACTGCAGGAAAAAGAAGAGGGAAGAAGCCCCAAGTGTAGTATATTAAAAGAATCTAGGGTTTTCAGAAAGCATAGTTGCTACCCTGCCCCTAAACTCATCAATAATTACAGTATTTTCTTCTCTCCATGATTAAGTGCCCCCCAGTAAAAGAACCAAGTAAGATCACAAATGTAAGCCCACATTTGTCCTTGCTTTCTGGCTGCCTGCTATGTCAGTGAAGTCTGTGCAACTGTGTATTAATAAACACATCAGTAATCCTGAGATCAGAGCCTGATTTTGCATAGCAAGTTTTATTCCTAATCTGGACTATAAAACATGTCAACCTTTGAAATGCCTTGTAAGTCATTGCATGAAAATACAACGTTCTTGTGATGGAAGATGGTGTATTTTGCCTCATGCTGACTTGCAAGGGACTGCTTCACCTGTTAGGTATGCTATAACCAGCTCTTTTTTTTTTTTTTTCTTTTCCCCAGGATATATGTATTTGTATGGTGAAATTTGATACACAACAGATCTGGGTTAAATGCACTTGAGCTATGCCTTGAGTGTACTGGTATGCGAGTGTGGTACATGGGCCTTGAGATATCAGAATAAAGCATCTCCTTTCTCTGTTTTTAGATGACTTTTATTTTGAAGAAAAGACATGCACTTTGCATCAATGTTTGATTTTTCACAGTGATGTGCCACTACAATTTTCCTTAACAACAACGTAAGGATGCAGATTTCTGTCTTGGTGGATTGCTCTATGTGCAGAGTTGCCTCCTAATGTTATCCTGTCTTTAATCCGCCAACCCTGATGGGGAAACATCATGTTCCTTTTATCTGTCAGAATGAAATCCTCTTCTCTGAAGAGCTCCTGTATTTCAATTTTAGAAGAAAAGATAAAAGCAAAAACAAAGTGGGGGTAGTAATCCAGACCTTTTCTGGCTAGGATTATTGATTACTCAGTCAAATATTAAATAAGATAATTTGACTTTTGTCATTGAGATGGCATTGCCAAAGCCATTGGTAGCAAAATAATTTCTTTTAAGTACCAGAACTGTAGTGGATGAAAGAATTCCCCCCAATGATATTCTGCCTCTGGTTATTCTGGACTCTAATTTTCATTTCAGATGTATCAGTATGCTAGCACAGCCATGTGACAGCATACTTGCATTCCTCAGGAATGGTGTGCATCACTCGTTTTGAAAGGGAAAAGCACTTCAGTGCTTTCGAGTGTATTGTAAACATCAGAAAACTGGAACCTTTAAATTTCATTCCTCCAGTACTTCTGGAAAGGTAAACAGTAAAAAATTTATAGTATTCTGTGTTATTTTATGCTAGATTACTATAATTCTATAATAAATTAGTTCTGTGGATACAAACTCCAAGCATGCACAGTTTGAACATTCTTCCTAAAAACACTTGCAAAGATTCTTCTTCTGCATTTTGGAAATATAGTGTCAGCATCTGAAAAGGCTCTCTATGAGTCATTGGATTCCGAAATCACTTCAGCTGGTTATTGCACTTGTTCTACTTGAGGTGGCATACCTCCTTCAGCTAGGAAAATTTCTCCCCTACCCCTCCCTGTTCAATACAGTTGGTCTTTGTTTTGCTGGAGTGTGAAGGCATACACTTGGTGAGTTTGTTGTGCTTTGTATTTTTGTCATCTGCTCAACTTACCATATAATATTAAAGATCTTACTCACACAATCAACACATGCTCTCATAAATAAACCTTAGGGTGAAGTGATGCTCTGGAGACAGTGGGGTTTGGATGTTCATAATTGGAAACAGAATCAGCTCCTTGACTTTCTATAA
The DNA here is from genome assembly GCF_052056855.1 of Sturnus vulgaris. NCBI lineage: Eukaryota > Metazoa > Chordata > Aves > Passeriformes > Sturnidae > Sturnus > Sturnus vulgaris. The sequence continues at coordinate 16,702,841 of NC_142250.1, read as the reverse complement.
CTTGCAGTGACTCCATGTCAGAAACAGTTAGTAGGGACTTTATGTAGAGATCCAGCATGTGTACAAGCTCTCTAACAAAAACTTCTTCGTAGACTCATACAAGTAGAAGCTAAATTTGACTGTGACTTGTGGAGTCATGTAAATAAAAACCAAAGATGTGGCTAACATTCTGGAGGGCAACATAGCATGCTTTATTTTGAAGCTGTGAAATCCAGCCTCACATCTGACATTTGTTACTGCTGGGATGAGAACACTCTGTTCAGGACACATGTGCAACCACAGCTCAGGAATACCACATGCATGGTGGGGGTTAGATCGCATTGGGTTTTAAACTCCTCCTACTGAAGAGTGAGTGTCTTTCACTCCTTGTAGTATTTGCAGAAGCTAAACTCACTCAGCATCTCACTGCTTCAGGCCTTCCATTCCCCTCTGGTGTTGGAAAATGTGAGAGGGATGGAGATTTCAGGTAGTAAATGTCTCATTTACAAGCTCCCCTTTTATATCCCAGTCTTATTTCTATTTTACATTGATTCTGCATTAAAAAAGACTTAAACTGACCCCAAAAATTGAAGAAGCCGCTTTTTTCTACATGTTGCTCTATTCCCAGCACAGAGTTTGAACAGTAGAACTGCACTTAGAAATATTGTAAAATTAAATATCTTTCAGGCTGAAGTAGAATTGGGAGGATTTTGGTACCTGCTTTTACTGAATATGACTGTCTTGGATTGAGTTTTATAAGGTTTTTTCTTTGGGATTGCAACCCACACACCCAGCCATTAGACCGTATGGGGTCCAAATAAAATTTTAAAATAGTTTACATTGAAATATTTGTACTCGGCAACAGTACAACTTTACTATGATCAGATAGTATTTTTCAGTTTATTTATCTTTTTTGTTCAGCTTGGATATAACTTCTGCAGTGAAAATACTAGAAGAAACTGATGAGTGTATATTCTATTATTGTTATATTTTTTATATTGGTGCTATGCTATTTTTGTTATTATATATGTTTACACTTTTATACTTCTATATTTTCTGTTATCATACTTGTGTATATTCTATTATTGTTGCGCTTAAAAATATCATTGGTATTTTTCCTTATGTTGCTGATTTGTATTTCCTGGAGTTAGCGTACCCCCAGCAAGTCAGGCTTCATTTATACCCGTTGGGAAGTCTGCCTTTTGCAAAGTGGCTCATCTTGAACATCTCTAGGAATTCATGCCAGAGACATGCTAGCTGTGTTCCATTTTCCCCTGTCTTTACACTCACTAATAAACATAAGCCTCATGGCACGTGATATAAATTGAATATTATAAAGTCATTCTGCAGAACTGTCCCTCTCATGTTCTTGATGTGTTTTATCCCATAGAAATCCCACCATGGTCTTTTCAGTGGAGTCCTCTCCAATGCCACTTCATCTCACTCCAAATTATACTTCAGTCTTGTAAGGTTTAGTTGGATCCCTTAACATCGTTTGCATCACTGGGTAAATTTTAGGAATCACATTTTGTTATTAGGATGAGAGGCCTGAAGGACAACCAGCTGGTAGAAGGCTACCAAATAGCACTGGAAATGGTAAACAGTGCAGTAGCATTATAGATATTTTTATTTATTTCTTTATTTTTATTTTTATTTTTATTTTTTTTTTATTTCTAGGCATGTTCTGGAACCTCCAGATGTTTTCACAGGTTTTTGTAGAGTATTTCCTTCACAATAAAAGTTTCCTGCATTGTCCCACTTAACTTAAAAGCATTTGGCTGAAAATAAAGTGATGTCTAATAACCATACAATTAAACTCCTTTTGTATATTAGGATGATGTCTCTTTTATATAGAGTGCGTTGAAAGGTATGGTGATTATTCTTCTCTTACTCAATTACCTTTATCTTCTAAATATTCAGTTTGCTTTTACAGAGCTTCAGAAGTGGCAGTATAAAATCTATATCCTAATCAGACTAGATAATTATGCTTGCAGAGACCTATTCAGGGTTAGCTGTCTGTACATGACTGAGTCTGCACTGGAGCAGGGATGAATCTGCACATAATGATTCACCTAAACAAAAGCACATTATTACTGGGGACTGTTTAATTCAAATTTAGCAATCCATAGCACATCATATCTTGATTTAGAGTAAGAGTTATTGTTGAGACCTTTTGAAGGTAGCTAATATCAAAGAACTTTGAATTTGAAAACTTTCAGAATTAATTCTGACGTCTGTCTTGAGAGAAGAAGATAGCAGAGGTCATCCAAGGATAATTGTAACTAGGTTTATCATATGCTTTGAGCTCTTGGATAGGTGAACTTGAGGGGAAAATGTGCTACTCAAACTGTCTCTGAAGTGTGCCCAAGTGCACCACGTGTACAGCAGCTAAGCAGACCTACTTATATTATAGTTCTGCAGTTCTTGTGGCATGGAAGCCTGAGGCAGGGTCTGGCCAGGGTTTAGTAGAGATAAAGGAAGGCAAAAACCTGCATGCTTAGGCTGCACACCATGAAAAGCCATAAGTAAACTTACAGCTATATGGCTTTTAAGCCCTTTGGTGGAACATTTTTGGCTTCCCAGATATTTAACCTCTGCCAACATAAGTCAAAGGAGGTTAACAAGGCAGAGAACCTTTGCCGTTATGTACAGCGGAGCAGGAAGCCAGGTAGGTGAAAGTCTTCCTGGCCACTGCAGGGATTAAAAGGACAACTTGTGTGTTGGTTGCTAAAAAAATGCCCTAGGGTCCACCAATAGCTGATAGTGTGTGTGGCCTTGTCCAAGCTTTGCTATAAGCTTTCCTGCCATAAATATTTTTTGGGTAATTTATACATGCAAATAATTCTAAGGCATATCCCAACTCCCTAGGCCAGAGGTGAACAGTTGAGTGCAGAGATGATGCTTTGAACCAGTGCTAGCTGGGGAGGGCTGTACTGCATTTGTTCCAGAGGCAATCCAGCTCTACTCAGGCAGCTCTATGGCTCATAATCAGCAGTGGCAGTGGGTTTGGATTCCCTGTAATAGCATCAGGTGTTTTCAGGTTTGGTTTAGATGGTTTGTTGGGGTTTTTTGTTTGTTTTTGGCATTTTTTGAGGGGTGGGAATTGGGGTTGTTTGTTTTTTTTACAACTCAGTTTTCCTCATCTCTTGTAGTCTGGCTTTCCCTACTCCTCCTATTCCTTTGGAAAAACTAGCACTGTCTAAACAGCTGATGACTAGGGGAAAAGAACTACCTTTCGCTTTATGCTATTCATGCATCAGAATTGGTCAGCGCCATTCAGGTTATTTCTGCTGCTCATTTATGCTGGGTGCTAGAGAACAAAGGACTGTCCAGAGAGCGTGTCCTGTCTTGGACAATTAGTCAAGTGTCCCAGAATAAAGTCTTCCATGTGCACTCTTAGTTGCTTCTTCTGAAAGCATCTGAGAGCGGTTGGTTTGTTGGTTTTGTTTTTTGTTTTGTCTTTGGTTTTGGGGGAGTTTTGATCATTCAAAGCACAAATTCTAAGTGGCTGAAAATTTCATTTTGCCTTTGCAGTCTGGGAGCATTATACAAGGGCAAAATGTCATTTTTGCCAAGGCAGAACTAGAAAGCCCACCTCAGTCACAATATCTAACAGGTTATGTTTGTATGGTTCTCTTTTCTTATGCATTCTGTCCCTTTCTAAACGTATGTTAGCAAAACAGAAGCAAGGGTGTAAATAAATTTAGTCTTCCCAGTTTTGGCAGACACTTAGCAAACAATAGATGGAGACTCTGGGCTCCAGTGTTTGCTGCTGCTCAGGATTTCTCGAGCACCTTTGAATTTGCTGTCCCTACTTGTTCATACCTGTTTGTCCCAGTCAATATTCATATGTCCTGCCATGTGTTCTGTTGGGCTTCTATAATCAGTCTGTCAAGACTTGCATCTTTCATCTTTCTGGTACTGGCTCAACACAACAATGAAGAGATTTTAAGGGTAACACGATTTGCAACTGCACTTCTGTAAAATCTCTGGAGTGGCTCCTAAAACCCAGTCAAAAATCATGTCCATTTTCTCACTTCAATCGTCACTTTGAGTAGGATCAACTTCCATGGAACAATTTCAGTGATAAGCTGGCCCCACACTAACTTGTGTGGGTGCCTTATCTGTTTAGGGAAATGAGTGTTTTCCCTCCACAGGATCCTATGAAACCAGCACTTAGCAGTCAAGTATGGGTAGAGCTTGAAAGGAACAATTTATTTTTGCTTGACCTACTGTGCAAGAGGTTGTCAGGGAGAAAAACTTTATAGCACAAATTATGCCCTTTTCAGCATCAAAAATTATTCTGACCAACTGAAAGAGACCATAAAAATGGCAGAATAATTACCTGTAAAAAAACTAGCCTAGAAGTTTAATTCAAAATAGATTATAATTTCTGCAGTATTTTATTATTTTAAAATATTGTCTAAATATTTTGAAGAGCTGTTTATTCACTGACAGCCATGTTGTCTGTTCATGGGCATTTCCCACCTATATTTGGTAAGGTTTCTGTAAGAAAAAGAAATGGAAACTAAGTAAAAAGTAAAAACTAATGGCTAGTAAAGATACTTTTTTGCCTATAGGCTTCACTGTTTGTGTGAAGAGCACTCATTTTTACACAGCCTAGTTGAACATCATATTTGCAAGCCAGTGGGTGCTGGAAAAAAACCTCATCTGTACAAATACAGCACCCTGTCTTGCAGTTCCTGACAAAAACGCACACTGAAAAGCCCTGCAAGTTGCATATGTGGGTCAGACTTCAGTCAACATCAAGCCCTAGGATAATACAACATTATAATTATCTGAGACTTTTCCACACTGCTGCTATTTCATTAGGAATTTCCCTTACAGCTTGGCTAGCTGAAGATGGTTAGTAATATCTATGCTATTCTATTCCAATGCAGATTTCTTTAGGTAGCAGACACCCTAGGGATTTAATGCATTAATTTCATCAAACATGATAATTTACTTCTTTGTTTATATGTCTTAATAACAACATCTCAATCTCACTGTTGTAGTTTTTGTGATAGAAATACCTTATGAAAAGTCGTAGCTCATTGCTTTGTGCTTTTTCACTCCAGGTGCAAGGCTGTATATTTTAATAGGAAGCCTCAAGATCATTTTTCTGGTCTTTGTTTTTTCTGTACACTTCATCTGTGCTGCACGCACTGCTGACCCATTTGAAGGTTTCAATAGTGATCTCTCATCAATCACTAAAAGAAACAAGATTACTGGGTCTAAAATTCAGAGTAAATCTTGTCAAAAACATTTAATCTTATCTGGCAATCTCTGCATTTTAGAGTGCTGCTTTGAAACAATGTGTTGGGAAAAATGCAGGTCAATTTCTGAAAAGTAGCTACTATAAAATATATTGGAATGGTATATTAGTTCAGTGTGCTGAATGAGTAGTGGAGGTGAAATAGGAAAAGAATGTCAGTATTTGAAGGTGGCTGTTAAGAAGGTGCAGGTGTATGTGCCTGTGTTCAAGCTGGGTTTGTGTGTATTGTCCTGTGGGGCTTTGTCACCCATGAATCATGTCAGTGATGGGTACAGTGTGGTCACAGCTGCCTCATCTCCTAACTCCTTTCCTTCATCTCTCTCCAGACCTATCTGCATCTAGAGGAAATGCTAGAATAGATCTGCATCTTTTCCTCACAAATATTTCAAAAGCGACTAAAATGGTTCCCTGGTCTCTGTTTTCTTACAGAAACTTCCTATATCTGAATAAATTGCTGCATAATAATAATTTTAACCAATAACAGCTGCAGTCCAGGGATCAAAATTTGTGTTGTGAACTCCAGCATAATTTCCGAATGCCTTCAGACTGAGCAAATATTGCTGTAATTGCTTTACAGAATAAGCTCAAATAGAGGTAATTGAAGCTGTTTGCTTGGGGTTATCATGAAAGGAGTTTGCATGCATGGGCAGAAATTTACTATATCTCCCTTTTCTTGGGCACGTATTTTGACTGCAAAGTTGCAAATGAAGGAAATTCCCACCTGGCCTGATACATGTGGACTGAGACTTAAACCTAATTCTCTCATTCTCTTGAACCAGCAGATGTTATATAAACTTAAACGTAGATAGAAAGTCTTGATGCTGGCTATTGCAATTATTTGATGAAACTTAATCTATTTCAGTGGCAGGATGTAAGTGGGTCCTTCACACTCAAAAGGACCCGAGTGAGCCTGGAAAGCATCTCCTTGTCACAAGGATGTTACCTTCTGCCTGGGGCTGTGCCTCTGAGCCTGTTCCTGGCAGGTGCCAACCTTTGCTATCTATGAACTCATTGCGCTTTCTTCTCCCCATCTGCATCTCAGCTGTGCCTGTCCTTTGCATCTTCCACTTCGATCCAGTTGGTTCTTTCACTCTCTTTCTGCCTTTCCATTTGTTTCCTCCCGATGAACATTCCCTCCTCCTAACTGCACATTCACACAGGAAAAGAAAACCATAAATCTATTGTGATATTTGAGGTCAATGTATACTTTATGTTGGAGAAACTTCCAAAAGTGCCTCTTCCTGTCTCCTTTTTCATCTCTGTAATAAGTAGCTGGTAGAATCTGCTGCAATGGTTATAATAGATAATATCTTCTATTATCCATTGTTTCAAAGCAAAAAATTGGGTTGTTAACCTATGAAAAGTAACATTTCAGTTGCCTCAGTCTTTTCTAGATATATCACTGAAGTGAGTTCTAATGAACTGATGTATTTCAAATAATTTCGAGTAGCTGGAAAAACTACATTTATTTGAAAATGGTGAAGGTTTTTATTTATTTTCTTGTGCATTCCCTGAAAGCTCCAGTTTTTAAACATCAACTTCAACTATATTGTAATGCATCTAGCCTTGAATATAAGTTGAAATCAATGATACTAAAATTCAAATGTAAGATGTGCCTAATCAGCATCTAAAAATGCATGGTACTTTGTGTGAAACCCCAACAGTTCCTGAAGACTCTCCACCTCTTTTGTAAGTGGACTCCAATTTCAGTCTTTCACTGAGGAAGTGAAATAGATGTGATTGCTTTACCTCCGATTATTTGTAAACAAAGACTTGGGATGCAAAACTGCAGATTGGAAGAATCCTACATTTAATTATTTGAAACCATTTGATCTTTATCCTTTGGGTCCATGCCAAATTCATTTCTTCTTCTACTTTGTGTATGTAACACATAACATTACAACCTAAAGTTTAGCTGCTTTGTTCCTTTTTACTTCATAACCTTTTATAGGGCTTTGCAAATTAAATTTGGTGATTAAAATAGACAAGTTTCTTTAACACAAATTATAGCCTATCTTAGAATGCATGATCTGTTTCATAGCCATTACTGTGACTAAGTGGGTTGTGTGGCAGGAGACTCAAGACTCTAGCTTAATAAATCATTGCCTGCTTGGTCAGTTTTAGGCATGAAAGAACAAAAGCATAATATAATTTCTGGTTCAACTAAAGGATTATCAAGAAAGATTTGCAAGTTGTGTGCAACCCTCTAACCTTCTGGGAAAGATGGTATTCTAAGACTCTCTTATCTTCTCATGAATAAATAAAACAGCCTTGCCAATTAAAAATCCTTTATTGATAACCTGCAGATTTATTTTGTGCTATAGCTAGAACGTGGGTAGCACAAGACGAAGCTGAAAGTGTAGATGTCCCAGAGGGAGGCAGGCAGTGTGTCCAAGAGCCTGTGCTTGCCTTGTGAACGGGAGGTTTTGGAAACTGTGCACAACTTCCCCATCTGGATGGCTCTGCGATAGACTGTGAAACCATCTTAGTAAGAAAGCAAATAAGCAACTTACAGAAGCTCTAAGAGACATTCAGCTTAGTCAGCTAATGTTTCAAAAATGCAAAATATATATGCACAATTGAATGGGAATTTCTTTAAAAGTTAAATTAGGATCTTGAATGCATGCAGAGGAATGAGGATGGTTTAATCATAGATGAATGAAGTTTATTTAAATATTTAAATATCACTCTATGTCTCTGCTTCTAATTGTGCCATATGGTATCACCTAATAAGAGCCAAGTACAGATGCCAGTTGCATCACAGTATGATATATTATAAAGCAATCAAATTTGAAGTGAAGATTTATGATGGAGCTCTTCTTTGTTAAAATCAAGCAAACAAAAAAGCCATCTGATCCATTACGGTCACTGAATAGGCCTCTGTCTTAAAGCTCCTGTTCCAAAGATGTTCCTGGTGTGCATCCTCCATCCCTAGGAAGCCTCATATGGGATTAAGAGCAGAGGGAATGGTTCCAGAGGTTAGGCTTACCTTTGTGCTGTGGCCAAAATTCTTTGCTCAGGAAGAACAAAGTGGCAATGTCCTGAATGAGCTGAGGGGCTGTACCCTGCTGGTGTGCAGCTGATGGAACTGGATACCCCAATGCTTCTGGTAAGTGCATTTAGGAGCCCCATTTTGAGATTATCATCAATTTTCTCTCCCCTACACAGACATCTATTGCTATATGTTAAGGAGATGGAAAAGACCATTTACTAATTTAATTTTAAACCTGGTGTAACCCCAGGTAGAGAATCTTGTTTTGGGCACTAGGTTTGAACATCTGACTGTGAATATTTTTGAGGAGATACTTAATCACAAAAAGTGATGGAGAATACTTTGCCTGCTTTCATGTCTGGATAGTTCTATGTGGTTCTAGAAAATTTAGATAAACTTGAAAATTAAATTTGGTGCCAGTAAGCTTCCTTAGCCTGCCTGTGTATACATCATCATTAAAAATTAATAACTCCATCAGTAATGTAATTTTTTTTCCTACATTGTCTTCTCATTATTTACAACCAGAAGTCACAGCTGCATTTCAGTCAGTCACAGTAACTCCTCAGAACCTGCAAAACTGTCATTTCTTTCCCTACTTTGTTACAGAACAGGTGGTGAAATTCACATTGTTTTTGTTTTACTTTTTTTTTTTTTTTAAGTGAGGAAAAATCAGCATAACTCTGTTTATTTCCTTTTTAATAGCTCCAAATGGTTACTGGAACCTTTAGAAATACCACAAATAATGATAAAACATTGGCACTTATTCTTGTGTTCAAAGAGAAGGAATTATAGTTTGTTAATTTGCTTGAGATGGTATAAAACAAAATAACATGATAGCACTTTTGGTTTAAGAAACAGCTACTTGGAAAAAAATTCTAATAAGTTAGAATTTGAGTGATCTATTCAGCCAGTTGAAGAATTGCTCTTTAGAAAAGCTAATCTGATATTATTTGAAACAATTTATCATTCAATAGCAGAGCAATATCCTGCTGGAACACCAGGAGGACATCAGCATTCATCTGCAAACAGGATTCAAACAGTAATTTCTGCTGTTGCCAGTTAGGGAAGCTTTAAAATAACAGTCACCAGGAATAATCTGCAGGTGAAGAAATTGCAACACATGTGCTTTCTGACTGTAATTTGACCTGTGTGCAAGCATGTAAATCTCCTGTTATTCCCAAACTGAATAATCCTTGGATAAAACCAAAGCCATCAGGCGGAAATAATAGTCAGAAGTATGTAGCACTGACAGTACACAGAGCTCGCTCTTCTTCTCTGGCTTTTGTTGCATGGCTTGTTGAGCGAGGGGTGAAATAAAACAGTTCCAGGAGAGTGTGTGAATCTTAAAGTACAACAGAATGATCTGTCCAGACTAAAAATACAGGGAAAGATGAAACAGGAAGAAGATTAGGATGGATGTACAGGGTCTGAGACAACACAGCAACAATGCTTTTCTCCTGCTGAACAGAAAGGTATGGGTTTGATCAGATGGGTTAAGCTCTGAACTGAAGGATTCCTAGTTCCTCCTCACGTCTGCCTTTAGAGACTAGGATATTCACAAAGTATTTTGTTACAAAAGTAAAGCAGTGCCCTGGCAAACTCATGCCATACGTGACATGAAACAGATCTTCCCAAGTGGAATACAGCATGCTTTTTCCTTTCAGATTTACCCCCAAAGAATTTTCATTGTTCCTAATAATTTAATCCAGGTTCCCTACTCTCTCTGCATGTTATTTACAGAAGTAGTTCAATGTACAAACTCATTTGTCTACTTCTTTTGTTCTTAAATATTTTCAGGGAAGTGATTGGAGAAAGCTAAGCATAATTATTGTCCAGATTTTGGTCTGCCTCCTGAGACTACCCTCTCTGGGAAAATTCTCATGATGATTTTTCTGATATGTCTCCCTGTGGAGAGAGTCTGCTGATGTGCTTTTGTTGCCTGGCCTATCCAGGCTCCTTGTAGACAGTGGAGAGTCTGAAATTTTTCCAGAAGGAAAAATCAGAGCATCTTTATTACACACCTTTTGTAAATTGCTCTCTCCAGAGACCGATCTCTTCCATTTATTATAGGTGGTATATAAAACTTGTGTTGAAGCAGCAGTGCTGTATCCCAGGGAGATTTTTACATAGCCAATGCACTTTTAGGTTTACTCTCTTATAAGCTGATTTAGCTGCATCTTGTCAGTTCTAGCTGGGGTTTTTTCTGGGAATGGGTGTAAGTAGTCCAAAAAATCTCACGGACATCTGTCAGGTAGGGTTGTCTGTTGGAAATCTCTTATTAGGCTGTAAGGTGATGAGTGTTTGAAAAAGTCCCTGTAGCCTATTGCAGTGAAGACTCCCTGGAGCAGCTGTATCTCATGAGAAGGTGTTGATCCACAGTTAGGAAGTGTTAGGTCTGTATTTCCGTGGGGCTGTACCATGCTTGTGGATGAAAGGAGGCCTGCTGCCTGAAGAAGGTCCTGGTTAAAGGACATATGCTTGACAGCTGAGTTGTACCTAGTAATCCTGCTGAAGGCTCACCAAGCCTCAGGCTCATCAAGAGGAAAAGATTCAGGATGTGGCCTAAGGTAAGAAGAGGGCATTATTAGTGTTGATATTTTTAACAAAGGAGCTTCCTATTTCATGATAGCAGATTCGGATTAAATTACTCATATCTGATTTTTGAGACAACTGGAGAACATGTCTGAGCATCACAGCTATCCCCAAGCTATCATGATTCCACAGTGGGCAGAACTGTGATTTGTGGTTACCTCAGCAGATTACTGGCCTTGCAGTTGAAATGGGTTTGGGCAACTTGTGACCACCTGGTCCCTGCTTTCCCATGCATCCTCCTGTGGAAGTTGCAATTTTAAACTGCCTGGATGCTGTGCCTGCTGTATCTAGCTGGAAAAACAGAGTCCCTGTGCCTATGACACCTGCATAACGAGCATTGCTCTGACTGACTGGCTTCTCCCTTCCAGTTCATTTCAAGCATCTCTGGTAAAGTAATTTTCCTCTCATCACCCTGGTGCTGTCACACCCACACCCTAATTGGAGCACCTTCCCATCAACTACCGTGTCACCCTTATTACCACAGCAATCTTCCATCCAGACTCGATGCTTTCCTCCCAGCCCATTCCCCATGCACTGCTCTGTCCTCTCTCTCTCCCTCTAAATCTCCTGTCTGTATGCATAACTTAAAAATTTCTGCTCTTCTGTCATCAAAATTGAAGCAACCTCATATACCATTTTAAGATACAGACAACGCATTCTTCAAGACAAGGAGATAATTTGTATACTTTGGGAAAATCCATGAGTTTTGGGTTAGTCTGGGAAGTTTTACTAACAAGAATAAATGTGTCAGTGGAATCTCATTGAGTATCGCCTCTCAAAATTCAGATTTTCTGCTATGTGTATGCTTTCTAGGTTTCTGCTGTTTGCAACCACCACGTATTAAAATCAATAATGTTTGGTTTTCTAAAGGACAGTTTGTTTCCACATTTGAAGCAACGTTTTAAAATCCATTGATAGAAACTTTTTTTCTTGGGAAAAGACAACATGACAATGATGTTTAAAGTACCTTTCTTTCTGAGAGATCAACAATGGCTTTTTGTTTTTTACTTGGCAGATACTACTCTAAATTATTCCTATTTCACCTATTTCTCTCCCAGATGATTTTAGTTTCAAAATTGCACACCAGTCCTTTCTCTACACATCACACAACTGGAATATTTAACTGTGGCATGCTTGTCATTAGAACTGAAAGTGTGCTGAGTTCCATGTCTCTGCATTACCATAAATTGTTTGAGACCTCTTTGCAAGACTTGTTAAAATTGTTTTGAGGGATGTTTCCTGCTGTTTGGTCTGGGTTTGGTCAGTATCTCAGTCATGCATAAGTACATTTTATTTTCTCTACACAGATGTTTTATCTGTCACATATAATGCCAATCAGATTAGGTAATTCCAGGTGATCTTGTCAGTTTGTTCTATATTAAGTCTTTGCAGGACAGGCAACCAGTATGGATGTAGTGCAGGAAATTAATTTGTCTTCTGTTCATTGTCATACTTGGCTGTCACAGAAAATCATTTCTCACAATACCATATGTGCTAGACCCATTATCCTGCTCTATGCTATATCACATGTACTTTATGTCCACTGATGCTTGGTTTTCACATTTTAGATTAAGAGGAGTGAACTCCATAGCATGTTCTGAAGGTGTTTATCAAATTCACAGCTCCTGTTACACTGTGTCCTAAAGAAATTAAAAAAAACATTGTTGGTGTGCAGTCTCAGGTGAGGAATTATTATTTAAAACAGTTATTCTAACAGTAGTTTGTTCATTTTAGGAGGAAAAGGAAGTCTGTAAAGTATGAAACAGTTCTTCCTGTCGAAGAGTACGATGTGGGCTGGGCCTAATTCTTTGGAAAGTATGTTGGGACGAGAGAGAGCACCTGCAGTTTGCATTGACTTGAACTGCACATAGGCTAGATGTTTAAGGGCAGGACTTGACACACTACCTGTAGAAATGACAGTAAGATTATCTTAGGTGTTAGCTTTCACAGTCTGTCACAAGTTTTTAAAGTGACATTCAGCCAGCTCAGGTTCCTGCACAGGCGTTAGTCTCACTGGGTGACTTTGCTGTGAATAGAGATTCTGACTGATCATGTGATTCAATGAGAATCGCAGAACCAGGCCCTAAGAGAGAAATGTTTACAGCTTCCAGTGCTTATCCTAATACCATGTGTCTCTTCATTGTTATGGTGTTTTCTGACCTTCAAATCATGTGTTATAAAACCCACTTGGTTCCTGAATATTGCTTAGGGCATAGATGTCTGGAGTTCCTACTTGAATTTTGCTATTGCAATGGCAATTAAGGATAACTGAGATGAGGGAGCAATCTTAGCCTCAGTACAGTTTCTATACATGATTTTTAGCATTTGCACTGAATGTCTTTGAAAGATGAGCTTGTTTTGCTTTAGCATAGTCCGACGATGTCACGTGAGCAGGAGAGTAGAGTTCAAGTGTCCTGTCAGACTGCAAGCTTGCAGAGGTGATCTGGGTATCCTTGAGGATCTTAGGAAACCATATTTTTCTGTTCTTTCCCCAGACTTGAAGCATTTCTGTTTAGGATGATCACTCAGTTTTGCACCAGAATGTAGAATTCTGACTGCTGAGGTTTATGTCAATCAGGACTGATTGCTTAAAGCCAGGAATAAATCCAAGAATTTGTCCATATGCAGGGACTCTCTCTGCATGGGCTGCTCAGCCCTAGTAAATTGATTAACTTTTCAAACCTTTGTTTGCAAGAAGGAAGATCAGCTTTTTCTCCTTCCCTCCTCCTTCAGAAATAATGTCCTTTACAGCATGAGAAGATGTCATTGCATAACAGAGACCCTGGGTGCATGCCATCAGTACTGGGTGGACTTATGGCAGGGAGAAGAAAAGATATTAAGAGCTGTTGTAGACAGAATAGACTAACTTATTTATTTATTTGGGTCGGGTTTTGTTGTTTGTTTGTCTGGGTTTTTTTTGGAGGAAGCATTCTAACAATTTATTTTATGAGACCCACCAGGCCTCTGGTAAATGAGTTTTATTACCCAATGTGGGAGCACAGGTGTCATTTTAGCAAACTGACCAGGGCACATCTCTAGTAAAAGAGCAAATGGTATGGATTACAGGAGACCTTGTGACTGGATATTGCTTAGCAACTACACGTGTTTGGATCACAGGCTTGGTGAGGTAATCCATGCTGGGGATGAATAGGTAGCATCTGACCACATAACACACACCATGTTCAAAACAACTAACCCTTTCACTGTCTTCTGGCAGCACCCTTATCTTTCTCTATTCCTATCTTTATAAAGCACTGTTAAGGATGAGAAATGTAACCTTTTCATAATTTGGAGAATGTAGAAATTCCTTCTTCTACAAAAGTTTGTTCATATGGAATTTCTGTTCTCTCTTGTCTGGCTAAAATTACACAGGACATGTTACAGTAAAATGTTGCTGTAACAATTTTTTTACTTTTTCCTTTTATACAGCACCCACTATATTTGAGTTTCTTTTCAGACTAATACTCAGACCTATCCATGTTACCCATATGTCACAGGGATGGTACCCTTGGAATAGAAAGGCATGTTTGGGGTGTTTTCTCATGATCCATTTTTTTCTGTGGTTTGAAAATTTTTCAAATGTGTCAGTACATTCTTATCTAAAGTTGAAAAACTATGTTACTTTACATTAGGTGGCAGCCCTAAAGGACTTGACAAAGATTTTTTCGGTGGTTTGTTGAAGACTACAGTAAGGATATAACCACATCCCCAGAACTGAGCATTATGTATGTTTGCAGTGACTACTGGAAGAGGCTATTGCCCAAACACTGTGTGAATCTGCTTTTGTCCCAGGATGGAGATATGGTTTGTTCTTAAAAAAACAAACAAATAATATGGAATATACCTGATCTCCTCACCAGTTTGTGTTCTTTTAAAAGCTTCTTGTGTTTTCCTTGCTCTTGGCAGAGAAGAAAAAAAATACATTTTTAAAACCACAATTGGAACCATTCATCCCTAACTAAGAAAAGTATGATGTTGTGATGTTACATAGTCCATCATCTCTATTAATATACTTGATCTAATGTTTAGGGAGTGTAATGGGCATCCTTGGTGTCGTCTGTTTTGGAGCATTCTGAGTGCCTCAAGGCAGAGGTACTTAACTGTGAAGGTTATGACTTTCTCAAGCACTGATTTCACTTGCAAATCAGAAACAGTCCTAATTAATAAATAGGTCTTTCAGAACAGACAAACAAATTGTATGTTGTGGTCTGGCAGGGATTTTGAATTTGAATACCCTTCCCTTCCCCTCTACCCTTTTGCTGGGAAATTGTTGAAAAGTGATTTTAATTGCCTAAAATATTATTATTAAGCCCAGTTTTCACAGCTGGCACTGCCCTCATGCAGTAGTTCTGAGATGGTAAAATGATCTTTTCTTTATCTCTCACAAATTAAAACAAAGCATTAAGAGAGATTCAGCTCAGACCATGCTTTGTAAAGGGATTCTTATTTAAATCATAAGAAGAAAATTGTAAACCAAGTGTAATCATGAAAAGCTGGAAAAATCACATTTTATACTTGGAATTTGTGGCTTTGTTTGGAATTTGAAACTATCAGCTGAAATATTTCTGAGTGCATAAAAGCATGTGAAGTGTTAACTAAACTAACAACTCACATTGACGTCTATGTGAGCAAACTGCTGAAATGAGAACTCAGAGGCTCTGGACACTGTGTCCAGAGACAGGGCCAGACTCTGCATGTTTTAACTCAGAAAAAAGTGTCACTGTCTTCAGTACACTTAATTAATGTTCTTGGTCTATGATGATCACGTTTAAAATCTCGCTTATGAAACAAAGCAATGTGTGTGTGAGTTTGTGTGAGAAGCATCTGAAGTTGGGCTCATCTACAACTGTTGCAAGAGCAGTATCTTGCTCTTTAAATACTGTCCATCATTTCAGGTCTTACTGTCTTCCCAAGCCAACCTGTGACACCACTGAGGAAATAAAGATAGAAAAGAGGGAGATCATTTTTTCAGTGTCCTATAGGAAATGTGCTGGAATTGGAGCCTATTTCCCCTGAGTCTTGCTTCTTTTTCTTGATCAAAAGATTGCTCTACCTCTCCATAGGCATCCAATGTGTATTTCAGCTGACCCATTGTTCTGTGGGGCACCCTTTGTTTCAGATCTAAATTTAACTCTGTTTCAAACACTGCTTGGCTTTTCATGCTGCTGTTATAATAAATTATAAATCTGAAAGGCTGATTGACCCAACAGTAAAATCTGTTATTGTTACAGCCTGGGAACGTGATGCTGTTTTAGAAACTGAGATTTCGGGTTTTTTTAAATTCAGGAGAGCCTTAAACTTTTTCCTCTGTGATAAATCGCAGCACGTGAGGAACCTTGTATAACTGCTGAAATAAATGAATACTACCGAGCTGGTTTGGTATCTAGAGGTTGTGGAGTTGGGGTTTTCTGAAATGTAAAATGCAGATGGATCCCAAGGTTTTTCCTTATTAGCATGATTTTTTAATGCTTTTTTAAATTGCTATTTTATGGCCAAGAAGGTGAATTGTTTAGGGCAAGAATAAAAGCTCACACAAATGTATGATTACATTATGTAGGACCCTGTTGATTGTCTTGGTGCAACTTGAACAAGTAAAGAGTTGAATTTATTCTCAACTTGCCTGTAAAAGGACCTCTGCATCCCCTGAAGAGTTTGTGCCTGCACAGCCCAACCAAAGCCCCTTTCCCCTTTTAAGCCAGCCACAAGTCATGGACAGGATCTAGTGGAGCAGAGCCTCCATTTATAGCCCTCACCATTCACACCCTCCACGTGGATAATGCAGGGCTTGTGTGTGGAATCTCAGCTGTGCTGCCTGATTCAGCCCCTAGCCTCCACTGGCACGTCAACTGCACTGAAATCTGAAATGTGGGTTGTTCAAGAGCTCTTAGTTTGTTGGCCTTCAAACCTCACCTGTGAGAGCTTGTTCTTAGGAAGAGTAAATAATGTCTGTTCTCTTCCTTTCCATCAAGGGCAGTTCCATAGCCTTTTGTAAGGAACGTTCAGCGGTCCTTCAGAGTTCCACAGCCTCGTCCTTGTCAATAGACATTTTGGGGAGGAGTTAGGTTATTGATTTTCCCATAATATGGACTTGTTTGTCTTGCTAATGGAAGAATATTACTGCAGTTTGCTCAGGAGGTCTGCATGAAAAGATTGGAGCAAAAGTCCTGAATTCTTGGGATGAAATTAGCATAAAGCAATGACTTCAAGACTGTTGGCTGCTTTACTGTTGCATTGAGTTGCTTGGTGAGTCTCTGTTTATCTCTGTTTCCTGGTTTGTGTTTATTCCTTTACTGGCTCTTACTTTGACATCTTTTGTCACAGGAAACTGTGCATGTGCATTCAAATAATAGCATAACATAAAATGTGTCTCTAAGAAATACATATTTTTATATGCTACATATAAATGATGCATTAAAGATGCAGGCATCATCCCAGCCTAGGTCTTTCCAAATAATTTAGTGTTTGGATTGGTGTGGGCTGGGAGGGGTGTGTGTTTTTAAGTAAAACAAACCATTATATTGTGAATCTGACAGAAAGCGTTGTGCTGGAGACTGGTCATATCAATCTCTTGGCTAATGGATATGTCCCTCATTTGGAGGCCTTTTCTCTAGATGTCTTTCATAATATGATAGTAGCAACACATCTTAACTTGAATTAATTTAAAAACTAATTAAAAAGATTAATTTAATCTTTTCCAGAACACCTTCCTGAAAAATCAGTTGATCTGTGGAAAGAGAGCCAGCCAGAGACAGCGCTGAAACTATGCTTTTGATCTGAATACCCACCTAATGCAAAGGTCAGACACAGACTGCATCTGGCTGCCATCTTTTGAACAAACAATTTCAATCCTGTTCCATGTCCCCATACACTCCTGCAGGGAAAATACAGAGTTAGGTTTAAGTCTGAAATTATTATCTTCTTCAAATACGAATCCTAGGTAACACATTCTGCTAACTGCACCTAATAACAGTGGTGTCAGAAAATGGAAGGAAGGGAAAGAACAGTTCGTTTACTGTGGGGTTTGTTTTTTTCATAAATGGCAGCTTGTCCAGGTGCTATGTTAGCAATAATTTGCAATTTGATTGAATAATTGGGAAAGGAAATACATTGCCCCATTCACTCAAAGTCTATTAGCAGTAAGGCAAGGCTAGCTGTTTCTCCACAAAACATGCAGGTGTTGCTCATATTCTGACTGCTACAAATTGTACAAGTGAGGATGGGGTTTCAGGAATGAAGTGGTGTGATGGAGCAGGCAAAACAGAAGAAATCTGTGGGAGGATCCTTCCCTTTTTTTTGACTGAGGAACACATGAAGTGTCTACCTAGCATGATGTCAATTGAAATCAAAGCTTCCAAATGGCATCTCCAGTGGCAGACTGGTTTAAAGGGAAGTGTCCAAGGAAATACTAGAGGCATAGCAAGGATGATAGCTTCCAAGGTTCATTGGGGAAGATGAAATGACAGGAGGACAAGGCCATTCCACCAAGAGGTCTAAGTGACAAACTGCTTAGATTGTCAAAAACCCATTGGCTGTCACCCAGCACTAAATACACAATAATACACATTGATGTTAATGTTGTCAAATGACCAAAAAATGCTGCTTGATGTTGAGATTGCTGACCCATTCTGGGCCTTGCTTTAATCTAAGTCCTCCAGACTCACAGATTAAATGCTCAAGTGCACATTCACTGGGCTATCACCAACAGGCTCTCTCACAAGACCAGTTCCATGTGTAGGACCTAAAACCCGGACTGATGCATTAGAACAGAGAACATATTCTTCTAGGATATATTAGAAAAGACCACAGCTCTTAGCCCTTCCTCATTTCTGAAAAGTGAGGTTGTAATTTCAAGCCTCATGTGTTCAAGGCTTTAAGTTTTAACTGCAAGTTACCAAAGTCAGGGTCTGGGAAGCTGTATCCTAAATTGCAAAGATGGATGGGAAGTCAGAAGACAGAGGCTCCTCTGAACTCCCTGTTGAGGGTACTGGCTTTAGGCATCCATTTTTGGTTGCCTTACTCTCTCCACACTCCATGAGCAGGCATTATAATAAATATTAGAATGCAACATCTTTTATGCACAAATCTGGCTTACTGAGTACTTCAGAACTCGTTTTCCCTTCCAACATAAACAGAGGGAGCTTTACTCCTTTCAGTTGTGATTTTTACCTCGTGACATCCTTAGTGCAGTTAGAAAACAGGCGACCTAGTTGTAAATTAAGGTCAGAATTGCAGGGTGTGTATACATGGTTTCTACCATCAGATAAATACACAGATAAACATGTCATAGCTATTTTAATCAATCATACCCTGGGAGCTTTGCCCACTGTGTTCCCAAGAACAGGGTGCAAAATGCAGCACTCTAAAGGAGTTCCACACATTGCAGCAAGTGACCCCTTACCAAAACCAAGGCTGAGAAAAACTGCAATTTCCTTATTAGAATCACATGTCATCACCTTGCCAGCTACATTCTTGAATGCTCCTCAGCTGTTTTTTTTTTTGCACTGGCTTCCCACAAACACTGCACATAAAACCAGGGTGACTCACAGCATCCTTCTATGTCAAACAATTCTCCGAAAAGGCTGTGCTGGAGTCATTTGATGCCGTGTTTGCGAGTGCCCTGGAGGCCTCCAGGCAATCCCCAAGTCAGCTGAGTTCATGTTACCAGAGATAAGTAGCTGGCACTCAGACTGCATGTCTGCACAGTTTTGACTACTTTTCAGTCATAAAGTCATTTTCCAATTTATGTGGAAATCACATGTTGCTCACCAAATATAGGAAATAGGTCACATTGCAGTCAATATTCTCCAGGTGCCCTATGGTCAGGTCTGATTGGTGACTTATTCAGAAGCTCCTTTTGGCTTTGGTTCTTCCTAGCTGGGCAATTTGAAGCAAGTAGTGTTTGTGTTTGGCAGATAACCGTATCACAAACGGGAGTAAACACTAATTATTTACAGGATAGATAATGGCCCAGGGGAGCAATGATCACCAGGTATCCTCAACTTGCCATTTTCTTCTGTCTCCTCAAAATTCCGGTTTTTGCCTTGTGGAAGAAAGTTTCTCAGAGTTAAAAAGTGGAAAACACTAAGAGGGTTGGGGGAGAAACAGTTTCTGGACAGCACATTCAGGGAAGTCTGTTTTCAAAATTTTGTGGACTATATTAAAGTTGAAAGTGTGCAGCGTGAGGTTGTTACTTTTTTACCTTGGATTCAAGTTTGGGTAGCTCCCTTCACATGTTTTTAGGAAGTACTGCTTCAAAGGAGCTCTGAAACTCCCTTCTAGATGACGGATTGGGGCTCTCCAAAGCATAGATCTCCAGCAAGACTGGTGAAAAAGGCAGGGAACTAACTATCTGAATAACAAGCCTTTATTTATTCAGGTCCTGTTAATCTCAGCCTACTCTCAAATGATTAGCAGAGTGTCTGCTGGAGGAAGCTGTGGTGCTCCACATGCAGTTGGCCTTGCCTGCACTTTCAAGGCATGATCAAGCAGTTTTTCCATGGGCCCCAGAGGACTCTGTGCTAAGTCTCAGCATGAGGAAGCAGAACAAGATCCTCCAAGGGAATGTTCTTGTCAGTTCTCTCCAGAATGAAGTTATGCTATCCAGATGAACTCCCTCTTGCTATTGACAACTGAGCGAGCCTTCACTAGTGTTTAAATGAAACTGAAGCTGCAAAGTTAACATTTAAATTCATTCTGTGTAAAAGTTGCAGTGAAACCATGAGTCTTTTATCTCTGAATTTTTTTACTGGTAACAAGAGAAGCTTTATAACCTTAGAATTCACATTTTGTGCAGCAACATATTAAAATTTCACTGGAGGTTAGGGTAGTCATATAGTCCTAAAAACGGGGTCTCTCTATCTGAAAACTGAAGGTGGGACTTTGAAGAGCATTTTTAGACCCAGAAATGGGAACTTAGCTGGTAGAATGCTGTGATTCCAGAAAAGTAAAAATCCTCTTTGAAAAAAAAAAGGTTTTAACCTTTGCCTGTTTCTGTTTGGATTCATGGAAAAGTACAGACTGATCATTAAATCCTATGTATCATATACATTCCAAGCCAAATATATCCAGTGCTCTTTACTGTCTGGTGGCTATGCCAGCATGTACAGTGGTCACCAGTGTATTTTTGTGCCATTTCATTTGTGCACTCCAGCCCTCTTGTATGGACATGAGACTGCAATATCAGCTTTTTAGGCTTTCAGAAAATGAAGAAAAATGTCCTAGGGATGGAATAGGAACTCACAGCAGGAACACAGCTTCAAGCTTGGAATTTACTCGTATTGGAGCAGCACAGGACATAAGCACACTGGAAAAGGGAAAAATTTTAATCGGCAGATTGCTCTGCTGGAATAGCTACTGCCTTCCTGAAAGTCCAGCCGTTGGTTTGGAGCCACTTTAGGTTACTGCCCGTAATGTCAGTAAAGTCAGCCCAACAGTTGGTGAAATCCTCCATCAAATTAGGTCTCCATGTTTCCCAAAGTGACATCAAGTGAGAATTCAAAGAGCAAGTCAATTGACCTGTTATTATAGTGTTACAAGATATGAGTGTGATCTTTCTAGTGCACCCAAAATAACCCCTATCTTTGAAAATGAGTTACTGTGTATGTCCATGCTCAAGGGCAGCCCTGAGAGTGCATGAAATAGAATGAAGAAGCCATTATGCATCTCCCCTTTCTGTTAAGGAGGTTGAGCTCTGCTCTGAGCCAGAACTACTTGCATAAGAACATAAGTCCAAATTATGGAAGTTATTTTAATAATGGTGTCTAGGCAGACTTTGAGAATGCCTATGTCAGACATGAAAGGACTCTGGAGAACTTTTGGATCTGTTAATACCAGAAATTTTGAGTCTACTGTCCTTGTCTTCATTAAAATCAGTCCACTACAGTAGTCTAGCAGTATTTCACAATAAACAAAATTGTTTTATAAGCATGAACACAATTCCTCTGTGTTGGTATCCTTTTGTCTATAAATAGCCATATTTTGCATCATGCCTTTCACCCTCTAAAAAAGCCAAACAGACAAACCACTAACAACAAACCCCCACCCCTGCAACCAGCCAAGCCCCAAAGCATCAATGGAGCACAAAGAAGCTTGTCTGTGCCAGCTAACCAGCTAGTTTGGTGTAGCATAAGGTGCAGGAAAGGAATTAATGTGACTTGTGTTGTGACTGATTAAGAGGGGCAAGGAAGGAGCATGGGGAACAATGAGTGCATGCTGTGTGGAGTGTGCATAGTCCTGGAAAGTAAGAGAGTGAAATGCTGCTGAAATATTGATAGGGTGGATAGGATCTGGAATGATTGACGGCATGTGTGTGTGTGTCTTGGCAAGTTTAATTGGATTTGTTGGGGTAGAGGGTGGAAGAATGTGGTGCATTTCCTTTTATGGGTTTCTCTCTTTCAGTCTCTTCTTTTCTTTCCTATAGAATTGACATTCAATGCATGTACTTTTCATTGTCTGCACAGAAAACCTGGTCTTTATTCCCCTAAATTTTAAGGTTGAGGGAGCTGCGTAGAGGGGATGAAAAGAGATGTAAAACTGCTTTCATTGCTTTTTATTTACTACTTGTCTTCACTCTTCAGTGAGCAGTCATGCCTAGTGAGAGTGGTGACTTGGAGAAGAAAGAAAAAAAGAGTATGTAATTGAATGGTGGCTAAATGAATTTCAGTATTATGATGCCCATCGTAACAGGAATTCTTCCATAAGGACTTGTGTCTTTGCTCTACTGAGTATTACTGTGTTTTTCTGTTTTTCTTTTTGGCTTATTATCAGCAACCAGATTCCTATCATCCTGCCACAAGATGGGAAACTGGGACTTGCACAAAGGTCTTAGTGAGTGATAAAGTCTAGATCCCTCAAAATGCTGATCACCTCCATGCCCATTCAGCCTCCTAACTTCTGCTGAAACAAGTACGTGTCTGTGGAGAGCCACCTCAGTCGCTTTGATGGTCAAAGCCTGGATTTTCAACAAGTTTCCAGTCACAGTGTATGTAGGTTTTCTCTACCAGGCTGTCTTTTAGCCTTCTTTTCTCCATCATGCCTTTCTACAGCATGAGTATACTGTGCTTTTAAGCAGAACTATTGAACCATCTGTTCTCTCCCCAAGTGTGACTTCCCATTCTGGTAGAAATCAGTAGTTTCTCTGATGTCAAAACTAGAAAGCAAAAAACCATTCTTGATTGTTGATTTCTGTAAAGTTGGGGGGGGGTGTTAATTGATTTTGGTTTGTTTTCTATTGTTTACAGAGGGTTTTTTTGTTTGTTTGTTTTGGTTTGGGTTTGTGTTTGTTTTGGTTTTTTTTGTCACAGATTTTGGTGTTGCAAGTCAGAGAGCTGATGCTGAGGATGACAGCTTTCAAGGTGTTTCAAAGTGAGAGCTCCAGCTGCTGCTCTTGGGCTCAATGGGAGAGAAGCCTGGTGTGAGTGTAAGTGAAGGAGCAGTGAATCCAGGAGGCTTCAATTCTGTGGTGAAGAAGGACAGCTACTGATAGAGGACATTGCATCAAAAGGTGAAAGTTTTCACTTGCTCCTCTTCTGAGTTCAGTGTGACTCACTAGCCAAAGACTTGGTAATCCCTTCTCAAACTTGAGATCTTTCCAAGCCCTTGGGCATATACTTCAGAGCTTTTGTCTCTTCCCTTCTTTCTGCTTCACACTGCCCCATGAGCAAGCTTAACAGTGTGTGAAAACCGATGGGTTGGTAGCTATAAGGAGGGAGGACTTAATGACATGTTCAGTCATCTCTGAAGAGATGAAGCCAAACACGTGTCTGGTAGCAGGATATTTTTGGAGCTGTTTGTCTATTTTCAAATAACAAGTTTAATGTAATAATGTCATTACACAGCTGTAAATTCAAGGATGTGTTTTCACTGGCACACAATAGAAGCTAAGCTATCAGTCAGATAGCTCATTTTCATTGCAATAACAGCCAGTTTCACTGGCAGAAGTATTTCTGAATTTTGAGCTTTTACTTACTTAAGGCTGCATTTGGTGTGAGATAAATGTTTCTTCCTGAGAACAATTAAAGGCTTCTGGAGAAAAAAGAGGCAATGTGCAGGAGAACAGTCTGCTTGTTTGTTTGATCTGATTTTTGTTAGTGTGTAAGCTAAATTCAGTTTCTGAGTAAAATTGTTGTTACAAGAAATCACACATCATCTTTCTGCTCTGGATGTTGTGTCTCCTTTCTTAAGAAAAACCTGCATTTCAAGGAAAAAAACCCAAACAGCAGAGGTATCATTCATGAAGAGTCAACCAATGTCTTTATCACTTCACTAATCAACAAACATCTATCTCTGCTTGCTGCAAATTTGCTCCCATTGCACCAAATGTTAACTCTTTAATCTTAGCACCCTCTGCTGTGGACAGCTTTAACAACATCATACTGAATTTATTCTTGGTTTATGACTTGTGTATTTCTTTTTTACCAAAGGGTCTACAAATGCAGTAAGACTTGTATCAATGGAGCTGCATGAATATGATATGAAAAATATACTCTTTTTCTTATGTTAATCTGGAAGGAAATTTTCTTTTCAAATGTTTACTGAAGAAAAGATGTGTGGAATACAAACAAAAGGTTCTAAATTGTTGTAGATTACAGAGGAGCCCAAACCATAATCTTAACCTTTGCAAAAGAGAAGTGTAGGCAAGCAACTTTGTTTCAATCTGGAGATCAGCTCCAGGTTGCTGAGTCCGTAAGAAAAATCCTGTATTTGCCATATGCACTGATCATATCACCTCTAACTTTGGTGATACGACTTCTAAAAAGTGAAAATAGACAAGAAGTGAAGAGTGAGTGTAACACAAATCTGGATGCATGGGCACAGTATCACCAGCTATGCAGCTCTGCTCTACACTGATGCAGCCAAAGCTTGATTCCTGGAGGCATCACAATACAAAAAACCCCCCACACATTATTAAGCTGTTAGAGAGCATTCAAAGGAGGGCCACGAGGATGGTGAAGTGTCTGGAGGTGAAGCTGTGTGAGGAGCAGCTGAGGTCACTGTGTCTGTTCAGCCTGGACAAGAGGACACTGAGGACAGACCTCACTGCAGGTGCAGCTTCCTGGGAGGGGCAGAGGAGGGGCAGGCACTGATCTCTGCTCTGGGGTGACAGGGACAGGACTGAGGGAATGGCTGAAGCTGAGGCAGGGGAAGTTTATGTTGGATATCAGTAAAAGGTTCTTCCCCCAGAGGGTGTTTGGGCACTGGAACAGCTCCCCAGGGCAGTGGTGACAGCACCAGCCTGGCAGAGCTCAGGCAGTGTTTGGACAATGCTCTCAGGCACAGGGTGTGACTGGGGGTGTCCTGTGCAGGGCCAGGAGCTGGGATTGATGATCCTGACAAGTCCCTTCCAACTCAGCATATTCTATATTTCTATGATATCAGCCTAATTTATAATAAAACTATTGCAGGAATTGCACTTAAAAATCAAACTTTGTTATCTTATCTTTCCAGTAACCTGTTCAATTTTTTTAATCTCTCAGTCATGGGGAGGATTACGTTTAATTTTAGCAGAGGTACATTCTGAAAACTGAAGGAAGTAACTATTTCTAGAAGGTAAGTTAAGAATGACAAATTCTTTCACATTTGATTACAGACAGAAAATCTCTTTTTCCTCCTTAATGAAGATTTTTGCCCTAGATCCTCAGTTGGAAACACTGGTTCCAGTGAGCCTTTCTTCTTTCTTCTCCTTCATCTCACATTTCGAACTTTTCTCCAGCTCTTGTCAGGCCTGGAGGCCAACCTGATGGCTTTCCCAGAAGGGTGCTTTTGAAAAATGCAGTAATTTCAGAATACACATAAGCAGTTCCCTACTTTTAGTGTCTTCCTTTAAATGATTAAGTATTTGATATAAACCCTCCCTTCATATTTTCAGTTTTCTAGAGCACAGCATGTGTAACAGCAATAAGAGCAAGAATCAGTCTTGCCCTTCTCACTCCTCCAACTCCATCTGCTGATCACTCATATGAGAGCTCTAACATCAGAGCTGCTTCTGAGCATTGTTGAAGATGTGGAACAGTGAAATATTTTTTGTCAAGCTTCCAAGAGCAAATAGCAGCAGACATGAGATTTTGACTGTGTTGGTAATACTGCTCTATTGATCTCAAAACACTTCACAAACATTAACTAGTTAAGCTTTAAAACAACAAAGTAAGTTTGCATTAATGACACTTATTTAGCAAATGAAGAAGTGGAGGTAAACAAAGGGTAAGTGAAATGACCAGTCAAGTGATGAGTGAAGGTCAGAGGAAGGTCTCCTGTTTTCTATTCGTTCTGCTTTTATGTGATCTCATTGAGAAAATTTTTGCAGTGAAGCTTGCAGCCATTTTAGTTTGAAACATTTGGACATTTTATCACAATTCTGAGCTTTTCTTTCAAGAAACAAGGTAATTTAAAAGCTCATAAAAGTAATAAACAATTTTAAACTCTCAGATCCAGCTTTGATTTTCAAGAGGCAATTTCTTATAGCAGAATGGGGCAAGCAGTGGTTGTGGAGGTTTCTGTGTTGTGAGCCTTTTATTCTCATTTATGTTTTTCTGGTGGTGGTAGATTGACAGAAAAGTGCCTTAACCTTCAAAATGGGATCCCCTTCAAGCGGGCTTGAAGCTGATGTCATGCACTTATCCCACCCTTCCTATAGGGGGACTAAGGCCATCCCAAGGGATTGTTCTGCTCTGGTGATCCCAGCCAGTTTGTGAGCCTCAGGGGCTGTTACAGAGTGGAAGGGCTTAGAGTCAGTGGAGCAACCCTGGATTAAAATCAGTGTTAAAAAGTGAAGGATCAGGCACACAGTAAGTGAGTCACGCAGAGCATTGCTGACCCAAACAGAGGATGACAGCTTAGAACAGGTTCCTTGGAGACATGAGGTTATCCTTGAAAAGGGAGGTCTCAAAGCCAAGCCTTATACTTTCTTAATGGGTTTCATTAGAAAGAAATAAAAGGAACTGGAAAAAAAGGCATGTAGCTTAAAAGGGAACAGCTTCAGCACAGTCTAAAATTTGTTCCATTTTTCAATAAAAGCCAATGCTGCCTTGAAATTCATGTCCCTTCAAAGTTCAAGGAGGCCTGTATTGTTGGCCTGCTCAGTCAGAACGCTCCAGCCACTTATTGTATGTGGAATGCACTCCAGGGACTGACTGAAAAAATATGATTTAGTGAAAGCTTGTACCCAAAACACATCATTGGCCTCTGATCTCTGAACATTTAAATATTTCAAGCTTACAAGCGGACGCTGTCACGAGGACAGACCCTGATCCCTAGCTGATTCTAGAACATCTGTTGAGGCATTTACCAAGTTAATAGATTAGCTATGAGAATCAGGCAGGTGTTTTTCACCAAAGCCAGAAAACATCAAAATCAGATTGCCCTCCAAGTCTTTCAGCACAGGCAATCGAGTTAGAATGACTCATAGAGTCTAACAGATAATAAAACACACATAACATTTGCTTTAAGGTACAGGTGGGGATATTTTGTACTGCACTTAGGAGAAAGAAAAACTAACTCTATTTGGGAATAGAGTAATTGAATACAGATGGGAGGAGGCAAATGAAAGAATTTAGCAAATATCTCAGTGGAATAGCTAATGGGAACGAGACAGAATAGGAAATTAAAAATTATTCGAAGCAGATGGACCATTCTTTGAGTTTTTTAAAATTTATTAGGGCTGCGAAAAAAATGTGTCTGTTTATTTTCCACGGCCATGAAATTAATGACTTGGTGAGTTGTGCTTGTGCAATTTTATGACTGCCATGTCATTTGTCATAATTTGGGTTCTGTTTGATATGGATTTATGAATATTTCCTCCCCCCAGCATGATTTATGGGTGTTGGTCATATGTGAATTAGACTGTCACCTTTAGTATGAAAAAGTACAAATGACAGATTATAAAAAAAAAAAAAGTGCTCAGGTCCTTAGTGGTGGAAAGCAGAGTTCACAATTCCCTGCTCTGCTTCTTCATTGGAAGTTTTTGTTTGGAGCTGACGATTAAATGTTTGGACTTGAGTCAAGCATATGGAAACATTGAGAGGGCTTGAATAGATCTGAACTCATCTGAACTTCACCTGTGAAACTCAGCTTGAGTCATCCTTTCCTTGTATTATGCATTGAAAAAAAAATAATCTGTATGCTACTTGCTGTAGGAACAACTGATTTACTGTACCAGAGCAGCAAGCTGGCCTTGAAAATTTGCTGTCCTGCTTCCAGTAGTGGCTAGCTCTGGGTAAATCTTCCATGAAAAGTGGAAATAATCTTGCACAGTATGTTCAGTTACGCAGCACTGCATAGTTGAAGGAGTGAAGTCAAAGGACATATGAAACAGGCTGGATTTCTGTAATAATAATAATAATAGTACTCTAGGTTTAGATCCAAAGCACTAAGTTTTATACTACCTGTTATCACTTCCATGAAAACTACTACTCTTTGCTATTTGTTTTGCAATGTGTAGCAACAGCATGCACCGATTTGGGACAGAAGGAGAAGAACAGTTGCTCCTGGATTTGAGCCACCTGACTTCAAGCATAAAACTGTGGCACCAAAGTTAGTACCTAATCACCCAAGGCTCCCCCATTGGTGCTGGAAAGTGATATGCACCTCCAGACGCTAATTCAGCCCACGTGTCTTCATCCACTGACTTTGCAGGCAGAGAAAAACAGTACCCCTTCCTCATTTAGCTCCCCAGTTTGGGGAAATTCATGTGGGAGGAATTAGAGCCCAGCATGGGATACAGCTTTAAAAAGAAGAAACAATACACCTTGCGTGTCAATAACGCATTGCCAAGCATCTTGCATTCTGAGCTAGCAAATGTTTCCTTTATGGGGGATACAACTGGGTCCTTCCATAGCTCTTAGACAACTGTATGCTGAAGCCTGTTTACTGAGACCCAGACAGCCTTGCTTTTCCAGTGGGAGGCTGATAATTCTTACTGAATATCTCTGCTCCTGTGGAGAAAGGATGGTTACTTTACAGGGAGCCACCAGGGCAGTCTTTGCATGTCTTGCTAGCACCTATTACCTCTAAGACTAATTAAGCTCCTTTTCTTTTTTTTTTTTTTTTTTTTTTTTTGGTTGGTTTTTTAATAGGTAGTCAAGGCAAGAACCTGCATTAGCAGGTCAGTCTGCTGTTGTGATGGTAGCTGAGATGCTTTGCAGTGATGATATGCAGCTGCACAGAACTGGACTATCTTGCAAAAATAAACCTAGATTATTTGTATTTGATTTAAAGAGTAAAGTCCAGTAATCTTAGAATCACAGAATCATTTAGATTAGAAAATACCTTTAAGATCATTGTTACTTTGCTGACTCATCAGGAAACCTGCACAACTTTCTGAGAAAGCTTGGCTCATCAACTGTGGAACTTTGATACGTATCAGGAATATTCTATTTGCTTTGGCTGATGAAACTTGTATTCATCTAGCACATCTAATCAACCTATTCCAAGGCTCCAAAGCTACTTTCACAGTGTAAAAGTAGCTGATCTTCAAGTTGTCTGGCAGTTCCAATGTGCAAATTCCGTCAGAAGACAGAAAACTGAAAAAAATTCAGTTTCAGTTAAGTAAAATATTTTGCCTAAATGAAAATAAAATGTGCTTCTTAGGATTTAGCTATGTTTAATAAGTTTTTTCCTTACTTGAAAAATGCTTCTGAACAAGCTTCTTTTGAATGTCTTTTCAGAAACAGTTTTCTTAAATTACCAGAAGTCAATAATTTATTTTCCCATATTTCAGGATTTTTTCCCCCTATATGGAAATTAGGAAAATGAAGCAAGTTTGCAGAACCTTTTGTTTCAGCAAGCCTGCATTTATGCCCCCCATTTTTTTTTCTCAAAGCATTGAGTCTAGATTAATTTTCTTAGTTACTTTTCTATTTTTTCACTTACTGGATGACTTGTCTTGTAGATTTTGAATTATGTTTCAGTGAACTAAACACAAAATCCTTTTCTGTAAAAACGGCTACACTAGGTTTGGGGAGGAGAGAGGAGAATATGAGCTGTTGGATAATAGTAGTGTTCTCACTGAGCTTAGATTGAAGCTGTTTTGACCGTATCTGGCACTTAAAAGGCCAACCTGCTCCTACCCTGTTACCATAAAAAAATTTGCCAGGAAGGCAGGTGTCTAACTATACAGGCAATCAGATTACAGAGCAAAGTAATCATGATTTCCGATTTTCAGCATAGAATGCCACATTAGCACATGTACTTTGGAAGAGAGGGAGAAGTAATCAGAGCAAGATAAGGACACGGGTGGAGATCATTTGAACCAGTACAGTTATAATAGGATATTAAATTTTATGTAGCTTTTATTAAACCATTCTGGGTTTTTTTATACTAAAAATAGGGTAAAGCTATCTGAAAATGAGAAAATTCCTGAGTTTGCTTTCATTTGTTTTTAAGAGTTACTGAAATGTAGCAGTGTGTTTCTTGGAGGCACCATTTGGACACACATGTCTGCAACTCTGAGCAAGTCACAGCTGCAGAGTTTCTTTAAGGCATGCATGCTTGGCTTTGACATGCTGAGATTTATGGTGAGATTTAAGTTCTTGTACCAATGGTGACGTTTCCTGAATAGTTTTCATCCAGATGGTCTCCAAGAGGATAAGGTTTAACAAGATTTATTCACTGAGAGAGGGCAATGTGAATTAAAATTACAAGGGGTACTGTATATACACTAATTCTTTGCCATTCACTGCCTCGTGAAATGTAGAAAATCCTTGCTCTTCATTCCCCCCAAACGAAGTTAAATGGAGTTGCTTCTTTCAACATACTGTTCCACTCTGAGCAGATTAGGGCTCTGGCAAACAAGTGCTATTAATTTTGTTGGGGTGGAGGAAGAGGTTACTGCCCTTAATGTCTACCCTGCCACTTTGCCACAGACTTCCACCTTACTAGTGGAGGCAGCAGATGTAAACAAGTGCCAGTTTATCAATTGTTACAGTTTGCAGACCATTGGCAGTTAAAATGAATGTGCTGGCTCAGAGCTCTGTGGGTGAGGGCTGGACCGTATCAGAGCTTTCTGATGGCTCTGTTTCAGCTTCTGATGGGCGACTGCTGCAGGCAGCTGGGAGAGGTAACCTCTGAAGCCATTATCACTAAATCCAGCACAACCTCTCTGAGTGAGCTCCAAGTCTTTAGCCTTTGAGAGCTGTTAGAGCTACCCGCACTGTTTGGGGTTCTGAGTATGGGTATCTTCAACGGGTTACTTAAAATCAGTGGAGCACCAACAGTTTGTGCAGGCTGAGTATCTAGGCATGCTAATTCAGATTGTGATTGCTGAACCTAGATTTTCTGGAAAATTACACATATTACAAACAAAAGCATTGATGTAGTTTCATGCTAAAACCTTGTAGTTTTTATAAGGCTGCTGACTCACAGTGGAACAGTCAAGCATGTGCTTAACCGTTGCAAGGTATCTTCATCAAAGAAAACTAACAGGTATTGATGCCGTGTTTAAAGCTAAACAAGTTGTAAGCATTTTGTTGGACAGAGTCAGTGTTTGGATTTTCAGGGTTTTTTCTGTTTAAATTACTGTGAAGTGAATATGGAAGCTCTAGAATTAGAGGCTTATTCAAGTTCTGCTTAAAAAAAAGTTGTGTTGAGGTACTAGAGGTCAGTGCCTTTTATTCATTTGCCATTTTCCTCACTTGCAGGCTGAGTTTTGTCCCCATATCTAGAAGTATTGGAAGTATCTTAACTCATAACAATTCAGCTTCTTTAGCAGGATCAAGACATTTCAGTTTAAATATCATAATATTGAACCAAAACTCAAGTGACAGCAGGCAACAAGTTCATCCTAAAGGAGCATTTATAGGAATATAGAATGTCCTGCCTGATGACAAGAAAAAAATTGACAGCCTATTGCCTTTACCACTTTGTTCAGGGTTTGTGACTTTTTTTACTATTTTGCTTTTCAATCTCATTATATTTGCAAAAATGCATTTCATTCTTTGCCTGTTGCTAGTTGAGCTCTAACATAAGATCTTCATAATCAATGATTGGTCTTGAGTCCTCCAGTGCCTAAGTTGTCAATTTGTGATTATTTTTGAAATGTAGCTACTCAGTGTTTCATAAAATTGTCTGCACTTCATATTGTTTCAATTTCAGCAGTTGAAAGTACAGGTATTGAAAAATCACTAATTGCTTTTATAATAATGGGTTGGTGAACAACACATTTTTAAAACAATGGGAAAATAAGAAGGGAGAAGACGTTGTGATTGTTCTTTATATCTAAGAATGGACAGTTTGAGTAAAACATAAAAGAGTTAGTAATTGTAATGTAATAGGCCTCATCGTATTGTAGCAAGTTAAAAATGGGACTCTTGCTGCAGAGCTTGCATTAATATTGTTTGAAAGAAGTAGCATCAATGCACTGTAATAGACTTTTATTAATAGGCTAGAACAGTCATCAGTCTCTGGGTTGGTGTGATAGCTGAATACAGTGAACACGAGCATCTTGACAAGCAAGTAGCAAAGTCTATCAATCACTTTCAGCATGAAGATGCTGTGATAATTAGGTTTACACTGGTAATAAAATATGGATAAATAAAGTGTTCAAAGCCATGGAAAATGTAGGGTCCATAGTGAATATCCCATGAAATATAAAAGAGGGCATCACCATAAATTCATCTAGCTGTGTGGACTGAGATCATTATTCTCTTGACCCATCTAGCTATTTTTAGAATAAAATTCATGCATTTTTCAATCAGCACTGTTCAATGGTAAAATAACTCCAAGGCTTAAAGCCTAGGTTGGATTCTTTTGTTGCTGTGCTCATGTGCAAGGATGTTCAGAGTCTTTCTTGTTGATGGTGCTGATGCCCTCAGCACAGAAGTGTGGTGGCATTTTTTAGTTTGTGCTAGTCACTTTTTCTTTCCAGTATTGGCCAGATAAAGATTAGGGGTGTGTTCCGCTTCCTTTTATGCTGCTCTTTGTGGGTGGTTGGCTTCATTTATTTTAGTGGAATTACTCTAAGTTTAGGGCTAGAGGAAAAACAAACTTCCTAGTCTAGTGGCTTCTGGTGCTAATGAGCCAAAGTCTCCTAGACTGAGAAATAATCTGTCATGTGACTTCTGGGGAAAAAAAAAGTCCTGATTTTAATTTTTTTTTCTGTTCTAGGGTATTGTCACAGGCAAGACAAGCCTTGCCTTGTAGTAGTGGAAAGCCACTGCATTTACATAGTTTCAATCTCCTTATAACTGCAGGTTAATCTATACTTTAGCATAAGGAACAACATGACCTAGTCTGAGTCACTAATCTGCCCCACACTAGATGGCACCTGATTGTTTTTATTATTTTAAGAAAATTAGTAAATTCAATTCCTGAAAAAGAGATAGTTGTCAGCCCACTAAGCTGATGTCTTTGTGCTGCACTGTGGCACAGCCCTTCTCAGATGGCAGCAGAGAAGGCTTCTCCTGCCAGTGTGCCTCCACCCTGGCCTGTAGTGGGGGAGAGGTAACTTTGCTTCCTATGCTTCATTTAATTCTTGGCGCTGTCTGCTGAGAATGGCAACGGACTTGCCAGTTGTGGCATGCAGGTTTATTGCTGGGAATTGAGCCAGAACCACCAATCCATTTTGCACAGACAGTGAACAGCAATGGTAAATACTTCTTGTTCATTACTAACCTAAGCTGGATTTGAACTGAAGACTTGGAGGTGAAAGACTGTCTCCCATTCCTTAATCCCCTGAACATTTCAGTCTGCCT
This sequence comes from Sturnus vulgaris, assembly GCF_052056855.1. Lineage (NCBI taxonomy): Eukaryota > Metazoa > Chordata > Aves > Passeriformes > Sturnidae > Sturnus > Sturnus vulgaris. The sequence continues at coordinate 16,669,321 of NC_142250.1, read as the reverse complement.
CATAAAATTTTCTAAAACCAAATGTAAACCTTGTGTATAAAATGAAATCCAGAGGAGGAAAGAAAATCCAGAGTGAAGACTGAGACTGTTTTCTTCTTCAGCAAGCTTCTTTGCTAGTAATGACCCTAGAAAAATAGTTCTCTGATTATTCTCTTGAGAGATTGCTCTAATTTCTTGCTGCTGTAGATGGCCATATGATCAATTGTCATCAGTTACTGCCTGATGATGGGTCATTACTTACCGGTGCATACTTGGGGGAAAAACACATGCGACTTCCATTAGGAGGCAGAGTGCACCTACATCAAATATGAAGTATACACTAAGTTCTTATTAATAACATTTCAAGACTGTCCTCCTCAAATTCCTAGTACAGAAGCTGCCTTCATAGTGGAAGAACTGAAACTATGAAAGATTTGCAGCTTACAGCCAGGCAAATGAGTATTCCCCTAAGAAAAACATCTGATTTTCAGCTGAGCATTTCAATAACAGATCGGTTTTGTGGAGAAAGAAAAGTAAAGCTCATACTCGTCTGCTCTTTACTTCAGGACTTCCTAGCTTAATTAATTAATTTAATTTAATTAATGTATGGCCAGTATAAATATTTCCTTCTTGTTCCATTTCAAAGTTAAGAATGCATGTATGGCACTATGGAAAGTGCTGCATCTCCTGGCTACTGTATTGGCCAGGAAGTTTGAATATCTTCAAGAATAAGGAGATTATTTCAGTGAAATTTTAAAATTTATATCTTTCATATTTTCTAAACTTCCTAGCAGAAATTCAAATCAAACAGATCTTCAGCTGAGTAAACTACTGAGAACTGAACAATGTAAAGCAAGCACAATCCCACCATGCTCAGTGGCCTTTTGAATGGATTCTGCAAGGACAACCTCTTTCCTATAAAGGTGAAGACAGTTTGTTTAAACCACAGGGATTTTCATTTAGGCCTTCAAAGTCAAATCTAGTAGAGCAAGAGGAAGAAAGGTAGAAAAAAGTGAAATTGGTAGAAGCATTTGGTTTTTTACTCAGTAAAATGTAAACTGAGAGCATTGAAATATGGAGGGAAAGGTTTGGCTGAGATTTGGCCTCATCTAGTCATGCTGCTGTGTGTACCCATGTGGCACTGAATGACACTGCGTCTGGTGCATGCTGCTGTAAATTAATAGATATGCAAGTAAGTGTTTTGTGACTAGGATTGGTTTTCATGTTTGCCCCTACTTCCTCACAGTCTGTGTGGAACACCTCTTATGAAGATGTCTTAAGCAAAGAAAAAAAGAAGGCTCATCCTCCTAACTAGTGCTTATTGGTATCTTTTGTGCCAACTGCCACTAAAGGCACTGGTAAGTAATCATAAGCATAGATTTTTATCCACGAAGGAACCAAGAACTATGTAAAAACGTTCAGATTACTGGAATAACTTTATGATAAAGTTATTTGAAATGACTAGCAGACTTAGTTTTCACCACCTCAAAGTCAGTTTTGAAATTCTGTAGGCATGGAAGGGAGTGATCAGCTCAGCTGTCTATCCTCATGAATGCAGGTGATACTGTGCTTCACTGTGGAGAGAAGGCTGCAATTCAGAAGCTTTAAATTGAGCTTGGGTTGACTTCAGCTGCTCAGCTGCAACAGTCTGAGTCCTTACCCAAGACCCTGCTGGAGCCTGCACTGCTCTCAGGATTTGAGCTAGCTGGTTTGAGCTACTTGGATTATGTCCCCACCTCTGGACTACAAGGGAGTTACTGCAATGAATCAAAACTGCAAACATTTTGCTTGAAGCATTTATCAGCTCTGGCCTGCTTTTCCATCACTAATTGGCCCTGGATGGTTACTTGTAATATAGTGTTTAACACTGGAATGTACATTTTGATGTTGCTTGGTTTAGATGGGGAATTTTACAAAGGAAGTTTGAGCCTCAATCTCATTGAAATATAGGGGGACCTCAGTACCCCCTTTGCTTATGTTATAAAACTGTAGGAAAAGGTTTGCAGACTGTTCAATTTGAAGTCATTTTAGGCCTATATAGATGCCAGGTGGAATTACCAAGGGTTCCCATGGTGGTCAAAGGCCTGATGTCCACTGAAAGACAAGAATTTAGGATCTTCTCTGTATCCTCCAGTATTTATTTATTTATTCAGACACTGAAGTATTTTTAAATTTCTCTCCAAGCTTACCTACTCCATTGCCCAGTGGTAACTGAAGCAGGACTGCAGTTGCCATTGCACATTCCTCTCTGGCACCATCTAGTGATTCCAGAATTATGCTTCCAGCCACTGCTCTTTCCTACTGCTGAACAAGATGTCCTCTATTCTGGCAATAGCTTAAAATTCAGATCAGTGCAGATGTTGCTCTCATGAAAAGAACTCACCTTAGAGCAATGGCTGCAATGCCTTTTAGGAGAAAGCTTTGTAGTATGACTCTTGTACTAACAGTTTAGATTCGTAATTCAAGGTGCAAAACTGCCAAAGCACATAAAAAAATAGAGTGAAGATCTTGTTATAGATATTTTGTTACGGTAAGAATCAGGAATGGGTACGTGTGTGTCTGTCTTAAGACTGTCATAGTCTTTGAGCATCTTTTCTAGTCCTAATAAAATGGCTAAGAATGAAATGAGCACACTTAAATTATAGAATGATTCAGGGCATCATGTTGTTAATAATGTAGAGAAATGAGATATAAAAGCTTTTACTCAAGCATACCCTAAAGCAAATTTAAGTAGAGCACACAGCTATGATGCTGATTGTTTTCACAGGTGTTGGCACCATATGAATTAAATGAAGAAAAAAATGGTGAAACATTTATGACTCATTAGAATTATGTGGTTTTTTATCCTGTCCTAACAACTGAAAAAAGGTGTAATTTACATTTGCAGCCAAATGGTGTGAAGTAACATTATACTTTACCGACATGAAAAGAGGAGACTTCCAGATGACTACTATTCTGAACTTCTCTAGCTCTCAAATCCTGGATTTTCAGTTTCTCATGTGGATTTTTGAGAGCTAACATTATTGAGCCATTAAAACAAGCAAAAAAAAAAGTCAAAAAGTAATAGAGTAACTTAAAATATATAGAACATGTGGTTCCAAGGAACTAAGGGCCCTTTGCCGGATGCACCACCTTTACAATCAGAATATTTTTCCTTTTCATTAAGAATACACTTGATAGATCCAAAGAGAACCCATATCCATGTTTGTTTGTTTTTTTTTAAATAAACTCTGTATCCTCCTTTTCTTTTCTCCTTTAATTCTTTTTATTTTAATCAGAATTGTTTTGTTGTAGATCTTTTGTAGTTTGTTGTAAATCTTAAATATTTACATGAAGGAGGTATCCTGACAGGCTGATCTATAGCAGGAAAGCAACAAATAAACAAATCCATGTCTACAGTATTTTAGGTCCTGGTTTCCTGAGCTCCTAAGTGTTTATTTTTCCTATTGTAAAATCTTGCATTGAAATACATTCAAAATGGAGTTCACATGGCAGCTTTCAGGCAACATCTAATGTTTTAACAAAGCCATAATAGTAACCTCAGCTTCCCATGCACTGTGTAGTTGGCTGAAAAAGAAAGCAGCTGATTTATCAGAGCCTCCATGCTGTAGATGAGTCTTCAGAAGAAGAACATGTTGTACTTTGCAACTGAGACATTTTGCAAACACCTAATAAACCAGAAAAAGAAAGTTTTATTGGGCTTTATGAGCACATTTTTTTCCTCTCACCAGAGCACCAAACCCAGTTTGTAATCCTACTTTCATTTATTTCATTCTCCCCTGAAATTTCTCACAGCACAAACTCGCTCAATTTTGGCTGCCTAATTTGCATCTCATGGCCTGCAGTATCTCTTTAGGAGGTGAAGTATTAAAAATACATTAGCCTGGTGTGGATGGTAATGGGCCAAATGCTGCTGGTTTTGAAGGCAATCTGGGAAGTCTCATGCTCTCTCTCATTCTTGATAGCTGTGCAGCAAGTTGTTTGCTTTTTCTGACCTTGGACTTTCAAAGTTCTGCAGTAGATGTAGGTGAGATTATTGTTCTTCTGAAAGTCTGAACTGAGAAAAGCACTTTTCTTCCCTTCCAAGCTTGCTCTAATCTTTAATGTTCCCCTTATTTCTGTTCTGCCAGAACTGTGTCCTATTAGCATCCAAAAATGTTACACATAACTTTGGCTTGCTTACAGAAGATGATCCAACCACTAACATTTGCCTTCTGTAGCTGAATGCTGAAAGAAAAAATAATCCACATTTGAAATGTGAGACTTTGCTGCTGTCAGTTTCTGGAGTTGATTATTAGGACTGTGATTTTTATCTACTCACTTGTACAGTAATTAAAGCAATTCCCTCATCAGTTATCATCCTGCAAAGCCAGCTTTTAAGCAGTGCTTGATGTACAGTTTATTAACCTAAGCCCATGTTGAGGGAAAGGTGACACAGTTTAAAAAGTAAGAATGAACACATCTGCTCTGAAACAAAGAGCTGAATGTAAAAGAGATGCTTACTGTTAAACCAGCAAAAATGGCAATGTGATTTTAATTGGCAAAGTAGGAATAATTACCTGGCTTGGGCCAGGTGTACGCCTCCATTCTGTCCACTCCCATCTGTGTCCTTTTCATGTGGATTATTTTCTGTAGGGATATATCCTGTCATGATGGGGTAGGTGACTAAAAAATTAAGAAGGAAATCAGGGAGTCAATAACTTGCATGCTGAAGAGGAAGAGCTATTCAGCTGCCTGACAATCTTTGCCACACCTTCTAACAGGTATGATGAGCACATATGATTATCAATGTCAGCTCCAATTCAAAGATATTTGATCTGAACTGGATACTGTGCCTCTAGTTGCCCATGTTGTAACTTAGGTCATCTTTATTCCAGTAAAGAAATGTAAAGTAACAGGCAAAAAAGTCCATGATATTCATCTGTGTCAACTTTTCTCAGTGGGTGCTGGAGACAAAACATTAGGGTGAATGAAGGCAGACTGAAAGTGAGCTCAGCTATGGATCTATCCTATTGGACTTCTCGTGACTGCTGAAAATGATCGATATGGAATCTTGTGAGAATACTCAAGTATTAGAAAGAAAAGGCATTGAGAGAAGAAAATTGACAGTGGGGCACAAGTCCCTAAAGCATTATATGCACCTAAAGCACCAGTGTAGGGGTGCCTGAGAAAGGGGAGCAGAAACAGCTCTGGGCGTAAAGATGCAAACTGCAGTGTTTACTGATTGCATTCTAGTATATCCAGGAAGGGCAAACAATGAGGTGAAAATCTACTACTGAGTCTGCTCCTGCAAATACTTTAATTCAAGGCAGTTTTACAAAACAGCATGGTGTGTGACAGGCAGGAAAACGATGTGCAATCCATGGTCAGCCAAGAGAAAGCAGTAAGTGCCACAGACTGTTATGCCCACCCTCAGGAAGTGAATGAAGAACTGCATGGATTTTGTTTTAAATGGAGCTGAACAGTAATCCCAGGAGATTTAAGAGCTGACATCATGCAGTGGATACATATTTCACACCTGGGGATAGAGACATGCCTGAGATGAGCCAGGAAATGTATCTACAGGCCAGGCATGAATACCCAGTTGAAAGCATAGATGGAACAGTGCAAACTGCGCAAAGAATACAGTGATTGACAAGAAACGCCTCATGGAATTCAGCACAGACCTAGGAAAAGGTCAGAACAAACTTGTTAATTTCTAATGAAAGAAACTTTATGGCACAGTAGATTAATAAATCAGTTTGTGAAAGATGCACAGACAAGAACAATGATCAGAAAACTGAAGGTACAGATTCTTAAATGTGCAATAACTCGCTGGGACTGAGTGAGAGGTTCCTGATACTCTTCATTTAAGCATTTGAAAAATGTGGTACATTTAATTACTTCTTCATAAGATCTATGTTTCTGAAAATATGCAACAGGATAGGACTATGGTATCAGCCTTGGTAGCAGCCAGGAAACTGGCAGTGTTAGATAGATAACAAGGGTGTTTCGGTCTGGTTATTTTGAACTTCTTAAATGCTAAATGTTCCCATGGTTTAAATAGTGGCATGTACTCAGACTCTGACCTTGAAGTCTAGGTAAGTCTGTCTACTAAAGCCTGAGGCAAAACCAATCAATATTTTTTCTTTATTTTTTCTTGCTTAGGAAACTAAGCAAGTGCAAAGCACTGAAACCCCAGAGGTTACTGTATGCAGAAGGGTGTGTACAAAATTAGCCATTGGGTTATTATGAAAAGTAACAAAAAATATTACTGGGTGCAGGATGTGAAATGAGTAGAACAAGCAGGAAAAATGAAACTCCAGATACATGCTGTGACTTGAATCACAGATAGCACAAGTGATCATAATCTGTTAGGCTAATGTAAGCAAGACCAAAAGGACATGAGTTGTGAGATCAACACAGAGGATCAATATGGCCAGTCCTTTTGAGTGCCCTCAATAGTAGTAGAAAACGGGGGAGCTGGACAGTACACAGAGAAGTTGGTGGCTTCATTGCTGGCATTTGGTGTTGTTTCAGCTATTGCAGATATCTGCTTGGCATCCATTTGCTACCATGGTGGAGTGTCAGTCTGCTTTAGTTCCTGCGTCATCTCTGCTATTCCTGTGCAGATATCCTGTGGGTGCTTTACAGCCATCTCAAATGGCACTGGGCACCTGTGTGTCAGACAGCAATCCTGGCCTTTGCTTTGGGAAGCAGCACATTCCTGAAGGGCCACAACAAAGTGGTCATGGCCACAGCCAAGCATGCCAGCAGTGAACAAGTTGGACAAATCTTTGAACAGGTATGCCTGTGTGATAATTATCTTTAGCTTGGGTCTTTTAAAGCTGGCTGTGGGCTGAGCCCTACAGCTTCCTGCCTTGGCTGAGAATGAATCACCTGTGGGGTGCTGCATTTCCCAGAGCAGATGGGAGCTGTCGGGTTCAGAGTCAGAAATTATAGAAAGGGATACAAGGTGTAACAGCTCCCTTTGGGCAGGAGAGATGGGAGAGGGGCATAGGTAGGTCTCTTCAGCCAAGGAGAGGATATCACAGATAAGGATGCTTAAGGAAGATGCTTTAACAGGCAGTCAGGTGTCTATGTAAAATACCTAGAGGAGAAAGCAATTAAAAGAGCTCTAGTTCATTAAAAAAAAAAAAGTTGAAGAAAATACAGTCAGTTTGAGAATAAACTTAATCACCAAGGTGCCCTTGAAGTTTATCAGACCACCTAGAGGTGCAATATCCTAGACAGGCAATGAGTTCTCAGAAATATCCTTCATCTAATCTTTTTTTTATTATTTTTCCCTACCCTAGGACGATTGAAGTGTTTTGGTTTGGTTTGGTTGGAAGACTGTACTAGCTTGCCAGAGGGAATTCAGAGGAAACCCGAATATTTTCCCAAAGAGAAGGTAAGGCCCAGCCACACCTTGCAACATCAAATCTTTAATCATGTACCTGCCTGTATAACAGCAGCAATATTCAGTGTTTCTGTAACATCATTCATGCAAGAATTTCAAAGCACTTCATAAGCACTAATTAATCAAACCTCACAAACCCTCAGCAAGCAGCAACTTTGCCCACCAATGAAGCGTAATCAGCTCTAACATGGAACATGATGGCAGTTTGATATCTCATAGCATGATGCAACAGGTCAAGGCAAGTAGAACAGGAGCAACTGAGGGCACTTGGGAAGCACTGATCCTTAAACATCTTTGCAGATACGGTGCTTCATTGGATATACTTTGTGGAAATATTTGGTGAAATAGTTTTGGGAAAAAGCAATTTATGTATTATACAGAAAAGAACAATTTGAAATATGTATTTTCATTCCTCATAGACCTCCTAATGCTAAAGGCAAATATCTGCATTTTGTAGGGGCAATGCATCAGAATGCTTTCCACTCATTTTGGGACCTTTGTTTCCATTCCTCTGGCACCTGGAGTCCTAGAGGTCATGTAATAAGCCACTCTGATGTAGTTCTTGACCCCTAGCCACTGCCACCTGAGGCTCCCCAGGGGAAGAACCTGTGTCTGAGACTGCAGGCTGTACCTTCAGTTCCTCTATGTTTTGAGGGATCATGCAGCACATGGGTCTCTCAAAGCTGTGATTCCCAGCTACAAGACCTGCTCCAGTGCAGAAGCCACAGGGACTAAATTAGTGCATTCTCTTGGCCCAGCCAAAGCTGTCAGTGTTCCAGTTCACTACAATGAGAGGAAGATTGGGCTGGCTCAGTCTCTTTGTATTTCTGCCAATCCAATCTTGAGGGGTGGACAAATTCAGAATATGTTACTAATACTTTGAGTATGTATCTTCTCAATTAAACATATGTTGAACAACCTTCAGCTTTTCCTGTCTGTAGGCAAAATATCACTGTATTTTAGGTCTCCTGTGCCATCACTTCTCATTTCTTTTGGAAGCAAATGGGACATGGGTTTGGTTTTCTGGTTGGTTTTTATTTATATTATGCAATAAAATTATATTGTACTTGTATAAAATAATGTGCAAACCATTAAGTAGAATAATGAAATGCTGGAAGTTAAAACAATAAGCTTGTATGATTTAAACCTTGCTACGTTTTAAATGTGTAATATGTTTGCAAGAATGAAATTGGTCTTTGGGGCTGAATTAATAGTACAGATATCCAGCCCATTTTGGAAAGAACAAGTAATACCTAGGAACATAATTTAAACCAGTCTTGTAATTAAATGGTCATTTCACATTTTGAGAGTTCTAGTCTTGTTGTTCGGCTTTATAAATGACTCTTATAGTTATCTTCTAATTACACATGATATGTTTAAAAAACACAACAAAGCCCACCAAACTGTTTGGATGAGAATCTTTCCTTTGGCAGAAGAGTGAAAAGTAAATAGTTTAGATGGATTATGTAGTATATTCCCCATTAATATGCCTTTGCAAACTTATTTAAAACCCAGGATCTGGAAGCTCCTTTAACCATACGTTCAGGCTGTCATAATTCTCCCTGACTTCACTTCCTGATCATGAAGCAACAAAATATTTTCAGTCAATATTCATCTCACTGTACATCTAATTGATAAATAAAAGATATTACTGCAAATGCAAAAAAGTGTCTTTGTGAGTATAGTAGAAACTGTCAAATGAGAAGCTCTAATGCAGAAATTCAGTCAAACTTTTGCAGGACTAAATTGAGATCCTGGGATGACTGTCCATTTCCTTGGGACTTGTCTTCTGTCTGTAGCACATAGTATGAAAACCTTTCTGTCTATCACATGGAGTCAACAATGTGTGCTGATACTGAGATGGAAATCAGAACTGTCTGTTCTCAGTCATCTTCTTAACACCTTTAAGCAATCCTTTTGGTTCCCTGGAACTGGGGAGAGCCTTTCCTAGTCACAGTTCCCTTATGACTGCCTTAGTAAGTGATAAGCTGCAGAGCAAGGCATTGTAAAGCTGTCATGTGGGGGGGGGGAGTTATTTTTGTCTTCCAAATCAAGCATTCTGCCAACAGAGCACAAGGTTCAGGTACTTCATTAGACTGACTTTTGGTACATTTCAGTCTTGCTGATGGATAGCAGCTACTGCAGGAGGTCACGATGTAGCCCCAAATTTGACTTCTATGCAATAAAGGAAGGATACTTTAGTAGGCTGAATTATATCATTATTATCAGTACGTCTGCAAATGCAACGCCTTAGTGACATAATTTGTAGGGAGATTCTAGATTGTGAATCATGATACTGTGTGGTGAAATTTTGTCTGAAGTAGCTGTCATTTAAAACATTTTGTGAATGCATGGATTCCAGTCCTCTAACTAGCCTCTTTCTACCAACCTAAAAATTAAGAAATTTTTCTTTCATGTATTTACCCTTCTTTAATCTCTTGACTTTACAACTTGATCGAAATGTACACTATTTATGGATTTGATATAATAAAAAAGACATTGTGTCTATCCACATACATATACTAGAAATTAAAAGTTGAGGGGTGAGAAATGAAAAATTCATAGCCTTGGATGTTGAGAAAGTCAGACCTGCTGTCTCCCCTTGAAGTCACCTAGGTGAGGCATTTTGACATAATAGAAGCTTCAATGAACTGCTCTTGATTAAAAGTTTGACAGGTTGACACTATCCCCCTGAACAGAAAGACCAGGTTTGAAAGAAAATTTTAATACAAACAGAATTTCATTAATACCACAGTTTGCTATAATGGGGGTCTTTTTTCCCCCCACTGTTATTTTTGCTTAGATGGTGTCATTACCTTTTAAAGGGGAAAGACACTGTGGTTAAGCTTTGTCTCAGAAACTATGTCATACTAATGGAACAGGAGCTTTCAAGTAAAATATGAAGCAAACTGTCTGGAATTGTTCTGATTCTCCAGGCACAAACAAAACCAGTTTTAATAGGCTAGTTCCTGTAAGTGCAGGCTCTAGTCATTGAGCCAATCTTTATTTTGTAGACAGAGTACAGAAATTCATTAAACAATATAAAATAATCGATATAAGCAGAATATCAGAATGGCCTTACGTCTCCCAAGATCCAAAAATATAGCCTCACTTCACTTTATTTACCTTTTGAGAGCTTTTTTTCTCTAATGTGGTAACTGTTAGACTCTATCTGCTCTGCTCAGTGTTAAGGCTGTCATGATGAAAGTGCATAAACAATATAAATAATAGTTTTTGGCACATGAAAGGAACTTTGAGTGGATTGTTCTCTTGGAATTTAACCATCACTATTTTTGTTTGACTTTCAGGGATTTTTTATTATTATTTTTTATGTTTAACCCAAAAAATTCTTATAATCTTAAATTGATTATTTGAAAAAACATCATTCTTTTAACATATACATTACAATTTAATATTTATAGCTTGATGCCAGGCAATTCTTATACAATTTAGTAAATATTTATTAAATCAGACTTGTTTTTAAAGACTTATAGTTTTGTAACCACTCTCTAGCACTAATACTCTTTGAAGCAGAATGTCAGGCTGTGCAAGTCAGCTTCTATATTGTATTTCCAGTCCTTGTCTGCAGTGATCCCTCTTGACTTCTTTTCACTGCTGAATAGTTAAATAGTTTAAGCTCTTTCAGATCCTTGATATTATCAGGTTATATAACCTCCCACTCCATTCCCATTCATCATCCCTGCAATGTAATATTTGCACATGGATTTTTTACGTCTTATTTGAGACCCTTAAAGCAACTGATTAAACCCACAATATCTCTTTGTGATGCATTTTTAATTTCTCATTTAGAGGCAACTTAATTGACTTACTGTGAGCTTACAGTCAGTATTTTCCTGATATCATTTAATTGTAAGTGTTGAGTTTTTAGATGCAGAGCTTGAGGCATATTTACCGCCTTAATTGCAGACTCATTCTAACTCTTTTTTTGAAGATGATGAGTGTTGAAGTACTGACTCACAGTGCAAAGCAGGCAGTTGTGCATCTTCTCAGTTTGGAAACCTAAAACTAAGCCATCTAAATCAATGAACTTGGTAAAATGATATAAACAGCTTATCCAGTCACCAACAGAATCAGTAATAGAACTTGGGCATCTGTTTCACATTTTCTTGTTCTCCAACCATGCCATTTCTCTCTCCTTAAAGCATCAGTGACAAATTAAGTAAAAATGGACATGTGAGGAGCATGGGGAAGAGAATGTTGAAAACAAAGCAATTCAGAGCATTTTATCCTTTCTATCCAAGTCAATGGCAGGTGTTCTATGTTCTATTATAGCCTTGATAACAGGTTATGTTGCATCATTTCAGCATACTTGCTTTCAGACTGGATGACTAAATGTCAGTTCAGATAGCAGTTATCCAATCCAAATGATCCACAGTTGGATGGCAGCAGGTGAACAGGAGAGTGTCCATTTCAGAAGCCTACCCTGCCAGTCCATACATGGAAGGCTGCAGATACTCCAGGTTTTGTTAGTAGAAAGGAGCAGATGTAAACTAGGAAATATTTTCATGTGATTTTACAGTTCTTTCATGATTGATTATGGGTCTACACATGATAGAGAAGAGAGCCCTTCCGAATAAATATGAACAGTTCTGATTACCCATCGTTCCATTTATTGACACAAAATGGGCAATAGACAATGTGTTAAAAGAAAAAAAAATTCACTGTATTAAGAACCATTTCTTTGCTAAAACACCCATTAAATCAGCCTCTTGACATATTCCCCAGCAAGTTAAACTGATCATGATTGGCTCTGAGTGAAATGGAAATGAGAAAATTCCAATAAACATGTGGAATACATACAAACTGATTTTCAACCCACTCTAAACACAGGTTGGCTGAAGACATTACTTGTATAGGCCAGTAAGTGAGATGCTGAAGTGCATCTGAATGTAAAAGCCAAAATCAATTTGATTTTAAATGATTTTCAGCTGATTTTTAAAAAGCAATGGTGTAGAACTTATGTGTAAGGTTAAAAGGCATCAATTTTGTTCCTTACAGACTAAAACAAGCTTTTTTTTTTTCTCCTTTATTCAATTTGTTATTTCTTTTTATCCCACTACTGTTTTCAAGGTCCTGTATATCATTTTACTGGCTTTAGTTGGAATTATCAGACCAACAATGCAAAGCACTTATACACAAAACTGAACACCAGATGGGACTCCATGAATATTATATTATTCATGGCCAATGAATTAGAGATGCCTTAAAAAAGAAGAAATCTAGTCTGCAGTGGCATGTCCTGAGCTTTATTCTAGCTGCAGGCTTCTTTTTACTGTATGCATTGAGTAACCTAATGGACTCAAAATCAAAATCCCCTTTGGAAATACCAAGAGCTTTTCCTGTTGAATTCAGTAGGCTGCTGGTCAGGCTGTGATTGCCATTCATTTACTGAGCAAAATGATCATGTGATACAGGATCCATAATGAGTCTGAAGAAATCTGGACTCAATTTTTGTCCTTGTTTTGCCTAGTCTTGGCAATCTGGGGCAAAACGTTTGTTCTCTCTCAGCCTTTGTTTCCTAAACTATAATGTGAGAAAAACAAGTCCTTTATTTTTCATATTTTGTTATCTAGAAACCTGGACTTTACTGTTTTTGCTTAGGGAATTTATTTTTATTGCAGCAGCAACCCCTGCTTATCCCACTGGAAAACCAGGGTTTAACCTCTTACAGCACTTGGAATGTTGCAGTGCTAATTAACTTGGAATTTCAGAAATACTTTGGTCAGTAACAAGGAAATGTAAGATACTACAGCTCCTCAGATTGGACGGACAGACAGTGTCCAGGAAATTCAAACTGTTTGAAATTATGGCTGTTTGTGCTTTGGAAAAATGCTCCTCAATACAGATACAGTAAGGACCTAGAACAGGGGTCAAACACAAGTTTAAATTATGTACAGAGTTATTCCACAATGGAGCTTGGAAGAATTTAAAGGAATTTAAATTGGAACAAAATGGTGCTTGTTGAAATCATCACAAAAATATCCATGATTAAGAATGGTGACAAATGTGTCTGGGCTATTATAAAATCCTATAGCAGGAGGGATTAAAAAACCCTATAATCCCTTTTTTCTGGGAGTATTTTAAACAGGAGTAAACAAGCTCTTTTCTGAGCTTTCTTTACATCTCCATAAATTGAAGTAGAATTTTCCTCAGAAATTAGACTGTGTAAGTGTCATGAGGTCATTTGCATCCTCTCAGTCTCTCTCTGAGAGCAGCATTCCAATCCTTATGGCTTCCTACACTATGATTTAGTTTTCTATTTACAAGGAGATTTTATCTCTAATGTTTTTGCACAATGTAATTAAAAATCAGCTTCCTTACTGGATGCAAGAACTCTGAAGACAGCTCCCCATGTTTGATAGACACCTTGCAAAGCAATATGGTAAGTACTACATATGAAAAGAGATTATGAACAAGACCTTCAGAAAGCATAAATTTATAGTTAGACTCTTGTTTACACTTTATTTTTTCAGTGAAAGTGCTTAAGTTGTCAGCACTTGGAACCAACTTATCTATCTAGGGGTCTGAAATCTCAGTCAATGCCCTTATCCCTTCAGTTCCATTTAATGATTCTTTGTAGTACAAAACGTCAGTTTTCCAATCTAGATATTTACTGATTGTGTACTTTTTGCTATCATTTTAAATTATTCCTTATTTTTAAAGCTTCTGTCTCTGCAATAGTAAAAATTTAGTGATATAAATGAACTACTAAAATGGCCATTTAACTAATCCAGCTTCTTTACAGTAATACAATTTAATCAGTTCCTGCATAATTTCCTTTCTGAAAACATTCAAACTATTTTGAAAAAAATATTTGTCAAACTGAATTTTCTTAAGAATTTGGTGCAAAGTCTTTTGTTGGTTTAAATATTCTAAAGATTTTGAGCACCCGTATGTTTGTGTGCCAAAATGCTGCTATTAAGTTGGTGAGGAGTTATAGGTGTACCTACAGATTCACAATTGCAAAAGTTTCTGGGACAATACTGACTCCCAGACAATACTGGGATGATATGAATCTCTAACACGTTAACATCTTGAAAATTATACCTTGCCCTCAACCCAAAAGGATATATAGGATTTAGAAGGGGTAAAAGCAGTGAGCCAATTTCTGGAAAGATTTCCAGATGAGAAGAGGCTAAGCAAAATGAGCTTAGAAATACAGTTGTGAAGACTGCATAATTCCTCATGATAGCATCCTAAATTTTATGAAAAAGCAATAGGGAATGCTTCATCTCTATTTCTTAAAATTGTTAATAGTGCTTAAACCAATGGAAGTATTTTTCCACATAAAAATATTAATAAACCGCTGAACTCTAAAGTATGCTATAAAAGCCAAAGTATAATTAGATTAAGAAAGCAGTTATCTAGACTTGTGAAAGGTACTCTTACAATTAAAATACAAAATCTTTGCTATTGAAAATAATGTCTTGATACAGTCTCAGCTCAGGAAATTTGGAAGAGCTGAATTACAGAATATACGTCATAGAAAGGAGCTCTCTGTTTTATATGATGCTAAAGAATTGCTTTTCCAGAAGTTTTGAGATTGTGTCTTTTATTCCAACATGAAATTTGATGAAAAATAGGGAAATCCTACAGTGATGTTATGCCCTCACAATTGTTTCACTAATTTAAATCTATCACACGGCCACTCCATATCAACATCAAATATAGTTTTTTCATTTCCAAGTATGCTGATAATGCACTCTCTCACTCAGGTACATAGCAGCTTTGTTTCTGTTCACATTTCATACCCCAGATAATGCATTGTGTGTTCTATAACATAAATGTGGAGCATAGCAAGTACTGAAAGAAATGGATCCATCAGATGGGCAAAACTTTGAGCTTGTCTACCAGCAGCATATGCATGCACCTACACGCAACTGTGAAATAGAGCAAGAATGTCTAACCTGAGGCCTACACTCACTCTAAAAATACCAAAGTTTAGCCCTGAACTGTTTTCATCTTAATCAGGGGTTGAAATCCACAGTAAGATCTAACATCCCAGAATCTGAGTCATCCATCTTATGTTGAGAAGCATGTTGCGACCAGTGATGATATTTTTTCCCCCAAGAGCTAATCTGGCACATAAAGGATGAGAACATTAGACATTTGCTTCTTTTTATTGCAAAGTAGTAGCTGTTTCTTGACAGGACAAAAGTTGAGTCACTCTCAGGAGGATTGCACTACCAGTGTCCTTTGCTTACTGCTATCTGGGACTGTCTCAACAATGCAGAGCCTGCTGTTATCCATTACTTTCTCTTTTCATAGAACAGCTCTGGATTAGCCAGGCAAATCTCTGGCTGCTTAGCATTTTGCATGCTACCAACAGAGTCAGTCCCTACAAGCCACTCACCTTGACAGAGACAGCTGCACAGTTTTTTTCCAGTAGTGCTTTTATTAGAGTTTGACTGTTACTGGAAGCGCTGAGTGAGCCCAAGGCTAGAACTCCCCATGGATTCACAGTGTGTTGCACATTTCAAGAAAGGAGGAGAACTTGGGGTTTTTATTAGCATTTGTGCATGAACCAGCATTGTCAGAGTCTAGACATGCTTGATGAACCACCAGACTTCCATTGTGCCAGGAAGCTGTGAATGGAATTGCTGCATGGCAGAGAATGGTGAATGAAACCATTAAATACTTTTTTTTTCCTCTCTTGTTGGGTCTTCTAAATGTAAAAAAAACCTCAACCTTTTCAGGCTGATTGCCCCTCCCCCCAGTCCATACACAACCATTCCAGTTAGCCCAGACACTCTATGGGAATATTTCTCTCCACTACCTAGAGAAGCAAGAACACATGAAAAGTTGAGCTTGTGTCATCAGGGAGAGGAGGGCAGAGCTCACATACCAAAAAGTGATCAGCAACCACCATGTATGTTTTACCTTTAAGGGCACTTTTACTGTATGCAAGTACCTGTAGAGGCTAAAATCACCTGAAAGTGATTGCCTCCTGAGTTTGGGCCTTTGGAAGGTGGGTGAGGGGAAAAGTTTGGGTGCATAAATAAGCTGAAAAAATCCTCACTGTCAAATGAAATGTTCCTCTGCTTTATCACCATTATTTTTAGTGAGATTTTGCATTATGGTACCTTGAGTTTTAAATTAAATGTCAAATATAATTTGGCACTACAAAGAATGAATTATGTGACTGCCCTTAGAGAAAATCAGAAAGCTTAGCTCTGTGAGTTAAATTGGTATCTGCCTTATGCTGAGCTGATGTGGGCTAATTGATTAGGATCTGACAAGATACCATATTGCAAATTCAGCACAATCTCTTCCATTAAAAAAAAAAATAGACCTAACGTACCTTTAGGGAAAAGCAAAAGATCTGCTGTAAAACAGAATGGAGAGAGGAAAAGAGAATCTTCAAGGACTCTCTTTTGCACTGATGGGTTACATTCCCCAGAAGCCCACGCTTCTTAAGGGTACAATATGGATGTTAATATGCCCCAGGTCACTTTGGAAGCAGGTTTGCAATCAAATTTCAGGTTCTTCTGGCCTAATTTTAAAGAGCAGCAAAATATTTTCTCAGTTAGCTGACTAAATCTATCTCCATAAGAACTAAGATGACAAAGTGCCACTTTAGATCATTAAAGGAGGGCAATACATTTTAATCAGCTATTACATGAGGAAGGACAAACCAAGTGCTATAGCAGTCGGTCATTTTATAAATTCAGTGCTTGTGGCCCTCTCCCTTTCAAAATGCATGATGTTATTTCCTGGAAACATCAGTCTTAAAAAACTATTGTCAAGTAAACAAGCCTTGTGTTTCTCACAGCCTTCATGTCTGTGTAGTCTGGGTTTAATTTTCTGTTAAGTACGGGTAGTGGGGGGCGGGGGGGAGGACTAAGTCTGAAGTTCTAATGTAGTCAGGCTGGAATCTGTCACTCAGCTTATTGCATGTTGATGACTCAGTGCAGTTTCAGCTGTAAGCAGACCATGATTTATGGACACCAAGTGAACTCCTGCGGCAAAAACCAGCCATGAGATCAGAGCAGCAATAGGGCCCTTTTTTGGCAGGAGACAGCGCCTGCATTTTTCTCATTCATGCCAAACTGCTTTGCACGGCAATTAGCTCTGTCCTCATTTAGTCTCCAGTCCCAAAGGGTAATGAAAGTCATATATCATCTTCAAGGCTGCTAATTATCCAGCTCAGTTACAGGTAGGCTTTGTAACTGTGAGAAGGGTCTGTCTGCTTGATATTTATTGCTCTTCTAATAAGCAAGTAAAGGAGAAGGGGGGGTGGAAACTTTCTTGAAAGCTTGCCCATACCCCTTGCCTCAGATCCTTGACATACCTTCAGCAAATGTGCAAGTCAAAGGGGAAATGTCTTCATTCCACATATCCATTTTTCATGCTGTAACTAAACATTCAGCAAAAACAGAGCAAGTGCTTGAAACATGAGAGAACATACATTTGGAGTGAGCTTGTCTCTAGTTGTTTGCTTGTGGAAAGACAATCCTCTGAATAAACAGACATGAAAACAGGAAGGGCAATAGGGAGGAATGAGGAACTTCTTTCTCCCCTTCCACTCCTTTCTCCTCCCAGCCCTTCAGCCCACACCACAGTAGCGTCTTGGGAAAATGATGGGGTTAGAGAACTGTGTTTGTTTCACTGAAGATATACCAGAGGAACTTGATATTTCAACCCTCTCATCATCAGCCCTGAAATAAAGTAGAATTTAAATCTCTGTTCAGAGTTCAGACCCTGCCTGACTTTCGGTAAGAGTCTGAACCAGATGCTTGACAATTTCAGTTGTTTTGAAAGTAGGTATTAATAGAGCCAGGTCTTGCAGCTAGAAGCCATCTTTTGCTGTAGTCAAAATATTGGCTATCAGCAGTCCAAGTAGCTGAGTCTTTACTGTGCTAAGAAATGAACTTCAACTTGTATGAAATCCTTTTAACTTTTGAAAGGTTTTGATTTGCTTTTGACTTATTTGTTTTATTTGTATTTTATGTCTTTATTTCATACTTATTTTCATCAGTAAGCCTGAAAACTGCAAGGTCCGAGACTAAGCAGTCTGTTGCTGCGTGAATTTGGAGGCATCTCCAAATCCTGTTGGCCAGTGAAAGAGCTGCCAGATGTCCTCTCTAAATGCCCAGTGAAGTCTTATGCTTCATATGAAAAGCTTATGGAAAAGCTTCCTCCAATATTTCAGCTGGGTGCCTTTTTGGCACTGGTGGCAGTGGCTGCTAAGGAAGAAGCTACTGTGCATATGCAGGAAAGCAATTTTGCAAGTTCCAGGCCAGGACACAGCAGTGCATACTTTGTGCAGTTGACCTGTGTGTGTGCAGCATGCATGGAGTGACACTGAATCTGAAGGCGTGAAATCTGATCTCTCTGCTATTATCAAGACTCCCATTTACTACATGCCCCATTGTCTCTAAAATCCTTATGACAACCTTATTGTGTAGAAGGGCAATTTCAAAGCAAGCACCTTAAAAGGGAGCTGGGGCAGAAGCAGTGGGCAAAGGTCAGCAAATGAAGAGCTTTGGCTGGCACTGACCTGCGACTGGAGGTAAAATGAGCAGGAGGAGCAGAAATGCTGCTCAGCATTTGTGTTCCGTGAGAGCAGCATGTGACTGTACTGGCAGAGAAGATAAAGACCTACCGTCACAGAGGGGACACTGCTGCAAGGTATGCGGCTCTTGGGGCGGGAGCTGAACTGCAGCACGGTGGGAGATGTGCAGCCTTTCAAGGCTTTGAACTGCCCTGTGGCATTGGGAGGGGCCCAGCACTGCCCCGTGCCTCTGGGTATCTCTGCTGGATTCATCCAGACCTGACTTTCACTTCTGTCAGCAGCAGGAAAGCACTTACAGGGTGGGGATTTGAAAGAAGGAGAGGAAGTTCCTTATTCTTTTTTACATCTCCTCTGTATCTTTGCTGATGTAAAAAACGGAGGATCAACTTTCATGATCAAATGTGATTTCATTTTTCACTGTGTTGAGAATGGCAGAACGTTTTGTATGGTTCTCATCTTGGCCTGCAGGAAACACTAGAAAACTGGATGAGATCCAAGCAGTTCAGATACCAGGACTCAGAGGAGCGTTTGCAAAGGAGTGGGTGCTCATCTGTCGTGCATTGGCAGATTCCCTTGAACTCAGTAGTACTCATCTGATTTATACCAGTCACAGAGGTGCCCTGCAAACCTTGAGTTAATTGTCTACGCTGTCTTTGCCAAGTTTCCAAACCTGTTGACTTGAACTTTCAGTAGCTGCATTCCAAGTGCTCTCACCCCACCCTTCCTGGCAATAGGTATCCACGTAGCTCCGTGTGATGGCCGTGGGAACTGCTGCTGTATATCCTACTGCAGAACAGAGCACTCCTGTCTGTATCCTGCTGTCTTGCAGAGTCAGGGCTTGAGGCACTGTGCCACTGGTGCTGAGGTGAAGGGCAGTGAGCTGGATAGAAGTTGTTCAGGATCAGAGTGGTGGTCTATCTAATCTGGGATCTTGGCACTAAAAATTGCTAGTGCTAACTGCTCTAGAGGAAACGGCCTCTTTTTTCCCCTATTATTTAGTTCTTCTGATATGAAGTGACCTTTTTTTCTCGACAGTAAGAATATCTGTTTTTAAAAATATAATTTTACTTTGCACTACTCATTCTGCAGTCCCCAAACTTGTCTTTTTACAGATCTTGAAGTTTTTCTGCTGTCTTTTTGTGCATTTAGGAGACAGTGGGGGAATGGATAAAAAATGTTCCTCCAGATTCTGCTGAAGCCTCTAGTGTATTGCCTTTTCCATTCCACTATTTGATTTAGATCTGCCTCCTAAGCCACCTTTCTATGTAATGCTAATTAGCATGACACCAATATTCAGTATAGTTTTGGAAGTGGTATCTTCTGAGATGAAGATGAAAGTAATGAAAAATTAATGTTCAAGCTTCACAGTTCCCTGTCCATAACACTTCTCTTAAAATTTAATTTCATTTGGTTTAATTTACATTTATTGTCCAGTCTCTTGAAACAAGCATTTGTCTGATGTATCTCTTTCCATTTGTATTACCAATGACCACGGTATCACAAAGGCGGGTATGCCAAATGCTTACTGTTTATCAATAATTTGATTTGTTATTGTGCAATCTGCTGTTTCCTTCACCAGAAAGGGGTGATACGTGGGTGTAGTTTTATATCAGCCATGGCTAATCTATTTCTAAACTTCAAAAAGGTGGTGAAAGGGTGTCTGTCCCTGGTCCTTGTGTTGTGTCAGCAGCAGCACTCATCCAGCTGTACAGCTGCACTGGGGACCGGATCTGGCTGACTGCTGAGGATGCATCTCCACGTGCTGACACAAAGTGTGGAGGACAGACAGGTGAGATGGGAGAAAGAAAGATTTGTCCCTTGCTGTAGTATTTCAGAGGTCACCTAGAAGCTGACCATGAAATCACATCCTTACTGTAGCTGCATCTCTACTCTTTCATTTAGACACCAATTTGTTAGATGATTCTTTCAGCTAGTGAAAAGAAAAAAAGAAACACGTAGACATGCTTAATGTGTTTAGAAATGTGCAGGATAAAAAGACCAAATCTATTGAAACAATTAAAGTCTTTCCTGTAAATACTTGTGTGTTTTACTTTCCTGATAAACCAGAATGGCGCTGCTGTAAATGGAAACTAAAAGACTATACTTGGCAGTTGAGTGCTTTGGATCTGTCACATACAGGGATTTTCTGAAAAGCTAAGCTGAAGGAGTATTTCTAAGGAGGAGTTTAATTTGAAAATAGGCTGTCAAGGGAGCCTGAGAAAGATATAACAATCAAAAGTCTTTGATCATGTTATATCTCATGTAAACTCTCATCCTTGCTGCATGGACCTTACAGAAGATTCAACTGTTCTCCAAGCACCTAACCACAGCCTAAAACAAAATCTGCTGTAAGACAATTTTACTGTTTCCTTTCAGATGAAGCAGAAAAAAATAGAAAAGACTGGAGAAAACTCTATTTGTGGCAATTAAACTGTGGATTTAAAAAATTGTTCTTGAGTGTGAGTTAGCTGCCATGGGAACCTTGCTCTGCATGTTCCTTGTGGCAAACTGTTGTGAAAAGCCTCCATGTTGAACAGCTTGGGCTGCAAGAGAACTCCAGACAGCTCCTGGGGACTTTGTTTTGGGAGGGATGACCCTGGCTGACTCCCCTCCCAGCTGCTGTTGCGTGGGGGTGTTTCTCCCCCTTCTTCACTGTGCTATCCCAGAGGCCACTGGCATTGCTGCTAACGGGCAGCAGTGGGTTTGTGCTGGAGCCAGCTGGCATTGGCTCTGTCAGACACAGGGGAAGCTTCTGGCAGCTTCTTACAGAAGCCACCCCTATAGCCTCCCCCACTGTCAAAGCCTTTCCATGCAACCCCAATACAGCCTTAATCAGCACTGTGTAAAAAATCACTTACAGGATTCAGGTGTTCAGGTTCTTTTTTTTTTTTACTAAAATGTCTTTGTGTAAAAAATTGGCAGGAGGGAATAGGCGTAGTGTGTATTTTGTCATCCTTTAAATTTTATTTTCATGGATAAATGACTAAAGAATGGGCTGTACAAATCACCAATCAATAAATGTGGTAAAGGAAACATGCAAAAGAGCTTTGAAGTGTGAGGTACAGGACATGAGACTATTACTTCCTACGAGGTTTATGGAGGTTTAGTTTTTCTAACACATTTCTATGCTCAGCCGTTAATGCATTACTTCTCTTCCTTTTGTACCAGGCAATCATGAAAATTTTGACCAGCTGCAACTGGGAAGACATCAATCAGATTTCATTTGGTAGACGTTAAGCTCATTGTCAGGGCTACCAAACTTTTGGCATACGTATGTGCAGAAGAGTTGGGAAGGAATGTTTTATCCAATCTCTTCTCATGTATGCTGCTCTATACATGCTCCTGTATTACGGTCATGTCTCTGATATCATGTACACGTCATTCCATTTCATGAAGGAGCAAGCAAAAATGCACTATGGGCATAGAACAGAAGAGGCCAAAGTTTTCAGTGTTACTTAGCT
Source organism: Sturnus vulgaris (assembly GCF_052056855.1). Lineage (NCBI taxonomy): Eukaryota > Metazoa > Chordata > Aves > Passeriformes > Sturnidae > Sturnus > Sturnus vulgaris. Next base: position 16,646,946 of record NC_142250.1, on the reverse strand, counting down.
CTTTGGAAAAGTTGTTTTTTGCTCCATAAAAAAGTCTTGACAAGCCTACAAGAGAACCTATCTCTTGTCCTGATGAACTCTGGCCTTTCTATAGTGTCCTTTTAGAATGGAGGACTCTGATTATGGTCAGCATCTTGAATATGTACATAAGTATTCTGGAAAAATAAAAAATACTACTTTGATATTGGTTTGAAATTTTATGTAAAATTTTTCTAGGTAGCACAAAACAAAAGTAGCTTGGTGGCAGTCCTACTGTGGAAACATACAGAATGCACCCTTTTATGGGAAGCAACCAAGGTCTTTGTAAGCTCTCATGAAAATTCAATAAGCAATACACAGTAGTTGGCTAGAATAAGCTAATTAATGGGTCTATTCTATGCTGATTTTACACTACTGAGTTTTTAAGGGAATAATGGAAGACTCTTTCTCAAATTAAATATTCTGTGTCTCATTCACATAAGTTACCTGTTATTCATAATTCTCTTTCTTAATCCGAGGATTGCCATCCCTGGACTTTTCCACTGCAGCTCAGAGAGTTCTGAGGCCCCTGTGCCTTTCCTGCTTTGGGGACACTGGTAGAATAAAGGTGGTGAGTAAAGGACAAATGTGTTCTTGCTGTTTAAGAAAGCTTCCTGAATATGCAAGATTTTCTTTCTAGGGAGTTATTTCATAATTGCTGTTTTGTTTTGTTCTAACTGTTTGAGGTTATTCCTATCTAGAGTCATAGTGATTCTGTACCTGGTAACACTACAAAAGTAAGTGTGACCATGCATAACTCTTACCTAATTGTGTTTCTAGCCTATGTCTCATTACAGTTAATTAGCATGCTTTTTGGGCAAGAAGGAAAAGGTTTTATTTAATAATACAGCAAGCAAACTACCAGCATACCAATGTTTAGTGAACCGTCAGTGGAAGTGGCTTTTTTTCAGATTCAAAAATTATCACACTAAGTAATTGTCAGAAGCAATGCAATTATTCCTATCTTGTTTCATATAGCTGGACTCGTGTTTATATGGTTTTCAGTGTTCAAGCCACGGCAACCATCCTGCTGCTCTCATTCAAGCTGAGAGCAGTTTCTTAACAGAAAGAGATTTTCTTTTAAGTCCGTTGCAGTACTTGCTAATTCTAGGCTATTTAAATATAATTGCTAAACAAGCAAGAGAACACCTTTTTCCTCTAGTTGGTTCTGCAAGCAGTACCATACTATTTTATCCCAGTTTTGGCCTGGCTGCAAGGAGCAGAGTTTGGTGTATCCGGGAGTCCCATTGTCTCTGCAGTGACTAGCACCTCATTTGGGCAGGGCTCAGTTATAGCTTGTGGTAGATCCCTGTCCAAGAAGAGAGCTAGAATTGTATGAGCTCTTTCTCTTCGTGGCTTCCTGAGTGCACTCCTACCTCTCTGATTTCTGCTTCCCCAGCTCCTGATGCCGCATGTATATCTGTGTCCCAGCTGAGACTCATTGGCAGAGCAAAGCAATCAGAGCTTGCCTTTCAGCTTTCCACAAAGTTCCCAGGGGTCTATATGCCTTGAAGGCAAAAAACCTTTTGTGCTTATTGCCAATACAGATATTTTCATTCTATTTATGGATGCATCAACACTGAAAGTGCTGAGACACACAAGTTGGTGCAGCATGAGAAAGTCTGGAACAAAGAATGGTGGGAAGGACAGCAGATGTATCAATGCTTGTTTTCTAGAACACTGCTTAGTCTAAGGAACAGCATGTGTGCAAACACAGTCAAATGGCCTGTAGATCTGAGCTCTTATCTCTGCACATCATCACATAGACTAACCATTCAATCTGCACCCTGGAGTCAGACTCTCAAGTCCTCAGTGAGAGAAAATTCTCATTGGAGTCTGGCAGAAGGAACATATCATTTTGTTCAAAAACACTGAATATGCAGTAGCAGCTGTGAGTTGTCAAATCCAGCATAGGATTATACCCCACATCATATGCTTCAGCACTTTATACAGACTATGTTTAAATTAATTTTTAATTAGCTCATTATACAGATAGAAGATCTGCTCATCTCAAGTTTTATAACCACAACTTTGCCTGCAGGTCTCTCTATCAGACAGTTGGATGATGGCAGCACCCAACTTCAGCTGGAAGTGCTCAAACCCCGCAGCAATGAGACTAATATTAAAAGCCCTGATAGTATCAGGCACCACACTCCATTATATCACGACTGCATTTCCATCTTCATGCCCAGTCTTCTTATAAAGAGCTTGTGGAGAGCAGGGGCTCATGACAGCTGGAAAACCTACGTGCCACAGAGAGCCAAAGATACCTGACTGTGCACAGTGGTGCTACCCATTACCTTGGCATAGGTTTTGATGATGAAGTGTGAGGTAAGCCCACCCATAGTGATTCATATGAACTGTTGGTCTGGAGATCTCAAACCACAGGCCTCCCTCTTCTGGCTGGAGATTTTCTAGACATACATGCCTGATGAAATGTGATGGTGCCAGTTGCCCATAATAGTATTACTTGCTTTAGAAATACCTTCCCTCTTCTGTTCCAAATCTGTTCCCTATTGTGGCATACACTGTGGATGTATGTAGCTTGAAACATGAACAGAAGTGGCTGACAAAGTACTAACTTTACAGACCTAGAATTAGGGTACTTCTAAAGCCATTTGTTTAGGTTTGTACAGAAAATACGTTGCACAGTGAGGGACAGCCCCCAGATCACTTAAGATCCAAGTATTGTGCTTAACCAGAGATCATCCTTATCTCCCTGGTATCCGTGTGGTAACAGTTTCTTCATTAAATGTCTTTAGTTGCATTAACATATACTCCTTAGAGCTTTCATATTATCCCAGTGTAAAAAGCCGACTACAGTTACAATGAGATTATTCAGAGAATTTGTTTTGTCTTTTTTTTTTTTTCCTTCCATTTGCTATCATAAATGCCCTCAGAGAAGTAATTTCCATGAGATCAGGAGCTGGACTTTTTATATGCTTCAGTATGCCTTTTTAAGGATAGCCACACTGCAGGAGACTAGCTTCGCACGCATCAGACAGAAGCAAATGCTGTCAGCTTGACACAAACTGTAAACTTGACTCAAAAATTCTTGTGAAAGTGTATGATTTCTTCTTTATGCTACAGCAAATCTTTATGAAAGGATATTCAATCTCAGTTTAGTTTCTATGAAATCCTGTTCTTGGCCCAGACTACCCTTCAGTGACAAGAGGTGGTCCAGCTGCAAAGACTCCTTAAGCTATTGTCCAGCTATTCACACCTCTGGAATTTCACAATAAATTGAATCAACTGAATGCGTGGGGGGTTAGACAATGAACAGATCTGAATGAGTGGTGAAACCAATGACTCATCTTAGTTTCTAATTTCATTCCTGTACAGATTGTTTATCTAGGAAGAACAGGGCAGGGAATGTGTGAGGATATATGTGCTGTTTATATCGAGCTGTAGTAGAAAGATAATTCCTAAGCAGAAACTCCGCTATGAAACAGATAGAGAGCAACTGATTTGCTATAGGGCTATAATGAATTTATTTATTTTAATGACATTTCTTGTCTTTTATGTGTAACAAAAGAAGATAGTGACTTTCTTCAAAGCCCATCTGTTTGAGATCCTTCATTGTTATTGATTTTCATTCAACTCCTTCCAGTTTTTCTATGAGTTAATGGCATTCAAGGGCCAAAGCCTAGTGATATATTTGCTGTAGTTTTATCAATGCTGTACAAAACCTCATCTCTTCTCTAGTTCCTGATTGTGGTGAGCCCAAGGATGGAAAACTAAGCAGCACTGAAGAATTTCAATATCCTATTTCACTGCAAACTCACATTAAATTTGCTATTCTCTTTGAAGTCAGCAGAAAAGCCCTGACTGACATCAACTGAGTATCTGGTTCTGTGTTTCTGACAACATTACTGCTTGTCTGGTGTAGCAGTCCCTGTGGCCGCTGAGAGTGAAAAGTAGCTGAGGCGGTTTCTCAGAGGCTGGGAATACTAAGAGCCCAGATAATTCACCCTCTAACAAGCCTGGCAACCCCCTCGCCTGTTCTTTTCAACTTGTGCTGTTAGTGCCACTACCACTGTGTCATGGGTCTGTGCTGGATTGTTAGTAAGAATACAAACGAGGGCATGGACATAACTGTTGGGCATGAAAGGAGGAGTAAGTAAATATTTTGCTTGCCCAAGAGTGGGAATGTTCTCAATGAACCTGGCTATTTCTCTGAATATAGATGTTGCAGAGGATTTTCTGTAAGAGACAGGCATCCTGCCTCCAAAAATATCTTGTGCCTGATCTTTCAAAACCCTTCGTAATGTACCTTGCCAGTTATATGTTGCTGAGCAGGAAGGTTGAGAGGATTATTTCAGCTGTGGCAATCAGTTTACACCTTGAACCACAAGATCAGATTACTTTTGGTATTTAATTTTGAAATATTTCCCCCAGATGTACAGTACCTTTGCATGTTTCCCGGATGAAATTAATTTTGTTATTTCCGGCTCCTATTTTTAAGCTTTTTCAGGTCCTCTGTGTTATTTCTCTGTCTTCGCTAATGTTTGCAACACTTCCTAATTTAGCATCTTCTGCAAATTTAATTACTATATCAATTTTTTATATCACCTGATTAGTGGTCTTAAAATATTACTGAATAGCACTTGAGTTTAACACAGTCTCTGCAAATTTCCCAAGGGGCAGTTCCCTCAAATCATTTGTTCCTGGGGGTTTGTGCATGGTTAGTGTAAATGACACTGTGGATGTACATAAGACTACTCAACAGAAATTGCTGACGTCAATTAATGCTTTCTTTGCTCTGAAAGACTTCATCTACAGACATCTCAAAGGTGTGAAACTGGATAATTAGGGCGTAGGGACATGGTTGTGCAATAGCACATGTGAGTTTTCTACAGGAAACATCTAGCAAAAGTGAATTTAAAGCTGTCACAAACATGCTTCATGTCATAGGTGAAAAAATAGAGACTACAACAGCGAAAGAAGACTCAGTCCAAGCAGCCCTGATAGTTCTTTTAAGGATCAGGACTAGTGCTTTTAGTGCTCTAAAATGGTGTGTTGAATTTGATTTATACGTGGAAATCAGGGAGCTGAAAAAGAAAAAGAGAAAAAATACTTGAGATGGCCATTTCAAAAAATGAAGTAAGAAAACTGTGAGACCAAAAAAAAAAAAAAGTGTTGATATAGCTGAGGCAGCAGATGACTAATGTATGAACTCTGAGCAGTAGAATAAAAAAAAATTAAAAAAGCTGAATTTTTAGTTTTTAGACCCAGTTTTATGCTACATCTAAACAAATGTACTTGAATATTTTAGGTGACTTTCCATTAAATGATTTACTAATGTCTAATGTAGCCTACATAGTATTTTGTCTTTTTTTTTTTTTTTTAATTCAGCTGTATGGCAGTTTAAGAGTGTAACAAGTTCCTTATGTAATCTCTTAGTGCTTCATGCAACCTCATGGTTCTTGGAGATTATTTTTTCCTGTGCCTGACTTTGGTGGCGATTCCTTGCTGGGCTGGCACACCTTTTTGAATTGCTTGTTCTTTACCTTTTGTGTTTGCCTATATTCTTAATACAGAAGAAAGAACATAATGAGATACTTTGTTTACTGTGTTTCTTTTTACACAAGTCTCTTACATTTGAAGAGGAATTTTTTTATTTAGTGGTTTTTATTGTGTTGTTTAATCACTATATCTGCACTGTAGTGGGTCGTATTTTTCAATTACTGCCACTTTCTATTTTAGATACTTTATTTGGCCTAACTGTGAACCAGGTGCTAGGTACTGAGCAAAAGCAAAGAAATCATGGGCTTTTTCCCAGTGAATTTTCAGCTTATTGACGGTTGTGCTGCTCTGGTGTTTGGGACTGATAACATTGTATTTTAAGCATTGTTAGCGCTCTAAAACAGTCTTCACCACATTGGAGATTTTAATGAACATGCTTTGGCAGAATGAAACTAAAGAGGTTAGTTGGGTTTCCTGATTGTGTCTTTTAAACCAAAACCTAGTTTACGAGACCACAGAAAAGTGATGGTCAGATAGTATTTAAACCAGAAATGGTGCTGTCTTACAAGAGCTTGTCATGATACCCAAAGCTTTTTGTGGGGTATATGCAGGATTTACATAATCAAACTTCAGCAATCTAGCATGCATGTGTGAGCTAGGTCCAGGCTCCTCATATACTGAATTAAGAGAGGTAGATACCCACTTCTTCATGGTCCTCTGGAAGTTCCCCTTTCACATCAAACCTGCTGGCTGAGAGACCTCTAGGAAGTAAGTATCACTCTTCCACTGTGCAGCCACACTGCTGTCTTCAAGTAGGGATCTGCACAGGCAGTCTCAGTACTGAACAGTTACGTGGTTTTTCTAAGAGTTATATCACTAAATTAGCACAGTTGTCCACATCTGAAATCACAGCTATGTTTAGGGATCAGTGTCACTGTGAGGGGGCTGCGGGCAAAGGTCGTCAGCTGGTCTTTTACACAGAAGAGAGTCTGGATTGAGAGGGGTCAGATCAGGAGCTTGTCTGTAAATGAAAGCTCTGCCCTCACTAGGCTGCACTCCAGTGGAAAAAAAAAAGGCTCAGTGTACTTCTCTGGTAACCTCACTTATTAGGCAATTTTAATATAGCTGTAATAAGCTCCCTTCAAGCCAGACCTTGGATAAGGCCTTAGAAATGCTCAGCTGCCATGTGGCTTGTAACAAATATCACAAAGTATTGATTTATTCTATAACCACTCCCTGCCATGTGTTATGTAAATAACAATGTTTGATAGAGTGTGTGGTTCTCTGTGCTGTAATGCAGAGGTCTTGGGAAGGTCTTGAGTCAAAAGATGAAAGGCCAACTGTCTCCAGTTGTCCTCAGGATGTGTGCATGACACTGCAGCTGCATACACACACACACCAAGCCCTTCCCTTTTGAGTGCATTTAATAATCATGATTTTACTCTTATATCTGGTTCTGCTCTGGCTGGGTATAATCTTCTACTTTCATAGCTTTGCATTTTCTCAAATTGTCTCTATCTTTAACACTGTTAGTAATTCTCTACTGGTAAAACTAAATTCACAGTGCTTTCATTGCATATGCTTATATCTCTACAGATTTAAGTTAGAAAAAAATACGCAGTCTGAAAACACTACTAATTGTACTTCAGCTTGTATGTTGCAGAGCAGCCTCATTCTGTTTTCCCACAGCCAAGAGAAGGCCTCAAGGCCAAAATGTCACCTCAGATTTCTTTTGATCTCGACTTATATTTTATTAACCCTTTTAACTTCACTGAGGGTGTGCAAGGAAACATGTATATTCCCTTTCATATAAACCCAGCATTGTCCTTACATCTTGCGTGCAAATGTATGGACAGTTTTTCATACAAAGGATTATTTAGATGTAATCTATATGCCTTGTGAGTTCCAGATAAGAAGGGGCGGGCAGCATTTATTCTGCAATGTTTATGATTTATTTGCCTTTTATTTTCTTTCTTCAACTCCATCCAAAATATTTCTGAGAGTCTTAGTGAAATATAATACTAGAAGCCTTTAATGGCACCTTTTCATCTCACAATTGCAGAGTGCTTTTCAGGGCTTAATTAAATTTTACAGCATGCCTTTCAGGTGAATGTAATTTGAATGCATCCATTCCTGTTGTGAGGAAACTGAGGAAGGGAGTGGTGATTAGCTCAAAGCTGTGAGCCAAATAAAATGTTAGAGTAAGAATTATGGCCCAAGAGATTAGGAGATTTGATAATTTCAGTAAAATTTGGTTCTTAAAAATTTCATCACACAGACAACACAGGTGATGGCTGCCTGAATGAGAGAGGAGCTAAGTAGCTTCCCCAGACTTTCCTTTCCTTAGTCTTTGTGATGACTAGTGCTTTATGCTTCAGTCCAGTTTTGGACTGACCAATCTTTGGGCATGCCAGATGCTTGCTCAGTCCTCCAATATGATCAGGACAAAAGGAGTGAGAAGCTACACTCTGCCATCATCTCAGCAAATGGTTCAGGTGTTTCACCCCTTTCCACTGAGAGGCCTCTTAGGGTGGGATCTGAATGCATGCACCCACTCCTACAGCCATGGTCTTGTACAAGATAAACTCTGCAATTTTAGGTATGAAAGGCCTGAAGCTCCTTGCCTGGTGGTCAAGGGTGAACTTTTCATCCATCTCCTTGCTGGAAAGTATAGAAAGCAGCCTGTCCTCTGTGAGTAAGCCAGTGGAACGGGAGAAAGCTGCTGGGACAGGAGCATACATTTATCCTGTACATGTATTTTAGGAAGATCCTCTATAGATTCTGTCATCAGCAGTTACTATCCAAACATGGTTACTGATGACACTGTAGGATAGGCCTTAAAGCATCATATGGGAATGGGTTAGCATAGTGGGAACCTATTATTTCTGGGCCCTCAGTGTTCATAGGTCAGAAATCATACTTGCTTTGGCCAGAGACTGACTGCAAGGGGAATGGAGCTCCATGAGTGTCGCTCTACCATTATGTGTTACTATCTGCAGAGGGGATGGCATTATCCAGCCTATCTGGCAGGCCTAAAACTCATATATGCTGCAATTTAAAAAGTGGGGTGTGGCTATTTCTTTGAAGGTGTGTGAAAGAAGATTGAAATCAAGCACGTGAGAGATCCCACAAGATACAGTACACATGCTAAAAGCACCCTTTCCTTTGTACAGCTATCATGGTGAGAAAAGGTCACCTGGCTCAAAACAAACAGCTTGATGTTATTAATGAGATAAAGAATCAGTTTTTGGGAAATTCATTCTCTCAGAGAGAAGCCAAAGATTGAGTGATGTCACTCTTTCACCAGACACCGGTCTCAGATACAGAGGAAAGAGAGGACACTTGTAGTGCTTTGCTGCCTGGCTCTGCTAGTCTCAGCCCTCAGTGGGCAAGCACTAGCACATCTGGGCTTTCCAAAGCCTGAGCAGGGCATAGCAACCACAGTGTCTGACTCCAGATCCTGCACACAGGGTATGGAAAGTGGTACACAGTATGTTTCCAGTGTGCTGTGACAGTCAGTCAGTAGCCACAAAGCAGGTATAATGAAGGCAAAGAGAAGTATTCTCTTTCCATTGTTGTCAGCCCAGTGTCTTAAAAGTACTTACCTGGGTGTGAAATGGCTCCTCTTGGCTCTGCAGAGGCCAATTTTCCATTGCTGTATTATGAAAAAGGCACTGCGTGGTTTGTGTTTTTATCAGAATATTATGATCGGGGTACAAATTAGGTCAGACGATTGCTGAACAGGTTTTGCCACTTACTGTTGATCACCTTTGTAATAACTTTCTTTGCTCCTTCATGTTGATCTCATCTAATAGTGAAGTCAACAGCTGTGGCCCCGTGCACAGGACATACTTTGACAGCAGCAGGACTCAGCTGACAGACTCTGGAATATATCATTTCAGTAGCATCATCTGGGTCTGTAGCTGGCCTCTTCTGTAACTATATTGAAGCTTGAAGGCCTTGTGTGTTGCTCTTCTTTTCATCTTCTTTCCACGACATGAGCACTGCACAGGGATCTTAAATTGTGTGTAGGAAAATGGACCTTGGGGACAGACTTTACTTCAGGGTTAGAAATACAGCTTTTTTTAATTTACAAGTGGTTGGTTGTGTGTAAATCTGTTTCACTACCCAAACTTCACATCAAAGTATTTGAGCTGTGCTGTACTTGATGAGAACAAGAGTGCATGTTTGTCATTGCATGAGTGAAACAGATATTCCTTTGGGAACAGGGAGACAGAGACCTGAACACAACACACCATAGAAAATTTGCTACTATCCAATGACAAAAAGTTTTGGGATTTTTACATTATTGACATTCCTCCAGATGGAATCCTCTGCAACAAATGCCATTTTGAACCTATTTATGATTGAGGCTATTTCACAAGGTCCTTTGAAACCTCTCTGTGGGTTTGAGTTAGCAACTTAGACTCCAGGCCACCAGGATGGAGTGCAGGAAGGGCCCAGAAGCCTAATTTGCCTCTCACAGAGCAAACACTCCCATTGACCCCACTGCTTGAATGCCTCTGCTGTCAGAAGAGAGCCATGGCAAGAAGTCAGTCATGTATATCAGGAGGAATTTCTGCTGATCCCACACTGGAGAGAGCAAGAGAAATTCTCTGTGAGTGGAGAGAGTGTCCTCAAGACCAGGATGCATTCCTGCCCTTCAATGAGAATGATTCCAGGGGATTGTTAAAAGTGTTTAGTTTTCAGGAAGATCAGCTGCACCTTTCATTTGTCCTTTGAAGATTATTTTGGCTTTGCAAAGGGTTTTAAAAAATGGCAAACCAGTACAGACACATCAAAAAAAAAAAAAAAAAAAAAGAAAACACAAGGTTATGGGAAGAAGCTGAGATTCTATCTATTTTATTGAATGATCCTGGAATACAGTAACAAGGGGACAGTTGTGTGCTTAATCATCTCACTCTTACAAGTGGAAATGATGCTTGACAACAGAATGTACTGATATGAATGTAAGAGTAGAGGAAAGGAAAAAAACCTAAGGAACAAAATAAGCATAATATGTAAACAATATTCTGCTAGGAGTATTTGTAGTGACAGATGCTTTGGTAGATAGGGCAAAAAATATATTCCTTTCTCCTAAAGGGAAATAGGTGGAAGTCCATCAAATAAACTTTGTCCTGGCATATTTTATTTTTGCATGGAGGAAAAGGAAAAGATCGTTTTTGATGTCAGATTTTTTTTCTGCTGTTTTTTCCCCTCTCTGCCATACCAGAAAAAAAAGATCAGGGAAGATAAGCCAGGCAAAATAAAAAAAAAAAAAAAAAAAAAAAGAAGGTGGGGAGGGGGGAAAAAAAAAGGGTTACTCTGAGTATCAGAGAGGGGGCTAATTGTCAAGGTTATATCTCCACAGATGATTGATGTGAGGCTGGGTTTTTCTGTCAGCCTGTCACAAAGCAGGAATGTTTAATGTTCTCATTATTGGTTACGCTGTTGTGTATATTTCTCTGTCAGCACTGCGGACCCATCTGAACTGCCAAGGCACTTCAAAGCCCTGCAGGTCATTTATCATCCTCCTGACGCTGCGAATGTTCAGCCTCAGCTGAGTGCCAGGGATTTGTTATGACTTGAGAGCCAGCTGACAGACAGGTCTGCTGCAAAAAGGATTCCTTTTTGTCACACTGCGAAAACATCAATGTTCCTATAATGGCCTACAACTGTCAAAGGGGACTGCCACCTGACAGTTGTGTGGTCTCACTAATTTGCAGCCCGGTGACTTGTTTCCTTGAGTTTAGATTCAGTTACGGTGTCACATGCAAACAGGTCACCATCTGTCGTCCTGTGCCAGGGGGCACATGGTAGGGGGTGGAGAGGGAGAGAGAGCGAGAGAGAGAAGGAGGAAACGATGAAGTGGCAAACTGGGGGTGGGGGAGAGGCAAGGGGAAAATTAAAATGGCCACGCAAATCAAAGCTGCATCTTTATTTTAGATTCCTGTTTTCTGAGTGTTTCTAGCCCACCACAATGTGAATCTCTGAAAGTTGCGTTGAAAACTGAGGCAGGGAAAGAAAAGACCTTGCAAAGAGCAGGAGCTGGGAGGGGCGGGGGCTGGGGGAGAGGGAAAGAGGGGGTGGGGGAGAGAGAGAGAAATATCAGGGCTTTGTTTCCTTTCCCAGGCCATGACATGATTAATCGTTTTCTTCTGATCTAATTTTGGAACATGAAAAACAGCACATTTGTCTTGAAGAAAAATGATGTGCCGTACTGCGCAGATGGAAATTTCGAGCAATGAAAAAGATTAAAGTGAAATTCCACTCCTTAGACCTAATCATGAGTTGTAGATTATTCTGTCGTTCTAACCAGATGGTAGGCTTGATTCCACAACCCCCTTCTTATATTAATGAATACTAGACTGTTATATTTGACTTAGGTAAGTGAAATGTCTATCAAGCCTAATGGACTGCCAGCCAGCATAACACATGTTGTACCACTGAGGGTCCTTGCTGCATTTTTCATGTTTTATACTAATGTAGAACATTTTGTTTCCTACTGTTTTCCATCATTGTCACTGTTTGCTAAATATTTTCACATGTAGGAGGAAAAAAAAGTAAAAAACTTGTGTCCAGAGCTAATTTCCTCACGTTGGTCACAGCTATAATTCTACAAGTAAAACAGTCACCCGAAGCAATGCATACAAGAACTCAATAGTAACTTGATTAAGTTCCCAGTCAACAAGACTGCACTAGGCTGTATGTTAACAAACCTAATTATAGGCAGCATGGTGATAAATTGTGCAGGGTGCATGTAGCACATCTCTGAGGTCATGTCTAGAAAAGAAGTTTTGCCCCAGGGGACAGGGATGGGGTGTCATTTCTAAATAAAGTAAATGCAGGTTCACTGATGTTTCCCATTGGGTTGCCTTCCGTTTTCTGACAAATGTTTTTCTAGCAAGGGTGTCCCAAGAGATCCTCACGAGAACGGAAGAGTGGAGGAGGAGAGGAATGAGAGGCTGGGGGATTCTCTTTAACCTTTCCAAGTGTACAGTCTGGTGACTGCCACATAGCTTCTACCATGCTTGGACTTGTCAGAACCATGGGTACTGCTGATCATATGTTGGGATGGTGCCACCACTTGTGCTTACAAACCGTGTTACCCTTTTCAGCATTTAGCTGAACAAAATGGTACTTGTCATATATGCTAGATGTGAGAGTGGGATGGAATCTCTTCCTTGTATGTGAAGCTAAAGGTAAAAATCTCTGTTTTCTCCTGTCAAAAAAAAACAACAGCTAGGCCTTTGTGCCTGAGTGGCGCCCCTGGATCTGTTGGGGAGCATGCTCCCAGGTAGAGGAAGTGTGCATGCACAGTGCTAATTTTAGATATTGAAAGAATCAACAGGATGCATGGATCAAGTTACTCTGCCTAGGAGAGAACAAGTCGAAAAACTTGAGTACGCAGTCAGGAGTTGTCCAAATTGGGACTTACTGAAGTAGGGTAGATACAGTAAAGTTATAAAAGTTCATTTAGGCTGAACAAAGAACAGCAAAGCACCAAAGTACACCTCCTAACTGAGAAACTAGGAAATCTACATGTGAAGTCTTTTTGATAATTGAATGAATTTAAAGCTTACATCATTGCTTTAGGGATTTTATTCTCGTTATTTTCAAATAGTTTTTTTCAGAGTCTTGAACTCTGGCAGGCATACCTTTCTCAGTGAAGTTACCATTGATTTTAACTGCTGAATAAGGACTCTTAGACTGTGCCATAGAATAAACTCCAAATGGCCCTCTAGTGTGAGTACCCTGCACTTGGGACCCTCATTGTTGATGATTTTCCCTTTTTCTCAGACACATAACATTTTTTGAAAGAATGAAGTGAGGAAGGCCTAAGCATAATGCTTATTGTATCTTGCCCACACTAAAAGCAAACAAACTGGAAGGCTGAAAATAGTATGTCTTTAAACACTTTTCTTTGTAATTAATTTTAATTAGCTTCTTTTATTTGTATAGATTGGCTCTATCTGAGAACATAAGCTAAAATACCAATATGCTTTCACCACATTTCTTTTATGGTTGGATTTAGATTCTGTCTTAGCCCTCCCTAAAGCTTGCTCTGAGGGCGATAAAAAATTTTCCTTCATGAGAATTCCTATGCAAAATATTGCATAGCAGATTTTTTTCAATTAATTTACAATGAAACCCCCACTTAGTCCTTTATACTGCTCTCAGTAAATGCAGGGTAAGTTACCCTTTTAAAACGATCTGTACAGATTACCAGCCTGTGTAGCTTCTAACCTCTGGGGAAAACTGGCTTTTTGCAGTGCTGCTTCTCTTCTGTGCAGGGCATGTGGAGCTGACTTGGCAGTGAAGGGAAAGTAATTTGTTCCTGACAAGGGCCAGTTGCAGACTATTTCTTCACTGGAAGAAAGTGACAATCAAGCAGGAAATTGTGACTGCAGTTCCTTATTTGAACTGATCCTTCTTAGGAACTAGCAGACATATCTTAACTTAGCCTTTAGCTTGTTTTCCTCAGTCTTACAGCTTTGCTTTCTGTGAAATGTCAAGGACCTCAAATTCCTGCAGTGTTTACAGTTTGGCCTGTGGAATTTGTGGCCTGCTCAGAGTGTTGCAGATTTACAATTATATTGTGAAGGTAACACAGGAGAGGCAGGCATTCCTCTTCCCAGTAGCATTTCCCAGAAATGGCTCCAGCTTTGGAAGAGGACTTTGACCTACTGAGGAAGAGAGTAGCACACTGGGAAGGGAGAGCAAACTGTCTGTTGCTGTTGAATCCTAACTAATCTGTCTTGTTTCTAAGTGCAGGGACAGATGGATGGATGGAAGGCTCTGTTATAGCTATAGGGAAGCCTCAGAAAGCATTTGTCTTCCTGGAAGAGTATATTACAGCCTTTCTGGTCTGCAGTGGGTTATCACCCTGCTGCAGCTTTGATCGATGGCAAGTGATGGTAGCAGGAAATAAAGGTCCACTCTTTGTGCTCAGGAACATTGCCTAGGAGGGCAGGACCCTGACCAGATGGAATATCTCTATGGGTTTGGACGCAGGTAGGTGATGCAGCAGGGTCAGCAAGATGTTTGCCAGTGTCTGTGCATCCAAACTCTGCATAAGTGCTCAGAGCTAGGGTGCTTGTAACCATGGATCAATCAACTTGTCCACAGAGGGCTGACAGCTCTGAAACAACCTGGTATCAGCTTTCTGCAAACACGAATCCATGGGTCTTAGCATTTTATGTGGGATATCTTTGCCTTGTGTGGCAGATGCCTTTCTAATATTCTAAGCCAACCAAGGATAGATTTGCACACTGACTGCACACTACCTACCCTTCATTGCCTGTTGCCTGTTTTACTTCAGAGAAAATTACTCTATTCATCTTTCTGACATGAGGCTCAGACTGTCAGATGCCATAGCCATTACCCCCTGGGCAAAGTGTCTCCCTCTGGTGGGCCTGGGGGCGAGGGACGAAGGAACAAATTCTTTCTCATCCGAACTGCAAAGCCATCACTTAGAATAATTGTCATGTGAGAGGTGACAAGTCTCTCTTTTTTTCCCTCTACTATTTATTTCCATTTTATGCATATTCCCAACTTCCTGTTCTCCATGCATTATTCTTGCTTTTGTACCCTGTAATTTTCAGCAGTTTCTTTTCTTTCACATGTGCTCAAGACACAGCACAAGTTGATATAATCTAATACAAACTTCCCTGTTTGCTCTATCATAAAATGTAGTGCCTTGTGTGTTCATTCCCCTCCTGTCATCAAGTGCCAGCTTCAGCAGGACTTAGTACTCCAGGTTCTTCCTGCTGTCATTTTCACTTCTCCCCAAGGACTAAACATTTAAAACCCGAGAAATGCTAACTGAGATCCTAAGTAACACTTGAACCATGCTGATCTTGGGTAAACAATTCCCAGAGTGTTACCATTCCTGATGTTGAAAGAGCAGAACAGTGAAAGAAAAGAATGTGCACACAAATTCTTGATAATCGGGCAGCCAGCTAATTTCTAAATATTGAAAGATTCCCTTAGAAGACATTAATTTTGTTTGTATTTAAAATGATATGCAGACTGAGGAGCCTACCATTTACTCATTTAAGACTTTTATTCATTTAAGATTTTTAATAGGAGTTAATGGTTTAAGGCTTAATTTAGAAAGCAGTCTAATGGGTACTTTTTTGGGCATCTATTTCTTATGTAAATATTTATATATTTAAAATTTGCTTTGTTAAACTGATTTCCGAAGTCTACACAGCAGAGAAGTAAGAGCAAAGATTGCCCATCACCCTTTGAACAGAAACTTTTTTGCCCCAACACATGCCTATATGGGAAGTTATATCAGGTGCTGAAGAAAAACTTGATCTTTTGTTGGCCAGATGCCAGCCTTTCAGCATAAAAGCAGGTATATATTTTTATTAAAAGATAAAGCAGCAATATTTCTTGCTTAAACAAGACTTTAGACTCCCATCTCTTCCTAAAGTATAGGTTGGATTGTGTGGGGCCCTGACTGGCTTTAAGAGCTTGGTGAGGCTCACTGAGGCCCTGTCCCACAACCTTTGCCTGCAGGTCCAGGGCTGTCTGCTGAGCCAGCGTAGAGGTGTTCCAGTGCCATCCATTCATTGCTCTGACTTGCTGAATGGCTTTCTGGGGTGGACTCCAGACCTGCCCTGCAAGGTGACTTTGTCTCCTGTCTGTATCCTGAGTGTACCCTAGAGCTGTATCACAAACCCACTTTCAGCCTCCTCTCTTGATTGTGCTTCCTGGAAAGATGCTGACTGACTCTGACTCTTTATCTCACCTAGTCTGAGACTGTCAATGGACTCTCACAACCACCAGTCCGGTCCTGTTCAGGTAATGTGGGACTTCCTTCAAGTTACCTTCATTTCCCAGCTTCTTCTCTCTTTGGAGAAGCCCTGTTCTTTCTGCTCCTTGATGAGTGGCCCCATTTAGGATTCATGTATGTGCTGCAGCCAGAGAGTTCCCGGGGAGCCTGCCTTTAGTCAAGGTCTGGCCTTTCCATGGCCCTGTTCCATGTTCCTTGCTCAAGAAAAGCAGTGTCTGCTTGAACATCTCACTGCTACACATGGTACCATGAGCAGTGGGTTTTCAAGGGGCTGGAGAAGAAGTCTGCTCCTGATTCTACTCGGTTTTGAAAGCAGTTCCTGCTTCAAAGTGGAATATTTTTGTTTTCAGTAGTCACAGAACTCTAACTTGCTGTGTGACTTTGTGCAGATTAAAAATGGCTTCCTGTCCCCATTTGTTAATGGAGGGATAGAGTTTCCCTGGTGTGGTGCCAAATTCAGACAGAATTTCAAGTGTTCTTCTGGATGAGATGCTGTGTTCTGTAATGCTCAAGGAAAGCATTAATATCTTTGAGGATATATATATATATATATAAACACACTGGTATATGAAGAAAAACCCCACAGGATTTTTAAATGAAACAGTTGAACATCTAGCCTGTATCTCAGTTTCTGTTGTTGTTTTCTAGAAGAATACACTCACAGTAAATTCATGCCAAATTTCTCAGTAAATCTGATAGAAGAATACTTGAAAGGCTTCAGCATTATTGCTGACTAGCTAACATAAGCTGACAATAGTAGATGACTGTGGTGAAATACTCATGTTTCCTTAGTCCTGCTTCTTCCCCTTTCTTGGATGTTGGTTCTGAGAGCACCTATAAGCCAATGGTTTTACCACATTGTTAAAATTATTCTCCAGATTGGTGTAAAATTAATTACAGAATTCTGTTTTTATGGAGAAGAGTTGACAAATCTTCCCTACCTCTATCCTATGACATGAATGTTTATAAACTCTAACCCAGGTTGGTGCCAGGGCAAGGAATATGGGTCAAAACTGTGATTTATATGATCAACAATATAATTTAAACACTAATTTCTTATTAATCTAAATGTGAATTAGTTAGCTAAATCCCCATATCCTTTCAAAAATATGCCCGTGTTCTACGACTCATTTTGTCACGTTTATACATTGCAACAGATTTTTTAAAACTACTTTCATAAATTAACAAAGCCCCAAATGTATATCACTTAAACACTTAGAAGACAAACTGATTAGATTTCCTGTGGTGGAATTACATTATCAAACAAAACACAGGTTTTGAAATGCAGCACCCCAAAAGAAATACAGTTGGCTGAAAATTCCCATAATGAGAAATCCATGAGCCTAAATATTTGGTGTTCCTGATTTGCTCACTTCCTCAGGTTAATGTTTCTTCAACATGTTTCCAGTTCTTCTCTTTTTTTTAGCTGAATTGGTTGTTGTACTTTCAAAGGTGATGATTTGCAAATGATGATTTCCAGCCTACTGTATTCTATGTATGGCACAATGTCCATCAAGTTGCCTCTAGGTGACATTAGTAGTGCAATCATTCAAAATACAGCCTGACAGCATTTCAATCAATTCACTTTTCAACACTAGACATCAAATATACATTGCAAAGCCAGCACCTGCTCTACTTGTAGTGTGACATCAAATAGGTTAGCCTCGGGTCCTAAGACAGAGACTGTCTCTTGAACTGCTACATTAAGGAATGACTTTGGCAATGATACTCTTGGAGATTAACACTCCACCAAAACTGGCTCTCGACCTGCAATACAATATAATCCCTTTACTCCTTGTGTTTCTCTCTCAACACAGCCCACAGGAACTCTGTGTTTGCTAGATGAGTCAGCCAGCTCTTAACCTCATCCTGTAGAGCTTCACATTTACAGTAAAGGTGCGAGCAGAATGGCAGCCATGCATTTATAAAAACTTATCCCAGCTCTGAGCTCCTTGAGGTTAGCTTCCTCCTTTTTTCAACAACTGCATTGCAGTACCCCTTGAGGTGGCAAATTTTGCAACTCTTCATGAGGTCTTGGTGATTGTATCAAGACCTGCTCTTTCAAAAGAACAAGAGAAGCACTTAGGATAACATCCAGCTCTTGTCGTCATAGTGCTCTTGAGATGAAGAGACCTGGCTATTGCCATCACAGAACTTTCTTTTGCTTGGAATCAAAACAGGTCTGTTAGTGGTGTCCTTGAAAGTTCTCAGTATACTTTTATACTTTGGGCTGAGGTAAGGTCTATTCCTTGACCTTCAACAACCAATACTGTGTGTGCTGAATCTTCTGAGTCAGATCCATTATTTCTTTAAATGAGAGGACAACTAGCTATCATCAAACACCAAAGAGGTGCCTAACAAAGCAGGCAGGTGGTGAGTGTGCCCAGGATTTCAAGTTCAGAGAAATAAAGAAGGCATGCCAGCACTCATAAACCTTAGAAGGACAGTGTGAATCCCTTTCCCTTTGTTCTGTTTGCTAATCAGGCTGTGGTGCTGATGGCATGAATCAGATAAAACAGAACTGTAAAGGCATTGTTAGCTGGTCATAATAGTGGCAAGGGCATGCATGCATGCATGACTCGGGCACAATTTGGGCCTTTTGAGGTGACCTTAGGAGAAGGAGTAGGGGTCCAGGTGTGATACCTTTAGAGAGTTTTGATGTGGCCTATTTACCACATGCCTCACCACCATCCTTACTAGTGCTGTAGTAGATGTGATCTTTTGAGCCTAGAGGGACAACACCTGGTCCAGTCCTGACTGAATTCCAGGTACTAGGCAGGATGGTGCTGATCACATAATCACCTCCGTCCTAAAGCCAGGGATTGCAGGTCTGCATTTCCTATGCAGGACAGATGTCCCTCTCAGTGTGCACAGGTGACAGAAAAGGTGACCAGCTGGCCTCACCATTAGCTCTGAGCTCACAGCAGGCAGGAGATCTGTGTCCCCTTGCCTTGCAGGAACCCTCTGCCGCCACATTCCTGGAGCTCCACAGAGGATGCTCATTGCTGAGAGATGCTCTACATCAGGAATGTGAGTGCAGCAGGAGATGTACATCCCAAGTGGCACAAAAGAGGCTAATTGCAGTACCCAATAACCTCCACAGAAGAAGCAAACAGCTGAGTTGAAAAAGCTGTCATAAATATTTGCATCCCTAGCAGAGTTAATGGAGGAAGAGGAATGCTATCTTAGAAGATGAAGCAGTATATGGACAGACTTCAGAAAGGTAGGAAATTGTATAGGGGTGGGAGAGATTATTCAGAGCTACTCACTCAGTGTGGAGGAGTTTCTTGTTGAGGAGTGACTGAATCTCTTCCCAGTGGAAATGTTTGGCTCTGCAAATAGACTGGATGCTGGTAAACCCCAGCTTAGGGCAAGGTCCTCCCTGCAGAGGCCTGCTCGTTCTGCTGTTTGGGACATTCAGCTGGCTGGGGCAGTTCCATCCTGCAGGCTCACAGATGGTAAAAAGACTCAAGCCAGACTGAATCCTTGCTGGGGACACAGATGTGCTCTGAAGATTGCTTTGGTATTTATGTGAAACAACTGCTTTTTATTAAGTGTTGAAACTAATAATAAATAATTATAAATTATATTATTGTATTAAACTGTTGACATAACACCAACACAAATATTTCTTAGGAAAATGAATAAACATATAAAGCTACATTGCTTTATAAATGAATTAATTTGTATTTATTACAATTACAATCAATGATTAAGCATTATGATGACTTGCTTGGAGACTTGATTTTTTTGTTTTTTTGCTATTATCAATAATTTTAATTACCAACTTTAAGTACTGGTTACTTCCCACACACATCCCAGGGCACTAATTTTTATACAGCTTCTAAAATGCACAGTGTTTTTGGTTTGGGTAGCTTTGCAGCACACCACAAATTGCTGAAAATTATTTCCTAGTTGTTAAGTGGAAATAGAAACTCTGGGTGTCCCTCAATCAGCTATGACCTAGCTTTGCAGAGCTAGTTTATATTGTGCAATAAGAAATTTATTTCTCCAAAGTTTTATGCATCATATCCAAAAGGCTAAGAGGCCAGGTTTGCCCATGTAATTGATTTTTATGTCCTTCATGCCATCAAACAAGAGACTGTCTGCTCAAAAGCTTGCTGCCCTTACACACAATTTGTCTAACAACACATAGTATCTAAAACAGGTTGTCCAGAGAAGTAGTGGGTGCCCCATCCCTGGAGGTGCTCGAGACCAGGTTGGATGGGGCTCTGAGCAGCCTGGCCTAGCTGAAAGTGCCCCTGTCCATAGTAGAGGATTTAGAACTGGAAGACCTTAAAGGTCACTTTCAACCCAAGTCATTGTATGATTATCATCTCAAGAGTGTCTGTAGATTGTGATGCTCTCACAGTTGGACCTATAATTATTTCTGATGCTAACTTAGTTGGCCTTACTACACTCTTATAGATGTTCAATAATTAGACTTATTGAAAACTATTCAGGCAGTTTATTTTCAGGTAGTTTAATTTGTTAAACAGATGCATAACTTGAATGTATTTTTTTGATTTGTCATCACAGGTCTTCACATCCTCAATTCTGTTCTCTAGTTCTTTTCCCTGGTGCCTCCTCTAGCACTTCTACACTGATCTCTCAGGTTGTTACTTCTGACTCCTTAGCTGCCTGGCTGAGGTGTTGTGCTTGGGACACACAAACTCTAATTCAGATAAAAGCATTTTCACTTCTAATTGCCACACTTAACTTCGTGTGCAGTATCTCAGTAGGATGCCTGGGCAGCTGTACCCCTGGCCCCACCATACCTTACCCTCACCTATGGTACTGCAGCATCCCCTGAACTCCACTTATCCTTTCAGCCTTCTACAGGTCCTCTGCTGATAGGAGTAGTGGCAGCTGGGTGTTGTTGCCATCCCTTCAATGCTCAGGCAATCAGCCTATGTCCTGTAGCCACAGTGAATGAAGGCATTAACAAGGACACCTGAACTGGTTTGATGCTGATACTCAGCTGTTGAACCAATCATCAGACTATAAAAGCACTGAGGTGGCTTAACAAAATATTTTATATGTTATTTAGGAGCAAAGGCATTGTCTGTGCATGGTAGGGTTGCTTTATAGTATCTTGTAAAATGCTTTATGCTAGTTATTCTTGCCTTTACTAGAGGTAGTTAAATTTTTACATATTCTTAATAATTTCAGTGCTACTAAATGAATAGACTGTGGATGTTCTAAATCGGTTTGCTTATCGGGAGGGATGTCACAACTGAGTTCTTTTGCTCATTTTTTCCCTTATGTTTTCAACACAGAGAAATGAATGAATTCCTTATGAAAGGTGCTCTATGGACAACTTCTTTTTATCTTCCTGGAGTCCTGGAGAAAGAGCAGTGTTTTTTCCTGTCTTAATTCACCCCTGGGCTGCTCCCCTGCATGTGTCTCTCACATAAGGAGGAGCTGTGTTTGATTGCTCTCCTTCTCTTCTGTTGAGAACATCCAAGGTGAGTGTTTGCATCACAGGGGTGTTTCTCCCCCTTAGCTTTTCACTCATTCAGAGTGGTTAGGCATTGAGTAGGTATGACCAGGTCAGCAGATACAGATCTACAAACACTGATCTGGTATAATAGTTTATATTACCAATAAGTGTGCAGTTTTACTATTGGTACCCAAACGATTGTTTTAAGTTGAAGTGTTTTCTAACCAGCAATATAACAAGTTGCCTGGCATTTGCTATATAAAATTATGTATCATAAATATGCCTTGATTCAGCAGAAATATAAATCTATAAAATCAGTTGTTGTCATGCTTTTAGTCCTGATGAATTTACAGTGGTATTTTCCCTCTAGCAGGACTTGACTGAGATCTTTTGCCTTCCATTATAACAATTAAATTTCTTTTACACATTTTAACCAGTAATTAGTTGCAAAGCACTTTGATGTGCTCTGCTCAGATGGAAGACATTACAGAAGGATTTTATTGCTGTCAAAATGGAGTGAATGCTTAAAAACATAAATAATAATTTGAATTTAGAAATAACTTGGGTTTAGCTGTATTTATGCTGTTGTTGCTCAATGCAGCACTGTTTGAAAGACTTGGTCACAATCTGGAACCCTGCTGTGCTAGAAGCTGTATTGACACTGGACAAAAAGGTAGCACTGCTATGAAGTGCTTTCAGTTTTCCCACATACACTTATGCAATTAAATTGGATGCTCCATTTGTTTGCTTGTTTTAG
Organism: Sturnus vulgaris; assembly: GCF_052056855.1. Taxonomy (NCBI): domain Eukaryota; kingdom Metazoa; phylum Chordata; class Aves; order Passeriformes; family Sturnidae; genus Sturnus; species Sturnus vulgaris. Next base: position 16,624,458 of record NC_142250.1, on the reverse strand, counting down.
TGCCTGCTCTGGCTTTTTTGTTCTCTTCTTTCATGAATGATAATGAAAACTTGTATTGAATGCAAATGTTTTAACTGCCTAGAATACACCTATAGGCAACACATGAAAGCTTTTTCCACTGAAGTTAAGGGAAACTCTTCTCTTTACTTTTTTTTGGTGCAGTGATTACTTTGACTGTCTACAAAAAACATGTAAAGCTGAATGAGGGTGAGCGCCATCTCAGACGAGCGACTAGAAGCATATTTCAAAAGAGACATGGTCATCCTCAACCTCTTCTAAGCAGCCCTTACCTGACCTTCAACTACAGAACTACAGAATGTGGCATTTTCACATAAGGAAAAAAGCTGTGGCTGTTTCACTGCTAGTACTTGTGTGGATAATTGTTCTGTAACATTGGAGAAAACTTAGAAAACCAAAGTCATCAGTGATAAGAAAGCAACGGAAGCCGCAAACCTGCCACTGAGGAAATTTATAGCAGGGAACTGACACAGAAGAGTGAAGCATATTCATGATGCTAGGGTCAATCTCATTCACTTTGTCTTGGCCCAAGCTATGTTTCCACCTGTTGCTTTCTGTGTCTGTGAATTCCCTAAAACTGCTTTAAGTATGAAACAAATCCATTTTCTGCAAGCAATATTTCAGTCTTTTAGGCTTGGGGATACTTGTTCTGCTTATTAATTCTGTGCTTTAGGTGAATTCATACAGATGGTGAGATAGGGCAAGAAGATTTATGTTGAGATTTATTGAGGGAGCCTATTTTCCTCCTCCTGGCTGACATCAATAGGGTTGTGTGGTCTATTCACTTTGTCACAAAGTGCACCCTGAGAAAGTATGGAGAGGGCCCTGATTGCAGTCCTGCCTTTGAACAGGTCACAACTCCATTGTTCTGGAACAATAGAGGTTTTATAAACAAAGTCTGACTAAAAGATTGTGAGTTATGATACTACATAGCCTTGCTGAAAGCAAAGCAAGGCAAAAAAGAAACAGGGTAAAGCATAGAAAAACGCTTATAAACAATAAGTTAAATCCCAGGTCTTGAGCAACATATTGATGCTGGAGGAACTGTGCTACCTTACAGAATGCTGAGGTTGGTCTCTTAGTGTTTACACCACACAATGTATGTGCTGCATAATTACAGTGAAAATAAATGCATAGACACACAAGTACTTAAAAATCTAGTTACTACTGGCTTCAAAGGGATTGCTTGAATGCTTCAAGTTAGGCATAAACTTGGGCTTCCTGTTGGGGACCTGAAAGAGGCTGTGGATGATGCCCTCTCCCTGCACTGTCTATCGCAGTCACTTCATGGTCCCTTAAGTCACTATTTCCAATGGCCACCTGTTGCCTTCCATCATAAATTTAGTGCTACTCCTGTGAACTTTCCCCTTGCCAAGGCCTGCTGCCTACTCATGTGGAAGTATTTTTGCAATACTGGAACTTAGTCTTTTGAAGCTTGATGGTCTTTTCACTTCACGACATGCAGTACCTGATATAACAGGTGCCCTGTGGATGTAGAGGGTTGCAAGGGAGTAATGGGTGGAACAAGTGAAGGATGCTCTGAGATATCCAGAGCATGAAAGGAAGCCTCTTGAATTCAAGCAGCTCATGTGTTGAAAGTGTTCAGACTTGTATATATGTGAAATTAAAATTGATTCAAGTAGGAGAATTTGGTTAATTTATCTTTGTGCAAAGATATTTACGTGGTCTTTTTATCTAGGTATTATTCAGTAGAGAGGAAATTATTAGCATTTCAATCCATCCCACCCAAACCAAGAAACTCTCCCTCTTTGGTGCTAGCCTAGAAACATTATTTTTTCCCCTTCCATCTCAGAACTGTAGGTATTTGAAAATATATGCTCATATTACTTTGTTGTATGAGCAGCTAAAGTTCCTAATTTTGGTTGATAGTGCCCAGAGGACGAGTAATCAGTTATTAAGCTAATCAGCCTTATGTTTTAGTGCATCAGTTTGATGAGGTTAGTGTTAAAAATCTGGCATAAGTATTTGCAACCTTCCTGTGTTCATGGAATGTAATGCTTTTCCATGTGAAGATCAATTTAACAAGCAGAATTAATCCAAGACTGAGAGGAGAGAAGGAGGTGGGGGTCATGGCAGAAGGGATTAAAACTCCCTGTGTACTAGACTTCCACCTCTATAGCTATGGCAAGTGATTATTACCAAATAAAGGGTTCAGCATGTATTCCAGTAAAGCAGGTGGTCAGAATGTTAGGCAATACCAATTTAGGGACTGCCACTTTTCTGCTCTCTTTTTAAATGCATCTATAAAGAACATCCAAGAAGGCCATGTGCAACTTTTTAGAAGCATTATAATGAATTTGCTCTCATTTGTTATTAAGGGAATAATGGAAGATTAAAAGTATCCTCCTGGTATTTTGTTTTGCTTTTTAATGAAATTTTAAATGTTGAAAAAGATTTGTTAGTATATGATGTCTGTTTACTCAAAGTTAGAAGCAAGTATTTAGATGAAAAGTAGGTAACTAGGACAGGACTGAAAATTAATTATACAGGAAAACACTGCAGTTCAAGTTTCTAATAGGTGAAGCCCAGAGTCTCTTGGAATTACATTAGTTCCAATGAGCGTGTTTTTACCACAAAACCAGATGCCAGAGTTTCTGCATGAGGCTTGCTTGAGGTGGGGAATGGAGGCTGTCCAGGTTTTTCAAGCTGAATTTTACATTCTGCAGCCCTAATCAGTCTGAAACTAATTAGCAGCCTCTACACAAGAAGGCCACAAGTCATTAATCATAGGAGATGAGAGCAGTCAGCCCCCCATCCTTGACATTTCAAGAAAAGTTTTCTCTCGAGCTCCTTTTTTTGTGATGGGGCTTCAAAAGTCGCAAGATTGCTTTTCATGGTCAATAGTGTGTGAAGTAGAAGCCATGTCTTGATGTGACAGACAAGGGACCACTGTTCCAAGACCTATTGGGCTCTTTTTTATTTCTTTTTCCCTCCCCTCTTTAAATGCTGTCCTCTAATAGAATGGAGTCAACTGATGACTTTATTTGCTTTGAGTTGAAGCATAGTTCAGCTGGGAATAAAAAAAAAGTTTTAACAAGTATGATTTTTGTTAGAGCAATATTCAAGTTTTTTACAAAGCTGCTTAGTTCTTTTTAAAAGTTACAATCCTTTCTTATGCGCAGCTAATGAGGAATGAAAGTCCTTTCACATGCCTAATACAGTTTGGTACAGTGTGTCTTGAAATCCAATGCTAACAGCTGCAGGCTAAGCACTAGGAAACCCCTGCAGGAAAAAAAAAATACATTTCTTGAGGCTCTTGATCAAACTTCTTACAAACAACTTGGAGAAGTAAATTTAAATAATAGGTTTGTTGTCTTTAATGATGCTGAGAATTAGACTGTTATATTTTATTCTCTGTCTAGAAAATGTACAATTCTATCTGTATTTCTCCCACAATAAGGGATAGGTGGTGTCTGTATGCCAGATGCCTGTCTAGCAGGTCTTACTGCCTAGTTGTCCCTAGCATGTCCTTGCACCTGTTGACAGCATCACTGTTTCAGGCTCAGAAGTTTACTACAATATTATGGCCATTTCAGAGCTTCTGGCCGGGACAGCTGGGAAGAGGAGATGTTTTTCTAAGTAACAAGTATGTTCATACAGTGTTCTTTTGTTAATCGTTGAATTTTCACTATGAGGAAAACTGTTTTGCTGAAGGATAGGTTTTAGAAATATTTCTTGAAGACCTAAATGTTTCCCTCAAAGCCTCTTTTTTTATCCTATTGAACTATATGGACTTTGTTGATTTACTTAAACAATTGGAGTAATGCTCAGAGCAAGTAATGGGCTTATGTCTGTACAACTCTCCAGGAGTTCCTTGTTCTACCAGGCATTATACCAAGCTCAGCATCCATCCCTGTACCTGGAGTTGTCCACTACAGACTGGGAGTGGCTTTTTAGAAGGTGTTAGCTCCAGCAGCAAAGCTGTATGGTGACAAAGCACTGCCAGCACACTAAGACCTAGTGCTCCTCTATGAGCAGTGCCAGTTGTGCTTTGATTTGCTTATGTTTCCTGTTTGGAGAGTTAAAATGATGTTGAAAGGCTGTTTGGTTTGGGATTTTGTCATTGTTCTGTTAGTTTCATTTCCTGTTACCAGTCCTTGAGATAAAAAATGAAAATGAGGAAAGAAAAGTTATATTAGGCGTCTCAAATAAATTAAATCAGTGCTCTGTCTCTAGAAGCTCAGCAAGCAGCTGTCTATAGCTGTAATATGTTATTGCATTTATTTCTCTGAATCACTAGTAGATTTAGTCCTTGCACTGCTGTTCTATTTCAGTAAGAATAATGTCTTCAAGGTGCCTCTTGTGCATAATCTCTGCATCTGGGCAAGTCATGAGACCATCACTTTGGGTGATAACTGGGAAATTAACCCCGTCACGAGTCTATGGTTGAAAATTTAGCTCTGTGTAAGACTTCAGCATGAGAAGGCCTGTGTTTTGATGCCTGAGTGGTGTCTTTGTGTTGTTTTCTTCTGGGACCAGGGTTGTGAAGTCCTATTACATATCACCTTTTCATTGTATTTTTATTTTCTATCAGCTCCTTTAAATGTACATATTCCCATACTCACTCCTTGCTTTCCAGTTCTCTGTTTCTGAAATGTGACCCCAGTGACATTCCAGTTCATACCAGGCTTTCTGTGGTGGTCTACGTGGGCCTGGCAATTAGACATCCCTAACAGTAAAAGGCACCATGCAGAAACTTGAGAAAAAAAATGCTATGAGCACGGAAAGAGCTATTAAATTCCTCCTGTCATATCAGTGAAACTGTACATACTTTGAAAAATTCCCCTAATATATCTTTAAACCATAGACCATAGCACTGGTTATGGTCTAGAGTATCAACTCTTACATTTCAATAAGAGGGTATTTTCTTTCTTTTTGTCTCTAATGGGGGGTGGGGGGGGATGGAGGGAGGGTGGGAATATGATATGCATCTACATAAAACTAAATTTGTAGTGAAATCACATTAAGGATTTGACTTAGCCCACACAAGCAGAGAGTTAAGACTGATATTCTGTCATTACCTCAGCTCATTACATCTTGGGGTTTTGTTACTCATTTAGTCCGTAAGATCACCCGCTGTCTGGAGAATCCTGTCCTACCTGGTAACAAAGGGAAGTGTTATGTTGTGGCCTTACCTCTGAAATCTCCTTGCTTTGCCAACTTTCCTCAGTGTTACCATAAAACAGGTCTTGGTGACTTATATGTATTAATGGCATTAATTAAACTATCAGCACAGCTGAATGGGAGAAAATGTGTCTTCTGAACTGGTTTCTTGAATAGGAGTAAATGCCCCATTAATCTTAAGCATCAACCCAAGAACACTGTGTTTGTTAGATAGAATAATAAATGACTTTACAGGAAATACACAATAGCAGATGCTGGAATGCATCCATTCATTAGTCACTGTGCATAAATATCCCCTTATTTCCATGAAGAGACATTTAATGGAGGACCAGTCTGACAAACATGTGCAAGCTTTCACTCACCAAGAAAATGGAAGGGAGAAAATGTCACACAAATTTGCCCACTGAACTCAAAGTATGGCATACCTTGTGTGCTTTTTCTGCTCCTTGCCCATCTTTCATCAGATTGAAATGTGTGTTAACAAAAGCAAAACTGTTGGACAGGTTTTGGAAGCTCATATGGCATTACAGTTATCTCTACTTCTTGGTTGCAAAGTCTGGGTCACTGCTGTGTCACTTGGAGGCAATCACCAACTTTACTCAAAGCCCAGCTGAGTGTCTGGTGAAGTCAAAGGAAGGCTATTTGTTTCAGAACCTTAAAAGAAAATATTGTTTGGTTTGTTTTTAATCATTGCTCCCAAGATACTAAGAAACAAGCAAACAAGCCTATTTCAGTGAATAACAGTGAATGTAGAAAAAAAGTTGTTCCCCTCCCACAACCCCTGCTGTCTGTTAGCTTTTGTAAGCTTATATGTATTTCCTAGTCTTGTAAAGTAATCAAGCCAATGAAGAATCTCTGCCAACAGGTACATCTACAATTTATTTTAAAAAAATTAGAGTCTGCATATTAATTGTTTTGCTTTCTTCTCCACATAATTGGTCAGAACTCCTGTTTTTCTCAGATTGTTGATTCAATGCACAAGCATATTAGATATGTTACAGGAATGCCTAAATAATTTGCTTGATATGTGCAATTGTTCCTCAATGCACACCATAATGAAAATTAACTCAAGGGTCACATTATAGCATAATTGTTCTTAGAACACATTAACAGTGTTTGGATGTCATTATATGTTTGAAGTCTGTCAGGTTTCTAAGCCTAGACTGACCAGAACTAGGAAACCTGAATTTATGAAACAAATTCTTAAACCGGTGATTGCAGTGTCTACCAAAGGTATCAATGTCCTATACCAGCAGTCATCCCCATCAAGAAATCTTCCATCTGACCATGCAGCTGCAGTGGATTCTTCACAGGTGTCACAGTGTTTCTCACTAGAATGCTGATCAGGGTGCTTGGCTTTGGGCCTGAACAGACTCAGCCTCCTAACATAAGGGAGGACATGGTTCAGTTTCTTATCCTGGAAGTTTCTGAATAAGTATGGATTTGAAAAACTTCTATGCATGATTTGGTGAATCTTCTCATCTGAACTGAGAGCTTGGCAATGCTTTATGGTATTGTTAAATCAAATACTTTGGACCAAAATTTCAAGCTGGGTATTGTGGTAACTTGGGTGGTTATTTTTCTACTGGCCTAAATTTTCAGTCTTTGCTCATAAGTCCTACTTGCATGAACAAACATCAGTTTGCTTTAAAAAATTAGAGCCATAGATCAGCAGTGATTTACTAACAAAGTCTAGGGAGGGAGAGTTTTATTTCAAAGTAATATATAATAATAGTAGCCTAAATTTTCAGAAGTGACCAGTGAGTTTTGAAATTGAAAATACCAGGAAGCTTGCTGTTTCTGCACATCTGTCATCTGACAACTAGCCCCACTTCAGCTCATCATAAAAATTACTGCTGGATTAATAGCTCACTTATAACGACAAAAAATATTAGTACTTTATGAAGTGTGATGCAAATATAAGTTTCTAAGTAATTTTTTACCATAAAAGATCCCAGAAGAACTGAAGAATTTTCCCTTTTGTGATTGTAAGAGTTCCTTCTGAGGTACCTTACATTTTTCCTGCATTATACTCCTGGTGTGGTTTCATGTGGGTAGGTACACCAGTACCATTATTTATGTGTTCACATCCTTCAAAAATCTGTTCCATTGGTGTACTACAATTATATTTCTATCCTAGGAGCAGCTACATTCCTGTGACCAGCAGAAACCCTTTCAATATATACAACATTAAGCTGAATTACACTGAGTATAACCACCTTAACATTGATTAGACAGGTATGCAGGTAATAAAACACAGCATTGCCCTTTTCTCCCAGGAAGTCATCCTGCACAATGGTAGTGGGCCATTTCCACCACTGATCCTAACAGGTCAACTGTACCTGGAGCCAGAGAAGTCCTGTTGGAAGAGAAAGCAGAGTCATTCTTTACAACTGGAATGCTGGGTGGGAATCCTCTGGACTCCATCTGGAACAGCTTTGACCAAACAAAGGCCCCAAATCTGCTTGCAGTGCAGTCAGTGGGAATACTGCCACAGCATTCCTTGGGAGCAACATTAGGCTTCGATTATGGTCACAGCAAGAGAGTAGTATATGTACAGCTGCCAAAAAATATTAACAAATAATGCTAAAAAAGCTTGTGTCTGCTTTCATTTCTTTTTTGCTTTTCTTTAAGGCAGCTAGCAGAAAACATTTTCATCTGTCAGGAATGAGAATTAAAATAAGGTTTATTACCCAAGCTCCATCTGCTTCCCAAGACAGGTCAGAAAATTCATGGCTTTCAAAGTGCTCTGAGCCACTGTCCCCTCTTGCAAACACAGAATTGTGCAAGGGTCTCAGCTGCTGGTGCTGTCCCCCAGCTCTCTAGGTGAAGCCCAGCTTTGCTGGCTGCAGCCCTCCTTTCCCTTTTCCCCTTTTCACCACAGGGCCTACCCTGGGACTGCTTGAGCTTTTCTTTTATAACCAGGTATGCTGTTGGAGTGAACTCAGCAAAATAATGGTACAAGGCATGGAGGGCAGGGGCCAGACTGTGGCCCAGAGTCTCTAAAGGGCCAAAAAGAATTAGCACCTTTCTAAGAGCCTTTTCCCACCATAGACATTCTCCTTATGAATTTGATGCATCTGCTCTGTATCCTGTGTGTTAGCTCTGCTTGAACCTTTTTTATTAGTATTTCACAGCACGTGTGCTTAGAATAACGTTCTGATGTTGTAATCTTTGATTGAACTAGCTTTGCAAATCAGAATAACCTTAAGAAGATAAGGCAGAATTGTTGGTGCTCAATTCTTTCTTGCCTGAAACAAATAAATATTTAGGCAGATTCTAGAACTTTTTGATTATTGAAAGGACTAGAAATTAAACAAAATATTGTACATTGAGAAGAATAAACAGCAGAAGAGTTTCCTTAAAGCATAGTGTGGATAGATTAATTCCATTAGATTAAAGGAAAAATGGCATCAGTTATGTACAGCTTCCTACAGTTATGTTTTATTTACAGACATTGAAGTCATGTTCCTGAGGTCAACAGGTTTTTGTATCATTAATTTCACTAGAAGTACAGTAATAATTTAAAATGCTTTTTCTAGAGGTTTCCATAAAAATTTCCTGTGGAGCCTTTCAGAAAGACTATAACGGATTTTCCTTCTCCATAAGAATGAATTCAAGACCTTCAGAGATGTCTCTTTGTTTGTCAATTTTCTAGCTGTATAATCCAGTCTCTAATGCTGACCACAGTGTGAATGCTGAAGCCTTGAGTCTGGAGTGTTTTGTATTTTGTCCCACGTTATTTTTTCCACAGGCTCCGAAGGAGCCCAAAGTGAAAAATGTGAAAGTATGGTGCTGCTAGTCTAAAGGTAGGTCAGATAATCAGTAAGGTATGAGAAATAGAAGGCTAAATGCCAAAATGAATGCTGCCTGTTCTTATGATTGAAATAGTTTTGTGTAGATAATGGTGAAAACATAAGCATATAAATAGCTGCTGACAACAAAGAAGTCATTGTAACTAGATTAAATGTCGTAGGTTTCTAATTCTATAAAGACTATTCAGAAGCATATAAAAATTAGTGAGTAATTCTAGACTATCAGTATCTTTGCATCATATCAGCCTAGGGAAGCAAATGTAAAACCAAATCGTTCTGATGTGCAGGGTTTTAGATCCGCTTTGCTTGAAGTTGCAAAGTGTGGCACAAACTTCAGAGCAATTTAGAACGAAGCTGCAGCATCCTTATATCTTAGATGATTCACTCCAGCTACTCTAGAGTCATCAAGAGATTGTGTTGCATGTCGAAATCAGTGAATTTCATTTCATGCCATTTGGAAACACCTTTCCAACCCCACAGAGTGGAGAAGGATACATATTTACTCACCCCCTCCTTCTCTGTGCTTACAGAGCCAAGTATTCACTGTCTCTTAACTGATCTGTCAGTTATCTTTAAGGCAAACATCAGGGTACTGTGAAACATATAAACCAAAAAACATGCTTGGGGTAATGAAGGGAGAGAGAAGAGCCTCCACTAAGCTATTTAGCCTAGGCTGGTTTGCTAGGGTGCTGTAGGATATAAGGACCATCTGTGGTATCTGAAGGCTTCAAAGAGAACATAGGTGTACAATCCCTACATAGTCAGCTTCAGATCAAGTAGGTGAGAGACTGTGGTAGGGTGTATCTAGATGCACATGAAGGAGGGCTCCAACCCTCTACTCGTGACTCTTCAGTGACTCATTACATGGCTCAAAAAATGGTACAACACTGTGTTTTTGATCTTTATGTATAAGCAAATATGCATTCACTTTGCATATTTGCTTTGCATAGGCAATTGGCATGCAGGATTAGCTGTGGTGTGCTCTTGCAAAGAAACACACAAACACACAAAGAATTGCAGCTGTGCATGGCATGGTATCAGTGGCAGGCACTACATAATTTGCATGCAGAGTGCTGACACTGTGATCTCCGTGTGCTGTGCTTTACATCTTGATCCCACCTCTGCTTTTAAGTGCATATCTATCAGTCTAGTTGTGCTGGCTGTCAAGCAGTGTGTGAGCCATGCTCTTGCTGTGTCTGTCCACCTCCTAGAGCTAAACCCTCCCACTTCTGCCCTAGGAGGTCAAGGACTGACACAATTCACACCCCGATATGAAATTAGGAAAGATGAGGCACTCTGCTTCCACATCTCCCCACTCCACCCCTTATGCAGCACAGAAGCACAAATTAAGCCTGGGACAGTCACATTTTGACTTGAATTCAGCAAAGCACTCACTTGGGCTTGCTCTTAAGCATGTGGGTAATCTGCTGCTATTCAGCAACTTAAACACACCATCTTTATGGGGCACTAAGCATGTATTTGGATACTGAAATGAGGTCTTGGGGGTTTTTTAAATAAATTCATGCCTAGCTATAAGTACAAACAAATGTTTGTGTACATGGTTAACGATGCTCTAGCTGGAATTGCTCATCCGTGCATCTGTACATCAGAGTGTAATTTTAATTAGAGTTTAATTATCTTTTCATTTCTTCAGCAAGTAAATTTATACCTTGCTGTAAGTTTTCTTGGGAGTATAAATTAAAATAACATTATTAACATTATATCTTTCCTAATTTGTGTATGTACACTTATTTATCTGTGTTTTTTATTAGTCATAATGAAGCATGTTTGGAGAAATTGTGCAACTAATCTATGTACAGAAGAAAATAATGCTAAACAATATCATTATAATAATGAGAGGCTGATTCTGATTTACTGAGTAGAAATAATAATATAAATTTGTGATTAGGGTTTTTAATATATTTTAAAAATTATTTTCAGGGACAGTTGCCTGCATAATAAGCATTTAAGTAAAAAAGAATTCTGAATCTGACCCTGGAAATGAAACTGTTCAAAAATTATATTGAGAATTTTTTGTTCTAAATTCCTATGTTAATGCAACCTAACGTCAACCTAATTTATAATTATTTAATAATTCATTATGGAAATTGATCTTTGCTGGAAGATATTTGTGGGAAGAAGTTTGATATGAGCATTTTTACAAACTTGGGGAAGTTGATTGTCTAAATTTTTCTATTGGAGGGGGTTATTTCTTAGACATTATGCCATATCCTAAACGACTTAAAAATTTGTATTTCTGCTGACACAGCTTCAGTCTGAATAAATGCTTTAAAATCATTCATCAATATATGAGATGGGTGGAAAAACCAATATGAGCCTCACTGTGTACAGCAGAAGCCCCAAGCACAGGGAAACAAGGGATGATGAATTTAGGCAAAGTGATCAATAATTTGAATGATCAAATTTTTGTATGCTCTACTTAATATGTCTTAAGAAGTCCGTTTATTTGTACTGGACATGTATAAATTTTTTCCGCATATTTTTTTATTTTTTGGCACTGAATTATTTCAAAGCTTTGCTTAGCCAGCATCCAGATCACAATGGGCAGTTCTTTTGTTACTTCTGTTATGCAGTTGTGAGTTGCTTCATTCTGTATGCCTGAGTCAGCTGGCTCTCACTCCTCTGAAGCATCTAAAAGCTCACAAGACATTTTCTCCTTTTGTTCTTTAATTTTCATAGATTTTTGGATGGCTGCTAATGTTGTACAGAGAGTCTTCTGAGATGCACATCACTCAGAGAATGAGAAATAAACTATCTACTCCACCCTCCTTTAGTTTCCATATTATAAAAATATTCTCTTAGGTGGTTTTTTCTTCTTTCTCCTTTAAGTATTGCTTGCATCTCCAAAGTATCAAGCCTTTGCTGCAGAGTTAGTAAGTAATTTTCTACTTTACTTCCCACATGGCAAAGTGCCTTTCACTGAGATGATAGGTAGTCACAGATTGTCTCTGCAGAAGTCACAGGATTCTTATTGTAGGTGTCTAATGGTGGACCAGTTACCGAGGGATTAGAGGTGCTATGAAGTGCCAGGGACTAAATCTAATTGTTATGATTGCTTTTCTGCAGACTGTTTTTAGACCAGAGGATGTCACTGGGTTGAATAATGTGGCTTGGAACAGCAAAAACCTTGTTAGGAAGGTTAGAACCAACCCAGCAAGGTGCATAGTTGGTATTTACCAGGACTGAGTTTTCTGTTCTGCGTGACCAGAAAGTGATGGTAGCATGAGTGATGATCTCTGCCTTGTAATTTTAGAACTCTGTTAGGGTCCTTCTTTGACTAAATTCCATGTTATATTCCTCTAGGCAGTCACAATATTGAGATGAGTGAAATAAGTGTGTTGCAATAATAACCTTAGACTTAACAAGAGCCTATGTCTCCTATAAGTGGCAAAGTATTCTTTCTATTTCCCAACTTCATGGAGCCATTAAGCTTTAAGTCTCTTCAGGATAGTGTAACAGAGCAGAAACTGGCTAAACCAGGTTTACAGAACTTTTGCAAATGTTTTAAATGTTTTCTCTTTCTAAGCCACACAAGTCTTGCCTGAGGCACCATTCCTAAAATAAAATTAGGCTTCTGAAAGATTTATTGTCTGCTTTTGGGATTCAGCGTAGTTGTCTTTTGCTTGCTCACATAATGAGGCAGTTGTGAAACTCTGATTCAGGGGTGAAATAAGCCCTCTTCCAAATGGGGACAAATAAGAATGTGTGGTCACATATGTGACTTCATCATAGAACTGAGTCTCTGTATGCAGTACAGAGTGGGCTAGAGAAGGGTTTTGTACAGCATCCCCAGCTGCCTGCTCTATCCACTGCGCCTGTATTTGCTGGGGGGCCTGCTATAGTCTACAGGTACTCCTGAAACAACTGATGCTATATATGGAATCACAAAAGCAAGTGGAAGCAGGTCTGTGTGGTCCCTAATGATGACTGCCCTGTCCCCTGACACAGCTTGTTCTTGCCTGTAGTGACATTCTGATCTTTCTTATTTAATTGCCCCTGCGTTGGCTCTGGTTCATAGTAGGGGGTGATTAGAGAACCATGTTTCCCTGCTGTGTTAAACAGTCTTGTCTTAAGTGAAGTGTACCAGTGCATTGCATTTAGTGTTGTATGTGTCACATAGGAAAGGACTACAGCAGCATTTGAAGCCGTTTCAGTTGATTGGAGCTAAAAGACCAGAACTTCCTGCTGCTACTGCCACTCCTGACTCCATGCAATTTCAATGGGCTGTTTTGCTGAAATCAGCCCCCCTCCGGGTTGTTTACTCATCAAAACTGGTTTTGCGATCTAGGGATCATTAAATGCATTTCAAAACGTGGAATAAGCTTCAAACTTACATGCAGGAAAGGGTGTGTATTTGTGCACACAGCCTAGCATGCTTTTTCAGTGAAGTCTTTCAATAAACACTCTGAAAAGTGTTGTTTTTTTCCTGAGCAGTGCTTGCTGTAAGATTGATTAGATTCAGGTGGCTTAAAGGAAGTAAAACTGTTTCTACACTGCACCTAATTCTTTTCCTTTGTTTTCCTGTGCAAACACAAATAACTAATGCAGGCAAACAGTAAATTGCAGTGAATGGTGAAAGTGCTAAATGGTAGCAACACTTAAAACATTGCTGAAATTCAAAAGAGCAGCTGTTAGACATTTAAACCTATCATTCTCTTCCGAACATACATCAAATTTACTTCATAGCACTGTCATAAAAATGTATGAGAATGTAAATGCTTGAGTGACCCATTAATCTTTTGAGTAGTAAACATAAAATCTTCTTAACCCCAGTGATGATATAACCATACTTTATTTTGAATGAAGGCTTTATCAGAGAAGTGAAGATGTTCTGTGTCTTTCTGTGATGTATAAATAAGAGCAAATTAATATTAAAGTCTGGTGTCTATGAAAAGTGTGCCATTATATTGATTGCAATATGAAGATATATGTAGTGAACAAAGCTACACTCAATTTCTGATGAGCACAGAAAATCTTAAAATAAATACACAAAGAGTATAAGCTCGTTACTCATTGATGGCAGTCAAGAGTCTGATGCTGTTATTATTATTATTTACTAACTAACTCAATAATGAGTGTTTGTTCTTACAGAATTGTCTATAAAACTTTCCTTTTTATGTGTGTCAAATGTTAAACCTGCCTCCTAAGCTGTCTTTGTGATGAAAAGACACCTTTAAATATTGAAAGTGTTGGTTGTTCGTTTCCATGCATAGACCAGTCAGTTTGTCTCAACCAAGCACACCTGCCATTTACATCATGGTGAATTCTGTTTGAATACAGAGTAGGAAAAAATAAACTGGCTTCAATTTGGGAACACTACTATTTGATTTATTCCAATCCTTCTGTGTTCCTTCCACTGCCTCTTGAAGCCATGTTTGAAAAAAACATTCTGACTAGCCTTTAAAATGAAAAGGTACTGCTCATGAAAAGCAAACTGCTTTTGTTGAAAAGCTAGATCTAGCCTTGATAGAAGTAGGAGAAATTTCATTAAACTTCTGAAGTTGTCCAGTTCAAAGCATTGTGCCCACAGGGTAAAAAATGGGAGAGTTGGAAAACTTCTATTAAATAATGAGTTTCATCTTCCCATCCAGCCAGGATTGTTTCCAGCAGTAGACTGAGATTTCTTAAGCAATGGGACTTCGTGTGTGGGGAACTTAATTTATTCATAAGTCATTTGAAATGTGTCCAAGTAAGCATGGGAAAACTTATGTCCATCAATTCCTAATCATATTTGGAGATGGAGGTGATTCCAAAGAGAACAAAAGAAAGAGGGAAGGATAAAAATGATAAACCAGTAGTTTAGCAGAGTCAGATGAGCTATATTGTTTTATCTAGAGATGCAAACTAGCTACCAAGCTACCTACTCCATGACAGGCATAATAATTATTTTAAAAATAATAATATTTTCTAATAAAAAGAAATTGCTACTTTTGAAGGACACCATATCATGTTAACTTTCAATTTGAGACAAAGTTTCTGTTTGTGAGCAACAAATGACAAGGCACTGGGGCCCTGATGATAATTCAAAAGGACTGTCTGAATTTGAAAAGCTTACCTTAAACTGAAAGATAGGTTGCAAAACTCAAGTCGTGGGACAGAAGCAATACACCAGAAAGTAGTCAGCTCAGACTTTCATGTGTTTTGGGACCCCCCCTCCCCTTCCAAAAACATCTTCAAAGTTAAGTAGAAATATCATTGGCACAGTTAATGTACGTAGTAGTCTGTCTTGTTATCTTTCTTTGATATTTGTATTTAAAATACCTTATTACTGCTCTATAGGTTTGGAGGAAAGACTGGATGAAGGAATATTTTGAGTAGAGCTGGTGTTGTGGAGAGTGGGTTGGGTAGCAGACCACATACTCTTCACCAGCTCAATGAGAGGCATCAGAGGCTAGGCTTACAGTATATGCAGTTGTACCGTAGCACAAAATCCTACAAAATTAGGTCCCAGCAAATTGGAATGACCTGGGGTGGGTAAAGGCTATTCATTGAAATGGTGAAAAGCTAAGTGAGAAAACAAGTTTTTCTGCTAGGTTCCTCAAATCTTCTCACACCCTAGACTTCCACTTCTATTTCACAGTCTGAGAGAAAAGGGTAAAAACTTCTTCCCATGCAATGCACTCTACCACAGCTCGGAATGTTGTTGCTCCCAGCAACAAATTCAAAACAAATAATACTCTTCTTTATCTGAGGGCAGCAGAATCACTTTTGCCTACAGAACTCTAACAAAACAAAATTTCATTCTTCACTATTACACTCATTCCTTTCATAAAATCAGAGTTAAGATACTTCTGAGTTGACTCATGCTTTTTCAAATGACTCTTCTTACTCTGTTTTGGCACCATGTGGTTAATTTGGGTGAGAAGTTAGGAAAACATGGTTAAGTGTTGTGCTGAGTATACATAGGAAGTCTATGAAGTGTTAAACAAATGGCATTGTTGTAAGACAAGTTTTATGAAAGAATAGCTACTCATTTTGAATTTGTCTTTGCAAAACTGTTCAAGTAGATTTAATGGTATTGCCATATTCATGGTGGATGCAACTATATTCCTAGGGAAATTCCCACAGATCTTTCACTTTTTGAATAAGCTTGTGTGACTCATAGCAGCTGCAGGATACGGCTAGAGATCTTAGAACACCTGCCAGTGAGGTTAGGGACAACTTGAACATACTTGATGAAGTACTGTGAGGTCTAAACCAGAACTATAAATAAAACGTCTCTGAGATTAAGACTGCAGTACATGAAGGAAATGCAAAAGATGGGGTCTTAAGATAGGACAGGTTCTAGAGGTAGCAATGCTTATACAGGCATTGAAGAGGAGCAGTTCTACCTTATATTTATCAATGTTTTACTTCCCATAAAAAAAGGTTTCTCACTGGTTGATGGTGCTATTGCAGTCCCTGAATGCTCAAGTAAAAATATCACTCTTACTGGAAAGACATGAATTCAACAGCATATTCATTAACCAAAAGCAAAGAACTGCAGATAACAAAATAGATTTGACCAAACAAGCCCTTGCTAAGATCATATTAATAAATGACAAAGCTGTCTGAATGTTGATATCAATCTTTCACACATACTGTAAGTGAGACTGAGGTTTGATAGCCAGTGTATTCATGAGCTTCCACCTGGGCATGTCAGAGCCTGCATGACCTGTGAAGACTTTTGTGATATGTGTTTATTGAAGGCATACATATTCTTCTGTTGCTTATCGAAAGGAGAACTCTAATTTGGAATGAGAAATGGTACTTAAAAATGTGCAACTCTTAAAATAAATGCTTTCAGTAGACTACTGTGTCATACTGGGAAGAATTCCCTCTCAGTGGCAGTGCAAGTAAGTGTAGAGACATATGCCTGATGCTTCCTGCTGCAGCCAGGCTCATGTCACTGCACATTACTTCTTCAAGCAATGCCTGAGCTCTGCTCTGAAAGGTGGCTGTGTACCTCTTTCCCTAAGCCCACTTCATAATGGAAGAGCTCTCTTCAAGAGCTGAAATTGCCTCCTCTTTCCATTGTGGAATCAGACAATTCTCTCACACTAATGCATATGTGAATGCAGGATAAATTTAACACACACACAGGCACAGCCCTGTCAAAATGTCACTGCAGCTGTGCAGAGTTATCCTCCTCGTGGATGCTTTCCCCAGAGTGTCACGGGTTGAGGACTCACCCATGGTATCTTGTCCCTTGCTGAAGCCACAGAGTCAGCGTTGCCAAGAGGTGAGTAGGGCAGTGCACAGAGCTGGAATGGTCACTCTGGGCATCCTGCCTCATAACTCTGTGAGTGAATAAGGCAAGTGAATAGAGAAGAGCTTTGGATTTCTTTTAATTAAAATGGAGTTTGTATGAGTTCAGAAAAGACTCAACATCATTAACAGAAAGGTACTGTCTAAGATATCTCCTTGGACATTCAAGTCTC
Source organism: Sturnus vulgaris (assembly GCF_052056855.1). Taxonomy (NCBI): domain Eukaryota; kingdom Metazoa; phylum Chordata; class Aves; order Passeriformes; family Sturnidae; genus Sturnus; species Sturnus vulgaris. Next base: position 16,607,039 of record NC_142250.1, on the reverse strand, counting down.
CGTAAAAATGCAGATGTTTCTCTCAGCTATGAATTTTCAGTATAGTTCAGATTTTCTTTTTCTCTTCTGGTTACCCCAAACAAGCCACACCAATGCAGAAAAAAACCCTGGATGGTCCATAATATTATAGAGAAGAACACAAAGAGAAACCTTTTTCTCACTCTTGCATATGTGTTTTCATTCCCATATTGCAGGAAGACCTGTCTTTTCTTGTCCATCTCTTTTACTAGCTAATATAGAAAGTTATTGAATGTATTGACTGTCTTCAAGCTCTTGATAAATACTACTCCATGGCATACTTAAAAACTGCTGTGACTCCCTGTCGAATATAAATTCCTTTTTCTTTCTTTCAGACATTTTCATTTTGCTTGTGGGTTTCTTGCTTCTTTTCTAGTTACTCTAGTTACTTCTAGAGTTACTCAAGACAATGAGCTAGTAGAATATTTTAATGAGACATAGGGAATGTTTCTTGAAAGCAAAAGAGCCTGTAAACATGAAAATTTAGATCAGAAAACTGAGCCTTAAGTGTTACACCTGTTGAGTCAGAAAATAAAATACGTTTTTAAAGTTTGAATTCAAAATTGCTCTCAACTCAGTTCCTCTCTTATCATATCTTTTACTAGGGAGTACTTTGAAACAAACTGTCTAAGACCAATAACTCTGCAGAAAGTACATAGTTGGAAAATATGAATTCCAAGTATGTGAATTAGAGAAAATCACTATCTGCTGGTGTCCAATTTATTAGAATACAAAAAAAAAAAAGAGATTAAATGTATTGAATATGTTACTTGTTATGAATTATTTGTCCATTACAAACGGATGCCCTGCTCTTCTCATGGATCTCAGCCATAAAGTATTTATGATTTTCTCTTTCTGTGCAGTTTATTAATATTAATTTTTTGCAGTTTCTCCTTACTTGCAAATCCTTCTTTTTCAAATTATACAACATCTGCAGCTAGGTAGAAATATTTATCACTTGAGAACATAACATAAATGTATTTGAAAAGTGAGATTGGAGAACAATTGCTGATTGTGTCACTGATGCTGCAAAATTTAGAAATGTTAAATCTGAAATATAAATTTACAAGAAAATGCAAGGCATAAAATAGCTTACCAAAATAATAAAGCTTCTCATACCTACGAATCACCTGAAGAAGGAAGTTCCTGTTTATAATTAGGAACACGTTTTTAAATTAGCCTTCACTCTTATTTGTAAGCAATGTAAAGGGCTACCGTGCCAAGTAAAGATAACTATATCCATCTGTACAAATCGTATTTCCTCTGTGAGGGATAAATATTTTGCATGGTCTGGAGAGATTAGAATATGTTTAGAAATCAATTCTATAGGTTTCTTCCCATTAAAAAAACCAATCTAAAAAGGGGTGACTCTTATCCAAATGTATCTTTCTGATTTCAAAGGTTAAGGTTGAGCCTTTCAAAATCTCATTCTAAAATGGGAGGATATCATAGCTGTTTTGACCATCACTGAAAAATACGCTCATAACTTGAAGCCAAAAGGTGCTTTTTTTTTTTTCCCTTTGGAAACCAAGAATGACACCAAGCACACACTTGGGGAAAAAAAAAAAGAGTTTAGCAGTATCTAGATTTTTCTAACCCCATGGACTTCCCTTTCAGAGCTGTTGCATCAGAATTACAGCTGAGTAAGTTTTCCCCAGATTCTTCTGACCAAATTTGCCTGATCAACATCTTCCAAGGAAATTGGATATTCTGTAGCGAGAATTTAAAATGCTATGCCCATATTAAGGCTAGCTCACTTAGTGAATTTAGCCACCTTCTATAAAATGGATTTGATTCCTGTCCAGAAGATCCATACAAAGTCTATATCCTGCTGGTCCTGAACTTGTAAGTGAATCTAATTCCATATATGAAAGTGAGTTTTGCCAGAAAGTCAGAATCTGGTTTACAAGTGAAAGTACAGACAGAGCTCTTGGGACCATGGTGTGAGAAGGATCAGGGATGCAAACTGTCAATTCAAATGGAGAAATGGGAAAAATTTGCAGGTCTGAAAGCTTCTAAAGGTTTAGGCACCAATTTCCATGGCAGTTGCATGCTAAATTAAACTGGTATTATGTTAGTATAAAATGCTTGGTCATTTTCACTTCCTCTGGTTTGCTATGTGTGGCTATTAATCAAAAGCAGGTGTTGCCATCAGCCTGCAAAAAAGAGATGTTTACAAATGTTGTTGCACTGACAACAGTTCCAAATCATGCCAACACTCATTGCTATTGCTCTCTGAGTGCTTAGTCACTCTGTTCCTGTACAGTCACTGAATGGCCTCGCTGTGTACTAAATGCCTCTTCAATCTGCTGTGTGCCTAGCATACTTAGAAATTCTGGAAAATCGTTTGCAAGGTAGGATCTGAGCCATCAGCTGACTCCTCTGGGACACAATTCCTTAACTTTTTGATGTATGTACAGATAAAAGTCCTTCCATGAGCAATTGTTTCCAAGCATAAGGGTGTATGAGTGAATCATTCCTCACAGTAATGACAAAACACAGTCCCTTGTGAGCTAGCTAACCCTTATATGTTCACTATATAAGATGCAATTTTTTTCAGCTGAAACTTAATGGGGAATCTGGGGTACATGCAATGTAATTCCTCAGGCTGGAATTTACTTAGAACTTTTTGCAAAAGCACAGTTGAATTGTCAGTCTTCACATTTGTCAGGATGTCAGCTGTGCAAGATGGCATCCCTTTAACAGATACTTGTTTAATAGTGGGCACATTTATTAGGGTTTGTTAGTGATTCAGAAGGGGAAAATGCTTCTAAATTAATAGCTCTAATCACTTCTTGCTACAACCTACCTTTTCCTTAGAATATTCTCAATAAACACATTGACCCAATTCTCTCTAGGTGTAACTTCTCCAAACATGGCAATGGCTCAGAAAGAGCCATCAGATGTGATTTGACCTGTATTTGTCAGTGCAGTGTCTCAGTGCACTGGAATTAGAAAAAAAAGGAATGAATACTAATATTTCAGTATCAGGGAAAATCCTGCCTGTCCTGCTGCTTTTTTCAAGATACAAATATTATAGAGAAATGTGGCAATAGGCAGCAGAATCTCTCTCTTACCTGCAGTTGAGCCACAGTTACAGTTTTCCAGTTCTTGTGTTGATGAGCTGTAAATCCATTTGCTGAAAGCTTGCACCTCTTTTGGAGGGTGTGGCAACAAAAGTTAGGGGATTTTCATTTGACTTCTATAGAGATATATCCACCAAAATGTATGCTTTGTTAGACCCCACAAAATTTTAAGGCAATTAAACTCTTGGAATTTACTCTAACAGATGTAATTTTGGACAACTTTGTTCTTAGAAGATTTTATCAACTTCTGCTAAACAGTCATCCCCTAAAGAGATATCTAGTCTTTATGACTGTGAAAAAGTCCATGATTGGACTATTTGTGTTGAGCTCATAATAAAAATTATGTAATAGAGAGACTCTTATATTTTAAAGTGAACTTTGAGGCTTTTAGTTTTAGTTTCTTAGTTTTAGGTATAATCTGCTGCATTTATGGTCACTGTATCCAGCTACTTTAGGACTGTGTTTAAGGACATTTAAAAATTATGGCTTTGGCTAGGGAATAGTTCCTCAGTTAGTTCTCTTCTGCCTCAAGCCAACCATTAGTGCAGCAAAATTTGGATTAAAATAATTTTCAACAAAATGGATATCAATTGGTTGAGTGTGGAGTAGTTTAGAAGTCCAGTCTGAAGTCTCATGTACCATCTCTGGTAGAAAGCTTCTTTTGCCCCTTCTCCTTCAAATTTTATATAACTCTGGAAAAGAACCTTTCTCCACCCTCTTCACCTATATTACACAGAACTAAATGGGGGTTTTAGGGACTAAAATGCTTGAGAGTGAAAATCTGGAATAAATTGAAAAATATTGCACAATTATCAAATTAACAGTGTACATACCTTGTGGTTCAAGGAATCTGATGCTCTCAGGAAAATCAGTGAATTAGTATAGGATTACTGGTTAGTGCAACATCTCATTTAGCATTTGTAAAAAATTGACTTACCTGTCTCAAAAGTTTCTCCTTTTTTGCTCATCTTCACTGCACTAGACCATCGATGGTTTATTGTATACATGGCCCTGTATCATAAATCAGGAAATTAGTCTTGTCAATAACAGCTAGCACAATATATCTGTATTGTCCTACCATCCTGTATTCTTTGTCTCTTTATTTCTTTGTTGTAGACCTAAGCCTCATCATTTGTTTGCTGCTTAAAGATACAAGGGTAGCTTTTCTCTGGATGGTACAGAGAAATTAACTGGCTTGAAAAATAGATCTTCACTTTATTACTTGCAGTCATAGAAGTGACAGGTGTGTCACCACCATCCACATCACTCTGTTCTACCAGATAAATGGAAAATTGTAACTGTATTTTCTATTTTAGCCTTTTCCAGAAGAGGTGAATATGATGATAATTGAAAATTTTGAATAAAATATCCCAAAGCTGTGAGACCAAAAAAAAAAAAAAAAAAAGTTCCGGTTTGCCAAGTGAAAGGCAGAGAGCTCTCTTCTGGCAAAATAAAAGCATTAAAATGTCTGGAATCAATTGAACTTCTCTATATTATATAGGCAATGAAGCAGCATACAGGAAATGTGCTGAATCACTTGCTGTCCCTTAATATACCACTATATAAAAGGTCTTAGCTCAGACTCCGTGGTGTCTTCATTTCAGAGGCAAGCAATTAGCTTAAAGGAAAACTGTAAAGCATGTCTTTCCTATTCCACATTTGTAAATTACTGTATCTTCAGGCTGATAAAAAGAGCCTGGCTCAATTTATGTGCATTTAGGAGTTATACAGCATATTAATGCTGAGAATAATTGAACAAATTGGTGCAAGGAGAAATGATAAACAGATTTGTCTTTTCTTACATGATGAATTGCTAGAAAGTTCTATTACATGGCTTTTAAGATCACAATGCCAATAAACCCTGCCATGTTACACCTCTACACTGTATACACAAATTAAGTTTTTCTTCAATAAATCCATAAAAGTAACAATCACACCTGACTGATTTGCTATAGCAATAGTATTCTTTTTCTGTATTTCACCTTTCTGCCTTCATGTTACCTCCTCAACAACTGTGATGGTTCCTGAGCTTTGCTCAGAGGAGTGCAAGAAAAATGTAAGTGGAGGAGTAGAAAGAACACCTTTGATTGTTATTCCCTCTTGCCTCAGCAGCTACACTCTAGTTATGCAGTGTAAATGCTATAGATCTAATTGCAAATTGTTTGTGGTGATACATAAGGTAAACTACAATACAGCTAACCTAGGGTCCACATTTCCAAATGAATTTTTGGGGGATGGAGAGAGAAGTACCAGGGATTCTTATTCCAGACCACAACAGTAAGATGCTCTATGTTATTGGCAATAGGTTTGACATTACACCAAGTAGGTTTTTAATTAGAAGTGATTATTAAAAATTTGTTAATGATTCTGGATGACTAACTGGAGATACCTTAAAGCAGAAGCTGCTAAGTTCTTTATTCAGAAAGGAGCACCCAAATTCACAGCTGATTTTTCAAAATTTACCTAGGTCTTGCTGTAACAGTTTGAGATTAGCCTATATGGACACATTTGTGTGACTTTGATGTGATTGTGCTGTAGACTGCTCCTAACTATTCTGACTTTTTTCTTTCCTGAAATCCACACTCCCAGTAAAAGAAATTGAACAATTGAAACTCAAACTGAAATTATAAAAGAAATTAAAAAACAATTGAAAGTGAAACTGAATTTTTTTGTGCTCATGATGTAGGGAAATTAATTAACCTCTATAGCTTTCAAGCAGAAGGTGGAATAAACCCCTGGTGATCTTGAGAAATGAATAAAAGTGCATAAACTTCTGTGTATTTTTCTTTTAAATTCTTTAATATCTGTTTCAGAATTAAGCACTAATTTTAACAAGTTCATCTTAATCATTCATAAAGAAATAGAAAATGAAAGAGCTCTCATTAACCAGAACAAAGGGGCAGAGAAGGAGCACACACATAAGTGAACTTCATTTTAGTTTTCACTCTTAGAAAACTGCTAGTCTAATATATCACTTAGCAGAGGTTAATGCTGACTGTCATTGGAATTAGCTGATGAATCAATGATTAATATGGTCAGTGTTTGCAAATTAAATCCTATGGTAAAATACAAATAAAATTAAGGACTTCATAAGTTGGTCAAATTTGATTTTCTTATCAGAAAAAAAAACCAAAACAGAATAAGCTGAAAGTGGGCTTCAAACTCCTTTTTAGTATTGCCCATCTTTTCTCCCTTTTTTATTACAGGTTCAAAAAATAAGTGCAATACAATTTATCTATATCTATTTCATATTTTTAAAGCAAAACAACATGTTCAAAAGAGTAAATAAAACTAAATTTTCTTTCATTGATATACCAATGAGATTCCACCTCTTAGTTAATTTATATGGTAGACAGGTTTATAACTGCTAAGTTAGCATCATGTTTTACAACAATTATTTTAAAAAGTCTTACAGAAGTGTGCAGTAAATTTAAGTGCTTTCTAAAGCTGTCTTCAAAGGGTCTCACTCTTTATCAGATATTCAATAAATCCTGTGTTGCAATAGTGAGTGCTTACATCATGCCAAAGACTATTTTAATTGTTCAATTTGGATAGTAAATGCCTGGTGAACATTGATTTTTATTTTTTATGGTTTTATTCATGACAGCTTTTAGCCTTTTTTTTACTGAAGTTATTTCATTTACTAGACAAACCTAGATTACTAATACTGACAAACTGCGTCTAAGCTTGATGGTTCTGGTCCTGTTCTCAAGAAAAATATAGTAAAATTTGTTGCTCAGTTACATAAACTACAACATCCATATCACTATTTTAAGACTTAGGCTATTAGGTAGTTAGTCTGCATAATTTTATAATTCTTATGAGTAAAATATTGGGAGGAATTAATAATGGAGGACACTGCAGATAGAAATTTTCTGTAGCCCCTGATGAGAGTTCCCTGGTGCAGTACTATAAGACCCACCATACTTCTAATCCCAGCCTGCAAGAGTGTCTCTGAATCCTAAAAGTGCAGCAAGCAAAGACTTCAGTCAGCTATTCTAGGTGATCTCATAGCCTGAGTTTTCTGCCTAGAACATAGGACACAAACATAATCTATGTGGGCTTTTGCATTTATTAAAAATGTAAAGAAACATCAAAAAGAGCACTGGGCTGTTTCAGATCTTGTTGTCACAACTGGGAACTAGTGGGTCTGGTATGTTATATCTCTGTAAGAAGAAATCTGTGGATGTGAACAGCAGGTTTTTCTTTTGTTGCTCTATTGAAATTAAACGCAACAGTTTGCTTTGTTCAGAATATTTTCTGTATGGTTTTGCCTGTTCTTTGTTTTCATCACTCCCTGCTAGAAGTTCTAGCCATGAAGCCTAAATAAGTGAGATTCTGGCAACCACAGCAGGAACCACAGCACAGCAACTGATTGTGCCTTCTCAGTCAATACCAGTGTTATTCAGGGATCCATTTAAACTGATGTTCTCTTTCTTTCCCTTTGACAGGAAGAAAAGGTTTCCCCTCCCCCGGAAATCCTCAGTCACCACAGAGATAGTGCTTGCATGCCCCAGAGATTGGGAGCACTGGGACATAAAGGGGCTGCTGTCATGTACAGAGTGAGGCTCCCAGGCACAGCTATGGGGAGCTCCGGTGATGGCAGGGATTAATTTCTCCCTTTGAGTTATTCTCATAAACTTTCACCCAAGGAAAGAAAACACAAGTAGGGATATATTAAATATTAGATTTCTATAAAAGGTCTGATCTAAGGATCAGTGGAATCAGTGGGAATCTTTCCAATAATTCTTGTATGATTTGAATCATACTATAAATGCTTTCAGCGAGGAATGTGACTCGAAAGCAGATCCTACTGATGATCCAGGATCATCAAGACAACTTGTTTCAGTGAAAAATTATGTGAGGGCCTAGAACATTTGATGTCCTTGTCATTAACTGTTACTCCATAAAGATAACCCTTTTGCCTTATGAACGACACAAGAAAAATATTATCCTGGAGAATAAGGATCGAGAAGATAGAATTTAAACAGATTTGTTTTCATGTCATGAATTACTGTATTGTTCTGGCTGTGCATGATCCAGACTTTGGTGTGCAGCTGTCACTGAGAACCTTTCCTTAGTTAGTTATGAGGCTTTTACAGTCTTAGAACTTACTTATCAGTCCTGAGTGTGTACTTGGGCTACACTCTGTAATACAATTTACTCTTTCAGTTACTATATTTCTATATGAGAAACAGCAATGAATGAACATGAAACTGTCTATTAGGTGGGATCAAAAGCACTGTGCATCATCAGGAAATAAGGTAAGAATGAAATGAAAACATTTCTTAGGGGCAGATAAAATGGCTTACAGAGGTTTCACACACTAATCCACTCAACCAGCACTGTGCCTACTGGAACCTCTGCAGTGTAGTTTGACAGGAGAGTAACAAGAACACTGATATATATTTCTATCATTATTTAGGTTACTTAAATTGTTTTACCTCAGGAAGAATTCTTAATCCCTCAGATTCTGAATACAATATAATAAAGCATAACTTAAGTTCTGCTGGGAAAACGCCTGCCCTGATACCTATAAAATCTCAGACGTTAATGTTCCCATATATTTCTAAGGCAAATATAAGCAAAATAATCCATTAGTATTCAAAGAGGGAAATGTAATTAGAAATAAAAATGTAAGATAACCACATCCACCTTCCCAGAAAGAGATTTACATTAAAGAACAAGATGAAAATGTTTGCTCTTAAAGATTTTTACTAGGTAATTTCTAACAGGACAGACATCTCCTCTTCGTCTCACTCAGCTGTCCCAAACCAAGTAAGGGCTATATTTAGCTTCAGTTCTGAATTTGTGTTGTCATTCAGAGTTCTTCTAAGATAAAATACATCATCATTTACTCTATTAGAAAATAAATGTATGGATGTATTATGGAATTTGCATTCCATTACCTTGGTTTGCATGCCATAAAACATTTATTACACCCTTGGGCTACAGTCTTAATAATGACTGGGTGAAATGCACTAATGTGGTCTTGGCCTTGCTATAGAACAGAAGATTAATGCTCTTTGATGTCACCCAGCTAATAGTTGTGCTCGCCAATTTGTCCCTTCAAAAGACATTACAGTCCCACAGACAATCCCTGTAAGACTAAAACTAGCAAAAAAATGTTCAAACTAAACCACAAGCTGAAGCGCAGTTAACCAAATAAGCATTACATTAGATTTTAATCTCTAAAAATAAATGTATACAAGAATCCTTCAGTAAAGAAAGAAAGATCTTCCATGTTTTATTTCATCCTCTCCTTTTCTGATTATACTCTGCTGACATCAAGTTTAAAAAAAGCCATCAATATTTTCTTATATTTTATGGCAGTTACAAAATAACATTTTAGTTAAGCTCCTGAAAGGCATATATCAATACTTTGTACAGTCCCAAGCCTCTCAGGCTTTTCCTATGTAATAAATTTCACTGCCTATGATAAAACTATTGAATATTTGCCTACCTGCTCCTCTTTAGGGAGAGGAGGAATAAGTCGTCTCTTTAAACTTAAGATATAACTGTGAGGTTTTAAAACTTTTTTACACAATGCTTTGCTAATGTTTGTATAGCTTATAAAGAGCCTGAAAACATGTAATGCAATTAAACCAGCATGTCCTACCAGTAAAATCTGCAATCTTGTCAATCTTAATGAATTAAGTTGTGGATCGATATTTGGATGACAAACTTTGGGGGAAAACTGCAAGGAGGGGCCTTGTGCACCTCCCTGAGCCCCCGTCCCAGTAGTTGAGGGGATGTCTGTGCTGCTGCATGTATCTACCTTCTGATGATCCTGAACTGAGAAAGAGCTGGCCTGGTTCACATCTGATGTAAATCAGCATTGTTAGTTTGAAAGCAGTGCACTGACAATGACTTAAACCAGCTGAGCATTTTGACAAGACTGTATTATTTGTCACACTGTCTGTGCTACAGTCTGGAGATCTAGCACTATGCCCATCTCAATTTTCCAAGTGATTTTAACACAGGATTTTTCTCCAGCTGCAATTTCATATTGTGACTAAAACGGTTTTGGATGTCCTTTCCAACTGAACACTCTATGCTGGTGTTTCCAACTGGAGATCATTGTGCTTCTGGAGTGAAGGAAGACTGTATCTGAAGCAATGCTCTTTGTAATCGTGGAATGTAAAGTACTAGATATATAATCAGCATGTGCTATATTAAAATCCTTTCAAAGTTCTAGATATTGACTGACAGGCTATCCAACAGCATGCTTATTGTAGCATAAAAATTTTCAAAAGCAAAAACACTAAACCAGTGGTCATAAAGTGATCCTTTGCAAGTAGTTGTGATTAACATAGCAGATGAGCCAAGGTGAACATCTTTTTCTTTTTTTCTTTCATACAGAAAGAGAAAGCACAGTCTGTTTTAAAAATCCCAGTGCACCGGGAATAGAGCAACAGAGAGGAAACTAAGACTCAACAGTAAATTTTGATAAATAGACAATAAAAAGAGTGAGAAATTGATGTTGGTTGAATAACAGATGGAAGTTGTCTCTTTTTAAGTAAAGTGCAGCCCTGCCAAACTAACACTCGTCCTGAAAATGAGATGACAAGGAAATAATACAGATTGTAATTTTTTCCAGTATCTATTTTGAAGCAAAAAGTTTTAACACTCCTCTAATTGCATGGCAGATCTCATGTTTTTGTTTGTGTATATCATATATATGGATATATAGATATGGAATATCATTGGATATATGGAATAATTGGATACATGATTATAGAAAAACAAGTGTTAGTAGTAGGAATAGATATCAGTATGTTTATTTAGATTATTAGTTTTAAAGGGATGCCTTCACAAATCTCCAAAGACCCGTGGAGAACTTTAATCATTATGTGTGAATAAACATTTCTGTTCTAAATTACTATCCTCACTTCAAACCCTAAAGACTGAGGTAAAATATAACAGGATGAGCCATACAGATTTGGAGACCTACTAAGGGGAATAACACAATGTTTAGTTAAACAGTAGGGAAGTTTAATAGATAAATGTGAAGGATTTTTAGTTATCTCCATAGAACCACTTTCCTCTCTCCTTTTCAAAGTGCCAAATCACCTGTAATGATCACAAGATATTTGGACTGAAGTCTTAGAAAAGCCTCCACCAGCACTGGTGCACAGGTCTGTGCAGTACCATAACACATTTATTTCAAAGCCAATTTCAAGCAAATTGCAAATGCCACTTCTTCTGCCTGGTTGGATTTGTGATTTAAGTCTCTCATTTAAGTCCTAGTTAAAACTGCATCTCCTCCACTTGAGCTCTGGTGAACTCAGGCTCTGGTGTCTTTGTGTTTGGAAGCTGCTGGGCTGTCTCTGTCTGCCTGCCAGATAACTATTGTAGGGATAAGATATTCCACTTCCAGGTACAAAGTAGGCTGATCTCCATGTTTTCATCCTATACAAGCAGCATATCTCTCTTGGCAACTGTATTTATGCTGGCTTCTGGCTGTGTTTCTATTTTCCCTTTGGCTGACAGGCAGGTCAGAAATTCTGCGGATGTGCACTTTGCCTAGCAATGCCTGGTTGTAGAGGCCAGGCCTGTTCTGCTCCTCTCTGCAAATCTTTCCTGGCTTGGCAGCCAGATGTGGCTGCTGTTTGGGTGAGCTTGCCATATCACACTGCAGTGCTGTGGCTCAGAATCACCAAACATCTGGCCCATGAGAAACTGATAATTGCTTTCATCCCAGAGCTTGGTGGGTAACACACCTTATCACTGTCAACCTTGACTCCTCTCTCACCTTGCACAGATACCTTTCACAAACAGTGAAATATCTCTGCAAGACCAAGTTTAACCATTAAAACGCTACCAGTAACCCAGCTTAAGATCTTGAATCAAGAAATGCCAGAACAGAAAACAGAATGTTGCTTGGTAGCTCCTACCTCCTTAGGACTTCTCTATCCTTCTCTAGGGTAGTTTTCATTAGGAGCTGTTTCTCTAAATCAGAAAACAGAGCATCTAAAGTGTACTTACCTTCTCCCCCAACACCCAAAACTGTATGTTATGGTTAGTCCTTACAGTTATTTCCATTAGACTCCTGCTACTCTGTAAGAAAGATAGTTGTTTAGCTCTTTAAATTTTGCACTCACTATATGGCCACAGAGTTAGCTTCAAAACTATCACTGAATTTTCTTTTTCACCTTTTTTTTTTTTTTCAGTTACACAGAATTCTGGCAGAGTGAAAAGAAAAAAGGTCTAATTTTCCAAGATGTCCATGTTGAGACATCTACAGCCTTGACTTCCCTCCATCTTTGGCTTTTTGCAAAAAGGATCTAAATTTCAAAGTAAAACTCCAGTCAATACCAAGTACAGTTTGAATTGGCCAGTGTTTCATGTTGATCACTTGTAGCTCAAGGAATAACACAGCTGGTGACTCCCTCTAAAGTCTTAAAGTGGCTTATTCAGCATCATAAAAAAACTCATTGGCAGAAGAAAGATAAGCTTCAGTTTACAGTGGTGTTCAGTGGCGTTAGCTATAACTGTTTTTTTTCACATTTTAACTAGAGAGATGAAGTAACAATCTTACCCCACACCAGGTTCATTGACTGCACTGACCTGGGCACAGCATCCAATCTATGCTCTGAGTAGTTCAGTAGTTTTATGGCATAAATAGGAGTTTCGTGGTGTACATGACAAAGGAACAAAAATAAGGCTATGTGGCTAGTTTGGTTCTTGTTACCTAAATCTTGACTGACACACAGAACTATTAAAACATGACTTTATTATTCCACATTTAAAGCAAGCAATACTTAAAGCTTAAGTATTCCTTTAGCTTATTTTCAAAGTATTTACATTATTAGATTTATGCACAGACATCTAGCATTTAAATTGTCAAGTGGCTGCCAAAGACGGGCTGTTGACCTCTCTCTGTATTAGTCGTTAGAAAGGAATTAGACACAAACTTCATTTAAGAGTTTCACAGACAGCTGCTGACAGGAGGAGAGATTGAGATCCAATATTAGGCTTAGTTTCCAGGATGTGAACTGCAGGAATAAGCTCCTCTGCCCCTGTGAAACTAGCCTCTTGGCCATGCCTTTATACCCCTGCTCCTTCCACAATTCAATCTCCTCTGTCTTCCATCTGCCATTCTGAGCCCACAGCAGCCACAGAGAAATCATTGATTATTATTTAGTGCTCGGATTAGAAGCAGGTGTCAGTACTGACATCCTGGGTGGCTCTTCTGCCACACAAGGCATGAAGGAGGTGTGGGACAGAGGTTAGACTTTGCTCAGTAACCAGAAACCAAACTAAGTGGCTCCTCTGGAAATATGCACTTTCATAATCCTGTTTTGCTTATGTCCCAGAGGTGAAAAACAGCATGTCCAGTAATTGTAGGGCCTAATATGATGTACAAGATGGCACAGTAAAGCTTTCAGTATTAAATTCCTACATCTCATGTACAGAATCTGCTGTTATTTCTTAGTCAGTTTTGAAGTACCTGGCCTTAAAATCCTCTTGCTTCTACTTTCCCACTATGGTCCCCACTGGTGGGGACCAGACTGGAGGATTTAAAATCTCTTCCTTTAGCTTGACCAACTGCAATGATTTTGGTCGATAATTGTTTTTTAAAAAATCTTATGCTTCATAAAAAATATTTTAATTTCACTTATATACTGCCATTTTTAACATCTAAAGTGTTGCCCTGTTGAGGAGTTCTTTTCTGTTATATATTGTAATACCTTCAAAGTCACCAACGTAAATCAGTTAATAAAATTTTTTTAATTGCATTTATATTACAGGATTTATTGTATCATAGAATAAGGACACGCTTTGCATGAGAAAACATCTGTCCAACATTCATTTGTAGCAAAACTAGGAAATTCTAACAGAAGTATGGCTTACTCCACTTTTTCTGCTTTGGCTGTCTCAAGGAAAGTACTACAGCTCTTATGGCATCACTCAATACAGAAATAGTAGCCTGTTACCTATTCATAGCCAGTAATGATCCTCTATGATCACTAACCTTGCTTTTCAGTGCAAGTGCTGACTTGGCCACAGCCCAGTAGGGTAATAGTAGCACCACTGTTTAAACCGGGGACGGGGGAGGAAATCTGTTTGTTGAGTGCTGTGTTTGACATAGCCTTTAGTTTAGTAGGCACTGAGTTCAAGGAGCCTCCTGCATGTTGAAAAAGTCATAAAAGGGTAAATAAAACCATTTGCTATACGGCTGTCTTCTACTAATAAATTCCTGGATACTGGAGTCACTGCTGGCAGGTCAGTGTGCATCTTGCTTGCAGACGTGCAGTTAGCCCCCTTTTCCTTGTGGTAGGTGACTTTCTGTGTACTTTGCAGATCATAATGTAAATATTTAACAGGCAGATTCTGAGAAAGTGTGAGTGTTTTTAGGAGACATATATATCTCAAAATTCTTCTTCATTTTAATTCTTCCAAACAGAATTTGGAGATACCTGTCAGTTACCTTTTTTCCTAAAGACAGAGAGCAGTTACTCAGTGTGATTGTAAAAAAGGCAATGGCTCATTAACCAAGTTTTCAGCACTTTTCTACAGAATTATAAGACATGGGTTACCTCTAGCAGGTGTTCAGGATATACATTCAAAAATCCATCTTCTGCAATGGCTAACAGCTGGTACAGCTGCCTTATATCACTCTTGTGGTAAGCCTGACAGAAATCAAACTCAGGAATTGAAGAAGAGGGATTGTGCTGCAAGGCTCAAGTGCATGCAGTTCATTTAATTATTTCAGGAAGCCATGTATACTTTGCTTATTTCAGACCAAAATGCATAATCGTTATATCTTTCAAAAGCTTTTTGTACAATTAATTAAAGATGTTCTTGGCTTGCCTGGATATCTGGTAGGAATGGTATGGTTGATCTTTGAGGCAATTCTTTTCCTTCCAATAAATCTTAAAGAATGTTATGAAGTGATTTTTTTTAGTAGGCCCTTTGTTATAGGAAACTCTACAGGATGGTGTTCTGTGCAGCTCTTTTATTTGTTATGCATGCAAGAACATTTGAGACTATAGGTGGACTTGATAATGTGCAGGTGGCACCCAGCTGTCTTCCTCTCCTGTCACACCAGAAGGTTTAAGCTCTTCATTCTTGTAGAAGCAGACCCCTTGGGAGGCTAAAAGGCAACTTGGACCAACCTCAGTTGAGATAAAGTAGAATCTGTGTGGATGGGAGGATGTTCCTGATGATGATTGCTGACAGGGCAAATGTTCTGTCTGTTCTAAAGAAGTATGATCACTTTCTTTATTTTTTTTTTTTTTTTTTTTTTTGCATCTGGCAAAGCCAGTATGCTATTCTGACTTTCTGTACCTCTTTCAGTATCATCAACTTCCTTGCCCAGGACATTGAAAGAAAATTAGAACACTGATGCCTCAAACTGCCATTTGTGGTAGCCTGTGATCTCATGGCAGGCTCTTCATTCTATTCTAAAGTCTTACAGAAGAGAGCATCCAGGGAAACCTAAAAGTTTTCACAGTGGCTATCATTTTCTAAATGTCTAGATGAAAAGGGAAACCTAAATTAAAAGTAAACCCATCACCAAAATGAAAATTAAAATATTTTGAATGTATAAGACCTTAGTAAGCTCTGTCCACATTGCAGTGAGGAAGGCTGAAAACTGCTGGAAGCATGAAAAATCATTGTTAAATATATCTCAGTTCTCAAACTGACTCTTATTTGGGATAGCTAGTCAATTTTGAGCAAATAAAACTCAGACTTAACCTCTACTGTAGTCTGTGGAGAGCTAGTGATTCAGAAGAGCTAGCATGCCCATGTGCTTTTATTGGTGCAAGCATATATAGAGACATAAGCAATGTGTTTATATATATTAAAAATCAAGAAAGGAATTGGTGGAGTTCAAGGAAAAGCATGACAAAGAACAAGAAGCCTTTTTCCTGCCTGGCACATTTCTCCATTGCAAATAATCGGCTGATGATGTGTGCAACAAAGAAAGAATCACTGCATGAAAAACTGCAGCCTCCCCCAGTTATTGCCTTCCTCACACTTCCTGCCAGAACAAGGGAATAGAAAGCTTTCAATTTGATGTTGATGTTATTTCCTTGAATGGTTTTGTTAAAGTGCTGAACGTACAGTTTGTTTGCTAGCAACCTTTGGATTTACGAGTTGCCAGTCCTGGAGACGTTACTGTTTGTCATGCATTTTCCTCCTGATTTCCCTTCTTTATCCTCCTGCCTTCAAACCCTTTTAAAGTTCTTTGCACTGCTGATACTTGCTCTGATGCTAACTGGTAGTAATAGAGTGCTGTGCAGCTGTGGCACTGTAGCTTCCCTGGATAATGCTGACCGCAGACTTAGCAGCATGTGCCAGCTCAGCACATCTTGATAACTCATAATCCCTACCATAGGTTTTTATAGTTTGTCTGGTCTACTGTAAATCTCTAACTCACTGTCATCGACAGAGCTCTTGACCTGATTCATAGGCACCAGGAATTAAGCTCCTGTCACAGTCTGTTAGAAGATGACACTATTTATGCTGTGATATTATACAAACAAATATAGATGCTCTTGAATATATTGAACCATAGAACAGTGTCAAAGGTCATGTTATTATTTTGAATCTTGTTAATTAAGAAAAGTAACTAAAAAGGAGGGGGAAAAATCTAAAAAAAGAACAAAAATCTAAAAAAAAGAACAAAAACCAAACCTGTGTACTAGCCAGCACATTGAAGTACAGGCAGGTTATCTGATCTTTTCCACTAACACATCTGAAATTTGGGATAGTCTTGTGTGTAATAAGAAAAATATGTATATTATTAAAGAGAAATAGTTCTGTGGAGTTTTTTCCCCCCCTCTGTCTCACCATGAATATATAAGATAGTCTTCAGTCCTATCACAGTTTACTTTGGTTCTCAGCTATGGAAAGATTCTGTCCCTCCAAGGATAAAGGACCCCAAAAATGTTAAAAGAAAGAAATTCAATCAAATCACTTTTGACATTTTGATGCAGCAGAAATTATATAGGTTGTGCTGTAAAAAGGAACCCAGTCCAATTCTATCTAGTTCCTCATTAAAGATCAATTTGTCTAGTAATGAGAACCCTGGACAGGGTACCAAAATACCAGAATCTTATTCTAGATCAGATCCTGGCTTTTCATGGGACTTTTGTACTGAGGCTTCAGTTCCTCGTGCTTTTGATTTTTACTGCATAATTTCTAAGTTTGGCTCATTCTTAGTGTGAGGTCCCAGCAGATTGCTCAGTGCAGCTGGCTAGTGGAATCTCTGATTGCAGGTGGAGGAGCAGGATGCTGTAATAAAGTGAACTTGATCTTTGGTGGCTCTAAATAATACAGAATGATTAAATTGCTTTGAAAAAAAAGATTTTAAAATGCATAATTTTTATTTAGTCATTCCAAACATCTTGCCTTTGTTACCTGAACAAATGTAGATGTTCTCAATTGAGAAAGTGGTTTAGCTTGTTATACATGATCTAATAAGAAATTGAACTTCATGGAAATTTTTTTGTGTTTTTACTTAGCAGATTTGCCAGCATGGAATAATTTGACAATTAGTAGATTCCTTGATTTCAAAAGACTAATTAAGTATTTCTTGGTATACAAACATGATTCAATGAAAGAAGCCTTGTTTAAGTGAGTACAAAGTTTCTTTTTGAGAATTATGCTGGTTCCTATTTTGCACTTTTTGGTAAATGGTGATGAAACTGTTCTTCCAGCTGCATTTTGCTGAAAAAATATGTCCAACTGACCCACTTAACACAAGAACATGTAAATGCTCAGAAATTATTATTATTAATTCAGATGGTTCCCAGTCCCACTAATTCGATCATCTTCATGATCAGACTTCCAAATTGTGAAAATCTGATGAGAAACAATATGTGAAATTGCAAAGTAATCACAGAGGAACAGAATAATATTGTATTAATAAGAGAGGAGACTACACAAAGACCTTGTTACACCACCTCTTCTGCAGGTAGCTCTTGACTATGTCAGTAGCTGTCATCTGAAAGTTGATTTGTGGAGCAAGTTAGTTATTCTAGTTCATGTGCAGAGGAGCTGGCAGAGAAGGGAGCAAATACCTCCTGATACATCCATCCTCCTTCAGGCAAGTTCAGTGCCCTTAGTAAGGACTGAATGGGCCCACAGCAGCTCCTTGGAGGACTTTTTCCTTTTTCCTGGTCATAGAAGGGCACTGGCACACAGAGTAGTGAGCACTGTCTTCCCCTGTCTATTCGGTTCTCAGTCTGGGATTTCAGTTCCTACAGATGATGATTCAGCTTATTTCAGTCATATTAAGTTCACTTGTGAAGGTTTGTTTTGCCCCTTGAATTGTAGAGGTATATATTGTCATTAAAATGGCTTTATGGAAATTTGGCCTCATTTGACCTCATAGCCATATTTTTCTTCTAGTGGTGTCTAGAAATGTAGTGTTTTAATTTGTCATAGGCATGGCCTGATAATATCTATAAAATTAAAACACTTAAGAGCATAATTCAGTTTTCTAATTCAGTGACTTCTCTGTGGTGTGATACATATGATCTATAGCACTTCTATCTATATCTCTAAGGCATGGTGGTGCCAATTGATGGTGCTAAGGAGATACAGAAGGAAAGACAACCACTCCTCTGGTATGCATTTCTTCTAGCCTTAGGATCCAGCAAACCTCTGTGTGAACTCTCTAGAGCTCTGACTGCACTGAAAAGAGAAGATCCAGCAATTCCTCACCCCCAAGCTGTGCTGAATTTGCTACAGGTTGCCTATTCCAGGTTAGTCAGGGATATGGTAACTGCTGTAAGGCTACCCTTGCCTGGATCCCGGAATAGCCTTAGGTATTGTTTCATGTCTTGGTAGCAAAATCCCTCCAATGGGGTGCCTCCAGCACTGACAAATGCAGGATTTCTAAGATACCTTCACAGGAGGGTAAATCTCAAGTTTCTCTTGAAAGCTACTGATAAGCACTCTGTCTCAACTTGGGTCTTTTGAGTCCCTTGCAGGAATAACCAACCCCTCGGGACAAAAGGGGACAAACATCCAGAGAGTTTATAACCTATTGTACCCACAATCCTGAAAACCATTTTAGCCATAGCACATACAACTGTTAGCTTGATAGACACTGATTTCTTCAACAGAAAAATTCTGTGGACTACTTGTTAGCTTGATGCATGTTAGCTGACTAAGTGCTAAAGTTCTGTCACTACTTTAGCAACATCATTGCATGTCTTACCTTTATTTTAGAAACAAATTTATGAAAATGATATAGATTAAGGCAGGATAATCAGATCTGGTTCTCTTCTGTACTAGTGAAGGTATCCAGCAATGATATCTTCCAAATTCCAGTGTGTTTTCTTGTGCTTTATAATTTGATATTTCAGTGCACTGTCACTTGAAATTAATTGCCAGTAATTAAAAGTGATCTGGTTAGGACAATTGGACAATAGTGCCCTGGAGATTGCTCCATTCCCAGAGGTTTTAGTGACTTGCTGCTGCACTGGTTCAAGTCTTCAGAAGGGTGCTATACATCATAATGTCATTTTACATTGTTATTTCTCTGAAAGCAGCAATTTAAAACAGTCTCCAGTGAACCTTGAGCAACTTTGCACTAAAAAGAAAAATGTTACTGTTCAAGATCTGTAAAATATAAAATATAGATTCAAAGAAATCACTTGACATAAATAGTAGTATTAAATTTGTGCCATTATTTGCATGTAATATATACTGTTGTAGTAAAAGGCTAACAAAGCATTTAGGCTGCTCCAGGGCTCATTGATTTTTTTGCACCTTTGTTCAAACTAGGTCAAAACTAATGTTGGTCTTATTTTATCACACATATTTTTCTCATGTATGAGACTTCTGTCCTAAAGTGATATAATACAGTTTAAGCCTACAATATATTGTGGCCTATAACACCTATTTAGAGAAAAGCAATACTCTTATTTTGGTTTAGATTACCCTAACCAAACAGCTGGCTAATGTGACCTAAACTTTGGAATATACAGAGGTCCCATTTTTTAGCAACTTGGGTGAACTGAGGGCTTAATGGAATAAGGCTTGCTTTCATATTAGGGTGAAGGCCAGCCATTTAAAGAATTATGAAAATGAACCTTGTAACCAGTGCAAACGTGTTAACACAGTTAAACAGCTCATTTGATATTCTGCCTCACCACTATAAACAGCAACACAGAGCCTACTAAAATTAGATTTTGTCCCAAGTCCCAAAGCAACAAATCATCCTGCTTGTGCCACCCATACTTAGCAAACTTTATTCTGTGAAGAAATAGAGATGCAGAATTGGGATCAGAACAGTTCTCAAAGAGGAAAAACATAAGCTAGAGGCTATTTTTAGACAGTGATGAGACTTCCAAACAAACCGTATATTGTCCTGACATTTCACATAATTTCTCCACTGTGAAATGTGTTCTATCATGGAAAACAGCCCATTTGTTATAGTGTGTGATGCTTCCTCCCACTACAACACATCTGGAACATCATCTCCTCTCAACATATTTTGTTTTTCTTAATGCATCTGATTTCTGAACAGGACCATCAGTCAGTCTTTGAATAGGTTTGATTCACCTGATGAAACGCTGTGTTGTTTCATTTCTACACAGTCATAATAGCGCAAAAATCAATGAGTTGTACTGACATACAAATAGAGTAATGTATTGGCAGATCAGACCTATTGAATCTATTTTGCTCACAAGACCATCAAAATTGGTTTTAAAAATAAACTTCAGCAGTGACATAAGCAGTAGTTTAGTTTCACGCATAAAATCCATCCTGTGTTCTAATACCTGTGCTCATATTAAGGGGAAAATGAATGGATTCTTCAATTTCTTATCAAGAAATTTTGAGGAAAGTTATATTTAAAAATACGTGTATTTCTTTGTACAACAGTAATCTCTGTCTCTTCTACAGACTGATACCTGATGACCTATATTAATGGATAAACTACAGAACAGAAAAAAAACAGACAAAATGCTGGTTCCACTACATTCAGCTGGAGTTTTGCGTCCAACTTTGCTGGAATTAGGAATTTATCCTAGGGATCTCCTTTCTTTATTTATTCCAACTCAGCCACGCTAACCAGCATAAAAAAACCACATGCTTCTTTGTAAGCATGGCATTATTATCTTCATTAACACAAACCTCTCAGCCTTTCTCTGGTACTATCCCAATATCCTCTTGCTAAATGCAAAGTAAGATTAAGCAGACTTGCAGTGTGTTCCATGCATGCTGAAACCCAGGCTTTGGCAGGCATGGAGAGAGAGAGTTCCAGAGAGAGTCAGTAGGAATGTTTTGTCCATCAAGATATTTGAATTGGACAATAAAAGCACTCCAGGCACTTTTAAGTTATAACCACTAGAAGATACAAAAAAAACCCCTGTGGTCTCAGAGATAACTGAATCTGAGACAATGCACTTTGGTTGGAAGATAACTCATGTCACTGCTGCTGCAGTTGGTTTTTAAAAAGTAATCTTTCTCTATTCAAGGCAGGGAAGAAAATCACTAAAACACAAGAATGACTGGGTGAAGCTTAAAGAAGGCTCACATGCATTAGCCTTTAAGCCTTTATTTTGTTGGTAGAGCTAAGTTTTTCTCAGAGTGCTGGTAACTGATCACAGAGTTAAAGGGGGAATGAGTACTCTCTGTGCTTCTCTCTCCTCCTGTCCTCCTTGTCCAGTACTCCCCCCTCCCCCTTTCTTTCTTCCTCCCACCCCTCTCTCTCTGTTAAGTTTTGAACCTGATTCAGGCTGTGGTCTGACGTTCACTGCAGAAATTGCTTTACTAGCTTAAGACAAAACTCCTGCTTGCTTAAACTCTTCCCTTGCCAAAAGTTATTGGCCCAGAGCACTGCCAAGTTAAGTGGATTACTTCAAGCAACCTACTATAGTGGGCTGAACTGCCTTGGCTGACTTTGCAGAGAAGTGGGTGAGGATCCCTCACCTGCCCCACTCTGCTTGCTTTGCAGGATGCTGTGGAGAGCAGCACAAAAGCAGCAGCCCAGCCATCTCTGCTGTGAATCCTTGAATGCATTATCAGTAGAATCCTGAGGCAGACTTTACAATTTCTAAGTGTAGTTTGTGCTAGATCCTCCTTACTAAGGTCTCGTTGTGATTTTGTTCTTCCATACCTGTCCTGAAAGAACAGACCGGGATCTCCTTGGTTTTAACTCACTCTGTCTGGCTGTTTCTGATGGAAGAGGCAGTGGGGTGAAAAAACCTGCCAGATTATCTAAATCTCTCAGACCCATCTCCCATTTACTGAACTTAAAGGATGTTTAGTTGACTAAAGACAGTATGGTTTGGTCTGGTAAAGAACCAAATACCAATGGTATGGTTTGGTAAAGAACTGTCTTCTGGTCTTTCGGAACTGCTAAGATAGTGACTAAAATAATTGTACAAAATTAAATATATATTCCAGTGTAGAGATAGACACACCGTGAGACTGGATAGTTAGCATATATGAGACATTTCTGCAACTTTAATAAATAAAAATAATAGCAAAATAGTATCAAAAAGTCCTGTTCTTTTGACTTCTCAGTGTAAACTTTTTGGGTTTGTATTCTGGCAAACCAGTAAACAGAACTCTGCTTCCTGCAAACATTTTAAGGGCTCTATTCCATAGTGTACAACACCTGGTGTATCTCAGCTCTTGGCGTACTTTAAACAAACAGGCCATGTAACACATCTCTCTCTCAGTCAAATAAAGCAGACTTGGTGTGCTGCCAATTCTGCTCTCATTTATTTGTTAACCTTGGGTTTTATTTATTCCCTGAATCATCAAACACATTGCAGAGAGTGACAGGAGCAGACAATATTACATCTAATAGCTATATAATAATGTAAATAAAATCTGGTAAATCAGCTACATTATTTGCCTGGTTTTAACTGCCCCACTTAATTTTGTGCACTTGAACCAAAAGTATAGTAAACGAAAAAACTCTTTGCACTGAGCAAAGCTAAAAAGGATATACCCATTGGATACTGATGCCCTGTTATTTAGATTAAGTGAAAAATACCTTTAATAAAAAAATACACCTGGATGTAATACAAAATTTCCTGCAAAATTTGCTCATTATTGTCTCTGGCAAAATCTCTTCTGACTTGAGTGACTCGGGGATCAGCCCAGTACTGCCGAGCTGTGGGATACAGTCCTGTAAACAGTAACGGATGGGAGGATCTGTGAAATGCTGGAATGCTTTCCAGTGTTGAGTAAGAGTTACTGAGATTATTTCTGCAATCCGAGGGAGAGAAGAATCAAGGGGGAAAGAAGGGATGAAAACAATGTTTTCAAGTTAAGAAGTGTGAGGAAGATCACTCTCAGTTTCCACTGGGGCGAAGAGTTCATGGTCAACAGACCATTGTGTGGATTAGATCTGAAGAACAAGTGTGTAGATGACAAAGCCTTGTGTTTATTTGAGCTTCTGTTTTAAAGAGATTTGTCTACCAAAGGTCTAGCTCAATTTTACATCAGATTGATTTCCTCTGTAGAGTTGATTTAAACCACCACCAGGTGAAGGATGGGAGCTGACAAGTCAGTTACATATCACTTCTAAAGATAAATATTGAAAAGAGGAGTTATAATTTTTGCATCTGTAGTATGTTGTTGAAATACATTTCTGAAAACTGATTCCAAGAAAGGTCTTCAAGAGCAGCATGCACATAACGAATGGAAATTGATGGCCTGAAGACTTTTGTGTACAGTTTCTGACTATAAAGTTCACCAAACACTCACTTTCTTCTATTTATTAGTTGGCCATTCCTGCTAGGTTAACATGAAAAAAGAAGACTCTGCAATACTTTGGGCTGTGCCTTGACCATGTAATTGGAAAAGTAAATGGTTTCCCTATGATCAGAGTTGGAATCTATGCCAAAATGACTGAGCTCCATTCAAAAACCCCTTTTCATGAGTCATTTTGTGGCAGTGCTTGTTAAGAGATGGCAAAATACCAGGAGAAAAATGATCAGCACACCTCAGGCTGCTAATAATAACAAAATAAGCTTTCCCTACTATGAAACTGGCTCCTCTCTAGAGTCTTCACACTTACATGAGCTTCCTATGCAAGAGTAAGTTAGGCCATGATTTTTTTTTTCTTTAAAAAATTTATTTTAAGATCCCAGTGTATCTGCTGCTCTAAAATGTAAAGAAATGCTTATCTTTCAAGTTTGTTAATGAGTCCCAATGTCCTTCTGCATGTGTCTCTTAGAGAAAAAGAGTCTGCAATATTTTGCATTTGAAGAAGAATGAATGGCAAGGCATGGTTACAGAGGCTAGAATTCAAGAATCATTGGCCTCACTACTAAAAGCCATGAATCACTGGCTTGACTGTTCCAGGTCCAGCTCTGAACACTCCTCTGTCTCCTAAACCCATCACAATATATTAATTTGTACTGCAGCTACTCATGCATTGTGCAATACATTCTTTTTACTCTGTTCTGCTCATGCATTGTGCTCAAAAGACAGAGATTTTTTGGCCCTGCTTTTCTAAAAAAGCAGCAGAGGTCTGTGAGCCCTGTCAGATTTGAATCTAGTACATGCTAGAGAAAACAACTATTTTTCATCTTCAGTGTAACATTACTTCTCCAGCATTTCAATAGTCATACTGAGAAGGAGAGTATACCCCTTTATTTCTGAGGATTTCATTCCTTCCTCTATTATGTGGGCTGGGCACAGAACATGGCCCTAAGTATTCTTCATGTGATTTATTCTACATTGACAACCACTTAAGTGGAGGCAAAGTTAGACCCAAAAGGCACAAAGTGATGAAAGCTGGAACTGAAAAATAGCATGACAGTCAAAATTGCTGAGTTTCACACAGCCCCTGCTCTAACAGTGTTAGAAAACTCTTGGTCAAAAAGAATCCCAAAGAGCCCTCTGGAAACCCAATCCCATGACTCATATGAAGCCTCCTTGAAGGCTTTTTTCTTTCCCTCTACAAAATGACATTGAATAAAGCCTAGTGACTGTGCTACTTGCTGCAATTTGACAGCTTTTAGTCAAAATGTTTTCCATTTACAAGAGAAGAACTTCTTTAACCAAAGTTGAACAAACTAGCATCTGCAAGCAGACTGAGCTGGTTTGGTTGGGTTGTAGGCTAGATCTTTCCACAGAGGTGGAATTCCTCCATGGCAGGGGATGGGAAGGGATCAGGAGGAGATGCCCTACCTCGGGAACTTTGTGATGAATTAATGCTAGTGACTCAGGCATTGTTTCCCAAGGACTCCCAAGAGCTGAGATGGCATTTAAGGAATCAACACTTTTTTGTGTTTGCCTAGATTGTTTGAAAGACTGACAAGCCAAAGCCACTGCATTACCCGCTGCAGGTGAAGCCAGGAGGAAGTAATTCTGGTCACTACGTGTATTGTGACTGTTCAAAAGTAAACAGGAACAGAGGACTACCCTTTCCTCCCCAGCAGCCACTCTGTGTTGATTCACAAAGGCCAGATGCTATCTGATCTTCCCACTGGGATTCAGCTAAGAATACTTGAATACTCAAGTTCCCTCTGAGTATTACATAAAACTGAAAATTAACCGAGCTGCTAAAAGGAGCATGCATCACACATATAAATAATTATTTTTTTTATTATAAAGGTGTTGTTTTGATGATTGCTTTTTGGAATGTCCATATAAGTTCAAAAGTGTTTTTAAGATAGCTATGGCTAATCCATTGAAGCCAATCAGTCTTTTCAAGTGTGTGTCTTCAAAACCTTTTTAAAATACAAACAGTACAAAAAAGTGTTTCCAGAGTTTTCCAACTCCACTGTCAACAGCTAAGAAATGGATCAACATGCTTTCATAATTTTCTTTGTGTATGAAGATGCAATAATAAACTGGTTTTTTTGTCTGACATAGGAAATGGCATTCAGAAGGAAGTAAAAAAGGAAGAGAACAATAGAGCACAGGTAGTGATTTTTCTAAAACAAAAAAATTAGAATTAACCAACTTTACGGGAAAAGTTGTTTAAGTACAAAACTGAGTTTTGTTCTATCTTCTTGTCTTTAGTGAGCCTTAAATTAACTGTAAGTATCCCTATGCTTGCATGATTTATCTCTGACAATGTTGTAAGAGACAGAAAACTTTGGAAGGAGACTTTAAAGTCAAGAGTGCAATAACATTTTTTTTAGTAGTTTTATGTAATTTTATCATACAGCTTTAACAAAGAATGTATCTTCTTTACTCTTCAGTCTGGATTTCTCTTTCAGCATGAGAAAATTAAAGCTGATAGATTGTATGCTTAAGTCCATGCTTCTGTCACTGTTCAGTTTCTGGATGAGAAATGACAGGGGCTAACTTTTCTTGCTGATGAGCTATATGTACTTTGTATGTTTATATGCAGTGAGTATAAATAAGTGTTTTCTCATTTTCTTAGATTTAAGTTTGCAGATCTGGTACTTCTCCCCTTCCTACCATTCATAATAACCTTTGTCTCTTTAAATTAGCTCTACAGTCAGCCAGGATGGAAATGAAGGTGTAACCTACAAAGTTAGGGTTTTCATCTATCTGACCCAAACAACAGCAATGTGGATTACTCATCAGGAAAAGCTGGTTCAAAGGAACTATATGGATCATAATGCAGGCACCAATTTGTCACTGCATAGGTGCAAAAATGTATTATAAAATACACATGCCAAATGCTGAAAGGAAAAGCAGCTGTCAGGAGTTCATTGCTGTCTTCAGAAGGTCTCTCTTGCCTTGGTACCTTTCTTGAACTAATGCTGCCACACTACTAAATATGTATTTGAGGCATATTCCATTGAGGGGGGTGGAAGCTGTCACTGTACTAATGATGTTCCAAACTGAACTCTGTGTATCTAGTTTATGCTAATTCTTATGGCTTTTCCATTGTTTTATAATAATATAAATCTTTCATATATTCTAACTAATGCTTCAACCTAGATCCTTTACATCGACTTTTCAAAGTATTCTGCATTTCAACTTCTTTTGTGCTAGTTAAAGAGCAATCAGTGATTTTTGTTTTACTCCTTCCTACAAACCTGAGACAAATTCAAATACTGGAGAGAAATTTGGGACCTAAGTGTCCAGCACTGCATATTCCACCACCATTTTCACCAGTGCATCATGGTAGTAAAATGCTAACTTCATTGTATGTTACTTTGAATATTCTTCAGAATACATTTACATGCAGAAGATTGCAGCCTTCTTTATCAGTCAGTGTTGGGTAGTCCACATCTCCTAGTTGGCTTTATTATTCTCAACTATATAACAGTCATGTCCTTGGTAAACAATTGTGCATTTCTTCAGGTAATGGTATTGGCTTGTAATTGGAAGTCTTGCTAGCATTAAAACTTTGTTCTGCAGTTTGTTGCTTAATAGATTAAGTTGCACCAAACTTAAACAAGGAAAAAACACATATACATGAAAATTAGGTTGTTTTCTGTTCTTAATTTTTTTTCCACAGGTTTTTAGAGCAGGTTTTTCGCTTGTCTACTTTCAATTAAACGCCTAAAAAGTAAAGTTTATTTTGGGTGATTGAATATAGGAATAACGTGCATGCAACTGAAATACAATATTTTAAGTCATTACTTCTTTCAAGCCACAAAACTATCTTTATATCTTGACATGGTGTATCATTTTGAGATTAAACCCCTTATCAGTATAAGTTCAATGTGTAGTAACTCTTTAAACTGATAGGATATTAACAGGATTTATTAAAATACAAGCACATCTTCCTACTACTGCTGTGTTTCAAAAATGAAATGAATGGATTAACAAGTTCTCTTAATTATGTAATTAGTTAATGGTATTTCTGATACAGTCTGATTAAAAATACCTAATGTGTATGTGGTATTTTAGACTCTTTATGTGAATCTTACCGCTAAATACCTCTTACAAAATTTTCAGGGAAGGTTTTTTCATATAGTTACTAAACCAGGGGGACCAAATACTAGGAATAAAAATAATACATTTTTTCACTCTTAATTATCTGCTAGTCCCATGGGACTATCCTTTTCCTTTTAATGGTGATCCTAATCCATATTCTTAAAATGCATATAAGCGAGCTGTTAGAGGCACCCTTACTGTCTTTTGCCCACTATATGGTTTTGTTCCTTCATTCTTGCAGATTAAAGTGAGACAATCCATCTTTTTTCTTTCCAGAACATAATTTTTTTGCTTCTGACAAAAGGACAAAATTTATTCCTAGGACTTGGCCTACACAGGAAAGTTTTGGTCTCACAGCTCTATCGGGACTATTTTTTATTCTACATTCATTGCACCATAGCTGTGCTGGCAAAGTTTCTACTTTACATGCACTTTTACACCAGGAAATTCTCTTGCCAGTTTTTCTTGTACTGCTCGAGGTTTGTTTCTTTTGCTTCCCTAAACTATACCGCTTAAAATACAGATTACTTTCCTCTTGGCTTTACTAGTAAACCTTTGAAGAGCAGACATGTCTGGGAGGTACCAGGACACAATTTTGGAGGAGTACTAGCTCGATGACACCATGCTCTCACTATGTTATGCAATAACACAAAAATCCTATAAGAAAGGTGTGGATTTTGTTCCTCCTCATCAGTGATTCTTTTAGTCCTCTAACCACGATCACTGATAAGCACCACAGATATCTGCAGCTTGTCAAAGATTAAGTCATTTGTTAAGTAGAGCTTCAAACGTCGGAGCAGTGGGAGTAAAAAGGACAGTGGCAGAAAAGGGAAGGTCTTCACAACGTCAACATTAAAAACACACCATAGATGGAAAAAACTGTTTCTTAAGGATTCTTGGTAAGTAATCTTGGTGACAATCTCAGTCATAAAATCTTTAAAAGCTATTTAAAGGTCAGTGGATTCCAGTAAATTTGACATTAGTGCTTTGAGGTTTTGAAATTAATGCACTTATTGAAATATTTTATTACTCTTTTTTTCCGAGTCAATAGATAAGGTAGAATTTTGTGGTCTACTTCTTCAAGCTGCCATTATGTCAATCAAAAATACATCTGGCAAATAAATTATTTTGGCAAGTAAATGAAATGCTTTTATGGTTAGTTTAGTGTTTTCCTAAAACCCTAGCACAGTCCAGGAAGCATTCTGCCTTCTCTCTTAACCGGACTTATTGATTGCTACATGTCAGCCACAAGCAGTCTCTAATATTGTTTTTGCCTTGCCTTAATAATCTTACTAAGATGCATCTTAACCCATATTGGCCTAAAAACAAATGCAGGGGGCAGTGGTTGCTTTTAAAATTATTACCACAACCATTTCCCTGGTGAAACATAAACACATGTTAAATAACATGACAATAATAATTGCATAAAAGGGATGTTAAAAAAATAGTTTCAGGAAAGAGAATAGACCATTAATGAATTACTACATTAGTGAAGCAGTTTGGGCAATAGTTTAGATGTTTGTACTAAGTTGATAAATGTTGTGCAAGTAAATCACTTGCATATATCTTCTTTTCTAGCCGTAGTTCAGAGTCCTTTAGATCTCCAAAGGTTGTAGATAATTTTTGCACCCACTCAGTCAATGACTGGCAATGCGGCATGGAGCCGCAGTCATTCATTCTGTCAGTCAGCAGCCCTTGATAATGTGCCTGTCAATATAATTCAGTGCCTGTTCAAGGAAAGTGACACTTTGAATAGTGGACACTTTTCAAAAGCATTCATACAGGGTCAGTTCCATGATAAATAAATATATTTTGTGTTTGGAACAAATAGGCAGTATGCAGGAGCTGGAGTCAGAGCAGAAATACACCACCAGTCTGCAGGATACAATAAACTGCAATGAAGAGTGAATATCATAAATGCATCTCTGGCTTTTTGATGCTGTAATAAAATAATAGATAATAGATAATAAAGTCTTCAGGATTTTACTTGGCTTGATTAAGCCCTGATCCATGACCAGGCGCCCTACACACTAGTACACAAATGAGATATTAGAATAATAGTATCAATAATTCTTTAAACCCTATTAAAAAGGGTGAATATTTTCATTGCTGAATGAAAAACACAGGCAGAACTCTTTAATTACCACTAACAGTGTGTTAAAGAAAGTATTTATATGGCATACAGTGTTTAGTTTCTACTTTCTATTAATACAGACTGAGAATGAGAGGAAGAAATATGTGATGGTGACAGGATTTTTAATGGTACCTCACCTTAAATGCATTTTAAAATATGTAAATCAATAAAAAAATTATTTGTAATAGCAGACTAAGAGTGCTGGTTAGCCTTACTGCTGAATGAAATGTATGCTACAAGCCCTATTACCATACATCGTGGGAGCTGTAGTTAGGATTAATCTGTCAAAAGGGATGGTTTAGTGTTGATGAATATGACATGTGACCATTAATGATGTTGATTTTATCTCCTGAGATTAGCATGATTTACTTCGGATGGATAATAATGTCATTTGCTTGATGCAGTAGATCTGTTTACGAGCTGATTAAATTGTAAGGCCTTGCTTCATTTCATGCTATTTGGTTTACAGCTTCATTACTGCAATCACAAAAGCTGTGGAAATGTCCCACATCCCATGTCACAATAAATCATTGTTTAAGATTGCAGCTATGTATTTTAGCATTTCAGTTTTGCATGGACCGTGCATTCCTTAACAAATATGTGATTGGGAATACATTAACAAGATATTCTGGAGCATACTGCTGCAGAAATGTAGAAAATAAGCCTGAATCTTTTAATTGAGATTAAGGAAACACTTGAGTAATTAGCTGTAACAAATTACCTTATTATTTAGACAGTGAAGTAAACGTTTTTGTTGCAAGGATGATTATCATAAATCTGTAGAAAAGTGACAGTCAAACAACCATAAAGGAAACTTGTAAGCAAACTACATTTTCTGCCTATTACCTTTTATATTTAAATAAAATTTATCAGAGACATACTCCAAAAAGAATGTATTTGTTGTTCAGGGAAAGTGTATGTTACAAGCTATACCATCTGTAATTACTGCACTGGGAAGAATATATGCATGTAAATCACAAAGGAAAAAAAGAATCTGTTAATTATAATAGCAAATGCTAATGTTGCCATAGTTAAGGCTGTGTCAACGTTTTCATTATAAACCCAGTAATAAAGGAAAGAAGGAGAGAGGGAGGGTGGTAATCAGCCATCAGAGATTGCTGCGTGCTAAAATTTTGTATACAAAAAGGCACACTCACACCATGTAAATCAAGTGTACTGGGGGGACCATGCTCACTGTCTCAGTGACTGGAGGACCAGGCCCAAATTCTTAGCTTGGGAGCGAGGGTCACTTTGTTGCAATAATTTTTTCACATTTCACATTAAGTGCTATTGCTATTTTTATTGTACATATTAAAAAAAATATTGCATTTATCAGCCAAATGGGATCTCTCAGAGCTTGTGGCTTACCACTAGTTGAATTTGATAACTGTAGTTGATTAAATCTTGGTTCATGGGCACAATTTTAATTTAAGCTTTTATATTTCTTTTGAAGAGCATGCTTTAATAATTAGCTTAGGTTGGGTATTTTATTGTAACGGAGTGGAACTTCTCTCAGTTCTTTTTATTCCTCTTTTTTTAAAAAATCCCCCCAAGTTGGTTCTCAGTGGATTTCATGCAAACATCTCAAATTCACTTACATGTGAATTCTGCTGGGTTATAATATGGTCAAATGTGACTGTGAACTTTTTAGCAGGTATGTGAACCTCTTTCCCTTAGCAAAACTCCCCTCTCACCTCAAAGTATTTCAGCTGGCAGATGACGAAGCAGGAGCCCCAGGAGGAACTGTACTCATGTAAATGTATACATATCTACAGGCTGGAGTACCCAAGGATTTCCAAATGTGTTGCAGCAATGACCAAATTTTTTACAAATGGTTCATGACTTGGCTTTTCTGGTTGGCCAGTGACATGGCCAGCATTTTGAAAAGCCAGGCATTTTTTCTCATTTCTTTGTTTGTTTTCAATGGTTGATGCATGAAGCATTTTGGAAAGGGGACTCTTTCAATGAAAGTTCATGCTTTGGATTTGGAAAAAGAGAGCAACTATAATGCTTGCAACTCAGTTCTATCTGGGTCTGTTTGGGGACAGATTTACTGAGCTGATTCAGTTTTCCAATACATTGTGGCTGCTGGGCATAGATCTTCCACCCCTGACTTTTTGCAGAACCAGTCCCTGTTGACATTTGTAAAATTAATGAAAATGTTTCTCATGTTGAAGTGTTGATTTTTCCAGCAACATTTAACTAATTAAATTAAAACAGTGATAAAAATTTTCTCCTGTTTTCTAAATAGCTCTAGACCTGAGTTAATGAAAACATATCCTTGAAAATAGAGGGATACATAAATTTTTTTGTGGTTTTTTTCACAAAAGAATAATTTAATTGCTGTGACAAAAAGAAAAGGCAAAAAGAGGAAACCATGCTTTGAATCTTCGTTGCTTCAGGAAAAATTTGGTAATATATTGCATCCCTGCTTAAGTTGGCTGAAATGTTTTTACTGCAGTTTCACAGTTTTATATTTTATAATTTTGAAATTAAACAAAACAAAGGCTCCTTCTCTTGATGAGCTCACCTTTTGAAGACAATTGGTTTCTAGCCAAAATGGAAATGCAAGGGCAGAATTTTTCAGGGTGGACATTCTTTCACTGCTAATTCTGTTGAAACAAAAAGAAAAATGCCCTTGAAAATCCCAGCTGCTGGCTTCACTAAAATGTATAATTTCACCACCAACCTGCCAGGGATGGTTAATTTAGTGTAATTTATGTACAGAAGAAAATCCCTTGCTAGTGCTATGAGGTGGAGAGGCTAACAGGCAGGTTGTGATAGTAGTGTTGTGGAAGAAGACACCTTTAACCTGCATAGCTGGAGTCATCTCCTTGAACTTTAGCAACTACTGTTTATATTACCTTGGGAAAAAGTACTAAGGACATGTAGTTTCTTAATTCCCATAAAAGATGTTCTTAGTCTATCCTTTACCATTCCTTAAACTCTGTGATGTTTGGGGAATCTATTTAAATAAAAATAATGAATCCTGGTTGATGTTTTGAGGTTGTTTTTCTGAAAATAATGGCAACTGTGAAACGGGTCTGTGTCTACCTTACTGATAAAGCTGCTACCGTGGTATGAGTGAAGAGACTATTTGATCTCTGTGACTGAACCCTGAATAAACAATTTATACATTCAGAAAGTTGATGGCTGCTGGAAGATGATTCATCAATCTTCTCTGCAGGTGCCTTCAAGTATAACAATTATTGAACTTGGACAGGAAAAAAGAATAAAAGATGGGCTTAAAATTATTCAGATGGATGCAATTAAGGAACAGAAGTTGATTCTCTGAGTGGAGAGAGGAAAACCTGTGGAATATTTTTTCACTGGATAATTGGTTTTGCTGCTGGTTTGTTCACTGTTAAAGGAAGCAAACTTACCTGAAAATAATAATTTAGAAAATAAAATTTGGTCTACAGTAGAAGGATCCTGGGTAGCTTTAGGCTAAAGAATCCTCCAGACTGGTGTTGAGACTCATGTAGGAGAATACATTATTCCTCTGGCTTTGGATCTTGTCTACATAGAGTATTCTTAAAGCTCAAGCAAGCTCGGCAGATACACTCACTGCGTTTGAATATTGAAATTGTATATTCAAGGCCAGTTACACAGCTGGAGCTCTTGGGTACCAAGAAACCTGTTGTTTTGGAAGCCAGCACTGCTGCTGAGGACTTCATTAGACTGCAAAATTTCAGTCGAAAACTGAGTCCAGTGATGGGCTAGCATTTTTCTGTTTGAACACTAAGCCTAAAAGGGTTTCCCAAATTTAAGCCAAATGTAGGCCACTAAGAGAAAGCACTGAATTTTCCTTCAGCAAACAATTTATGTTCACAAAAAAGCTTGCTGATGTCAGCACAGTTGCACAGGCATGTACTGGGTGCACATTTTCTTTGAGAGATTCCTAGGAATTGGCACTTCCTAAATCTGTGGCTGTTCTAGAAGGCATCCAAATTGCTTCTGAGAAGGGTCAAAGTCATAAGCAAGGAAAATCTGCAAGGCAGTGTGTATGCACATGCTTGCATTATGACCACGGTGTGCCTCACTGTAGTTTTTAGTGTTGGCTCAATGGCACTTAGAGTGGTGAGTTCTGAGTAACTTTAGGAATCAGAGCCATGTGTTTTCTGAAGAAATATAGGTTCCTAAAAGATATCTTGTTAGATTTCAGGATGAGCAAAATCTCTGTGATGATGGTGCACTGATTTTCTTTATTACTGGGGTCACAGAATTTTGTTGAGGACTGCTGGCAATAAGTGTAGCTGTGTCTGATTGAGCTAGCTAAAGACGATGATGAGAAATTGGGGCAGATAATTTGTTATTTTCTCCCTTCATAGAGTTCAAAAATAGGTTTTGCAAAAAAGCAATTGTGCCTCCTTCAATTATTGAGACTGCTGTAGTCAAGCCTTTTAATGAACAAATTTTGTAGAATTTAGGGTCTCTGAAGTGCAAAGCCACAACAGAGTGTGGCTCTTAATGTGCCATATGAGCATTATGTTGCTGGCTTTCTCTGTCAAAGCTGGCATGTATCAGAATGCAATAAAAGAAAAACTATTTCATTCAAAATTAAATGGCCACATCCAATTAAAGAAAAGACCGAGGTCTGAAACCGTAAAATCCATTGAAAGTTCCTTTCTGTTTTAGAGGAAATGTACCAATTGCTAATGGAAGTGCTACTCTAAACGACTGGCTACTAGTTAACTATTATGTGTTCTAGCAGGATTTGTGGTTGGATTTTTTTTGTCGTTCTTCCTCCTCAGAAGACTTGGGGGAAAGAACAGAAAACTATTGAAAAGATTTCCTTAGTCTTTTATCTTTTGAATCAGTGTCATACTAACAAAAAGATGTTTTGAAGTCTTTAACCATTAATTGACTAACTGGTTTTCTTTAGCCATAAAACTTGTCAAGGCCTTGATTGTTGTGAATCCATGGTGATAGATTCTGGCTGACTGCATAAGTACAAGGTCTCTGAACACTAGGATAACACTTTCTGAAACAGTTGGGGCTTATCCCCCATAATGCCATTTAAACAAACTTAATTGACTAAAACTTTCACTTTTGTGCAATCTGTATGAGGTACTATTTGCAAGAAGAGGCCTTTTAGGAATAGACCCTAAGTGACAAAATCTGACCTCTACCTAGCCTTGGATTTCTCAATTCTTGTTTATTTACACAAAATAAGCCAATATGAACTGCCTTAAAAATTCATTATGAGCAGAAAGTCTCTTATATACCATAATTATAATTTTTCTCCAGTGAATAACTTTAGAATGATTCCAAATTGAGACTCTATCAACAGCATAAAATTCACACACTTCTGCAGTAAGACTAACCATTATCTTCAGATAAGTGCCTATATATGTCAGTCAGTAGGCTTGTTCTATATGAAATGAATAAAAGGTTTTAGACAAAGCTAAGACCTGTTTTGTTTTGGGGTTTTTTTGTGTGTGGTTTTTTTTTTTTTTTTTTTTTTTTTTTTTTTTTCTTTCTTGAGTTGTTGCTCTTGCAGTGAAACTTTACTAAAAAGATGTCCCTGGGATGATTTTCTTAAATTTTGAGTTCTGGGCATATGCTGAATTATATATCTATCTGTATAGGCTAGTGATTTTCATTTTCCATTCTTCTTTCATTGGCAAAGTAACTTGGGTTTGAATGGAAGCAGTAGGTCAGATTTAAATAATATACAGGAATGACACTTTTTTCAGGGAACATGACAACTCTGGGATAACTGTTTTATCTCTAGGAGGTCTTCAAACATCACAAGGTAAAATTCTTAGCATCTCTAAGGAGTTTTGAATGGCCCACATGACACGAGTTGGTGACAGTTCTCTACTCTGTAGTTGTCAGGGCCTTCACAGCTCACTTCAGCTGTGTCTCTCTGTGGACAGAGCTGTGTCCACATGTTCTGGAGCTTCCTCAGTCCCTGCCTGAGCAAGACCATGGTCATGGGCCCCACTGATGCTGAGCCTGACAATGCTCTGATGGCCTTGACCTCACTTTTTTACCACAAACCTACTCAAAGGTCATGATCCCAGCTGCACTCACTGGGTCTGATCCTGACCTGCAGGTAGACTTCCAGCTTGACCTTGGATTTGCCTCATCACCACAAAATTGTCTAATTGTCTGAACTCTTGAGTATTACTTTTATATATACTCTTATATAGCATTACTATACTCTTGAGTATTAGCTGCTGTCTATGGTCCTGCCCTGCTTCCTCACTGGGACAGCCAGGACCCTGCCCTGGTGACATTGCCCTTGGCTTCCTATTCCCTGGGAGGCAGCTGCCCGTGCTGCTTCCTGACAGCAATGCTGAAGATTTTGTCTTATCAAAACAATATTGCAGACCAGAACTGGATGCCAGCCATGCCTGCAGTAGCCATAAGGTAATTTCCAGTGTCGTTGGTGATTTTTTTGGGGATGGAAGGAGTATCACTAAGAAGCCCATCCAGTGAAGGGAGCTCCTGTTAACAGTGTATTTGTTTCGTGAGCAGAGGATTTCTATCTCAATTATTTTTCTAGAATAGCCACAGAGCTTTAACACAAACATCCCATATTATTTTAATGCATCTTTGAAAAAATACCCCAAGAAAAAAAGTTTTAGCCTGAGCAGCTCTGTTATGAGCTAAAAATCACATGGCTGAGTTGGGACTTGGTGTTAACATGCCCATTTCACTACAAAGTCTAGCTGCAACTGGAATAGAGTGGAAGAGTGATTTTTTTCTCTTCAACTCATAGAAGTACTGCAAACCCAAGGCAAGCAAACACTGTACAATCAATGTGCCAGTTGTTCCTTGTAAGAGAATGCAACTATTATTAGAGTTTAGAGTTAGTATAAACATATTTCTCATTTAAAGGATTTTTAATATACTTATTTCATAACTGACCTTGGTTTTGTTGACCAAAACAAAAACACCCACCCTCAAGTCTCAATTTTATTTAAAGACAACTTTAAATGGAAAAATGTTGTTGCAGTTTTCAATTAATGGAACAAGTGTTCTGAAATAAATTTCAGCTTTAAAATTTTGTGTATATTTTTATTGATCTATAAAATCATGTTTTTGCTATGCAGAATTTGGGTTTTTTGACTTCTGCATTTAACTAAGGGGTTTGCTGTTAGAAGGCAAACATTGGTGATGTGGTAGTGGTTTGTGAAGCAGCTATAAATGTGATATATCCACAAACAGAGAATGCTTTTAAGATATCTGAAATAATAACTCTGAGACTGTGCCAGCTTTGTTAAGTCCATTATCTCAATCAATAGTACTTGTATATGTAATATCTGAAAGGTATTATTTAATTATTATGTAGGTCTTATTTGACTGCAAAGGCATTGAGAACCTTTCAACATGAAGTTGCAGTGATCTTAGGCCAACTCTTTAATTTATCAGGACAAGATGAGGCTCTCTGGATAACAATGTGTCTTATCACTGTTTTACAGAATCAAGTCTACTGAGAGCATACAGCATAAAGCCTAACAACACAGATGCAGAACAGTAAAAGAAAATGTTTTGAAGGAAAAGTGCTGCTGCCAATAATGCTAGGATGCTGAAATGTACAGTGATTAGTATTTTGATATCTTGCATCAATACAGATACAAATTTGATGCAGAGTCAAAACTACTACTAAGAAAATGTTCAGTACTGGCAAAAAGAAAGCATCTGCCACCACTGAAAAAAGGATGTGTAATCCTTGTAAGGCTGTATGCCCTATCTCCACAATGAGTGGTAACCTGTATGAAGGAATAAAAAGGGAATGTACTGTGCTCTTGTAGCATACTGTTTATTTACTGGTGTGTTTTTCCTAACATTATAAAATAGTTTGGCTATTATTTAAGTTTTCTGGTATGACTTCACGACCCTTCCTTTTTCCCCCAAAGTTGCACCTTAAAATATTTTAGAATTAAAACAATTTATTAATAATAAAAACGTGTTGAAATACCAAATCCTGTAATGTAAAATATTATAAGAATCCCTACTGCCAGTAGTAAATGACAAAGTTGAAAAGGTATGTGTTAAAGGCATATTAATAAACAGCAGCACGGTCTCATTAGCAGAGGTAGTGGAGAGCTGAGTGGTTGCATGGGAATTAGTGAGAAGCAGGAATAACTGTTTGCTCCACAGGTTCATAGACTTGTTCCTCATCTGCCAGTCGTTGCATGGCTGTGAGTGTGAAGCACTACCCACAGGTACCCAGAGATGTTAGAGCAGGGTCCAGGCACTTGAGTTAGTGGGGCAGTAAGGTGATCCTCCTGCTGCCATCAGTTCTCCTCAGTCATCTCTGGCTCAGCGTCAGAGAACAAAAGGGCTGCAGTTTCATCCCTGTTTCCTCACTCCTCTCTTTCTCTTTTACAGTACTCAGTTTTTCGCTGAATGAGAAGTGCTGGTTCAATCTGCATTACAAGTCTTTAGGCATTTCTTGCTATAAGTCATCCAAGAAAAATGTCCCTGTTGTTTCCCCATCTGCTCTACAGTAATCTAAGTGTTTGTCTTAGACCTACCTAAGGTACAAAGCCCTGACAAAGCAAGGAAAGAACAAGGGGGTTTTTATCCTTGGAAAGACAGAAAAAGTCCTTCTACTACTAAGCAGCTTGCAAGGCCAAGAGTGGATAATTTTACATAATTAATATTTCTTTACTTCATCTCTGATCACTCACTTGTCCAAAAGCTGTTTCAGAGCAGTTTACTCATGGACAGACTAGTAATTATTGTAGATTTAAGACACCTAAACCCAAAATACTGTCAGATGTGACTATTGCACAAGAGGATCAGACTAAAAGCCTGACACATTACTACTCTTTCAGATTAGCAAAGCCTTGGATGCAGGCTTCCCACCATCATTCCTAAAATAATGCTAATCCCTATACCTAAGGTTTTGCAATTTTGTAGCTGGACAGCAACTATACTAAAAGGATTTTCCATTGCTGCTGTCTTCTTAGCAGATTAGTAATAGGAGGGGACTCCACAGAACAAGCCATGCTTGACCTGCACGGAATCTTCAGATGTCTTGACTTTTTCCTCTTTAAAAAAATTCTCAAGCATGAACAATTAGTAGTGGAGAAATATAAAAATTGTGTTTATATTTTACGAATGACATTATCTCCCTTTTTCCCCTGTGAAAGGTGAAAGACCAGTGGTGCAAGACACTAAGGAACTTCTTAATTTAAGATTTAATTTAACCTACTTTGACACAGCATGAATTATGCCATAAAGATACCACTACTGAAAGACAGTGCAACAGTAAGACAAAGTTTTACAGTGAAAGTATAAGAAGTAAATATACATTTGTGCTATATTTCCAGCCCTGATTAAAAAAAAAAAAATTAAAGTAATTAATTGAAGTATAGCTAAAAATAATGATTTGATTTTAAAAACATTGATTTGCAGCCATCTGGGCCCACTTTAACTTGGTGGGCTAGGGGTTATGATACAAGAAGTGTGGTGCCAAGGAAGAACAATGTCCTCTTCCCTCATGAAGTTAAGGTATTTCATATTGTGATACACCATAAACAATGATTCTGAGTCACATTCCAGAAAACCCTCTAATGTATAGCTCAATTGATCCAGATTCCTAGTTCTTGGACTAATGGTCTTGGACCATTCCTTTTATGTCCTAAAACTCACAGTGCTGTTAAAAACTTTTCACTGCAACTTCCATGCTTATTCAGAGGTGAGGAAGAGCAAGGTAGGATATTCAGAGTCCTTTCAACAAAGATAGGAACATTTTAGACCTGCTTTCATCTCTTTATTATGCAGAATTCAATATTGATATTTTCTCAAGATAAAGACTAGTAATTTATTTTATCACATTTTTTGCAGTTTCCTGTACAAACTTTTGCAGACCACAGTTGTGGATCTCCCTCCTGAAATGGCACTTTCTGCTCTATTCATACCAGAAGGCAATTGTAACTCACGTGTGACTCTCCATCCTCCTGGCACTACATAGAGACTTCTGACCAGAGACCACTGGTGCACAGGCAGCTGGAATATGTGCTGTCTTATACAGAGAAGGAGTGTGGGAATAAGTAAACAGAAAGGCCAGAAATCCTCACTCTGGGGAACTGTGGAACTCCTACTGGAAGACTGTCAAGTCAAAATATCCCTAGAATGATAGCAGATGAGTTCAAGCCACACATAAATCCAGATTTCAGAGACTTGAGCTCAGGTAAGATTCCGGATTACATGAAATTTGTAAGAAAGGTACAGGATCTCTACAGTGATTCCATGTATTTAAAACCTGTTCTCAATCAAACTAAGACAAATTAGTTTCAACAGAAAAAGAAAATCCTGGAAAGGATTCCCAGAATTTTGAATGAAGAAATTTTTAAAAATTCGAGTTTAAGGTATTACTTGACTTGAAAACTGTTTCAGGCTGAGGCAGGATCTGAATCTAATTGTCAGAGCCCTACAAAATTATTCTACATATAGAAGCTTATCACATACATAATTACCTTATTCTAGTTTGTATTCTAGAACAAGCATATCTGCATGAGACAGTTATTCAGTAAGGATGCTGTTTCTATTCTTGAATAATTCCATGTACAGTCAGGCTCTCAGTCAAATCACCACGACTCTGTATGTAGATGAATTGTCAGTCTCTCTCTGCTTGCATTTACAGGAAATCTGTATCTCTGTTACTAAATGCAGCTGACAGATCTGAAAATGTCACATTTGTTTGCACAGTAGGCAGATATCCTACAAGTTTTCATCCCTATTAGCCTACTATTTCTGTGTCCTTTGCAGGTGTTATGAATTGCATATCCTTCATATTTTGTGTTAAATGTCATTAACAAACCAATAAATGCTATGGAGAGAAGGAAAAGTTTTTTCTTCCCTTGTTTGCCAAAAAGCAAGAGGGTTTTTTTTGCCAAAAGGAAGTTTCTGAGTGTAACATCAACTTGTATCTAAGTCCAGGAGAAGAAAACTGAGTTGCTTTTCTTTGGGAAGAGGGAGGAAATAAATCTTTGTTCTAATAAAAAACCCCTTCACATTAGACCTTTTAACCATAAAGACTGTTTTTTTCATGCTATTTGTGTTTGTCAGCTGTGTTTGCCTAATTCTGTCACGAGTACTGTCTCAAAGCCTTAATAAAACATTAATGTCCAAGCCCCAGAACTTCCAGTGTTACATTTCTATCATTTATCTCTGTTACTGATTTTAGCTCTGGTTGCTTTTTAGCAAAGTAAAACAGCAAGCTATACATTTCAAGGAAGGGACAAGATTAATGAATGTATACAACTGGGACCTGCTGCTCATGATGTAAAATATCAGTTGGAACTCCTCATATGTATTTAAAATAGTTCATTTTCTACTTTGTGTAGTTCTTGTAGCTCCACTTTAATATTCTTCTCTAATACAGGTGTCAACAATTCAAATATAGACTGAATGGCCATATTAGCATATTTTTAATGAGTAAATAGGTGTAGCTTTTAATTCAATTTGCACCTAAAAGTTGTCACTATATGGCTCCTTTCTAGTCCATAAGAAACTAACTGGCATTGGCTATTGAGGCATGTTTAATGTGAGCTCATCCCAGCTGTATTCTCAGCAGAGAGCAATTCCTGAAAAGCCCGTCAAGATGGATTGGCTCTCTTTTCCCCCAGCTATTTCCCCCAGCAGACTGGAAGAGATCAGTTCTGTTATCACTTTTACAGTTTATGTGCTGTGGACAGGAGTCTGCATCCTTGTTTAATGTCGCAGCAGACTGTAGATATCAGGCATTACACAAACATTCAGTGATAGCATTTTTCAGAATCTCAAGCCCAAGACCAGTTGGTTTTCTTGCTGGGGAGATCATTCCAGATTTTCAAAATAGGACTAGTGAACCGAGTTCCTCATTTTTCAGATAGGGTTTTGTTCTTTAAATCACGAGCCCCCGGTCGCTGTCACCTCCGGGGGTTCTGGAAGGTTCCCTCACGCCTCCCCTCAGCAGTGAGGGAGCAAAGGCACTGCGGCCTCAGCCGGAGTTTCTGGAGAAGGGGAGGATGAGCACATCCCGCTCCCGGCTCGGGCTGGGAGGAAGCCCAGCCTGAAGCGTTCAACACCTGGATGCAGCCCCTGCAGGAATCTCCCAGCACGTACAGCCAGCAATCTGCCCCTCACCAGCTCCATGCCAGAGCGCGCCGCCACTTAGAGCACTAAGTGGGCAAATTGATGGAACCTGAGCGCTTTGAGTTGCTCACCGGGGGATGATCAACGCTGGTCACTGCGGGTTCCGTGCCCCAGCGGCGGGCAGCAATGGCTGCGGTGCACCAAGCCGGCGTTTGGCTGCTCGGGAAGATGGAAGCAGCCGCCCGGCTGTCCTGGGAGGAAGAAGGGCCGTGAGGGGCAGGGGCTGCCCGGCCCTGACACCTGCGGCAGCGAGCAGGTCATGCCTCCGCTCACACTGCATTGCCTCTGCTCCCTCCAGCAATGGCTGTCATCACGTTACCTTCTTCTGCAGATTTTTAAAGTATGTATCAAGAAAAATCTCTTTACAAATCATCATCTACTTAAGTCTTCTTAAGGTTCAAATGTTATTACCTTTTTTATTGAAAACAAACTTTTTTCAAAATGATCTGCTTTCCTTTAAAGCACAGGATTTGAATTTTTATATCGGAGTAGCCGTTAAGTTGTCTGTTATTTCTATGTCTTGCAGCATGGTATTTCGTTTTAAGGAATAATTCTTTTGCGAGGTTTATTTTGTTCAAAAATTTAAAAGTTGATGTGTTTGACTTAAGATTCTATGGGTTTTGTTGCTAACTTGTTTTCCACAGGAAAAAGTAAGTTTTGAAATAATGGCTTTTCCCTTCAGAAGGGAGTTGTGTAACGTGGTAGTCTATATATCGTTGTTTTGCAACTTTCATTTGTTGTTAAATAACAAGCTGGGGCTTCTTAAAGGGAAAATAGCCTTTATACTATTGTTTACCTCGGCGCTGGTAT
Organism: Sturnus vulgaris; assembly: GCF_052056855.1. Lineage (NCBI taxonomy): Eukaryota > Metazoa > Chordata > Aves > Passeriformes > Sturnidae > Sturnus > Sturnus vulgaris. The sequence continues at coordinate 16,564,091 of NC_142250.1, read as the reverse complement.
TATACAGTTCTTCGTGTCATAAAAATGTTATTTAATCATGGTAGATTTAATCCTGTCTACCAACTCCTCCATTGTGCAAGGCTTTGGAGCAGGGCAGCACTCGCTGGGTTACTGAGTCCTCCCCTCCCTCTTGCAGCCGTCACATTGGATAATTTGGTTTTGAAGTGTGTTGCACTCTATCGTAACAACCCTTGTGTGGTTTATTCCCACTATTCCCAGAGGATGGCTGTTGCAGAATGAGATTGCTTTACAACACTGCTGGTGAGCCATTTGCCATTGGAACTGACTTGGGATAAAGTCAAAAGCAATGAGCTACCACCATACACTTAAAAAAAAATCATGGCTAGCTAAACTCCATTTGGACTCATGCCAAAATCCTCTTTTAATTTTTTTTCCTCTCTCTCAGCTTTTGAACTAGAACTTAGATAGCAATCCTGTGCTCTCTCAGCTTTTGTTAGAGTAGACTAAATAAATCAAGTTTGTTTAATCTAATTTTATAAAATAAGCTTTCCATTGCCCTTATCTACCTAGCAGTCCTCCACTACCTGCTCTAAGTCTGGTTAATCTCTCAAATGTAGGTGACTAGACTGAATGCAGTATTTCAGGTGAGCTCTTCCCAGACCTTTACACAGCACTATTGCTTTTCCTTGCCTCTGTTGGAAGTTCCACCAGCTGCTGTACAGTGGGGATCCACAATCATTGTATTTTAGCAATCATCCTATTAATATTGAGAAATTATACCAATTATGCTTTTTTAAGCACATAATAGATTTGAGGTTTGTTTTTAAACCAGAGGAAATTGAATGTGTTGTCATCTACTTTCAATAATCCTAGTCTATATCTCTTAAATATTTTTATTTATTATCTGTGCATTGTTGCTTTCAACTTGCTATTGTAAAGTTTTGGGTATTACTCGAAGCACAATGAAAAAATATCAATGTCAGACATCATATTTCAATTCTTAGAACAGTCTTTGTTTGGCTTGTATCAGTTTTGTTTTGTTTAAGTTTGGTAGGGATTCCTTGTTGCTGTTGTTGTCTCAAATTCTAGAGTTCTGAGTTGGATTGGAGATTAACTAGACTCCTGTAGTCTGGGACCACACTAGATTTAATGTCTTTTTCACTTCATCTGATTTTTATTCTCTAGGGTCATTCCTATCAGTTGTTTCAGTATTGCTCAGTATTGCCCTTCTCATTTAAATGAATACAACTTATCAATTCAAGGAACATGCCTGTATTATCCTTAATCTTTATTGCATTCATTTTTTTCTTTCATTTATGCAACTGAAAAAAAATATCTTCACCTATTTTAATATCCTTTGCAAAGCCTAGGACAGCTCCTCTCTTGCAGCTCTCACTTCACACCATGCTTCTCAGTTAAGGACCAATGAGCACACACAAGTGCTTTTCTCCATGTGCTTTCAGTTTCTCTTTCCACATCTAACACCTCTTGGGGCATCCATTTAGGCCTAGAGTATCTTCTTCTGGGTTTCTTTTTTCTTTTTACTGTGTTTGGAATGTAGATTCTTGACTGTTTAAACAGTTTTAATGTGAAGTAGTGATGCGAAGACTTTAATGACAAGACTTTGCACCCTATTCAATCTATTAACATCCAGCTGATGTAACTACACCAGTTTGCCTTTTTGGAATTTAAAGGTTTAGAGATCCCTTACGTAGTTTATTCTCCTGTTTAACTTACACCAGTTTTGTCTGACTTGGTCCAGAACTGATTTCTACAACTAGCTACTTTCTAATATTCTCACTACTTATCAGTAATATAGATATAATACGTCTTGTCACCTCTTACTGTTTTAATGAGGATTTGATTGAGAGTATTGCACATTGCATCCAAAAATGACTGAATGTTACTGCTGTGGATAACATTTACAGTCCATTTTACCCCTAATTTTGTGGTTATAAGCAAATGCCTTTAACCACCACTCCAGGAAAATAATAACTGTGTCATGGTGCACACAATGGACCCAGACTTAGGGAATACCAGACTCCAAGGTAATGTTTCCCATGCTTTCCTCTGCTGCAGTGAAGCTTGCTAACAGTACCACCAGAGTTAGGCTGATTTTTTTTTTTTTAACAGAATTGAGCACCTGTAGTTCAGCTTCTCTGAAAATCAATTTCTGAGCCTATAAAATGGATTAGTCTCTAGCCAATCTTTAACCTGCTTTTGAGTAGGTATGCATATGTAACCCACTGTTCACTGTGCTAGGCATCCCTCTCTGTGGCTGCATCTGGCCAACAGCGGATATGAGTATGCTACAGCTGCTTGCTAGGATATTTAGCTCGAGGTGTAAAGGTTTGTGAGTCAGCCCTGGAGGTTCCAGGTAATGAGCAAGATGGTGATTATTACACTTTCAGGATTGTATGTACTTGCATTCCTAAGGACAGCTTGTGATGTGGGTGTGGAGAGGGTAGTTTAATTCTGGGGGGGAACTGTTGTGAGCTTTAGAACAGATAAAAGGAAACTATTACAAAATACATCAAAAGAGACTTCACAGAAACATGCCTGTCCTCATTTTAATGTCTGCAATACCAAAAAAACCTGGGAAAATGTTGCACAAATGAGTTTACCATTTAATAGCTGATGAAATGACATGGTTATGCAATAATTGTTTTCAAGATGGGGATGCACAACTCACTACATTATTCTCACTACATTATTCCTCTAGTACTCAGGTTAGTGTGTAAACTAGTCTGTGTATCTATGCATACAAAAGCTGAACTAAGTTATTTATGCAATAATTAATTTTATTGGTTTGCCTCATCCAAGATTATTAGCTATCAGAACAGATGTAGATAGTTTCAGAGGTGCTTGCCATAAACAACCAAACGAACTTGTATAATCTTTCACAGTCCTCTATTTTCTTACTAATTCACAGAAATTTGAAGGGGACTTTTTTTAGTTAAGTTAAAAGTATTATTGTATTATTTTCTTGGGAAAGACTTGGAGAAGACATTTTTTTTTTTGTGTAAATATCATATGAGAAATAAAAATGCACACATCTCACCCACCACTGAAATGAAACAATTTCTTGAGTTAAAACATAAGAGATGACTGGTCAGACAGATGTGCTGATTAAACTCCCCATGCTCTTATTATCTTGACAGGCATCAGTTCCAAGTTGACTGAGTCTGTGATGTAGTGGCTAAAACCAGCTCTTCTCTGTATATATGTTCAGTGTTTTCTTTCATACCTATTTACATGGATGTGCTTTGCATGGCCTCTTCAGATTTTGTCCCCTAAACCTTCTCATCAGAGAGAGAAAACCAAAATTCCCTTAGTCTGCTCCAAGTTGCTCCCAAGCCCCTTCCCAAATTGTCATGAATTGTACAACTGTGTTACATATTCTTACGTTTGAACTTAGAATTTTTAAGCTTTAGGGCTTCCTCTGTCCCAGGAGCAATCCTGCCTTTCTCAGAATTGCTAGAAAACTTCTACTCATTTCAGGCTGACTTAAATTTCACATTACATTGTGGACTTAGGGTGTGTGCAAGTTTTAATAGCTTAAATGTATAAATGTAAATTGACACAATCCCATTAACCAGCAAACACAATTAACCATGTGGAACACTGTTTATACAAGTTTAAGTGTTTTAGTTAGAATAAATATTTTCTCCCTTACAGAGTTAGCTTTTTTCATAACCTGTGACCTGGTTTATACACAGCTATGATGATTCACAAGTGCCTTCTCTAATAGGGATTAAACTATACTGGTATAACTATCAGTAGGGGTAGAGTTAAGCAGTATTTTTGCTGACTTTAATAGTATCTACATGTAGGAAAATGGTACCATTTTTACTCAGTTACTTTAGAAATAGGCACATTAAAATAGTATTAAGTGAGACCTGTTCACTGAGGAGGTAAGACCTGCTATAACACTTTCCCATTTTATTTAACTCTGAAACAAGATTGAGGTACTATGAGTAGCCAGTTTTCTCAGAAAATTTGTCAGTACCTGTTTTGTAGATACATCAACAACCATTTGTTTCTCAACCAAATTACACAGTTAAACTAGAAAAATTAGTTGCTGCATCTGGTCTAAATTCCTTTCTCAATCTTTTTATAAACCTATTGATGTATGTAGGATATCTGCTTCTGATCAAGCATAACATTTTGCCCTAACTCCATAAAGTCAGCCTGAAGACCATAATTATAAATGTGATCAGCTCTCTTCATAAAATATTTGACACCTCTACTGAAATGTATTTAGCAGCTGATCCTTCTTAAATGAGTAAATAAAACCAAAAGAAAAAATCCCTATGCCTATTTCTACTCATCTGTTTTATCTGGAACACATTCCTTGGGCCTGCTGGTGCAGTATATATTTAAGGAAATTGTAATCTTGCAAAAGAAGGGGAATTGGAAGGGGAAGTAGGAAAAAAATCTTATGAATGTTCTCAGACTCATGAGCTCAAGTATTTCATGATGGAAACTGGCTATAAGGCAATTATTTTTCTCTTTAGAAGTTGACAAAATTAACTTAATCTTGTAAAACTGGGTAGGGACAAGTAAGATTTTGACTGGGCTAGTTTTGGTCTCCATCAGTGATTTTCTGTGGTAGCCCAATCTAGGCAATGGGGAGCAGGTTAGTGGGGATGGTCCTCAGTGGCTCCATATGGGATGGGACAAAGTAACAAAAATACAAGTCAAAGAGGAGAAATATTTTTACTTGCACAGCTGGCAACTCTACTACGAGAACCAATTTTTCTTTGCTCTATAATCAGTGCATGCAGTGGGAAGCTGTACATTTTACCTAAAGCCTTGTCAGGCAAAGCTTGCTGTCGTCTAACATGCCATGGTGGTTGGTACTTTCTTTGAAAAAAATGGTGACTCAAAGGTATCTATTCCATTTGCTATTTATCTAATAACTTGGTGGACTTTTCCCTATTCCCCATGAGTAGAGTAGGAGACTCACCATCTAGGGTGAAAAGGGCATGTTGCCTCTTCTGTATGGAATATTTAAAGCTTTTTCTTGGACAAAGAGAGTGGGTAGGGATATGATTAGATATGAGCACTGGCTGGGACACTCCGAGCTCTGAGTTTTGGTAAGCACTGTAACCATAGTCTTGTAAATGCCTTTTCTTTCCCTCTGGCTCAGTGCACTTTTATGTAAAATGAAATGCCTTCAAAGGAGCTAATGGAGAATTTTCCCACATTAGAATATCCAGGTAACTGAGGAACCCTAATAAGAAGTGAGGATTGTGGGTTTGAAATCTTTCAGATCGGGGAATTGATGCATATTCCTGTGCCTCAAGACAAGTACTTCATGGAGAAAGAATGCAGCAAATGATAGTGGTAGTTGATCTTTCCTGGTAGAAAAAAATACAACTCCACAAAGAGAAGATTAAGGGCTGTGAATTGTACAAGAGGAGAGATATTTCCCTGCAACTCTAAGATAAATTGGTGTGCTTGAGAATCTGGGCTGATGCTTACTAACTTCAGTGAAACTAAACCATTACATTGCAGCTGCACTTTTAGATCCTGTGATGGCTGAAAGGGTGCTAGTAGTGGGATCACTTCCCTTGTACAGAGTGTGAGTCCTCACCCCTGAGCTGTCTGTCGCAATCCCAGCTGAACCGAGCCCTCTAAAACTGTGGCGGTGGATGAACTGCAGAGGTGGCCTTTTCCAAACAGGACGCTTTGCCGTGAAAAAGCCGAATGGCTTCTCTTGGTCGTGCCGGCGCGGTTCCGAGGTGACTGCTGCTCGGGCCGGGACGCTGAGCTGCAGCGCTGCCCCATGGCGTCCCAAACAGAGGGAAGGCAGGGAGACACTCTGGCCCTTCCCTCGTACCTTGTCCCGAATGGAGGGACCCCGCGGAGGCTCCGCAGCAGGTCCTGGGGGTCAGCGCAGGCAGGGGCAGCTCTCTGGCTTGCTTTCCCTGTCCTTCCCCTCCTCCTCCCAGTGTAAATAATGACCGCATCAGGAGCAACTGATGCGTTCACCTTTGCAAAAAGTCTTCATGGGTACAGCTTATGTGACTAAAAAGGCTGAGGAGTCAAGGGTAGGGTACAAACGCTGAACCCGTAATACGAAGGGTACGTTCATGATAACCGCATTATGCTGTCCTACCTAAAACAGGCAGTTCTACATGTCTTCTGTGATCTGTAGTAATTATCTGCCTTTAACAAGACTCTTGCGTCACTGAAGTATCTCGAGGTGACTCCGTGGCATCCGGCGATGGCAGGGACGCCTCCTGGTTCGGTCTGATGGGAGCGGACGGCAGTGGCTGTGCAAGGCGCGCCCGCCGCAGAGAGGAGGGGTCTCGCTGCCCGGGGTGCCCGGGCACAGCAGCGTGGGACAGAGCGAGAGCGCTCGGAGCACCAGCGTTAGCTTTTAATACTTCTAAATGATGATCACGGGGCTAGCGGGACAGGTAAAGGAGCTGGAAATCAGCTGATATGAAGTGAAAAATCATTTATTAAATTAAGGCTGGTTGGGGCCAGTTTTCTTGAGATAATTGAAGGGGACAAAGGTTTGTGAAACCTGGAGCCTGTGTACTCTTTTCTAAATTGCATTGTACTTCTGGTTACACAGCGAAAATCCTTTTCTAAAAACAACTGCTGTCCACCCAGTAACATAAAGGACTCGCAGAGTGTTTCTTAGTGGGTTAGATCTCCATCGCCCAGTAGCACTTCATGCCTCCCCCCGTTTAGAAATAACGGGGAAAGGTGGTGTTTGGATTTAGACTAATTTTTCAACAGCGATAAAGGACCTGTTTTCTGTAACAGCGTAGATTATTAGAAACTTGTAATTTGCAGTTCGCATTTGCCATCAAGATCACAGCGGGGGGGTAAAAAAAGGGACTAGATCCTATAGTAGCCTCAGTAATTCCCATTCGCAGGTTTGGTATGTCGACGGAAAAACCCAACGCTTTCAGAGAGAAGTTGCTTGAGTTTAATAAACAGTGACTTCAGAAAGTGCAATAAAATCAATTAATGTTGCAAAAGCATTGGCCAAAAACAAAGTGGCGAAAGGATTTATGGAAATGTAATGGATTTACAAGCATTTATCCTGCGACTTGATAAACAGCAATGGGAAGGCGAGATGGTGAAAATAATTAGTCCCGCAGCCTCAGTGAATATGGACAATTTATTATTATAATTTTATCCTTTCAGTGGTTATTCAAATTTATTTTTTAATTTTGTGAGCTGAAGCGCGGGGGGATTAATCTAAAGTTTGGTTCCCCCTTCCTCGGCGGCTCGGTTTCTTCTCGCATTTTCTTTCTTCACAAAGCAAAGCGTGATGTGTCATTTGCCAGGGCTTCTTCACACAGAGAGCTCGTTCTTAGGTTTTCTGCATTAAGGACTATTATCTTTGGCCTTAGTAAATAATGTTACCCAGCGGGGGAAGAATCAGCTGTTTGTCTCCCTATACGCCAGGGTTTTCTCTCCCCTTTGATTTTCAGATGCATTTCACGCATCTGAAAGAGCCGCAGTTGGGAAGAGGCTGCAGGAGCATGCCCTGGGTCTTGAGCAACGCTAGCAGCGAAAACTTTTCTGCTTGCTCTCAAGAGTTCGTAGCCCTATTATTACAGTAGAAAAGAGACATCCAGCATGGAGTAGAAATTACAATTTCCAGAAGTCAGAATTTATTACGGTTAAACTGTGATAAGATCCCATCTGTTATGAACACATGTAGCACCAATTGTTTTTCATACAACTGCAATCTATTTACCCTTCAGAGCGAATGAGATTACAAGCGCGATTAAAAAAAAAAAAGAAGAAAAAAAAAAAGAATGAAAGAAAAAACTACATAAAGACCAAACCATCACGGGCGGGGTGTTTTATGGGGGGAGTTCTTTTGCTTTGTCTTGTGGTTTGGTTTGGGGGTTTTGTTGTTTTTTTGTTTGTTTGGTTGGTTGGTTGGTTGGTTGGTTGTTTTATTAAGTGTGGCCTATCTGTTTTTATCTGGACAAACCATTTGTACTGCCATGGTGCCCTCCGGAGCCGCGGGGCGATTCCCGGTGCCCGAGCACGCGGGGTCCGTCACTCCCGGCCGGCCCCGGCCCCGGCCCCGGCCGCTGCCCTGCGCTCCGCCGGGGGCCGCAGCGCCGCCTGGCGGCCGGGAGCGACACCGGCCCGCGGCCCGCGCAGACAAAGGGGAGCCGCTCCTCGCTCTTCCTCCCCGGGAGCAGCCCCTCTTCGGCCGGGCAGCCGCGCGTAACGTGCCCGCCCGCGCCTCCGCGCAAAGCGTGCCCGCTCCGGCCTGCGCCCCGGGAGAGCAGTAACGTTTGTTACTAACTGGAACGTGAACCTGAAACGATGGAGGGGGAGGGGAGATATTTTTGTGCTTCCATTGGTCGTGGTAGTTTGGGAACGAGGAATGTGTCTGCTCGTCTTCTTGTCCCATCCCACAGAAGTGGTTTGGATCGAGTAGCACGCGCTTCACAAAATAAGGCAGGAAAGATGAACCACTTACACACACACACATGCAAAATCCCCCACGTTTTTACCGCGATAGCCTAAGAGCGGTAATCTAATTTTGTTCTCTTTCAAACTGTTTCAAGGCATATATGTGTGTGTATATATATGTGTATATATATCCTCCAGGTTTCAGTGGGCGTCCTTCTGCTGCTCTGTTATCATTATTTCTTGCCTTGATGTGACGTTGAAGACAGATGACAGCATTGTCAGGTTGTCTTTAATTCATTTGAAGATTAAAAAAAAAAATACACACACAAGGCTTCTTACACAATATTCAAAGCCTGAACGGATTCACTTTTTTTTCACGTAGGGGACGTGGGGCTGGGAATGGGGGTGGGTAGTTGATGAATTTCAGACATGAAGAGAGAACAAAGTCTGTGCATCGCTCTGCGTGCACACACGCACAGAGCAAGCAGCCGGAGGTGGGATTGTTGCAACAGCAGCACCTGGTTGGTGTTGATGGAGAAATATCCAGCATTAGGACCATCTTTTCGCATTTATGCACAAGCTCAAATATATAATCTGCTCAAATTTCAACCACGTCTCTGCTGCCAAAGCATTCCACCTCCGAAGAGGTGAGAGCATACAGACTCAGGGTCCGTCTTTTTTCTTCTGACACCTCTGTGCTTCATCGCAACAAAATTTTACCTTAAAAAAAGGTAGTCTGCCCCGAATTTTCCAGGAGTGAGCTGAGAAAGAGATTTAGCAGGGATTAGACACCTCTGATCAGAACTGGTTGCTTGCCTGCCTCAGGTCTGTTCATGAAGCAATGCGGGCTGTGCTTCATGGTGCAGAAAGAATCGGGGTGGTGGGGTGTCCCAACATGGCGTTAGAAGTGTCCGAAATTATACCCAAAAATCTGTATGGAAAGGAAATTTGTTGCTGATAGTCCCAGCGATTTTCCACTTCAGATTCGTTCCTTAAAAAAAAAAAAAAAAAAAAAAAAAAAAAAAAAAAAAAAAAAAAAAAAAAAAAAAAAGCAAACAACAAAAAAGGAAAAAGAAAACCCAGGAAACAACAAAATAAAACACACAAAATTTTAAAAAACAAAAAACTCAAAAAAACAACAACCATAAAAAAACCCCCTAAACTGTTGTCTACTGGAAGCCTGTAATGAGAGCCAACAGTATTAAAGCAAGGCAGCATTGCTCTCCATCTTTTCTAAGTATGAAAGAATGGAGTTTGATCAATGTTTTTACAGAATAGGAATGCACATTTACTTGTGTGTCGGAAAGTTTGGATCCTTCAGGATTCCCTTTGCCTGAGTGATTTCGACTGTAGGTGTGGGTAGACCATTACAAACCTCGGGTTAGAGGGAGGAGGGCCAGCCACAGCACTGCCGTGTACCTTGCTGGCTGCGCTGAGGGTGGCTCAAAAGGTGGGGAATGGGCAGTGAGATACTTTCTGGTCTTAGCAAATGGAATCTCTTATCGCTGAGGAAAATCTTCCCGTAATAAAGGCATCCTTGTATTTTAGTTCGAGCATACATTTTGCATTCTAAAGCCAGGCAAGCATATGTATATGCGTGTGTTTGGTGTGGGCTTGTGCACATAAGCCAAGATACGTATGCCCATCTAGGCTCAGATATATTACAGAGACTCCTCTGCTGTCTGTGGAGTCTGGTGTTTTATTGTTTCATAAAACTACCTTAATTACATTTCCCCATAGATAAGATAAACAGGACCCTTCTTTTCTAACCATTGCTTATCAGAAGTATTTTGTCGAAGTGGCATCCAGAGTAAGCTTTTGAGAGAGGATGGAAACGCATTAATTTTTATTTTGGTTCTTCAGTTGCACTTAGCATCTGACAAGAGTTGATTTAAATATTACATGATTCTATCTTTAATGTTCAAAAAAGATTTGCGAGAAAGACAAAACTGTTTAATTTAAACTAATGTATGCCTGACTCTGGTCAGATTGATCACAGTTTTGGGTTTTGATGGGTTTTGCCCTTCTGTTGCTTGTCCTCTCAAGCTGGTTTTTCACTGTGAAATTATTTTAGTTCGGTGGCATGGACCAGCGGCTGCTGTCAAATCCACAACCCATCCAGTTAGTAAGAACGGGAGGGGGGGAGGTGATGGTGAGGAATAACAAATGTCGTCTTTTTACCTAAAAACATTAATGTCCATAAGTCAATCTCTATTAGAGAAAAAAAAGGCGAATTTCATAGTTTAATGTCAAAATCCTAGATGGCACTTGCCAGGTCATATACTTAACAAAGCTGGAAGAGAGACCTACTTATCACCACTCTACATATAAAATAAGGTGTTTTAATTTTTCTTTAACCTCGGGGACAGTATCTGAACAAAACAGTAATAATAGTATTAGGTGTTCATTTCACCACTTGCATCAGCAATCTGTGTGTGTAACTTTTCAGAGCTGAAATCCCCAAAACTGCAGTTAGGGTTCCAGGACACAAATGCCTCCCTCGCTCTTTTTAAACCGCCCCTGCAACACCTGATGGGCGATGGGATTTGGCTAGCGAAGTCTGAGCTGCAGCTGTTAGAGATCCGTAATTGTAAAACACACGAACAGGAGAGAAACGTGGCAATGGTGGTGTGTTTTAATCGCGGCAAAACTGTAATTGTTACTTGCACACCCAGATGGAGCCTGAAATGTAGTTTTCCTCAAATTAAGAGTAGTTAAAATAGCGAAGCGGGGAAGGCAATCTGGCCGGGCTGCAGGAGAGGGCGGGAGGCGTGCGGCATAGAGAGAGGACTGCGAGCCTGTTCTGCCTTTCTCGGACTCCCTGGATGAATCCTCCGCCACCATCACCCCCGACCCGAGAAGCCGTTCTTTCGATTACTTTCTGTGTTTGTATCTGCTTCTTATTTTACAACTAAAGTTTACTTGGTGCAGTTAACAGCACTGCCCTCTCCTCCCGTTCTCTAACTCATCGGTTCATAACGAGAGCTCGTTTTACATTTCCTAAAGCAGAGATACGAGAAGGTCCCTTTCCCATTTAAGGCGGGTGGGGGGGGGCAACACATTTGGTTGAAGCGCAAAGCGTTTCCCGTGCCGCTTTCGGACAGCGTCCCAAAAGAGCCGCAGCGGGCCCAGCCCCGGCCTCCCCTCTTGTGTCCCGGCTACAGACAGCGAGCCGTGCCGGGACGGCCGGGCGGCCGCTGGAGCTTCGGTAGCTTGCTGCTTTTCTCGCCTTTGCACATTAACGCTAACTTCCACTAATTATCTGGAGTAAATGTATTAGATTAATTAGCATCTGGGCACCACGGGAAACTCTGAACTGTAATTATATTGTGGGGGGATCCAGAACGAGGGAGAAAACCCAGTGATTTGTTAAGCAAAGTCGCCGCTCGCAGCTTTGCCCCCCGCCGGTGCGTCGCGCTGGGGCCGGGTTGAGGGCAGCGGGCGGAGCGGGGCCGAGCGCGGGCAGCAGGTACTCGGCTCCGCCCGAGCCGCTGCCTGCGAGCGCCCGGCAGGGCGCGGGGCAAAGCCTTCCGCCGGCGCTGCTTTTACGGACTTGGGTATCGCTTTTCCGGCTATCGGCCGTTTGTTCCGCAGTTTCGGTAGCTGCTCTGGCTTCTCCGTCGCAGCCCCCGCTCCTACCTGAACGCAGGACGACGAGCCGGAGCTGGGCGGTGGCCCTTGGGCGCTAGGAAACCCGGGCTGGGGAGGCAGAGACGCGGCGCAGGCAGAGGCAGCCCCTCTCGGTATCAAGTCAAGTTTGGCACTGCACTTCAGTAAAGAGCAAACTCGGCACAAATAACCGATGGCTTCCTTTTTTTTTTTTCCCCCGTCCCTTCCTTTTTAAAGGAAAATGAGTTTTCAGAGCTGTCCGATTTTTTTTTACGTGACGATCTTTTGTGCTGCGGTGCGAACTGAAGAGAGAAATTGAAAATAACTGGATGAGCTCAAACAGCGCTTCCCTAATTACTTCTGAACTTCTCATTTAGAAAGAGATGAATTGTTATGCATTACATTGTTAAAAAAAGAGCTTTCGGATAATCATCTTACACTTTTATAAAACAGTCTTGCCTTCCCCGTTTCTTTCTAAAGAAAGAAGTCTTCTAGTCGAAAACTAGTTTTTAAAAAAGAGATATTTCACAGTAAAAACATTTTTAAAATAAGTTTACCTTCTTTAAAGAAAGGGAAAGAGATTTAAGCAATTCTCAGTTTTCCTATTTCGTGCCAACAAATTCTACTGACGAGGAAAAAAAAACCAACTGTGTCTGATTATTTTTTAAGAGAGCCCTGGGGTTACAATAAAAAAAAACTTTGTTTTTTTTTTTTTTTTAATTTTTAATTAAAATTGAATAAACGCTTAAGGAGAAATTAGCAGTCACCTCCATCCAAGACCTACTCGGGTTTTATAACAGAATCAAAGCGTATTTAAAAAAAAAAAAAGTAAAACCTTTTAATACATCAAATATACGGAATTTTAATCTTTAAAGCGATACATTGTCTATTTTAGTACATGACGTAAACCTTACTTAACCCTTTTTACAGGGTGGACTTAAAAATTAAAAATAGTTAAGTGTTCCTTTTAAAGAACAAAATAAGGCAAATGAGGTTTTTGGAATAGAATTGTTTTTGTTTTTTCTTCCAGAATACATACAAAAAAATACCAATTCTCTTTCAAGGGTATACACCTTAAAAATAATTGCAATTTGAAATTATAACTGACAAATTGCGAGTTGTTTTTTAGTAACAAACATGCATGTAAATTTTTTTGTTTCAATGAGACATTAAATAAGAACGTACAATACAATCATAGCAATTTTAAAGTAACATTAAAGAGAAGACCTCTATCTTTTTATTTATATTCTACAATGGGTGTTCCACTTTTACCTATTGAGCTCAGTTTAGTAATGCACTTTATGATTCGTTGTCCCGCTTGAAGCTAACATAAATAAATACAGTGCTCATGGATCCAGTCCTCAAATGAACACTATTTTATAAAAAGTCAGATTTTTTTTTTTCTTTCCAACTTTTATAAAGTTTCGCAGGGCTTCCTTCCCTTACCGCTAGACTTTGTGTTGTGTGTCAAAGCCCCGCTGCCTGCACTCACTGGTAGCCCAGGGCCGAGGCTGTGGTGAGTCTCTGCCCATAGAGTGCATAAGGGGAGTAGTAGGGTCCGGTGGCAGCGGGCACGGGCACGGGGGCCCCGGGGGTGGGCAGGGGGCTCTTGGAGTAGGGATGGTAGCGGCTGCCGAGTCCCAGCGCGTGGTGCGGGCTGCGCAAGGCCAGCGTGCCCGGGCTGCCCGGGGCGCCCGTCGTGGGGATGTGCATGTGGCACGCCATGGCTGCAGCCGCTGCGCTGGCCAGCGACGAGGAGCTGGGGTAGCTGGAGAGGAGTTTATCGGTGCCCGGGAAGGCAGTATGGGTCCGCAAGTGGCTAAGCAGCTCCTCCGAGGTGGCAAAGCGCTTGTCGCAGGGTCCGTTGGCCGACACCCAGTTGCAGATGTGTGGCTGGGGGTCATTGGGGAGCATGAAGCCGTAAGGGTACAAAGGGTGGCCGGCTAGCGAAGGCGGCGTGGCGCCGGTCAGCGAGGAGTGGACGCTGTGCAAAGGGTGGGTGGGGTAGACGAGGGGGTATCCGGACTTGAGGGCTTGGTCGTGGGCGCAAGAGGCTCCGGCGGCGCCTGCCAGGTGGCTGGCGCAGTGGTAGCTCAGGCAGTAGGGGTCTCGGCACAGGCTCGCCGTCATCACCGACGGCGGCGACGCGCCCGCCAGCGGGCTCGACCCCGCCGGCTTGCTGCAGCCCAGGCTGCTGGCGGCGGCCAGCTGGGCCCCCACCAGGCTGGAGGATTTGGTGGGGTCCAGAGCCACTCCGTGCGGCAGGAATTGTGGCGGGTAGCCGGCGTAGGCTCCAGCCAGCGTCCCCGGGTAGCTCATGCCCGCCGGGGGCAAGGGGAAAACCGTCTGGCCCGGCTTGTAAGGGGAGACGGGGGCCACGAGGCCGGAGCCCAGAACGGAGGTGGAGGAGGTGGCGGTGGTGCTGCTGCAGGAGGAGGCGGAGTCCGATGCGATGGGCTTGGAGCCCGGCGTGCTCTCCTGGTGCTGGTTGACCTCCACGTTAATCCCGGCACAGCTCACGCTAATCCGGCTGTGGCTGATGCTGGTGGTGCCCGGGCCTCCCTCCGAGCCGGAGCTGCCGCTCTTTCCGCAGCCCTCCGAGTCCTTCTTGTCCTCCCCGCCTTTTCCCTCGGCCGGCAGCAGCCCGGGCGAGCAGGCGGAGGCGCTGGAGTTGGGGCTGCCTGTCCTTGGGGTGAACGGCTGGCAGGTGGCGCTCGGCACCCGGAATCCCGACTTCTCCCCGGCCGCGACCCCCGCGGCGGGGGCGCCCGCGCAGCCCGCCGCCCCCGGCTCCTTCTTCTCCGCGCCCGGCTTGGAGTACGGCTTGAAGCTCGATTTGTCCTCCACGCCGATGTCGCTGAGCTTCAAGGGGCCCGACTTGGAGTCCTTGTCGCCTCCGGAGCCATTGGAGGTGACCGAGGAGAGTTTGGAGGAAGGGGATGGGTCCGGCTTCCCTATCTGCGAGCAAGTTTGTGCCAAAAGGGCCAGGGGGCTCTTCTTTGCATCCAGCTGCGGAAATCACAAGGACACACAAAGAAAGAGATTTAATCGGGGTCTGAGTAAACCCCCATTGCTTACATAGGACTCTTGTCCCGTAGGTTTCTGCAGAGTACAGCCTGGAAGTAAGGAACAGTTTGTGCGCATTCATCAACTTGACAGCCCCCTCCCCTGAATGCACCATTTTCCATAAAGCCTTTAAAAAGGGCTGGGGATTTTCGTATCCCTGCGAACCCACCGCGGCCGCCTTCAACGCCCCCAGTCTCCCCGGCAGCGGCCCGGGCAGCGCGGAGCTCGGCGTCTCTCGGGCCGCGCTGGCCCGCAAACCCGCCGGGGAACTATAGCGACTGCAGCATTTCTGCACCCTGACTGCTGGCACTATTTATAAACAGAGCCCGAGTTAGCCGGCGAGCAGGGCTCCCCGGGAGAAGGGTGTCCTCGCTCCGCAGAGACCTTAATGAAATCATTCATTCCCACGGACACACCCTTCCCACCACCAGCTCCGGTTCGAGTTTCGGTCCCAGAAACAGCGAGCTAAGCAGAGGGGGACCGGCAACCTCGACAGAGCAGAAAGGGCACCAACAGGCCCCCCAAAGTACAGATCCGTGTCGGTACTTGAAAGGAATTTCGGCAAGCCGAAATAGTTATCCTGCCGCACCCACGTTTGAGCTTGTCGCTCTCCGCGTCGTGTCGTCCCGTCCCGTGTCTGTCCCCCCCCCAAACCAGTCCCTGCAAAAGCAAGGTTGTTTGGCGCTCGGAGCGCTGCTTATTTACGTGGCCGGATCGTGACCCCAGCGGGGATCGGTTCCTTCCACTCAACCCTCCTCTCAAAAAAAAAAAAAAAAAAAAAAAAAAAAAAAAGCAGCTCAAAATAGCAAAAAGAAAATATTAATTTACACAGGAACTATAAGGTATCCCAGTAAACATGGAAACAATACCCAGGAGCGGTTCCTCGCACTAAGTCGAGATCAAAAAAAGCCCCTGTCCCGGTGTAAATGCATTTCAAAGCGCAGGAAAGTGCCGAGGGCGGCTGGCGGAGCCGCCATGCACAGCCAGCGCCCGGGCAGGGACGAGAGAAAGCGACGGGGGCCGGGTCCTTACCTCGATGGGGCTGACGGGCGTGGAGGGTAAAGGCTGCAGGTATTCAGGGTGTAAAATGTGTCCAGTCCGCGCCGTGAGCATTTTCAAGACTTTGATGGGAAGGCGGTTGGCTTGGCGTAGCGGGTCCGAGGGGGGGACGGCGTGGAAGCAGGGCTTGGCGGCGGCGCTGCTGCCGTTATTCCCAGCGTGCCCGTTCGGCCCGGCGAGGTCGGCGGCGCTGCGGCTGCGGCGGGGGCTGCCTCCGGGCTCGCTGAGGCTGCTGCTGCGCTTACTACTTCTTATAGCAGAAAGCGAGGGCGATGTGATCATGACCCAAAACCTCGCATGAAAACTGGGGCAAGTGGCGCCGCTCGCACTCGGAAATGCTCGCTCGCTTTCTGCGGGCGAGAAAGGAAAAAAGCCACACGCCCCCCGAGCAGAAAAACAAACATACAATGTCCCGTGGCTCTCTCTGGCGGGGAGGGCGTGGGTGGGGAGGGGGAGGGAAAGGGGGAGCCGGCCGGAGAGAAAGAGGAGGAAAAAAAGCCGAGTAATCCTTGGGCTGTGCTGGGGGCGGGGGTGGGGGCTGCGAGCGTGTGCCGCGGTCCCCCTCGGCCGCTCTCAGCTCCCCCGGCTGGCGCGGCGCGGAGCGCTCGCCTCCGCCGCTCAGCTGTGATGCGAGCCGCTGCCCATCCAGCCCGGGATCTGGCAAAGAAACTCACTTCAAAAGCAGCTGAATTAGTCTGAGATTAAAGCCTTTGCCGCCTTCCAATCAAATGGGACCCCGAGGTGATTGGAGGGTCAAGGGGATGTGACGTTCCCTTTTCTGGGCTTTTTTTTTTTCCTCCGTTTTTAATGGTCTCTCGCTCCTTTTTTTTTTTTTTCCCCCTTCCCTTTCTCGTCCGCCTTCTCTCTCCCCTCCCCTCCTTCCTTGTTTTCGCTCTAGGATGGGATGGGCGTTAATTCTGTGTTTCACATCACGCGCTGCGAGCGTTTTTCTTCCTCCTCAGCCAGCGCGGATCGCGCGGCAGCAGTGGGGCGGCCGCGGGGCTGGGGGCGCCGCGCCTGCCGGGGGGCGGCCGCTGGCTGTGCCGCGCTTCCCCTGCCCGCCCCCGCCGCTCGCACAGCGCCCCGAGCTCGCCCTGCCGCCCGCCACGCACGGCGAGCTCGGGCCGGGCCCGCGCCTCCCTCCCCTGGGCCAGCCCGCCGGCACCGCTCCGGGGCCGCCGCCGCCGCACCGTGTGTCCCCCGGGACCAGCGGAAGGGCGCGGGGCGCTTTTCCCGCCCCTCCCGCCTGACAGCGCGGGGGAGGCCCGGCCGAGAACCTGCAGAGCGCCGGCCTGCACGTCGCCGGCGGCAGCGGGCGGGAGCCGGGGCGCTGCGGCGCGGCTTGCGGCGGCGCGGGGAGCGCGGCGGGATTGGGGGAGGTCGTCACACGCGGGGCTGTCACGCACAGCCCGCCGCCGCCTTTCGGGACTCTCCGCCCCGCCGTCAATTGTCAGTGCTCCCCAACCGCAATCAATCAGTTATTTGTCAGCCCCTGTCAATCCGCCCTTGATTTATGTCAGCTTTTGTTGCTGATTACAAGCCTGGTGTGACTTGAAGGGGGAAGGAGAGAGAGAGAGAGAGAGGAAGGAAAACAGAGGGAAAGACGGGCTCCTCGGGAGAAAGAGCCTTTTAATTTACGGAATAAATCCTTGGAGTAAACTGGATTTGTTTGCCAGCAGCCGGTAGCCCTTCCCAGCCCCTCACTGCCCTGTCGAGGAGGGCTGCTGGACTCCTCTTCCTCTTTCCTCTTGGTTTAGGCACGAAAGTGTCCTTCATCCCTGCACCCTCCGGGCTGAACCGGTCGCCGGCAGCGGGGGCCTGGGGAGGCGGCCCCTCGCTTTAACGAGAGTATTGGTTCGCCATTTATGTGTTTGATTTTCAGCTAGGCTGTGCTGAGAGCCTTCTGGGTACGCACACGGTGTCCACCCGGACGCTACATCTGTCCTGCTTTGTGTCTGTGCGCTCCCGAAGGCTCCCGAGTCCGCTGCCCTCAACCCCGTTTTTACCGGTGCTGGCGGATGCCCCGAGCGGAATCCGCAGCCCTTCAAGTCACTGGGTTGCCTTTTTCTTTTCTCTTTGTACTTTGCTTCCCACTATCCCCCCACCTCCTCATCCCATAACATTTTTTCACAGGCAAAATGTGTTAATCAATCTTTTACTTTTGTTTCCGGATCTGACATGGTGGCCCACACAATCTACAACATTAACAAAAAGGTCACTTAGAGATAAAACACGTTTGACAAGTGAAGAACAAGGCAAGTGCTTTAGGGGTCGCGTCCAATTCCTGACCTGGACTCCAACCAGAACAGGCGCTGATCCTGGAAGGGTTGGACGAGAGGAAGGACTTTCACTTTCTCACGTTTAGATCTGCTGAACCAAGTCCTTTTCCTTCCCTTGAAACACCGATCTGCCCCAGTCCCTAAACAGATGTGTCAGATAGTCTTTAATGACCTGCTCTTCTTACGATGTATATGTAAGGCAGGTTTTCCTCGGTATCCCCCCCTTTCCCCCGCCCCCGCCAAGCGGTACCCTTTAAATCTTGCAGCGCAGTAAGTATATCTGCTGTATTTTATTTAAACCACTTTACTCTTTTTCTATAGTGTACAGAGTAGGATAAATACACGGAACTCTTGTAGCTTTAATAAAGATGCGATTAATTTTAACAAACTTTTAAATTTCTATCTTTTCTCTGAAAGATAAGGTTTATTGACACAACTTCTCAGTGGAGAGTCATAAACGTACTTTCATTTTGCAATCACCGCGGTCATCTTGCAAGACCATCAAAATTAAAAGGCGGGGGGAGGAGGTAGAGAGAGAAATCTTGCATAAACCCCACGATAGTGCAATAGAACTGACAAGACCCACAACTTGCCCTCGAGGAACTCCCCCCCTTCCTTTATCTAGAGTGGAAGTGACTTGAATCTGCCCCAGGTTTTCCCCCAGTTCTTTCTTTTGTTGTCAAGTCCAATTGATAAATGGAGTGCAGTAAAACTCTGGAAGAAAAAAAAAAAAAAAGCTGAAACCTTCATTTGTGTTCATTTGCATTAAAGTGCTTGGAACAGCTGTTTTCCTTACAGGACCGGGGAGACTCCTATCTGTTTTCTCGTTGTATTTATCCTGCCTCCCAGGGTGAAAGACTAAAGATTAATTGTCTTAAGGTAGAGTCAGCTGTGGGAAGGCTCTCCCTCCCCATTTTTCCTTCTCTCTCTCTTTTCTTGTGGAGGTGAGGGTGATTTCGGGAAAGGGTTGTTTTACTTGTAAGCCAGGGAAGCAAAGGCGATAGCCGGTACATATATAAAACAGGCAGCGCACCGACGGGAAAAGCGGGGGACGGAGCGGGGGGAAGAGCACGAACCCCGATCTTTCTGGCTGAAGTAGAAGCATCAGAGGGTAATTTAATTAACAACTTCAGAGGACAGCTTTTTCATTCGCTTTTCCTTTTCTTTTTTTCTTTTTTTTTTTTCTTCTCCACTCAGCCTTTGAAATGAGATTTAAATCACACTCAGTACTGTAAACTTTTTTTATGTAGAACCTTGTAAAAAAATCAGCCCCAAGACATCTCCTCCCCTTTGCGCCCTCCAAAGCATTTTTGAGCTATGAGAGCTTATTCACTGCGCTTAACACACGCAGAAAACGATTCCCAGCGAGGGGCTCGGAGTTAGGATGCACACGCGTAGGATCAGGCGGGCGGCGGGGCTGCAGCTTGAAAGCGGTGCGGAGTTTGTGATTTGCCTGCTGCGGGCTCCTTTTCTCTCTTGAGCCGAAGAAGAGGGATTCTGTCCTGCTCGTTACTTTCGCGAGGGATTCTTATTTAATGAGTCCGTGCAGACGGTTTGCTGTTTGGCATTTACTTGTGTAGTCTTGTTGAAGTTTTGGTGGCTGTTGCTTTTATTCCTTTGAAAAAAAATTCCAAGGGTTGGAACCCGTCTTCCTCCTTTTACAGAGGAAAACTGTAGCTTAAAAAAAAAAAAAAAAAAAGGAGAGCAAAGGAGGAATTAATTAACAAGTGCCAGTCCACACTTTCCTTTACCTACCAGCTATTGGCAAGCATGTCAAGTCGATTTTATTTGCACACAATGGAAATGATTTATTTTCTCTTAAAAAGGAGTGGGCTGGCAGATATTTGAGGAGGAGAGGAGAGCGAGAGAGGAAAAAAAGTTTGAAAATGCCTTGAACTATTCACTGTCGAGATGGCTAATCAGTATTGAGGCTCGAGGGCACTCGGGCAGCTTTTCAATGCGGTTTTCCTTTCATCTCAAGCTGGATGGAGGCGCTCAATTAAAAGCCTATCAGTTTGTAAGTAAATCAACGCCTATCAAAGTTGTCACATCAAACAAAACGATTATTATTGCAGCCCGCCTCCCCTATTAATCTCCCTCTAAAATAATCCGCTTGACAGGTCAGGCTGGCGAGCTGCAAACCCTGGTCAGGATCACCCAAAAAACCTGGACCGACTATTTTTCCCTCGGGAGAGGGAACTGCAGAAACCTCGACACCAGCGTGCCTGCTCTGCGAGCTTGCTCTCTTGCCATTTAAGTGTCAGCTTCTGTAGATCATGTTGGAAAAGGGCGTTTAGTCTTTTAAACGGAGCAGCAACAACCCTACAGGCCCTTTAGTTCAGCTTTTTTGTTTGTTTGTTTTTTCTTTCTCCCCCCTTTCTTTTCTATCGTTTCGGACAAGATTAAGATTTTAATTAGCAGAAGCAGAGTTGCCGAGTTTTGTCTGGGTTGTGTTTCTATGCGTAATAAAATTCAGTTACGTATCTGTCCATCCGGTGCGTCAAATTTATTTCCTTTGACAGTACGTATATTTCACTATTTACCTCAAGGTTTTTATTAAGATATACATTGCATTACATTTTTGTAGATGGTGAATCTTCTTCCCTTTTTTTTCTCCTCATAAGAATGATAGTACTTCGTATAAGAAGATAAGAAATGTGATGGGTTATCAGAAATACACCACCACGATTTCGTACATTTGGAGAGGCTCTTCCCCCCCTCCCCCCTTTTTAAAAAAATTTCATTTATTTTCTTTTTTTAAATGTGAGACTGCATGTGCGCAGCTAATAACTGATGCATCTGTCCAGATATCCAACAGAGGTGTGGGGTATTTATTCCAGAATGCTATTAAAGCAAATAGTTGGAAAGCTTGTCAACATAAAGTAAGATTTCCAAACCCCTCCCCTGTTCACATAGCACCTTAAAATATTTACCCTTATGATTGTAATTACTTTCCTAACACATAGAAGCAATATATATTTTACTCTGCATGAGATGTAGGTAATCGTTTTATAAGCGGTGATAATTTCCGAGCCATCTTCAAAATAATAGTCACGTTTAAGCGAACGTGAATTTTAGTAGTCAGTGGCATTTTTACTAAACGAGCAGAAAATCACTTTTGTTTGCTTGTTTGGCTGGTTGCTTACTGCTTTCGGAAACGTACTTTCACCTAGAATGTTTTCAAATGCGTTTGTCTAATTTTGTTCATTTTGTAACACCGAGATAAGGAAGAGATTAATGCACCTAATAATAAAAAAACCCCATCCCAACCTTTCTCTTTTTAGCCCTTTGACAGATTTCCCTCTTGACATTGTTTCATGTGTGAGTGTGAAAATTTTTACTCCCGTGTTGAAACCCGTTTGCCAACAGCTATTTTCCAAATCTACCCTCTTTCATGTTTAAGGTGTTTCTTATGCAAACAGCTGTTATTTAAAATATGCCTTAAGGTAACTTTCTAGAGGGAGAGGGAGAGAGCAAGTCAAATAATTGCAATGACACGAGCAAGGCTGGGTATGTTTCCTGTTAAGTGCATGGAGATTTTTAGTGTCATTTCATGTTTTTAAATGTACTACGATTAGAATGATCGAGCCCAATGCGAGTGAAGACGTTTCCTAATTCGTACATAAGTAACTCGAATTGGTATTTGGCGTCTAGATTGTAAGAGTGAAAAAAAAAAAAAAAAGACTTGTAGCTTTTGTAACACCTTGGTCTGATCACTCCATCTCAGCAATCATAAAGGCATCTTTGTGTTTATCTTCTGCGAAAGCCTGGAGGCTACGGGAGAGAATTGTACCAACTAAGCACATATTTGGTTACAGTAATCCCTCAGAAATTAACCATGGCACACAATGGAGGCGATCTCCAGCTTCGTCACGTCACTCGGATCCCAAATGTGGAGAGTGTTTATTGACAACTTTGTTATGGAAACTGTGCAGATCAACCAGATGTGTCTTCAACAGGGAGGTACAGTGTAGGAACAGCGTCCTTTGAGATATGAGGAAGAGTTTGAGGATATGGCTGGAAAAGGCAATGGAACCCAAATAATTAACCTTATCTAAACACCCTAATGACAAATGGACAATGATCCTCGACTCAATTACAGGACAGCTATGTTTGGCAGGGGCAGGAAGAAGCATGCAATATATCTTAGCTATTTTCTTGAAACCGTCTAGGTCCAAGATCCCAAAAGGTTAAAATAATCTTAATTTTTAATAACTATTAGCTTGTTTTCAGTTATCCCTAATGATGCATTTAGGTCTCCTCTAATCCCCACTGCTTTCATTTTTAGCTTTTTACACCCTAAAATTAATTCCACCTAAAGTACATTTTTCATTTTGTACTGTACTAGAGACGTGCAAATAATTTACATCAGCGTTCATCAGGACTGTCCTGAAGTGATGGATCATTTTGTTGAGTTGCAGTAAAAGTGCAGAATGATCTATAATGATGTAATATATACATTAAAAGGGTGTCTGGATGATCAGAGTTTTGCTAAAAATGTAAAAGGGCTTTTTGATTGATAACAGGGTTGCTGTTTTTCTGCAAAGGCTGTCACAGGCTGACACAATGCTTGAGTTATTAGGGCAGAGAAGGGCAACCATAAATTTCCAACGTCAGGCAAAAACTCTCTTTATTGTCTATATGATGGATGGGCCTCCGTACTAGACACCAAATACTTCGTATCACCCTTAAATGGGAACACATTTTTCGTGGCCATAATTCATGTTTTTTAAATAGAAAGTTTGAAATGCCTGCCTATATTTCACAATCCTGACATATTTATGAATCACTCCCTGCATGCAAATATAATTATTTAAAGCACTGAGGTGACATATGGGTTAGAAATGTACCAAATGCTGTTAGCGGAGTGATTTTTTTTAATTCCCTAAATTGAACACCATAGAAAACTCTGCCTGTCTGTTCAGATCAATAAAGTCGAAGGTGAAGTTTTACTGATTTTGTCAGTGCCACATACAGATATTCGGTTTTGATTAGGTGAAGCTGACAAAAAGGGAGTCTTTTTGCAATTACCATTAGGTTAATGAAAGAAACACTCATCTTTCTCTTGGCACCCCCACGCAGGCATACGCGTTTTTCCCCCTTTCTTTTCGGGCGATGAACTAGCCGGAGGTAGATTTGACAGGCTTTTTTTTTTTTTTTTTTTTTCTTCCCTGAATTTATTTTCCGTCCAGCTGCGCTCGTCTCGGAGGGAGTGCCGGTGTGCCGGCGGGAGAGGGGGCTGATGAGAGCGGGCTCGGCCGGGCAGGGCGGCCAGGCGCTCAGCCGGCCCCGCCCGGCTCTCGGCGGGCAAGCGGCGGAGCTGCCCCGGCCGGGCCGCGGGGTCACCTGCCCGCTCCGGCGGCGGGCTTGGGCTCGGCGAGCACACCGGCAGCGCGGGGCAGGCGCCCGCTCCGCTGCTGCTTGGCTTCAGTTGATTACGGGGAAAGTCATTCCACCCCCTCGGCGGGAAGGCCCGGGCGGCAACGCCTGCGGGAGGGCACGGCGGGGCCGGGGCCGCCGCTCGGAGCCGCGGAGCAAGCCCCGGGGCCGTCGCCGCTTCCGCCGGGGCGGGCGGGGCCGCCCGTGTCCGCTCCGCCCGCCGGCTGCGCCCGCCCCGCCGCGGATAGAGCGGGACCGGGACCGGCGGGAGCTGCGGGACAGAGCCGGAGCGGGGCGGGGGACACTGCACACTGCAGCCTTTGGCCGAGCTCCTCCTTTCTCGGGCAGCTGTGCCCGCAGACCGGGCGCTGCTTACTCAGCCTGAGGGTCTGACCCGGAACGTACACCTTTGGATTTAATTAATTGAAACTCACGTTAGTTTCAGTAGAGCTCGAGGGATGTGAGAATCAAAACCACAGAGTATCTTGAATATTTTTTCCCCTCGTACTTGTGTGTAAATGTGTAAAATATTTGCACTAGTCCAAACTTACTATAGCAGACTGACTCTTCGCCCATAAAATGTTAAATCAACCATGACCAGACTCATTTTCCCATGTCAGCCAAGAGGACTCTGTAAATCAACACATTAGGGCTTCGCTGGGTTGGAGCTGCGTGTGCTTCATGCAAAGTGGCCCTGACAGTCGCTCTCTTGGTGCTGTGGTTGTCAGCCTGTGGCTGACTGCAGCAGTGTCAGGTGGCAGCAGGAAACCTTGCAGGTTGAGTGCAAAATCACTGGCGACACAACGTGCAAGAGGCTGACAACTGGCACAACAGAAGGAAATTATACGGGTTGCTTTACCTTTTGATGTGATTGTGTTTTTAAGACTCATAGATGTTTTGCAAAGCCTGTTGCACCAGCCTGGACTGCTTAGAGGGGCCTGTGTCTCCCCTGAAGGCCTGCTTAGCTGTATGTGAGCAGAGATGTTCTGCAGGCACTTCCTACCATCCCAAGATGGAACCCACTCAGAAGCCATTACAGAAATGCTCATCTCAAGGTTATGAAGGAGTGTGTGATAGATATACCTGGAAGCAAATGAACACGGTGGATAAATACAGCTAAAAAAAATTAAAAAATAGCACTAGCCATATGTAGCTGTGCCTAAACAAGCAAGACAAACTCCATTCTCTGTTCAAGAAAAATAATGAATCCCCCAACTCTAAACAATGTGTTCAGTAAAAAGCCTCAGCCAGCCATTCCTTATCTAAACCACTATCTCTGGGTAAGGGTTCAGATACTGGAAAGCTTATTTCTGGGTGCTAGTAGGTTGAAAGGAACAGGAAACATAATACAGCATATAACAAAATAACATCGCTTCTTACTACCACACAACAAATATCAGTAATTACGCACATTGAATCAGATTAGATTCAGATATCAAGGTAAAGCGTTGTGCTATATTTCTTGAAAGGGGCCTCAGCTTAGAGAAATCATTATCCAGTGCTCCTTGCTGGATTGCCTCCCACTCAGAGGAGTGACCCAGCTATGACCCAGACTCGGAACACTTGTGTGTAAATTTAATTTTCAGCATTACATCATTTCAACTGGAGTCTTACCTCTTTGCTCATTGTTGTGCTATGTGGCTTACCTGGAGGTAAAGAAAGAAAAGATAGTAAGAAAATGTGCCGAATATTAGAAAATATAAGTTCATCTTAAAAGTGTGCACACAGCCACTTCTATCCTGTGGTCAAGTGAGATGAAATGATTGAACCACCAGTAAGGTGGGAAGGAAAAAACTTACATGCTTAGTTTAAAATCTTAAGATTTGACAAGATGTCAAAAGGAACATTTAAGGGTTACTTATGAAGGGATAATACAAACTCTGCTTGCAAAATTTCCCATGTTTAAAAGAAAAGGCATTAGCCAAACAAGTGCCTGTAGCAACATTTCTTCTTGATTACTACTCTCAACACCTGAACAATGAAAACTTGTTCTTCTAAATTCAATGTACTTTCTAAGAGGAGTTTTGCATGTTTGCTGAGAATGATTAAGCACATATGCTATTTCATCTAAATTGTAGTTTTTAAATTTTTCATCAACTGAGCAGAGTGTTCCGCTTTATGTAATTTCCTTCCCATAAAAAAACCCCACCCCAAACAGATTTCTTTCTTCTTTTTCTTCATCATTAACAGAAAGTTCGTATCCTTAATGGAAGACAAAGTAGGCAGTAGCATGAGAGTGTGAAAAGGTTTTTTCCCTGACCAGTTTAATTCAGGTAGTCCCAGCTCTGATAAATGTACTACATTTAGTGTTATGAGTAGAGATTAAAGACAAAAGTCCTTACAGTAAATTAATTTTAAGTAAACTTCTTAAATTGTGGCCATTGAAGAACAGAGACTAGACAGAGTTAGTGACACTTAAGTTTCATTTCCAGGTCTACCATTAACAGTGTTCAGCTACATTTTGCGGTTCTGTATCTGTGAAACAGTCCTGGTATTTAGCTTTCCATTACAAAGAGTTGTAATCAGGATAAGACAGTAAATGCTTTAGTGCATTACCATGGCAGAAAAATACAAGAGCATAATCTCACACTGCCTGTAGAAAAGCTCCAACATTATGCAGTGTGACTTGCTGTATAATAGCATAGTCAAATCAAGAGGATCATCTCATTCCTGTTTGAATGCCATGATTTCTTGTCAGAATTAAATATGCTGGTGCTGCTTCAAGTTCTGCGTTTTGCGTTACTCAGCCATTGGAAACAAACATGCATCATCAAGGTTTCTTACTCCTTCACTAATTTTCAAATTCTTAAAATGATGTAATACAACTTATGCATGTAATGATGACATTTGGTTCTTTGAATTAGTAGTTGCCACATATTTCTATAATATCTGAATTAGTGTTCTTATTGTTTACTTTATATTTTTACAATATGATGCTTTTACCCGTGACCTTGAACTCATGAATAATTACCCTAGTAGGACAAAGCTACAAATGCTATTATTATATTACACTGGTAGTCTTGTTTGAATGTCATGAATATAGAAGGGGAAAATCAATTAGCAAAACACTGTTTTTGAAATGTAATGTATTAACACTGTGTAAGAGTATTCTTTGGTTGAATAGCTCTAAGACAGAGATAATATAATGGCATTGTGGCTACTTCAGTTAGGGCTTGCACCTTCTCTCCATGGACTGAGAGTCTCTCATTTACTTGTATATGAAAACAATTGCACAGTAGTGCAAAAAGCAGCTCTTTTGGTTCAGTAATCACCCACTATGTCATACCCACATTCCCACATGATCTGAAAGGGAATCTCCCAAATTTAAGTGAGATGCCTTTAAATTTATTATGGATATTTAATATCTAAGTATTTTAATGAGAAAGAGGAATGGTTAAACCGAAATGATAATATTTAAGGAAAACAGTCAACATTA
Source organism: Sturnus vulgaris (assembly GCF_052056855.1). Taxonomy (NCBI): domain Eukaryota; kingdom Metazoa; phylum Chordata; class Aves; order Passeriformes; family Sturnidae; genus Sturnus; species Sturnus vulgaris. The sequence goes on along the minus strand of NC_142250.1, from coordinate 16,536,896 downwards.
CAACCCGTTTAAAAAAGGTGCTTCACTTTCTCTGGACTGTTGGCATCCATTAGTATCTATTGTTGTTAATAATAAGTAATACTCATAAACCAAAGGAGAAAAAATAAGAACATGGGTGTGCCATTTTTTGTTGCTCATCATGAAAACTATGTAAAGTAGACAGGGTATATTTCTAATTATGGCACTCATATAAACAACTGTGGAACTGTAATGGGCTCTTTATCATGATGGTAAAAGCTGTTCTTGGCCAGAACTGTCTCCTTCTTTCAATATGGCTCTTAAAATTGTTTTTGCAATAAAGACAACTGGAGTTCAGTTGCGGATATGGAGATAAGTTGATATTGATTTTTTTGGCCAACATTTGGAATTTCTGTGACTAGGATGTCATGAAAATCTTTGTTATGTGCAGTAGCAAAGGACAAGATTAGTTCAGCTGAGTTCTGGATGAGTAACGTGGTGTAACAGAGAGAGAAAAGTTGGAAGGAAATACGGTTCTTTCCTGTGGCAGTCTGTAGTTCTATTTATATATTTATTATGGAGTAATGAAAGCAGTAACATTTTTACAGTGAACAGTAAATAATCATGGGATGCCAAAATACCCAATCCAGGATAGGGTATATTTATGTTTGTAGTATATACACACACAAAAAAAGTGCTACCTCTTGGAGGAGTGTTGGGCTAAAGATGGTTTGGTGTTTTTTACACAGTCTTGGCTGCATGTCTCTAGATAGATCAAATGTTTATCAGTGTGCCCTTATATCTTCCCAGAAGGCCTGTGTATACTTGCTTGTGGAATATTATGAAGTACTCCATAAATAAAAAAAAAAATCTTTAACAGCTACAGATTTCTCCAGTTACCTGTCCTTAGTGTGGGCAGTAGAATATCAAAAGATCTGTTGCACTGGGGACTTCCTAAGACTTTGAAAGGCAGGGTGAATTTCATCCTTAGAAGATTAAGAACTGAAACAGACTCCTGAAGTACAGAAAAATTAATTTAGCAGTTATAAAGACATCAATTTGATGACACCAGAGAATGAAGTGCAAAATGTCCTCCCCTGCCTTGCCAGAATAATTAGGGAACAGTTCATTCATATCCTCTCTGTTGTTTCTGCAAAAATACCAGTCGTGTGATAGGACTTCTGTGACGGAGATGCCTCTGAATTCAGCTCACAGATTATGTAACGCTGGAGAGTGGCAGCATCTTTGATACAGACTTTTAGACAGTAGCCAGTGGTTACTGGCCTCATGTTTTAGCTTCCAAATGTAAAGTTATTTGAATTTTTTACCTCTGCTTATATACTATGGATGACTTTGATTCTTTGCCCTTTTCCTGTTCAGGATTTTTTGCTTCACCTTTAAGTGACAAGTTCAGATATGAAGTTCTCGATTTTTGTCAGTTTAGGTCAGTTGTGAGCACAGTTTTTGGATTAAAAATGCTTAGTCTTCCACCTTTCTATTCTATATAAAATAAAATTGCCTGAAGATATCCACTATGATCTAATCTATGATATTCTGATAGGTATGCTATCAACTTTAACATTTTTAAATCTTAAGTGAATATATGATATCACTGTTTAATACAAATAGATCTGAATTATCATAGATATATTTAATGCATAATGCATGTCACTCAGGCATTATTGTCAGTAATAGATGAGGAATAATATTAGGATAATTTATAAAAGTAGAGAAAATAATTTTTCAGTAGTTAGTGTTTTTCAGGGAGTTGGCTTCTAATAACAACATTTTGGTCATAATACATTTCTAGCATAACTTAAACGACTTGTGCAAATTACTGAACTAACCTAAGTGCTTTTATTGTACCTGAAACACTGCAAGTGTCTTGAATTATAAAAATGTGTATGAAATCAGTTTGGCTCTTTTGCTCGCTTCAAGTCAAACAGTAAAACACATTTTGCTTGCTTACAAAGTGAAGAAGCCTTCCCCTCACCCAGTGTGTGAATTGTCAGATGCCAATGAGTTGGAGAGGAGCCTTAATGATAACCGTGTTTTCCCTAATAGTAGGGAGTCCTTAAATGATAGAGATTTATGGAGAGAACAAGTATCTCAAGTGAAGGAGGGAACATAGCTCAGGCACACTGTGGGCTGCAGTGGTGCTGAACCCAGCCTGACTGCTCCAGGGGAGGGTGAACTGTCCCTGCTGGGAGCTGGTAAAAAGCTTTTCTTCAGCTTTCCCATGACTTTGAGGTGTGCCAAGCGTATCAGAGGCTGTACCTACCTTGTCAGTTTAAGATGCTCTAAGGCTTTGCTGGCGTACACTGTTCACTTTTAGGCTTCCCCCTGGAAGAAACAATTTCTTTCCTGCTAACATAGAGTTTGAGGCTGGTTTAGCAGGCAGTTTGCTTCATTGGGTATTGCACTGGAATATATAGACTCATGCTGGGCTTAATTTTCTCTATTCATGTGAGCTACACCAATATCCAGAAGGCCTTGGATATTCATGTGCCCCTTTAGTGCCATCAGACATGTGCCACACATTTTATGTCTCGTACCAAATTGTAGAAATCTGTCTGAAAGTAATGTGGCCTTTAATTTTTTAGCTTTCTGACTTTTAATCAATGACTAAACAAAATATGATGTTGTAGGGGCACACAGGTATGAAATGACACCTGAGATGATCTGGTTTGCTGGAAGTAGCCCAGGCCAGTGCTGAGGAAAAGTTTCTCAGCAGCACACAAGAAGAGATGACTTGGTGACACCTTGGCATGGCTGCTTCTGACCATGGAGATGAGTATCTTGAAGGAAAAACCCTGAAAGCTACCTACTGAAAAGATAAAGATGCCAGTAGTGCCTTTATATCGTCCCAGAAGGCCTATGTATGTTTGGTTGTGGAATATTATGAAGTACTCTAGAGAAAAAATGAAAGATCTTTAACAGCTACATATTTCTCCAGTTATCTATCTCCAGTGTGGGCACTAGAATATCAAAATATCTGTTGCACTGGGGTGGATGAGAGGCTGCATGGCCTTAGCAACCTCTAGCTGATACAGACTTGTTCCACACTTCTCTTTATGCCAGGCTGATTTTCCCTCTAGAACGAGTTGAGGCTGCCAGACACCACAGCACTGTGGCTGTCCTCTAGGTGTCCTCTAACAGGTTTTTAACATGCTGGGAGCTGTCACTAGCTGATACATACATACAGATTGCTTTTACAGAGCACGCCTGAGAAGTTGTGTTAGACATGAAGTATTGATTAAGTGATTACAAGATATGCACAGTACTAAAATGGCCCATGGCTGGAGGTGGTAAGGAACAGTTGTGGAGCCAGTCTGGAAATCAGTCCATTCCACATAAACAGGACTTGGAGTTGAGGCTTTCTTCTCTTTCAAGGAAGAAATACAAAGGCATTATAGACAAACTCTTCAGTATCTGGCTCAGAATGTCAATGACAATTTTAGTGACTCTCAAATAAAAGAACATTAAGCATGCAAGGTTGGGCATAGAAAAGAATGAAGTGCCAGAATAGAGGTTGCCTCTACACTCTTGGTTCTGTTGTTTAGTTCATGGACGTGATGACTGTCTTAAGGATAGAACATGAAGATTAAATGATATCACCCCTGTATCATCCCTGCCTCATTTGGTGCAAAATCTGCAAGACGGAATGCCAAAAGATCATGATTTGTCACTGACGCCTTTGAGAGGTGTGGTAGCAGCACAATATAGCAAAGTAGCCATTTTTTTTCACCCTCACAGAACATACAGAAGTGGGATAAAAATTGAGAAACCTGTAGCTGTTTCCATACTAGGTTAGAGGACTAAAAGCAATAAAGGATTATAAGTTAGGTATTAATAAGAAAGCACTTTAAAACCAGTAAATTATGAGTACTAGATATTAGTACTAAAAGCATATAGAAAAGTTATGTAGTTATGCTTGCTAAAAAAGGGTTACATTTAGGATGTGCACCTGCAAACACACTGGTTTGCCATTTTGTAATCTGTGATAATTACAGTACCTCAGCAACAGGGTAAAAAGGAGGACCTTTATTTTGCACATAAAATTGAAATAAAATTATTTTCTAGGGGCATTAGACTGGCAAATCTGATAGAATTAATATGATCTGAAACTATAAGGTTATGTTAATTGGATACATTGATTTTTGTTATTAAAACAAGCATCAAATAGCCTGGACTTACTTTAAAGGAGTCAGCTGAAAAAACCTGTCCAAATGGTACCAAGTGGAAGCTCTGTTCAGTGTGAGATGCTCAGCCTGGCTTGGGGAGTGGGGAGAGTTTAGTATGGGATGTACTTTTGGGCCACTGTTTTTGCTTTGATCTACAGGACCACATCTTGTGGAACTTCTTGTAGAAATCTCTTGATCATATGTGTTCACCTCTCTCTAAAAATTTGTAAAGTAATAGTTTGTTTCACAAGAATAGATTAAAGTCGTGTTGGAGCCCAAGCTTTTGTACATTGATTTTGGCTTTTATTTTTATACTTTCCATTCTGCAAGAGGAATAATACTTTACATTTTTAATTACACAGAGAGAAGTGATTATCATTCTTGGGTTTTATCCCCACTCCTGAGTGGTATTAGCAAGACAGCCAACCTTTCAAGCTATCCTCAGTGTAACTAACTGTAAAATTGGGATATTAATGCTTAATTGAGATGGGTATAGTAGGGCTTAATTGATTAATATATGTAAAATGTCATTAAATTTGCAGGTGAATGACATTTTGGAAGTGTTAGGTAGGTCTTTCTTTATATTTTAACATAACCAGTGTAAACAGTAGCAAGAACTGATCATTATTAACAATTTTTACAAACACATTTACTTATCTTTCCACTAAAAGAGGAATTAATATACTGTACAGTGAATACAATTTGAAGTGGTAAATGAAGAAGGGAATTAACATGCATTTCCATTCACTAGAAGGAGAAGATGAGTGCTAATAAATTTCCTTGTAGATAACAATTTGAAAATACTATTTTCAATATGTCAGTTTATGGGCCAGTATGATGAAATATATATATTCATTACATATAAATGGTCATTAAGCTTAAAATAGAATCTCTAAAATCACTGGACTTGTCAAGTCTTCTTTTTTGCTCACTTACCTGTTTAGCTGATGAAGGCTACCAAGGTAGAGAATCTTCTGCACGTGACCCAAATGTGGCACAGTGGTCTAACTCACACAGAATCATGTGAACAACTCTGTCACTCAGATTCACAGAATAATCATTCCTAGAAATAAATCCCAATCCATAATCCTGTGGTGTTTTTTTGGTTATGGATTGTTAATGATATTAAAATGTGCTGCACTGTCAACTTTGAAATGGAAATCTTACACCATCGTAGTGTAACTCATACTATCTCCATTTTGATCCAGAGACAAACCCTGGGAGACTTTGAGGTGATTTCATTTTTGATGTCCATTCAATCATTGCCTTCTTTTGCAAATATCTGTTTCTCTTTTGATTTTGTAATGTGGACATTTCTCTGCTTAAACCAAAATAGGTTGTTCCTAATTAGACATATATGTTTATCAACACCACCAGCTGACAGTAGCTTTACTCATCTGAGTGGGATTCCAGCAAGAAACATAAGCATGGAGAGCTTTATATTGTATTGTTAGCAGTCTTCTACTATATTGTTATCAGTCCACTTTCATCTTTACTTGAGAAGGACATTTAGTAATTTGAAATTCTGAACTATTCTCTTGTGATTGTGGAAAAGGTCCCCAGCATGATGGCCAAATATCAGTGTGGTTTTGGATATTTTTATAAGTATGGAGTAAAAGTTGGATTCCAAAATTAAGACAAGAATTTCCTAAAGTGTAGCATTGGTCTGTCTCTAATAATCTCCACAATATAAACAGGAAATCGCTTTGGTTTTAGTCTGCTATTTCTTTTGTGTTTCTCACCAAATGAAGGCTTATCAAAGTATTTTTTTGGTTATTTGTACAGATGGTATGGAGCCTAAAACATAACATACAACTTACAGAGGACCACTCTGTTTGCAATGAATGATGCATTACTTTAGCTCAGCTACTTTCTTTTTACTTTCCCACTTGGATAGTGAAAAGGGTCTAGAAACAGGTTATTGGCAACGTTGTAATGAATCTAATCTCAATATCACAGGACTGCTTGACTCATAAGTTGGAATTATTTTTCCGGCATTTCCTGTTCACAGTAATGTAATTTTCTTGTTAAAGAACAGTTTTTGCAGAAAATACCTTACCCTGCACTGGGCTCCTTTGTCCTTGCTCTTGCTTACTCATGATTTTTTAGTTTTTGAAGAACTGAAAATTGTGTGACTGAATTGTGATAGATGCAGGACAACCTGGAGAATCTAGGACAAAAATATCTTGTAGGACCAGCAGGTACTATAAAATCTACAATCTACAATTAGTCACTCTTACTGCTTCATATTATCTAGGAAAGGTGATTATGCATGTTGTTGAATTTGAAGGATTTCTCATTTAGTATATTTTTTTTATGCAAGGAGAGTAGAAGAAAATAATCAAATGCTCAAGTCACCATTCAGGAAGAGTGAAATTAAACTAAACCACCATGCTTTGCCATGTACTTTCTCACATTTTCAAGAAGTGTAAAACCTGTTTCTTGTAGTTTTCATGTTTATGTATATCTCTCTATTTTAATAGACAATATATTGCTTGTGGAGACCTCTGGAACTTTCAGCTTTCAGCTCCTCTCTCTTGCATCATGTGTGTGAATGCTATTTTCCTAGTGATGTCTCCAGATGCAGATTTAATGCTGGCTGTGCTATATTTATCCCTCCTCACCCAGAAGGATGGGTGGATAAAAGTAATGAGTGAGTAATGGGAAAAGTTGCTGTTTAACAATCTACAGAAGATGGTGGCTTTTGTTTGGGTTGTGTTCTTTCTTAACCATCCAAATTGTTAGCAACTTCCATCCATTTCTGTGGAATTCTTTGGTACTTAAAAGGTATAACAAAAAACAGCAACTGCTTCAGAACTGAACAACAGGGAACTAAAACATTTGCCACTTAAAATGCAGAAGTTATTCCATATTCAAGTGTAGGAGGTTGACTACTAATTGGACTCTATTCCTGCTTACTACTCTTCTCAGCAGAGTATCATGTATCTGTTATCTCTGTGGAAGGCTGTGGTTCTCCCCTTTGCTGGTATAACCTGCTCAAAGATCTAAGATTAGAGAATGGGGCCGTGAGAAGCCGAGAAGGAGCCTGTTTGTTAATGTCAGGTATTTCCACACCTTGGCCTGAGCTTCCTGATCAAACAATTTTATGTTGGGGTAAAGACATATCTTTAGGGGCATAGGCTCTTAGGGGCACAGGGCCCCATCCAATGTGTATTTCCAATAGTATATGCCTGTTTATAGATAGGTCTCTCTTATTATGCAGTGTTGTTTGCAAAACAAGATGCAGAATGTGTCTTCTTGGATTAATCAAGTGAATATAGTTCTTTCTGAGAAAAATCAAAACTAAACAAAACCATAACAAAACAAACAAAAATAATCCCCTTCTCCCCTTCCCCTCCCCCCCCCACCCCCAAAGGAAAAAAAAAGCCCTGTAAACCCCTCTCAAAAACCCAAGACCTCAAAACACCTTTGGCTAGTCTGGTAATTTAGTTCTACAGTGAGCTGCCAAGACAGCTGGAACAAGGGAGAGCAGCTCAACGAAAGCTGCTCTGGCCTCTGCACCCACTTCCTTTGTTTTTGACCTCTATATTCAAGCACTTCCTGCAATAAGTTTTGTCTTTGAAACCAGCACAGTGTGACGGACAGTTGCTGCCCCAGACATTGTGACAGAGATCTGTAACAAGAAAATACCTCAGTCAACCTCAAATCTGTTATTTAGAATAGAACTGCAATGTTATATGGCCTCAAATTAGACTTTATCCTAGCTTTAGTACCTTTTTTCCCCTGAGTTCTGATTGTTGAATTCTTATGAGCAACCATCAATGCCCAGAGATGTACAGTTGCTTCAGTATTGCAATTTACTTTCCCACAATTGTGCAGCCAGCCAACCTGAAATTCACCTATACATAATGGATTGTAGGGAAGTATAGCATTTCAAATCTGTTGTGAGTCAGTCGTCTTAGGCTTAGAAAAAAATAATCTCTGTGTATTTGTGCAACATATAATTATAGGACAAGTGGTAACAAAAGCTTCCATACTAAGCTTACTGAATTCTTTCAAATTAATTTTTTTTTAAATCTTATGATCTTACTATTAAGTGTTCTGTGCCTCCGTGATTAGCAACAGAACTTCGAAACTTGGCAGAAGGAAAAGCCTGGCTTCCTTTTGATGGTTTATGAAAAAAAATGGAGTGCATAAATTATAAGGGACTGAAAAATGCAATTTATCATCTTTAGTTTGTGCTATATGTTTAGTTTTAACAACATGTCCAAATCTTGCAATAATCTACAAAGCTTGTGGATGCCCCATGTCAGCATCTTTGTTCTGTGTGCTGTAATCTAGATGGGACAAACAGAGAATCATAATCACCCTTTAACTTGGAATAACTCTTTAATGCAAGTATTGTCTAGTTGGAGTAAAGAATTTATGTTTCTTGCCCATCTTTTTATGGGAAATAATAATTTTTGTTATGTAATACCTACACCAAATAAGACAAAGCAAGACATATATTGTGTGCTAACAGTTCAGGTATCAGGCCTAGGTCTTGAGAGGTGCAGCTTCAGTTCCTCAGATGACTACAGATAATAAATATAAGTTTTTATAAAAATAAAATATCCATTCTATGCCCCAGTTCCTTTTTTTTTGGTAGGATAGTAAGAAAAGGATTTTTCTATTTTCTTGGCATAGCATGTGAATAAGTGCATTAAAAATGCTAGAAGTTCTGGTAATACAGTGCATTGAGGAACTTAGTAATAATCTACCTGATTGAGGTAATTTACTTATCTCTGTCCAATCTGTAGTCTGAAGGAAACAGAATTCTGTATATTATAGAACCCAACCAACCACATACCAAAATCCACAACATATCTCATGAGAAGGCAGAAATAAATTGCACAATTTATTGTTGCTATGTCTTAGTTGTTGAGCATGCAACTTATTAAACATCATTCAAGCCTAATAGCTATAGTGTACTATATACTGTAACATTTGGGATTTTTGATTGTATTTGGGTCATACCATGGTCAACAAAACTGTCATTACCTTTATTGGAAGTGAGATGAGATTACTGAGCACAAATTCTATGAACAGGTTTTTTTCCCGTCATCAAAGCTTTTAAGTTGTTCTGTTTTTTGAAAACTCAGCTTATAGAAGAATACATTTCGAAGTATATACATAAACTTGCCTTAAAAGAATGCTAACAACGTTACAAAATGAAGCTTTTCAAAGACATCAGAAGATGCTCAACTTCAGGGTGCCTTTGCAATAAAACAGTGACTGAGCTTATGTGCTGCATTAACTCACAATGGCCATGTAGCCTCACCGTGCTCATACCACACTTCTGCCATATAATAGGAAAAATAATAACTAAATATATCCCAGAGATGGTTTTAGACATAATTCTGTTTTTCTTGAGGACACTGTAGGAATGAAAGAGCCAAAATGCAAAAAGTAGGAAATAGATTGGACACTCTGCTTTTGTGTTGCAGAAAAGGGTAAAACTCAAAAACTCTAGATGAATGTAGAAATATTAACCCCCCTATATTTGTCATGAGTGTCCAAAAGAATGGAAAAATGTAAATCAAGGCCATTAGTTAACAGTAGGAGAGCAAACCCAGAGTTGTTACATGAGCCATGAGTAGTATGAGATAACCAATTTTCATTGATTGCTTTTCTGGACAAATTTATCCTGTAGAGTTTCAAACACTCCAGCATGGACATACTTCTGGAAAAGAACCCAACACTTTAATGCCACTCAGATGTTCTTATCTTTAAGTTTTATAGCACAATGTCACACTGTCATACTAATGCTTTTCAAGAAAAGGTGTACCAGTGTATTGAATGCATGTGCATAACTTGCTTTTCAGATCCCTTTAACCTGTTTATCCTCGGCTGTTAAATATCCTTATAAGTGGCAGTATGAGAAATAGTTTGGAGATAGGAAAGAAGAAACCTAATTTGCAGCAGTTCAATTTAGGAATGGCAAATGACATCATCATTACTGTACTTCTTTCTGTAGGACTAAAGTACACAATTTATTGTACTTTATCTTCTTTCTATCAGGGTTTTTTCCTGCATGTTTCACAGCAGGGAGTGCTAGTGATGCTGTTTCCTGGGAGACATCTGAAGTTATTAGTTTGGACATTAAACACCATATTAACTCTTTCAGATTAAAAACAGGTGTAAAGGAGGCTACATATGAATAAAATGTTCTTCTGGCAATACAGTACTACTGTACTACAGTCAATCTTATTCAGCTAAATCGATTCAGTTTGTATTTACTTCATATTGCTGTGGATAATTATTAACAAATATTTTGAGACAATATTTTCATTGTTAGCATCAAGAAAATGAGTTGTATGAGTAAACTGTGTGCCAAATTTTCTGAAGGTCAAGTTGGAAAAATTCTGTTACTTGGCTGAGATTTTGTCTGAAATCATATGCTTCAGAAAACTGTTCAAACACACTATTTTGTTAGGAGAAATATATATGTGTGGTGTATTTTTTAAAACTAGACTATAGTTTATTTGACTTACTCTGAAATATAGGATAATTGTATTTGTGTACATGGAGGCATACATACATAGTGTGCTGCAAGCTGGAAAACAGGCCATTTTGATTAACTTAAATATTTTTATAACTTTCAGTTAATGAAACAGTCAGGATTGCTATTATTTCCTCTAATAAATGTTCAGTGTTCATTTAAGATGGGGAAATGCTTGTATATAAAGGCTTTACATGAAATGACATAACTCATTTGGTGATTGGTGCTGTATCATATTTACTGTTTTGTATTAGCTAATCATTTAATCAGTTGGTCAATGAGATTTCCTAATTGTAACTGAGTACACCTTTTAAGCAACTGACTCCTAAAATGACACCAAGTTCTGTTGTTATTGTATGTACAACTTATAAATAAGTGGCAGATCTGATGGGTACCTACCATGGTTCCAACACATTGCTTTCCAGTTATTTGGAGCTGGATTCCAGGTATTATTATGAACATATAATGTTCTTTATTCAAAAAACAGGTCAACATATATATGTATATGTGTATATGTATATGTGTGTCTAAAAGATGTACTGAGCATATTAGTGTAAGTCAAAACCCCCATTTTTTAAACCTTCAGTGTTGGTTTTGTCTGTATATAACTCACATATCAAGCAGTTTTGGCAATACTCCGTTAAAAATCTTAGGAAATCTTATTGAATGGCCCATACAGAAGTGCCACCTTCTGCATCTAACTGCAGTGAAACAAATTATTTAAATAAACAAGTGATTTTTTTTTTTTTGCATAAAATTGTAAAAAAGACATTTCAAAGGTCAACAGTGGCCAACTGTCACGTAAATTATTTTAACCTCTGCAAAAAATCCTCACAAACCTTTCAGCTTCTGAGGAACCACTGAAAAATATATTTTCTAAGTACAAACTTAGTCCTTTGAAGCTTTACTCATCTAGGCAGCTCTACCAGAGCTAAATAAAACCTTCAGATGATGCAGGTTGTATGGGGCCAGGACTCAAGAAGGTAATGTTTTGAGATGCTCAGAAGTGCAAATACATATGGTAAGGTGAAAAACAGCCTAAACCCAGAGGCTGCCTCATGTTCATCTAGAATCTGTACTATAAAGTGACACTGATGATCAGCTGGCTCAAAAGCTGGAGAAGCCTTCGGATTTACATAGCACTATGATGGATTTTGGCTTCCTAACAACATCGGGCACAATCTAATGAGCACATTGACTCAAAAGCCTGAAGTCTGAGACTATGTTATAACTTTGTTACAATTGCAGATCAGATGTTACAAAATAGTCCTTGTGTGGCAGACAGCTTTGAGTTTTCATTGCTTTTGAAAATTATACGCAAGTGACTGGTACTTACGAAATTAAGGAATAAAGCAGACCCTAAAAATACAAAGTTGGAGAAGTTCACCAATCATCCTGTAGGAAACTGGCAGCAGAATTAGGATTTTTGAGATGTTAGTTTTCAAAGTCTAGGGAAGCACCACAATAAGACAGTCATCTCTCTTCTCCTTTCCTCTGTTGCAGGGAGTTTTGTTTTTCCCTTCCTGTACACTATAATAGTCCCATTTTGTCACTGCGGTCGGTAGCACTCCCTTTTTGTTACCCACCACGGGACTTGGATCTATTATTTATCCATGGCAGATAACAATCTAGGCCATGTCTGTACAAGAAAACGCTGAACTAGTTTCAAAGGAACGACTATGAGCCTGATGCACTTAAAACAGTTTGCCACCTCTTTAAGTTGTTTTTGTAATTTAGAAAATTCAGCTCGACTGATTGAAGAGATGATAAAGTCAATTTAAGTCACCCAGTTTAGGGAGCTGCACCTGCAACTTTTCCCTCTAGACAAGGTCTTGCCTAGTAAGTAGGAGGATCAATGGCAGGTTAATGCAACTGGCAATGTAAGAAGCTGGAAAAAAAAACCCAAACTTGCTATTATTTGTGTGGGCTATTTTGTAAACTATTTAGGCAAGGATGTTTTTTCTTTGTAGATATCTCTAAAGTGACAGCTAACACTCTACTAAAATTAATCCTAATAATGTAGATAATGATGTGCTAAATTGTTTTCAATATAGTTATTCCAATTTTACATGAGTGTAGTATTGAACTGAATTTACTCCATTAAGACAAATGCAGCTAACTGTAGCAGTGGGCCACTTGAGCCTTGAGCTGTATGCATTCATTCTGGTGGGAACCACATGCTTGGAGCTAAAAGACAGATAAAAAGAAGTAGATACAGAAAGAGGAGAATGTATTGCTTTGTTTAAATTTACAGTTCACATAGTACTTGTTTTTCTTGGCATATGTTATTTACTATACAATCTAATAGATAAATAAAAGCCCTGATGGTTTGAAGCATGCTGAGTGATGATCTGAACCAGCAAGTATGCCTGGATGGAAAACTCTTACTTAAAGAAACAGAAATTTTATTCATCAGTGTAGGATCAGCTTATTTACTGTGGCTGAAGGGTTTGATTCTTTTGTCTTACATAATACAAGGAAAATTAGATCACACAAAGCACTGGAGTGATTTATTTATTGGCCGTATTTTGATTTTCATGCATGTTGGCCCATTGACATTTCTAACACAATATATTAAAAGAGCAGGGAGGAAAACATTTTTTCCCTCCCCTATTTGCTCAGTGTTTCCTGTCCAGCAGTCACTGAAAGAGGGATGGCTGTAGAGAAGGTGTAGTGCCACAGCTGTACCAAGAATTTATTCTGTTGATACTAAGAGGTAGAGCAGCAAGTACAGTATTGGTTTCTGCTGTGTTGCTGAATAAACTCAAGAAAGTGGTTTGCAGTGAGGAATACATATCCTCCTGAAACTTATTTCCCCTCACAGCATGTGCCTCCGCTTTCAGCAAAAGTGAGTTATGCTATATTAGCAATAAAGGGGAAAAACGAGCCAGATTTTTAAAGGTGCTTAGGCAGCTGAAGAGGTAGGTAGATGACTAATAGGATTTAGGATCCAGGCTTGGGAAACCTTTAAAAGTCTCATATAAAATTATTACAGAAAACCTGCAGCTCCTCTAGTCTGCCTGAACAATGATAACCTACCATCATGCCATTATTTTAATTAGTAAATTCTTGTGTTCTGGAAAGACTCGTTTGACAGGGTTTTCTGATAATTCCAAAGGTATTTCTGGTTTCCACACAAATTACCCTATGTTCTAGAGACAAAAAAAAAAATATTGTTATGAGAATGTAGAACTCTCCTGGAGATAGCATGGGTTTGGGTTTTTTCTGCAGGCATTGCTTTACCAGTGACATACATCTCTTCAAAGGCAAGTTATGCTTTATGCCACAAATTAATGAACTGCTCAGTAGGTGGAAAGCCAGTACAGGTAATGTTCCAAGTCATCTAGTGCCTTATGGGAACTGACATGCAAGGCCCGATCCCTCTGTCACAGACTGGCTATTTCCATCCCCTCTTCCCATGGCCTATTCCAGCACTGCTACAGCCCAGCACATGGTGCTGCCCCGGTGCTGGGAAGGGCAGCAGAGCTGGGGAAGGGTCTGGAACACGAGCCTGCTGAGGAGCAGCTGAGGAGCTGTGGGATTGTTTAGCACAGGGAAGAGAGGGCTTGGAGTAAGGGTGGGGGCAGCTTAAAGGAGGGCTTGGAAAGGTGTAGGTGTCTCTTCTCTCAGGTAGCTGATGACAGGATTTACCTTAAGCTGGGCCAGGGAAGATTTATTTTGGACATGAGGAAGAATTTCTTGATAGAAAGGGTTTAACATAGCAATGAAATGCCCAGGGAGGTTCTGGAGACACTGTCCCGAGAGGCGTTAAGGAAACACTGAACGTGGCACTTCATGCCATGGTCTAGTTGGCGTGGTGGTGTTTGGTCCTAGGCTGGACTGGGTGGTCTAAGAGGTCTTTTCCAACAGAGCTGATTCTGTGAGGCGCGGCAATCGCTGCGCACCGCTTTGGACTCGCGTTCCAGGTAGGATGTCGCAGCGGGGCCTGGGGCGGTCGCCGGACAAGGATGACCGTGCCCTGGACACGAAGACTTCGGGCCCCTCCAGGCCCACGCCGTCACCGCTCGGGGCCGTGGCTGCGCGCTCGGCCCGGCCGCAGGAGGCGGCGGGAGCTCCGCGCTGCCGCCGCCCCCGGCCCGGCCGCGCTTCCGCCCGCGTCAGCTGACTCTGCCAGGCAGCGGCCCGGCCCGGCACCGAGCCCGCGGAACCTCGGCGCGCCCACCCGCAGCATGGCAGGGGTCGTGGTGAGCGGAGCACAGGTAAGTGTCTGGCAAGGCAGGCCGGCCGGCCGCGGCCCCACCTACCGCGGGCAGCTCGTCCCGGCCGGCGCGTCCCCGCCCCCGGCACTGGGAGCGGCTGCCCCAGCCCGGCTCCGGCTGCCGCCGCTCCGCCGGTGCCGCTCCCGCTCGGTGGGGGTGGCGGACGCGCACGGGGCCGGGTTTAGTTTCCATCCGCAGCGCGCCCCAGGACGCCGCGCAGGTATCGCCTCCATCGCCGCCGCGCTGTCCCGAGGCCGCCGAGGAGAAAGGGCCGAGAAGCCGCCCCCAGCAGCGCCGGGCGGCTCCGGGGTGCGCTCCGAGTCCTGCGGCTCGGGGGTGCGCTCCCAGCGCCGGTGGAGAACGGAGCGCCTGGCGCGGCAAGGCTGCGCTGCCCTGCGCCGCTGCCCTGCGCCGCTGCCCTGCGCCGCTGCCCTGCGCCGCTGCCCTGCGCCGCTGCCCTGCGCCGCTGCCCTGCGCCGCTGCCCTGCGCCGCTCACGTGCGGCGGGCGCGCCCCCGAGGCTCCCGCGCAGCGCGCTCCCAGCGGGATGTGCTCCGGCTCGGAACGGCGCTTGCTCGGCCAGGCTGCGGGAGGCCGCGAGAAGGAGCTGAAGGAGTGAAACCTGCTAAGTGTGTTCCTCCTGAAACCTCCTGTGTATGTTTCGGTTTGGTTAAAGAGAAGTTAGGAAATAGAACACATCCTGCTGACTTGTATCCAGCGCCTTGTGTGGCTACTGGAAAAAAATCTGGCTTAAAGTTGATAAACCTGTGCCTAAAATTAGAACTTTAGAACTCTTTTTTTTCCTCCCCTCTAAGGAGAAGGAAGCTTGTCTTATTTTTGAAAATGGTTTACCATTAAACTAGGGTGCTGCCCATCTAATAGCTTCTTTAATCTGGTCATTATTGCTGCGTGGAATTAATGTAAATATGTGTGTGATATGAAGGCAGTTTACTGGCTAATTTCGCGGCTGCTGCAGGAAACAGTTCCTGTGGTCTCTCTCGTGCACTCTGGCACTGAGGGGCACGCTGCCTTCTTCCCTTCTTCCCTTGAGCATGCCTTGAGCCCCTTAATTTGTCTATGTGCCCACATACAATCTTCTAACAGCATAGAGTAAAATGTAATGCTCAGCTGACTGGAAATATTCTCTAGATATAATTCCCTTCAATGGGAGAGAATATGCAGTATTGAGAGTTCATATATGACCTTTTCAGTGACATTCCTTAATAAAGACGTTATTCTATGGGTTATTAAGATTACAGAGTCTTTGTAGAATGATCACAGAGACTAAATGGTAATATACTCTGAAACTAAAGCAGAAGAGAGGTGCAACTGCTATTGGTACTTAAGTTATGTTTAAATTTTGTAACAACATATCTTTTTTGTGAATTGCATACAGTGTGTTGAAGAGCCTGCAAGAATATCTCAGGCCTCCATAGTCTATCTGATGCTGGCCTTTGTAGGAAACTCTGAACATTTTGATGGAGTATTGAATAGGGCACCTGTAATGACTGACTGTGACCAACCTGTACTTTATCTGCATTGGAGAACTGGGCCATGGAAACCTCTGCCTCCAGTTTTTAATCCTGTGTGATGTTCTGTAACTGGTATAGAAAAATCTAAGAAATCTGCTGTTACTGATGTGCCTTGCAGCCAAAGAGCTGGAGTCTTGGGAAAAGTATGCCTGCTCTCATCTCTCAGTGGTGACATCTCTGGATATAAGCTCATAGTCATTTTGAGGGTATTTGAAATGGAAGGAAAAGGAAGAATACTGAATTATGTACATTTTATTGTTTCTTGAATAAATTATTTTGAACTGAAACAATGGAAATGAAGAAATATTCTTCTTTCTTATGTCTACTGACATCTTGAGTGTGCTGATATGGACTCTGGAAGTAAAAAGTCTTTACAAGGCCTAATCATTGAAAGGTCATGATAACAATATGCCATCTGCAAATATGCCTGTGAATAATCTCTTTGTACCAGTTGTGTAAATATATTTGCATATTATAACTTTTAAAGGCTGAAGCTTTGCTACATTTTATGTATTTTGTCTTCTGTGTGCTTTAAACCACATTTGTATGAATCTTTTTCTTCAACTTCTATTCTCTTGGCTAGAGCTTTTATGGCCAGGTAAGTTTCTGAAGCAGTGTGCAGCAGGCCAGAGTCCCCTGCTTCTTCTCAGCTCCTCCCTGGGTAAAAGGCAAAGTGAGGGTCTGTGCTCTTGCTGTGTTTGTATCTCCTCAGTTTTGTCCTCCTAGTGTTAATAGGCATCATATTTTAGTTATTTCTGTTTCAGCATGTTACATTGAACCAAATGCTTAATCCAAAGTGTTATTAAGCTGTTAATGTGATGTCTTTCAAAGGGTTTGCAAGCATTAATTTAAAGAAATCTACCATTCAGTGAACAATGACGCAGTTCTTTCATGCATACCTTTGTGTATGTTGTAAAATGCATTTGTGATTATCTTAGATATAAACTGGAGGAAAATCCCGACATATTTAATTCAATAAATTCTGCAAACCGTTTTCTGTTATATCCAAACCATTAGGATGCCAACTACCCAAAACAGTTCCTTTCCCTTTTATTCATATATTTGCTCAAGTTGTGTGGATGTCTGGTAGCAGAATATATTGCAAGAGCAGGTCTGATTTAACAAGGGGAAGAAGTTGTTAAACTGAGCTTCAAGCTACCTGTTTTCTGCTCATAAAAATTATTTCACTGTTGTCAGCTTTATCTGTAGAAGTTATTGAACAAAATGAATTAAATGGAATGCCATATAGTATTATCAGATGCAATCATTTTTAGAGCGTAGGAGATCAGGATGACTTGCAGAAGTACATACTGTCAGTCTGTTCTGCAGAGGAGTCTCTGTTTCAACAGAAGGTGAAATACTATCAAAACAAAGTTTGATGGATTTTTTTTGGCATATTTTTCATCCAACATATTTTCGACTAGTGGAATATGGTGTTAAAATTGACTTTATAATTAAACATGTGGATAATAGCAGTGTTGTACAGATTGTGGTCTAACATGGTGCTTAACTTGCTAGTTGG
This sequence comes from Sturnus vulgaris, assembly GCF_052056855.1. Lineage (NCBI taxonomy): Eukaryota > Metazoa > Chordata > Aves > Passeriformes > Sturnidae > Sturnus > Sturnus vulgaris. The sequence goes on along the minus strand of NC_142250.1, from coordinate 16,518,979 downwards.
CCATTAAGGGAAACTAAGATTTCTGCAGCACAAAATCTGAAATGTAAGTATTTTGAACACTGAAAGGATGAGCCAATATAGATGTATAGAATTCTTGACAATAGTTTTGAAAAGCTTTATGGGGTTTCTTTGAAGAAATCAAACCAATGACTTATAAAACAGTACAGCAGAAGTAATAGAACAAGTTTAGTTGCTTTACTTTTTATGTTCTTCTGGAAATATTATCAGTCACTTCATTATGACTAAAACCAAATTAAAATCAAACAGAATCTGAGTAGACTGGTTTCTGTCTGCCACTAATTCTTCCTGTGTTTGCTAAAGATGGGTTAGATGGGCTGGTATGAAAAAGAGAAAAGACAATTATATCTGTGTGAGGCGTAATGAGCAGTGTGATCTGCTCATAGGTGGTGCAGCCAGAAATCTTTAAGACTTGTCTGTCTGAAAAGAAGATGCCTGCTTCATTTTTCAGGTCATGGGCAGCTCTCTTGCTCTGTCCCTAGTGTGTTACTGGGAGTAATAATCCTCTCGAGGATTGGTTAGGAGAATGGATTGACCATACACTGCTTAGGTATTTCTGCACCAAAATTTAGAAAACAACCTTTGTTTGTTGTATGTGAAGGGCTAAACTGGAAGATCCTTTGGATGGCTTTTGATCCTTCAAACAAATTTATTCTGGAGCATGTCAGAATGGTAATGTGAAGTAACATTAGATCAAAGTATTAACAGTGAAATAGAAGAAATGTGGTATATTTATTCGAAGTATTTTTAACTGGAAGGAGAAAAAAACGTACATAAAGACCATATGTGTAATAAATATTGAGTTGATGGTATCAATAGGAAAACGAGTTTGTGTGATAGATTTTATATCTGTAAAACTAGTAAAAATAGTTTAAAACTGTAATGCTGATTCACTGTACTGCACATTATCATTTTATCAATGAGTCAGAATCTGGACAAGGAACTAAATCTACTCATGAAATGTTTCCTTATTGCTTCTATTTCTCAGGTATCCTACATTAGTCAGGACTGTGAAGAAATTCCAGAATTTCTAGGAAGAAAATATGGACATATGGCAAAAAGGCTAGATCTTAGCTTCAACTTGTTAAGGTATGTGGCAGCCATATAGATTTTTTCAAGTGCAATGTGGAATTCCAACTCCTAAAATAGACTGGTTATTTTTTTCAAAATAGAAAGATGTATGTTGAGTACATTTAATTGTTATCAAGTGGACGACACTGTTTTATAGGTAATGTTTGTCTTCTTTTCTCCCACACTTGGAGCATGAATAACCAGGTGAGTCTGGAAATTTATTATGTGTTAACATAAATGATGCTCATTGAGAAGCTTATGCCTTGTTCTCTACTTAAATTAAAATAAGAGTTGCTACCTGAAGAAGTGAAGAATGGGATCACAAGTGAATTTTCCTTAACCAAAACACAAGTAAGTGTGTGCTTGCCTCCCTTTTTTAAAAATTTTATTTATGTATGTCTGGTTATTACTATAAATGCTTTATAGTGTCTTTTCCTAGATGACGTGTTTTGTTCTATGATTTTATTTTTGTGCATCTGTGTAGTTAAGCACTAAAGCTAAGTGCAGTTAGAATTTGTAGTTCCTTCTAAGTATTTTAATACATGGATTGGTTTAGGATTCTGTAGTATTCCTGTTAGCTACTACAACGTCCCAATTCATTTAATCCTTGTAAGAGCCTGCTGAGGTTCAGCAGAGTGTATTTCAGGTTGAAAAATGTGGGTAAGTACAGAGAAAGAATTTGAGTGCAATTGTTTAATAAAAAAATAGTTTTGTGGAGGTAGGGTTGGGCTCAACTCATTTTCCTTTTATTTTACTGGGGGGTAAGCTCACAGTTTGATTGTGAAGAGTAATACAAAAAGTAGTGTGCTGGTGCCTTGTTTTCCTAGAAGAAACAACCATTGATTTTAACTTACTTAACACTCATAAATGTTCTTCGAGCCTCTGTCAACTCTGAAAGACTGAATCCTACATGTAAGAGGTAACAGAGCAAAGGAGACACTAAATCTGTGGGCTGTTGTTATCTTATAGTATGACTCTGTACAGTTGTATATTGTAACCAGAAAAGAGAATTTTGCTGGGGGAGGGGATCAAACGATAATTTTTTTTTATTTTTGTCATGAAGATAATTGAAGGTCTGGATGTGTATTTAGATTTAATATGTTGAGAAGACTGCTCCTTCTTTACATTTCTTGGAAAAAAAGTGTTTGTCTCTTTCAGTTAATGCATCATTTGAAGAACAGTTCTCTGAATTTGTTTCATTTCATAAAGTAAAATAATAACATTACATTTGGATGTAAAGTACCTCTTTAAAACTGTGATCATATTTTCATGGAGAGCAAAATTGGTGATGTATTTTTGAAATCTGTGTTTTCTTTCCTTCTTTTCTTCTCTACCCCAAACACTTAGACTGTTTTTTCAGAAGGGATATAATTTGCTTTTATTGAGGTTTGGGGAAGAACAATCAGCTTGTGATGTAGGAGAAGTTGTAGTTGTAAATCCGTGAAAGTATTTTAAGACCAGAAATCAGATTTGGGAAGGGGGAGAAGTGGATTTTTTTTTCCTTTGGGAAGCTAATACTAAATTGGATGAGAGCAGTAAGGGTTTCTCATTTGAGTAGTGCTTAGATTTACTAAGCATATAGAAATTAAGAGTGAAGTATTTATGGCACAGTAGCTGTTCACACTGGTCTGCACTCATATTAAACTCTGTACCTGCATATTATTGAGGAAGTCAGATAAGATACAGAATAAATGTCGTAACCTTAAATGACTGTGAATATAGAATAATGTCTTGGGCAGCTATTGAAGGAAGTGTAAGCAGTGTCACCTTCTTTAAATAGGTCTTATTGCTTAAAGATCTAATAATGTTGCTGTATAGTGATGAGTTTTATGATTTTTATCAATAAATACTTAATTAAAAAAGTTTAGTATGTTGTTTTCAGTGGAGAAACCATGTCTACAATTAATGTTGGTTTAGAAAGGAGTTTGATTGTCCAGTTTTAAACTTGCTGTCTCTTGATAAAGATGTGAGTTGAATGAAGAAGACCAAGGGTGATCAAAATATAGGAAAAGATAGAATACTGTATTTTGTTAGCACAGTAGTTATTTGCAGTCAAGATGTTAGCTCTCATTATAATTTGATTTATTATTGGATGAGAATTTGTGTGTTTTTTGAAAGGAAAAAAGAAAACCAAATGTTCTTACATATGGTGGTTTTATTACTCAGGTTTCCCTGGTTATTTTCTTTTTGCTTGTGATGTGTCCATTTAACAGAGGAGGGGAGGGTTGTCATTAGTTCTTTTGAACTGGCAGTTTAATAAAGAGAAAAGTGTACATTTTTCACCATTTTTTTTCTGACTTCAGAATTCTTCCCAGGCTAGAGCCCCTTCTTCTTTTGTAAATAAACTTTAGGGGCCATGTAGATGCTTAATTATCTTTGCATCAGATATGGTATATCTAATATCAGCACTTGATACATAATCACATCAGCTGCTTTTTTTTCTTTCTTGTTTGCCTTTTTCCAAGAGCTAGTGTCTTCACTTGGTTACTCTGAGAGTGCCTGGATCCAGCTCTTTCTTTTGGCATTCAAAGTGACTGTCACCAGTCACAGTGGTTACACGTATCCCTTTTTCCCTGTGAGGGAAAGAAAGAGGTGCAAGGTACAAGGGAACTTACATGGGAATTTTGAGAAAGAGGAGGAGTAACAGCAATTTGTTGTGTGTTTTGTGACACAAAGGGAAAAATGTGTGTGTCCTTAAAAGATGCTGGCTGTAATCAGCAGGATGTGGTGCCACTGGATTGCCTCCTGCTTATGTCTCTGGCTGATGAAAATCCTTCAATCCCAGACAACTATAGTCCACTTGTGACTTTTTTCTTCTCACGCTGTTTTCATTACATTGATTTTGTTTGAATACTTTCTAATATCTTTTGTTTCCTTTTGGGGCCAAGAGAGGGGTTGTGAAGAAGACGGAGCCAAACTCTTGTCAGATGCACAGCAAAAGAGCAAGAGGCAGTTGTCACAGCTGCAGCAAGGGAATTTCCAGCCACCTCAGAGAAGGCTGAGTGGTAAGAGGTGTCTAGAGAGGCTGTGCAATCTCCATCCTGGGTGATAATTAAATAATAATTAAAATGCGACTGGACAAGCCCCAAGCAACTGGATCTAACTTTTGAAATCTCCCTTTTTGAGCAGGGAGTTGGACTAGACGATTTCTAGATTCTCCTTCCAACCTAAATGATGCTGTGATTCTGCAGCTTTATTAGTGTGATATGGCCTGTGTTGTAGCAGCTCTTTTGATTTCATTAGTGATTTTCAGCTGTTTTAGAAATGAACTGTTTATTCCATGTATTCTCATTAAGGTATGTTTCAGGAGCAGGGATGTTCTGCTTTGGAAATCTGCTCCTGAGCCTCTCATGGCAACTGTATTTGGTAGCCTTCCCTAGTAACAGAGGCCTTCCATAATACGTGGAAAATATTCCCCAGTTCTCATTTTGCAAAGGCATAGAGTATGAGAAGAAGAGACACTGATGTGTCAGTGTTAGTGTTACCTGGAAACTTTGTAAAGGATTTCAAGGTGGAATGAAAAATGGTTGTTGATCACAGAAAGTTAAAAATTTCACTAAAAAAAGGATAAGGTAAGTAGTAATCACTGGTGAGGGAAAGAAAGTAGTGAGTAGGAAGGATGTAATACAGGTAGGGAGTAGAGATTTGGAGGAAATACAATTATTTTAGTTTAGATGCATCTTGCTATCTTGTGGAAAGAAAAAAAAAACCCAGATCCACAGTTTGTTCAAAGCTTTTTTTTACTAGATGTCTTTTTGTCCTAGATGACTTTGTTCAAAATTTTCCTTTCACATTAAAGGCTAAATGCACACCAGTGCTTAAATAACAGATGTCAGTGGTTTTGTACAAACAGGTACCATGCTTTTATAAATAACATGTGCAGTTCAGTTCACTGGGAAGTCCATCTTGTAATTTTGTCCTCAGTAGTTTTAAACATATGAGTTGTTTTCCTTTTTCTTACAGAGATTCTCTCTTGGTCTAAGCTATGAGGTGAAAGGGAGGGTGATTCTTTAATCTTGGCCAATGAGGAAGGATTAATCCAATAATTGTGCTCATGGACATACAAATATCTCTTCCCTCTCTCTAGGGTGCAGATTATTTCTGCTAGGAGCCTGAATAATTTGCACAGTATGTGCTTGTGCATAATTTCCACTGTCTGATGCAGAAGGTGCATGTATAAAAACATCCCCTTGAACTTCAATCCTAGTCTGGAATGTTCCTCCATGACTTTTTGTGAGGCTGAGGCTTAGTAATACCTGCTCTGTGGACTAGGTATTGTTATTTCTCTCTTCTACCTCCTGTTTTTTTGCCTGGGGGAATATGCAAGTGGCAGCCTGAAAATGGGCTTCAGTTTTTACAGGACATGTTCCTCTTCATAAATTGAGCATGTGAAAGGAAGGTTTTTTTATTTCTAACCACCTTCCCGATCTGTGCAGCAATAAGACATGCAGAACAGGAGGATGAACAACAAAAGAGAGATGGAAATAAAAGCCAGAATTCAAAACAAAGCATGACATATTTTTAAAGCCTTTAGACTCATCTTTATAGCACTTTAAAATGTTGAAGGAAATGCACTATTGTTAAAACTTTTTGATGGTTTTATTTATAAGGTAGAAAAATATTTTCACCATAATTGGGTAACTCTTAATCGTAGCAATTGCATATTTATCAGTATGAGGGGCTGTTATTAATGTAGCTGTCATGCACAAACACATTTCTGCATTAAATCCATTTAGTATGTGCATTATTCGGTCTAGAATGTCACCAGGACATCAAAGCCCCCTTAGGCATAAGAGCACAGTGCCCTGCTGTGGCTGCAGAAAGGGCTTGATCAATAAATGTAACATGTTAATGCAGAGCAAATAGAATAAAAGATTTCTTTGACAAGACATGAAAAATCACCTTGTGGCAGCTGGCATGGTGATGCCATTTCAGCGGAGACACTAGCAAAGTTGATCTGACAAGTAAAGAGGAGAGATGATGGTTATAAGGTGCTTTTGTTTCAAACTTCTTTCTTGACCTGTCAGGTTTTGAAGGAGCCTGAATGGCCCTTTTTTGTCATGTGAAAATTGTAGTCTTAGGCAGTTATGAAGCAGTTATCTCTTCTCAAATTGTGAATGCTGCTGTTTAATTGATTCACTTAGCATTTGAAACTGTCACGCATTAATAATTGCTAAATCCTGTAGATACTGCTCCAGTGTGTCATGCTTAAATGTGTAGTTATCAGAAAATTAATATCCTTAATGAACTGATGCTTTCAAACTAGCATTGCATGAAATCTCTTTTGCCCTTTCATTTGCTGAAGGTATATCAGCCAGTTTTCAGAGAAACCCCTCCCGACAGTTGTGTGGTTTTATTTATTTATTTTTTTGATGCCCAACAAATGCCAGCTTTGCTTTGGGTACATAGTGTGCTCAATGACAATAAATATAGTAATTATGCTGGAGTTGGTAATTAACATAATTATAGTCAATTACGACAAATACAGTGCAGAGCTAAATGAATGAGGGTGAGAAATTAGCAAGCTAATTGATTTACCTTACGTGCTGCTTTTTCCTGCAACTACCAGTTGCAGATTTTTTGCAGGAAAGAGTGTTTACAAATAGCTGATTGTGTTTTGAAATGATTCTGTCTTGTGGCTCTCACTCCTGTTTCCCTTACACTGAGGTGAAGAGGATTGAAATGTGGGGTAGTGGTTACAAGAAGAAAGGAGCTGCCCTGTCCTCATTGAATGCTTTGAAGGAAGATGTATGTACTTACTTTAATTTTAGATTTTTCTTCCAGTATTGAAGGGGAAAAAACCTGTGTGATCCTTTACGAAAGATACTGCTAGAAAAATTTTGGACATATATTTTAATCCTTTTAGATGTGGCTTGAATTATATAAGAAACATTTATCTCTCTGTTTATTGACATCAGAGATCTGCAGAGCACTGGATAGCTGAAGGAAGAATTAGAATTGTTCAAGGAATCTAAGTGTGTTGAAACAATATGCCCTTGTTCAACCATCAGTTTCAATAATTTAAACCACTGGACCAGTAGGGATGCATAATATCATAACATTTGTGCACATTATAATTGCCTGTTTTGTTTCAAGATGATTTATAGTATCTTGTCTGAAATAAGTGAATTGGAGCTATGCAGTTAATCTGTTTCACTCTCCTTGTTTTTTATTTTCTTTCAAGCATGACGACAGTTTGCTATGTGAAAGGAGAATGTATATGTTTAAGCATTTGAAGATTTTGTATTGTTCTTTTAAGGAAAATGTTCAGTAGTTGAGATTTCTTTCTTTAAGAAGGCAATAATTTGCAAAAGTTTGTAAATTTTATACTGGATATTGTTTACTGTTTGAAGGTAAATGGAATTTTATAGAGAGACTTCAGCAAAGAGATTATGTTTTTCACAGCAAAACAATCTGAAATTTATAAATTCTTGGTAATTTTTCTTCTACTATTGCAGTAAGTGTATCAAGTTCAAATGATAGGTGTTTAGTTTGAAGTGGGTACTCAACGTTTACCCTTAAAGGGATGTGCTACAATAAGCACAAGATGCTGTTTTTTAAATAATGTTGAAATGTTATGGATGTCTAAAAATACTTATACAGTAACACTGCTAAGGGTGGTCAGTCTTTAGAAGCAATTCAGCTCCTAGAATAATTTTGCTGAATTAAATATTTATACATGAGGAATCATTGAAATGATTTACAGATGTAATAGTCTTTCTGTTGAAGTCTTACATGTTTATTAATCACTGTGGGCTATTGTATGTGTAATTATCTTTCTATTGAAAGAACTACTTGTTGTACTAGATAGACTGAAGACAAGTATGTTGATGGGTTCTTCCAACATGGGTAATACCTAGGGAGTTGTACAAGATAAAGTTTCGTAGATGTGTAACTATTGGAAAACCAGAAGGGGAGTATTACCAGTAACAAAAACAATTACAAACTCCAGCTATTAACTCTACTTTTAGTAGTTGATAGACATCAAATCTAAATCTACTCCTTGCTCTCTTCTTCCCTTCCTTTTCCCTCCCACCATGCCACCCCCTTTTAGAAAGTGGCATTTCAACAGGAACCAGATGTGATCTGGCTAATGTATAAGGAAAGTATTTTTCCCCCACCTTAAAACTTTGGAAATACTAAAAATATTAAGGTACACCTTGTCTCTCATGCAATAGCCATGCCTGTGTTCTGTTGTTTTGTCAATTTTAAATGTGGTTATAGAATATTTGCCACTGCTGTGTGTGTTTTTGTGACTTGTATATTTTCCTGCTGTGCCTTAATTGTTGTCATTGGCTTATTGTTAATACAAAGGTAACCAGTCAATGACTATTGTTAAAAATATCAAATTAATGGGTTATGGTATTCGCTTAAATATCTCACTGCTTTCAGCATACTTTGCCATGGATGTAAGCTGTACTTTGTAATGGAAAAGTTATTTTTCCAAACTCAGTAATATGTAAGTAATAAGTATTATAAATTTGTTGTATTTCAGTATGGGTGGCTGTTATCTTCTTTAGTCCCAGCGGCCTCTCTTTTTGTCCATTGATCTTTGCTTGACTCTTTATGGCCACACAGGCTCTAACAGACAGTGAAAACACTGTAGTGTATATACACCTCTGACCCCCGTGCTGGCCATTATCCACTGATTTACAGTACCTGACAGATGGGAACACAGGATTGTTTTCTGCTCTGCTTTCCTCAGGAAGGCTTAACATCGTGGAAGGAGTTGTCTTGAGGGTGTATCATGTAGATAGAATTGGGCAAAAACTTTTTACCCGAACCTTTGGCTTGGGGGACAGTGTAGGTTCACATTGTGTAATGGAGAATTCCTGTGAAGATTGCTGGAGCTTGAAATCTGGTAAAAGTATTAAACAAACAGCACAATTTGACATTAAGCTAAAATAAGGTAGTGAGCTTTGATTGTTACATCCTTAATTATAGCTGGTGAATATTGCTGTGCTGGTTGATGAAAGCTGTTTTTTGGGGCCATCCATGTCTATAGATCTGTTGCAATTATGAGTAAAGATGAAATCTGTACTTCTGAACAAAGATGAGTGACAAACTGGGACTTGACTGGAGGTAGGATTTCATATTAAACATCCATTGACTCAAGGCTGTTGGTAAAATCTTTGGACTGAGGCAGAACATTTCCCAGTGAACTGTTGTTTGCATCACATAATTTTCTTCATATTTGAATGTGCGGGGAGTGAACTGTTTTTTCTTGATCTGATTTCTGTATGAGGTTGAAGTTGGGTTTTGAAGTGATGTTGGAGGCTAAATCTACACAATCTGCAGTTGTTCTTTGTGTATCCAGAGCACTTAATTCACTGGCACAATCCAACTCCTCTCGTGAAAACTGTAACCAGTCTTAAACTGAGTTTTTGTGTTGAATTCTCTTCTGAATTTTTTCTTTTGAATTTCTTTCTGAATAGAAATCTATGTTAGATTGAGAGAATATCAGTTAATAAATGGAAGGCTATCACAGTCTATGGAAAGTCTATGGCATTTGGAAGAGAAATAGTTTTATGTACTTGTTTTAGTTTTCAAAGTATGTCAGTAGATTGAAAATAGTATCTTGGTGACTGCTCCTGCATAGTCTGTGATTATCTGGATTTTGAGATCGAGAAGTACTTTTTTTCCAAGAGCATCAGGGGTTAAAGAAAAAGACATCATAAAGAGCATGTTTTAAGTACAAGAATCAGATGGATCATTATTACTTTCTGACTTCCTTAATTTCTCTCACTCTAAAACAGTATTTCCTCATCATTGCTGTTGTGAATCAAGAGCGAAGGACTGCAGAAATAACTGTTGTCTGAGGACAAGGAGCTTGGCTGAAGGGAAGAACCTGCACTAACCCTGGAATTATTGTCTCTGTCTTTTCCTCTCTGTTTTGTTGAAAGGTATCTTCGTCTCACCTTGATGCAATATAAAAGATTCTCAGCATATGGTTTCAGATGTTAAGAACTTGACTAGTTTTGCTGATTCCAATCGCTAAGGAGGGCCTCAGTCCTCCAGTGTTCAACAAACCTGCTGGTGGTCATGGTGCAAAAAGTTACTTGGCATTTGGCAGGAAAATCCTTGTGGAGGTTCTGTTTATTCATCACTTGCTTGTTTTGTGTGGTCTTGCATGGTTTGTGCCATTTTTGAGATCTTGCATTTACATAAATTATCCTGGAGATGATTTTTCAGGTTAAAAGGACCATCCCCAAGCCCTTAGCTCGTGCAAGCGTGAAGAGTGAGGAGCACAGAAGTGCAAAAGGGCCATGTATTTCTCTGGACTCAGCATGTCAAATCAGACATGCTATACAATAATTATACTGTCTGTAGGGTCATGGTTAATGCAGTGCTATAGCTCAGTTGTAGGCTTTACCCATGAACTGATGTTTGCAGTTTTGTGATATTTTATACTTTTTACTTATATTTTTGTTTTGTTTCTCCTGGTTTTTCCTTTTGATGATGCTTACCTGAGTGAGTTGCTCGCTTGTAGAACTGAAAGATTATTTCCTTACTTAATACTTTATTTTGCCTTTTTAATTTAATTTGCCTGCTGAGTCTTTAAATGGAAGCGGTGAATGTTTTTTGTATAATACAGCCATCCTCATTGCTCATGCTTGTAGGAAACTTTGTTATGGTGAGAGACTACAGTGATAGAAATAAATTTTAAAAGAACACAAGTAAGAGATGCAGAATATCTAATGTTAGGGGGTAGTTTAATTGGTTCAAAACTCAGGGGTCTTGCAGATTGGGCCAATACTTCTCTTCAGGTACTGAAGTCCCTGCTGTTTTTCCTGTGCAGTTAGTATATGAGCTGTATTGGCAGATACTAATACTTGGATGTATGCACAAGGCCAGCTCATTCTTTTCATAGAAAGTATAGTGTGTGTTGGCTGCTGCTGCCAGCTTGCTGGCATTTAATGCACACACAGAGACACACACACACACACAAAATAATGTCTTAAAAAGAAAGATCTTTAGGATGTATGCATATTTCCTTTATATATAAGTATGGTATATCAATTATATTTTTAATCTATATAAACTTGAGGGTGATGCTCAAGGATTGTTCTACTTTGATTTAGCACTTGTGGTAGGACTTTGTCAATGATAACCTTTGCACTTATAACTTTGAAGGAAGGAACATATTATTAGAGGTTGCTTGCAAAAAACATTTAGTCTCTTGAGCATAAAATCTCTTAAAGTGCAAGGAAATGCAGCAGAAGTGTCCTTGAACCATTTGAGAAGTGTAAGGTTGTAGATTTGCTGAAGTGACATGACTCTTCAAGGCCATGTGGCCACAAAAGCACTGGATGAGGATGTTGCATTTTAGATTCCCAGGACTTCCAAGACTTTTTAGTTGAAGAGATAAGAAAAACTTATCATAGTTGACTTAGTTACTTAAGTGACAAAGTGTAGTGATTATTCTAAAGCACTTAAAGGCTAAAGGAAGAATGTTCTAGACAGAACAAGCGTTAAGAGTATATTGAATATTTGTAAAACTCTGCTTCCAACATAGTTATGTTAAGGTAATTTGACAGTCCAGTGTGTGAATGTTCAAATCACAGCTGCTCAAGGATCTGAACAATTTCTACCTATTATCTTGCATTTAATACACTTTTTATCTTGGATAGTGAAGTGCTCTGGAATAGCACAGAAACAGTCATATGGGAAGGTGACTCTACTGGAATTGCTGTGGAAAAAATTGTCAAGTACTATATTTTCTAGGAATGAAAATGAAACCAACTCAGCTTACAGAACTGAGAGGCTGTGTATCTGTCCAGTTTACTTTCTTCCCCCACTCTGTGCTGCCTTTTCTCCCCACTGCCTTCAGCTCCTTAAATCAGCAGAAGGCTGATGAAGGTGCTGCTGAGAGATTTGGGTGCAGGTGCAACACGAGGTTCCTGCTTGCTTGCCAGTGATCTCTCTTTTGTTCCCTGTGTTGCCTGTAATAGAAGCCAGCTGTTAGCTCTGTTCATGTGCAGTATTGGTTCTAGTTCTACCAGGTGCACAACTAGGAAATTGCCTGCCAGTCTAAGTGGGGAATGTCAGAGGGCAGTTCAGTTTCTTTCACTGTCAATTCTTTGGCTTCCTTTAAATAAGTCATATCGAGTAGGCTCTTACTACCACTAATGAAAGGGCTTTTGAAATTTGGATGTACCTCTAATGAGAATCTATCTCAACCCGTTTAATGTGGGCCTTTACTTTGTGACTGAATTATAGACTCTGCAACCAGAGGTGATTTGAAACAAGAGGTTCACCTGTGTTTAAATGATTGAGCAGAAGAAAAGAAGTTTCTAAAATTAAAGAGACAAATGCCTTACTGTAGATTTTGTCTCACTTTCTAGTAATTGGTCAATGGAGGAAGAGAGAACAAATGTCTATATTGAGCTAAAAGTGAATGGGCAAGTGTTTCTTTGTGTGTTTTAGTATAGCATATGAAAGTCCTGGTTGCTGTAGTCCTAGTATTTTGAAACCTAGTGAAATGGTGAAGTCAACTTTAAGGTAATCTAGCACCTTTTTTTTCCTATTTTCTTTCTATGTGGGGACATAAGTGCACTGGAAGTATTTAAGACTAGTGTGGGTAGAAAAAGTAGCACTAGAAACCCATCAAAACAGGTATTATTGTAAAGTTGATATTTGTATTTGCAGCAAAGCCTATTACTATCCTAAAACATGGAATGAATAAATACTTCCTATGTCGGAACAGAGGCACCTTAGTAGGCAGAATAACATCAGAAATGGTCAGTAAGCTTAATTCTATACACAGAAACATCAAATGTTTCAGGTTCTCTACCTTATATTCAATGTGCATAATCTAAATCAGATTTTCTGAATGAGTCCCTGACTGCGTATCTCCATACAATACTCATTCTTAGGGGAAAAACAAAACTAGGGAAAAAGACTTCTGCACCCAAGTGAGTGGAGTGAAACCTCATTCACACCTCTCTTTTCCCTAGTAAAAAACCACAAGAAAGTCTGCAAAAAAGATACGTAGTTACAAACTTAGGATAAAGGTTTCTCTGCAAGTTCCTAAAATCAAATATCTGAACTTAACCTCTGTGTCAAGAAATTTGCTCAATTAAATGGTATACTTCTGCTTTTCAAATCACTTGCAGAAAATAATGCATATTTCTTTTTGCTAGGCTTTGTATGCTGAACACAAATGAGATTTTTGATATTCAAATCGATCTCATTGACTAGAAATAACCTTATTCATATTATAGAGTGCATTCACATCTATGGATGTTATGTAGAAAGCTAAGTGTTACTTAAGCCCATCCTGTTCAGGTCTCTTTCTCTGCAAAATTTAAAATCTGTCCTCGTCTTTTGCTACAGAGCTCTGTATGTGTGTATGTATTTATTTAATAAATTATTTATGTTAAGGCCCTCATCTCTCTTAGTGAGCATTGGAATAGAAAGCAAATTGCTGTTGAAATTCCCTCTCTGGCGATTTCAGCTAATTGTACCACAATTAATATATTTAAAAGAGTAAACAAATCTCCTCCTCTTTTCCTCCTTGGTGTCTATGTAGTAGAGAGCTTTGACCCCATGTAAAGCTTTATCATGTAAGGCTCTTTTCAGATTCTTGGGCGAGTCACGCTAAGGCTTCATGTGCAAATGTGACAGTGCCTCTCTGTGCTTGACATTGTAACTTTAATATTTTGTTACTTAAATATACTAAAATGTACCCTGTATCAAACTGCAGGTGCTGCTACACTTCTATTACAGCACGGTGACACTTGCCTCGTAAAAACTCTGAGGCTTGTGAAAGAGTTAAGCAAAGCAGCCAGAAATGGTTTTCAGCTTTTACTTTCCAGATACAACCTTTTAAGCATACCTACATTTACCTGCAATGGCAATCGTTTTGCATTTTAATGACAAATCAAGTATGCTAACTTGCATTTGAAACGAAAGTGCCTTAAATGTCTCTGGCTGTCAGAATGAGATGTTAGGAGCTTGATGAAAAGAGAACAAAGAAGACAAAGTATGAAGCCTAGATACAGAGCAAAATGAAATAAAACCTTGTATGGCCTGTCAGGGGTGTCAGTTGATATTCCTATCTAAAGCACATTATAGTATTACTTTGCAGCTCATAGCTTACTCATCTGTCTTTTTTAATTCATCACATTCTAGCCCACATCTTTTAAGTCCCATGTGTCAACAATGGAAGAAATCTGTTAATTGACAAATGAGTGTCACAAATGTGAATTGGTGCCTTTACATCAGAGGCAGGTAGTCTCTGTTGTTTTTTGTCGGCTCTATTATTGGCATAAGCCAGTGTAAGACATCTGTCTTTGCCAGAATGAGAGATGACAGCCAGAGAAGGGCTGTCATTGTTTTAGTGCATGTTCATTCTGCTGAGATACTGTATAAAGATAAAATGTCAGTTAAAAGAATATGAAAAACTATCGGGAGGAAGTCCTTAAATTACTTGGGAAGGGGATCTGGGAATTGGTGCCAGAATTGAAATCCGAACGTTCCAGTTTGCATCTATCACATCAATTTAAAAATAATACTTTCTGAGTAACTGGGTCAGTTTATAAGGCATTTAGGAAAATGTTATGTTGTGTTGGCATAATTAGCTCATAAGATGGAAAGAAAAACATATTTTCACAGGATATGAGTTTATTACAAGTTCATTTTTCAAACATGTATAGAATTGTCTCAATAAAAGTATGCTGTGTAGCATCTCTAGTGTTGATTTGCATCTGTTTTGAAATATTGAAATTGCTTCTTTCCAATTTCTTTTTCTGTTATAGTTCTATTTTAGATTGATGAATAACATAATGAAATAAAAAGCATAGCCAGCTGTGAGCTGATGAGACAATTAATAGGAAGAAAATTATTAACATAGTTTCAGGGTGTCTAGAGGGTGTACAGTATATAAAAGTTACTCCCAAATCACTAAATCCCTTTATTGCAATAAATGACTTTTTAATCTTGGATGGCACAAAAGAGAGGAGGAAAATGTTTTAATGGAGCTGGTAGAAAGTGGGAATAGAATTAAAATGTCATAAAAGGCTGCTGTTTTACTTTTTACTTTATGTCAAAAGTCATAAGAAAGGCAGATTGGCACTTTTATTTTCAGCAGCTCTTACGATCAACCCTGTGCTGTACAGGACACTCACTGTGTACCCCCCTCCTTCCCAAATGACCTGTCAGGGGTTCTAAATGACCTTGTCTGAACTTCAGGCATTTTGTGGGCTATGTTGACACAACCTGGTGAAGGACTAACTCTAGATCTATGGGCTGCCTGATTTGGAGTTTCAAGACAGATATCTCTGAACGACAATTCATTAAAAGACTTAATTTTAAAGTTACTTGGGTTTTGCATTCGAAGTAGAGCTGTCAATATGGTTAATCTGAGACTTTCTGAATTATGATGCTACTTAATATAGGTAGAATTGTCATCCATAGCTTTGTAGGATTTGTGTTTTCTTTTTTTCATTTTTTTTTAACTTGCTTCTGGCAACTAATTGAGTAGCAGAAAATGTATAAAACTGATATTCTTTTTCCTCTTCCCACCATCTAATGTGGGGCTCTCAATTTTTTTTTGTCTTTGACTGCTCTGTTTATCTCCAAATATCTCCTGGCTCTTTCACTTCAGTCCATGGTTAATGTCGATCGTCAATTTAGTTTTAATTATTGAGACCAGTAACACAGTTTAATACTTCTAATAGGTGCTAGTAATTTTATGAGTCTTCTGTGTCTTAGGGTCTAAAAAGCTAAGATGAGTAGCATACATCTTCCATTTTTTAAAGTATTTGGATAGAAATATTACTGCTCTCTAAATAGATTTTCTATAAAAACAATACTAAGAGAGAAGGTGGTTTTTCTCTTCAAGGCCTACTTTTTTTTCTTTTTTCATTTAAAAAGCTGGTACTTTCAAATCTCTTTGGAATTAATTTTGCTAGACAATATTTTAAAATATTATAATCTATGAAAACTAAGAAGTGTTTTCTGCTTGTATGCAAAGGCTTGTGAGCCTGGGATACCTGTAAGCTTTTAGTGAAAGCTTTGTTCCTTCATTTCCAGCCTTCATTGGCTCCAAGTAGATGTTTAAATTTCCAGTCAAAAGCCATGTAGTTGGTATCTAAATTGCCTGGCATGTCTTCTCAGGCAGGTTTTCATCATGGGCTTTGAAGTTCAGTTTCCTCTGAGAAGTGGAAAGGCATCACTGCCTCCATTTTACAGAAGGCAGAACCGAGTTGTGAGGAGCCCTTGTTGATTAACTATACATGCCAAATATTATTATCAGCTCTTCATACCAATTTGCATAAATCACTTCTGCATGGGAGGACAAGTGATGGCTGACACCTGTCCACTTACCAAATCTGAAGTGATCCTAGAGATAGTTTATTCTCACGTGTTACTTGGCTGCACTTTTTGTTATCTGATAGTGAATGTATCAGAATGTGGTGATACAGCAGAGACTGAAAAGAAAGATGCACTATAGACTTAGAAGACATTTTTGTTTTCTTTTGGTTAAATGATGTATTATTATAGATATGACAAAGGTAAGAGCAAAAAAGTTGTGGACTAAGATTGTATCTTCTATTGTTGATGGACTTCCTTCCTTCTCTAACTAAAAAATAAGAGATAATCGGAAGGATAAGTAGTAATACCAGATCGGTCTCTCTAACAGAACTGAATTAATTTTGTCATGAAAATTCATATGCAGGACATACAATTTGAGTTGGTTAAGTTTCTCTCCTGTTTCATACCCAGTGCTTACAGGAAGATGCCATGAAGAGGCTGGAAAAAACATTCAGCTTGCGGAATTCTGCTTTGGGAGCGTGTGTTTGTATGACAGTATTGTCACTGTTAAATTAGCTCTAGAAAGGGAAGATACAACATTTCTGTAGTCAAATTCCTGTGTGTGTGTGTGTGCTCATACCCTCTGGGTGATTCCCCTCCTGACTGCCAGCTGTCATACAGAATCTGAAACAGACAAAAATTTATTGGGTAGTATTTAGAAACATGTCAGTGGTAATGACTGGATCTCTGATTTCAATTATCACCTACTAAATTTAGGCTAATGTAGTGCATTTGTAGACCTGTTGAATGCACTTGACATCATGTTTAAAATATTTGGAACTGCACTGGTTTTTAATATCATATGTTGACCACTTTCTTTTTCCTACTCACATCTGGTGCATGGCAGCAGGCATCCCATGTGACCTATAAAAGCTTCACTTGTGCTAGTTTGAGTTTCTTTTTCTGCTTCAGATTATATTTCAGCAGAGAAGAAGACAGTAGTCTGAGACTACAATTACTTTAATGAAACACTGCTCTCAGATATGTAATTCACTCTTTTTTTCCCCCCCTCCTGTACAATCAGTGTGTAAACAGAATTTGAAGCTTTATTCTTACTGTTTGGCTTTAATTTTTCTTTGAAAATCCTTGGCCGCTAGAGTGCTCTTAAAACTGTTTTAATAACAAATTACCTATAGTCACTATTTTTCTATATCTGGGTGAGATTTCAGATAGAATCTGATTATACACCATTTCTTTTTTTATATTAACAGAGATTAATGTTTCAATCCAGAGTACTGAGTTCTGCTTTGCTTCTTTTGCAAACATTTTGTGCTATTATTTTAGAATTATTGAGAGGGATTATTTAAAAACAAAAGTTTATTTTTCCAAGTACTGCAATGCTTCATTGGAGTGCTGCAAAACAGTTTTCTATCATCAGATCTTGCACTCTTTCCATATCCATCTTCCTCATATATATTTTTAAATGTATATGCTGATGTTTGCAACTCTGAACTTGCCTTCTAACTATTGAAATAGTAACTGTTGAAGTAATTTGTTTGATAGTACTCAGGAGTACTAATCATCACAGATTTTAGTTTGTCTCTTCCTGTTTTTGTGAAAATATTATGAGTTTTCAAAGTTATATCCACATCTGCATGCAACTAATATAACAAATAAAGTAGTCTTCAAATTTGCATAGGCTACTTTGAGCAAGTTCATTGTCCACATCTTGGTAGCTGCATGAACAAACCTGGGCAATTTTGTAAGAATAACTCTTTAGAGCAAGATCCCCCTGCTTATACTAATTTTCCTTAGCTGTGGTTTCTTATTTCTGGGAGTATATTTTTCAGTAGTATTCTCAGTGGTGGTTAGCAGGTTCTTTTCCTGCCTAATGCTTCCAGACATCCTTTAGATGACTTCTTGTTAAGAATCTCAAAGTTGTTTTAAACTGAAATTATTATTAAAAAACCCTAAGCATGTTGTCTCTGAAATACAAGACACAATAGCAGAAGCTTTCAAGTTGGGTGTTGGAAACATTCCTATTGGGAGAGGAAACAGATCTTGAAGATGGAATTTCAGTGAAGTTGAATGTAGGCCTTCTGGTGAAATGTGTAAGGATGTACAGCCTTACTGATGATTTGTCACTTGCAGAATTTTTGGAAGTGTCTTGGATGGTAAGTTTCAGGAATAGTTTCATCTTATGTGTATTCTCAGTGGATTTTGTTTTGGTGTGGAAACTGTTTATGATTCCTTAGAAATTCTCTGAGCCGAGTATGGATGCAGATGCATGGATGCATCCAGTAGTTGTAAGGGATCTACCTAGTGGCTTCATGGTGTCATCCAAGTTAACATTTAAAAGCAGCAATGTTTACTGTTCTGATTTAAGCTTGTCTAGTTTAAGCCTAAAACTCATAACTGATCACAAGTCACAAAAAATGCCTATGTAACTTTATTACATCCAGCCTATATGTAATTTATATTTATCTTCCTTTCATAAAGATGTTTTTCTTAGTGGAGGATCCATTTAATGTGAGCCTAATGTTTCTTATTTTTCCTTGGATGTTTGAAAAATGAAACCTAAGGCCAGAGAAATTTCAACATATAAATTTCAATCATAAACTAACGACAGTCTTGAGTTTTGAATAGCTTTCAGAACAGGTTTTGCTCTATTATATATTTCTTTGATAGTTTGAGATCTCCTGATGTATAGGTTTTGTCCTGTGCCATCACTTCTAACAGGCTTTGTTGCTCCTACCAGAATGCTGGGATACTGGAAGTGTGCAGGGTGGGTATTTCACTTGTTTGGTTTGATATGTTTTATGATAGTATATTGATTTGGAAACACAGGGAACTTCTGTGCTGCTCTACTTTGCTAACCTTTCTGATTGCTCTATACTCAGTTCTTCTCAAATCACTCCTGTGCTGCCCGACTGCTACCTTGGATGACCCAGTGATGGACAGTTGTGATGACTTCCACTTTATTTCCACAAATTCTTCTGTTCTGTGTGACTGCAAAATGTTTCCTCTGCTTCCAGGTATCTTATCTCACATGATAATATAGTGCCTACCAACCATATGTTTCTACAGCACATAACTGAATTTCTTCTTTAATTAAATGGGACAGTTATTGCTTTCAGTTCATCAGGGTGGAGCTTCTTCACAAATACATGTTATTGTTTATCGTGCATTTGCTGTCTGTTTGCTGTGTCAGAGGAGTCATGCTTGGAAACTACAGAGGGAAAATTAGAATGTTACTATTCTGTCCTTGTTAAAACTGATAGGTCTAATATAATAGAAGTGCTTGTTATGGTCATGAACTTTAAACTAGGAGGCTCAGGAATTATATTGCATAAGCACACAAATGAAGTATGTTTTATATATCTGTAGAGAAGGAAGGAAATACTATGGTCTTTACTATAATTCATAAGCCCTATCAAAAATAAAAGTCTTAAAGTGTATTAAACTTAGTCCTTATGTTAAGGGCTTTTTTCTGTTTTCTTCTTGTTGCTTATGAATCCTTCCTCAACCATCATAGTCCTATAAAACAATTTCTGTGTAATAATCTGAGATCATTGTGGAGAATTGTAATCAGAATAAAAACTTGAATGCTTGTCTTTGTTATTAACATGTGACTTAGTTCATGAGTTCCGTCACACAGTGCTATCCTACTGTTGAATGGTCTCAGTATCCTGGCATAGATGACATTAATTCTTATTCTAAATGTGAACAAGTATTAATTTACTTCACTGAAGAGGAAATAAGATTACAACAAGGGAAGTTCATGTTTGGAAAGGGTAGAAAGTTGATATTGAAACTTGGCTTTGCATTTTGATAACCCTTTGTGATGCTTTCTCATTGCATGACTCCTACAGGAGGGTGCTAGTGGGTTACATGAAGACAAATGTCTTAGGAACAAAAATGACTCTCTTCTGTCAAAGCTGGAAGATGGTTTTGGCCCTTCTTTTTAAAAATTATTATTATTTTAATTTTTTGTCTTCCTGCCCTCCTTCAGAGAAGTCCAAGAAAACTGCTGGTACTAACAGAAGATGAAAATATGATTTTTGCTAACATCATATATTATCCAAGCAAATCTGTTCTGTGAAAGGTAGTTTTTTTCATTGTTTTGAAATAAAGAATCAGTGAATTGTTCTTGAAGGAGTATTGTTTCAGACTTTTCTTGCCTCTATCACTGCTTCCCCACCCCTACTTTTCCTTTTCTACTTTGTCTGTCTTTAGGGATCTTAATATTGATGCTAGCTGCAAATGGTTGTTAAACAAATTTTCTTCAGTCCTTAAGCATAGCTGCTTCATTTGAGTTGATGTAACGCAAGAATAATCTCTGCTGGGAGGCTAGAGGCCATACCCAGCTATAGCAGTATTGATACTGATTTTCTGGCTCCCACATTTCATTGCAAATTTTATTTAGAGGTAGTAAGTTTTCTTTGCTGAGAAACTGTAGCAGCAGCATCTACTAAAGTTGTGTTTGGTCTACTTAAAAGTTTTTAAATAGTATTCCGTTTGTGAACATCTGACTTAGTTAAATTGAACTTTGACTATAAAACACTGTGGATCAGTCACAGTATTTGTTGAGATGATGTTATCTGCAGCAGCAGAGAAGAAAGCAGGTGAATAAAATATAGACAGTATTCCAACATTGAATCAGTTAAAAAAGAAACCTAACTGGATAAGTTAGGTAGATTATACTAGTTTTACAGATAATTCTAGGCAGTAAGGCTGAAAAGGAGGTGAAGTTAGTTATGTGAGTGGCTGGAGAGATGTGATGACTTAGTGTAAGTTTTAGACTGTCACATCAGCAAGATTCTCAGTCCAAAATCCAGTATCTTGGCTGAGACACTGGGGGAGCTGGGACACTGAGCATCTCTTGGCTGCTGGGAATGCAAATGATTCCGAGAGAGGGATGTAAACCCTGTAAAAGCTTTTCCTTTGAAGTTAGGTAAAATATGGACTTTTACAACTGTTTAATTAAGTTATTTCAATTTGTTGTAATTCTTAACTTCAAGGAAATAAAAAATACACAGAACCAATTGTAGTGATGTCTAAATTGGCACTTAATAAATGCTGCTTAATCCTTCCAGAGTGGATAATAGCCAACTGCACTCTGCTTAGTGTCTGAGGACCTAGTGCATCCTTTTTTACTCAAAGAAAAGTAGCATAAAAATAGATGTTTGTACAATACATCTGTGCTAAGAAACCCTCAAATCAATGGGTACAACCATTGTGCCAATGGTACAAAGCTGACTGATGGCTGTTCCAAATGATCAATCCTTTCTTTTTTGAATTTTTGTTTCCTTGTTGTGTAGCTTGGACCTTTTATATAAAGTAAGTATTTAAACATTTTTTTCTCTTATATACCCTTCTGAATACATCGCGTGTGCATTTTTCTTTCCAGCTAATGCTGTTGTGTGGATGAGGGGCAAGGCTTGCAGTGGCACACAGCCTTTTTAGAAAATAGTTTGAAACTTGGTAGTTCTGTGTTGTGTCAGGCAAGATGCTTCCCATGAGTTTGTATGAAGTGTTTTGCTACTGCAAAAATATAAGAAGGAAGGTGCAGCTGTCCCCACAAAAGCAAAATCTGGAGCCTTACTGGTATGTGGAAGTGTTGTCCCTGAGCAAGGCAGGGGCTTCTGGCTCATGGTGAATTGAGTTTGTTCTATGCAGTGCATTGAATCTCTTGCCCTACCTTTGCTCTGAGTCAGTGCTTTGCAGGAAGTTAAGAGTTAATATATCTTATTATGTATTATGTTAACATATCTTATAATGTATCTTATTTCTGTACAAAGCAAATGCTGCAATGTGATTTGGAGTCCTATCCCTCATTTCCCCTCACTTTGAGCAGTGGTTTGCTGTATCTTACTTTGTAATTCTTGAAACGTCTTTATGATTGATTTTTATTTAATATGTGTTAGGCTTCAACCTTTCCCCAGTTTCCTTTTAACCTTGTCAGATTTCTCTCTGGTATTCCTCCTTCTTCTATTTTGAAACCATTAAACTCCTGTAATATAAATTGACTTACACCTCAGCTTTGGTAAGTATTTTTGAGAAACATGGAGAAACTGATGCATGCAGAAAATGTTGGACTTTTGGGGTCGGGGATGGAGACCCTGGATGTTCTGGGCAGAACTTTGAAGATGGAGTCCTTGCAAACTTTCAGTCATCTTGTAAGTTATTCAACATAAACTGTATAAAGACTACAGCAAAGTTGGTAAGGGTTCTTTCATTATTTATAGATATATATACTGGCATAGCAGTACTAATTATCTATATAGTATATATCTATGTGTACTATGATGTAGACTGTCATGTCCCCTGAAAAGATGGCTGTTTTTTTCTCCAGTTAAGTGACAGTCATATAGCATGCACTTAACCATGTTCTTAATTGTTTTGTAATACAGGAGTGGAATTAATGTCCTCGTGTGCTTTGCTGAGTCAAGATCTTGGTGAATTCCTGTACTCATGTTTCATGCAGTTAACTCTCTACTGATGTTCTTTCTGTTAAGAGTGATCAAGTCACAAAGCAATTATACTCCCACAAGCTGTCCTTTAATAACCTTTGTCATTTGTCAAAGTACATTAGGGCCTTGCATATTTTTACAGAGAAGCTACTGGTCTTCACAAAGTAATAGTGTGTTCTGATGTGCCAGCTCATCTTCCTTGCCAAATTGCTGTTGGTTCAGAGGGGAGCTCACTTCAGTTTAAAGAAATATCTTTCGTGTCTTTCTCTCAGACCAAAAGATTTTCAAACGAGATTAAAATCTTAGTTAGCAGCAGTCAGCAAACAATGCTCATTTGAACCAACTCAGCCTTCCAGTCTGGCAAAGCTTAGATTTTTTTAAGCTATTCAATAATCTTTGGATATGAATGTAACTTGTATTAAACTAGAAAAGGTATAATGATCTTCATATGCTGAACTGTGACAGTGTTTTAATAAGCATGTATTTATGATACTGCACCTGTATGAGTATTTTGGGACTTATGGTACTGCTGTTTATACTACAAAGTTGTAACTCAATGTGATCTCGTCTTCTCCACTTATTTTGTTTCTTAAGTAAGTGTTAAAACTGCAAGCAGTCAAGGTGTATTCCTCCTTGTAATTTACCGGCATGAAGTAGATATTTGGGGTTGGCATGTCCTTGAGTTACCTGCTATAGGGGAAACTACATGAAAGAAAAAGAGAGCAACTCCCTGAAAAACTATTTGATATTTTGTGAACGGTCAAAAAAGATATGATAATTCTATTGCAGTTGTGGTAATTTAAGCATATAAATTTCCCTTCAGTCCTGACAATCTCTTCATCAGGTAGAGAGCTCTGATGCTTAGAGTACATATTGCATCTCTACTTCAGGGATTGCTTTCTCCTAGGTAAAAAATGTTGAAGCCTGGTGGATCACTGCTTCTTTGTAGATGTGCATACACTCCAGTATTCAGTTCTTGGGTACACATGGAGACAGATGAAGTATGTAGAAGTCAGTCAAACGTGCTTTGCTGACCTCTGTCTGGAGCTGGGATTTATCAATATGTACAGTTTGTAGTGAAAGTAGGCTGTGACCTTTTGAAATATGCAAATATATTTTACCATTGTTACTATGTAGAAAGTAAAGCTTTAACTCTATATTCCACATTTCTAGCTGTTCTAGTTAAACTAGAGATTCTGTATCTTCATAATGAACAATATAATTTTCAAGAAAAGCATTTAAATTAGCACGTAAGCAGCCATTATAAAAAGTTAACTAATGAAAATCTTTAGCATTGTAGTCTCTGATATCTTTTTTGAAGCAAACATTTTTCCTTGTAAAAATATTTCTAAAAAATATTTTTAATTGCATATCCCAATTGTGCTACTTTATTATTGTAACAGTGGGTAAACTCTCCATTGCAGAGGTTTCATTGTAATGCTGATGCTATTTCTGTTCCATGTATTCTCCCTCTGTTGCTTGTGTGAATATGCACATGCAGGTATTTACACATATTCTGATTCATCTAGGCATTCTCATGGAATTCTGTCTCATTGTTGAGCTGTTAGCCTTGATATTGTATGTGGCTTTTATTTTTATTTTACAAATACCCATCTGGCCACTGAAAACAAGTATTTGTTGATGGATTAGAAAGGTTCAAGGTTCCTGAAGTTTGCACGTCCTGTGAAAAAGACAGGTCAATTTTTTCTCTCTGGGCATCTGTCTCTCATAAGCTCATAAATTGTTCTTGAGGCTAGATAGAAAAAATACTGAAGGCAACATCATATTTAAGAGTTTAAATGTGCTGATTGGAGTGTCTCAGAGTCTAACCTCAGGCAAAAGGTCTTGTGTTCAGTCTTTTTGACTGATGTAGAGTGGTCCACTGTTAATAATTTAGTGTTGAAGCCTACTAAATGAAAAATAGGAGACTCATAACATCAGTATCACTGTTGATTTTTCGTAGAAAAGATGAAATAGTTGTATTTTGATGTATGTTTCCATTCTTTACACACTTAACTGTTCTCTAATGTATCACTGCATCTGATTTTTTTCTTAATGAGCAATGTTTTTATATCTACAGAACACAGAGTTTGCCCTGCAGGACCTTATGTTCATTTTTAGTTTGCTCTATTTGTGTAGTAAATAAAAAATGAGTAGCATTGCCATTAGCCCTTTTATATGCATTACTCCTGACCATGCTTGTGAGTAATCTGCTAAAGAATGTGCACGTTCTCAGTTTGTAGCAAAATAGGGCCTGTAATAATTTCATTTTTTAAATCAGCCTAAAATGCACAGCAACAGAAAGAACCTTTGTTTAAGCAAGGATTTCGATGGCTGCAAAAATCAACATGCTGTAGGTTTAGGTCCAGTCTTTGTCAGATGTGAGCATGTTGTACTTCACTCTCCCATTTTTAGTAGGTATGAGTGGTGAAATGCAGGATGGATCATCTCTAAATTGTCTCCTGGAGTTCTAAAACTTGTTTGCTTTAATAAAGGATAAATATTTTGCATTTTAGAACTTCAGAGTTCAATTTTGGCAATGATGTGTAGGGTAAACATTTCTTGTGTGACTTGAAGGATTGTTCAGTGAGAACTGTTTCCTTAGCAAAACATGACATCAAATGTGCACACAAAAAAGTTTTGAAAACTTATTTTTATTCTTTGGAAATAGTGTATTTTCTGAAATAGTGTATAGTTGTTATAGATTTTACACATTCTTCTGAGGGTAGATAATTATGTATGTAGTCAGTAGTTGGCAGAAGACTATTTTATTTTTTCAGAAAATGTGAATATCAGAGAGTTGAACAGCTACTACAGGATGTGTAGCTCATTCAAACTTCTAAGAGTGCAGAAGCAGTAGTGAGGAAATGACCTTTTCTTTTATAGAGTGCTATGGTGCTGTTTAAAACTTGTCTGGGTTGACTTTCTGTATTGTTTTTCTTCATTATGTTTCCCAGTAAGTACAGATATACCCTTGATGGAACCATGATATTTTATAAATTATTTAAGTAAGATAGACTCTTTAGAAAATAATATAATTATTCAACTGTACAACTTAATATCCAGCCTATATATGTAATATATAATTAGAATAACACTGAAGGTCAGATTTTAAGTGCTTGTGTTCCAGATCTATGAAAAAAATATAAAAATGATAGTTAGGATCAAAATAGGTATTAAACTCTTAAGCATTTACTGTATCTTTGGAAATAGAATGAACTTTGGTAGCAGCTGTTGTCTTGCTTACATTTCGTGTTCACTAAAATAAAGATTTATAAAAGTGAGCATTTTAAACTCTTCTTAAGCTTCCTCAGATCATGTTAACCTGGTTTTCTTGTACTACTCTGAAATTGATGCTCAAACAGAGGAGAAGGGAGGGATAATTGGGCAATCGCTGTGGCTTTGGAAAACACTGATTTTGTCCCTGTTGAAGGGGTGGTGTTTTCCCTTCTAATTGCCTCAGAAATGTTACTGTCTGTCCCTGTGTTAATCTGATCATCTGAGCTCTCTTCAGTTTTTTGTTGCTGTCCACTCTTGTTGGTATTTTTTTTCTAACTGCAGCTCATGCTTTCTACCTCTCATTAAAATATACTAAAAATTATTCTAAATGAGATACCTGTAAATCAGTAAACTTCATTTTCTATGTGTCAGTGTACCAACTTTTCTCTTTAAACAGAAAAGTTGTGTTTCTGGTTGGGTAAGGGAATAGAGGAGAAGGGGATTATATTTCCTTCCAATTGGAGATAATTATGTGGTTTTAGTTAAGTTAGGTTATCACATTAGCTATTAAAAAGCACATCTGTAAAGTGCACATTGCACTTTCCCTGTCTCTTCATTTCCTTAGGTGATAATAGGGAAAAAATGTGTGGAACAGGACTCTCATTTTATTTTGAACTTAATACTCTGAAATTGGGCATGGTCACTGGGAGTTCTGGTATGGGAGGTAAGGAGGTAATGAGACAAATTTCTTGCCCTGAATTTGGAGATTGTTTTTCTATGCATAAATGTGAATTTCCTTAAGGTATACAAGAAAGTTCCATCTTTGCTATTGTGGTGTATCAAGCATGCTGTAAAAAAAAATCAGAGAAATTTGCCCTGTCTTTTTGCAAACTGTCTCAGGCATGTTTGTGCTGCTTGTATGACATGCAAAGAAGTCTGAGGTAGCTTCTTTAACATCTAGGCTGAAGAGGGAAAAGAGGACACCAGGTTCCAGTCTTGGCTTCCTATGGAATCTTCTGGGAGAAGTGTTCACAATGTCTACATAAGGAACTCATCATAAGCAACCTGAATACTTCCTATTGATTAAAGTAACTGGTGTCACAAACAAATCTGTTGGAACAAAGAAGTCAAATGTGTAAGAAATCATGAAGTATCAAGATACTGATTTTTATCCCAACGATGTTTTCTGATTGTTACTTCCATGTGTTGCTCTTTGTATTATGCTTACAAACTGAAAATCAAAAACTTTCTCTATAATGTACAAAAATTTGTAATCTAGGTAGGATTTACAAATCCCATTCTCTCAAACTGAAGCATAGAAGTTAATTCCAGTTCAAGGATCCAACAAACTGTATCTCTGTTCCCATTTTTAACTTCTTTTTTCATTCCAGTCAGTGAAAAGAATATTGGTTGCTAAAAAAGGCCTTATCTGGCTATACCTTAAAGATAGATCCTAAAACCTGTCATAATTTCAGCTGCTTCTTTACTCTTTCCCCAGAAGATTGGCCCAACATTTCTGAATGTTAGGGAAGGTGACTATCCCTTTTTAAAGCAAGGCACTTGGAAAAGCAGTGATATAACTATTACTGGACATTCATGCTGAGCATGTACCTTCTTGGTTTCATGGAAGTGCTTTTTTTGATGAAGCCTGAAAGGAACTTTGTGAAGGCTAATTGCACTTCATTGATAGATCCTTTACTTTGCTACTAGCTCTTGTTACCATACTCCGTATTTTTTTTTTTTTAATTTTTTTAGTGGTTTGACTCTCTCTCTCAAAAAAAAATCTAATGGTTGCATGAGCACAGACAAACTGGTGATACCTTCTTATACCCACCCCCAGTAGCCATAAGGTTTATTAGCCAAAGTGATGAATAAGAAAATGTGGATGTTGAGTACATTACTTACCCCCTCTTTGCCCTGTGCTTGCATCTGTAAAATAGAGGCTGAAACACTAAACCACACCAAATGCTGAACCTTAATGCATATTGGTAAATCACTTACTATTGCCAAATATACTACAGAAATGCCTTGTTAATGTTACCTAAATTATGTCACTGGTCAAAAAATAGAATCAAATATGTATTGTGCTGCAGAATTTATGGTTCAGCATATTGATTTCCAGCTTGATGATATTACAACATGCTAAGGTTGGTAGGGATCTGTGATAGCATTGGTGCTGTGTTTTATTATAAATCAAAGGCAAAAACATTTCTGGTCCAAAAATTCCATAGCATGTTATGTACCTTGCTATATGGAGTTAAATTTCTCTTCCCATGCCCCAAGTAAATTGCAAATTAACGCTAATAAATCACATTGCAGCAGTTGGTAAGAAGTGAAAGTATATTAATAATTAAATAGTTCTTTTCAGCCACCCCTCCCCCCTTCCTTTTTTATGTGGTGATTTTCTAGACTCAAAATCAGCGTGTCTCATGCAGGCTATCTATAATATATAGTTGTTTCAAATCAGCTTTACTTACTGAGCTTTTTCTAGTAATGGAGCTCTGTCAGCAAAAAGCATATGCACCAGCAAATGATGAACGATGGACTTGTGTCAAATGGAAGCTTGAAAGGTGCTTCTGTAGTTAAATGGATTAGTCTGCACCAGAAGTTCAAAACTCCTCAAGTGTAATTGTTTCAGAGAAAAGGTATCCCTGGATTGATAGGGGAGGCTAAGCAATGAGAGCTGGAGGAAGAACTGATTTATCAGATATAAGTGAGGGTTTGCTAATCCACAAGAAGTAGGCTTTGCTGTTACAAGATTGCTGGTTTGATGCTTTTGCAAGTTTTCTTCTTTCTTATCATGTGAAATTTGTAAAGATTTTAATTTATGTCAGTGAAAGACAGAGATATTTGGGGATTTTTTTCATACAAAATTAGCAAGCTTAATTCTATTTATGTGGCCATGTGCAACAGTAATTTCAAAATAATCTGTAACATTTTTCATACACTTTCTAAAAATGTTGCTTCTTGTTTCAGTAATAGTGTTAACTATGAAACTGACTTAGTCTGCTTATAGTTATTTTGCAGTTTCACGCTGAATAAGATAATTAGAGATTGCTATATAAATGCAAAAAACCCTGCATGTAAATTGTAACTTTATATAAATAGTGTTCTATTACTGTTGCTCATTAAATATTTCATGATTTGTGTTGTTAATGTGTAACTCTCACTCGGAAGAAAATATTTGCAGAGGAAGAAATGTACATTAGGAATTAAACTTTTGAAATATTTTTCCTGGGTTTGTTAATATATCTTTTTGGCTGTACTTAAAATGAGTGTGCCATAAGAGTGTTCAACAAAAGAATAGCTATAAGCAGGGAGGCTTTCACTGCTCCTCAGTCTTTCCGTTGTGCCAGTTTTTCCTTCTCTTCTGCTCCTTTGCAATTGTTAGCCTTCATGTGAACTGAAAGGTACTTCAAAACACTGGAAGAAAATAGTCTGAAAGCTTCATGCGTGTTTGCTTCATAGTAAAGAGAAGTGAAGAAGTTGAAGACTTTTTCCACTGACAGGTGTTTGTGTGTCAGAGCAATGAATGCTTTTGATGGCAAACCCACTTGCTTTTCTTCATTGTACTCTTCTTTCTAAATATTAAAAAAAAAGACAAAATCTGACAACAAAAATTCTCAAACTGTATAATAGAAAGCTTGCTTTATTTATTTATATTTTATAAAAGGAGATATTTAAATTATTTCAATGGCTATTCACTTTCTTTTTGTGTGAGTGAAAAAAACAGCAGTTGAGCAGTGCCTGGAATTGTGAAGGCACTTTTTAGTTGTATCCTCATTATGATACAAAAATATTGTCATCTGATGATTAGTTGGTACAAAATTTCATTGTCTTACAGGGTGCACATCGTTCTTTAAAAATATAAAAGCCCCATCTTATGGAGCCTAAAACTATTCTAAATAACCACTTCTTTTTAAAGATTGTTTTCACATTTTTCAGTCCTCTGCAGTTAGTTTATTAGCATGGCGCATGGCTGTCATTTACTTAGTTTATTATCTGGTGAAAGACAGTAATTTAAGATTGTTTTGCAGGTGCTAAATGTTCTGATCTTTGGTTGTTTTCATATGTTAAGTTGTGCAATGCAGTTGCATCATATGGAATTGCATATGCATCAACAGCACAGTCAAATCTACCATTTGGAAGAGATTAAAAACAGGAGTTGAGAAAAATATGACTAAGTAAGCCTGTTCTGTCAAACATGAGAAAAATTCTTCCTGTTAAATATGAAAGAAAAAGTTAACTAACTAAATTAGTAACCCATTTGGTTGTAACTAAGTTCATTTTTTCTTTCCAGTAATGGCTGAAGTAATTTGAATGATGGCTAAAAACGGTACAAAAGTGAAGTCTGGACATACATAGACAAATATTTGGCCAAAGTGTTGGGCTGTTCATCCTTACTTGCCAAATAGATGCTGTGTAAATTCTACTGCAGACTGAAAACTGACTCAGTAGCATAAAGAAGCCTTTTTGAGGGATATTTTTGATCAAACCACAATGGGCAGAAAAAGCAATGTATAACTATAGAAAATTGGATTACTTGGAGTGGGGAGTGAGCAGAAAGCACATTTAATCTGAACTAGTTGTTCTCTTTTACCTCAAAGCAATTTCAATATGTATGATCCAGTTTTCACTATCTAGCTTTTGTGGATAACTGTGAAAAATAGTTTCACATTATCTTTATGGGTAAATGAAGTATTATATCAGAATTTTTGGAACTCTTCACTTTTCCATATAATATATCTAGAGGGCTGTTTTACAATATGCTTCCTTCCAAACCTGATAGAAGTTTTCTGAAGGTCAGGATTTTGTTATTATCTTTTTATTTATGTCACTAAATGCAAAAGAATTCACTAATAGGCTATTTAAAATGGATTGCTAAGTAATGTGGCTGCCTTATTACCACTGACTCCTGAAATAACAAGACTTCAGAAAGTCTCAACATAAAATATTGCACCCATTAGGTCCTGCAGGTGCAGGCGAGTGAGGAGTGTGCTGCTGGGTTCTTTGAGTCACGCACTGGGGAAGGGAGCAGACATTTCCCAGCATGGTCCTGAGGACAGAGCTGCAGCAGCAGCACATCCCTTCTGTGGGGCTCAGCCAGCCTGCAGGCCTGGCACAGCGGCTCCGTGTGTGGCTTGCAGCTGGGGAGCATCAGGGAAAAGTCAGGTTCATTTGACTCTAGAGAATGCTCAAGCCCCAAGAGTTTTGAAGAAGAGCCTGGGAGGACGAGTTGTGTGACAGGGCACCTGACAGTGGACATGGTGACTGGTGAGAATGCACAGACTGGCTCCACAGAACCTCTTGTCATAAAGGTGAGTCTTGCATCATGACTGCAGCTGCTGTATTGTTGCTGGCCTTTGTATTTTTCCTTTTTCTTCACCCGAAGAGCTTGAATCAAATCTCTTGTAGAAATAACACCACCACAGGAAGGTGCAAACAGGATTATTTTCTCTGCTACATTGCATAGTAGCAATAGAAGTATAAATTTTAAAAATAAAGTAGAACATGTTGAGGTGATGTGTAAATGTAAATTTTGACCAGGCTTCAGCATTGGCACAGTTGCTATATATTTTTAACTACCACCTGTACAGCAGTGGTATGTGTGGGACCAAGAGTGTTGCTTGGAAGCTGAGGTAGCCCAGCAAATGGAGTTGGAGTGGAAAATAGGAAGATGTGAGTGGCCAAAGTGCTATGTAAGTGCTAAGAGATTATGAGAGCCCTTGCCTGTGAGATGGGATGGGAGATTTTAGCCTGCTCTGTCCTCCTTGGTGCTCTCTTAAAAAAAAAAAAAAAAAAAAAAAGTGTGACCTGAAGTTGTGAAGTCACACTGTCTCATGTGAAACTGTAGTTTTAACTATTTCCAGTGTTTTCAGAAGTGGACTGTTTTCTGCCCGCCCCTGTAGCTTCCTCTCTATGTTAAAGCTATAAACCAGGGATATGCCTGAGTAGAGCCAGTCACAGATGCTCTGCCAGCATGTGACTGGTGTGCTTGAGCTTTATCATTCCTGCCAACTGACCCTTTCACTAAAAGTTTAATAGGGGATAAATTCACATGTGAATTCATAATCCCCTCAGTTGTGCCAGAAGGATTCCTTAACAAGCAGGCAACAAAGAGAATCTTATACAGCTGGATTTTTTATTCCTCCTCCTCTTCTTTCTCTTTCCAAATTTATTGGGTAGACTACTTCAAGGATGTGTCTTTAACTGTCATCCCAATATTTATCTGTGCATAACCTAAACAAACAAAGGCAATATATTCAATGTGGCTTTCAGAGCAGCTCTATGCATGGAATTGAAAACGTTTTTGAGCTTTTAAGTGCAATAGGTGGAAATACTATATTCTTCCAAATATTTATTATTTAGTATTTATTCTTACTCAGTGTAATGTAAAAATAGTGCTTTCCTGGCATGTATCTCTTGGAACTTAAATGAAATGTTTATTTTGCCACATTAGTTCATCGGGCTCTTTTGTTATTTCAGAATTCTGGGTATTGTTTGCTACTCTTACCTACAGAAGCCCGTAAATGCAGATAGTGTGAATTTTTTTAGTATAAATCACTTCTAATCAACTTGGTTACTGTTATTTTGATTTTGAGAAAAGAAATTGTTTCTCCTAATGTTCAGTTAAAGTGCCTTTAAAATGGTGATATCATCACTACTACATTTAAAAGCTTCAGGGTTGTAACATTTATTGAGCAGTGCTCATGGAAAGAATATAAAGGATGTCTGGAGGCTTTCTACTTTTATAAAAAGGACACTGCTTTTTGTGGCCTGTGTGTAATAATGTTTAATTTTAAAATTTTATATTATATTTCTGACATGGAAAATAAGGAAATATGCATAATCTCTTTACAGCACTTGGTTTTTTGAACCAAAACCTACTGGTGTGTGCTAGCTTGAATGAAATGTCTTTCAAAGTTCTTATTCCAGAGCCCCAGCTTTTCATAATTTCATTGTGTATGCAACCAAGGTTGCACAGAGATGTTTCTTCTGGTTAAACTGTTCCTCCCCAGTCAGTAGGCAATTGCTTTTAGGGAATATTTTTTTGCTGTGAGACCTGTCACATTCTAGAGGTCTCTGTAACTTTAGAACTTGACATTTCCTCAGTGGAACCAGTAAAAGGTGGCTTTGTTTTGTTAAACTTTAAGAGAAGAAGGATGCAGATGCCTTTGGCAGGAAGAAATCCAATGTGAGTATACAATCCTAAGGGAAGGGGGGAATGTGTATGTGGTGTGTGTGTGGATGTGATACAGGTTGTGGGATCAAGAAAGTCAGCTGCATGGAATCTCGGAAGTTAATAGTGAGGTGTTGCTCACAGGGTCTGCTTCTGACTAGTTGCGGGTTTTCTTTTTGTTTGATTTTTTTTCTTGTGAAAGTAATTTGAGAAATTGTGCACTGAAATATTTTAACTACTGAAATACAAAGGAGGTGTTATCTTTCAAAAATTCAGCAACAAATTTCCCTTTACTCTGCTTGTTCTTCCCCCCTCACCTCAAGTGAAACTGTTCCAAGGACTGAGGATAAGTAAAATAGTTTCCCCCTTAATTCTTTGGAGTTGCAACATCCTTAATTTGGAAGGAGCTTTTTTCTATCTCGTGAGGATTGTTCTGAGGTCTGAAAAAAATTCATCAAATTTGGGCAGCTTATGACGGAATGTTTTGGCACCTGCCATTAATGTCTTTGAACACCGGTATGGTTACAGGGTATGTTATCCAACCTCAGAAAGCTTTAGATTCATACAGGTCATATTAGCATTCAGATACTGGTTGAAAATTATAAAAAGAAGACTGAGCTGAAAACAAGTTGTGGTTTTTTGTTTTGTTTTTGTTTGTTTGTTTGGTTTTTTGTTTTTTTTTTTAATTTTTAAATTTATGTATTTATTTATTAACTATTTTAATTTTCTTTTTAGCTCTGTGTCTAACTGTTCATAATAATTCAGTATTTGGGACCAAGTAAGGGGTTTCTCTCAGTGAAGCTTTAGAAAATAGAGACAGTCCTGAGACACTTTTGGCTTCAGTTCCAAACAGCTCTATTCTCTTTATTGTTTAGGAAAAATTAACATCAGGTAAAAGAGCTGCATGCCCTAAAATACTGCATTTTAGTTGACTGAGGAGCATTTGCTTCAGAAAAGCAGCTTTGGCAAGCTTGTAGTGTGGATCTCTTTGCAGATCAGAATTAGGCAGCAAACACACCCGCAGTGTCCTGGCAGTCACTGAAAAAATGCGTAAGGGCTTTGTTGCTGAAACTTAATTTTGATCCTATACTCATGTTGATTTCAAAATACTTCCTTATTTTTTTTCTTTATCTAGTACAGTAAATAGGAACACATGTAGGCACACCTTTTTGTAAAGGTATGATTTTCATTCTGAGATTGTAAATTATGTATGGGCTTTCAGTATAAAGTAATATCAGCAGTTTGGGTGATCATTTATGAAAGTGATTATTACAACAGTAGATTATACAGTTTTCTTAAATTATAAGAATTTCCAATTCTGGGTGCAGCTTCAGTGCAGACTGTAGAGCAGTATCTTAAACTGCCTGGAGGAGATGATTAAAATCTTCCCCCAGAAATTAGTATCACTGGATTTTTCATAGTATCTCTGAAGTTCCCAGAGGTTTGCATTGATAAGTATGAGAATTATCAGTCCTACAAATACCATTGAAATTGTAGATTTACAAGAAAATTAATTATTAATTCTTATTTCCTAAGT
This sequence comes from Sturnus vulgaris, assembly GCF_052056855.1. Taxonomy (NCBI): domain Eukaryota; kingdom Metazoa; phylum Chordata; class Aves; order Passeriformes; family Sturnidae; genus Sturnus; species Sturnus vulgaris. The sequence goes on along the minus strand of NC_142250.1, from coordinate 16,484,223 downwards.
TAAGGAAGAATATTTTTCCAGTAATAGGTGGGGAAAAAAAATCATCTTTCTTTTCACACTCTGAAGCTGTGATTACTGGTTTTTAGCCCACCTGCCCCAACATGGTTGGAGGACACAACCCAGTATCTTGTTGCTTCCCGAAGACTCTGTGCCCTGGAGGCTGGGTGCTGTAATTGCACAGCAATAAACAGTTGATGAGAATAATGGAGTATGTGAAAGGGTTTCCCCTGGAAGGGAAGGCTTGGGAGCCTGCAGCACTAGGAGCTGTAGGATCTGATTTGACTCGGTAAACACTGCTTGTAGGGTGTAGTGATAAACTTTCCCCATGTGTTATTTCAGCAGGATATCTGATGCCTTCCTGTGTTCTGCTGGAACTGCTGCTGTTCATTTTCTCTTGGGTAGATTGGACATAACTGAAACTGCATCTATGGTATTGGTTTTATTTGGCAGCAATGAAATTTGAAAGCACATCCCTCAGAAGTCCCTGCTTGCTGATCACTGATCTGTTCCACAAGCTGGTTGAAGCACGTGCAGACTAGACTCTACTTGGAGAAAACTAGACTAAACTGAAAGCTGGATTCTAGGTTTGCACAAAGCAAACGTTAACCTCCAGTGAAGTCATAATGATTGAGACCTTTGAATATCTTCAAACCAGGTGTGTAATGACCTTGATACTCTTACCATGATTTTTGGGGAGAGGATTTGGTAGGAGACGAATAACGGAGTAAGTATCTTGACAGATTATTGGACATGTCAAGACAATGACAGCTTTCTGTTTCTGACACCTAAGTTGTATTTAGGCCAGACTTGCTTTGTTGCTGTGGTGGGCAGCACATTGCAGCTTGTTGTTCAATAACTGCTACAAGTATATATATAAATATATGTATTCTCAGCCCTAGCGAGGCCACATCTGGAAATACTATGTCCAGTTCTGGGTACAAAAAAGACAAGGAGCTTCTGGAGAGGGTCCAGCGGAGGCCACAAAGATGGGACTGGAGCATCTCTCTGAGGAGAGACTGAGAGAGCTGCACCTGTTTAGTCTGAAAGAGAGGCTGAGAGGGAATCTCATCAACCCATACAAACATCTCAAAGATTACTGTCAGGGGGAGGCTGCCAGACTCTTTTCAGTGGTGTCCAGAATCAAGACAAGGAACAGTGGCTAAACTAAAACACAGTAAGTTCCGCCTCAACATCGGGAAGAAGTTCTTTACACTGAGAGTGGCACAGCAGTGGAACAGGCTGCCCCAGGAGGCAGTAATGCCTGCTATGCCACAAGATCTTGACACATTTCTTAGCTAGCAGTCACTTCATCCTGTACTCAATTCATGCACCTCTGAAAAGCAACAAACAAATTAAAAATTCTAAACCAGATAGAAAAGAAACCAAATTAATTTAACCTCATCTTCTCAAGCTTTCTCCTTCAGTGATGAAATTGATTGCAGTTTTTACAAAACTACAGGAGCGTTCTTTCAAAATGTAAATATCTTTGTCATTGCCATCTGTATGTTTTAGGGTGTGTTAAAACTCTTCTTTTGCACCATGTCACAGGCTTTTAATAGGGCCTGTGTTTCTCTGGGTATATGGCACATTGCCAAAGGCTAACTATATTGCCAGTAAAATAGTCCTTTACAGAACTTCTGTGGAAATCACACTTCCAGTCTTTTATTCCAACTAGATTTTGTTTGGCCTCCTTTGTTTTTATGCTTTCAGTGGATGTAGTTCCTACAATCTATCCAACAAAACAGTAAAAATACAATCTAATTCTGATAAATGGGCATTGGCACTCATGGTATACTTTTTATTTATCAAGACACAAAGCTTTCTGAAAAATTCTGTTTCATGTTATTAATACTAAATTTAATTTGCTATATAATGAATTTTAACATAAATTAAGTAGCTAATATATTATTTTTTCCCCTTTTTTTCCTTACTTCTATATACACCTTATGCAATACCAGTATATTAGAGGTAGCTTTGTAATTTAAAGGATCTTCTTTGCCCTCTTGTCAATACTGGTCATTGCCCAAACCATGCAACAGTATTCTTCAGTAATATAATTTGTTTTGATATTTAAACTAAGATTATAAATTTTTAAACTATTCTAGTCCTAAATCTGTAGATTAATTTGCAAGGGGCATGAAGGGACAATTAAGTGATTGTGGTACATTTTTAAACCATGCACAGTTTGATGTATATTTTATGACATAGCTACTTGTGTGCTAGTCTTCAGGAAAAATGTAAGCAAATGGAAGTTATAAAGGGAGTTTTATTGGCTGAGCTGCATAGAAACAGAGTAAAAGTCTTTTTGCTACTCTCAGAGATGCTGCCTGTTTATTTTGACTGTTAATAATACCACCAGCTTTTTCTGTGAATTTCTGTTCTTTATTGAATTTTTCTTGTCTATGATGTTGAAACAACTAGGAAGAGTTTATGCTGAGAAGACGCATTCAGTGTGCTGTGACAAATGTTTAATTTGCTTTCATTCAGTGTTATATTGCAACTTTTCTAATACCATTGCGGTCATCTGTAATTGTTTGGGTATCTGGTGTGCATTATTTCTAGCCATTTTAATGAAATATTACAGTTATTAACTATGGCTACTGGTTTATAGTGTCTGTAATCCTTGAATGTTGTCTGTTATTGTAGTTTAGGACCACTTTGTTCGAGCATTAGCCACCTTCTGGTTTGCATCAAGGTGGCTGTCTAATGGATCATTAACTGCTAGAGAGGCCAGGGTCCCTGGGGACTTGCTGGGTACAGCACTTGTGGTATGAGAAGTAAAGCTCATAGAGAAGAAATCTGAATTAATGCACCCTGATGCAGTGTGAAATGAAATTCCTCTGTCCTCATAATATCCTGAGGTTTGCTATAACACTTTGTTGCTACAAGTGCAGTGTGTTTTACATGCTGGGAGTGGGCAGGTGTTGATGAAGTGGACACTCCTGAGGGCAAATGCCACTGTTCTCTCCTCTGTTCAACGTGCTGATCTCGGTGCTGCTTTTTTGGTAGGTATTAATCACCTTCTGGAGAAAATCGTTCTTATTCTCCTCAATAACTTTGAAGACAACACAGTAACAGTTATAGGTGGGTTATGTGTGTTTTCTCCCCCACATTTTTCTGCTGTGGATACTTCCCCCCAACTCTTCAAATAAATGCGGAGAGCTAGCAATGTCTGAAAAATGCCAGATGAAAGGGGAGTTCATATCTATGTGTCTTTTTTAGTAATCTGCACTTTTCTGAGGCCTCCTTCTTCTATTCCTGGCCTTCCAATAGTACATTTAGCATCTAAACTTCCCTTTGTTGGAAATGGTTCTATGGTTAGATCAGTCCCAAGCTTTGCTTCTCAGCCTCAGTGTGATATTTGGAGGCAACAAAGGGATTCCTCTTAAGGTTTCTAATTAAGCATATCCTCTCGGTTGATCAGGATTTCCACCTGGGCTATTTAGAGGTTGGTGAGAAGTGTTCAGGTCTTAGGAGATAGCTAAATATTTGGTCTTCTTCCTCTTCAGTCCCGTTTATGGAATTGTGTGTGTTTCGTACAGTTCTGCCAGATAACAGTTCTAGATGTTTTTACCTGTATTTTAAAATTCAGCTCAGAGAGACTTCTACTGTGGCTCTGACCTTACTGAAATTCTTGTGTGAGCCCGTACATAGTAAATGTCACAGTTAAGGATAAGAGTGATTTTTACTACAAATTGCTGCCATGGTTTATCAAGTATGAAGTCAGCACTTTTTCTTAAGTTAGAATTTCATTTATCTGTCTTAATTAAGAAAGAGCAGCATGTACTGAAAAAGACCGCTTCAGTCCCTCAAAATATGAGTGTGGACTGTAAAATAATAATTACAGAGTTGAATCTTACTTGCAAGGGGATCTAAATATTAAAGCTTCAGTGCTCAAGCAACAAACACTTAGTATTTGGCAAAAAGTAAATGTTCCAACATCTTTCTCAGACGTAGAAGTACTCCTTTAAGCAATGTGTGTGATGAGAGATAAATTTGTTTAAAATTGAGATGGGTATGTGCATGTTGGTTTTGACTGACATAAGAAGGTATATAAACAGGATATTTTCAGCAAATACTGTGACCCAATTATTTGACTGGTTCTTTTGGTTGGACATGCCAACCAAAACCATTAACTTATTTGTAATTTAAAACTGACGTATTTATTCTAAATCAAATAGGAAGACAATGCAAATGCCATTGCATTTTGGGGGAAAATGAAGACAAAAAGAAGGAGGAAACAGGAAGTAAAATAATCTGTAGAAATATCAGATTTTTTTTAAGGTGGGGCATTGGAGAAAAGGGGAGTTACGTTTAATTATCCGTTACTCCCTGCTTGCATGTTCCTGAGCATGTGGAGGTATGGTTCTGAACAAATGACAGTTCTCAATTGCACCCTGTTGATCCACAATTTTAGTTGTGTTAGGATTTAGTTAGCAGCCTAACACACAGAGCTATGCTTTAAAAGCTCAGGATTTGTCTCTTTAGTTACCTGTTACAACTGAATTCTGAATATATTTTGTTACTGTTAGATTTTCCTAATCTGTAAAATTACTTTTCTGTAAAAATGTTATTTTTTATTTGTGTTTGATAATTACAAAATTGATATAAAACCACATTGCTCCTTGACTTCAAAGAGTTCATTTGACCCTTTTGACTCAAGCCCTTGGCTCTAAGAAGCATCAAATTAAGCTGTTGTTGTTTTGCTCCCCCCCTCCCTCCATTAGCAATCATTCTGTTGCACACAGTACGTGATAAATCAACGGCAGGAGCTTTAGAGTTGCCATAACATGACATTACCTATCAGCTCGTCAAGTCTGTGTTGACTCTGCGCCTTTTAGGCTGTATATTTCTTCAAAGTCTAGTGCCGGTTACTTAGTCAGCTCTAACTAATTTCAGAGTGGAAGGGAAACTTTACTGGAGTGCTGTTTGGGATCTGCTTTTTAATCCTGGTCTGTTTAATGTTTGCCTCCTGACATTCTAGGCCAGACATCATTTTAATGGTATGTGTGGTGATAAAGCCAATAAACTGTCAAGATGATTGATAATCTAAGCATTATAGCAATATGACTTTCCTGTTCTCCTCTGTGCTTTAGATGATGGTTTCCAAATTGAATTCTTACAGTGTGCTGTATGCTTGTTGGAGAGTCTCTGAACAAACAGTTGGAAGGAGCTAGCACTCACTAATGCAGGCTTTTAGATTTAAATTTCTGTTATTATTGGAAGGACTTTTAATTTGGGAAATGTTAAGTGGGAATTCTAACATTGTAATAGGCTTGGTCTCTAAATTTTTGAAATTCTGTTATTTTAATGGCCACCTGGGATGAGTCTTAAAATTTCATGTGGCAGATTTCTTTATCTGTACTGTCTTTCAACTAGAGATAACAAAGAGCAGTGCAGTGTGTGCAGGGCTTCTGTGTTCCCTTAAGCAAATTCAGCAGCCGTTTTTCATCATCTTAATGGAAAGTCATTGATCAGACGTGCTCACTTTTTATTTTGGGGAGCTTGGAGGCAATTGATTTGGATTATTTTTGCATGATGCCTAAAATTAATGGTTTTCATCTTGTACTTTTATGCTGGCCCCTGGACAGTGACAGGACCAGGACAAAAGAATGATAGATATTTGTGTTTTGAAGCTTCTCTGCTCCCTTTTTTTTTTTTTTTTTTTTTGTTCAAGTTTGCCAGTACATCAGTATCCATTTCTTTTTCTTTAAGCAGAAGTTAGCACTCCTGCACTGGCTGAAGAAATTTTGCACAGGTAATCCTCGTTAACATGCATCAGTTGATAAATTTTGCATACTTCTGTGATCCCTTCTGAAGTGAGGTCAAAGCCAATTGATATTTTTACTTAAGCCATGTAAATTTTCTTTTGACTCCAATTCACTGTCGGGCCATTACAGCCATACTCCGGATTCTGGGGATTTGAGTACAAATATTTCTTGAGTGATATTTAAACTTTGGGCAGTAAGTGCTGTTTTCTGCCCAGTTTTGCTATAAACATTTCCCCATTGAAATTAATTGTGTTCTATAGATGAATGTAAGGTGGTGCTGTATTAGCAAAACAAACCTTTATTCAGTAGGTTTTTCACTGCATGGTTAGCACGAATGATTTGGGGGATGATTTGGGCTTTGGATTAAGCTGTTTTCGTTGGGAACAATCAAACTGAAAAATCACGTGTGGATTGATTTGCCCACACCAGTGGTGCCCTTGCTGCTCCCTGCATGTGCTGGAAGATGTCTCCCAGTTCTTGGCTGCTGGGGATGGGGTCCTGTGACACTGCCATTCCCATGGAACTGCTGGTGACCTGCTTCTTTGAGCACTGAGTATGGGACTGTGGAAAGGCACTAGGAGATCCCAGTAAAGGCTGTTGAAAGTCAATGGAAAGTCAGTTAACCAGACTGGTGAAAGGAATTTTGTGTCAATAGGAGTTAGATTAGAGATGGTAGCTTGAGAACTTTGTTAATTCTACAGTTGATGCATATTTTAGAGCAGTCAGAGCTGAGAGAAGAATCTGTCCCTGCTTATACCTCTAGAGTAGCTCTCCAAAAAGAGTCTTTTGCTTTCAGCTTTGTTCTTTCACCTCCTCTCCTCTTCCTGCAGTCGACCCATCTTTTTTCCACTGACAGTTCGCCAGTTTAAGTTGTGCTTCTTTTATGTTGCCAGGATGATCTAGTGTGTTGCTGTGTTCACAAAATTGCACAAAAGCACTCTGTTGGATAACTGGGATAGGCCAAGAATGACTTTGAGAGATAATCCAGAGAATGGATTGGTAAGGAACTTGGGGGTTTATTGCATCCTCTTGGGAGTTAGAGCAAGGAAACTTCCGGATTTAATCCAAACCTAGAAACAGACCTGATATATGGTGAATCTTTTAGGCGTGCTTTGCCCAATCTTCAGGAGAAATTTGTCTGTGTTTTAGGGATCTTTCTAATCTGTCTTGTGCTGCCTCTCTACTTTTTGTAGTACTTGCTTTTTATTCCAGGAAGAACTGGAATAAAATAGTGTTTGCTGGTACTGAAGCCCTTCATTTTTGGGGGAATGGCCAGGCTTAAGCCAGAATAAATAGAAGGTTCTATTATGATTCAGGCAGGTGGTGAATGGGTGTTGAAAGTTATGATGGCCGGATTAAATTGATTGTGTACTCCTCGGAATTATGTTTCTTAGAATTTTTGAGTCCAATTCTAGTTGTATCACTCTCCTGAAAAAAATGAAGCTAAACTGGCTATTTTTTCTTTGCAACCCAAAGACTTCCCAATACAACATTGAATTTGTTCTCATCCACAGGCATAAAAGACTGAAGCCTAATTTAATTCTGAAAAATTAGAGCTTGTGTTTTGCAAAAACAACTAGGAAACAGTGAACTAAGTATAAACACACTACTGCACTGTGCTATTACAATTTTATTTCATCAGCTTTTTAAAGACCCTTACAGTCATTTTAAGCAGTACTTGCTGAAAGCAAGAAATAAGTTTCACAGTCAACTTCTTTACTCCTATTTGCATGATTACCTGTGGGTTTTTTCTTCTTTTTTTTCCTTTCTTTTAATTTTTTTTTTGTAACAGTGATTATTAAAAAGCCAGAAGTTTAATAATGGCTTGTCTGCTGAAGCAAGTGAAAACTGTTCCAGAACATATTTGGTTGTGTTTGAACAGATTTCTCTTCTCCCTAGATGTTCCTAGGGTAGATTGACCTTTTCTTTTTTTCATTTTATCCCCTCCCAAGGGAAAAGTGGTGGAGGCCAACTGTACAGTGGAGTGATAGCAGCAAACCATGAATTTATAATGTGAGCAAAGAATCTTAGACGTGCAGGTAAAGGATGCATCTAATTAATGGGTTCTCCCCACCTTCTCTGTCCAGCAGCATCTGAGATGGTGTATGCACCTTCATGATGTCAATAAAAAATTTGTCTTCTTTTAAAACTGACTTTTCACTTTCCTGGCATGTGATGTGTTGATAAGAAGAAAAAAGCATGTCTGTAGTAACATTGTTTGCTATTGTTCACCTGTTGTTTCTGTTATGTATGTTATAGTGATTGAGAGGCATTACCTTTTTCTTATTTAATAGCTTTAAAATCAGTAGTTCTATGGCCTGTGGTTCTTATATGTCTGCTATAATCAAATGATTACCAGGTTCACTTAAAGGGATGCATTTGTACTGTATCTGATTCTATTGTATAATTTGAAAAAAGCAAGGTATCTTGAGATCTTCAGCTGAGGTTTTTGTGTAAGCGGACATTATTTTATGTGAAAGGGAAAAAAATGCAACATTTTCCTTTTTTCCTAGCCATACATCATATTCTTACTTTTCTTGACTATCTATAAAACAATGTAGGCAGCCACTTTGTAACTGTTCTAGAAGTAGCACGTTAAGTGTTCAGCTGTGTAGGTAATGATGATTGTGCAGAATTGAGCACTGCTTGTGTATTCACCGCTAATAGCTCCCCATTGCTGGGTCGATTTGTACTAGGGGTTTTTTTCCCCTTCAGATGAAAGATGGTTTTGTGTAGATATTATTTCATCCATTTTGCCCCAGGAAAGACATTAGTAATTTATAAATAAAATGCATATAAAAATAGGAGAAATCAAATGGTAGAATTTTTATATCAAAGACTAATTTCAGTACTGTGAGATGAAGTTGAAATAGTTTTACTAACTGACTTCTCAACTGTTGAATTTTAGGACTTAGGAAAGTTAATTAATTCATGTAAATTGTGTAGACGAGGAGTCCTGGTTGGTCTCTGATCTGTTAGAAAATGGAGCAATAATATCTTGTTTTTTGAGCTTTGGATTGTATCTACAAGTGATCGTACTCAGCCAGCAAATTTAGCCTGTGTTTTATGTGATGGGGAGCTCAGCTGTGGCTCCATATAGATGTGTGGAAGTGAGAGTTTGCAGAAAATGGGTTGTGGTCTTCTTAAAATTGATTTTATTTCTTTATTAGCAGGTGGGATTTGGCAAGAATTTTCTTTTTTTTTTTCCCCTCTCTGGGGTGGTGATAAAGCTGGGTGAAGCTCTTGAAGGTCTTACTGTCTATCCCAAATAGTGGATATGAAAATTAGAAATTTTTACAAGACCTTTCTAATTCTGTATCTGATTGTCCATCAGATTTCAATGCTGTAATTTAGTCTGGTATCTTCTGATTGTTTAAAGTTATAGATCCCTACTTAAATGTAGACATTTTTAAATTAGATTCTTTTTATTCCCCTCCTTTAGGTATTGTTTTATTTTTAGGCATTCTCCTATTTTCCTTAGGATTTATTTGCTTTGTTTGTGGACTCTGTTGTGTGCAGTTCGGAGAAGCTGACTACATTCTATTTCTGCAATATTTTCTGAAAAATTACTTGTTTTCAGAGTGTTTTCATATTTGAATGGTGAAGGATCTGCTGATAAACTAACAAATAGAGATGGAGTGGGATGGCAAATCTTGAATCATATCCCCAGCTGAATGTCACCCTAGGGATTATCTGAATAAAACCTCTAGCAAAAAGAGGAGAAAGATGTTTAGTTCATGTTGTCTTTTAAAATAAAACTTACAAACTAATCACCATAGATCAGAATAGTTTTCTACAAGTAGTTGTAGAAGGAGTACATAAAGTGTGGTAAATCCTTGCTCAGATCTGTTCAGTGAGAAGGCAATATTGTGCAGTAGTTGTTTGGTGGGGTGCAGCTGTAGTTCAGGGAGGACCCAGGTCCTGCTCTGTGCCCTGCAGCGCTGTTCTGGGGCCCAGTGGTGTTGGGGTTTGTGTGATCTGTCCATGGTAGCTCTGCTGTATTTTGGCATTGCCTGTCCCAGTCTCGTTTCTTCCAGGCCTAAAGACATGGCTTGGTTTCACAGTGGGGTGCACAGTTTCCTTTGAGAAGGTGGTAAAGCAAAAGAACATTTCTATTCTAGAGGAAACCCTGAAGGAAAGAACTTGGAAAGATCTCTACACTCTCCTTTTCAAGTCAACTAGTTCATTTCTGGCTGTGGCCAGGAATAGGGCTGTGAGCTTGGTACTTGGAAAATGAATGACTGCTTTGTGGCTGTATATTTCTGCTGCAATTTTCCTCCATGCTCTTTAACAACAACTATTTGAGTATTGATCTGCTAGTGCCTAATAGCTTAGAAACACTGAGAATGTGATATGAGGATTAGAAAACTATGCCCCTAAACCCAAAAGCATTGAATACATATATATTCTTCTCCTCGTGATTTAGTTCTGATTGAAATTTATGGTGCTGGTCATGTGAGTAAAATTATAGGATGGTGACTCTGAGTGCTTTTTATATGTCTGGAAAAGCATGTGGGATACAAGAATGTGATTAAGTGAACTATAATAAATTGCTTACTTTGCAAAATTGGTCACCAATTATTAAGTAGGACTATTTAGACTGTTTAAACATAGAAGGAAAACTGGATAGAGTTCAAAGTACACAAAAATGCTTTGTTTTGCTTAGCTGATCAATGGAAAAGAACAACTCTGTGTGGTTTTGCTTTACATTAAAAGAAAATCAACCCTTACCATAAATTGTTAGGCATGGGGATTTTTTTTGTGTCAGTCAAAATAATTTTTCAACAGAGCATGAAAATGGAAGACTGAGAATCTGAATGGTTCTGCTTTAGAATCACACTGAAAGTTTTTTATTTTATGTAAATAGAGATTGATGGAACATTTTACACAGAGTGCAGGTTTTTGACAAAAAGTATTGATGGTTGCTTTCAGTAAGTGTTACTGGAGATGACAGAACATTGCATTTTAAGATGAATTACAGTAGAAACTCCCTCTTTGGGAATGTCATACATTTTATTTCATCTGTTGTTTTGAGAAAGAATGACTAAAGTCATAAATACCACAGACTGATCTCTCTTCCCTTAACATCTTATAGATCTTGCATTAGTTTGCAGTGCTTAGTAGAAATATATTAAAAATAATTAGGAAGCTGCATGGTTTTTGCTCAGATTTACTTACTGTACTGTGTGGGTTTTTAAGTGTCAACTTGTTTTAATGCTAATCCTAAAGGAATGACCCTTTGATTTTATATTTGCTGATATTTAAACCTTCAGAAAACCAAAATGCTTTGTCTGATGCATTTGGAGGCAAATTAAATTCAGAGGTCTGGTTTGAGTGATATGAGACTTCTTTTTTCAAAGGCAAGTTGATCAACTTTACAGCACCCAATGCTAAAATTTCAATTAACACTTCGAAAAGCATTGCAATGTCTATAAACAGAAGAGACGTTTACAAAATGTTTTGTCCTGCTCCTGTGCATGGTTTTGCTGAAATCTCTCTTGAAGTGATAACAGAAAACCAGACACCTGGGATGGCTGAATTCCTAGAACTGAAAATGTGAGTGGGATTTGGATAGTGAAATGTGATGATTTAAGTCAAAGGGAATTCTAAATGGTGCTTACTGGAAGATCAATTCTGTCATAAATGTACATTTGCATTTTGTGTTTTAATGTTTTAAAATTGTCATGTGGTTGAATTAGTTTTAGCCCAAACAAGAGATGTAGTCTCTGCACTGTTTGAGATTGTTGCTTTCAAATTCTGTGGAATGCACCCTCCCACACCCCTGCAATTCCTTAAAAAGACAGAAGGGAGGTTTGAGAAAACATTGTGCAGTTGTGAGTGCCAGTATTAAGGAAATTTCAGGGGAGAACACAATGTGAACTTGGACTCCTCTGTGGGTTTCATAGCTGATAATGACAGCTTGAAAAGAAAGACTAGATGTCTTCCTGGAAGAGTGATAGGTTTAGCATAGATCAGCTTCTGGGTGTATTTTTCAAGCCTTTTAAAGAATGTTCTCTTTTCTGAATAATAAAAGAGCGATAGTGACATTTTAATGATGAATTTATGTGTAAAAAGGGAATATAGCCAAAAGGGTATTGTCACCCTAAAGAAAAAAATAGCTTGTGTAAAGAAGGCTTGTGCTTTAGAAAGGAGCATGGAGAAAGTGACAAATCAAGTATCAACAGTAAAACTGAACTTCTCAGAGATTGCCTCATTTCTATGTTAGCATTCTAATTCCACTTCTCACTGCTTACTGAAAATCAGCTATTTCTTGCCTTCAACTGGATTATCTTCTGAGAAGAGGGTTGGATTTTTCTCTATTACTTCTATGCTGTTGAAAATTATTCCTTGGAAAAAAAAATTAATTTTGGATTATCATTCTTCCCACTATGAATATTTCTTATTGCTTCTTTGATGGAAAAACCTTACTTTTTTTTTTTCTTTAAATGTAATTATTTTCCCTGTTTTTACAATACAACATTGCCCCAATTTATTTTGAAACCTAGAGAGATATGGATCTGTTTCATAAATTGATTCTTTTCTTTCACCACTTAATGGCTTCTTTTAACAATATTATGGTCTCCTGGCTTGGATCCATGCTCTAAGCTGAACTGAGGAACATGCCATTGAACCGTGGCTGTGCAGTTGTTTAACAGACTAAGCCCATCCCTTCTCCCAAATCCCCTGTGACGTTCCATATTTGAATAGTGAACACCAGTCAGGTAATTATTAGATAACAAGGTATAGGCATCTTTTGAACTACTAAGGGACTGGTTAGATATGCATAAGGTTTATTGTGGAATTTGTCTTTTACAATGGACTGAAGCTTGTCACTCAATGTCTTGCAGTATTCAATAGCTTATCCTCTTGTTTAGTTTATAGATCCTCAATTGACTTCTTGATGGCCTCATTTTCTCTGCATGTTGCTGACCTGGGATAGAATATATGGAAACTTCTGCCTGACTGCTTTGCTCAGAGACTGTCATTGTTTCTGCTACATCAGTGTCCAGCAGCTGGGCCTGAAACAACTCTCTTTCCCCCAGGTAGAGCACTGGTTTCCCAGCTCCTCCAACAAACTGTTCCTTTCTCCATAAGAAAACATCCTGGCAGATTGTAGCAAGCTGTTGTTTTGTAGCAGGCAGCTGCATAGCAGGCAGTGTTGTGAAATGAATCATGCCTTTTTAAAAAATGTCAGTTTGTTAATGTCTGGATAATCAAACTTAGTTGGAGAAAAGAAATTAATAATCAGCTGCTGAGAATAGTCCTCTACTGTTGCCAGGCTTGAGGAAAATGTAAAACTTTGTGGAAGAAAAAGGCATTTCCCTATTCCGTAAATGTCCTAAAAATTCCAAATGTATTAGAGTCAACACCAGGACAAGATTTAAACAGACATTTCAAGGGTACCTTAACCCATGAAATCATCCTATCCTGCAGCCAAAACCCCACCTTCTAACTCCTGAATAAATAGATTCCCATGACAGAATAATTCATCTCCAGTCATGAAAGCATCAGCTTTAAACGACAGCTTGTAGAGACCCTGTGCTTGTTAGGGCCAGATCAGCAGCCCAGATGCCTTGAATGTAAACTCATGAAGGGAAGATTAATTTATCTGTCATCCTATGCTTTGACAGTTGTTGTAAATCTGATTTAGCTCTGAGCAGAAATAGGGGGACCTTTGAATTTATAAGGGTGATACTAAGAAAACCTAACCTAGGCTCTGTGAGCCTTGAAGAAACAAAATGTACTTAGACTCTATGAGATCTTAAGTCATCTTTAGGCATAAAAAAACAAAAAAAAAGTGGGCAAGGCTGACTTTCCACAGGCAGTGTGTGTGCACTGGTGTGGTCCACTGGAACTCTGTCTGGTGAATAGAAGCAGAAGCAAGACCGTGTTTATTGATCAGTGGTAGCAGACAACTCCATAATCCAAGTGCGTGTGCTTTTATTGAAAAAATTTTGGCACGGTTTTTAGAAGTTTTGCCTTTCTGATGTTTTAAACTTTACAGAAGATATTTTTTATCTTTCTGGAAATTAATAAGGCTATCAGACTGATTTATTATGGAATGATGCTGTGTGCAGATTTTATACATCTATGACAGTATATTTGCAAAACCTGAATGAAAATTTTGATAGTCATGAGTTCAGTGGAGGTGGGCTGTTGTCTTATAGTAGGAGCATTTGTCTGTGGAATCAGAACAGGTCATTAAAGCCATGAAAAGTTTTACTGATTAGTGCTGCTCTGCTACTATTTTGTGCACTGTGAAAACTGAACAATAGAGTGTCTTCTTCCTTATTCCACATACTCCAGATTAAACATAGTATAATAGCTGTAGAAATTTGATTCTCACTTTCATATCAAAAAATTGAAAATAAATATGTAACACCTCTAAAAACTGAGCTCCCTAGAGTAGAATGGTGCTGTTTTGGGGGGTTAGTATAAAGGCATCTGCAACTACTGTAGTATCTGCTGTGACTGTTCAGTGAGAAAAAGGTTTTAATCTTTATGGAAGCAAGTTACAGTTGATTTATGCTGAATTCAGACTATATAAAACTTATGAAAACCTGCTTGTTGCATGTTACTTCACAGACAGCTGAGGTCTCCAAATGCATATCATTACTCTGCAGAACTAGATTGCAGTGAAGTACATGATTTCTGCCCACCAGGAAGTTGGAAACTGTGCCTTGGTGATGAGGAGGTGACCTGGGTGTGAACTGCTGCTCTGTTGGGCTAGAAGTGAGCCATGGTGAAAAATCACTCTTCTTCCTCGATAGGATAGAATATTAATGAGCTCCTTTCCAACTTCTTTACTTCCTACTGTATCACCTGCTAATTTGGGATCTCACATCTGGTTTTGTGAAGTTGGTAGCAAGTCAGGGACATCACCCTGTTGCAAGTTTACAGCAAAAGTTGGTCTGTTTTACTCCCTGCAAATTGCAGGGCTGTTGGCTCAGTCTGGAGCTACCATAAGGAAGCCGATTGCCTGTGTCAGTGTGGTCTTTGCCTTCTGGATGAGTTGCAGAAGCCACCTCAGTGGAGGGTCAACCAACCTGCTATTGCCTGCTTTACAAGCAGTTCAAGAGGGATCTTCTCTGACTTTTAATGAAATAAAAAGTTGTGTATCCCCACACTTTTAATTAAATTGTTGAATGAGAGTTTTAGCTCAAAAAATGTATTAAAATAATGTATGTCCCTGTGTTTTAAAACTCCTAAAAAAAGGTGAGGTAGAGTTGTCCTGCTCTCTTCTCTAGCAGTGGAAATGACTGTGAAGGTGGAAATGATTTAAAAACCCAAACCCCTAGTTTTTCAGATGTGAAAGTTAGAGTAGTTGTTGAAATATTAAAGTTTAGGTAGATTTATGACAAGTTACTTACTTGCACTCTATGCATTCTGAATGGGTTAACATTACACCCAAAGTTGTTTTTTAGGATTTCTTTTAAGGAAGTTTTGTTGGGTTTTTTTTTCCTCCAATGATAATGGGGTAGAGTAGCTTAGTTAGACTTCTTTAATTGAGGTTTGTTTTAGAGTGCAAGCATGAGTTTTTAAAGGTTTTACTACAACTAC
The DNA here is from genome assembly GCF_052056855.1 of Sturnus vulgaris. Lineage (NCBI taxonomy): Eukaryota > Metazoa > Chordata > Aves > Passeriformes > Sturnidae > Sturnus > Sturnus vulgaris. The sequence goes on along the minus strand of NC_142250.1, from coordinate 16,468,891 downwards.
AGATATAAAGACTAAGGCACATGAAGATGGCATTATGTAACTGAAGTTAGAGTCTGAGACCAAAATCATGAGGTAATTTATTCTTTTGAATACTTCAGCTTGATTCACAACAGATCTGATTTTAATTTCAGGTGTAGTCGGAGTTAGATTTGTAGAAATAAAAATGGCAGCATTTCAAAGTACCCTGAAACAATGTCTGCACTTTCTCTGGGAGTGTATAAAATTGTCAGTGTTGCAGCAGGACGTTGTTTTGACAGTGCTTTGTACAACTCAGAACAAAAAAAGATCTTTGCTACAAAGATTTTACAATCTAAGCAATAACGCTGTAAATGCTTGCCAGTTTCCTAATCACATGAAGCTTTAAAATCCTTCATTGATACTGTGTCATGGTCAGAGATGTTCATAGTAACATAGAAAAATAGCAGTCTGTTCATAACTGTAACTCTGAATTTTTTTTGTCTCTTGAGTAGAAGCAGAAAACTATATTGTGTTTAATTCTTATAGTGACTTGCCATAAAAATAATAAAGACAGCTGTCCTAAGATGAATCCTCTTACTACAATTTTTGGCTCACTTTATATTTGGTGTTAATCTTGATATAGAAATATATGAGTGTTAGCATTAGAGTCAGTTGTGCCAACTGCTATCCAAGTATATGGTTTGTTTAGAAATGTGGTAGTGGCAAACTGAGTGGCATGTGGTAAGTAACAGACTTGTTCTTCTTACTTTGTCCACTCATCTTCTCTGAACATTCTCCAGGGTGGTGCAAGCAATGGAATTTGCTAAATTTTGCATAACTAGCTCATGAAATGTCTAAGATTAAAGTTTATTATTCGTACACATGCCATAATCACACAAATGAAAGATTAGTATAAGAAAACTTGCCCCAGAATGTTCCTTTCTCTTAAAGTAGGAGGCCAGGTTTTGTCCCTTTGCTCAGGCAGGGCACAGCATTGGATTGTGGTGTAGTGAGATCTGAGTATTTGAGGAAAGAGCATCAGCTGTCAGGTGATCATGAATACTGATAATGTTTTCCAGCCAGCAAAAAAGGAGGCATTTTGGTATTTTATATTCTCTTCCTGTTGTAACTGACATCACCTATACAACTGAAATGGAGAGGCTGAGGGGGTTGTGCATACAGGCTTTAGTTCTGGACAGTGTATGACAGTGCAGGGAACATATCTTTGAAGTTACCCTAATTTTTACTGGTAAAGTGAACAAATTTCTGTGACATATGGGATCTCATTAAATTCTTCTCTAGTTCTAATGTTTGAAGAACCTAAGTTATCTATAGGCAATCCACTGGCTTCTCTCCTGTGGAGTATTTTTTTGCTTGTAAAGCAGTGTGTGAAGTGTATCTCAGATATCTCATTTTAATGGCAATGAACATAGCAAAGGTATTTTGTAAATAGCTGAGGTGGATGGGCTGGGGACACAAAATAAATCAGTAGCAGGTGTTAGAACTGTTGAGTGCTGCTACAGAAACCTGTTACATTTCTGCAGCTGAAGGCATTGCATGACTTGACCAGATGAAGGATGGAACTGCTCTAAGAATTGAGTCCTAGAAAATATTTGGCTTTAATTTCTGTAACACTAGAGCAGTCCTTGTTACTGCACAAACTGACTGCACCATATAAATATTTTTTTCAATTTTTATGAAATTTCAGACTTCAGAGGGTTTTTTTTCACATCCTTTGGGCAAAGTAGTTCTCTGTTCTGTGATGCTACAGGCAAACATTATTTTCATAAAATATGCCTTATAAAGTATAACAGGAAGGGAGTTTTTCAAAAGTGAATGAATTTTTCTAGAAGTCAATATATACTAGACATCCCTCTATGGCAAATATATTTGCATAAAAGAATTTTTCCTACCATATAATTTAAGTCTTTTTGATCAGGAAAAAATTTAAAAAAACTAAACCAAAATTCAACTTTACAAGATATTTCTAAACCTATCTTGCCTCCCACCCCCCTTCACTTTTAAAGGCACAGTAGGGAGCCATGGGAAATGTATTTTCATCTAGAGTTGTAGGAGGAATACATATTGTTTCTTTAAGGCATCAGGTACTGAGAAATGGCAGGGTGAAAAGTTTGACCTGAACTGCCAGATCTGATCTGCAAGGGGGTAATTGAGTTGCCATGTTTTTTTTCTCCTTAGTTTAAATCAAGTTTTGCTATAGCCCATTTAAGTGTCACACTGGTAGCAAAACTTGACAACTTCAGGGTGCAAGCTTGCTTTTGATCGGGATTTACATGCAAATCATTTTTGCCTTCAACTGTCAGCTCCTGTCTTGACACTCTGAGGGGAGATGCCCACATTTTTTGGAAATTTTGCTTCTCAAGCCATGGGTATGTTGATCAATGCTCTTAGTTGGTGTGTGGAAGAAAATTATTCTGATAGTATGATGGTGAAACTTTTTATGTCTGTGTATTTTTTTTCTGCTCCCTTTCCTGTCAGTCATCTGTTGCAGCTGGGCTTCTAATCTCCTTTTTGCCTAGAAGAAAATCTAACAATAATCCTGAGTTTGATGTCAGAAAGAAACTAGAGAACTGGGGTAGAGGGTCACCAGTGTACTGGGGAATGGGTTTTAAGCTGCAAAACAACACAAAGGATGCTGACAGTCCACATTTTCCTGGGCTTTAAACAAAGTCTTTGGTAAGTTTAAAGAATCTTCTCCTTGCATGACTAAACCTATTGATGGTTTAGAGAAAAAGCTGCCTTAGAGGGCTTAAGACTGAACCTTCTTTCCAATTCTGCTGAAAACCTTAAGATGTTAAATTTTTTTACATTGTATAATTGGAGAAAAATTGCAGAGGGGCCCTTGAACTATGAATAAACTGTGTGAATGAACGGTATGTCTTCTTTTTGTGACCATATCTAGTAAAACTCATGTGTAATATACCTTTTAGATGAATTTAATTTCCATTTGCACTTTACATCTGAAGCTAATCTTTTTACAAAATCCCACACAGGAAAGTAAACTAATGAAAAAACCTTATAATTTAATACTTAAGGGTTTCTAAAATTAAAATCAACATCAGAAATAGACCAGTGAGAATTTCTAAAAGCCAAACAAACCAAAAAACAGCAAACAGAAAATTGCTATTATACCAAATTAAACAAATGATGCAAGTTGTAACGTCTTGCAAATGATGCTGCTGTTTGGTTTTCTACTTAAACAATTTTTTCTTTGTACTATTAGCAGAGTAGGGACATCAAACACACTGTTTCACTGAGGTGGCAGGCAGTGTCATGTTTGATAATCTACATATGAAAGCATAACTTTTAAAGTCAAGATTTTGAGACAGAATCTGCTTTATCTGTCTTGGACCTTATTTTAGCAGACAAAAACCTGAATATGCTGACATGTGCTGTGAAATTTTAATTGAATTGTTAATGACACTTTGGAGTGACACAACATGTGAGAAACTTCCAAGAACCGATCATGGGAAGCCCTTTTTCATACTGTTACAAAACAGAAGACACTGGGAACTTGACAAGTCCAAGTGTCTGAGGCCAGGGGAATAATTGATAGCAGGCTGCCTGTATCCAAGGTCCTTTAGCAGTAATTGCAAGCAGGATCTGACTCTCTGATCTCACCAGTGGTATTCACCATGCCAAAACGACCAGGCTTTGACAGATTGCTTTCCTACAGTAATAACTTAGGCATGTTCCCTTTCTCACATGAGGCTACACATCCCTCCCACTGGAGAAAATGAGTTGAAAATGAGTTGCTTCTTTTTTTAACAGGGCACTGTTAAAATAACTCTCTTCTATTATATAAGCCCAGTAGTGCCAGGGGACTAAATTTATATGGTTATAAACAAGAGCTATTACTTTAGAATACCACAATGTAATGTTTCACAATTTCTATAGGATTTCAAATATTTTGAAAATAATGTGTGTGGGGGGGAGGGGGGTGGGAGGTTCCTCCTTCTTGTTCTTAAAAGAGACCCAAAATGCCACGTTTTATGTTTAATTTTTTTCATCTCTCCCTGATTTTTATAAAGTGAGTGCTGACTTGTATTCAGATTTATATCTTGGATGAATCCAAGACCCCAAAGGGGAACTTAAAACTATTATTTGTTCTGCATAGGTTGAAATGAGACCTATTTTATTTGAGTTTTTTAAACCTCCCCGTGTTTGGTCCCTGTTATGTTTTGATACTTTCATGTGTTGTGTTTGTTCCTCCCACACCCTTTTAAACCTTTTTTGTTTTTTTATTTTTTTTTCTTCTAGAATGTAACTTTTTGCTGTCAACTATGATTGGGAGCTGTAATGTCCTGGGTGATATATATCAGTCCTGGATTTACACTCCTTTTAGTGACAGGATTTTACTAATTCTGATATAAGGACTCCTGTGTGCTACTCTGTGGTGGTCCCTGTTTTCTGGCACAGTTAAAAGCCTGGCAGCTCCACCCTATAGCTGTCTAAACAAGGTTTCTCACCAGGCACTAACTTCAAAAGAACTACAGTAAGCTAAGACTATGGGAAATTGTAACCACAATATTGTTTATGAAAACTGAACTTCTACAATGACTGTCACTTTCACTAACGTGTGCTAATATTTAAGAAAGCTAACGTATGTTTCTGAAAAAAGGCTGAACTGCAAATAAAAAGTGGTAAGAATGCAAGGTTCTTAGCTGTGAAAATAGATGGTGTGCATATGTAGAATGCTTACAGTGACTGCATGGCATCTGGTTAGTTACTCTGTGGAGTAACTGGTTAGTTATTCTTTGGAATAAAGAACTCTAAGGGTAGACTCAGACTCTTTAGCAAAGGTGAGAAGACTGGAAGGTGAAGTCATGTGGTTATTGCTCATTAACTCCTGAATCTCTGAGAGACTGCAGAAAAATTCAGGTGATCTACCTACAAATGCCACCGGTACCAGTGAAGAAGTTCTTGCTCAGAGTCATCATGATGTCAGGATCCAATCCTGTGGTCTTGGCATGGCCTGGCAAGACCTAACATTTTTTCACCTAGGAAATATTGGGCCATATAAGTGTTCTTCTTTTGTATGTTTTTTATTTCTTTGAGTTGAGTTAACCTCACATTGTTTTTGAAACTGTAAAGGACAGCTTGAAAATGATGAATGGAAAACTTCAATCTGTGAACATACTGCTGTAGTTCTCAAGAAATAACTTCAAGTGTGCAGCTTTAAAATGAGATGAATCATTCACCATATACCTGATGGGTCATATAGCTTACTCATAAGCTTCTATAAACTTTAGGGATCATGTGAACACTTTTAGAGGATATTGCTAGAGTTTTGGCTTGCTTTGGTTGTTGCAAATAAATCTTTATTTGTAATAAGGTGAAAAATACACGACAAAAAATAAGCTAGGGTATTTAAAGTAACTGAGTTTTGGGGTCAAGCCCAATTTATTAAAATGAAAGAAGCAGAAGGGAGACTGAAGCTTGGCATTGGTTTTGCAATAATGATTTATCTGTACCTTGAGCCCATCCTTTGGACAGACCTTTGTTTGAACTGCAGCTGGCTTGGTTTATGTATGACCTGCTGGGAACTGAGGTTGTAATGAAAAACAGTTATTCTTTCAAATTACTCACAAGAAGTGGTGCCTATTTTATCAAGTGCTCTTCTTAATTTGGCACATGGTAAGACTTTTAATATTTATTTTTTCTCCATTAATCACACTGTATCTCATAAGAAGTATAAACACAGTGATGAAATACTGTATGCTTTCCTTAAAGCATTCTGATGACAAATTCTTCTCTAGAGAGCAGCTGTCATGAGCTCTTAGCTTTAATTAATGAAATTATTTGTTGAGGTTTTGTGTGTATGTGTTGCCATGTTATGGACTTCCCAAATTCTTCTCGGATCAGGATTGAGTTTCACAATTTTGCAGACTAGATAGTGATTACAAGTTTACAGGACAATAAGGAATGAGGAAAGAGTAACTGTTTTAACAAATGTTGAAATGCAAAACTTATAGCCCGTTCATTGTTTAAAACCAATTTAAGATGACAATTTACTTATGAAACCGAGATTGATTTGGAGTTTTCCTTTTTTTAAATTTTTTTTTTTGTTTTGGATACAACCCTCTTTAGATGTAAAATATATGTTCTGAACTGTGCAAAATAAACATAGCTGTCCTGTTAATCTGAACATCCAAAGGTTAAATAATAGTAGTTTGGAGAAAACCTAAAGATGATGATAACTTACACTGTGTCTTTGTGTGTCTATTACCAAATAACAGAGCTCAAATGCTCAAGGAAAATGGGAGTGCTAAATTAAGATGAAGTAATGTATATACATTTTTAAAAAAATCCGAGTTCTCTGGGGGCAAAGTGTTGTTTTACGTACAGACACTTTCAGAGATCAGAATGAGATATTACCTAGAAGACAAAAAAAATGGATGTGTAATAAGTAATAAGTAGTTCTACCTCCTAATGTTGTTAAAGGTGCTGACAGTACTCTCTTTCCACACTTTTTTCAGTATTTTTGTTCTCATACAAATGTAGTACCAGTCTATTTGCTAAATTGCTATGCATCTTCTGTTGTTGCTTTAATCCACAATTAAATAGCCTGTTTATAGTAACCTCTTGCCACAAAGGGAAGAAATTGCATCTGCTGCTGAAGAAGACATTAGATTAAGAGGCATTATTGTTCCCTTCAGTTTTATGTAAACTGGAGAGGTTGGGTAAGTAGGATATAATGCTGAAATAGTACTTTTTTTTTTACATGGTGGCTCATAGAGTTTGGCACTAATTCTCAGTATTTATACTCCCTTCAGTGGTACACACAGAACATCACTGTTTTTAATATGGATCACTTTGTTAGGAGATATAGTTGAGATCAGTATATTGATCAGAGTTTTCCATATATATATCAATAAATTTTTAGTGAGAACACTAGTAACATTAGTTGCCTTGTGTCTGTGGAATTATTTATTACCCTTGATGTTTTTGAACAGTGTTGACTCTAACATGCTAGTTAAAAGTATAGTTAGCAGTTTCCTTTTTCTTGTATTAGGGAAGCTTGTGCAATTTTTGGAATAAATATTTTTTCAGTTTCATTCTTATATGAATGTCCATCACACAACAACTAATAAAAATAGCATGCTTTGAGCAAAATTTGTGTGAGGTTCCTGGGACTCCTTCTCTCCTGAATCATGGCTGTTCTGTAATTCTGTAGAACTGGGCCCACAGCTACTTCATCTTGCACTATATTTCAGTGCCAAATGATTAAGAAAAATTAGCAATTAGCTCTGAAGACCTGTTTAGTTGCATTGTTTGAGTTGAATTTTCTTGTTTTTATGGTTTCCCATTGCAAGAATTCTGTATTTGGACTTCTTACATAATCATTTGTCTCCTAGAAGTGCTGAGAAGATGAAAGTATTTGCTTAAAGAATAAACAGTTAGATTTAATACAAAGGTTGATTTTTTTGGTTTGTTAAATTTTTTCTTTTCCTTCTGAGAAGTGAAAGCAGAGCAGTATATTCTTTCAGTCAGTCACAAAGTGACTGTTATACTATATTTTGCATTAATTCATGGAGGGACACTTGCCTAAATCACATTCTGTCTCTTGTGGAAGTCTTTGATCCCAGTGACAGTTTGACTGCATTAGTGAGAGTGTATTGGTTAATCCTTTGCTTAACTTGTTCTTTTTGGCACAGCCAGGGGCCTTTCCAAAGATAATCTGTCAGCATAGGCTAAATCCTAATCAAACAGGGCAAAAGAGGAGCTGGGAGATGTGTTGCAGGCTGAGGAAGTCCTTTTGGGTCTATTTTTTTAAAATATGGTACTTTCTTGTGTACTCTGAAAATGTAAGTTTATGTAAAAACTTTACCTAGTCATGAGGGCTTGCATTCTCTTTGAACACATTGGTTAAAGAGTGCATTTGAGAGGCTACAAATGCAGTACATCTGATTTGCTATCAGCAGCTGGTTATGATAAGTCTCTGGATCTGTTCAATACCCTTAGTCACTTAGTACTGAACAAAACATCTGAATTTCTAGTTTCATAAGGTAAAGAACTGATGAAGACAGAAATTTTCCTCATTGAAAAATGTGGCATCTGAAAAACCTGGTCACATGTGTATTCTTAAGATTCTAAGCCAAAACCCTTCTTTTTCACTGGGCAAGTGATTGAAAAAGGAAACTACCATCCAAACTGGGAGAGTTCTAGGTTGCTTTTAACCTAACTAATGAATTACCACTGCCTACATGAGACATAAAAATTACAATCAGTATCCTTGGCTGCCTACCATAAAATAAACTGGTGTACATTGATCTACTTCTGCAAAATAAATTGGAATTATAAAAAAGATCAGGAGAGGTATTTTCTTTCTCCAAAATAAAATATATCTTGATATTATTCATTATTAGGAGAGGTAATGTCAAAGCTGTTCTTTCAGAATTGAAGTGTTTCAGTTTCTGTGCAGAATGGTGCTTAAAAAGTGCTTATTAATGTACAAGTGGAGGGAAACCCAAGATACATTTTTTCCCTTGTCAGTTCAGCAATCAACTGTAATAAGAGCTGATGTAAAATTTTCATACACTTTAAGGCATTCTTTAATGTCTTTATGCTACTTGAAACACTTTCCATTTTCATTTCACTTAACAGGCATATTGGGATATTCTTTATGCAGATAAAACAAGCTTAAATAAAGTTGTTAAAAATGCCTGCAAGTAAATTGCTTGTATATTCCTTTTACTCTACTTTTTCCTTCCCTTACACTTAACACGATTAAACTGAATGTTATAATATAGTTCATGCTAAATGCTTCTATGATTCATATCAACCTTATTACTGTCAGCTCAGCCAAAACAATTTCACTTTTACTTGTGCCACTCAACTATGTAGTGGTATTATGGCAAACATGGGATGTCTGGATTGAGATGCAGCTATGTTTCATCTTTCTCAATAACAGAGAAGGATTTCCCCTTTTGCCACATAGACTGTTTTTCAGTTGGTTTTTCATTTAGATTTGGTGGAGGCCTTAGGACTGTGACAAAATATTCCATTGATGTTCAACAGTAAAAGTACATAACCTTGCACATTATTTAGTCCTAAATAATGGACTAAAAGAGATTTTGGTAGGGAAAACACACCCCAACCCCCAAATCTTTCTATATGCTTTGCTTTTTGATGTATAAACAGATTATGCTGGTTGTCTAGTTGAAATTGTCTAAACTAATAGAGAGGGAAAATTGATGGAAGCCATTTCTGGCTGAGATTATGATTCTGGAGGGCTTTGCTGATTAAAGGGCAGGTGACATTTTGTGATCCACAGAGGATTTGTTTCTGCCTCTTCTGATCTTTGTATGCTGATCTGGTTGGGAGTAAACTTGAAGGTATTTACAAGCTATTTAGGATACCCACATTCCTGAGAGCTTTTCCTCTGACTCATATTGTAGAGAAGGCTTTACAAGGGTATTGATATTTTCTTTAGCTGGCTTCAGAGCCAATAGCATGAATGGCACCTGAATCCCTATGATCTACAGAGATGATGTCTTACACCTCTATTAGAGCTGGGGTGTTTTCATGGTTCCTGGGGTGGCAGTTTTAAAGACTGTTGATCTCTCAACCACAGACCTAGCATTTTGTAGTGTCTGTTGCATAGTGCAAGGAAAAATTTGGATTGTAGAAGTGGAATTATGTGGTCAGAAGACACAGATGAGTTTTTGTTAATATGTTGGGCATAGCTGCTAAAGCTACCTTTGAATCTCAACTAGTTGGGAAATTGGATACCTCACCTTCTCTTGTTCAAACCCCATCTCAAGTCAGTTTTATGCCTTTTTGTTGCTCTGTGTTTATCTGAAGAGTAGTGTATGGTTTTTGGACTGATCTGTTTCTTTAAATCTTTGATCTGGGCTGCTTTTAGGCATTTTCTACCCCAAATTATTTTCCTTGTGTAGAGAGCAAATTTCAATCTCAGAGCATTAACTTTTCCCTTTCTAAGGCTTACAGAGGCTAGATGGAGCCACAAGGTCTTTGGGTGATTCTATTTGGATAGTTTCATGAATTTTAAAGAATAATTCGTTACAGTTCTAGTGAAAAACTGTTACTGGGTGGACACAGAAGGGGATATTTTGAGTTTTCCATTCTAATTGTAACATGGTGCACTGATCCAGTCCTGATATATTAAAATGATGTTAGATACCTAAATTTTAGGCTGTTTTTGAAAACTGTGGTTTATAAGTATTCCTAGTAAGACAGTGATATGTTTGACAGGTTGTTTTTCTATCCTTTGGCATACTATCATGATTCTTCCTCCCACTTACTTTGTCTGCATTTTTTTATTTTCATTGCCTTTTTTTTTTTTGTTTGCTATTTACTGTTTATCTTTGTTTATCTTCCTTTTCATTAATTGGAAATACTAGCCACATTAATATGAATTTCATATATCTACCTACTCCTTAGGTTTGATAAATAATTAGATTTTTTAAAATACACCAATCTGAGAGAAGTTTTGAACGATCATGGATATCTGTCTCTGAAATTTCTGTCAGCACATAGTGAGAAAAGTATTTTTGGGATACATAAAGTCTTGAGTTAGGTTCACAATGTGTATTGTCGAATAAATTATGCCTACTGTTTGAAGTAGTAGGAAAAAATATGCACTCTTCAGTTAGAGCAGTGAGTGGCAGTTTTCTGCCTGGGCATAGGAATCCTCTTGGGGATTTTCATATGGTGGCAATTATTTCCCTGGCTGCGTTAGCATGACTGTAAAGTAAACCAAGTAATAAATTAGGAAGGTGGAGTAGAAGATGTAGAGCCTCAGCTAGGTAAACTATTTTGAACTATGCTATCATACCTGTGATGCTATAGAGGAAGGTAAATAATTGTTTCCATAACATGGTGCTAGTCAGTGGAGTGCATTGTGACACTTTGGTGAGCTGCTATCCTTGCAGGTAAAAGAATAAACATGTTGGGGGAGTGCGAGGCAGGATCCTGATTGACTGCAGCAGCAGGCGATTAATGGGCAACAACGCTGTGACAGGAACTGCTGACAAGGCGATAATGAGATTAGCACCTTCTGATTCTTTTATTAACAAGTAGCCAAAGAATCATTTGGGCATGTCAGTAGATAATGATGGAAATTAAGGGACACTCTGGAACCTTTGGGTAGCAGATCATACACCTAGTGCTCTGAAAGGTAACTTGCAGAGCAACTGAATCATCTCCAATTGCAAATGTAGTCACTGAATATGATGGTATTAGTTAAATATAAAAAGAGTGAATGTATTACTGCATTTCTTTATGTATGTTAGTTGTTTAGGCATGTTGCAATGCAACAGTTTGTTTTATACATGGAGCACTTGCTCACTTTGAAAAAGTGTGGTCACCTGTACTTGTACCTTATGAAAAATTTATTTTCTTTTTTTAATGGAGCTTTCATGGAGTTATGACAGATAACTTGGAGTTACTGTTTGTCAGTTAGTATTTTTCCTTATTGCAGTCCTTGTCTTCGTGTTGAAATGTAAAAACAATGGCTTTTGGGGTAAGAGAGGGGGAAATGACTATAACTGGAAGGAGAGTTACAGAGGGGAATGGGAATAAGAAAAATGGAGAAAGCTATAGATAATTTCAATATGTGAATACTTGAGAGGACTAGAGAGTGACAAGAAGTACAAGATTGTAAGAGTAAGCAGATGTGAAGGAGAATGAACACAAACATATTGAAGATTTTATTTTGGGTCTGAGAGGTAGTGCATTTATTTCTGGGAAAAACCTGTATTCACACCTGGAGAAGGAAGTTGGTCTGTAGGTGTGATTGTGGTAGAAGAATATGAGGAAAAAAGACAAAGGCCTAAGGAGAGTTAAAATTTAAAACTAAGAAAGGAAAAGAATAAACACGAGCACCATGAGTTAGGCTGTTTGTAGGAGATGGTTTGGCATTTTTCTTATTTTGCTGCTCTTCCAGATAATATCACTGCACAGAAGTTTAATTTTCTTGATGGGTGGGCGAAGGAAATTAATTGATATTTTCAAATATTAATAGATACAAAGGTATTTTATGAATGCATTTAATTGACTGTTTCATCAACATTAATTTCATTTGACATGGAAATCTGATAAGAGTGTTGCCATGATTTTGCACTTGACCAAGTTACAACAGCTGAATATTTATCATTCTACTCTAAGTTGGCTTGGAGGCTTTTTCCTAGGGCCTACGTTAGTGCAATTGCTCAGGTTGTTCAAATGTGAAAGGAAGCACAGATGTGCAGATTGGCTTGATTTAACCCTCCTTTAGATCAAATTATTTGAAGATATAACTGATATGAATGCTTACTTTTTATGTCTAATTACAGTCAGGATTGACTGTTTTCCAGAGTAAACAATTCATTAATGTTTAGGTTCAGGTCACCTAAGTACTCTCAAAAAAGCTACTCAAACTTCTGTGGAATCAAAGGAGGTTTTGGAATTTTGGAACTTCCCACCCTGAGGATATTGCAAGTGCTGCACGTGTTGGATCCCAGAACTTGGCTGCCATCACTTCTTTTTTTGAAGACAGCACGGGCTTTAATTGCGTTCATATGATTGTTAAAGACTGGTGATGCATGCCACTGTCATCCTCTTAAAATTCTCTTTTGTGTGTGGCTTTGAGAGTCTCAGAGTACTCTCCTCCAACTTAAAATAGTCTTGAAATCTCCATTATTTGGATGTTCTGTTTTCTTGAGCAGCTGATAGCTCAGTGTTAGAAGGAAATCAGCAGTGCCAACACAGCAGAGAGAAGGCTGTCTGCTTACCTTTATATTAATATATCTCTAATCATTAAGAAAATGGAAAGAAGAAAAAAGGGAGCAATTCTGAAGTCAAGAATAATGGCTTGCTTTACAGCAGTGTTTTCTTGACATGGCAGAGCTTGCTCATTTGTGTCTCAGACTTTCCTGTTATTCAACCAAGTAAAAGGGTTGTCAATCTGTTTTAAGCGGAGAAAATTGAACTGGGTTTTTCAGGAGTATTGGTCGGCTTAGTTATGCCAAGCTGTTTCTTTGGATGGTAATAATAGATTTGTGCTTCAGCAGTATCTCTGACACAGTTGACTAGGTTTTAAGTTTACTTTTTTTTCCCTCCTTCTCTGAAAAGCAAGTTGCCACCTGTACCTGGAATGAAAAGATGTGATCCAGTTGTTTCTTTTAAAAAACGTTTTTCAAAGAGAAGGTATCTGATTTGGTTTAGTTGAATTATATTTCACTCCTGTCTTTCTTTGCTAATTTCTCTCTTAGAGGCACATTAGAGTAGTTTGGAATATTTTATCAGTAACAATATATTAACAGGAAAAAAACCGATAAACCTGAGGCACTGGTTCTCATAATTCCTTTTTAGTTCACTTATTTTTTTTAACCAGTTTTTACAAACCAAATGTTAATGCATATGCTTGATTGCTAACCACCTCTGGGCATCAAACCTGTTTTTTCTTGAGTGCAATAAGTGATTATCCAACTCATGCTGCTCAGAAAAAGAGGTTTTGTTTTAATAAGCAGTTTGCAGTTTGGCACACAATGCTGAGGAAAGCAACATTATCTCCAGCAGTAAACTCTGCAGTCATTGCAAAGCTTGACAAGAAAATGATTGAGTCTGTTTGTTATACCTTTGTGGTGCTGCCACTGCTGCTGATGGAAATGTTGCTGTTTATTCAGCAATGCAATAACACTTTCTGTAATTTATGGATGCACATTCCCCAGATTACTAAAGGTAATATTGTTGACTAAAGGAAAGTATACGAATGGATAGTTTCGGTTGTTCCTGTCCTTATAAAAGTGATTGACTGTTCACTTTGCACCGGGAAGAATTTGCACAGGCTCTTTCCCTCTTAACAATTACAGATTTCCGTTCCACTGACAGTTACAAATAACGCAGAGGGTTCTAAGTGGCAAAAATGTACTGACTTACACAGGTTCAAGGGACAACATCCTGGAAATTCTAGAACTTGGCCCTCACAGGTGGTATGCTATTTTGTGGTAATTTTCCCTCAGTAACAAGTTCTGTCCCTATATGCAAGAAAGTTAAAATAACACCTTTGCTGTATTTCTGTGCATAGGAGGGATCAAAAATTGAAGACTGTATGTACATGTCTCTCTTCTCCTCTCTACCCAACATATTTTTTGAGAAATAATATTTGTTTACTTGGGAGCCCTATCATGGCTGTGTATGTTAAGCAAGGCTTGTATATGCTGTGGTATTGGCATAGGAAAAAAAAATCAATGTGGTAGAAGTTATGGTTACCAAATCTGGGGGGAGAGGCAACTCTAGCAAGGCTAAAATTTAAGCCTTTGCTCTTCCAAGATAAGAAATTTGCTTTCTGTCTTTAACAAACAAGTTCTTTGTTTTGTTCCTCAGTGCTGGCTCAGGTGTTGGTGGAGTGCCTCAGCTGCTTTAGAGCTCCTCTTCCAGGGCTTGTAATCTTACAAGAAGTTTTATCTAAACCCATTTACTACTTGTATTATGTCACATTTGACTATAGAGGTGGTGTTGATCTATGTTTGGAAATGTTAGGACTAAAGGAAGATTTGATGAAACAGATTTAAAAAATATTCCCAAGACTGAAAAAGGAGAATGTGCATCCTTTGTGTCCCAGCCAAGGTGGTTGAACCAGAGCACTCCCTAACTGCCCGTGACATGGAGTTAACTGTTGGTTATCTCCGGCCTTCTCAAGGGTAATGGTGACTACAGGCGCTATGAAAGTATTTGTCTTTTCCTCCTTCATAAGATTGCGTATTTTCATGAGCCAGTGAAAGGAGTTTTGAGACATCTGTCTATGCCAGAAGTATTTTACCTTGGGTGATGTTTTCAAGAAGCCTGTAGTCAACCTTTGTCACCTGTTTGATGGTACTTGTTTTGAAGATACCATGATCTCCGATAATTCTGTTTTATGTAGGTTTTTATGCCTCAATGGAAAGTCTTCAGCAGTCTGCCTAAACTTTCTTTCCTGTAATTTTGCACTATCAGGGTAGTCTACAGAAACAGGAGTTGCAAATTCACTGAAGCCAAGTTGTTAGTTTTCTTGAAAAGCTGCCTGTTAGGGGAAAAAAAGTTGAATATTATTTTGTAATTCAAACACTTTTCACACATCCTGTGTATTTCTTTTACTGTAAAATAATATTTGCTTTCCTTTTTTTCCCATTCTTACTCTTAAGAAAAGAGGCAGCCCTTAAATGTCCACATGAATTGTAAGAGACTGTAGGGCTGTGCTGCTGTTTTCAGACTTTTTTTTCTTTTTACTTTTTTGTTAGAGCATTTTGCATAAGAGAATTCCTACCTTCCTACTTTCTGCACTTAAATAATCACAGAAAGAAAATGAGGGGCTTGTCAGCCAAGCTTAAATAGAGAAAACCTCAAATTTTCAGTATCTTAGGTTATGTATCTAATATAAAGAGAGCACTATAGCTACTAATGTGAAATAGCACTCAACCTTTAGCACTCAACCAGTGCTATTATTTGCACTCGTCATCAGCATGCTACATGTGCAAAGTGACTTGGACAGTTACGTTTTCCAGTAATAACTCAGTTAAAAGGAAATAAAGCCATTTCTTTGAAGTCTCATTGGCTGAATTATGGTCTATACAAATTATACGTGTATTATTAATTGCTCTTATTATCCAACAGCTTAGTAGAAACTCTTACTTTTGAATCTTTATAAACTATCATTGCAAGCCACTTTTATTTTTAACTAAAACACACAAATAACTTTTTCTGTCCCTAATCATGCATAATTTAATGAACATTTTTTCCAGGTTAATTTGATACCTCCTATAGCATGTCTTGTTGTACTTAAAAAGTGATCTTGTGGGGAGTTCTCAGAATGATTTAAAATTGCATAATTTTAAACATCATATCACTTTCATCATCTTTGCAGAGTTTTCGTGCCAGCTTCAAAAATCTTTTGGTATAAACTCCTTTCAGAAAGATTTTTGTTTGAAATTACTGTGTTCCCTCTAGATCCCTTTGTAAGGGTTAGCATTAAGTGCTGTGCTTTTCACTTGCATAATGCTGCTTATGGAAACACTGAACACTTAGCTAATGTCTGTGTGGATTTCCTCTAGAGCTGGACAGCAAAATGTAGCTTGAAAAGCCTTGCTGGTTTCTAAAATTGCAATTTTGCTTTTTTAACAACTCAGGGGAAAAAAAATAAACAAAGCAACCTCCCAAAGTAAAACAAAAAAAACTCTTGAACTTGTATCAGCAAGAGTGGCATTGACTAACAGCTCCAATGTAATGGATGCATAACAGCATTGCAATCTGGGATATTGTTTAAATACCGTAAAAAGCCTTGTTCATTTACTCTGTCTGAGCACTGTAGAGAAAAATGGTGTGGTAATCCTACCATAGCAGGTGGTACTACTTTCATATCAGTATAAAATGAAATTCTGTGGATGGCTTTTTTTTCCTTATTCACTCTTTTTAATCTTTAAATAAGACGATTGGTAGCCTGTTGGCAAGAAAATGGGCCCTGAATTTTTATTCAAAGTTATACAAGGATGATAGTTGGAATTTTTGGCAGGAGGCAAGCCATTGCTTTTCAGAAAATGCTGTCAGGGGAAGCTTTTTCTGAGTTACCTGCTGGGTCCAAGCTCTTTTATGTTGTTGTTGTGACAGGTAGATTTATAAGGCTTGAAATTTGTACAAATCAGTTGTCATTCAGTGCAAGCTGTCAATGTGTCAAGCTGTCATGCCTGCTGTGAGGGGATGCCTGAGGGGGTGTACAAGGGGGCAACCATGGAGAAAGGAAATGAGTTCAAACAGACCTGAAATGGAGCTCACTTCTTTGGGTTTTCTGCCCCTGTAGAGCTGGCATTGATTTTTCTTGATGTTGAGCAACAGCAAACCTTAAATGACATGTTGTTAGCAATCTAAAGTTGCTGTTTATTGTCTTTTAAATGGCAGCAAATCATGCAGAAGAGAATATAGTGTGCGTTTCTGAGTTGTGCATGTTTAGCAGCATCCTGTTCGTGTCACTTTCCTGGCCTGGCTGGTTTCAGCTGGGAGAACTGCTGCTGCTGAACTGATGAACAGATTTAAGAAGAGTTTTGCAAACATGATCAGAAAAGAAGTGCTGCAGCCTTCTTTTTAAGGACTGAAGATCGTTAGTGACCATGAAGTTTAAATGGGAGAATATCAGAGGTGTTTATGTGGCAGAAATGGACATCTGATGTACTTGTATTTATTAGAACATACAATATGTTAGGTTGGTTCATTGATCACATTCTCTGGTCCTTGCATTCAGTAAGAGGATGCTTCATAGGCAAGATCAGTTTTTGAGCTAGAGCCACCCTACCCCAGTGGTAGGGTGAGTTGATCATATTGTCATCTTCCAGTCATTTCTTGAGTACACCAGGAAAAACCTGAGCTTCATAAGATCTGTGCAGCTCCTGAAGTGTTTACATTTGACTGCAAGCTGTGATGGTAAAGTTTCACATAGCACAGCTCGTGTCACTTTACTCTTCAGGGTGGCAGTATCAGTATATGTTAACTCTATCCTGGTAAATATCATTAAGAGCTGCATCTCTTGAATGATGGAGCATTTCCTATGTGTGACCTGGCCCCACTCCAGTCTTTGTGTTCTCTCCACATCTGGACAAGCTGTATTTGCTTTAATTAGTCATAAGATTTTTGGCCCATTCAGTTGATTCTTCATCCATCAAGCAGTACTGGGAGGGAGAAAAAATACTGGCTAGGGATGAAAACTGGGAAGGTGACATTTGAGCAACAGTCAGCGTCTAGAGGTAAAAAAATTAATCAAAGATTTCCATATAGCCGTTACCAGCTGGCATTCATGGCCTCTGAGCCGTTGAGCTAAAAAGTCTACAGAGAGGCACATGGCACAGCTGAGTTTGTCTTGTAAAAGCGCAGCTGTCCAAAACATGACAGCTACAGCATTAGCAGGGCCATTAAGAGGTGTAGAACATTTCCAGGGAAATGATTTGAAAAATGACAATGCTGGCTCCTGTGTGATATTAATTATACCCTGTGCTCATGGCAAATAAGCTAAAATAGTTGGCAAGAAAGACAAAATGAGGTGTCTTGTTTCTGATAGTAATTTTGATCAGTCATAGTACAAACTGGTATAGCTTTTTAAAGAAACAATAGCGCTAATGGACAAGCAACATTTCTAGACGAGTTCTTTTTGAATTTCTCAAAATAAAAAGGCAAAGCTGCAGCCTGTAGGAAAAGATGATGCATAAACCCTGAAAGCTGAAACAATGACAATACTCTTAATATCTAAGTTCTGGACCATATGTCAGAGAATACTTCCTGCACAGCTCCTGAAAGGCTTCTAAAGAACAGCATAAGGCCCATAGTGTGAAGCAGTCACATACAAACCCTGGAAAATTTGGCACTGCATGAATCAAATGTCTTGAGTTGTTCTATAGTGAAGAATGAAAGACATTCTGATAGCATGTGAATAGTGTTGAAATAAGACAAAAAACTACATTGTGTGAATATAGACGGAACCAGGTATAAGCTAGATGTTATTTTAATGGTCCTGTAGGATGCAATGTTATATTTCTTCCTGTATTTATATACATATGCTGCCCATGTATTCATGGATGCAAAACTTAGGCAGCACATGTTTATGCTAATTAGTAGGGTCTTTGAAATACTCATGATTATTTTCAGTATTTAGTATTTTGCATCTTAATTCCTTTGAAGGTATACATGTTTCTTGTAAAAGAAGAATTGCAGACATGACTGCCTTGATTTCACCTGGAAATAATTTTCAAGGTTTTGTTTTTGTATTGGTAATGCTCTGTCTGCTGATGTCTGTTCTTGCTATTAGGCTCACACAACTGTCTAAGCCTGATGCCTACTCCTTGGCCATCAAACAGCTAATGAGGTTGTGTGTTTCCCACAGCATCCATTCTGCCCTCATTCCTGGAAAAGAATTGGAGCAGGATATTAGAGGGGACTGTACCTCTTAGAAGGACCACAGCACCATGGTCTGAAGTGCACACAGGCTGCATTGGTCTTGCTCCTCTTGTTTTTGCTTTCTTGCAAAACTATTAGTGCTGTGGCATGATAAGTCATTGAGGGGTACACTCTAATTGAAAAATTATTGCTCTTCTTTACTTCTTGGATTTTTTGGTTTTCTTCTGGATCACTTTTCCTAAATAATTTAGCATGCCATTAACTAAACAGAAACTTAAAAAAGTAATCATTTCTGTAATTAGCTACATAAGGTTTGATGTTTTTCTTGGGTGCAGAGGGGACAATTTTCCTTGTCTGCATGTTGCTATAAAGTCAAGTTTTTTGACTTTGTGCTTGAAGTAGCTCTTGCTGTCTGTTGTTGATTCCAAGGAATGATGAACCCAATGTAACCATGGTCCTCTCTTAGTATGAAATGCAGTATTCAGCTTGGCTATTCAGCTTTGATTGATGAAAGAGCCAAGTTGCTTGGATTTGCCAGCTCTACTATCAAGCTAATTTGGTAGGGGGGAAAAAAAAACCCCTTATATCTTTACATTGCTGATTTACAGTGGGAAACCTATTGATGTTATGTAGACTTGAAAGAGGAAGAGAGATGGCTGAGAAGTATCTCATATAATTGGTCTTTAATGCTTTCAGATCTTTTTGAACTGATAATGCTAAGTTTAAATTCTGACTCTGTACTAAGGATTAGAATAGAACTTTTCTGGGAAAGAGCTCACTGTGCTGCCACAGTGCACTTTTTCCTCTTCTGACACTCGCTGCTGCCAGTCAACATGCAAACTTTAGGTGGTCCACAGGTCTGATCCTGTTAAATTAATCTCATAAAGAGGTTCATAATAAATTACAGTTTGCAAATAGCCTGTCATAAATGAAAACACAAATGTAATGATGATAAACTAAACATAGTTGGTGATTCCAAATACTTTGTGTTGCAAGAGATTTCCCCCTGTGTAGCAAATTCTATTGAATAATGTTGAATTTATGTAAATACGTACTGCCTTTCTCCCCCAAGATAATGGAACTTTAAAACTTCAGAATTGCAGCAGGGCAGGGCTTTAACACCCTGTGGAGACAGAGACCCAGGATCATTCCTGAATTCGTTTTTTTCTATGCCTATACATGAAAAGAACTCCAATTTGCTGGCTTGCCCCAGGAAAACTATTCAATAGGCTTTTCTCTAACACTGGTGAGCAGAGCTTTTTTTCTTGGTCTGTGGATCAAATACATCACACTGCTCCCTGCACTGATCCTGTAGTTAAATTACCCTATATAAACAACTCTTTGTTATTCCTGCCTGTGAAAAATGTTGTGTTCTTTTGGTAAAGAAGAAAATAGACCTGGAAATAGAAGGTCACAAGCAGGTCAAAGTGTTTAGCTGAAAGGCTGGCAGACTTTCAAGCAGTGAAGTTTTGAGATCTAAGATTGAGATTTAGTTGAGATGGAAGTTAAATTTTGTTGTTCCTTTTTTTTTTTTTTTTTTTTTTTAAGTGTCTGGTCACAAGATTAAGGGGGGAAAGTCTACTAAGGTCAATATAGACTATTTGAAGAGATGTTTAAATGTTTTGACTCTGCTATCTTTTAATCCTTTACTAAATGTGTTGAACGTGAGAAATAATTCGTACTGTTAAACCACCAAGTGCAGAGAAAATGTCTTAAAATTACAGTGTGCAGCAAATTAGAGTCTACTTGCTATTTTCTTTTTCCAGAGCTGAGGCAGTCTGTTTTTCTTTTACCTTGTTTACCTTGAAAACATGCTTTAATGCCTGTGTTGTTTCTGTTAACCTCCTTGAACTCTTGTGATTTCATTCATGTGGTTTGTTATTGAATGACCTTTGCAGGATTTTACAAAACACGACCTTTTCTTGTCAAACATTCAAAGGTTTGTAAAGAAAGGCTGTCACAGGGACAATACTTGTTTTGCTAATTATAACGAATGTTTCCAAACATCCTTGAAAACGTAGATTCATATTTCTGCAGCCATTGATAGTTTGATAGTTCTTTGTTAAAGTTCTTTTAAAAGAATTATTTTTGAGTGAACCAGTAGTGTACAGTGTTTTAAGAATAAATGGTAATAAAGTCATACATGGCCCAATGGGCTTTAATTACAAACCTTGCCAAATGAGAGTAAATGTAATGAAGATACTATTATGAATCCTTAACAGCTGTTTTCAGATGACTTGGAATTGTTTGTCATACTTTCAGAAATTTTATACTACTGGCTACAGCATTCTGAGATCAGACTCCATACAGACAGTTGTTTTTTTTCCCCCAGTGCTGTTTAATTAAGGTGAGAAAAAGTCTTCTTTTTTTTTTTAAAAGAAATCAAGTTGCTTAAGAGGAGCTCCTAAAGTTGCACTCACTTTCATTGTGAGTGCAACTAAAAGAAAAGTAGTTGAGCAGTGGATACAAATTGCTTTATAACACATGGAAGAAATCTGCATTAATACAGAACTATGCAATACTAATGAATGCAATACAAAATGTGTTCTTAAAATGAAAACACTGATTCTCCATTTTTTTTTTAATTAAGGAAATGGGTAGACATGAGGTGACTATAAAAATACTATAAAAAAGAAATGAAAATATTTTGCTTTCAGAAGTTTCTTTTGGAGTTTCTAGGGGTTTTATGATTGAGTTGTTTTTTTTATTTTTGCAAACATGTCTGGTCAAATATAAGTCCACTAATGTATTGACCTGATATCAGAGTTTCTTAACCTAGCAGTGTCCAAAAATAAGGTTTTTATAAATTTAACAAGACTGGAATACCAGGTGGAACACCTGGAGGGGAAAAAATTGTGTAGAATCTTTTTGCAGAATTTTCATCCTTTTACAAAAACATGGTTTTGTTTGTATTTTTGTACATATGTGCAGCACTTTGTTTTAACACTGAGGACAGTCATTGTAGGTGGTAGCTGGTGACATTTCTTTTGAGGTTGAGTTGCTTGGTAATTCAGAGTCTAATTTTGTCTTTTCTTAGAACTCAGCTAGAGGTAACATAGAAGCCACTCCTTTTCTATGAAAATGTTGGCTTTTCTCTTTCCAGCTCTTCCATCTTTCCCTTGCTGAGGAATTGCTTTGATTTTTTTTTCTTCCCTGTTGACATTAGGCACAGTATTGCTCTGAATTACCAGTTTACAAAGTGAGGTGTGGTGTCAATGACATGTAATTAAGTCTGTTGTATAGTCCTGACATTTACTGCTTATGTAATGCTGGCTAGTTTGGTTTGTGAAGAGCAGGAAATGGTCAGCAAATAATAAAGCAAACAGGAAAACTGAAACATAAAGGCCACTCATAGAGGAGCTTAAGAATTGCCAACTTGTCTTCAGCAGAGATGTGACAACATGTGCACTTCTACTCTTCAGTTTTATTGAAACTGCCATAAATAAGTCTCTCTCTTGGCATATGTCCTTTGTCCTCCCAATCCAAGATAATTCCTATCTAAGAATCTGAAAAGCTGAGGAAGAGGTAACCAAAGGCAGTACTTATGTCTGCAAGAAGTCAGACAATGACAATTAGCAAATACATTCAAGGAAAATTGGGAATTCCATGATTAACAATATTTATCTATTAATGTGTTTTCTGATGCCTGGAATTCAGAATCCATGTTTTAAATCTGTATCATTTGCAATCAGGTCATTCTGTGGTCTTAATTTAAAACACAAAAATTTCAAGAATATCTGATATGAGCAAGTTCTTTGTGTGAAGACGTTGACTCTCACTTGTTATTTATTCTAGCCCGTGAAATTGTGATTAATCTTCTGAAATACTGTCACATTGCAGCCTCCACCCCCAGCAGTTGCATCTTCTCAGCTTGTTGCCCTTAAAGGGCTACACTTCAATTTTTGGATATTTTATGTTAAACCCAGTTTCTACTTCCCTTAAGTGAATGCTAGACAATGTTTTTGTGTGTTCTGATGCAGCACAATGTGGTATTTAATCTACCTGGTTTGAGAGGAAGAAGGCTTTTTGTGTCTTGGCTGTTGACATACGGATTTATTTGCCTGTTTTTTTCCTGACTCCTGTTTAAGGCAACCTATCCTGTGGCTCTTTTGCCTCACACTCTATTTTTCCAGAAATAGAGCTCTTTCCACATAGTGGAGAACAGAATCTTTGTGCTACCTTCCATGGTACAGTGATGCATCAACAGAAGCTCAGAGAAGATACATTTTTGTTGTATATAGTGAAAATAATCTCGTTGTGAGGCTCACAGGCAGAATGGGAGGGGAAGGAAGTGTGTTCCTCATCTTTCCTGCTGCCTGCCCTGCAGTGTGGTCAGTGGCTGTGCTGTTGCTGGCTTGCAGCAGGCCAGCAGCCCAAGGCTCCCTGGGCCCCTGCCCTGCCGGCCACTGGCGCGAAGGACGGCAGCGGTGGCGAAAGCTTTTTAGATTAAGTATGGCCAACCTTTGTTCTGGCTAGCTGCCTTTTCCTTTTGTAATTGAAATTCTGTTAGACTTAGAAGGGAATTGATAATGACAAAAGCAACTATATTTTAGTTCCTACAGTTCATTATATTTTAGCCTGTATAACATCCAAGGGCTTAGTCTGCCACAGAACCAACACCATCTGGAAAATATATTTACTGGAGAGCCCTCTGTTTATTCAAAGGCTTAAAATCAAAGGAAAGTCTCCATTAAATAATTATCTTCTGTTTGTTTCTATGCTGTCTTTGACCATTTAGTATAAATAGATATATGAGAGAAATTCAGACTAGTACTACTCATAAAATTCTAGAAGTATTTAAATTTATATTTTCAAAAGCGTTTCCAACTTCTTTTTTTAAGTCTTTAGAAGACTTGAGATAGAAGTGCTTTTTCACTCTTTTTACAAGACTGTTCTTCAGAGTCAGGCAATTTGTTGTAAAAAACAGAAGAAATATTGAAAATGAGAAAAGTTAATCATCCTGTACAGTATGTACCTCTTAATACTTATCCACTACAGTCTTTGATCTTTCATAAATCAGCAAAGGATGTGTGAACAATGTTGTCCAATAGATTATTTCAAATATGTGAAGGTGTTTATGATGGATAGTTAGATTTCATCTATATTGTACTCTAGCTCTTTACAAAAGAGTGTGCCATAGAGCTTAATAACAAGTTTATGTAATCAAAATTTAGGCTATTAAAATTTGCATAAGCACTAAAGAATTACTAAACATGTATTTTAGTGTAAGTGGCTGCTAATTTTAAATGTGATTGTAAAATAGCTTGAATGCAGTGCTGTAATAACTGGTTTGATTTATGTAAGGTCTAAAGGCAGGTGTTTGTATGAGAAATACATTTGGACTTATGTTTGTTCCTTTCAGAATCAAAATATGAAGGGGCATGAAATTAAGTGGCTAG
Organism: Sturnus vulgaris; assembly: GCF_052056855.1. Classification (NCBI taxonomy): domain Eukaryota; kingdom Metazoa; phylum Chordata; class Aves; order Passeriformes; family Sturnidae; genus Sturnus; species Sturnus vulgaris. Next base: position 16,444,655 of record NC_142250.1, on the reverse strand, counting down.
TGATTAAAAGAATGACACTTAAAGTATCAAGAAAACATGAATTGTCAAAAGCTCAAAATTTAAATGACGATAGTCTCTTATCATTTTCTTTTCCCATTTTCCAAATCCCTTTTTCTTGTTTTCTGTGTTTTAAATTCTGCAATAAGAACTACATGCTGGTTATGGTAGCACAGTTACTTCTGTGTAATAGAAATTAGTTTATTCAATCCATCCCGTGGCATCTCTGCTTTAAAATCTTGATGCTGCTGTGTGATTCCTTCTCTAGAGAAGGTCTCCATTACAGATTTTGTGCTTTGGGCAGTGGATGTACCTCAAATACCAGAGCCAAAATCATAGTCTTTGTGGAGACTGTGTAGACTTCTTTTCATTACTATATATTTTTGGGTATATCTGTAATCATGTATGTTATGGTAAGTCGAGAATGAAGGGGAGAAAGTGTTGCATGCTTTAAGTAAATATAAACAGTTAGGAAAAGTGTGTTTTGTATTTATAGTTCAGCTGTGGGGAAACAACCACTGAATGAAAAATGTGAAGAACTTTGTGCACTTACTGGCTAATGGATGTCAGGCAGTGTGGTGATTTGCCTGCTTTATGGTTATTGAAAAATAATATACAGTGATTATGTAGATTTGACACCCAAACAGTCTATGGGGAATAAGCATAAATGTATGTGGGGGGAGAAAGCTATAATTCAGTTTCAGTATAATTCTGATTCAAAGTGGAGCTGAAGCAAGATGTACCTAACAGTGAAGGGACCACTTGCAGCCTTGGCTCTGTGCTCTCTTCCACCTGGCTTTACAGAGCAGGCTCATAGGACTCACAGCGTCCATGATGGCTTATACAGCTGCTGCCATGAGCTTAGTTGCTCTGAAAATGTGTATGCTGGAATTTTAAGGAAAAAGAAATTTATTTAACATCTAAAGTGCAGGCACTTAAATGAGCAGCATGCATTTCCTAGAGACTCTCCCCCTTCCACCCTTGACTACAGGTGCTGTGAAGAAATAGAGATAGACTGTTAGTGATGGGTGGTATTGAGGAATTTCTGCCTAGGTTTGGACTCCTCTTTGTAGTGGATAGACACACAGTAAAAATACAGTTCCTCCTTCTGAAGAGTGTTCAGGGTAGACACAGGATTTTTCACCCTAACTATAAAACTCCAGTTGTACTGGAGATTGTTACAGTGCAGCTCATTGCAGAGTTTATTTTTGGAGGGGAGCAAAGAGCAAACTGTGTCATGTTTTTAAAAATTAAGACAAAACATTTTATACATGGAAAGTTGCAGCTGACTGTTATTATCCTGGCACTAATTTACATCTGATAGTCTGGCATACATTTTCTCTCTTAATACTTTTAGGAAAAATGTAGAATTTCAGCAGAGGACAGCCAGATGAAAATGACTGTTGGCTAAAAAAGTTGGAGTCTGTTTCTTACTCCATAAAACTAACTTATGAAAAGGCTATGACAGAAAATTATTTCATTCACAGATAAATCTGCTCCCTAGGTCAGTGTGTGTGACTGGTGGGTGCTGTGTGCTGGATGGGATAAAGGAGAGGCTCAGGGAACTGCCCTGAGAAGAAAGTCATGTGGAGATACCTGTTGGGCTCTTTCAGGTGGGCAGCATATGGGTAAAGGTGACTGGTGGCTTTATTGAGGATGGAAGTCCTTGAATTCAAAGCTGTGCTGAGGAGTTGGGCAGTGACTATGATAGACATACTGGTCTTCACTCTGAGCCTCCAAAACTTTACACTAGTGTATATTTACCAGCATTTTGCTGCTAATCAGAATGGTGGAGCTGAACCCTGTTTTGGGAGGGAGGGAAATAGAGAAGAGCCTGTGTAAGACTATGTAGGATGGATTATTTTAATACTGAGATTTTTCAGGTCCATTTTTCTTTATTCCCTCCCCTACTAAAAAGGTTGACTAAAGAACTTTTTCTTTTCATAACAGTTTTGTGTAGTGGAGAAGTGAGAGAAGAACAAAAATGCCCAATTGCAATAAGCTGTTTCATATTATGGTTTCCATCAAGGATTTCAGAATGCAGTATTTGACTGCTGCTCAGGTGTTAAATTGAGGAAAAAAAAATGCAGTAATTTGGGCATTCTTTCCTTAAGAAATTTTTCAATAGCAAGAAAGAAGGTGCTTGTTAATTCAGAAAATGTTGCTTACTAATTAGAGTCTGTAATTTTGGATGTTTTGCACATTGGTCATGACAAAGTGCCCTGTCACTTTGGAGTCAGGCTTTGTGAAAGAGCCTGACCCAGCCTGGAGTGGCTCTCTCTTCAGCTCTGGAGTGGCTCTTTGCTTGGCCCTTGCACCATGGCATTCACTTACTTACATGGAGAGCCTTATTTGAGCAACTCTGGGCAAAGGTTAAAAACCCATGAAGAAAAGCCAGTCTTTTAACTGCTCAGCTCCTTAGCCACGTTGTGCTCCATGCCCCCAAGCACTCCAATCTCGTGTTTGCAGTTGGATATCTGCCAAGAACTCTTCATTGACACCACAGGTTTATAGTTATAATAAAAAGGACATGTGTGTACCAATAACATGTTATGTATCTGAGTTAAAGGTGGATGTTGAGGGCAGGATTTTCAGTAGTTTGCTCTCTGGAAGCTACCAGTGGAGTATCTAGGTGAATATAAGGCTTTTTCAAGCATTGAAAAGCAGTTGACCTTTTGAAAGAGTGGAGCTGTTGCTTCAGACTTACACAGTTGTTGGAGTTACGTAATAACGAAATTGAAATTAGTTGAATTGCTAATATATGATTTTTCATAGCTTTAGGAAAAAAACCCCACAGGACACAGTGTCTGGAGCCAAAACCTCACTATGTGTGTTCATGCTAATCTTGATACTCATACCAAACGATGCAGGGGGTGCACGAGTCAGTTTGCTGTTTGGTTTTTTTAAAAGGAGAGAAGATGGGGCCTATATGTGTGAGGAGAGACACAAGCAGTCTTGTCAGTCTTGATTAGTTCTGAGTCATTGATATTTTTCCTAGAGGATGAATAACAAAGATTTCATTTTGCCTTTGTGGTTATAACTGTTGTTATATGCAGTTATCTTCAGTTTTAAATTTTTGTTTGGGTATCTTAAGTGACTTGGATTGTGGGCATGAGACAAGCAACAATCAGTGTGTGAGATGGAAAAGGAATTGCAATATGTTCTTATAAACTAAAGCCTTAGGAAAAAAAAAAAAGAAAAACAGAAACACCAAATAAATTTCAAGAGTTATGGGTTGTGAGTTAAAGCCAAAGTGTCAGTTTATTAATTTTTCTGAAATCTTTGATGGAACAGCAAATACTGCTTTTTACCTCTATAAAATACCATTTTGTTTAGCTTCCTGTTTTCCAAGATTACCCAAAGTGGTTTTGAGAATTCACTCCTATATATCTAAAGCTTTTACTGCTGAAATGATTATTTTTATTTTTGAAAAATGATTATTCTTATTTTTGATAGTTTTTTTTGTTGTTGTTTAGAACATACACAATTAACAAGGCATAATGGTTTGTGGATATGTGAGTTGTCACCATATTTTTTTTTTAAGTTTTAAAACATAAGAGCATCTTCTATGTTACAAAAAATAGTCATTAAATGGAAACTGTTTATTTGGCTACAAGCCCTGAGTGTGCAGGAGACATGTTAGTAAGTCACTGACATATGGATGTGATCGCTGTTTCTTTGACCAGATTTGGTTTCTGCAGAGTGCGTGAGAAGGGAAGATAAATTTTGCCCTAGTAATACTGTAGTGACTCATAAATAAATGGTTACCCTTTGGTGCTTACAGTTTTCATTAAAGCGGCCTGAGCTTTGTTATTGACACCATAGGTTGCCTATTCAGGGAAATGCAGTAAAATTTATCAGTGTGCTTTCTACACCTAATAAATCATCCAAACAGGGAACCATATGGCAGATAAGACCTTGAAAATGTGGCTTCAGCATGTGAAGAGTCAAGTTGCTGAAATCTTGAATGATTACAGCTCGTGCATTTTCCCCTGGAATATCTTATAGTTATTTTACATGCCATTTTCTTGTTCATCCTATTGCCTTTTTGTCTCTCTCTCTCTCTCTCTCTCTCTTCCCCCTCTTCTTTTTCAGCAGTACTGTGATTTCAGAAAAAAGTCGAAAGCAGATAAGACATTTTTATAATGCCTTGCTGGTAGGAGGAAGAGGGGCAGGGAGGAGCAGAGACTGATGGGAAAGGATGATATATGTGGCGGCTGTGTCCCAACTCTCCTCTAGCCCATTGTCATTAATCATGGCTATTAGTTTTTTCAGAGCTGCCTTGTCTGCACAGTGCCTCAGAAAAGCCATTGTTTTTTCATACCACAGTCCAGGGAAAGCAGCGGGGGGTGTGTGGGGGTATGGATGGGACCTTCTATAGCACTCCTTTCTCCTGTCTGCCTGAATCTGGTTCTTTCTCTCTTTCTTTCCTTTTTTTTTTTTTTTTTCCTCCCCTTATTTTTTTCTTTTTTTTTTCTTTTCCTGCCCCTTTCTTGAAGGAAAAAAACCCTCAGTTGACTGTTAGTACCTGTGTGTAGTCACTTATCTGGTGACATAAACATAGGTCAGACAATTGTAATACATATTCACTGACTCGTAGCTTTGGTATGCACTCTGCCATCCTAAGGTGATTTTTTTGAAGAAAGTCTTCTACTTGGACAACTAATCAGAGGGCACTGGCAAGATCTGAAGACCTATCTATGATACATTTTAAAAGAGGCATTTAAAAATCTTTTTCTCCCTCAATTAAAAAGACAGTTTTTGTCTAAAGTCGGTACAGTTCTGCAGCTGCTGTGTCCTTGACTACTTCTTTGGTAGACAGAAATGGAAATCTTCCCTTAAAAGTGGCCTTCTAATGAAAACAAAAGCAAGCGGAGAAAAAACTCCAAACTTCCGTGGTGGTAGAAAGATTAAAATGTAGTCAATCGAATATCTGCCTAGAGTATGCTTTCAAAACATTATAATGGAGTTTGTTGTTCTAAAAACCTTCGCAAATATGTATTGTGTAAAATATATAAACAGCATGACTGATAATAGCATTTATACATTCACAGATTGGCAGCCAACCAGCAAGGATTTGTATTTTGAAAACTCAGGCATGTTATAATGGCAAAGAAAAATTTGCAAAGGTACAAGTTTTGGTTACATTTTATTACAGAGAAAAATAGCATATTGGAAAATTGTTAAATTTTGGCATTTAGAACATTTACAATATGGACATAGGTGCGTGATCTAATTACACTTCTGCAGATTGAAAGGAACAAAATGTGAAAGCAAGTGGTCTTCCTGTTTACAGTTACTACTCTAATAAAGCAGTGATGAATTGAAAGTTATAGATTTCACAAACAGTGGTGGCTGGAGAGAAAGGTACTAATTCTTTAAAATATTCAGTATAATAAATATGTATCTCTTTGAATCAAATGGCATGCTGATCCTTATGATTATAAAAGTCTGAATGCTTTGATATGTCTGGAATTAAGACATCTTCAGGAAATGGATAAGAAAAAAAATTGAGATTTTTTTTCCTATTGCTGTTTTAGAGAGCTTTACTGTCTGAAACTTTAAACCAAGCACTTCCAAACCTACAGGTGAAGATGAAGCTCCTGCCACAGGATGGCAAGAAAACCATTATTGCAGTCATAATGCATCTCTGATGCAATTTTTTTTTTTCTGCAAAATTGTTTTTATTATCAATGAGATCCTTGGATTTAGAGCAACTGTGCTTCTGATAGACCTGCTCTCTAGCAAACTATGCCACAGTTGTTTGTGAAACTTCTGCTATACATAAGTGATCTGATTTCTCTTTTTTTTTTCCCCATCCTATTTTGCTAATATCATTGTGATAATATATTTCTGCAGGAACCCCAAATAACTTAGTTTTCTCAATTTGCATATGAATACAGAAGGGGAAATTGGGATCTTGAGCAGCTTTTCATGTAGTTTGAGCCTTGGAAAGCTGTTAATATTGTACACTAGGAATATAGTCTCTAGGGAGATTGGTTTTAAAATGTGGTTTCTGTGGTTGCTTAGTTATGCTAACATGGGATGATAAAAATTCCTCCTCAGGAAAAAAACCAAATTTTCCCACTATGCTTTAAGAAATCCTATCACTAATGGTTGGGCTGGTGGCTACCAAGCCCTTGAATTAATAAGAAATTTATGTAAATTATTTTACTAGAGAAGTGAGAAGACTGACTATTTTACTTTAGTCGTTATTAGTGGAAATTTTACTAGGTTGAAGTTTGCACTGAAAGTACTAGGCTGTGGGTAGGATCATTCTGTGTGCCTTAACTGGGGCCAAAAACTAGGCATACAAAGACGTTCTCAGTGGTTAGATGGCTCTGGTTTCTGATCTGTTTTCTGTGTTCTATTTTTATTTGTCTAGTAAACAAATGCATGTTTTGGTTAGGGTTGTAATCAGTATCAATATGGGATTTTGAGAAAAGGTTTGGAAAACTACACTTAGTACTAAGGTGCATGTGTCAGTAGTCTATCCATACCTGAAAGAGGGTTTGGTGAGTGAGGTGACCTGATGGATCAAAATTTGCACTGTTGACATAAGAGCTTGTGTTTCCTTCTTGCAAATGTGGTGTAGAATGAGCAGGCAGTTGCAAACTTTCCATTATGCTGAGTATTTTTCTTCAGTTCTGTATGAGTGATTTCCTCTCAGTTTTGTTGCATGCTCAACTCTTACAACTTGCCAAGATGAGACTTCAGTTTTTCTGTAGGTAATGTGGGATGAAAATTGTTATCATATTCCTGGGAAAACCTTTACTAACGTGCCTCTAAAACACAAATCCACTGAGTGTATTGCATGTCTCTATAGTATTAATTGCTGTATCCCCTGTATTGCATAGTGTTTGCCCCCAATCTTGGTTCCTGAGTGCTGTGATACACTTTTAAATCATCTCCATCTTGTCCTGTTACTTTTGTTCTCCAAGCCTTATTTTTTCCCTCTGTTTTTTTTGTCCTCTTGTCTTCTCCAGACTCTTTTCTCTACCTTCCTGTATCATAAGGAGATTATCCCAGACATAACAGTATGTACTATATGCTCTTAGTCTTTCTTGGAGTTAATCTTCTCGTTTTCAACCTCAGGAAGGAAAAATCCCTGAAACATGACTATTACCAGATTTCCTTCTATCCTTGTGATCAGTGAACATCTGTCATCTGGCACGAAAGAGGGATTCTTTTAAGTACCTGGGCTGGTTTATCAGGGATTTTTAGAGAGAAAACTGTGTTTATATGTCCTTAACTCCTTATTTTGATGTTGGCTCTCTACCTTCTTAACACCTGGGCACAGGTATGCTGAACAGGTGTGTTCAGGAAGAACAATTGAAAAGATATTTTGGATTATCTTGGAATATCAATAAAGATGGGTGTGGGGAAAAAGAACCAAGTATTTTTTTCTCTTTAGAGACAAATTATTTTATCTCTGTGTTATGAAAGAAGTGTATATGCATGGCAGTGCAAGATACAGTAATCAAAATAATGGGAAAACATAGCTGAATCTGTAATTTATTTTAATGCATTTTCTTTAATATATCACCTATTTAATTACATTGGAATCACGGAGTAAGGAAGTATGTTCTATGAGGAAAAAACCCAGTAACAGTGATTTTTGCATAGTACTTTGAAAAAAAACCCAACCAAACATCCACCTTGTTTGTGGATTATAATTTCAGAAATCTTTAGTGATGAACACTGAAATAATAATAATAATAAAAAAAAGCCTAAAAAGAATTTTCCTTGACATATATGAGAAACTGGAAACAGCATAAATAAGTAATGTTATTCTGTGGTATGTATACACAGCATTGTGTGCAGCCTTTTCTGCAATTTTTATTTTCTGCAAAGTCATATGTTTTTAGCTGTGATTGTGGCCTGTGCCAAATGGTTCACCTTGTCTTGTGTAATGAGTATAAACAACTGGTCACTGCACTGACCAATGAAACTAATAAAGATGTATGGCACTGTGCTTGCTTAGGGAGTCACATACACACTCTTAAACTATATGTGACATTTATACCAAAGTAACATGGTTCCAAACTCTCTCACTCTTTGCTTACAAATTCTGAAGAAGAACAAACTATTTGACTGATGGTTTGCTAAATTTAATATGCTTAGCAAGTGAAATTATTGCCTACTCTAATGCTGTGTAATTATTAAGATACACTGCTTTTAAAAATACCAAGTGAATAATATTGATTTAGTGAACTGCTATTTAGAAAAATGCCAGCAAAGGAGGAATATTTTATTTTAGCTGCCTTAGAGCTGTAATGGGTCTGTACTGAGATATGCATGTGGAAATAAATTATGCACAAGGTAAACTATTTCGTTATACAGTACCCATAATATTAATTAAGCTGTAATTTTACCAACAAAGCTTTAATTTAACAAATAAACAGGAATCATCTGTACTGTTCTTTGAAATATACAACTTTGGGGCCGTAATAAAGCATTCAGGAGCACCTGCAATTAATTTTAAAGCAAGAAGTGGGACTAGCAACTTTAAAGGGTAATTGTAATTTATAATTTATTTATTTGACTTATACTGGATATAATTACAGTTATAATGCATTATTATTTTCATTCAAATGTTAGATCTATCTAGTTTACATTTAAAGTGGGCCGATTGGAGTAATAATAGCATATATATTTTCTACTCTTCACAACAACATGCAAACTAATAGATACAGATGGATCATTGTCATCCAGAGCAGTTCCAAAGACACTTTAGCTTACATTAAAATAGATGTATGTATTTTCTTCTGATCAAGACATTTATGCTATGTTCAGAAGTTCTGCAAATGCCACATTTTAACAGTAAATCTCCTAAAGTATTGGACGGTATTGGTATTGGAGTATCACGTCTGATTTTGCTGGAAATGCTAAAAGCAGCTGATTCTGGCCGTCCTGTTTGCCATTTTTTTAAAAGAAAATTTTCAAGACCATTACACTTTTCAAATTCTATTTATGATCTTTATTTGTATTTTTGTGTGGAGAAAGAGAACTGAGAGAAATACTGGTGCAGAAAAAAAGAAGCAATTATATGGGCCTGTTTTGTTTGTGGCTAAGAGAATGCTGAAGTGGCAGATTTGCAAATTTGTAAGCGAGGAAAGCTTAGTGTTCATCTTTATCAGCCAAAGTGGTTTCTTGTTAGCTGAGCAGCAAGCTAGAAAGCGACCGATTTTGACAACATAATTTACATCTTTGTATAAAACTATTGCTGGCAGCCGAACTAATTTGCACTGGATTAGGTTGTTTGTCTCTGCTGCTGACTAACCATGCAATCTATCAGGGACCGTTTTCAAATATCACTTTTCAACTGTGCCCTTGAGAGGAGGAATTGATCGGGAATATACAGAGTAAAATTACTCCAATAACTTTATAGAAAAAACAATTACTGAATCATACAGATGTGAATAATTCTGAAGAGCTGAAATAAATGTAAAGAATTTAGCTCTGTGCCTATCTTAAACATACACATGCCCGATGTATTAACATAAACCAGTCTTTTGTTTGTTATTTTCCTGTTACTTTGAACACTAAAGAAGGTTTGTGGTGCACACATGGATACTGAACTACACTAACCTTCTGAAATACAGCCTGAGTTGTGTTGGTGAGATGATCTTTTCTTTCAACCACACTTGGCAGTTCCTTCCCACAGAACTCATAGGAATGTTCTCTGTTGTGTAAGTGCAGAATAGCTTTGCCAACTTTTCCAGCAGAATTGGTAGTTTGAGTTTGATGGCATAAATGAAAAGAAGTGCCACCAACACAAATCCATGCATAATTTATCATGTATTCTACATACAAACATACCTTCAATTTTATAACAGGAAAAAAATTGCTGTTTTTTTTTTTATTATAAATGTGGCAGTGTTCTCTTCCTCTCCTCTAAGATTATGGGTAATAGAACAATGTAAGGGAGGAAAACCTGGTTTTGCAGCTGATAACCAATCCTTAGTTGTTTATAAGATGCTCTAGATTAGCTAGCAAACAAAAAACCATTAAGCACCTATTATTTTAAAGCAGTGGGTACATTTTTCATCACATTTCTCTGATGAATTTTCACTTGTGCATCCTGCTGGAGGTAATTAATTGCTTTCAGTTCAGAGGAGTAATAATGCAATAAATTATGCTGGTATTTCTTGTCAGGGAAGAATCATATTGCTGCTTCCTTACTAAAGCAGGACTAATAATGTAGCTGGAGCCACAGACTTAGAAAGTACCTATACCATTAAAATTTATGTAAGAAATCAGAAGACTAACTACTCCCTAGAATTACATTTAAAATCTGATTCTTCTGTGTAGAAGTCGCCTCTTGTTATGACAGCAAAAGAAATGGTAGACTGATGCTGTGTCTTCATATATATTTCTTTTTATTTTTTTTTTCTTGACCTTGGACTTGTTACTTAACCTGCCTATGCTTCAGTTCCCAGCTATGAAACAAGGATGATGGTACTGGCATTCACATTGACCTTGAGGCTTTACTAAATTAACATTAAAGTTGCTTGATAGTGTAAGGAACAGGAATCCAGGTCAATTTATTATTTCATGGTTGTCGATGAGTACATCTGCTGACATTATTTCTTTGGATTGCAGTACTCCAAAGAGAATTATTTTAGGTAACATTGTCGTATCAAAATAGTTACTTATAATGAAACATAAGTTAAATAACACTGTTGTTTTGAGTTATATTTTAGTTGAGAAAGAATGGAGAAATGTGTTAATGCCTAGGGAAAGGATGTTCCGGGCGATAGCTAATGCAGAGCTGGTGTGCAGAGTGGCCAATGCTTAGTGGTAATAATACCTTGTTATCATTAAAGTAGCTTTTAGCCAGTGTTTTCCAGGTTGGCATCTCAGTGGCCAGGTAATATGTAGCATTGAGTGATGTTGCAGCATCTCTCAGGTGTCCAGGCTCTCCAGAAAGCAGTGTGGACATGACAGATGATCATGCTTGGAAACAATTCCCATTCTGAAGTTGCAAACAACTATAAGGTTGGTAAGCTCAGCAGTCACAAGAAATATTAAACTTTCATCTCTGTAAATATAACCTATAGTAATTAAAACAACAAAACACTAACCTTTTCAATACTTGTTTCTTATTGGAAATCTTCCATATGGTTTAACCAAAACTATTATGCTGACTTTGCAGCCATGTTGCAAATACATATATGGGTAACTAAGTGCTCTCTCTCTCTCTCTCTCTCTCTCACTCAAAGAAGAGTGCAAATAATAAAAAGATTGCATCACTGCATGCTTCTCTACCAGGGATGGAGACTGTGTAATGGACATATCACCCAAGGGACTGTAACGTGGGCATGCATGCCTTACCATCCTTCATGTTCAGTAGGTGCAGGAAAAAGATCAAAAGGGGACTACCAGTCAATTCACAGGTATTTGTTAACAGCATATAAGAAGTTACCCTTTTGTCAGAATCTGGAATGGAGTTTAATGTAGTAGGCACAGTGAAGCAGAAAAGTTTTATTTCTCCTTTCACACTTCACCTCTCTACCTTCCTTCATCTAACCTTTCTTCACCATTCCCATTCCCTGGCATCTTATTGAAGTCACTGGTTCCACCTCCACATCAGCTTAGTTTCTATTGCCTCCTGGCTTTCTCCTCATTGGTTTACAGAGAAATAATTTCTTGGCTTCTTTTTTTGATTAATCCTGTTCTCATTACTGGTTCCTTACTCAAGCTTTCTGAAAGGTCACTGCTTTGTCTGAGCAGAGGAAGCAGAATTTTGTCATTAGGGAAGAATGAGCTTGGCAAGTTAATTGTGAATGTTCTTCAGATTTCAAGAGAGTATGGATGAGTCTTCATTGATTTCTTTTAAAGTCTTTGATTTGATGAGACTTTAACAAGGATAGGAAGCATGCTAAGCAATTGATATTTAGTGAAGTTTTAGAAAAAACCTATGAATACTGAATAAATTCAATGTCTCTATTTAAAATTACTTGGGCGAATGTTAGGAGTTCAAAAATAATGCCTTAAACTCTGACAGTTTTACTGGCTGGTGGATGATCTCTGTTTCTGAGCTGTCCTTTCAGGCATTCTGCTCTCTGTTTAACAGACTCATCATCACAGTGTATAGTAGTTGGCAGTTGGAATATTTTAAAGTGTATTGATTCAGTTTTAGATAATAAAACAAAGTTGGATACTTTTCTATGTCCTTCTAAGTAGATTGCAAATATCAATTTTTAAATTGGATGACACAATATGGGTGAAAACTTACAAGCAATGGAGATATTGAGAAGCTATTGCCATGTTTGGCTTCAGCTCCACCAGTACTTCACTGTCAGCCAAAGTGTACTTGATCTGTTCCAGTTTGGGGCCTTTATTTGCCAAGAATTTCAGATAAGTTGAATTATTATTCAAAGAATGGTAGTCTTATAATGAAACCTGAATGATAGGAAGAGATCTGCCATTTCATTATGTCTTTTGACCTAAGAAGGGTTTCAGCTTGACCTTCTAGTCTACAGAAGCTTTTGTACTAAAACTCTTTCACTTGTCTTGGATCTACTGTTGTGTGCAGAAGTGAGAGCTGGTTGAATGGGATACTTAGGAGTTGAACAGCACAGCTCTGTGGTCCTTTGAGGTTTTTTGTTTGCCTGTCTTTTTTGGATTTGGTTTATGTGGGAGGTTTTTTTTTTGTGGTTTGGATTTTTTTTTTTTTTATTGTGTGAGTTTTTTTCCGTTTGATTTTTTTTTGTTTGGTGTGGTTTTTTGGGTGGGGGCAGGGGTATGAACATAGTGGGACATTATTAATAAGCCACCCCCCAAACATGTATTGTTTATTTCTACACATGATTGCTGCACTGTGTGTACTCTGCTGTTTTTTCAATGCAAAATCAAATTCCTGCTTTTTCCACCAAGCTATTGCCTGCTGGTTTTAACAATGGGATCTTGCAAGATTAAAGCCTTCAGGACTAAAAACCTAAGTTTTCATCTTGTGTGGAGAATACAACATTCCCTATGCCAGTATTCTGTGAGAAAGAAGTCTTGAATGAAGTGAGCCCAGTGAAAAACATTTCCCCCTTTTTCTGCCATGAAGGTGGGAGAAGGAAACAATTGCAGGGAGATTCTTACAGTAGGTGTTGGCAATCTACTGTTTTCCTTCACTCTTCTGTCTTTGGGACTGTTAAAGGAAATGAGTGTTTCACTTTTAAATAAAACACAGAGTTTTGGGGAAGATATACCCCATACTTGCCAACATCTTTTCCCCTCTAGGCTGGAGCGGCACAACTTTACTCTTACTGCAGACCAGTCTTCAAATTCTTTGGCTTTAGAAATCCTTCCTCAGCCACCCCTTTTCATCCTTATCTTTGGCTCCCTAGCAATGATTGCAGTTCAGAGCTCTTCTGCTTTGCCAGATCTCCCTGCCCCAGCTACTGAAAAAATGTCTTTTAGATCCTTGGGTCTCAACCTAACAGTTGTAGTGCCTAGCATCAGCCTTTCTGGTGACAAACTGTTCCCTCCTCTTGAGCTGCTATGTGGCACTAGACAGCTGAGGGCAATAAAATATTTGTCACAGAAGTGCTATCACCTGACTGTCTCTGTTTTAGGATTGATGGCATTTTTAAGAGTAGATAAGACTGCTCAGCTCTTCCAGTTCTTTGTATGGTGCAAAGATTTCCTCTTTTAATAATTTTTTACTTTTGAGATAATAATAACTATACTTTCAGAGTGGTGACAAGGTGTGAATTTTGAAAAAGTTGTTTGTTCCCATTCCATACCAGAGATAAAGCCAGCAAATATTGAAACCCCCAGCTTTTCTTGGGGCTTTTGCAGGTGTAGGAGTGCTTTCAGGAATGCCTTGTTAAGGTCTCATTGAATCCAAATAATTTTGAAAACCCAGATTATCAGCAGATAAAATACTCCAATTACATTGTACAAAAATGGCCATTGCCTAGAGTGCTTTATGTGCTTAAAGGAGCTCTGCTAGATTGTTTCTTCTTTTTCCTGTCTGTAGCTCATCCTTCCACCTGATCAAGGTTATCAGACAGTTTGGTGTTTGGGCTTCATCCGATTCAGTATTGTTGAAAAAGAGAGGAAAAAAAGGTTGGTGAGCAGTTTATTTAGACTTGTGAGTCTTGCTCTCCAGATATGCACTTTGGATATTTAATGCCTAAAGTACATGTGTTGAGACAGGGTGCAAAAAAGTGATTCATCACAGCATGCCATATTCTGTTTTTGCAGTACAGACAGTGGAAAAAAAGAGAACTTTTTCCAATTAGATTTGAATGTTAGTCATCTGGCCAACTACAAAATTCTCTTATATACTGGCCAGAGTTCACTCCTCTGTGAAGAGTGTTAGCTCACCTGTCTTCAGTTCAGAGGTCGAAATTTTCTTCTGGCTACTAGCAAGGCTTCTTAGTAATCATAAAATGAGTCAGGAAAGATTGCAGAGATGAGACTTCAGCTTTATCCTTATCTTTGACAGAATGTGTCTGCCCTCACTTTATTGATTGATGCCTATTTAGCAAACCTACTATTTTCACTTACCTAGATATTGAGTTAGTTCATGTAGTGATAGGAATCTTGCAAGTTAGGCTTTTCTGATAATTTTCATTGAATTTTAACTTTTTGCCTGTATGTATTGTTTTTTCATTAGTGATAGTTTTGAGCAAAGAGATCTGAGTTACCTTATTCTGTAAATAGTTGGTTATCTTTCTGATCCAGCCTCTTAGCACCCTAAGAACGTTACTTCATCCTCTAAGTCCTACTTTGACAGAGTGGGCAAAAGATCCTTTTTGCCCAGCAAATAAATCTGTTCTGTGACTGCTTGTTTTAAGACTTAGGCTGAGCTTTGTCCCTGAAGTATGGAGTGTACTTTAGTATGGAGAAATCTTCCTGCACTGCCAAAGCTTTCATTTTGTGCTCATGATAAATTTAGACACTGCTGTAAGTAAGAAGTCTGTCACTTCCCCTCCTGCAGTCACAGTAAGTTCCATATTAAGCTTCCAGCTCAATGAAGTGTTGTGTAAAACAGGCAGGGGTGCAGGCTCAACATCTGTGGGAATAATCTAGGTAAACATCCCATAATTTTGAAAAACATGGTGCTTTGATGGATATTCACAATGACTAGGCAAAACCCACGTTTTGTTAGTGTCTTCTACAGTGCAAACTGCATACAACTGGTGAGATCCCAAGCTGCTGGGAGCCCTGTGAAAGTCTCCTGTGGATAAAGGGAAGGACAGCCCTTGGCACTGGCGGAACAGCACCCGCACACAAAGCTCCTGTGCTTAATGCACAAGTCCAAAGATCAAAGATGCAGGAGATCAAAAGACTCCTGGGTCTTTGTCCTTTTTTTCTTTATCAGCCACCTTTGGTTGGCCTCTTGATGAGGGCTTCTCAGAGATGCTCTGTTTGCATGGTGCTGGAGAGGTGGCCTCGAACCTGATCTTAAGTGGCCAGTGTGGTTAGCCAAGGGCCAGCTGTAGCCGGCCAGCTCGGCCTCAACTCTGACCTCACTGGAGACTCTTTAATCTGTCAGGCTGTCATCTCCAATGGCATCAGCCAGAGGCCCTTTGCCAGGCTGCTCGCTGCTGATTCTCTCCTAGCAACTGTATCAAATTTTATTCTGCCAAAGAAGGTTCTTTAATGATGTTGTTTATGCAGACAAATAGTTAAAATTTCACATCTAAAAGATTAAATATTGTAATCGCATAATTAGAAAAAATGTTACATGATTTAACATAGCATTTTTCTATTTATGCAAGTGACAACTAATGGTTTCTTTTTTCTCCTAGCTTTAGGAAAGATTCTTCAACTTTGTAATTTTAAAACATTTTCTCCTACACATGTCATTGTTCTTTTTAATAGGATCTGCCAGAACAACTCTGAGCAAAAGCTCTGCATTTTCACATTATTATCTCATTGTCTATCCCTAGTGTTATAGCCTTACTGTGACTTCCTAACTAATCAGCTATTTCAACTTTCATTCCATAAGCTTTATGTCTGAGTGTAATTAAATGAGCATTAAGTCCTTTTTTTACTAGCAAAGCCTGAAAGTTCTGATATTACAGTAATAAGTGTGAAGTGAATTTTGAATGGCATTTATATCCTTTCATGGGCTCTAAATGTTTGATTTGCATAACTAGTTAAAATGATATCAGAGCAGCATATTGATTTAATTCCATCTCAGAAAACTGTTAATTAATAATGATAATAAATGTGTCAGTCCTTTATTATCTGCTTTGAATTGGTGATGATGTCTATATTAATACTATTTCAGTAATAGACCTCTGCTGGCTATTGTTGGCAAAGCTTTGACGGCTTGAATAACTAGCAATCAGAATTTATAGAATTTATTGCAGATCAGATTTTAAAAAAATAGTCATTTTATCACATGTGTGATTTTATTAACACCTACTACTTAACATTTTTTTAAAATAAATCACTAAGAACAGAAACTGGCAAGGCTTTTGAACAAAGAAGAGATCTGAATTTCTTAAATTTTTTTTTTGTCCTTGCAAGTTAGAGTGTAAAGAATGAACACACTCCCTTCATGTAAAGGAGTTAATGGAAGGAACCATGCACATTTCAGGTTCCTTAACATTTTACAGCAATATCTTTTAAAAAATCCGTACATATGCAAGGCATATTGTGTGGAAAAGAGATGCTTCGTCAGTAGAGGTTTTTTAAATTCTGTTATTTTGCTATATGTTTTTAATAATTTTGTGATATGTGTTACTTTGCTCCTTCTTATTTCAGAATGAAATTAGATTATCACCTATTCATGTTTTTGCTATCACTGTTTAGTGTTAAAACAGAACTAGTTTAAGATCTTACTTTACTTTTTCTGTTTTGGACACTGGCAAAAGAGTGCTTTGGCTGTGCTATTTAAGACTGGATTTTGGTTCCTTTTTCAGCAAGGAACATTAACTGTCCTAATATTCAGCACCACAGTGTGTAGAAAGTGCTCAGCTTTTGTCAGTAGATGTTCTGTACATTCCCTTTTAGATGAGGAAATATTTAGGAAACTGACTTTAGATGCACTGGATTTAGCTTGCATGGACCCTTAATGTAGGTCTTGAATAAATTTATTTTATTTTTTTTTAAAGTATCTTCTCTCTTAATGTTGTTTACTTTCCCTGCAGATGAATACTCGGGCTCTTGACTTTTTATATGTATGTTGTTTGTGCTAAAAACTAGAGCAGCAATTCAGCTGCTGATAAAACTTAATGTTAGCAATACCCAATTGAGTACTTGTCTGCCAATTTAATGCTCTGATGGCAATTTTAATAAAAAAATTAAATTCTTAGGTATCTGAAATGTTTATTTTCTTACAATTCCTTGGAAAAATCAGGCCCTTAATATTAATGACCTTTTCCTGTAGAGAAATACTGCTGATTAGTATGAGTAGCTCTAAGGACAGAAAAGAAATGAGTGACAAAATGCTGTCATACCTCTTGTTTTCTAAGCACAACGCTTCTCTATGTTACTTTCATGCAGTATTGCATGGACAGCAGCAAACTTGTCTGCTCTGATGTGAACAAACACCATATAAAATGGCTCCATAGCACCAAACCTGAGCTTAAAAATCTTGTTAGGAGGGAGTTAAAAGCCTAGTACAGAGAAACAAACCTGAATTTTGCAAGTAACACCAAATTTATGAGGACTTCTCTTTGCACAACCGTGGTGATAACTGTGACAAGAAAACATTTTTTTTTTTTTCTCACAGTGCTAGTTTATTGTTATCAAAAATTCCACATAAACAAAGGGGTTTTTTTTCGGCAGTGCTAAAATTTGAAATTTAACCATTGAAACTCTTTGTGCTTCTGGGAAAACACTACTGGAAGTGCATTGCTTTCAGACAATCCTTGTGTGTCAATTGAGCTACATTTAGCAAAGTTTTGTTCTGATTTTACACAGTGGTAGAATAAGGCTCCAGTTCACACTTGTGCTATGATCTTTAACCTGCACTGTGGTGCATGGTGTGGTGATGGTGACTCAAATGAAAATACTGGCTCTGTCTTTAAAAGAATGGGCAAGAAAGCACGATTTGAATGGTGAGCATTCCGAGTACCTACTAATAAGTTCATGTTTCAGAAAAGATCCACCAGTGTCCTATACTGTTTCAAACATTGAGATCCAACTTTATCCCCACGTCTGTGTGGACAGAGAGTGTGTGGATGCCGTGTTCTCCCCCTGAAAAGGTCAGTTCTGTTCTTCAGAGCTCCGGGAAGGCAATGCCATGTGTCCAGCTTTGTCAGACTGCAGCCACTCACCCCCAGTACGCTGTCGCTCCCCAAACAATGGGAATTTGGTCCACTTCCACTAAGTGCTTTGGCCACCTGGTTCGCATGGAGTTGGTAATTTTAATTTATTTTCTTTTCTGAAAGCCTCCTTCAAAAGTTTGTTAGCCTTTGAAGCTCGGAGAGAGACACTGTGGAAGTCTAAGAATAGAGGCAAAATGTTGTATTATGTTTCCTTTGTCAGTGGGTTGCCCTTTTATGTATTTTCTGAAGTTCCTGACAAGATGATGCATGTTGAGATGAATAGCCATCAGTTACATTTAAAAATGCCTTTTCTCTTCCTG
This sequence comes from Sturnus vulgaris, assembly GCF_052056855.1. Lineage (NCBI taxonomy): Eukaryota > Metazoa > Chordata > Aves > Passeriformes > Sturnidae > Sturnus > Sturnus vulgaris. The sequence goes on along the minus strand of NC_142250.1, from coordinate 16,426,108 downwards.
TAGTGATTTTCTAAATGACTGTGATCTCAAGCTATAATGGGGTATCCATATAGAAATTCTAACTAGTTTTTCAGAATTCATCTTTGCTATATTTGTTTAAGCACAAATCATTGCAGCAGCCTCTTATGACACAGACAACATTACTGGTCTTGAAACTTCATAAAGGGAATAGAGGGAGGTTAACTATCCTTGCTGGAGTTTACTCAGAACTTTGGAGTTAAAATCCCTACTGGTGGTTTGTTTTGGTTTGGTCTTAGTTTGCTTATTTTGTTTCAGGATTTCTTTGCAGCTTTCTTTGTTTTGTTTTGTTTTTTTAATGCCAGTATTACACATTTTGTAGATACAAGCATCAAAAATCTTGATCTATTGAATTATGTTTGGGGTTTTTGTTTTTTTTTGTTGTTGTTTGTGTTTTTTTTTTTTTCCCTGCCCTAAATTCAATGACTCCACTTTCACAATGTTGGGAGGGGAGGCATAGTGCAGGTAAATGATTTCAACTTGCACTTTAAAAAAAAAGTTGCATAAAACACATTCACCCCTCATCCTTCTGCCCCATGTCCCCCTTCTACCCCTAAGTTGCCTTCTGTGTCCCCCCACAATTTTATGTGAACAGTGAAATATATTTATGGCTTTTTCCACTGGCATAAATCAGATGTAGGTGACAATATATCCAAATAACCTCTTTGATGCATGGTTTTTGTTAATAATTATGTGCTGCTAATAATTAACAGGTGTGTGAAAAAATGAATTAGTAATGAGGAGAGAGTTTGTAAGCCGTCTGTTATCATCCCTTGACAAATGCAAGCAAGGGCATAAGCTGAATACAAAGGCCCTTGATTATAGTTTAATGGTATTTGATAAGTTAACCCCTTTTGTCACATAATGATGCTGAGCTTTTATTGTGGGAAGTTTGCTGTGTTACAGTGGCAACATCTTTTTTTTTTAATCCAGCCTTTTAAATAAGAAAGTAGTCAATGAAAAATCCAGAGAAATCTAGGAATTAAAATTTTGAACACCTTTTTCAAATTAACTTGAAGTTTTTAAAATCTCATTTGTTCAGTGGTTATTGAAAAATAAGCTTTCATGGGCTCTTCCTCAAATTATGGGAGCAAGTGGATCTATAAACTGTCCATATACCCAATTTCAGTCCTTCAGAAAAAGAAGACTTTCAACCACCTGCAAGAGAGACTATTGTGCCAGGGAAGCACAAGGTTTCACAAGTGACAATTTTGTTCTCTTAAGCATGAAAAATATACTTAATGGTTTTCATGAAAGAAAGTGAGATTTTGATTGTGGTGTGGCCTCCTAAAATGCTCAGCAAATTCTTGTTTTCAATAGCTGAGGTCCTGTTTAACTGTATGCTTCTAACCAGTTGCTGTTTGTGGATAAAAGTAACAGATAATGATTTAAAATTTGTCTCTAAAAAGAAAAAAGGTTGTTTGTTTTTGCGCAGATAATTTTGTCAGACCTTTATATTGTTATGGTTTATCTGCTATTTGGTATTTATTTTTATGATTGATTTACAATGTTTTAGTCCACTTTTTTCCCTGAGGTCCTTTTCTTTCTTTTATATTCATTTCATTTTTCAGAAGTCCTCTTTAAGTGTGTAATGTATGTCTGTAAATAGATCTTTGGCTTCAGAACTTGAAATTAAGATACTAAATTTATGAGAAAAGAATATCTGGAAAGACATTATACTGCGCTCATGACCATTGAAGAGCTTGAAAGGTATAACCTACTTTACCTAAAAAGAGATCTGGATCTGCAAAGCAGGATGGCTTCAGGCATTTCTATTTAGTGTTTGAAATGTGTTTACTTTTGTGTTGAGAGACAATCAAAAAAAGCTACTGCCTTGTTGCTGCCATATTGTCATCTTTGCTGGCAATAATAGATATGTAAAACTTTGGGGAAAGAGAGGAAGAAAAACTTAGAGGGTTTGGGATTGCATATGTAGAGACAGCTTAAGTCTGCCAACTTAATTTGTTACTGTTGGTTTTGAGACACGGCTTTAGGAGAGATCAGTCGGTTTTCTGTGCAGTAGTTTTGTGTTGAGTCAATAGTATCTTTCAAGAAGACTGTGGAGAAAAAAAATCTTGTATTATTAAATTGTTCAGAAGAAAACTGCTTTTGAAAACTCTCAAATGCTGATTAATTTTTCCATGTTTCATTGACAGATGATCCTGTTTCCTTCATGAACTCTAGCAGAAGATCTCCTGTGATTTGAAAGAAAGACAATGTTTTTGGGTCAGTGCTCATTCATGGCATGGCAGTCAATGGAATATTACTATTTTATTCTAGAGGTACTTAGGTACTGCAGGATATTAGACAAAGTCAGCATAGTATCCAAAAATCAGTGACTGCAGTATTGGAAGGAAGGAGCAGATACTTCTGCATGAACTCTTGTGAACCTTGGGGAGCCTTGCTAGCTAATGACGTTCATCAGTTTAGCACTGACCCATCCTTAAATACAGTCTTTGGAAACTTTCTGTAAGATGGAAGTCATATTCTTTAATATATCATATTAGCATTCCACTTTTTTTTTTTCTAGATAACTTTTTGGAAAAATAAGTATTTTCAAATACTCTGAGATTTGCAAGGATTTGTCCTTTGTTATTTGAAGGTGGGATCTGACTCTCACAATTTGGTGTTCCTACATTCCTCTTAGCTAATGGGAGTTCCCAGCTGCTTAGTTTGAAACTCGTGCATGTTTGTCATCTGTGTGCCTTTTTTAGAGTACTGTTTTCAGTGATCCTTTGGGGAAGTGGAATTAGCCTAACTCATTTGCCTCCCAGAACTGAGAGACATAACGTAGCCTAAGACTGCACGTGGTGTCTTGGAAACAGTTACTTGGTCTTTATTTCATTTGAGTGAACACCCCTGATGTCCAGCTCGTACTCTGACCTTGGGGAGGGCCTGCAGGCCCACCCTGCCCCTTGGGGAATTCAGTCAGTCTCCACAGTGGCTTACTGCACAGACTCTCCCCTGGGGTTTTTTGCACCTATCAACAAGTTGGTTTGGTTGTAGCCATATGGCTGTTTTGGCTGGCAGGTCTGTCGTATTTTATAATTTTGAAACAGAGAAGTTAGTCGAGAAAGTGTGTGTTGCTAATCAGTTTGGATGACTGAATGCTCTCTGAGAAGTCTCTATATAGGTGATGACCCCAACCTGCTCAAACCTATACAAGATCAGTATCAAAGCCAATGCTTGCAGCTTCTTTGCTGTGTTTGTATAATATACATGGTGAATGACTGGTCTTCAGCCTTTTTTTGCCACTACTTTTGCACAGTGAGCTAAAATATTCATCTCTTTATCTTCCAATTCTTCATTTCCTTTTTTTTTATAAGCGACTTCCCGAAGGGGAGCCTTGCATTTGTTAACTAGTGTTCAGTGACTGGTGCGTCAGCTCAGCTGTGCAACATGCCAACACTAACTGCTCCTAAATAACATCTATTTGCATAGTGCATTGAGAGCTGTGAACTCTCCTCTCATTAAGTGTGTGAGAACTCTCGCTCAACCAGAAACACTAAAAATTGAGTTGCACTCCTGTGGGGTTTTTCTACTGTGAGTTCTTGCAGTGTATTATAGCACTGTGACACTTTGTGGGGTGGCGTTGCAATGAAGGAAAGGAATAACGCAGAGGGATCATATGCCTTAGCTTCCCATGTAAACTGTTCCCTATGCTCTTCTCCCTTTTTCTGCCCTCTTACACATTTCTACATGTGGGAACTTAATGTTTTTGGTAATATTTCAACAATAGTCTTTTAATGGTGGAATGAGGAGGAAATGAATAATCTATTGAAAACACCTCATTGCCAAATTCAGCGCTCTTGAACTTCAGTTGTGCATTTCTTTGTGTGAAATTATGTAGTGATGTCCAGCAATATTTTATTACAAGTTATGTTTTGTAATGCTTGAGCAATATATAACTGTGATCAATGTTGTGACCTCAGGGAAATTGCTTATATAATTACAGAAAGTTTACAGTAGTAAGACAAGGAATGGGGGAAAATATATCACTGTAAAATATAAATATGTTTAAATTACATTTAGGATTTGGAATAGTTCCTTGCTTGTGTTTTACAGAGTAATCTGTGATTTAAATCAGGTTTAGTTGTGGGGTTTTTTTTCTAAATTGGGCATTATAAATCAAGAGTAGTTGCTGCATATAGCACACAAGAGGATTTCTTATACATTTTAATGTTGCATAAGTAAGAAATACCAGTAGTTCAGCAGTAAAATTGCAAATGTAAGCAAAAGTGAAGATTTTTCTAAATTTAACTAGGTTGCATTTGTTTAGTAAACTCTAGCAATAATTTACTGTTTTATTGCATTTGCTGTTGAGAACTTGCTAGCTTTAAAAAGAGGAGGGGGGATAAAGGAAGGAGCTATGTTATAATTGCTCTGGAACTGGGGGGAGCAGATAGAAGAGGGGAAACTACTAAACAGTCTCATGCAATAGGTTAAAGTAGAGAAAATAAATCTTGGCAAGATAATATGTGTCTGCAGAAGACTAAAGAAGTTCTGGTAATGTGCGTTCTGTATTTTGGGATAGAACAATTTCCCATAAAAACATCTAGCTCAAGATGTTGTAGTTATGCCTTAAGTCTTTGGAGACATGAAAGATAATAGGCAGCTTTTCTTATTAGTGAATTTCAAGATGTTAAAAATAGGAATTCTGGTAGTTATGCTTTAAAACAAAATAAACACCTTTGTTTTGTAAATAAGGGTGTTTAAAACTTGATTTAAATTTGCTCTACATTTCTGCCTATTCATGCTTTATCTGTGGGTAGATTTCTATATCTCTCAGTCTGTTAATATAAAACCTAGCTTAGTTTAACTGTGGTTTGAAAGAAGTGAACACTGGGATTGGTCTGGATGATGTTGATTAATAGGTGTGTGAGGGTGAAAGACTCCAGGGCCAAGCAGTAGGTCCATCTTGGTGGCATCTGATGTTGATTGGCTTTGTCCTGCGCGGCTGCGCTGGAAGAGCGGACATTAAGATTAAGTGATGCTGTCGTGTTGAGGAGCGCTGCACTGCATCATTCTGGGAAGAGACAGCTGTGGTGGTTAATCCTTCATCACCAAGGGAGTGCTGCCAGCAGAAAGATATACAGCCAAAGATAACCCTCCATAACTTGTGCTAAAGATCAGAAAACTTTGAATTCACATCCATCTGCTTAGTCTGGGGTGAAGATGAAAGATAGGCAGAGTAGGAAATAAAAAAACCTCCTGTGGGATTAATCTTAGACAGAACATGCAGCACACGCTGAAAAGGCAGCAGCTAAATTTTTACATGTATCTTGAAAGAAATGGATCATTCCAAATCCAGAAATTTAATTTCATTTCAATTGCTTTAATGTTCCTACTCATGATGCTCATTTAATATGTACACCACATCCTTCCTGGAAGCAGTTCAAAGATGCCAGGGTTCATAGTGTAAGGTTTAAAAAAGACAAGCATCTCTGCATTTCTAACTAAGTGATGCACTGGAATGGATGACAATGGAGCTTTTAGCATAATTTGTGGTAGAGAACTTTGTTATTTACTTTTATATTTAGCAGGTCAATTCCAAATTGTTATACATCAGATGAGAATATATTCTGCCTTGAATGGTTGTGAACAGAGCTATATTGTTATGCATAATTTATTCATACAAAGTGAAAACCGTTACAAAGACTTGCTCAAGTTGTCATCTTTGGAAATTAATTGATATGAAAGAATAAGATAGCAAAAGGAAAGAGATATGAATATATTGCTTTGGAAGGAGTCTTCTAAGTAATAACTAAATTAATAAAATACAGTTGAAAAGTAGCAGTTAGTGGTAATAATTTGATACATTAATCCATTATTTTAATGTAGGCTGTTGTTTTAACATGCATTTTAAACCTTAAAGTAATATCTTAAAAAGTTCTGTGCTGAATAGCGGAGAAAAGGTGGAAATGCACATTTAGTTATTATCATGGTGATAGCTATTGCTGCGAGGAAAATGGAATATTTCTTTTAGCAGGCCGGTGGTTGGGTGGGGGTGGAAGTGGAAACGCTCCCTGTTAGAGCCTTGGTGCCCAGAGGAGTGGAATGTCAGTGACGGGGAGGAGCAGAGCTCTCTGAGCCTGGCCTCGGGTCTGCTTCAGCTGCAGTTGTTTCACTGCAGTCAGTGTTTTGGGGAACCTCATGTTGTCTGTCTGTGTGCTACAGGGTGTCTGTCGAAACTACTGAAAGAGAAGTTAGTTAGTTGAGTGATGTGGAGGCTTAGTTCTTGCCTTGGATCAAGCAAATCCAAAGTGAGGAGTATAAACCTGCTGATGTCTTCTCAAACGTTAGACGAGATGGTGTTTTAGTTTCTCTTTTCTATTGATCTTATTCACTTTCCTGTAATCATAAAAATGCCAGTTAAAACAGCATAGCATTTCATCATTTGCAGAGAGAGTGTCACTTTTAGTTGTATCACCAGTGTCCCTCAAAACAATCTGAACTTCCTGTCTCCCACACTTGTGTGCTCAAATGTAAAAAATCTTGTTCCTGTTCCTCTTTTATTTTTTTTTTCCAGAAATGCTTGTGTTTATTTTAATAACTGGTGTTTCTAGATAAATTAATCTTACATTTAAATCTTGGGTTATGACATCTCTCACATAAAGGTTTAATATCTATTAACATGTCATTTGAATTTAATTAGAAATAATGAACCCAAACGATACTAGTTGATATCATATGAGACAAGTGTTTCTAAGCAGGCTAACTGTGCTAGTGAGTTAATTTAACTTGGCAAAAATTCTAATTACTTAGGTATCTACATTGCAGTATTATCTTAAAAATTAAAATGGCATTTTTGACTGCTAAAAGCAAATTGGAAAAAATTCAAATTAAGATAGCTGTTGGGAGGAGGAAGTGTATAAGCCTGCAAATATGTGAAAAATGGCTACTGCCTTTTCTTAGTAACCAACTGTTCTGCATAGTCATTAGAGGAAGAACAACAAATAATGCTCACAGAAGGAATAGAGGCTGAATGTAAGGAGAAATTTTCTCACAAGAAGTACTGTTAAACATGAAAATGGGCAAATGAGTGCACACTTTCACAAGTGTTTTTAATTTTTTTAAATTTTGACTAAAAACTACATACACTTGATTGTATCAACAAGTATGGGATGCGTGAGGTGATCTTTGAGTTCTGTTTTTTCCTAGTTTTCCTCTGATTTTAGATTTGGTGATGGCTTAACATTGCATCTTAAAAGTACTGGCAGTTTGGAGGTTAACAAAAATGAGCAATTCTTTGTATAATAATTTATTTTTCCAAATCCAAATACATAGCGGAATGCAGGTTGAAGTGAGCAGACTTGTGCATGATGAATACTAAAATGCCAACAGTTAGAAAGGAATGGGTTAATACTTTGACTAATGTTGTAGGTTTATAAGAACTGGCCCTTCTCTTTGTTCTTTTTTATCATATACATTTATCATGTTCAACCTGGCAACTGAAGCAAATAGCTATTTAAGTTGTAAAAAATGAATCACTGTGCAATTTCTTGAACTGTATGATATAACCAAGCTTAATAATATTATACAACAGAAGTTGTAAGCCTAGGGATATTTTTCCTCACTTTAATTTTTTTTTTTAAATGAGCCATGAGCATTTGCTTCTTTCTGTATGGAAAACCAAAGAGCATTGAGATGTGTTTAACAAAGCTGTAATTTCCTGCCCACTGGTAAGGACTAACAGTGAGTGCTTACCTTCTGCTGCTGCATAAATAAAGCATATTTAGAAATGGTTGAACTGTTGGATTGTGTGAAGATTTGGGATGCAGGCTTTTTGACTTTAAACCTTCTTTAAAAGTGACAGGGAAAAATAAAAGTGTGAACTTACTCATTAAAAGGAAAAAGGTGCTGTGGGAAGAATCCTCTCTGCAATGTAGACCAAAAGGTAAAAACTAATATGTGTTTGTTGTGTCAGCATATTTTCACACTGCTGGATGTTGCATGTTTACAGCTGGTTCTGATGCAGCTGTCAGGGTACAATTGATGAGCAGCATCATTTAAAGTGCAAAAGAAAATATCTTGGCATAGAGGGACATAATAAAGTGCCATCTACCAGGCATTGTGGACATATGTAGTCACCATTTCCTTTTTCTCCTCACTCTTTGCATTTCTTTGCTGCCCTTGCCAGAATGTGCAGAAGCCACTGGGAGCAGCTCAGCCCAGCCTCCAGCCTTCTAATATCACTTTGGTAGTTGTCAGATCATATGAAATGTCAAAATTCATGTGGCCTTCGTGAAGAGATATATTTAGTACAGCTGCTGCATACCTACGTAGTATCTCTGACATTGACATATTAGTTATGCTGTCTTTTGCAATCTGATATCTTTAAATTTGCCACCTTGTTAAGTTTTGATTAATGTGATTCCATTTCACTAAAGTAATTGGCTTGGCCTGTTGTAGAAAATAATCAGCCTTTCTACGGAACAAATGCTAGAACATGCTAATGAGGGAGTGAGTTCGTTAAATTGATGGCGTGGAGTGACAGTTATTAATGATTGTTATGATAAACAGACGAGTGCGAATTGGGATGAGTTGGGCAAAAGTGACAGTTTAAAAATAACGTATATTGGAAAGTACTAACGAAGTAATATACTGTTAGGAAAACAATCATGCAAGTTGTCAAGGGAAGAAGTGTAATTATACAGCTGCACGAGCTGCCTGGGAGGACAGGGACCTGGCTGATAATGGACACGTTTTTTGTTGGCAAGGGGAAAATATGTTATGGCAGAGAGGAGTACAGATTGATAAATTAATTGGCCTTTCTCATTGTTCCAAGAGCAAACTTGGCCAGCAATAGCCAAGCAGATTAGGTAAATAAATGAAGTGACCAGCTCTTCCTCTGCATCTGACCCATTCCCTGCCCTTTCTTTTTAATCCACCTATGCATGAACTGCCAAGTCCAACTGCCTGTGGTAGCTGTGTTTGCATAAATATAGCTCTCCTGCAAATATTTATGGCTTTTAAAAAAGAGATGCTTTGTCTTTCAAAGATTTTTGCCTTCAGATGGAGGTTAATTTTAATGCCACTGGCCTTATGCAATGTGATATGAAAGTATACTGATTTTTAAAATGAAATTTAGACAGACCTGTCCATCTGGAAGCTTGCAAGGAAAAGTAAAGATTGCTAGTAGGAGTGTTTGGGAGGTAGAGGTATGGTTCTACTTCTGCTTATTGTTGCATAAGCCTGGTGCTAAATGGCTTCAGGTTGTTGGCTGTAGGAGAAAAACATTTGTATCTCTGAGACTGACAGCAGTGCCATACATAATTCAGCTGTTGGATTGTCCATGTAGTAGACTCAATGGAAAAGTAGAGGATAAATGTGGAATACTTTCCTAATAAGTATAAGGAGATGCAAGGTAAGTGGGCCATTATATATCAAAAAAAGAGAAAATAATCTTAAACAGCCATGGTAAAAATTCAGTGTGGATAGTGATAGTTCAGTTGCTGTGGTTAAAAAGAGTACTAGGTAGCACATTCTGGATCACTTCAGTCTCTGCTCTAATGCAGAGGACTGGGGATTCATGTGGGCAGGCGTAGAACTGAGTGGTCAGTGCTATTGCCCTTTTTTTACTTGCTTGTTTGCACTGCCTTGCATTTAAATATTTAGTTTCCTCCATGGAAACATGAGCAAATTACCATATTTTTCATAAAGATGGAGGAAGTGATTTTGAGAAAGTTGGCTAAGAGAAAGCACTGTTATCACTGTCAAATTCCATCTGCTCAGGACACACCAATGAATAGAAGATGGAGAAGAGTTTAGATTCCATATGACAGCCTACAGCCATATCAGCACTGAATGGAGCCTGTAAAATGCTTACTTAGCCATTTTGCTAGATGTTTTACTGGATTCAGCTTGGTCTTGGTCTTGCAAGGGCTCCAGTAATTGTGTTACCAATTCCTCATGACAACCCTCAAGAACACAATCTGTTCACGAATCTTGCCGTGTTTCCTTTGCTGCATAAGCACTAGTTTGTATAGTCTTAGACTCATGAACACTAATTCACTGGATACAATAATCTAACCAAAATGAGCAAGGACAATTTCTTGTTTAGTAATTAGGTCTAAGCTTTTTTCCTAATAGTGTTACAGGTGAAATCCCTCTAGTCCTTGGTTTTCACTGTTAGCAAAAGGAAGAAATCTATAAATAAATTTTTGTTTCCAAAGAACTTATCATTTTCCTCATAGTGTCATAGATTCAATGTGTCAGGAATAGCTTAAGAAACTGGTAATTAGTAGCTTAATCCAATTTACTGTGTGTAGATTTTATCATACTGAACTTCATTGTTCCATTCGAACATGTAAACCAGTGACTAGAAAGCCTTTTTTAAAAACAAAAATGTACCAATTACCAGTTTACTTTGTAACAGAGTGAAAACAGGCACTAAATTCTGTACTATACTGCGCTTCTCTGCATGAAGAAGTCCTTTTTTACCATATTACTTATTGGATGTCTCAATGTATTAAACTGTTACCTAAGCCTAAATTAGATTATAAAAAGCAGGCTTAACAATATCTTAATATCAGCATGCACAATTTTGGTTCTTCCTCTCGACAAAGTATGTTGTTTATACTTTGCTTCCATGGCCAAACTGTTAATTTAGGTCCTTAGCCTAGTCCTGTCCAGAGAGCTAGTATTGCTCCTGCTCTCTCTGACTTTTAACATATGTCTGCATCACCCATTTAGTCTGGCTTAGGCTTGTGCTTTGGAGGCACCACTTTTGCTCTTCCAGGTGTTTGGATCTCCAGAGTCTGGATTCTTTTCAAACGCAATTGAACTGGAAGATGTTCCTCAGAGTTGCATCTGATGTGCTCCTTCTGCTGCTGAGCATACAGTCCTTGGAAACAGCTTACATCAAATAGCCATTAAAATCCTCTAAAAGGAATCTAATGTTGGACATTGGGTCCTTGGCATTCAGTGTTTTGCTCTGGAGGTCTGCTCCATTTGGACCTCACTGTTTGCTCCTATGGGTATAGTCCTCATATACTCAAATACTTCAAACTGAATCTTCATATGACATTACTGTTCCTTTATCTTTTTACTTAATCCTGGTTTTGTTTTTTTTTTTTTTTTTTTGTTTTTTTTGTTTTTTTTTTGTTTTTTTTTGTTTTTTTTTTTTTTTTTTTCGTTTCTGCCTTGCCGCACTGCTTGTATCTGTTTATTGTTTTACTTCAGGACTGGGGCTTGGCCTTTGTATTGCTTTTGATTGTGCTTCAGTTTTTATTTTTCAATCACTTTTGAGAAATCTCTGTGGTAGTCTTTTGGTAAGTCTGACTTGACTTGGCTTTCTTGGAGACAGCATTTACAATAGCTATTTCCCTAAGCAGAGATGTCAAAAGAAAAGAATCTACAGCTGATCTAAAAGCTGTGAAGGAAGAGGCATTTATTTTGGCCTTTTGCTGAACTATATAGGTGTAGAAAAGCCTAATTTCTTTTTGTTGTGGCATAAGAAAAATTTAGATAGTGAATAGGGGGATGTTTTGAGCTGTAGAAGGGAACATTAGGTGGCATATAGTTCACAATGTGAATCCAGCCTGTGTCCAAACACTATGTATGAATAATTTACAGTATTAGCAGGAGTCACACATCTTTGAGGATCAGCACGTTGCTGCTGTACGCAGATTTGTGCTTCTGACAATAGTTTTGCTTTGTGAATATAGACATCTATTGTACTAACTCTTTTAAGATAATTATGGTGTACTTCTCTGAGGCTTTTCCTTATGGGGAAATAAAGCATGTATCTTTAGATTGTTACCTATGGAGATGGAGTGCCAGTGTATGTGTTTCATGATCTCCTCAAGTAACTGTGGGTGAGTAAATTGTTGGGTGGGGGAATGGATGGAGCTGTTGGAGGTGACCAGGTTTGGCCAGCAGGAAGGGCCTGGCAGCCTCATGGCAGTGGAGGGGCTGCAACATGAAAACCCCATGCCACACTGAAGAGAGAATTGGCTCAAAGAACAGGCAGTGGGAGGGCTGGTGGTGTCAGAGAAAACAGGAAAACAGAAGTGATTATTCCAGGTATTTGTAGTCACCTGATTGCAGTGAACCTGTCAGGACATATGGCCTCAAGGAGAACTGCTTCAAAGAACCAAAACATTTTGTGTTCCCCAGCTGTACAGAGAGATGTTCATTCTTCCAGTTGTCCTGTATTTCGTATTGTATTTCTGAATATCTGCTTTAAGCATAGCAAATGGTAGCCATTATATGACAAGCCTTAATTAGGCTGGAGGAGAGGCTGCAATTTGAGAACTGGGATGGCTCTTGCAGCTTACCAGCCTAAATTCTACCAAAATTACCACATCATACATAGTCTTGACCCATCCTTTTTGCCTCAAGACAGTCATGGGTGTTTCTACTTAGCATTTTAAAATGAAGATGCTGGTTGGAATTTGATCACTTGCTCCTTCTCATTGCTCCTCTCATCCACTTTTAAACTGTGCTAAGCTAGAAGATTAGCTGTATTTATCAGTTTAGTGCTATAATTAATTATTAAAATAATGAAAATTACCTACAATTAGCTTAATTTTAAATGGTGATAAATACTGCGGGGGAAAAAAAGTCAACCATTCCTCAGAAAGTGACCATAGTGACTATACAGCACAGGAGAAAAGTGAAGGTGGATGTGAGAGAGAAATGTTATCTTTCCGAGCTCAGTGTCTTTTGGCTTTCAGTACATAGCACAGTCTTGAGGGAAAGCAAATTACTGAAACATATTGTCATTAATCCTTGCTTTTCAGTAGCAAACAAGATCCCCTCACCCCATCCCTTGGTCACAGCTGAAATCCCTTGGAAAGGGTAACATATTTTTTTTTTTTCTGTCCCAGGTGTCTCAGTTTCTAAGTCTTATACAGCTTCTACCTGGGCCTCTCTTTTAAGTTCATCTGTAGGATTCATTTACTACTTTCAGTTTCAAGGTCTTGGTGCAAAGAAAGTTTTCTTGCTCTGAAGTTCACTACTTCCAAAAAAGAATTTAGAAAAAATATTTTTCAGCCGAAACAGGGATGCTCTGCTGGTGGAAATAATCCCCAGTCCCTAAAAGGAAAGAGGTTTGTATGTGGGAGCTTGTGACTGTGTGCTGCTACCAAAGGAGGTAATGCTCTGCTTTCTTGCTTTGATGTTACCCAAGTGTGATTTCTTTTTGCTAGGTATAGCCTTGCTATTTCATTGTACCCGAAAAACAAATGTTTTGCATCAACCTTATTTGCTAGGAGTGTTGTATTCTGAGACATTCAAGGTTTTTGTTTTCTCTTTTTGGATTTTTTGGAGACTGAACTTGCATGTGTGGGGTTTTCTTGAAGTTTTTAAGTCTTTGTGAGGGAGACTACATGGGATTCATTGGTGATGAACTAGTGGTCATTGCATAGTCAGTGATTTTTTAATTTTTTTTTTTTTTTATGTAATGCTTGCAGGTTCTGGAGAAACGTTTGTTTATTCGGCATGTTTGAGAAAATTTGCCTTCTTATTGAGACTGAGTGTATGAGAGCTTCAAGTAAAACATATAGTTGTGGGCAGTAAACTTTGAGGATTAAGTTATCATCTAAGAAAAGTGATTCTTTGCTTTATTAGCTAAACACATTCCTAACCTTTGCTGATATTTAAAGGTATATAATGGTGTATTTTGTGGAATTGAATATTTTTTGTAGAGCAATGGGGTCTCTTAACGATCAAGCCAAACTAGTCCCTTTGTTTCATTATACAGTAAGTGTGGATAAAGTGACTGCAGAATTGTTAATTTGGTTGCTTTAAGGATGGTATTATTAATTGATTCTAGAAGTAAGGGTGTTAAGGCTTAAAAGAGAAACATACTTTGGGTTTGGGTGGTGGAAAAGAGGTCCATTTTAGTTGCTAATCCAGGTGAAGATAAAATAATGAGCTTGACATGATTTCAGAATTCATCAGATTAGACTGTTTTTCAAGCTTTGCATGGGATTGTGAAGGGAGAAAACCTGCAGTGGTTTCCCAATGCTTTATTAGCTGTCCTTGCTCTATCATGTAATGCAGGAAATACTAATTGTCAGTCATATCGATTTCATGTGAAGAATAAAACTTTGGAGAAAGTTCAATTCTCATTGTAGCAAAAACAAGGGAAAAAATGTGAACTAAAAATCTTGGTGTTCTCTCAGGATGCTGTATGTGAAAAGCAGAGATATCTTACAGAATTATATGGAGGAGTGCTTGATAATTCTTAATGAATATTTTAATGCAATAATAAAATGCGGTAGTCAATTTAAATATTAAAAGTTTTAACAAAATAATTACATCCAATGTAACTTGTGAAATGAACTCCAATAAAGTCACACCTATCTTGCTGACAGAATTTATAATTGTGATACTGAAGCCATCTTTCATAAAGTAGCATTACCGGTTGCATGGTGTGTTTTAGGAATATGAAGATTAAACTGTAAATGCAATATTTTTACTGTTGTCTACTTCTATTTTTGCTATCAATGCTGAATACTTCTTATAGAAGTCTATTTCTATCAGAGCTTCTTAAAGCAAATATAAAAGAGCTTGCAGACACTTGGAACTTTAAGGAACATCTCAATAAGACTAGCTGATACTTCTTAATTCAGACTCAAAAAGAATGGAAAGCTGTAGACATTATTTAATCTAATAATAAATTCAAGAAATTGTACACAAAATGGTTTTTATTTGCTTTGTTATTTGTTGTTTCAGCAATTTAACAGAGGTGAATATACCTCTTTTCCAGATTGCAAAGGATTTTGATGAGATGCAGTAAAGCCTTTTTTTCCCCTAATAATAACAATAATAATAATGATGATGATATTCTCGTGGTGTGAATTTGAAATCTAATATTTTCAGGAATTCTTTTTTCTGTGCTTATTCTGCTAATGCTCAAGTGAGTTAGATAAGGAACAGAATGTGACTTATTCTCTGTGTGTTGCATGCATTTTGCTGTATGCTAATACATATGAGGTATATTACACATATGTGGCTTAGAGAGGAATAAATCTACTATAACACAGATGAACAAGTTTGGCAAGCATGAAAAAAATACCTACTGGAAGCAAAACAGAGGTAGAAAATTAATTTAGTATTGTTAAGTAACACACCTCAGCTCAAGGTAACATGCTATATGATGAAATAATTTAAAGTTTATCTTGTTTGCAAGATTAATATATTGATATTCACTTGACAACTTTTAGTATTAGAACCTTGCATACACACATTTTCACTTTGAGAATCTAGGTACTTCAGTAGGTACATGTAACTGATAAATCTTTTTGTAGTTGTCAAAACAACTTTGTACTTTTTCTTTTACAACTAAAAGCACTTTGACAGTCTGAAACCTGGTATATCAATAGGGAAAGCAAACAGACTATTAATTTTAGTACCACATTTCACTGAGTTTTGACATTTTTGAAATATATCACTTCAAAACACCGAGACACAGATGATTAAAGGTTGTTACTGGCAAAAATGTTGTTGGTTATCAGTGTTACTGATATCACTCAATGACATCTTTGCATACTGGTTGAGTCTTGTTTGAAAATCAAGCCATTTGGACCATATGGACTATATCTGCATATCTCATTGTAGTCTATGCACTAGTTTGTATGCCTTGAGGGCCTCCCCCCCGCCCCCCACTCCAAAAAAAAAAAGGCACAAAAAACTTAAGCTAACCTGGTTCCTGCTTGGTGACTGTCATTGTTTGTAGTCTACCTGTCAGTTCTCCATTTTGTTGACGCATGGAACGGTGTTGTCCTGATGTCTGAAGTCACTCACAATTAGCTTGGACTAGAGATGCTGCCAGGGTAGGGCTGGTTTAAAAAGATAAAACAGGCTTACAGCAACCTGATATTTGTGTCTCAGTCTGGGGAAATTGTGGTGTGTTTGTCCATAGAGTGCACTGTAGTCTGAAATAGGATCTTTGCAAAACCACTGTTTTTGTGGAGCCAGTTTCCCCAGTGCAGCCACAATGGCTTTTGGTTTTTGATTGTTTCTGTGTTCAGCTAGATAATTTTCTCCTTTTAAGCTGTTGAGAAATCGCAGACAGTATTGAGGATGTCATTTCAGACACCAAAACGAGATAGAAATAGAAATATACAGTTGTCTTTGTAAAGTTTCACAGCTGATGCAAGAGCAAGATGCACTCTCCAATGTGGTCTTGCAGAAAATACTCAAAAAATAATGGCAGAGGCATGGCTTTTAATAACGTTGTTAATATGGAGCTCAATTCATTAAGATAACATGAATACTCTGCTTTTTCTGCAGAAAGAGAGAAAGAAAGAAAGAAGCATAAAATGAGCATAAGGGTTGTCTGACTTGAGTTTGAGGGACTAAGGAGAAGACTTGTAGGGTGTGCTCTGTGAGGAGTCTGGGTACTCTGCCACAGGGATGACTTCTTGTGTGCATGTAATGTGGTTTTCTCGTTATGTGTGCTTGATTAGTTAATATGGGACAATTTAAATCTTTCTCAAATTTCCCTTGAAAAATGAATCATCCTAGGCTTTTCTAGAGTAAAGTTTGGGTTTCCTGTTGATTCAATTCTGTTCACATATGAATGTGTATCTGAAAACTTTTCTAAGTGGTAATGAAAATACATTCACTTTTTTTTTCTTTTTTAAGTATTAAAAAAAATATAATTTTGTATTGCAGTGAAATATTGGAGCCTTTTAGCTTAAATATTATGAAACAGTAAAGTCTGTATATTTATTACATTTCCTCTTTCAGTTTTTGTAACTCCAAGCCTTTGTGTAGTATATAAATTGTTCGGCATATATTGTGGCTTAGAAAAAAACGTCAGGGAAAATGACTACTCAGTGTTGAAAACATACACTTTTTCTAAGAGGTCAGTAATCAGAAGCTGAAGCTCTCAGTATGTAGAATGTATTTAGCACAAGTTTATTTATCCAGCTTTCTTTCCTGTTTACTTATCAGCACTGGTGAGTAACATCCATGCCAGTTTGTCTTCTTACTTACTTATTGTTCATACAATAGACAGAAAAAAGCAGAAATACAATACAAGAATGATTGATTGTGGGATGGAGCTATAGTCTGACTCATCCCATATAAAAAAATGACACAAATATTAATGGACGCACGTTTCACATGAGCTTGATTTTCTTTTTTTTTTAATTTTTTTTTTCAACATGGTTGTTTGGACTCCTGAGACTTATCCTAACAATAGTTTTGAGCATAATCAATATTAATTTTTATTGCTTTTGAAAAACGAATTTGGAAATTGTGTGACACCAGGATGTAGATAAGTCGTTTTAATTGTTTTCCTGCCAAACTCTTGGCAGTCCCATAGGATGGCTTTAAATGAATCCCATTTCTTAGCTATGGGTATCTGGGTCTAGAGGGGTGTCCTTAGCAGTGCTAGCCTATCAGTGGTCGTTCTTAACTTACTAATGTTCTCCTTGTAGCAACTTCAAAGTTGAGGTATGCTAGCAATCGACATGTTGATTTGGTTGTAGAATTACATGATAACTGCCTGTCTGGGAAGCATTATTTAATGGGTGGTGGTAAAAGTCAGGACTGATAAAGGCTTGTCTGACTAGAAATTGAAAGATGTGCTCAGTGAAAAAGGGAAAGCAGTTACATACCATGATGCTTTTCCAGGTGCCAAAACTTACTCACATGGAACTGAAAAATGCTTTTCATCTGTCTGTGGTTAATTGATTGGAAGTTCCCATACTCTTGTATCTCTAGGTGAGTGCCCATCCTGTTCTTGGGATCACTATTCAGGTATTAGGAAAACTTCTAAGTCACTTAACACTTGAGTACTGTATTGAGTTTCTAATCAAAATGTGTACTTGAATGTGTTGCTTTCTCATCGAGGAAATATTTCTAGATTTGAGTTGCATAAACATCAATCCTTGCTTCTGAACAATGGGATCATTGAGGTCCTGGTATAGGGCCTTTTTCATTTCACTTACCAACTATTTATTCTCTGTATAGAAGTCCTTGAAAGGATGTTCATCTACATGGAGGATTATTTGGAAAACAGATGCTGTGTGCCTGTAACTTCTTGTGGGGCTGAAAATGAAGTGCCTGAGAAATCTGTACTTGGTAGAAAACATGCTGGAGTTAAAGACGTCTTCTAGCATTACACATAACACAAAAGTAAATTTCCCCATACTGGAGTCAGTAACACTACCACCAGTGAAGATTAGCTGAGGCTTTACCAGATTATATACTCAAACTCTAAGAGGATTTGTCAGTGGGAAATGGGGAGTTGCGGTTTTGGGTTTTTTAAGTTTTTTATAAACTAGATGAAGATGAGATAAAATTTACCTATGGAGAATAAATATGTTGCACTGAGAGGAGTTTGAAGTATGCAAAATATTCCTTTTGTAATCTTTAATTATTATTTCTCAGAGATGAGCCTTATAAGTGTAGATACTTCCCAGAGTACTGATTCTGTTGTTCCCACTGTTGCCTTAATATCCATTCCTTTGATGTTGCAATGAGATTTTATTTTTCTTCTCTCAGCAAAGTCATTTGTATGTACCAGAGTTTCAGCTCGAGAGACAACCATCCGATATTTTCCTAGCGCACAAGGATGTAACTATACATTTAAATTTATTGTAAAACATTATGCTCATCTGTAATTATATTACTTTAAAATAAAGCCTTCATCTTCTCTAAGATCTTTTGATGTCCCTTGCCTGCTGACTCTTTTTTTCTTGTTCCCACTTACGTTAATGTGAAGAGACAGTTGAGTAAATGCACAATGAACTTCAAAACCTAGTAATTGTTTTTCAGAAAGAATGAAACTTGTGAATTAGATATGGATTGTAAAAGAACACCAGAGCTGATTAGTGTTCGTTCGGTTTGCCTGCTGGACCGTTCTGACACCTGTCTTCCCGCTTTCCCCATAAATGCCATTGCTGATCCCTCTATACTGCCAGTCACATGACAGCCAGGGAGAACTTGTGGGTGGGAGTTAAAAGACTCCCAGTGAACCTTGTCAGGCTTAGCAATTCATGAAACTCGACATAAAAGGCAACGTTAAACAAAGATGAGTTGAATCCATTTACATGCAAACTGTAGTTATCTGTATGAAAAAAGCCAGGAAAGGGGGAATGTTGAAGGGGTTACTATTTCTTTCTTCCCTTTAGGATGTGTAGATAATGAGTTGTGTAAGGCTTAGAGGGGGAAAAATAAGCCAACTTTCAAGGCATTGAAAAATTGCTTTTTAGGAAAACTCCTTTTCATCCTAACCATCTGGTTGCATCTTGTTTACAGCACAGTGTGCCAGTTTGTGCTTATTAATCATGCTTACACAAGTATCTTAATTACTCCCCATGTAGCTGCTCTGTTTTGAACTCAGAAGTTGACCTTTCTCTTTTTATTCCTTTAAACCATTAATCATACATAATCAACGCCAATGGGGCAGAGCCATGGAGAAGGCTACCCAGATTCCAAAAGCACAGGCTAGTCCTGAGAAACCGTGTAGACAGGAGTGACTGCACTGCTATCAGTCAGGCATATCTTAATTAATGACTGCTTTGTGAGTGTGCATACTCACATGACTGTAACCCAATTCTGTTCCCCACTTTGGCTTCTGTCGAGATAACAGTTGCCTTATGATACTGGAGATGATTTTAAAAAGTCTCGTATATAAAAAAACTTTCAGAGACATCATATGAATGAAAAGGATCTGCTTCTCTTCTCTATGTGCTCTCATTGCTTCTGTATTAATTAAAATTTAGAGAGGATGGCCAGAAAATGCTCTAGGCTCTAGATTCTTCTAGAATAAATGTGTTGAAGAGTGAATTTTTCCAAAATAACTAGAGTAACAAATGTATTCCTCTTTTCCCCTGCCTTCTCTTCTGTAAAAGGCAATGGAAAAAGGAAAAATTGCTTTTAAAAAGCATGGATTTGAGAAGACAGAGTGGTTTGGTTTCTAGTGTATTAGGCAAGCTGTAGTATGCAAAAGTAATTTAGCCTGCCCTGAAACTCTTCAGTGTGATGAAAATTTTATCAGTAGTGTGAAAAAGACAACTACCCAGCCTACTCATTTAGTCAGCTTACATGTTTATACACAGGGAAGAAAAAAAATGGATTTGCAAGTATGACTTGGGTTTTCTCTCTACTGCTTTTGTTTTTCTGTTTCTTTTTTGCCATAAATGGTGTATTTAGAATTTATGCTGTCTAATCTCAGTTCCACTGGAGATGCAATTTTCACTTACAGGAGCTTTAAGTACAGTTAAGGCTGCCTTAAAAGCCTTATAAGCCACTATCATAATAAGCAATTTGTTTATTTTTATTGTGAACCTGGAAAAAGAAAATATTTCCCAACAAACCACAACAGGAACAGAAAAATATTAAAAAAACTGTATCAAAAAACTTGTATCATGAAAATTATTAATATTTAATTCAGGTAAAAGCTTTGCCATTCCAAATGTAGAATGCACAGCTGTATCTTCTTATGTTAAAATACTTATTCATGAACAGAGTATATGGTGTGTGAGCTGAACTGTTTCATCCAGTCTGGTGAGCAATTGTTCTATTTTCCATTGGACCATTTCTTTTATTTGAGCTGAAAATGTTTTTCAGCCTTTTTGCATAGTTTGGGTGTTTTGATGTCCTTGTGCTTTTGGTATTTCCTAGAAAGTTCCTTGAGTGTTGTTAAACAGTCTAGGACAAGCAAGCGAAGATTTTTTTCAGAGAAAATGATTTTGAAAACCTAAAAGATAATACTGAGATTTTGAAAAGGGGAACTCTCGCTGGCCTCAAACTATAGGTTTATCTCCCTTCCCATGTGGACAGCTAAAGATTATTTCCAAGCACAGACTGTATGTCCTGTAAAATAGAAAAATGTTGCTGATGAGATGCAATATTGACAAAATATGGTCCCACAGCAGGGTGAATGGGAGTAAGGGAGCTGAGCAGGGCTGTGTTGCTCAGTGCCTGGCTGCAGGGTGAGCCCAGCCTCACATGGCCAGAGAGGAGCCATGGGCAGCTCCTGCCTGCTGACTATCCCAGCTGCATGGCCTTGCCTTTATCTAGGGCTGCACCAACAAGCTCTCATGTAAACATCCTTTTTTTTTTTTGGCAGTAGAAATGAAACATAGTAGTTTTCATGGAAAAAAATTCTGTTAAGGGCTGAAATGAGCAGAGTGGTGTGGCCTTTCTAAGGATGGCCTCTGTGCAGTGGCTGTGCCCTCGCTGGAGGCCTGTGCCGTGCTGCACAGCTTGGGCTTCCCAGCATATGAAAGGATGTAAGGTTCTGTATGATCCTAGTTTTCTTACCCTGTTATCTGCCATCACTAGTACACTGCTGCACAGAGTCCAAGTGCTTTTCTTTCTGGCATAGTACTGAACCAACACCTCCTGCTGCAACATGCAAAGATCTTGACTGCCTGAAGTTGCTCACTACTGTTTCCTTCCTGCGTGGATCTGTTCTGCTATCTGCTGTTTTCTAATTACATTGCATCTTTTTGTTTTCTTTGAACATTTAAACTGTAACTCAGAGGACTGAGTCAGAAGATTCTGTGCTGGAGGCATGCATCTTGAAATGTTTCTTGTACTGCAGTGCTTGCAAAGGCATGAGGTTGAAAGACAAATGATAAGAGTTGTTCGCCTGTGTAAGGAACAGGCAGAATGACAAGGGAGAGAGAGACTGATGGTGGGGCAGAAGAGTTACCTTTCACCAGAAGCAGATTTTAATACTTGAGTATTTTTCTAGTAGAAAGTCCATTTCAGAAATTTCCATTGGTTCATTTTCCTGTTGAGGGATTTTAATTTCATGTCAGCTGCAATGATGATGTTATTCAGGAATTCCTGTGATTTATATAAATGAAGAGAGCATAGAAACAGTTGTTCCCATCAATGACTGCTAAAGTGTTATGACCTACTGTACTCTTATTTTACATCTTCATTCTACCTCATTCTTCTGCTCTATAGCTGATAACTTGTTATTAGCTCTTCATGTACTTTACTGTTTCTCCTCCTCCAGATTATTTCATAGCCTAACATTGGAAATTTATCTCCATAATCAGGACTGAGGTTGTTTCCTGAATAAATGCCATAGTTTTCATCACACATACTTCTAAGGGAAACGTTTTGTTTCTAGTCATTGTATGATTGAAAACACAAGTGCTTTAATGCCCTCTTTCCTCTTTAATATGTTTTAATCATCGCTTTTACTTCATGTTTATATTTGGCTTTCTATTTATGTAGTTCATTTTTTAATTCTAGTGTCAAGTCCTGGGAAATGTTGTGTATTTTGCCCCCTTGAAGTTGAAATAAATACATGACTATTTCAAGTGAATTTTAATTGTCTTTTGTAAAGCTTTTCATTAGTGTGTTTGATGTTATATTATGAGTCCACAGCAGATCTAAAAGGGGAAAATGTCTATGTGAAGCCAACATTATAGAACTATAATTAATCATAAACATTTTGATAAGAACAAAATAATCCAGGGGTATGCTATTTGTTGGATCACAGGCTGTTGAAAAATGGCCGATGTGCTCAATTTAAAGTTCTTGGAACTGTGCATCTCTGGTGTCTGTACAACTGTAGTGACAATAGTTGTTGCCTTCTGTAGGTGAACACAGGGACATTCTTCACTTAGAAAGTGGTGTGGGTTTTTTCTTCTTCTGCCAAATACATTCATTTGGATATTTATACTATGGGAAAAAAGTGTCTCTCAGCTTTATGCAAAAGGTTAGTTTTACCATAGTGAAAGTGTCTGTTGTTTTGGTTTAAAGATTTCCTTTAGGGTTAGTTAAATAAACTATCTGTTTCTTTGTTAAATTTTAAGTTTGCTATAAACATGGAGCTTCATCTATGAAAGCTGGGTCGCCTGTGCATGCTGTTGCCTCAGAAAGATATGCTTAAGCCTGAATTCTATAAGACTCACAGATACAAACTTGGGAAGGTGATGTTTTATGTATCATTTTCTTGGCAGCAGTATTCATTGAAAATATTTCCTCTATCAGTGCTGACTGTTTCCACTTGTGTGTCACCTCCTTAGGTGTCCTAGCGTGTCTGACAGGCAGTGTGCTGTGCAAGCAGGCCTGAAAACACCTGGAGGGAAGTGGGAAGATGGGAATGCCTTAAACTGGAGTCATGGCTGAGGACAGCATGCCTGCAAGCTGCAGCCTCAGATCCTGGGGATTCCTTATTCCTTGGTGGAGTAGAAAGGCAGAGATATGTTGCATTTTTCGGGTTTTTTTTCCTTCCTAGTTCTTTTGGGCTTTGTGGTAGAAGTAGCCTTTGGATAGTTTAGTCTTGTTCGTTTCTGTTTTTCCCATGTCATCCAGAAATCCTCAGTATGAGCTTCATCTGTGTATCCATTTATGTGACACCTGTAGTGAAGGATGGATGAAGGGATAGTGTGCTAGAATGGAATACAGGGTGTTTTGTGTAATTATGTTATGATATGTTTGGAAAACATTGTTTAAAGGCTTGAATTCTAGCCTACGAAATTATTAGCAAAAGAAAAAAATGGATGAAAATGTATTAATGAGTGTAAAGGCGTTGCACTATAGCTAGCATTTCATATTGTATATTGAGATATGGATTGATCTTCAAATGGATACCTTAATTCTTCATAGTTACAATGCTCTGTTGAGAAAAAGCATGTTTTCAAATGTTGTTGCATTCCTATGTTACTTTCCACCAATAAGATCAGTAACACGTTGGGGCTGGGAAGAAGCCACTTGCAGTTTTAATATGTACAAATCTTCTAAGGAATTGTGAGCATGATGAAAGGGATATTGTAATAGGTAGTCTACTGAGCTCCTTTTATATTTTGCTTTTTCTTCCTCTTTTTACTGTGCAAGTATTAACTTGTTTCTAATATATATATTGTATTTTTGCCTAGTAGTTGTTTATATGTCTTTGAATATGCCAGGAATTATTCCTCTTAGAAATAAGAAAACAAACAAAACCAGCCCCAAAATCCTTACTTGAGTTCTAAATTAAGGATTGTAAATATTTGCATAGTCTATCACTCCTTGATAATATGCTGTTGGCTAGATTATAGTCACCTGAATTTCTTATTGCCTCACTTGCAGTTGTGCTGTGGTGATTTCTCTAAACACCGTGTTGGTTACTTCCTTTATAGTATGATATTAATTGGAATAAAATTTTCAATATGTTTTGAAAGAATTGTTAACATTGCAGAGTAGAATTAATATAAGAGGTCAGATTAATGCTATCCTTTACTTAATGTGAAGCTGAATGTAAATCAAACAGTTATACCTGTTTATGTACTCTGAATCATTTTTTGGATTATCTCAAATCTTGATCTGTCCTTGACATCACTTTGGAGCCTGAGCTAAACCCGTGGAAATGATAGTATTAGTGCAGTGTCAGTTTTGTCATTTGGAAGCCTTCCTCAGTCAAATTGCAGCCTGAAGACAGTCCAATATAATTGTACACAGATGTCTTTTAAAATTGCCTTTGCCCTTCAAAGATGACTGAAGGATAACAGAATAATATTTTCTTTAATTCAAAAATCAATTTAGATATTGATATATTTTTAAGGACAGTTTGAAAGTATAGGCTATAGTAGCAAAGTACTTCTGAGATTGTCAATCTCACATGGATCCTATTTCTCTCTCCTTCATGTTATGGTAGCTAATTTAAGTATTGCAGATGAAAATATCTTGTTAGGACCCACTTGATATCATCATTAAGCAGCAAAATATTTTAAAAATATAATATAATCACTTTTTTTGCACTTAGGATCACTTAACATCAAACAGCATTTCATTAATTTAGAATGTCTGCTTCTAGAATCAGGAAAATATTCTCTTCTTGATAAAGTAGTACTATTGTGTAACTTTCTGATAGTGAAAATATTTCTGCAGTGGAAAAATTGTGATAATGATTCAGGAGAAGGAAAACAGTTGTATAGCTATACTGTATAACCTACTTTAAGTGCTAATTTTTGAAAATCTGAAGTGTACTTTGTACCAAAAATACAGCCTGTGGTTTTTTGGCTATCAGATAATGGTTATTCTGAATCTTGAAATTGTTAATTGAACATGAGAATTCTTTCTTTTCTCTTCCCCCTCTCTTGCTCCTCCCTCCCCAATTTATTAGCAGTGACCTTTAAAGGATGAAATGATCACAAATAGTTACTGTACAGCCCGCCCTTTAACTGGAAGTTAATGGCAGTATTTTTGCTGTGATAAATACAGTGAAGTCAAGTCATGGCAGTGGGGAAACCTGCCTTCCTCCAGTCTCCTTATCCTGCCTCCACCTAGGGTGCTGGGATGATATAGTTTAATGACATATTGAGTGAAATACAGAGAGGATTTGTAAAAATATGTTTCAGTGGTAAAATATGCATTCATTTTTATGACCAGCACCAGATGGACTTTTATATTTCTGTTCCCAGTTGTACTGAACAACATCATCATTCTGATTGACTGTGCAAATGCCAAAGCAAAATTTCTCAGAGCTTTGGAAGAAACTCTACCATATTTTTTAATCTTTTTCTGCTCTTAAGCAAAACAAAAAGGAATGATTGTTTCTTACTTCCAAGGGTACTTGCATTAAACAGGAGAATGAAGATGAAGGAGGGGTAGGAAGGAACAAGATAATTTTGGCATGATAATATTGAGATGTGTTATTTCTGATTAAAAATCTCAGGAAACAGTTCTTGTTTAGATCCTTGCTAAACTGAGAAATCTCAGTGCAGGAAATTAGCATGTTTGTTCTACTATGGCCTGCAAAGGACGAAAGGGGATAGAGGGTTAGCATTTAAAACTTCCCATTTGCTACAGAAAACAGAAACTAGAATCCAGTCAAGTTTCATGGGAAAAGTCTGAGTTGCACTATTCTGTGGCATCAGTTCTTGGTTTTATTCCATTTAACAACACAGCTGAAAAGGCCACACATATTAATCTAGAAGGTAATTAATATAATCAGTCACTATTGATGTATTGTTGACTCTGCAAAATCTGTGAGCAGGTTTAACACACAGCACGATTTGCTTTAGTTAAGCCATGCAATGCCTGCTACATGCACTGTTATTTTATGCTTAATTCTTTGCTGAATACAAACCACTGTTATAAAATTAAAGCACAAAAAAATAGCTCTGTGCTTGGACTTGTCTCTTTGCTCTGCATTGCCTTTCTGGAAATCCTTAATTTGAAATGACCTTGTCTATTGCTGGCTCTAAATTATGCCTCCATGAGCTCTTCAGTTAAAGGTATATTCAGATAGATCTGCAATACTCTTCTGTCCTCTTCTGTTTGAGGATATCTACTCCTGCCTCCCACTGTCCACACTGTAAGCCAAGACTACACTGTGGTCTGTGGCATGGAGTGGGAGGAAAGCAAATAGAGAATGGGACTAGGCAGAACTGTGGTTCCAATTTTAGCTCATTAATTCGTTGTAGGTTTTTATATTTCTTTGCAGCAGCGCTTCCCTTTGTTGTGCTGAGTATTTAGCTGCACTTTTATGGGTTTGCCTTTGGGAATAAGAATCATTAAAGAACAGGGACCTCCAGAAAGGACTAACCCTCTGGTTTTCTTCCAAAGATTTATTTTTTTTGCTTGCTCTTGTGTTAATGGTAGTTGTTTTGGTTTTTTCCTTGAACTTGTAAAATATTTAGGTTATTTTAAAATAGACATTGGCAGTACTAAATGTTGACTTAATGCTCTAAAACACGTAGAAGCTGTGGCTTTCATTTTGTCACTGGAAGTCTAGGGCAGCCATTGACTTTATTAAGAGCAGGAAAATGATATGTTACAGAGCCATTTCACCTCCATGCTCTCTCCTTTAATACATATATCTATAGAATTGTGGTAATTAAAGGCTCTTTATGTTTTATGATTTCAGTTGCATGAGTTGAGTCTTAGCCTAATTGTTTAATGAACAGCTGGAAAGTTTTCTTGATCTTAAGCCATTACTGTAGGCTGACCTAATTTTGAGTCTAAGCAGAAAGACCAGTTCACATTCTGTTTTGTGTAATTGACACTTCAGAAGTATGTGGCAGAAATATATGGTACAGGGCTGCCCTACTACTGATATGCCTGTCCTGAGAACAGAAAGCAATGTTTTTTAGGTTGTTGAGTGATTTCATTTACCATTCCCCCAGCTGGAATCTCTTCTATGTCAGAAGGAACAATCCACCTGCATTTAATTGATACTGTGTCTTCAGCTCTTGCTGGAAGTAGCCATCTCTTCAAATTCAAGAAAAGAACAAGTCGAAGTATTACTTAGTGAGAAATAAATTCCATGTCAAATTTATGTGAGTTCACATAATGATAAAACAATTTCTTTTTTAATGAGTTGCTTGTAAAATGATGAGTTTGCTTTATAACATGCAGAATTTTGAAGCATCAGCTCTATAGCAAGAATTGATCTGTTCTGAAAAACATCTTTGAACATCTCTGCATTCTTAAAATAAGATATGATTAAAAAGAGCCTTTTTTTAAAATGAAAATGGGATCATACGTAAACTTCTGGAAGAGAAATCCCAATTTTTTTTTGGTCATATTTTGCATAGTTTTCAATGTGTTTTTGGCTTTTTTCTTCTACACAATACATTATTCAGTACACAGTTATCTACAATATTCTCGTAACAGAGATGACTTCAGAGAGTTTGAATTACTGACTATTACTTAATGGGTGGGACAATTCTTAAGTGGACTTTTCTCATGATTTCAAATGCTTCCTATTTGTCAGTGCCAGCTTAGTTCTTTGCTCCTTAGGAAGCAGTTTTCTCCTTTGATGTGCTTGTCTAATAAACAGTTGTATTAAACAGCACGTGATGGTTTCTGGTTGGAGTTCAGGTCATATTTTAGTGTACCTGGTGCAGTTCCCAGGCTGTAGGTGCTGTGTAAGGAATGCTCTGACTCTTCCTCTTCACACAGCGCTGGTGCTGCTGATGCAGCAGCCCTGCTTCCCTCTCAGCTCCATGGTGGGACCCCCGGGGTCCTACAGCTCCTGAATCCTCTCCCTCTTGTCTTCAGGAGATAGGTGTTACTTTTCTCCTGGGGTTTGCCCATTCATAAACACTACAATATGTGACTTTCAGGTTCGAGAAGATTGACCCTTCCCTGTCTGAACCAATTACATGAATGCAAGTAACTTTTGCCCTGGGTGGGTATCCAGCTTCCATGGGACTCATTGGTTTTATGTAAACAATGATTGTTTAGACAATCTGTAAAAATTTTGTTATGTGAAAGAACTGAATTCTGATGACATTATTGAGTTTGGTAGTCTGGGATTATTCAGATATAGTCTGGCAGTTTACGATGCAGTGCTTGAAATAGTTAGGACTTGGCTTCAGAGGAACCTACCTGAACTTTATTTTAAAAAGTATATCTATCCCAAATCCTCACTTGAGACATGCTGATTTAGGTTCTGAGAAGTTCACATGTATGGAACCTTATGTGGGACATGCATGTGTAAAGTACATACCTGGAGTAAAATATAAAAATCGAGTTTTCTTTTTACAAGTTCATTCCTTTGCTTTAATCTCTTAAAATGAATTTTCCAAGCCCCATGATTGCTTAGCTGAGTTATATAATGAAGAAAATGCAATGATCATATATGCTGTCACTGTAAAGTGAAGGTTGCTGTTAATATTTTGTTAATCCATAATTCAGATATTTGGAATACCTCCCATTTACAAGGGAGATATCCTTCCATATTCTCCTTTGATGTACAGAGTGTGATTGTAAGTATACTTTTCTAGTAGTATTAATAGATATTTGCTTGACATTTAATCTCAGTGATCTTTAATCAGTTCTTAGTAGTTGTGTTAACTGAAGTTACAAAGTTGAAATAACTTCCTTTCTGTATAATAACAGGAATGCTGATTTCTTTTATTTGTATATGTTTTAAAGATACTGTGCCATGTCATTTATTTCATTTGACTTAATCATTAGAGAAGATTAAAGGTGGCCTATTTCTTAGACATATGCTTAACAAAGGATTTTACAAACATCTGTGTAAAAACATACAACATCTTCCTGCTTTCTTATCAGTAAATGCAGCTGTTCCTGTTTTTAAAAATCAGATGTGTGATAATGTGGAGTAGCAATGTTTGAAGGCTTCATTTTCTGATATCTAAGACATGTTTCTCTTTCCTGAGCTTGGACAGGTATAAATAAGAAAGATAAATTTACAGCTAATGTTGATTTTATTTTTTTTCCATTTCCCCCTGCTCCCTACATGATCAGAAACTGTTGCCAATGTCATCTGTAAAGTGAATTGCAGGTTTTTATCACATGTATGCTGTGTTAAGGATAATTAGTCTACACACTGAATAGTAATAGATTATGCACAATAATACAGGTTTTATAAGATTTAAAATTTCTATCAAATTTAAACATTAAAAAGAAGTTGCCTATAAAAGAACAGAACTTGTGTCCTTTGCACGAGGGACATTATCAGAAAATCCAAACCCAAGTTGTCTTTTTAGTGGTTTTATTCTTGGTTTAAAAGTATGGTTTGTATTGACGGATCCATACAAGTGAAATAGGAAACATAGTTATGGAGATAAATAGATGTGCAAATCTGTTTGTAAGTCATTAAGTTACTATTTTCAGTAGGTAAATGGCAATTCTACTCTGTCATTTTTACAGCTTATTTCAGTTTTGCTTTGTTTCTTTCTTTTGGAGCCAAGTGGGGTGATATACCCATTAGTCTTTCTGAATGGGTAAACGTAGTCGAGCAAAACAGCCACAAATCATGTTTCATGGCAATCTCTCTCTGGCCAAAACCCCATAAAAAACCTACAATGTACGTCTTTTCATCTAGAAACTCTCCTATATGTGTTGGTTGTAAAATGTTATGGGTAAAATGTAGTAGGGCATCTTAATAGTAGGGCAGAATAACTGAGTTGTGTATTGCTCATCACCATACCCATGAATACTTCTGTTGCATGAGGTTTTTTTTCTTAAACTTAGACCTTCATAACATTTTTGAGGATCACAGATGAACACTGCTTTTTAGAACCACTCTTTATCAGGCCATATTGAGATGTTGAATCACATCTGTTGTTGTGTTAATGACAGTGAAGAGCAATCTTCGTGGTTTCTGTGTTCTTTTATTTGTTCATTGCTTAGGTTTCTCACTGAAGTTTCAGGTAAATCTGATCCTGTTTAGTGTGAGATCTGGTGGATCACACCTGGCAATTTGTCACCTGTCTCTAAATGGCCATTAAATTTTTCACAATCAGATGGTTTTATAAGGAAATCTGGGAAATTGCAAACTGAAAACTAAAAAAAAATCTTGTGTGTGCATACTGAAAAAAAAAGGAAAGAAAGTGCTTCATAGGCTTTGTTTTATTAGCTGGAAAGGTCTTTAAATAGCTGTTGCCAAACCATGAATAGATAATCTTAGTGAAGGAGTTTATTTTAGTCTATTATGAGTTAGTTAGAAAATCAACTTAAGCTGAATCCGTTTACATTGCCTTCAAATAAAGTAAGAATGTAAGTACAGATATTTGATTATTCTAGATAAATGGATGCAAATCTTCATATAATTTTGGTGGTGTAGTAGTGAGACTTTTATATAAACTCAGTCTTTTTCTTCAGACACTGAAATAACTATATACAAAACTTTGGGTATTCTAACAGCAAACAGTTGTTATTGTTAACTGTTACCACGTCCTGCAATTGCAGGAAGTTTGTTTTACAAATACAGTGATATTAATCACAAGATATAAAGGATCCTAGAAGGAAGCAAGAAGAATATTTTATATGATCTCCTTTGTTTCTTGTAGGATCTCATTTTTAAATTTTATATCTTGAAAAAAACTTATCTTAGTCTGGTGATTCACCCTGAGGTGTGATGAGTAGCAGGCTAGCTGCTTCTTTTCTATCACCCATAAATTCTTGCTTTACAAAATTCTGCTTGGTACTATGGGTCTGAAATCAGGGGCAAAATTAAAAAGTGCGTTAAAAGACAAAGATTTCTTATTTTAGCAGCTCTCTGACCAGATTTCATCACTATTAAAATATTACTGAAAGATTGGATTTGCCTTCCTATTCCGCTAAACAGACAGATTTAACTCTTGGTTTTATAGCTGGAGTTCAGTGTACAAAAATGAAGACACTTTTCTTCTAGTCTTCATAATTGCTGTAATCAGATTTTTCAAAACTTCCATTATTTTTTTCAATACAAAAGAAAGAAATTGTCTGTTTTGCCGAATCTTGGGTTATTTAGTGGAAGGTGTATTTTCATGGTTTGTATACAACTTAATCCTATAACCCAGATGAAAATCCTAGATAGAATAGCTGTATTTCAGATTTTCCTTTACAGTAGGGCGTTGTATGCAAAACTTGTAAAGCTGGATATAAAATGGGATAAGTCAACCTAAGACTCTAAGGAAACGTTCTGTTTTTCCTGCAGGGAGAGAAAAGGAAGGCATACGCTTTTGCCAGCACCTGTAAACTGACAGCTAAATAAAAATAGACTGACAATACATGGGCAAGAAAGGAGATGAAAATTGCCTCAGTCAAAATGTCTTTACAGCCAATCCTTGAGATGCCTTTTTGCAAAAAGTATGCAAGATTGGAAACTGAACAAGCTCCTCCTTCTGAAGCTAATGATTTGAACTACTGCTGAATCACAAAAATATGTAAAGAATAAAACTTGTTTAGATAATGGAAGCTAAATTTTTGATAAGTCATAATTTGATTGTGCTTCCTATATTGTTGGTTCATAAATAGTAATTCTAAATTAAATAAATGCTGGATACTATGATAATTATGGAGTTCCTGAAGAGGCCTACATTCCATTTTTTAGCAGTGTTTTCTATGGATGTGTTTTGCCAGTACTAATGTGTTTACTTATATCAGTTTATTCCAGAAGCCCTTGTAGTTTATCTTATTTTTTATGAAGTAATTTTATTATTAATAATAAAAGTAATAGGAGATTTGGGCAACTGCGTACACAACAGACATACTGTCTATTTTCTCTCTTCGTTTATTTTTCTCTTGTTAAAGTCATCAAAATGTTGACAGCTGCATAACTCTCTTTAAAGCTTTCATATCTTGACAGATATTACAGATATTTGTCATTTTACTTACAGTAAGTGACAGCTAAATTAGCTTTATGCTGTATTGGAGGATATCTCAGATGTAGTGAGTCCAGTCAAATTTATATTCCATTTCTTTAATGTGCAGCTGATTTT
The DNA here is from genome assembly GCF_052056855.1 of Sturnus vulgaris. Classification (NCBI taxonomy): domain Eukaryota; kingdom Metazoa; phylum Chordata; class Aves; order Passeriformes; family Sturnidae; genus Sturnus; species Sturnus vulgaris. The sequence goes on along the minus strand of NC_142250.1, from coordinate 16,393,994 downwards.
CGAGTGGTTATTAAGGAGTGAACAGTGAAGTGATACATGAAGAATGTGAAAATCTTGAGCTAGCAGATATTCAAGGTTAACAGATGAGAAATATGTTCCCCTTTTATTACTTCTACCACTTGGATAGTCTAGTTTTTCCTTCATTTTCACTTCTTATTTCAGCTAGATGTGGGGTTGAAGATCTATACATTAATCCTGCTTTAATAGATACCCCCTCCCCAGCTGAGTATTTGAGGCTGCTGGGAGATGCTGTAGGTGTTTGTAGGTCACAGTGGAAGATACTCAGTGGAGCAAAATTGATTCAATATCACTGCACATACCCACTGTGTTTAGGTCACTTTGGTCCATTCATTGTCTGACTGCTATGTAGATGTATTTCAGAATGTACCTATACATTTCTTTTCAAAAGTTTGGGCCAAATTAAGGATGGGAAGAGAACAATCAACTACTGAATGGAAAAAATATTTTTTTGCTGTCAAGTAACTTATTCAGTAATGCAACTGTATTTTTTTTTTTGTGCCATGCATAAATACAAAGCACAATTTAAAAAATTGCAGTGGATCTTTACATTATTAGACTGTGAATGTCTGCAAAAATGTACTTGACAGGATGGGGAGATGAAGAAAAAAAAAAGGAAAAAACTTGTTGTCTTTTATCCAGATAGCTTAATTACACAATTGAGTGTTTCTCGCAGTTGTCTGTTTAAATTGCTGTCAGAAATGGAAAACTCCATAGTATGATATTTTCTCATTTTAGTGTGTTCATTGTATTGCTAATGATAGCCAGACTTTCAAATTACTATACATTTAAAAAGACGAGTTATACATGTTCAATATTTTAATCTACTTTGTTCTGATACTTCTGTCTTACTCCTGGGAATCCTTCTAGCATTTGGACAATTAGTAGTATTTGGAACAAGCCATTGTAAGATTAGCTCAGTGTTGCTCAAATCAAAGTAGAAGAAGTGAGCTAAGCCACCTGAATTGTGAATAACTAATTTAACTGATTTTCTATAGTATACTTTAAATGACTCTTAAGAAATTTTGGAAGCTTGGAAAGTAGTATAATTGTGTCTTGATTTTTTTTTCCTTGGTTTTTTTAGTCAGGTTTTGTTTATTTGTTTAGGGTTTTCTTTGGGGGGGGGTAATTTTCTAAATTTTTCAATTTTTTAAAAAAAATTGTGTAGGTGTAGCATTCTCTGAAAATAATTTATGCTTAGATAGGCTGAAGTTTAAGTTAAGCATAAGTTTCTTCTAGAGGACCACCAAAGCAGGGGCACTGTGTGAGTTTGTGTGTTAGTATGTGTACGTACCACTTCGCATTCCGAGGAGAGCAAACCCGAGAGTGTTGAGTGAAAAATTATTTTTTGGGATTACTTTGGATACTGGCCTGAATCGGGCACAGAGTTACATCTGTTCTAACTGCAACTGATGCTAAAACACCTACTGACCTCTCAGAAGAGAGGGAGGTTTACAGCAGTGTTACAGGGAATCATGGCTTAAGTGGAACATTGCCTTATATTGTGTTTAAACTTATCTTCTGTTCTTTCAGTATTACTGACATAGCAGAAATGTGGCAGGGAGTAATATTCATTGGTAGAGAATTTGTTGAGAAAGTCTAAAGTGGGAAAAGTGCAGCAAATTACAGAAGCTGGAATAGAGCTTTCACATTCTCCCTGAAAAGAATGTTTCCTTTTATTTAAAAAAAAAAAAAAAAAAAAAAGACATAAGAATTTTGAAGAGATGAACATATGCTGTAAAGGTTTATCTGCTTTACTTCACAGCACTGAACCTGGATATTTCACATATTCCTGAAGGCCAGTAAAAAGCAGCTGGTGATCCTGTCAGTACATTCTAGGATTTGATCAGTGTTTTCCTTCTTGTTCTTGAATGAGAATTTTCCACTCTCCAGAAAAATTGTATGGCTTGTATAGAGCTCTCTAAAACCATTAATTGGCCTATTCAGATTTTTTCTGTAACTTTCTGCTGAGCACTATTTGTAATGCTGTCATAAATGATACTAAAGCCCTGTTTCCTAGGCTTTAGTGATAGAATAAATATTCCCCAGGAACACGCAAGCTGAACATGCTGATTGTTTAGTGTGGGTTAAATGCACCTATCTGAAACATAACCACATTAATATTACATCTTTCAGGTTTGTCAGGCACCTTAAGAGTGTAGTATTTCAGCAGTGGTTTTATAGAAACTTGCTGCAGAACTGGACGGGATTAATAATGTATGAGATATATCACACTTAGTACAGTATTAAATTCTAGCAGTGGAAGGATGCAAACCAGTTCATAACCTTACAAGAACATTGTGCACTACAGTAATCTTGATAATAGTGTACAGTCAAATTAACAGTGAATAAATGCTGAACTCTTTCTGTCAGAAATGGTACTCATGCAGTCTCTTGTCTGTCTTTGTGCATGCTGTCCAAAGCAGCTCACTGGAAAAAATAACATAAGATAAAAAGATGTAATGAATTATTCTGCCTGCAAAACACATGGTAAAGAAGGTGCTAAGGATCTTAGTAAGGATGGGAAATTTTGTACGTTTCAGTTCTTGGATGATCAGCAGTGTGTGTATATAAAACTGCAGGAGTGCTTCCCTCCAGAACACCTCTGTTTATCAAAATTATATTAGAAGGTTAGAATAAGTCTTATTCTTAGATAAGATTATACTGAATCAATTGCCTATTATTATTGCAGATGTGACAGAAAGAGGAGGCAAGAACTAGGGACAGACCTTATGGGCTACAGCTTTTACCCTAAAATACATATGGGAACTATCAATCAGTAGATTTCTCTGTGCATGTTGTGCTTTCTCTGTAGTTTTGCACTGCTTTATTGGAGACTTCTGTCACCATTTTTCAGTTGGGTGGGGACTGTCAGTCCCCACCTTCTTTTATTCCAGGGATTGCCAGCATCCCTTCTGAGGAACCCATATCACCTTCCTTTAAGGTGTTCGTTGATGCAGTGGGAATAGATGGCTCTCCTCTTTCTATATAAACTAATAGGTCTTCTGTCACTTCTAATTTAAACTCCTGGAGCACCAGAAACTGTTACTTTACATTTTCTTCCCTGAAAAACAAAAGAAAAATAAATGAGACTCTTTCAAGCTGCAGTGGAATGAATTTTGAAATTTAGAACACATACTTTTTCCTGAATAGAAAGATTGTAATAAAAGACTTTGACCAATCCACCTGCTGTACTTGAGGAGCAGGGGTTAAAGACTTAAAAAGCTTACTGTAGAGTCTGCATCATTACAATACTTCATCTTAGATAAATTTTTTGACATGACAGAAGGAATCAACTGTAAGCACAGGGAACAGCATATTTATCTGTCTTGGTAGATGTGCTGATGTGGATACCTTGTGCAGCATACTTGTAGGAAGATAAAATGTCTCCAAACTAGCCCTGCTTTGGTCTTGGAAAGCCCTCCCTATAAGGGAAGTAAGGACAAGATTTGTCTTTTTGGAAATTCACAATGAGGCCAAATGAACTAAATTCTGTAAAGCCTTGATGTCCAAAAGACTCATGTGTATGGTTTTTCAATTCAGTCATTTCTGTAAGAAAATGTATTTGGTTTTGAAAAATAGATAGGCCTTCTTGGAATGGAAAAATGATTTTAATAATGTAATGATTCTCAAAAATTTCATCTCGTTGTATCTAATTGCTACCTCAAATAGGATATTTTATGCTCTAGATTCCCAAAACTGTGTGACAGGGACAAAGAGGTAAGACAGACTTCAAAACAGGAGAAACTCCAGTAGGGTGGTTGCAGGGATTTTTCACTGTTTCTTTCTTGCAGTGGGAATCCAAAACTTAGCAGAAAGGTGTGTCCTCAAAGGTTTATTTTAGGAGTGGAAAAAAAATGTTGGAGTACAAGTTTTAGCTTACTGCATTTCCTCCTTGATCAAAATGCAGACAAAGCTAGTAAATGCTTGAAGTATGGTTGTTAGAGGCTCATCTGAATTTTTACTAGGCATTATGAAATATTTGTTTTAACTTTGAAGAGTGCATCAATTAAAAAGAGATGATGCCTCAGAGAAATGTTTACAATAAATGCCAAATGACTGAGCTGGCCTCTTCTTATTTGAAGTGCTAGTTCTGAGGCCAGGTTATAAAGTATTTTGATGAAGAAATAGGCAAAAAGAATTGTTTATTTCTTGCTGTCTTTACATGTAAAAGACTTATTTGCAGATTGTTGTTGTAGATCTAAAGCCCAAAATAAAGTTTTAGGAAACACTGTATATACTAAGAATGTACCTTTCTGAAAGTGATGGCTAATGGGAATGACAAGTAAATTCCATGGAAGATGTCACCATTTTCACTGTACGTGGAGAAAGTCATGGGTTTTCCCAGCATTTTGAAATGCTGCCTGGACCCTGGCTTGTGCTGTCAAACTGCCTCTCAGAAGCAAAAGAATAATGCTTTTTTCTCTATGTTTCTATTAATTCAAAACAGATCTGAATTTCACTGAGAGGAAAGGATATTTTTGTATATATATATATAAAATGGCAACGTTCATTTTTGTTTGTCTCTGTGGTCTGAAAGCTTTTAATGAATCAAACTACTCAATGAAATTGAGAAACTACTTAGAATAGTCTTGTTTACCAAAAGGTACCTCTTTACCTGGTCAAATCCCTAAACCACTTTTTTATTTTTAAAGCTATGATAGCTTAGTAAGTCAAATTGCTAAAATATGTCTTCTTATACTGCAATACTCTTTGCTCTGAGACTAAATGCATGTGCTTGTAGGGGTTGTTTTTATGTTAACAATGAGGTTTTGTTTTGTAACCAGTAACCAATGAGACCTCACTGATGTTCATATGGATTGCCCATTGATAGTTTTTCTCTGAAGCAGATCTAAAACACAATTGAGATCTTTACACTTCATTGTATCTCTGTTATGTTTAGTATGTAATTGTATTTTTAAATGTTTTTATGCCTTGGATTTTGTATTAGTTTTTTTTTTTTTTTAATTTTTTTCATACTAGTTAAGCTAGCCACTTCAATTTTATTCTTTGTAGTCCCCTAGAGTTAAAAATAATGCATACTTATCCAGCTAAAAACTAGTTCAGCCCTGCCCTACTTCTGGGATCATTCCTGTACTCATAATGTTACCAATAAATATAAGGAAATCCTCAGACACTTTTGCTCCTGGCTAAAGATGAATCTGCATGAAAGCATTTCTAGAGTCTATATTTTTCTTGTCAGAAGATGTAAAACCTTTCATGTTTGCTAGTTGGTTTGTATTAAGGGAGAGTCCCTTAGCCTGCCATGAATCATGTAACTTCTTTTGTCCTGATAACTGAGGGTGTTAAGGCAAATCCCGAGTTTACACTCCAGGCGCTGGCTCTCGTTTTGGCATGCTGGCAATGGCAAAGCTTTCTTTGCTGTTGGGGGTATGAATGGAACTGGGTGAGGTCAGGAGCTCGGTGACTGGAACTGCAATTCTTTGAAGGGGATTCACCTGATGATAGGTCTTGTGCAATGTGTGTATTGAACATAATATTTCTGAAAAATTTTTGCAGAACTGGAAAAAGAGGAAAGAATGAAGGCATCTTACAGAAACAGGAGTGTGATGATTTGAGTTGTGATTGGTTTTAGCAGAAGTCAAAACAAGGGAAGAAGTTCTTAATAGAATCTTTGCTATTGTAGGACTGTTCTGTTGCTTATATTCAATATACTAATGGGAGGTGTCTTGCTCCTTTTCAAAACGTGGGATGCTTGTATCTCCCACTAGTCTTGGTCTGAAGTTTTGGTATCATAGTGTGTTCTTCAGAGTTATTGGTAGTAGATCTTAGCTGTTGTAGATAGGTTTCCCAGCTACCCTTTTGTTCCTCAGTTCTATATCTGTTTCATTTTTTCGAGTTAATTCCTTGGATTTTTGCATTTAGAGATATCTGCAAACTCTTTGGGTAAAGTTTGATGCCTCAACTTAACTGATTAAATTTAAATTAATTTCGTAATAGTTGTAGGTGTTGCTGCACTTTTGATGGTGTGTCTTGACAACTTTACCCCTTCCCCCTCAAATATAAAACCGGAGCTGAAAACTTCCAGGCTTGGCTTTGCAGTGCAGGAGCATTTCTGTGCAACAACCAGGGTAACGTAGTAGCTCACTGTCAAATTAAGCACAAGAATTTTCAACATCTCAAGGTTTTCCACAAAACAACAGCGTTTCCCCTCTATGTGTGCTTGTCAGGGTTCTCTGGATACCCTGGCTCAGGCCTTTCTGTTCTTGCATTGCCTCCAGAATTAATGTCAAATAGCTCTTTGCTATTTTGTTGGTGTTTTATTCTCGACAGCCTGCCATTAAACCAACCCTATAGAGTCAAACAAGGTCTAAGTCTGAAGGGTCTAGTAGTGATATTCTGAAATTATTATGGTGTGCTTCTAAGATGGAAAAGGCAAATCAGAACAATAGAATTGAATGCAGAGTTCCTGCTTCCAGTGTCCTGGATATGTGCTGTGAGACACCAGGTCAGAAATGGATTCTGGATGACCATTTACACTCTAATGCACAGGGGGAAGACAGTGGTGGAAACCAATGAAACGAATAAATTATAATTCAATATCTTAATATTCACATTGTCTAATGTAATACTGATCAATACTCGCAAAATTGTTGTAAAAATAAATTTTCAGATCTTGGCAAATGGATGCATGTGTAGCTTCATGTACCTTCAACTTCCACAGTGAACATTTACAGGCAAAACCCATGATATTCTGATGAAATAACTTATTCCCTTGGAAAATCTGCTGCTTTCTCCCTCACCTATTTTAGCATGTGAAGTCTTCTGGATGAAAATGGCCATGTCTGTAATCAATTTCTTTCTTTTTTTTATTTTTTTTTACTTGTATGATGCCCTTCTAAGTTTCCAGATGTTCCTTTGTCCATAGGTCTTTCTATGATTAGGAAATAGTCTGGTCTTGAAGGTTTGTCCTTGCTGTAAAATTTAAATACGTATTAAGTGAATTTTGAGAATCAGATTGGGGTACATGAAAGGAACTGCTATGTGGGGCTGTTTTAGACTTCTAGAAAAAAAGAAAAACAACTTTGGAAAGCAGGTTAATGATTAAAGATCTTTGGCAACTTAAACTTACTGTGACGTTTTACTCATGAACACTTATTGACTCAGGCTGAGAACCATTTGTCTAAAGGTAGTGGCATATTCTGTGGTTTCTCTGTATGGACAGTGAGCTCTCTTAGTTCTCCTGGCTCAAAATAATTTAACTGGAAATATTTGGTAGGTTAATCCCAGTACATTTTGTTTTAGCTGACTGCAGATTTACGTCATCTGGACTTCTTGTTTGGTCAATGGTCAGAAGTTGGAGTGAGAAATCACGTCTGTGGAGCACAGCTGATAACTTGGCACATTCAAAGTGTGTTATAAAAACAGAAACTGTCACAAGAATGCATTTCATTTTTCACTGAGGAATGGGATGAAGTAGATGATTGCTTGACTTCCTTTCCAGCTGTTTGTTTCTGTATTTTCTACACTATGATTTTTCTTTTATCAATTCAACTTAACCCTTTTTTGGTATTGTCATGATCTTACATAGTGTTTGTATTTTTAGTTTTGCAGCTGTTTTTATGTATGTGTTACTGATGCAAACAAGTAAAATTTTAGATGTAGATGGAATTTGTCAGTTGGAATGAAGGACTAAAGAAATAAAAAGACCAGTAATACCTGTTGCTTTAGCCAAAGGTTTCTGCTTTGAAATGAATTTTTCCCACAACTTAATGTATGGCATTCAGGCCATTAATGTTAAAAAAAGTCATATACATCAGTGCTTCCAGAAGACAAAAAAACCCCACTGGCTTCCTGTTCAGTAGCTTTAGTTATGATCAAAAGCATATTGGGCAAAATATCTAAACTAAGAGAATAGCACCTTCTTCTTAATAGTTATGTGAAAAAATGGGACGTTATACAAGTAAACCTGGAAGTAAAATCTGTTTGGATCACTGTATTACATTGCTGTATTGTGTATTATATGCAAGGGGAATGCATATCTTATCAAATAAATACTTCTAAAATATTCTATTTCGTGTGAAATATAAACATGCAACACAACTGCAACTGATGACAGTGGGGTAGAACAATTTTTTCATAAATTTCTAGTGTTAAAAATGATTGTAAAAAGTTTTTGCTAATAATAATAATTTGGAACAAGTGGGTGGATTATTTTGTGAGTATTTTGTTTCCTGAGTGGCTTTATTCTCCATTCAGAGGAGAGTAAAGAGCATGAAATTTGCTGTGAACTTTGGAAATCCATTTCTGTTGTTGCTTTATATTGGTTGGTTGGTTGATCTGCTGGCTCTGCATGAGAAATCTACTTTCTTCTAGTTTGTTGCTTGTTTGTTGTTTTTTTTTTCCTCTGTGCTGATGCTGTGATACCTTACTGCTCTGAGAAACTATGATTCTTCCTCTTTCTGAAGTGGGAAGGCTTTTCTGTAGTTTCTTTCTAGGCAAAAACCCATGTTCAACAGTACTACACATGAAATTAGTAAAATTTGGAATTTTTCTAGCAAGCGTACCAGAGTGGAAGCAAATTAGGTTTCCCAAACTGTTTTAAAGGAAAATGCTGCTGCATCTCTGTGAGTGTCTTTTGTCTCAAATGCATTTTTAACAGTGACAGAAAATTATCTAGGTATATGTAAAGAAAATGCAACCTGTAGAATTCTGACTTCAGGCTTTTTGGGTTTTTTTCTGGTTTTTATTTTTTTCAATATAATTATTGGGTTTTTCCTCTTCCTGTTATTTTTTGCTCTTCTTATTTTGTTTGTTTTGCAACTTATGTAATTTTGTTGAACCTGTGAATGTCTGGGAACCATAGGCAGTGAACTTAGCTTAACAAAAAAAGTCAAAATAAACCAGGCTGAATTAAGTATTCATTTTAGACTGTGCATTTGGATTTCAGCTGCCAATTATTTAGAAAGCTTACTCGTGTTGCATCAAACTTGCATTTCATATGCTTGACTCTTCTAATGATAATAGTACCCTCAATCTTAAATTCCAGTGTGTCAAAAGGATTATCACTGTTGTGTCTTCATATTAATCACAACTGTATTTTTGTACTTTATACAGGCATATACAGCTGTATGTTGCTGTAGTGCAAAACTTGCCATCTACAAAAATAATTTTTCTGTGCTGTGAGAAGAGTTACTCCTAAAATATCTTAGACTTGGATATAAATTTATTTCAATTAATTAGGAAATGGCGATTTTATTTTTTTATATAAGGGCTGGTTTTTATCATAATAACATATCATTGCAAAGGTGATTGCATTCATAATTTCCTTCCATAAGTTATAGTTAGAGATCTCTTGCGATTACTTTCTTTATAGATCTGAATTATCTACCATTCTGTCAGTCCAGCTATTTCCATATGAATATCTAAGCTCAGTAGAATAATATCCAAAGCATGGTACACTGCATTATTGTGCTGTTTAATAAGCGTCTCGGCTGCTTCTCACAGCACTGCTATGGGCTGGTTTTCTCTTTTTTTGCAGATCACTGCCATTGTTTGCTGAGTGCTCATGAGGGAGCACTTTTTGTGATCTAGTGCTTTTGCTTGTATAATACTGATTCAGAAAAACAGCCTGCTTAGAGAGAAACATTAATTAGGTGCAAAGGTGGCGTTATTCCATGGTTTGGGGGTGGGGGGAAGTACAGCAAATAAATTATCTCCTATTTGTACAATGTTTTATGGTTGTCAGCTGTCTGTTGCCCAAGAACCCTGGTGGAGTTAAATGCTTGTGACACCTTGCCCAGTAAAGGTAGAGAAAAAGCCTGCTATGGAACCTGCTTTGTGACAACCTCTGCTAGTTTATATTAGCTTAACCAATCACTTTTTTCTGTGCTTGGCAAAATTTGTTAAATTAATTCAGTTGCAATTAGCAGATTTATGGGAAAGTACCCTGTTATCCTTTAATTGGAGAGCATAAAACTACAAACTGAATCTGCTGGTTCTATTTGTGTAATAGGCAATCTATCTACGACAAGGTTTGATCGATGGAGTCGTATGATGCCCTTGCCTTGTTTTATATTGGCTGTCAGCTCTTAACTGGGACTGAAGTATCTGGGTAACAAAAATTGATATAATGACTTAATGCGCCTTATTCTCTTTGAGCTACATCAGTTTAGAGCACTTCTGAGAGAAAAATGTCTGGAAAATATCAGGGAGTCATTTATCAACCTGTTTTCATTAGCATACTGCCTAGCACTGGCAAGGATTTGAATAAAAAAAAAAAGCAGGATGGTACAATTTATTTCAGGTCTCATATTTCTTGGATGAAAGGAGACTTCTAATAAATGGAAAATATAGAAAGATGCATTTCTTGCTGATTTTTCCTAAATAAAAGCTGTGCAAAAACATACCTTCAATTTGATTGATAATAGCTCAGGAAGCATATATATATATATGAAGATTATCAGAAAAATTAGCAAAAGTATTCTCCCTTACTGCATCTGGCTCATTTATTTGAGGTACACCACAGAATAAACCCCATGTCTTATACGTGTATATAGGAAAATTTGTGTGGGGGTGTGATAGGGGATTGTCATCATAGAGGACTTTACAGAAAATGTGAGATCTGATCTCTTTAAAGGTAGAGCTGTTAAGCTATTCAAGAGTCTGCTGAAAGTGAAGTGAAATAGGTACCAATCAAAATGTTTGTGTAGTGGGCAAAATGTGTGCACTGCATCAAGTCATTTGTCCTACCTACTCTATGATGGTAACCAGAAGAGGTAATAATAACTGAAAAGTAGTTGTGTGCAAGGAAGTCTTTTTTTTTCTTTTTCATGAAATTTTTATGTATCAGTCAGACTGCATACAGTGTGCCTAATGTATAAAATAAATTGGTGTATAAATCAGATTATGAGCAGGATGTAGGCAAGTCTCCATTTGCACACAGGAATCAAATCCAGACACTGGAAATTCCCGTTTTTACTTCTGGCATTTATCAGGGCTTTATCAGGTGGCAGTCCATGCTTAATTTTCTCATAATAATAATAATAATAATAAAAGGTTCATCCATTCCCGGCAAAACCTGAGTGCAATGGATTACAGAAAACCTGAAAATAAAGGGCTTGTGGACATACACAGCATTATCTTGTGACCCATTCTATAGCTTCTAATTATGTCAGGATTTGGAATTCCAATCAATAAAACGTGATTTATGATTGGTATAAGCAATTGCACATAGCTTCACATTGATCAGTATGTAGATTCCCTGACTTAAGAAGTTATTACCTATGACAGATGCTTGTCTAACTGCTAATTGAATTGCACGTTTTTCCCTCAGTGTTATCAAACTACCACCAAATATAGACCATAACTTTGTTGCTCTTTGCATGGGAAAATAAAAGTATGATGAACAGCAAGTGTCAGTGTATAGGTTGTCTGACAGTAACCACTATTTATTGATGCAACTTGTGCTGGCTATGAGATGACAATATCACCCAGTGTTGCCATGACAATCACAATGAGTGTTGGGTACATGATATTTTCCACAACTTGGTAGAAAATCTATTCAATCTAACTTATCTGTTGCTTGTTACCTGGTAAATATCTACAAGAATGCAGTACTAGTGAGGAAGGGTTTGTACCACACAGATCTTTCTCTTCTTACTCCTGTTCATTTTTTGAAAAATCATTCTGATTAGATGGTCTAACAGCAGCAGTAGTTTTATGCAATGTGCTTTTATCTTTCCAGGAGGCTTTTTTCCTAGTTTAAAATTAGTCCATTGTCCACTTGATCAAAGGCTCAGTGGAGTTGTGACTCATTTCAGTGTTCAGAAATGCTGTTTTACTATACACTGCCTACTTCAGTCACAGGATCAGCCTAATTTATGCTGATACTGTGACTTACCTACCTGTTGATGCTTTCCCTAATGAACCATGAGATCATTGAAAAAGAGATACTCAATACTGACTTTAGCAAAGCCTTTTACTTGATTGGAGCTCATAGGAGAATGTACTGCACTCTTGGTTTCTGTACTTTCCTGTCATCTTTTTTTCTCATCTCTAACCCCAAACAAAGGACTCTTTTGGAGTTTATCTACATCAGGCTGTTGTGCTTGAGAATAGCAGGCTCTGTTCTGCTCAGTAATTCCATTTTCTTTTAAAACTATATAATCTCCTTATAACAAAAAGTGTACAACTGTGCAATCCTCAGGATAATTCTGTGTGACACCCGAGCTTGTTGTGAAAAAACAGTGCAGACCCTGGCACAGCTGCAGGAAGAAAATTTACCATATCCTCCAGAAGACAACCCCCAAGAAACAGCAGGTCTGCTTTGGGCTGTAATCTCTGGGGTCACAGCCTCTCTGCTGCCCAGCTTCCATCCCCTTTGGCCTTGGAGTAACGGGGGGAAAATCCTGAAAAATAAATTTTGGGAAAATCTAATGTTTTGTGCATGGTGCTTTCAAAAACTCTCAACCTAAACTTTCAGTATTCTTTAAATATAATTTGATACAGACTGCAGTTGTATCAGTGTTGAGTAATGTCTTATGTTTGGCAGTTATTTTCTTTTGAAGAGCTGTTACAGCCTTAAAGAAATTTTACTGAGTTCTGAAACTCACATACTCATCATGTTTTAATGAAGTTTCTAGTCACTTGCAGAGTAAAATAGCAAATGAAATGTACCATTGAGTGTAAAATTTCAATGATTTTCTATTCAATTGCACTACTGTATAAACAATCTTTTTTTTATAAATATATAATTTCTATAAAGTAAGCAGATGCTCTATTGTATCACATTTAATTTTCTTTGTTTTTAATTAAAAATCTTATTACAATTTTCTAGATAATGTGACAGCACATTCAAGAGAAGAAGACTTTTAGACGTCTCAGAATAACAGCAATTAGAATCCGAGTTTTTGTGTACTTGGTCTTTTCGCACATGAACAGCTAATTAAACACGGGAGACTGGCCTTTGATATACAGCAAAAAATATCCTCGTGTGCTCAGAGAGGAAGTCAGCACGATGTACTTTGGATGTCATCTGGTGCATAGGTGTTCAGCTACATAGTGTGCAGAATATAATGTTTTCCATGAAAATAATTTTCTGTTAAAAAATTCTTTAAGAAACCCTCAAAAATCCACCCCAAACAGTATAGGCCTGCCCCAAAACTACAAAACGAATCAAACCACACCAAAAGCTCTTTTGAAATTATTTTTAGATGTCACTTTTTCTTTTTATGTTAGCTTTTTTTTTTTTTTTTTTTTTTTTTTTCCTTTTTTAAATCAGCAAGTGTTGTCTAAAGCTTCTAGGAAATCACAAGCCATGTTTGTTTTTATTTTTATCCTGACTGACAATATCTCAATAGTAGGCTCAGCAGAAAGGATTGTATACCTAAAATTAATATAATTTTGTATGAATGTTATGGAGTGCATAAAGATGGGACAAAATGCAAGAGACATGCATAGAGGAATTGCTCTTCAGCTTTAATGAAGCACTTCTTATCTGAAATTTTTCAAGTGAATGATGGATTAAGCTTTCAGGCAACCTACCAGTCAGTGGAAATTATTATTGCACTTTTTTTTTCACTCCCCCTATATAGTGAACAAACGCAGGTATTGAAATAAAAGACAAAGTAGGGATTTAGTTGAGAGGTGCTGACTTTGAGCCAGGTATCAGTCATTGGAGTGTCACTTATTGTCGTGGTTTTATATCTGAACTTGTGTGCACAGTTCCAAAGTATGGAGATCTAAATTTAATTTATAAATAACTTCTTTAGTTCATGGATGTCTTTACTTATTTGTTAAGCATATGTATTTTGTGAAGAGGAAATGATGAAAATAACCTTGCTTTTAAAAATTGAAATTTAAGGGGTAGAAGGAATTTTTGCTCTAACTGTTGCTTGTATGCTCTGTGTTGAGCATTGCAGAGTGTTTTGAGAACTTTTCTTTCTTTGGAGTATCTTTTTTATCTTTTGTCTTTTTATCAGATTAAATCTTCTCCCTTGCTAACGGATGTATGGATGGGACATAGGAAGGTGTGAGGCTCTGCTTGTCATGATCAAGGACTGGGCATTGTTGATTATATAATTTCCAAAAGTAAAGACAATTGAGATTCCTACTATCTGAGACAATGTAGAAAAGCTTTTTTTCATCGATTATTTTTTTAGAATCTTTGTAGTTTAAAAAGGATCATCTTAAAATAGGCATCCATAATCTAAGAATAAATGTTACTTCCCAAAATACAATTTCTATTGGCCTATGTTAAAACATTTTACTGCATTTTAATCAAAGTTATTGAGTCTCTTTCCAATGTTATGGTGTGATTTCCCTTTTTTTGCTCACGTCAACTACTGAAGACAACAGGAAAGCTGAGAATACTCAATCTGTGAATATGGAATTGCTAAATGAGAGAAAAGATTTCTACTTTGTAAGGTTGCTTTTGGGGGGGGGTGATGAAGCCAAAAGCTCAGGTATTTTAAAGGTGAGTGGCTCTTGTGAAGTGCATGTGAGTGTGCTGCAGTGTATTCTTGGCAGCTAAATCCACGAGGAGCATGGAGCCTATCAACATCAGCTGGTGTAGAGGAGCAGAGGGATTCAAAAGCCATAACCACTGCTCTTTGTGCATATTCTTTTTAAGAAGAGGAAAGGGGTGTAATTTCTTTGCAGGTCCTTCAAATATATTTGAAAAGGGATCATGTGAGCACAGTGAGGATATAATGGAAGAGTGTATTAGACTTCTTGCAGAGTTGAGAGCAGTGGCAAGAGGGCTGGGATAGCAGATAATGGAATATCCTAGGGCCGAGCTGATGTGAAGAACATCTTAACATATCCTGGGTGTAAGAAAACACTGATTCTATTAACTCTTGGAATTGAGAATGGAACATAAAATAGTAGCAATACACTAGGAACAGATACCAGTTGCATAGAGTTTATCTTTGCAATGGTGTCGTTTTGAATGATTTTCATTAATAAACTTACTTTTAGCTGAGCACTATGCCAGGACGTATGGTGTTTCACTGTGAAACAAAATTTCAAACCAGTTTCCATTAAAACACAAGGATGTTCAAATTGAAACGTTTTATATCTATTAAGATGCTTGTTAGGGTCTAGGTACCTAAGCTGTGCAGTAAACTTTGCAAATCTTCAGAGTTCTGATAAAACATCTGATGAATGGCATATAAGAATTACCACTGCTATGGTGCTCAATAGTGTAAAAACACATGGAGGGGGGAACCTATTGAAATGATTGTTAAAATGAATACTGGTGGCTAGCAACTACACAAATATCTCATATTTTTTTTCCTTTTCTGTTTTGTCAGACTTCACCTGAACAAAATCTCTTATCTTTCTGAAAAATATATACACACTAGTGAGAGTATAAACACATCATTACACTTTCATGGCAGATAAGCTTGCTCTGTTGGAGTGTAAACTCATTTTTCTTTAGGTGACCTTTAAATAGTATTGTGCTATTGGATGGGATTTAAATCAATAATTTTGTCAAAACAAAATACAGTGTTAGGTTTTTTTTTTTCTTTGTCATTTAACCAGTTCTTTAAACTATCAAGGAATAATGGATTTCCATGTGCTATAATCCAGAAAAAAAAATCTTTAGAATTCACTTAAGTAGTTTAAAAAATGCATTTTTCTCTGTTGTTGATAGTACTTTGTTTTATTTTGAAAAATGTTCAAACAGCAGGGTAACATACAATGTTACTATAATTAGTGACTTAATGCCTTTTCTGCATTCACATTGTAAAACAACAGTGTCCCAGGTGTGAGAAGGTTAAAATGAGAAGTACCCAGTAGTTATGAAGCAGCAATAATGAGTTTCCTTCTACTTACCATGGATTTGTGTGATATACAACTTGCAATTAAGCATGGCTTGGTGATTCAGTGATTAATGTATATACGACTCCTAAAGGAGCAGCACAGGCCTCCCGTCACATCCTTCATGATGTTTACAGCTGGGTACCTATTAACAGGAAGATGGAAAGGGCCATTTACAATTCAGTAACCTTTATGACAGTGAACTCTTTAATCAGCATTTTATTTCCTTTGTAACACTTTAGTCATCTACAAATGTCAGAATAAAATAGGGCTATGAAATATTTAGGATCGGCATGTGGAAATTGACTTCCTTGATTTAAGCTGCTGTGTCTTTTCATTTTGTTGTTTTGGGAGCTTTTACTTTTATTGAAAGACAATTTATAACTAAATGCTCCCAATAGTGACTGGCATTAGGGCCAGAAAAATTACAGAAATCTGTGTTCTCGTTCTGTAAAATGTTGATGGTTGCTGTGTTGGGTAATAATTTATTCAAATAAAAACATTAGCAGTGGAGTTCACTTTTCAGAATACTGTTTCTTTACAAATACAGTGGACTCAGTGAGTTTATGACAAAATATCCCAGTGTACTCATAGACGTAATTAAATATCAAGTATATCCTAAAATAAGTTGTCACGTATGTGTACCGGTGTCTGTGAAATATGCAAAGTGTTTTATTATTTTTGTCAAATGATCCTGAGGCTCTCCAACTTCCATAGCAATTGTCTTATGCTTTGTCTGATGATAATCATCACTTTCTATCACCAGGAAGAAGTATTGTCACTTCCTTGGTGCACTGCAGAGGAAATACAAATCCTTCTAACCAAGTATTTTTCTTCATACATATGTATGCAGTTTGTGTATAGATTATGAATTAGTATTTATCAAAATTGTGACATAGTATTTAATTCCTGATATCTACAACATTTAAAGTATGAATTAAACATTTTTCAATTGGCAACACAACAATTTTAGAATCATCAAGTGGGAAGGGGGTTCTTCTGTTGCAAGGGCAGTGCTTTGTCCTCCTGGGGATATTGGGAACTTTTGACCTAGTCCTGAACTGTATTTAAACCGTAATTAAACCATTGCAATAACGCTGCTTGGGTTTGCAGTGTTAAACCCAGCAGAGTTTTACTTCAGCTGCCTGCTGCTATGTTGTAAAATACTGACCCAGGTGACTGGAGCTGTACTTAAGAGGTTATTTGTAATTTTGTATCACAGCTGCAGGTTGGTAACAAGGAAGGTAACTTCCTGCTTCACAGGTGTTAATAAGGTTTATTGCATTGGGGAGATCAAGATTTCATCTGCTGCTCTGTGTGTAGGAGTTATGTACTGACCAAAGTAATATGCTTTATCTGCTACCTATTATATTGGTTGCGTTTTTGTATGTTTTGGTTTATTTGAAAAAGAAAAAACCTTCTTAAAAATATGGAAGATCTGGAAGACTTACGCAGGCCAATAATGAGCACAATTTTGAATGCAGACCTTTTCTCACTGAAATATATTGCCTGGAGAAAGTGTTTGACCATAGAAGAAGGACTTGTGATCCCCAGAACTTAACTCTTTGTCCATGGAATCTATTGATCTAGGAACAAACATTTTCTCTAATAAGAGGCCTTATCTCTCAAGTGTGCATTGAGACTCTAGAATCAAATTATTCAAGCTATGAATGTTTGGGAATTCAGGTGCTTTGCAGTTAGAAGCTGTGTGGCTGTTTCTCAGTTAACCTCTTGTTTGGCCCCTTAACTTTAGGACCTGTTGAAGTTCCAGAAACTTATAGATGTCATTATGAGACTTATGTCATTATGAAACCAGGCCTGGTTTATCTGTCTTGATCACAATAATTCTTTCTTAACCTCAGTATATTTAGGTAACATGAACAGTAAGCCAAACAGATATTTTGTATTAATATAATGAGGCATTTTTTACCAATACATAGATATAAAAAGGGTTGTCTTAGCATAGCTTTTAAAAAAATATGTTTTAAAGGTGTAAGACTTAATATTGTGCATGCAGAGTTCAGAAAGAGCTTTAGAAAGTAAAGAGCTAGTAAACAAATATATTTGGTAAAGTTAGAAAGAAAGGAAGGCAAAAAATCGCCTAAAATTGGTGTTCCAAGGAAGACAATAACCATTGGGTGGGCAGTGCACAAATAGGATATGGACAAATTATTTGTTGTTCAGTATCCTTGGCTACCCTATTAAGTAGGAATGTGTCTGAAAAAGTACAAAAAAGTTGGCAGTGATCAGAGAAAAGTTATGATGTAGTTCCTGGTCATCATCATCAAGGAGGAGGCCTCATTCAGCACCTGACAGTCAATGTAAGATTGCTTTTTTTTTTTTTTTAATGTGTTTTTGATGATGTTGTACTCCTCTAATATACCTTGTAAAGTTCCACTTTCTGTATTGACCAGATTTTGTTGAGGGATGTTACTTTAAAAATGGAGTAAAGAATGAGCAAGGGATTTACCTTAAGAGACAAAAGCGTTTGCAGGTGGCAACAATGATCCTCAGAACTGGCATTGGATTAATTCTGTGCTGTCTCTATTGCTTGAAAATACAACTGCAAGTTTAAATGATAAAGAGACATGAAGTTGACAAAGTAAACTCTGTTGTTGTGAGTATTTAAAAAAGACATGTTTATTCTAACTTCAGTATTCTACCAGACTCTACAGAAGATCCATGTTTAATTTGAAGCAGAAAAACCTGTGTCAGATTTGATGATGGACTCAAGGCACCTTGTATGCATCTGTGTTTATAATTGTGGGCCAGCAAGATGAATGAGACCTCTCTGCACTTTTGTTTTTTTTGTACTGTCTTCTAAGTTGATGACTCAAAGATATCCTAACTGCTAAAAGCATTCTAAGAAGTTAAATACTGGGGAAAAAATACTAAAAAGGGAGAACTAGGGATTCTTTCTTCAAGCCTGGTTGTTTGCCTTTAGGGGATGGTGTGGAGGGGATGGGGTTTTGCTGCCTGACATCCACCTTGGTTGTACAGCTATTCTACTTGGGGATAATGGAGGGAGCAAACAAACTCATGGGCGTGTGCCCCAATGTGTAGTTGGAAAACAGAAACTCTGGAACTTAATGCTACCAGTTTCAACTGTTTGGGGCCTTGACACGAGAGGCTTGGGGTTTTTAAAAATCTCTTGCAGTTTCACAGCTGCGAAATGTTGCCATCCTTTTGCAGGGATTATTTAAATATTTATCCTTTCTTGCTACTTGACCTTTCCTGCTTGGTTTTAGTTCCTGTGGCCAGCTTGCTTTGTGTTTCATGAGCTCAGTAAACCGTGGCCTTCAATTCCCTTGTTCTAGTATTTTCACTTAAGACCAGGAGTGATGAGCAAAAGGTTTCAGGCTCAATCCTTGAGCAAAGGGCCGCTGTGACAGGGATTATTATTTATTTGTCATCTTGGATGTAATAAGCTGTAGGTACAGCATCGAGAGCCCTTGATTTATTGCGCTGTCGACTGCCACTAGCAGGACGTCTGCTGTACCATGCAGGATGAATACCACACTGTCAGCTCTGTCGATCTGTCTCTGCCACTGCGCTCTCTCTCATAACACATTCCCATTTCATGCCAGAATACATAAACAATCTTTCATTATTTTGATGCCTTTTTCATATTTGTTCTTTACAGAACATAAAGTTTGAATTTATGGGTTTCCTTTACATTATTTCAACACACTCCACCATTTTCCGGGTTTGTGGTTTAACTCTCAGAAATTGGCTGCCAGGTGATTTAGTTATTTTGGCTTTCTAGTTTTATAGTTATTTAATATCACAGTGCCAGATACTGAGAAAACGTAGTGTATAGCAGGTATGGGATTTGCAGTCAGACTCTGTCATCAGCAAAACATGGCCATGGGGACACAATGTGGAAATTAAAAACTAGGCATGCAGAGCAGGAAATACTCCCTCCAACCTTCATTTTTAATTTATTTAAATACTTTTCCAAAATATTTTTCCTTAGATGCTGTTACAAATGTAATGGAAAGCTGTTTAATTGGAAAAGAACATGTGAATAGTGAGCAAGCCATTTCCCTTGAATAATTGCAATTAAGGGAATTTCTAACCTGTTGGCAGAAACATTGCTCTGATTTTTTTCCTATACTTTATTGT
Organism: Sturnus vulgaris; assembly: GCF_052056855.1. NCBI lineage: Eukaryota > Metazoa > Chordata > Aves > Passeriformes > Sturnidae > Sturnus > Sturnus vulgaris. The sequence continues at coordinate 16,374,065 of NC_142250.1, read as the reverse complement.
AGGTGGGGAAAAGGGAGGAAAGAATGTCCAGAAATTTGTGTCATTTGTACTATGCATTCTTCATACTTTACGGTGGTCCGCACCTGTTTATATTCTCTAATTTTGTTTACCTAAGGGTTTTTTCTTTAATACTCTGAAGCATGTTATTCATTGAAGTCTAAGGAACTGAAAGTCATTGCTCGAATGAGTGAACTTAAATGTCACTATAAATACAGCAAGTCAAATACGAATGTATATCAAAATAGTTAAAAATGTGTTATAAAAAAGGCTTATGAGTAGCATTAAAAAAATTATTGCAAACTGTGCAGAGCATGAACCAGAAAATGTAGTGTTCCTGCCAACGTAACGTGCACATATAACTTGGGTTGTGTGAGCAGCCCCTCACTCCATGGGTACAGCAGTGGACAGTAAAGTCTTGAGGAAGGGGCCATGTAAGCTGCTCTGTGCAGTGTGCAGCAGGGGCTGGGCTTCAGGTGCTGCAAATGACTGACCGTGATCAGTAACATTCCTCCAAGTTACTTGTGTATGCAAACGTTTCCAAGGTAGTGAGGCATAATTATTTTGTGATATTACCCTGTGTCTTCTCATCAAAACATATTAAAGTCTGATAAAGACTTGTTCATTGCTATGTTTGTGTGCAATGGTTGCAAAGTTTTTGTGCTTGAGAGGCAGGTGAATAATGACTCCTAATTTTCTTTTATTGAAAAAAGTAGGGCTGCTTTTCCATCTTCAGTGAAAACATGAGTGTTTTTCATAGTCAGTTTTATTTTTTTTTCCCTAAAAGGAGAGAGAAAGCATGCCTTTGCCACTGAAACTATATCTGGTAAAAAGAAACTTGTTTTAATTGGCTGTGAAAATAAGCATATTTCTCTAGGATGTTAACAAATGTGGAATCACTCTATAAAAGCAAGATAATAATTGTCAGTTCTTCCTCCTCAGTGCAGCCTACATTAGGACAGCTGGGAATACGCATAGCTCATGTTACATAGCAAAGATTTGTTCTAGCTACAAAGAAACCAGAGTAAATTAATATGAGAAATTTGTTTTGTGTCCGGGGTAAAAAAGGCTGTGCAGGTTGGTGTTGTCAGCAAAAGCTGCTTGTCACTTTGACCTGCTCTGTTAAGTGTTTGATGTGTTTTCTCAGAGTAATCTGTGAATAACATTACACCCAACCAGCAGAGAAGCAGAGGGAGCGATAGCAGAATTAATATCTGGAAGCGTTGATAATTATATATCAGAATCTAATTTTTAGCACAGAAAATGTGTTAATGACAGAGAAGAAAACAAAAACCACTAGCTTCTCCCAGCAGGATCCAAAGTGTCATTTATTATTTCTCAGCTGGATATCTATCAAGTTTATGGGTTAATTTTTCTGTAGACTGTTATTTATGGGTTTTTGTTTGTTTTCAGCCATCATTACTAACAATACGGTTAATAGCAATCATTTGTTATCCGGCACCAGCGGTGATGCTTCAGATGCGAGCAGTGAACTGAGAATACTCATTTGGTAGCTGAATAAGGCTTTGACAGGGCCCATTTATAACAAGCTCATTCCATAATGTCCAGCCTATTAATAAAATTTTGTTGCTGTCTAATTAGAGATGTCTGATGTGTATAGTAGCCCAGCAAAGAAGACTTTCTTCTGCTGCTTTTCAGTTCTACTGTATCATACCTGAAACATACATGAGGCCAGTGGTTCAGGGAATAAAACTGGGGTGTTCTGGGGTTCTGTCTCCCTTCCTAAGTGCAATGAAATACAGGTATGGCAGGAAGGCCCAGGTCACATATTCATGCATGTTGAGGGAAAGTCTTTATTTTCGTTAGCTCAGATCACCCTCAAGTATCTCTTTTTTTCTTCTTTCGTGTGTTTTCTTTTATTGGCTTTATGTTCAAGTTTTAGCTAAAAATAAACTTAAAGTAAAACATATCTGTGATATTGTAATTGGATGTATACATGTAGACAGAATGTGATTCTTGGGTGTGTCAGTATATCTTTGAGAAAAGAACAGTTTGATCCCTGAGGGAAGGGGTGTGATGAGAGAAAAAAGCCTGGGCCTGATCATTAGATTTATTTTTTTTCTTTCTTCTGTGTCTTTGAGGAGTGAGGAATCAGCAGGATTTACTGTACTCAGCAGTAAGGGGATAGTTAGCAGTATAACCGAGACTGGAAGCAGAGCCTATTGTTGCCCAGCAAGTCCCAGAATATTTGAAGTACTTTGTACAGGTCATAGAACAATCCTCTGTTTTTGCTGATGGGATCTTTCATCAAAACACATAAAAATATATTTTTAGTGGTGAGTTAAATAGTGTGCTCACCAAGCTGTTGTGAGTGAGCGCTTTGTAAACTGAAGCACAATTAGGCAAAAAGATTTATACCAGGACATAGAAGTTGTTTCTGGGAGGGTTTCAGTTCCCTAGTGAGTGATTTCATGCAGGTGATTTCTGTTCCTGAAATGACCTGTCAGAAACATTCTTGTTCCATTTTGTTTATACAGGTAGAATCAAGTATATGATAATGATGGAAATGAGTTAATTTCCATTTCATAAAATGTTTTTGCTCACGTAACTGCTGATTTAGTGATAACATATACCCTTCCACCCTGCTTCTACTTTGTAGTGCACAAATGGAATGCTTCAAGAACTTTTGTCGTTTTTAGCTAATGCTGAGATGATTATATTACTTTTTTTTTTTTTCTGAGAAGCAGCACCATGTTTTTGCAAGTACCTAGCTTCTAATTAAAAGCAAAATATTAATAGAAGTTATTTTGTGCTTAGAATATTGCACTGCTGAACTGAGGAAAAGGAACGGGAAAAACACAGTGATTTAATATAATTTCATTGCTAGGTAACAATTTGTTTCTTTAGTCATCTTTTATGTTTTTCCAGCTGAAATTTAAATCTTTGTAAATTACCTTTTGAATGAAACTGCATTTGGTTTTGGTGTGTTATTTTCCCAGAATGTTGCTACTAAGACAGCATGTTTTATGCAAGAAAATTATACGAGATTTTAACTTTAAGTTGCCATGAAGCTGCTGCTTGGATTTCAGCTGGTAAAAAATCTCTATATGCTGGTGAGGTGTTTTTTTTTTTTTTCTTCTAAACTGCTCTTGACGTAGAGCTTATCAACCCTTAATTAGTGATACATTTTCTCCTTGTGATTTCTATTGATGTTTTGTAGAGCTGAAGATGAATTGAGCCTCAACCTGACTAGCGGACGAATTGTTTTAGAAAATTCAGCAAACATCTCTCTCTCTCTCTCCCCTTCTCTGTCTGTCTGTCTCTTTCTCTGTTCCTCCCGATAGGAAAGGTGAAAAGCTGCACGATAGAAATCAGGTTCAGTATTAGTGGTTTTGCTTGCCTGTGCAATAGAAAGCGACAAGCGGCAGGGCCTCAGTCAGCAGCTCGGGGAGACGCAGATGGGAGGCGAAAAAGCTCCCTGGTGGCAGCAGCCTGGCTGGGATGTGATTGTGAGAGCCAGGATGAAGTCAGCACTGACAAAGTGTGTGGATTGATGGATGGACAAAGCTGGGAACTGGATGTGAGAATGGATGAGGGCAGAGGGGGAATTTAACACAGACAAACAGAATGAAAGACAGAGAGGAATTGCCTGCTAAAGTATTCCAGCACTCAGAGCCCACAGCAATTTACTTACTGCTAACCGAACACAGGAGGATTCTTTGCATCTTTGCAGATTTTCTTAAAATATATGAAGAAACCAAGCAGAGAAGGAGCTAACAAATTCCTGTTAGTGCCTTTTATTGCCATCTCTTTCTCTTTTTCTCAAGATTCACTCACACTCAGTTAATTCAAACTGAGTACTTGATTATTTTCAATAAGTCCACACAGTATGCTAGAGAAAAATAAATTTTCTTTCCACAGCTGTTATTTTAATGTTTCCACTAAATTTACTTTAATCAGTTATTGTTGCTTTTGCTATCGTGAATAAAAATATTTTTTCTCATACAAACTGTGCTCCTGCTAGAGGCAGGCATTTGGATACTGCCTTCAGATGCATGGTAATAATAAACCCATTATGTGCATTTTATTTTACTGAAGAAAAATCATGTGTTTTCCCGTTGATGTAGCTTCTTAGTACCATAATATTATTGTCTGTTTTTTAAGGGAAACAGACCTGTAGCTTTCAATTACTACCAGATTTTATTTACATGAGGGGATCGCAAGACTTTTTTTGTTATTTATCTGCTTATATAGAAACAGAAAAATAGGAATTACCCTACTGAAGTAAATCAGTAGGTCCTAATTTTATCCACTATTTTAATTTTAGAAATCAAATATCATTTCAGTGCAGAATGCAAACAGAAATGAAGGTTTATATACAGCATACTGGGAAAAATATCTTCTGGCAGCATGAGGTGGTTGTGTTGGAATTCCTTGGATTCACACAGACACTTTGAAGAACACGGGTTGGCCCAAGCTGTTACTTCTCCTTCCACTCAGCAGATTATGAAAAACCAGAATGCACTGTGTAAGAAGACATTTCCATGCAGTGCCCTGATGTGCTTTCAACTGCAGAAAAATGCAAGTCATCAGAGAAAAGAGAAGCTGTTCCTCAGTTGTTGATGTTGGAAGTATGTGGGAAACAGCCATTTACATAGTAATATAATGTGTTTAATTGAATTTTAAGAAATGTGATTTAGTCAATGGATGTCAATGAATAAATTGCTGTGAAGATAATTATAGTGTAGTGTTTTTACTGATGAGCTTTCCAGAGTGTCCATGAAACACTTAGCCTTCTTTAAACTGGAGAACTTGTCTTGATTAATAGAGTCTCTACATATTTCCAGGGAATTATTTTGGGCTTGGAAAGATGCATAGAAATTATGTGGGAAAAACTGATGTTGTTCACACTGTACAACGTATTTGCTAATCTGTTTTTGAAGCCCGGTCATGTACATTGGTTTCAGGATGTGGGCACTGAATGCATTCAGTGTGTCTTTGGGAGATTGCTGGTGTGAGCTGTGGGGATTGCTGGTGTGAGCTGTTTCTGTCATCTACTGCTCTGCTCTGTGAGAGGACTGGGGACAGTCAGGTAGAATAATTCTGGTCACTCTGATGGAAGATGATGTTATATAGCCCTTATGCAGTGTATACTTACGTGATACTTACAAGATACTTCCTATCTTGAAGGAAAGGTATAATCGGTCTTTTAGAGCTTTTTGGTTAGGAACGGCATGGATATGAAATATGACAAGTATGGGTGCTGTTTTTAGTGTAAGTAGTACCTGCTTTCTTAGGGCATAAGAGATTTTGATTTAGATTACATATTTTGCATTACCTTTGTTTTTGGAAATAATTTAGCTAACATCAGGAGGTGATTTGCTGCATCCTCTGTTCTTGCAAGGAGGCAGTGCTGCAGAAAGTTACCCTAGGATAGGGTATTTAATCTTGTTTTGGCATGAAATGGAATTCGATGGGAGAAAAAACAAAACTGCTGATCTGTAATTTCTCCATTTTTAATCTTCCATTTTCCTAATTTTTTACAATTGAGAATAAAAATTAAAACAAAGATCGTGTAGTTCCATGTCACATGTTCCAGCTGTTTAGATATGTGATTTATTTATTTATAGAAAAATTTTTAGCTGTAAACTAGAGCGGTAGAATTCTTGCTACACTAAGTTCTTTTGGGAGTGTTGTGTCAAATATTACTGCAAATAAAACTATAGTCAACCCTGATATAAGCCCCTTATGCTTTTTCAGGAATAGTCCCTGGGGTCTGTGTATGAGAACAATAATTAATTTCGTAGTTTACTTTTCTGATAAGTGTGTAAATAAAAAATGCTGTAATTCATTTACATGTGTGATTAGAAACCTGCCCTTCTCAGTGTAACTGTGTTCTTGAGGGTCTACTTGAGTTATTTCATTGAGATGAATTTTTTTTATGATGGCCCTTTAAGGTTGAAGAGTCAGTGATTTCTATCTTGGACATGGATGCATATACGATATCTGATATTTGCAGCAAATTTTTTGGCATCTTGCACATTTTGCGTTATTTTTCTGTACTTCTGCAAATACAGAGACATGATTTTTTTTTTTTTTTTGGTCAGGGCTGCTGGTGAGAAGTAGTACATAGAGCTTTGTTCGCCTGGCATTCCAGTCACTTTTTTTTTTTTTTTAGTCATTTAGCACTAACTGCTAAAGCTAAACTAATTAACTAAAGAGATACCAAGAAGAATGTCCATTTTTTTAATAAAAAGGGGTAATTTGACAGCTTGAGAATAAGTACTGAAATGCTTTCTTCATATTTAAGGAAGATCTTAAGTACAACTTAATAAGCTTTTCTTTAGTAAAATCATTGTAATCCTGGAAAATTGGTGTAGTGATGTGCTGTGGTCATTCATAGGCAATGTGAAAAGACAGCTTTATTTATTCTCTTCTGTACTGTCTCATAGAATTTCCGTGCCAGACACTAAAGAACACAGGTGATTTGGGCATCTTCGAAATAGGCTTTTGGATGGAAAGTGACTCTTGGTGTTTGACTGCCTTTTTGACACATCTGTAGCTATTTTGGAGGTAACTCAATCATTCTTCACCGTGTTAGTTCCTAATTTACAATAATGAAATAGCACTCTTCTTTCTAAGGAGGAGTTTACACATGGCCAACTCACTTGGCTTTGTTAACTTGCTGCAAATCATCCCTTGTAGTTAATGGGTTACTTTCAGGCCTGAGTTTCTGGGTGTGCACTCATTCATAATTGTTACATATATGAAGTCACTGAGATTTTGCTTTGTTACTGTGGCTCAAGTGGCATTTGTGCCCCCGGTTTGAAATTCCAGTTAAAGTGTAAGAAAGGACGGGGGAAAAAAAAGAGGCGTGCTCGTACTTGACTTGTGTAGCAGTGATAATCTTCGTGTTATATGGTGGAAATTTTTGTCATCTTGTTGATATAAAAAAAAAAACCTTCAGTCACTGCAAACGAGTAGAGATAGATTATTCCCTTTTTATTGAAATTTTTACATTTCTTATTTATCCAGTCTGATGGCCTCTACTGCTTACCTTAATTTTTATAAACAGTAATGTCAGTAACATATTTCCTCCACGTATGAAGAAAGCAGAAGTGTTTATAATAAATCTTAGTGTGGTATGTGTGCTATCATTTCCTTCATTTGACCTTGGTGGAGCAGGCTGATGGGGCAGTGAAAAGTATGATATGAAAAATGAGTGAACAGAGCGAGGTGAGCAGTGAATCAGTCTTGTGTGTGATTAGCTGTGAAAATCTCACAAACATGACTCTGAGTCACTTTTCTTCTTTCTTCCTCGCCTGTTTCCTCTCAAAGGTGTTTCTTTTCTGTGTATTAGTCATTTAGAAGTTAACTAACAGAACAGAGTCTCTGTTTTAATACTAGTTGTGGGTTAGTGGTTTTACGTGATGAGGACATTGGGAAGTGCAGCATGTCTGAGGATTGGCTATAGAAAAATCACAGTCCATTTACATTTGTATAGATCTGTTGCTAAACAGTAGTAGTAGTCATTGCATCTCGTTTAAGGATGTGAATGTGACACTGATTTCAACCTGGCACTGTAAATCTGCAATTATAACTGTAGATTCAGTGACTCATCATTGAGATCTTATTTGGCCATGTCAAATACTGTAAAAACAGAAGTCCATTACAATTAAAGAAATCTTATTTGAGGTATGCATATAGGCTATGCAAGTCTTTGACTTGCTAGAATACAATTTTAGTTTGTTCTTTTCATATTGTTTTTTCTGCGTGGTGTATTTAAAATCCAGCTGTGTGAGTGGTCATTATTAGTTTCCTACACTAAAACAAAGAGGAATTTAAATTTGGGAGTCATCTTTTCCATTCAGAAATTGTAAACCTCGAAAGAGGGCTTGCAAAGCTTGTCTATGTTGAATACTGTACAGTCTCTGGTATTGCACTGAATATTTCAGCAGTTTCAAACTGATACCATGACTATTGTGAGATACTTAGGAATTTTTCCTTGTGTAAAGCCATATGACAAGTTTTTGTACATGTAAATGAATTCTCATCAAATTTTGGTTTTGTATGGAATTTGAAAAAATAATGCTTTTTTTTCCAGGTTTGCCATTGGACTTAGATCACTTTTGTACCTTTTTGTGTTAACATGACAAAATCACTTTGCTTAGCTGGTGCTGGAGCAGCTCCTTTTTGTGTGAGGACTGTCAGCCCTAACTCAGCGCTAAGGATTCTCTCTCCAGCACACAAGCTGTAGGTGGTGTTCATGGCTGCTCCAGATGAGGGGACACCATGCTTGTCTTCGACTGTCCTGGAGCAGGTATTGGAGACCCCCTGAGTGAATGCTTGCTTGGAACTGCTTTCCTCTCTCTGACTCTGCCAGCTTGGGACTGGGATTCCTGAAGGATCTCAGGAGTCTCAGCTGCTTCCTTCTGGAGATGTGGTTGTAGGGCCTTGATTCACTTGATAACAAGTGTGCCTGTTACTCCAAGTGTTGTGTGTGTGGGGGGAGGGATAATTTTTCTTACCAGGCATTTCACTGTCTACATTAATTTTATTACGGAAAGTTAGAAATTATCTCCCATTTGAAAATGAATGTCAGCTTAGAACAAGGGCATCCTCTGGACCCATCTCTAGCCTGGATTCTGTGTGGTTACAAACACTGGAATGTTCACCAAGCTGCACAGGAGTGCTCCTCCTCACCTGGTGGTACCACAGGGGAGGGTGCCAGTGTCATTCAGGTGTGTGTTATCCCCTTGAAGGAGCTGGTTACACACTGAACCACCAAAAGCACTTTTGACAATGTAAGGTGTGTTTTGGACTTGTGGTGTGGTGAGGCTAAGAGCACCTTTCTTTCCATGTATTTTGGATATTTTTTAAAGATGGGGATCCATATCCAAACAAAATCTGGTTTTACTCTTAGGTGTAATGCCCTTTGTACAAAAGCACTGTCACAAACCATAAAGGAGATTACGATTTTATGAAGGGCCTTATAAGCTGTAAATGATAACTGACTTGATTTTATAACATGTAGTGACTGTTGAATCTAATTAATGAAAGGGAATATTTTAGCTTCCTGATATCTTTATATCAGAATTGTGTAATTTCAGAAAAGAAATCATGTGGTCTTGTTAGCTTGATTGCCCTTGAAGAGATATGGTTATATCCAGGAAACACTGTATCTCTTGAATTTCCTAAAAATGGAGGAGTTGGTAATGGAGCTCTTTACCATTAATGTTGCTGAATACATGGGGATGATCTGATAGAGCTGAGGTTTCTTTTATGCTGGTAGCTGTTCTTCTATGTAACATCTTCCTTGTTTGAGTATTAATGTATGTGGTTTTTCCTATTGCAAAACAACTTTTTTTAGTTTGTGTTTATGCACAGTGAACATGAATACATTTTTTATATTAGCTTGAATTTCAGCCTGATGTATCACCTCATTAGCAGCTCCTGTTTTAGAAAATATTGAAAGGCCTGTCTTGGGGGGCGCAGGAATTCATTTTTCAGCCATTAACCTGCATTATTAGCAGTCTCAAACAGGTCCATAAGTGAAGTTATTTATAAATTATACTTTGATTGAAATAGAACACTTTTCAATCTTTTGGTATAACTCAAGTGTAGTAGTGGATATAATTTATTATTTTCTGGTAACTCAGGTAGCTGGAAATATATTTGAAGAAGACAGAGTCTTTTCACTGAGGTCCTATATTAAAAATAAAGCCCTTTTCCTCCCCTTCTCATCTTTCCAGCTTTCTTTCCACCTTCCCAGCCCTCTTCCACCTAAAATCCCACCTGTCCCTTGCAAAGGCTTTTTTGGCATCTCTGCTAATGAGCTGATGCTGTCAAATTCATTCTTTTTTTTAAAAGAGATTCAGAATCTGTTCTCCTGAGGTGAAATATAAGGGCTTTCAGACTGTATTCTTCTTGTAAAATATAACCTAGATCCTTTATGATGAAATAGGCACTTTAGAGGCACCTGGGCTTATCTTTCAGTTTTTCTGCTCAGCTCTGTTATGCACAAAGGTCTTTTTCTAGGTGACATATCATGTTGTATTCCAAAGTACACTTTCTTTTAATTTACAACTTAATTTTCAACCTAATTCAGAAGATTGATACTATAATGCTATTTGCAGAAGTATTGAAATGTCAGTAAGTTTTATTGTAGTAATAAAGAGAATTCCATATATCATGCACTCTATAGGGATCCTTGCTTTTTGCATAGATCTTCATAGCAACAACCAGTGGCTAAATGCTGGCAATCATTAATTTTTAAAGAAGACATGGTTATGATGAGTTGAGAAATTAAGACCATGGTGAAGAATGAACTTTAATTTTTGACACTTTTTGTTAGAGGCTAAGAGGAGACAGAGGTAGATTGCGGGGAGGGCAGAGGGGAGCAGGAAGAAAAAAATTGCCCAAATCCCAGGTTCCTAATACTTAAATGCTGTCTGCTCGTAAAAGATTTCAGTCAGAGAGAGGCCATCTTCGAGCTTCTCTTAACAAATGGATATCAGTGGTCCATGAAATAATCAATGTCGATAATCCATCCTAGGGTCTGCCAATATGTTAATGGCTCTGCCGCATCGTTATTGCTACAAGGCCATAAATCATCTCTGTACCAGAATGCTTAGCAGTCGAGGACTCAAACCCCTAGCCTGGAATAAAATGCTGTCTCTTAACAATTAATGTCTAAACATTTTGCAGCTTTGTGCCTTGATTGTTTTCAGATGCTAAAAATGTAAGTAGGACAGATTGTAAATCAATAAAACAATAAGACAAAGTGTTTTAATAATAGAAAGACTTGAAGTAAATCATAGTTCTGTGTTTATTATTGCTTCAGAGGTTAGAAATAAATAGTACCAACTGGTAAAGGTTTAGTTAACAAGGAAAAATAAGTCTGATATTGACATTTTGGGCATACATTACATTTTCACTCCATAAGGTGAGGGAGATGGGGGTTAGCTTTATTTTTTTCATTTTTAATATGTGAGAATAGGAGCTAAGACATGTTTGTATTTTTGAATTGTCATCCAATGGAAAGGTGATTTTTTTCTGCTCTGGCCAGTAATACATTAGTGATGTGGCTCTGCATCTGGAGGACACCAGCACACAGTCGCTGGTACAAATGGCTGTGCTGAACTGTTGACAGTCACAAGGGGGTCTTAGTTAGAAAATGGAGTTGAATCTAACTGCTCTAACTTATGTTAGTTTATGTCAGTTTGTTTGCTATTAAAGGCAACCTAAAATGTGATGATAAGTCATTAGCTCTGTGTCGTACAGACACAGCTTAGTTATGTGCTGGGCTGAGCTTGGGCGGGTGGGTAACCCACAAACAACAGCAAGTGTGAGCATTTCTGTGCAAAGGCTGTCTCTACTTCTGCTCTGGCTACGTGTTGAGACAAGGAGTTATGGCTTTTCTATTCCAAGCATTAATACTGTTTATTTGCTCGTTTTTAAGTATTGAAAGTAAAACTCAATGTACAGTTGTTTAACTACAAATGTATTAATTATCATAAGTATGCTGAGTTTATGTAGTATAACATTAATGGCTATCCATCAGGTGGTGAGCTGTTTTCAGTTGCAGGTAAAACTAGTATTTATAAATAAGCACTTAATGAGCTGAATATAGTTTTTCAGTGTTGATCTGTTCAGGTGCCAGCATCTCATTTCAAGCAGTGCAGATTTAGTTTCCTGTATGTGTGTGTGCAGTTAACAGTGTATCTTCACGTGAGATAAGATTGACTAAAGAAAGATGCATTTATTTTGAGTATTAAGTGAACCCTTTTCAACCTCATTTTGATGCTTATTTGCCAGGAATGGGATTTTGGCAGAAGTAAAGGTTTTGAAGTTAGTGTTTTTTATGGTAATACTGATCCAACCAATGGTTGAATTGACATGACGTTTTCTTCAGGCCGGGTCAGAGCTAGTTTGTTACTTTAAAATCAAACACACCCCCCACCCCCACTTCCCCAACTTTGTTTAGGTGAATGCAAGGAAGAAGACTAATAACAGTGGAAATGACAAGTGAGCTCATGGATTTCTTTCTTTCAAGAGCACTGATTTGCCTAGAAATAAGCAATTTGATATGGTCATAGTTTATTTTGGTGCTCAGGATGTAAGGGCAGGAAGGAGCCAGAGAAACAGTGGCTCAGTATAGACAAAAAGACAATTAAAACTGATCCGTCTCTTACCGAAGTGGCAACATCAGCCAGGATGGAAGTAATTTATTCAAAAAATTGTCCAAATGCATAAACTGCATTGATGTATGGTATGGTGGTGGGACAGTGGAAAATGTGATAGTTGTTTCCGTTGTGTGAATTACTCAGGCAGGATGCCTTTGTGAAGTAAGGGGGTTTGTTTAATGTTCTGACAACAATTTAGATCCTGTTATGGTTATTGCAGTGTAATGCAGTAGTAAAAATTGAACATGACACACCAGCAATTTATTATTTGTGTGTTTTTTAACCTTGAGTATCAGATTGTTTGTCCAAGCATATCCTTTGATTTGCTATGAAATTTATTGTTGATAAAAACAATCAGATTTCCATTAGAAGCAAAAAAATTCATTTTTTTCCCCATGAACCATAGATTTAGAAAAAAATCAAGCTCGGCTGCAGGACTTATGACAGGTAGGCTTATGACATTATATGGTAATTCAGCATGAAAGAATAATTGTGACACTCTACTTGGTGCTGGAGTATAATCGTGCTGTGAGGTTCAATTCACTGAAAGGCCAAATTATCTTCAACTGCATTAGTCTGACAACCTATAATGCTTTGCAGAGGCAATTTGTAGATGTTTCACAGAATGCCAGCAAACATGGCTTACCATTATGTTCCCCATTAACAAATTTGTGTAGAGGGAAAAAAGCAACTTTTCCATTTTCTTAACTGTTTTTGAGCTCTGGCATACAATGAATGTGTACTGGGTAATAATAGTGTATGTTTTGCTATTTGGTGCTGGTTTTTAAACCTACAAGGGACATTACAGTATAGATTAATTTTTTGAAGGGTGCTTTTCCAGAAATATTTGTATTTCTTTTACATTTGAACAGCAATGTCTTACCTTCTTTTGAAAGAATAACATGGAATCCAAATGAAGGTAAAAAAGCATGGCATATTTTTGATACAAACAGTAAGCAGTAGTGAACAACTTGGAAATGCTGCCATGTTGTAGCTTAGAGAGACCTGGAGTGTGTGTGTGCTTTTTCTTTCCTGATCAAATGGCATGGCCTTGACTATCTTATGTGCACATCATCCGTCTCTGCCATCCTGAATTTCTGAGCAGCTGTAGAAAGATCTCTTTTGTTTGGAAATTTTGCTTCCTTTTGAGTCATTGTATTTCCGAACTTCTCATTGAAGCTGATTTCAGATTGAGTGCTACTCTACTACCCAAGAGTGGAGTTCAGTGCTTGTTCAAGGTTCAGAATTTGTGATCCTCATCAGGATTTTATACCACTGCAAAAGTGGGTTATCTCTTTTAAGGTAGAACTGATGGAAAATGTATATGCCTCATGGTTTATATTGGGTAGTTTTTTAGTTGCTTTCAGTTTGTCATCCATGTTTTGCAGTAGGAAGGATTGCCAAGCATGAGCTGTGCAGGTGTATTGATGAGTCTGCAGTGTGAGGTGGTGGAACACTGACCTATTTGGCTGCTTTACTGGAAAATGGTCACCAGTCACTCTGTAACTCAAAGACCAATAGGAATACAATGCTGTCATTTTTGTCCATTTCCCTCAAATATAATTTAAGGAATAGGGTCAGCAGAGCTATCTTAAAAACTATGTGAAGAAGCTGATCTGAATCTGCTTTTGGTTAACTCCCATGTTGCTCTCTTGGTATCTCGTATTTGCCCTCTTAAGAGTAGTCATTGCAATGTCCTTGAGGTGTTCCTTGAATATTTTAATCATTTTATAAGTGCAAGGAGCTGGTTTGTTTTCATTATTGGTTTGCTGGCTTTTTTATTTTGGTGGCACAATGAGGATTGGAAAAAAAAGCTGTTTCTGCAGAAGACTATCTAAGTGATGTTTAAACTGAGAGGAAATAGAAGAGTTGTGTTGGTACATCGTATCACTGGAGTTAACTTCATTGTAAAATACCAGCTGTCTACACAAGTCCTGGAGAAATAGTTACTCAAGTCTAAAATTTTATTTTTGCCCTCTGTCATCCTCATAGTAAAATGCAACTATATGTCTGCCTCCACTACTTGGAGATAATTCTGGGAACTAATTTTGCAATATTTATACTTGCACATTGAGTTTTAGGACTGCTCATAATTAAGCTACTGGACGAGTTTAGCTATTGAACTCAATGCTGACAAAATAATGTGTCTCATATTGCTTATTAAATCTGCTGGATGCTGTTCTCCTTAGCATTTTCTGTGAAGGAATTAATCCAGGAAGGCAACTGAAAAAATTGACAAGTCTTTGATTTTGATTTTGAAACATTGTCAGGCAATTGTGCGTTTCGGAGTTTCCAAGAAGGTGACACACTCTTTTCCTCTTGCTTGTAGTTAATAGCAAAGAGCGTTCAGCACCACAATACCCAAAGGGAAGGGTTTGACTGACTGCACAGGGAATGTGGATTGTTATCATTCCAGTCACAGGGCACTGCATGAAATCACAGGCTCTGTGCTCTTCAGTACTGCCACTTGAACATAGCAGCCACTGTTCCTCCTACACTGCTTTTATGGCACATGTTATAACATTTTATTTAGTTGTGGTTCCCATGGTATGTGAGGTTTTGGATTTTTTTTAAGTACTAAGCTCTAAGTCTTTTGTTCAGACAGCAGAAGAAGTCAGGTGAATTTAAAAATATATGTTTTGTTAGAAAGTTTTTCACAGAAAAGTAGGGTTTGATATAAAACTGTGCCAGTATGTTGGGTCCTTAGATGTTTAGAAAAGACAATCTGTTAGAAGAGGAGGAATTGGCCCCAAACTAAAGGAGGTTGATTTTAATTTTTATGAGAAAGGCTTGAAGGAAAGGATGGAACATCAGGTAAGAGGGGCATTGCATAATTTTATAATGGGAAACGGCTTTTACATAGGAAAAAATATCATGTAACATTATTTTGCAGACTATAGCGTCCCAGTTGTATAGTTAAGGACATGCTGCAGCATTAATGTTTACGCATAATGCTTTGCAAGTAATTTAGACTGAACTGCCACTGACTTACTTAACATTTATAGGTCAGCCACCTGCAGAAAGGGCATGTAGGTAGATTATTGTTGACTTTATGGTTATGGAAGGTACCTAATCAGTGAGCATGCTGGGAAATAACTTGTTATGCCTGGATAACTCGAACACCAGGCCCTACAATTTCTTATGGGCACGAGGTAGCACAGTAATTTCTCATGACCAAGGCCCCTGCTGAGGGGGGAGGTGGCATGTGGTGGGGATAACAGGTTTAAAAAGGGGGAGGAGGAGGGGTGACTGCAAGATTTCAGAAGTAAAGTACAAGTGCAAAATCAAATAATTTAATCTTCCTTGCCAAACATACCATAGCATTTGCAGTGGAGTTGTTGACTCAAAAAGCAAATGTACTAACTGTGTACTGGGAGAATGGAGCATTCACCTTCCGGCTGCTGCATGCTTCCGAGTTATTCGCTAGAGCCTTATGAGATACCTGTTCTTGCTGGTACTGACACAAATATTTTTTTTTCCCTTGATCATGAAACAAAGGATCACTCTGGCTTTAAAAAATTTTGTAACAAAGTATTTGAAGACTAATTGTTTTCTGCTTTGCTCCTGCTTTTTTCCCCTGTTACTTGTCTCCACGCAGGTACATGTACTCCCTTGTGTGCCAATTGACAACTTTTACCTTTTAAAGTTCACAGTAAAAGTCATAGACTAGAATGCATAATGAATCAATTTGCTTAATTTGGTTTGGGCCCTTGGGTTGTAGTGCAGACATCACTGCTAGCATTCATGTAGCTATCTTGATTCTGATGTTCCTCCTATCAGAGCTGGAGAGAATTGAGCTGCTTTGTTTACTTAGGAACAGGGCCCCCAGTTGAAGTCTAGAGCATCCAAATGCATCTGTCCCCTTTAGTCCTGTGAGCTGGGCCTGGGGATTCATCTCTCACAGATGAGAATATCTAGAAACCTTCAGTTACTGTTGATCATTAATTACAGCTTTTTTCACCTTGACTCTTCTCTGCTTTTCAGATCTGCATGTTTGCTCATGTATTACCTGTAAATAAGCACAGCACACACACAGAGTAAACCTGAACATATCTTAAAGCTTTTGCAATTATTATATTTGAAAGCATGAAAAATTCATCTTTCCTTCTCTTCAGCTCTGTTTACACACAGTATTTTTTGCATACAGCTGTACATATGTGTGCTAATATATGTAGTATATTCTTTTATAGCAAAAAATGCTTTATCAGCATAACAGTAAAGGGAAAAATATTAAAAAGGATTGCAGTGAATTATTTACATATCAAAGAGTGGTAAACTGTAGGAGATATACTTTTCACAGTTAGTTTCTTTCATGTTTATACTGTATTGGCTTTGAAAAAGATACTTGGATGAGTAGTGTAAAGCACTATAATTTAATGAGATTTTTTTCAAAACTCACATTTTCTAGCTGATGGTGTCACATTATCAAAAACATTGTGAATATTTTAATGAACAAATTTGTTTTCTGGAATTTCAGATTCTTATTTTTTCTGTGGAGAGAAGATATGCTTAGAGTCCTAATGCTTGGCATACTCTATCCTTAGAGTCCTCTAACAATGAAATGCAAGTGTATGATTTTTCCTGTGTCAAAATGTAAAAAGCAAAAATAAGGGGTTGATCAAACATAAAATGACTGACAAGCAAGACAGATGATTGCTGTAGGACTGCTGATAGTGGAAAATGACCACAACTATATGGTTACTGTACAATACCTTACTAGATAAAGTTGTGGAAAGACCACTGAGACTGCTGTTAAGACTTCTATGTTTTGGAATAATTTAATCAGCAAGTGCTCTGAATTACAGTTCTGAAATTAATTATATTCTCCAGCAGAATTTTTAGGTGCTTTTTTGCCAAGAAGAAACTAGGATATCTTAAGCACTGATAAAAGCATTCCAGTTGGGAGCCAAGTCCCAAGAAAATGTTTTTGTCATTGTGTAATACCTATCAAAAGCTGTTTTGACTTTCTAGCGCATTTTACTTCTGGGTGGCTTCTTCTACTTGACTTGTGTTACTTAAAGGATTGAGTTACAAAGGAGTTGTTTAAATTTTAGACTTAAATAATCAAGACCTTAGACTATTAAGGAGGTAATTTGAATTTCTTAGTATTTTAAACATTGTTCATTGAGAAAGAAAAGCAAAGCAGATTAATTTAGAAATCTCATTTTGGTTTGATTTGGTATTGCTGAGGGTAGGTAGGCCAAGTTGTGTTTCTGTACTAATTTTCAATATACTCTGATGGGATTTGCACATTACAAGCTAACATTCTTACCACAGAGTACATTGGTGCTTCTGTTGATGGCCTTTCCAAGTGCCTCTGTGTAGATGTACAGGAGCAGGATGCTGTAGTCTTGGGAGTAAGAATGCTATTCGAGTAGGGAGATCTGTAGAGAAGTTGGAACTGTGAGCTCAGTTGTTGCCAAAACACACACTATGTGTTTTTAGTGATTTTATTTAGAATATTTGAAAACTGGTAAGGTAAGCCCTAAAGACCACACTTGCTCAAGTTGTTGGCTAGCACTTTTTTTTTTTTTTTTTTTTTTTTAGACTAAATCCATGTGATTAATCTGGTAAACCGGGCTACCCAAAGGCATAGTGTGTACCTTTTTTTGTTTGTTTTGTTTTTAATTTCTGGTTTTGATTTCTGTCTTAAATACAAATGAAAAGTTTTTTGCTAGTTTTTGGCTTTCCTTTTTGGTCAGATACAGGGCTGATTTGTGGCTTGGCTGAGAGGTGAAACAAAAACTAAGCCTAAAATACTGACCTGTGTTCACGTTAATCTATATTTTTAACTTTTATTTCTGAGGGAATGATTTATTTACAGTGACAGCTTGTTGCTTGTGGTAGCTGCTGCCAGCTTCTGAAGTAATCTTGATAACGTCAAATTGTGAAGGGAAGCTATATGCTTTCCCTTGAATGACTTGCTATAAATCATGTTCATAGCTGGTGTGTATAAGGATGCTTGGGTTGATACTGATAGAAATACAAATCAAATATAACATATGCTAACCCAGTTCAGAGCCAGAGATTCTGGATTATGTCTATTGGGTTCATATTTTTAAAGGAAACGAATCAGGCACCCCTGCTTTTTTATCAAAGCTTTAAACTTGGGGACGATATGCCAACTTAAAGGCTAAAAAAAAAAAGGAAGAGAATATGCAGAAAAGAGTTAATACTGAATGACAGGCAAATTCTGAACATTCAGTGAAAAGAAACTCATATGTAATGGACAAAGCTCCCTCAAGAGCTCATCCACAGTCACACAAATTGATGGCCAAAAAGTGAGTTCAAAGTCACCAACACAACTGTGGGTTATGGCTCCCATGGAGAAAAGTGTCAATGTAGAATAAAAATTGTGCCAGTGTTCTCATCTGGCTGTCGCAGCTTTTGTATCCACAGCTAATACTAAAATTAGTTATGTTGTTTTTGGTTTTGTGAGGTATAAATTTATTTGACTTATGGGCTTCCTGAAGAGGGAAAACCAGAGAGGAAGACTTGAAGAGCAAATAATCCTTAGCTGTGTAGCAAGACAACAGTTGAGTTACATTAGATAAACCCATCTCAGCATTTTATTTGCAGTAGTGGTACTTAACAGTGTGATCTCTTCAGTGACAACCAAAGTGAAGGCCACCAAGTGTCGTGTGCCTCATGAGGAATTCATATTTGGAACCTCCTTTTACCCCACCTCCTTTAAGATCAAGCTATTCTTGTGCCTTCTGCTTACGGTAGGGAAACAAGATGTTCTATTCTCTGGATACATGAAATTAACTTTAGCAAAGTTGGCTGTTTCAGAAATGTTCAGGAAAATGGTGCTTTACTAGCTGGACCTAAAAGTCCACAATTTTCAAGTGGGTCCATTGAAAAGGAGAAGCTGCCTTCACAGTTCACAGCTTATGTGTTTACTAACACTGCCGACTGGGAAAAAGGGCTTGGTGCTAACCCTTTGTGGCAGTTCATAGTTAGCTCTGCCTAACCAAAAAATACAGAATTCCTTGTTGTGCTTTGTGTATCTCCCGTTCAACTGGCATAAATTGGACTTTATGTGCTTTTTTCTTTAAAAGCTAGCAACATCACAGACCAGAGTTGAGCACATGCTTACCTTTTTCCTCATGCCCTATTTTTTTCCAGCCCTTCTTCCTCTTTTCTGCCACATGCTTGCAACTGTGTCCAGGTATGTCATAATGTGGTGTTTTTTCAAGTGTGATCCACAATCAGCTCATTAGAAACAGATGCAAATTACTGCTGAATAATTTTGCAATTTTTTGGGGTGCAAGGGGGTAAAATTAACGAACAAATCCTCTTTATGTTTGAAGACAAATAATAGTGTTATATTTTGTCAGAGGTAGTGTTAATTGGTAATTAATACCACAGCGTTTTATATCTTGCGATAACTAGGTAAAATAAAATTACTTTCTGACTACAAGGTAAAACTTAAATGGTACTGGCACTGACAAACTGTGAAAGGAAGAGAGAACTCCCTTGTGAAAAGATGAGTTTATTATACAGATAAGATTTCCATAATAAGGGATAGTGATTATGGGGAAAGGCTGAAACTCCATTAACTGAAACAAATTACTGTGACAAAGCCAGAGGGAGCGCTTTGCCAAAGTTACAACTCCTTCCATAATATTCCAGTGTCTGTTGGTGCACAGTTACCAGCATCTGGACCTGCAGGTGAGGTGTCTGGCTCCACCACTGACACAGCTGCAGTTCCATACAGGAAGGGAGTCCCTTTAGCTGCCTGTCTGGAGGATGGACCTTGCTAATGTATCAGTGGGGCATTTTGTCTGTTCCCTATAGAAGGAAGTGGCCCCTCTAATGCCTCTGTTTTTCTATTAAGTTAATTGTCAGAGAAATGTATGAGATGGATATACTCCAAGGAAACGTGGTGAACTTTGAATTTATCTGACCATCACAATATGATATTTGGACAAATATTTATATTTCTTGCTTTGGCTAAAAAGGAAGACCAAAGAAGACTGATTCCATTTCTAGGTGTACCACTTGGTGTGTGCACTCTTTTCAGAAGTGATTCACATATTCTGCATGTATGAATGCAGACAAAACTATGGTAGCTGTTCTTTGATTGCTCTCTGTGTGTATACATGTGCAATACATTTACAAGGTGATCATGACTCTCCAACTTTGTATTATTTGTGTAAAATATGGCAAAGGGACTTATTTAAATATAAACCTTGTCATCTTTGTACTAATTTTTGTGTGAAAAATAACACTGTAGTTAAGGATTTTATGTAAAAACTGTTAGAGATTGCAGTTACAGCTCTGGTAAGAACAGCAGGCAAGACTATAATCTTTAATTTATGTTGTGCTTTGGACATTTTTCAGAAACTATTTACCCATTACCTCTTAGGTCAGTGGCCTAATAATGCAACAAAGCACTTTTTGAAATTGCAGATAATTTTCAGTGCTCAGATCTCTATGTAGTATTGATGGGGAGGAAAGCTGATTAGGATCTTGGGAATTGTGCTTGATGGGAACAATCTGGAAGGAGTGAAAAATTATTAAACACACACAGCGGGAGTTGTAGGATTTACCATTGTCGTGCAGTGCTATTAATTCTCATTGCATCGTACAGCAGCTTGATTGCACACTGTGAATACTGTTTATTGGAGAACGGGTACAATTTTGCTGCAGTTGTTGTAATGTAATACTAAATGCTAATTAGGCTTCTAACAATAATTAGAACCTCTTGCTAGACTTAGAAATAGGAACACTCAATTGAATTTACAGAAACAAAGACCTTTAAGCTATGCCAGGAACAGTATCTGTAGCAGCAGTACCAACTTTGTAAAGTTGTGGGGGTTTTTGTTTGTGTGTGGGTTTTTAGTTAGATTTTTTTTTCCTTTCCCTGCTTTATATATTTAATTTACAGGATTGCAAACGTATTTTAATGGTGAATATTATGATCTCATTATGTTCTCAATAAGGTTGTTTTCTTAATGGAAAGGTTGAAAAAATGTGTAAATATTAGAACGACAACTGCAGATAAATTTGTCATGAAAACCTGGGAAGACAGAGTTATAGAGTGGCTGGTATTACCAAGTATAATGTACTATTTCTTTTAATTATTTTGCAATTTGAAATTCATAAAAAGCTACTTTTTTAAGCCTCACGTCTTAAAAACCAAAATACTTTTTTTGTCCTCAGTGGAACTTTAAAGCTGTATGCAACTGTTTTCAAATGTGATAATAAAGATGAGCTATAGTTCTGAATAATTTAGCTCTTTGCAATGTAAACTTTCTCTACATTTTAGAGGTAAATGTAATTTTTATTTTATTTCCTATGGGTGTTTTGTTGGAAACAGTAATGTGTTGGGATGCTAACAAATTCAATTGCCAGGGAAAATGTATGGCATACACATTTTGATCCTGTTTGCTGATAATTTTGTTGTTACTAGATATCCATATATTTGCAAAGGTAAATGTACAGAAGATAAAGGTCTTTAACCTGTATCGCTGCTTAAAGACAAAAGTCAATTTTCCATCTTAACCACAGGTTTGTTGTGGATATGTTGAGAAGATACTGAGCTCAGGTTCCTGTTTTGAAAACCTCTTTTGTAGTAACAAATATAAAACTTTAAATTCTTGTTCAAAACTTGCTTTTAAAGGACTAATGCAGATATGATGAGTTTTAGTCATTTTTTTCAGCCTTTCCTGAATAGGAAAATAAGCTGCCTTTGGAAAAACACTGACAATGCTTTCAGCATCAAAATACTGGAAGAATATTAAATACAGAGCTGCTGGTGTAACCCAGTGCTCAGCCATACCATAAGCAGGTTGTTATCCAGTACAGGGGCTCTAGTTGTATTGAGCATTTTTGCCACATTTGTGGCAGTTGTTATGCTTCCTTGTGTTCATTGTTTAACATGAACATGAAAATATGTACCCAAAAATAGTCACAGCCTGCTCCTGTTGTTTTACTGATCTCTCTGAGACTTTTACCCTTGTGAATTTATCTATATGCCACTGACAGTGGTAAGCATCTTTCCTCTGGAATAACTTTGTGGCATACCTTGTCAAAGTTTGGGTTTTTTTAACAAAGTTTAACAAATAAAATAAAGCTTCCCAGAACTTTTCAAGGATGGAAAGAACACTCAAAAGCAAACCTGTGGTTTAATATTTTCAGTGACGTGCCTTTGGCATTTGCACACTCCTTTTGAATTTATGGGTACATTTTCATGCTGCAATTTCCCCTTAACCCTAAGCCATGTGTGAGCATTGCACAGTGGAAGTTTAGCTGTGTGCTTTCTTTTCACTAAAAACAAAAAATCCAGTCTAAGACTTATTGATCATTCATTGCGTTAAATAATAGTTCCTCACAAATTATTATAATGAATGCTTTGAGTTAAGGATATTTACCTGTTCTGGCCTCTGCTCATGGTTACAAATTCTATTCTTCAACTTGTGACAATGTCTGTGTATAGAAATTTGAACCTTAGCTAATGAGATTTTCTTAAATGTGCCTTCTTGATGACATCTTACTATCTTTGAAGTGGCCTGTGTTTTTCTTTAAGGCTTTAGCAGTCATCTGGAAAAGATTTAACTTGAGCAAGACAGATTATTCTGTTTATTTTTCCATTAGCATTTTTCCTTGCACAAGTCAATGTCACCTGCAAAGAGAAGGTTTGCTGAGATATGACACCCTGCTGATTAGCAAGTTTTACTCCCCTCAGATGCTGACCATTACCTTCCCATAATGTTCTAGGTGTGCTCATGCTCTGGAGGCAATCGGGGTCAATCCAGTATGGCTGGCACATTATATGTTTGCCTTGTAGCATGTCACATGTACAGTCTGTGACAAACTGCTGCTGTATGACCTGGTAGTCTTGGGTCAGAGTGAGAGAAATTGGTGTTGTACAAAGATCTATGTTAATACATATATTATTTATATAGGCATTAGTGAATGCTATTGTTGTCTCAGCACAAATCAAGGTCCAGGCCATGGCCTTGGGGCTTTCAGGGGCTCACTTTATCTTGTGTTGTGATTTTTTTTCTTCTTTTTTTCTTCTTCTCCTACTTATGAATAATTAAAAACTTAAATTACTTGCCATGTTCAAAATTCATATGCTGGGGAAAATAGCTACATGAAAATTAATTTTCTGTTCTGTGAGACTGATGGGAAATCAATTAATCTTGATGTATTATTTTATGCAGAACAGGGTGCAGGAACCAGCAGAGAGAATGGCTACAGCTGTTCTTGTTGGTTGGGCCATATATTATTGTTGGCGGGTTTGACAGGTTCTGAAGGAAATGGCTGAAGGGTATCAGGCAGGTGAATCAACTGTAAAAATTTATTGGAGGATACAAACTGTTTCCAGGGGACTGATATAAAACTCACACTTGAGAACTGAAGTATTGAATGTTTTTGTGACTGAAGCAGCTTGTTGTCAATATTTATAGCTTTTTTCTTTGTTGTATGTCCTATTTGTTTGATTAACTAGTCAGATGTTAGTGTCTGTTTGTAATTTATTTGTTGTGCCTTCTGTAGCATTTTTGATACATAAAGATTTACCACTAGGTAAATAAAGCAGCTCATGCAATGCAATATGCTAAATAAAATGACAGAGCTGTTTACAGCGTGTTACAAGTTTTATAACTTGCTGGGTAGATCAGTAACTTTTGTTTACCTGTGTCACTGTTAAGCTGAAACATGTCACAGTTTATTAAGTGCTGTGGGGTAAACAGGTCTCCTTTTAAATAACTGGAGATTATAATCGATATGCACCTTAATGGTAAATCATTTCACTCTATAAAGCTCTCTGTGTAAACTTGTACATAATGCAAACATTTCCAAAATAAAATGAAATACCTTCATCCTCTTTAGAATGAGTTTGTGTTCACCTTCCTTTCCAATGATTGTGCGCTAGGACTCTTTATAAATAATAGAAGGGAGAGACACTAAAGAAGCCACTCTAACTTTGTGTTAAATGCTGATCCCAGTCTGGATGTGGGGCTCCAAGGTCCTAAAACAAAGCTGAGTCTTACAACAGCCTGTTATTGTAATTTACTGTTAGAGAAAGAGGCTGAGGCTCCCTGGCATCACTGGATGCTTTGGGAGCTGTGTGCTCTGAATTCTCCTTAAAGATCAAAGCTATTACTGGGTCAGGGAGGGTGGCTGTAGCACTGCAGAGTGGATCTCTGTACAGCTTGTAGGCATAGGAAAGAGATTAGTTCCCACCTATCCTTATCAAATCTTCTTCTCTGGTCCTCTGAAACAGAAGCGTATAGCAACATGCTATTAAAATGGCACTTACTGGAATGTGGAGACTTACAATACAGTGAAAACCAAGGATTCCTGCTGGAGAAAGGAACAAGAGATGACAATATCACTAAAACCTGTAAAAAAAATCATTAAGAGCAGGTCTCCTACAGGTAATTTCTTGCATTTCCTTCAAAAAGGCTACAGCAAGAAATGTGGAGATTCTGAGATGAGGGAAACAAAATTGATTCTGTAGGATTAATTGGTAATTAATTAATTTTGTAGGGATAATATGGACAATGCTGAGATTATCAGTGGTGTCTCCTCTTATCTATTTTCAAATTACTAAGGTTTTTTGATCTTCAAAAGAGATTCTGTATCTTTGCCTTTTAATCGTACTCTCCTATATTTATACAATTACTCAAAGATCCTTTCTTTCCTTTTTCCCACAAGGTATGGGCAATTAAGAATTTATTATGCTCATCTAAGGATTAGGTAGTCGTACACCTGACAGCATTGAACCTGCACCAAAATTCAGTTCCTAGAATTCCTGCATCCTGGAGTCCCATGGGGTTCTGCTCTCCATGTTCCCACTGAGGTGTCCAGCCCCATAGGGAAAATCTTCTGTTTAGAACCCTATGGCAAATTTAAAGCTTTGCCATATGCTAAAGGTATGAAGGTGGTAGAAAAATTCAAAACTCTGAATAGATTTTTCAAGATACAGTGGTACATGATTATAGAATTACCATATATTCATGGCAATAAGGAGTTTTGCAAGTAAATTATAAAACTGGTGTGAAAATTGTAGATGGGCTGGGGGGGAAGAAGGAAAACAAAGTAAATTAAGTAAGAGCTGGAAGATTCTGACCCCATTCTGAAAGTATACTGAACTCTTAAGACCTAATCAGAAGGTTTTTTCCCCATGTTAATGTAATGGGTGAACTAAACGAGATTCAAATTTTGGGGGAAGGAAAAGAAACTTTCAAAAGTTTATAAATATTCTAAAGATTAGTTTTATATGAGTTTGGAATAAACTTAACAGTTTAACTGAGGTGAACTTTACGTGTCCTTCCTGAATTAAAAAGCTATAAAGAAAACTGAAGTTTAAAGTAATTGTTAATGAAAGCTGGCCAGCATGACCTCCTGAAAATATGAGCATTTGTTGGTCCAATTTTCACAGATGTTAAACATTTGGTGATGTTACTTGGGGCTGCTTGAACCACATTAAAGTCCAGCCACTAGAGTGTTGAAACAGTTGGGCGCTATAATAAAATATACATAAAAAGAAATTGTGAGACATTAGGTGTTGTTTGGTGATGACATTTAGGAAATTACAATTTTTCCATACATCGTATTCACGTCTACATAAGTTGTTTAGGTATTTAAAATAAAAGTGGTATATATATCATTTGTAATTGCTACTACAGTTCTGGCAGGTGCACATAATCTAACAATATGTCAAATATGACAAATTATTGTTGAGTTACAATATAGCCTTAATAAGAGCACATCTGTTCCCACTATACAGTATAGTGGATGCCTGATTTAAAGAGTTTACTTACTGATATTGTATTGTTGTTTAAATATTTAACAGGATCTTAGACACGAATCATAAAAAATACACAGTAGTGTATAAAAATGAAGAATCTTACTTGCAGTAATGTTTTTGCTGCTGTTAAATCTATTCATCCCATCAGGAAAGGTTCCTATATTCCTTAAACTGTCATCTGCAAATGCACGTATCATGGGGGTGTCTATGCAGAGAAAGAGTTAAACAGAAACACCTACACTCCTGGTGTGGAATGTGGGAGCTGTTAAACAGCATATACAAGTCCTGGAGTGGTGCTTAGGCTGAAAACTGGAAATTACTGCTTATTAACTGGAAATGCCTGCTTTAACCTCAAGGCAAATACGTGCATGACTTTGCTTTCCCTACTAACTTGTCTTTATCTCAGCCCATGAGTTTTCTGGTTTTCCCCTTCCAGTTCTCTCCCCAGTTCTGCTGCTGGGGGAGTGAGTGAGTGGCTGTGTGGGCCTTGGCTGCTGGCTGGGGCTAAACCACAACACAGATTTACTTTTCTCTCCTCTATGTTTGCTCCGGTGCCCTGCTTCCCATTTTACTTATAAACTCCAGCTACACAGAAGTAATGCTGCTCTTAAAGACACTCCCCTTTAGAAGCCCTTTTAAAAGATACAGGGGAGAGGACAGTCAAAAGAGAATAAGGAACCTAGAGCACCCCTTGATGAAACAGAGCTGTTTCAAAATGCCAGACTGAGTTTATCTAGGTGTACGGGCTGTAGAGAACCATCATGTTTCTTTGGCTACTTCTAAATGTGTTTGGGTTTTTTCTTAATTTTATTTTTGCTGGCATTTTGAAATGAGACAAATCAGTGCTCTGTGTTAGTGCTGTGAGCCTTGTGTTGCCTGTTCCTTGCCTTGCTTGTGCCATTGAGTGTGCCCTAAATGTTGTTTGAAAGGGAACTGCAGGCACGCCTCATGTTTGTAAGGGAAAAATATCCTTTGTGTGTTTGCTCCTTCAGCTTTGGAGTTCAGCTCAGATCTAATGCGTGTGACATACAAGTTTGTATTCTCAGCTCAGGCTTGCTGCACTCATTTCATAGAATCATAAAGTGCTGAGTTTCAGGGACACGTGAGGATCATGGAATCCAGCTGCTGGCCCTGCACAGGACACCCCAAGGATCTCCCTGTCCCTGAGAGCACTGAACATGTCTAACAGAAATATGTGCTCATGAAACAAGATGAAATTTGGGTTTATAAGGAAATAGTTTCTTTTGCACTTCAACACAAGTGAGAAATGGTTGGGTTATATATTTTACCACGAAATTTCTGAAGTGTTTTTTTTTGGTTTTTTTTGTTCTTAGTTAAAGGTGAAAGTTACTTTTGTTAGCTTTTAGTGAGTTGTTAAAAAATGTTGACAGTAAAATCGTTTGGGGCATTTGTAGCTGCCAGAATCAACTGCTTCTTTTAGTTATGTAATTGTCAAATCTCAAAGGGCCTAAATGACATTAGAAATATTTCCAATAATTACTTTAATTATTTTATAAATCACCAAGGAAAAGATGGTTGTGTTTGCTAGTGCTACTGATTTACAGCTTTTCTCATTTCTTGAGAAATAATAGTATTTTTAAAATTCACTTCTGAAATGTGGTTGTTAATTGTTTGAAGAATATTGTCTTTTTTTCCTGTTGCTTCTAATTTTTTCATTGTACATGAAATATCATGTGCCTCTCTCAGGGCACAGTAGCTCATAACTGCATGCCCTTCATGCTTTATTATGCAATTTAGTTTTTAATATTTTTCATTTATTAGCAATAAAATTACTTCAGAAAAAATAATTAAGGGGCTAAAATCACTATTAAGATGAAAATTTTAGTTAATTATAATAAGTTTTCTGTTTTTGTAAGATGGATATAGTTGTGGTGTTACTTGGCTCAATTTTGGAATACTTAAAGGAAGCACCTCTGTTTTTCCCAAAGCTTAACAACCTTCAGAATTCCTAGAAAATATACATTTCTTGTTTGGTAACAATTTTTGGAATCACCTGAGAAGAATTTTTCATGTGAGAGATCAACTAGTACATTCTGTAACTGTTCAGTAGAATTTTTCACCAGATCATACGTTCATTTGCTTATTCTTTCAGAGTTAACAATTTTTAAGATTTAATACGTAAATTTAGAGCAATGGTTCCAAGGCTTAATTAAATATCTGCTTTGGATGTTATTTTATACTTTTATCAGACCAGCTTCACTCTCATAGGCTTTTTTTAAGCTTTGCTTTGTGACTAGGAGGAATTTGACCTTACTCATTCTGAAAATTAGAGTATTGCAATATTTTTAAATATATAAAGCATGAATTTTATCAGAAAAAGTGTATTAAAATTTGCTGATAATCTTGTATGGAAAATAAATAACAGGAGTAGGCTCAAATGCATGTCAAGTAAAATGAACTAAAAATAAAACATAGTTGATTTGTGATTATTTTTCTTACTTTAACTGCAATAGAGGCAGTTGAAGATTCTCTTATTAGTCACTGATTTGAAAGTTGAAAAACATTTTTATAAAACTACTTTTCATTTTGTCATACTTTGTTTTTCAAGGAAAAAACCCTCTAATCTCAGGGGAGTTATTGGACATGATAATCACTAGTATTTAATTTTATTTCACAAAAGTTAAAACACGAAACACAAATAAGGTTTTAAATACCTTAATTAAATGAAGATTTTTTTATTTTTTGGGTCTGAGACTAATACTCTAAAAATATTAACAATATTAATAAATAAATCCTGTGCTAAGACATTGCAAGTGTAGTTTTAGTAACATTGCCTAGAGATATTGTGTATGTTTGATGCTTAACTTTTGTAAAGATTGTTCTAATAGTGATAAAACCTGTGTGTTATTGACATGGAAAAATAATACAGCAAAGTAGTTTAGTGGTATCCTCTTTGGTTCTATGAAACTTCACTGTATCACCTGCATGAAGATTGAATTGCTTGAGAAAACAGCTGGCATGGATAATGGATACAGGAAACCTGATTTGGGGTCGCTTATATATTTAGGAGATGAGACTAAGTGACAGTATCCAAGGATGTAGTATTGGAACATTAATACGTTTATCTGAAAGGCCACATTAATTACAATACCCACAGGTATCAATCCAAAGCATTAAACAAGTTCCTAAGCCTTCATGCTTTAATAAGGACATGTTTTCTATTTTTCCTGTAAAAGTTGGGTATGAGGAAAAGTTCTTGTTATTATTTTCAGCTCCAAGCATGTAATGGAACTTGTCTTTGAAGAGATAGTAAGCCTAAGTTAAAACATTGAATGTGTTCTCTTTTAGCCTAACTGCATAGAACAGCTATTTTATATTTTTATGTGCTTTTTTGGTTTTGCTTGTCACAGCTGCTGGTATTAGTTCACTAGTAAATAATGACTTTTCCTTATTTAGACAGACAGATGACTTATTACATCATGAGCTATCAGAAATCTTTTTAGAGTCATATTTTTAATGCAAACATTCCCTTTGATGCTTTTTCTTTTCTGTTTGCTTTGTGTGTCCAATGAGATATACAGCCAACTCTTGCAGCTTAACTCATTCATCAGCTGTGCTTTGACACTGACAGTTCACTTCTCTTTTTTTCTTCCCCTGTAGAACTCT
This sequence comes from Sturnus vulgaris, assembly GCF_052056855.1. Classification (NCBI taxonomy): domain Eukaryota; kingdom Metazoa; phylum Chordata; class Aves; order Passeriformes; family Sturnidae; genus Sturnus; species Sturnus vulgaris. The sequence continues at coordinate 16,344,527 of NC_142250.1, read as the reverse complement.
TGACCAACTTATATGCAAGCCCACCTACACCTGTGATGAATATTAGTTGCATGCAAAGATGCATTCTTTAAGTCGTTGCTCCTTGTGTTGCAAGTGGTGCTGGTTGTTCCCGAGTGGTTCTCAGTAAAGAAAGAATTGAATGCCATGGTCCTGGCTGAGATCTCAGCACAGTGATTCGCCTCCTCCTGTTTCAAAGTATGCAGACCAGCACGGTCCATACTGGGTTTGCGCTCAGGTGGGGACTCTGGGACTTAGCCCTGAGCTATTCCACAGGCAGAAGGTTGTTCCTGGAGATGTGATTGGCAAAAAAACCCTCCAAAAACCCAAACCAAACCAGGAGGAAAAGCCACCATGTACATCAATAAGAGAAACATTGGCATTTACTGAAAACATTGTTGCTACTTTTCAGCTCTTTAATTTTAATATTAAAAACAAAGAAAATGTGTTACCATCTATGTTAGGATACATCCCTAGTTCAGAGCACTAGAAATGGAATGGATAACGATCCCTTATACCAACTGGTTGTACAGTCTAGTAAATTACATGATCAATAATGCACATACTGCTTTTCTATAATATCTTTAAACAGCTTCTAATAATTTATTAATGCTTTATCTAAGATATCCAGTATTTTATCTTTTTTATGCTAGTAAAACAAATGATACTGATGATTTTGCATCTTGCCTTGTAGTCCTGGGTTTCAGGAGTTCCCATAATTGAAAGTATTACTTTACACTAATTGAAATATGATTCTTAAAGCCTTCTGGGGGCATTTTGTTTTTTGTCTCTTTGTGAAGTGGACATTTTCAAAATACGTCTCTGGCTAATCATCTAAACCATTGTTGATACTTAAACTGTGTTTGCATATTTCTAATCTCTGCCCTAGCATTTGTGTTCTCCCTCTATAAAAGAATGCAACCCCCTGCCATGCACACTGGTTTTGAATGCAGGTAGATCTGATATGGGATTCAGGGAAAAGCATGTGCTTTACAAGTCTGCTCTGACAGGGCTGATGAAGGTGATAGGGAAAACAATATGATCAAAGAATTCTGCAGACAGGCTCTTGTGTTGTATGTTATGGCCTGCTATGGCAACCTGCTGCTCTGCATTAAGATTTTTATAATGATAATCAATTGTAGATTGTTGAGGTTAAATATTAGCTTGAAAACTATTAAAATTTGCAATATATTGTTTATCTAGTTGATGAGGTTGAAAAACAATATGTTAGGAGAGCCTGCAAAGCTTGCTTTTTTATTTTCTGCAGATTTATCAGCTGGCCTGATAAAAGGTATAAAATAGACTTTGCATTTATTCGTATGTAATTTCCTTTGATAAACCAGTGTCCTCTGGTGGCAAATTTACCTATTGAAAGTATATAGGAAAGCTTTATGAATTAATCTACAGGCCTAGAATGCATGTGTAAGTTACTGTACTCTCTCTTCAAAATTCTGGGAAGGAAGTGAGCAGTGCAACTTAGGTACTCACTGGGTTAATGGCACTTTTAGATTTTCCTCATTGATGCTGCTGCTTTTCTTCATGGATTGCAGTGCTCTGTTTACCAAGGCTTGTGTTCCTATGTAAATGTGAGACTCTACCTCTTTGCAGTTTGTTGTGGTTGCATCAGGAGGGGTCTCAGTGCCTTTTCTGTGAGTGGAAAACAAAACTATTTTGTAAGAAATCCATTTAAAGCAATATCATGCTCAGATGCATGCCTTCCATCTTTGGTAGCTGCTCAGCGTAATAATACAATTTTTTACTTTTTTGTTCTCCTGAAGTCTGACCTTCTTTTCTTGCAAAATCTGTACCTCTCCTGATTCAAGAGGCACTGCCTAAGGCACAAAAATGCATCTTTTTAAAGCCTTGGAATTCTATCATTCTATGAAATGACACATTCCCCCGAGGATGAAATTTTAAGACTGCTGCTCCATTCTTACAGAAGGGGACACATTTGGCAATCTAGAGCCATCAGTCCTACTGTCTGCCTGTGCCCACTCCAGCCCCCTTGTGATCATGCAGCTACAGCATCTGGAAATCTCCCAGTACCATGGTTCATAGCTACTCACTTGCATCTTTCCCAAAGACCTGTTCTTACAACCCCAGTGTTGCAGTATTTACCCAGATTGGGTCCTATATGTTATATAGGAAATGAGCAGAATGGATTAAAATAACAAAGTTGAGGTTGATGGATATGAAGATGTCTGGTGCTGTGAGGACTGAAAAGTAGGTTCTGTACTGAGTTATTAAATATGTTAAATTGGGTCCCATAGTTACATATTTGATTGCAGGTGGTGACTTCTGCAGTTGCTTATGTGCAGCTTTATGCCTCTGTATTACTGCCTCTCTAACAGTCACTGGCTCTTTTGATTCATGTTGATTTGAAGAAATGTTTGAGATAAAATTGATGTGCCATTGTATGTTGTTAAATTTAGCTGATGTTGGGGCTGAAACGTTAGTGTGGCATTTTTGAGTATGACTTCTTTTGAATTTCTGAGATATTTATATTTTATTTTTAAATGAACTTAAGCCTCTTAAATTAATTCCAAAGCCAAATGCCATCAAGTCTCATCACCAGTCACTTAGATTCCTAATTAACTTATACTCCACAGACCCATTTCTTTGCTTATATTTCTTTCAAGTTTCTCTAATGTGCTGTGAGTTACACTGGAAGGAACAATAAGATTTAAAGGAAGAATTAATTTAGAAAGTTGAGAATAGAACAGATAAGGGAAAATGAGAAAAAGCAGCTTAGTATTTTGTCTTGTAAATGGCCTTGCTCTGGTAGACCCAGGAACCCATTTATTCAAAGAAAGGAGGAGTGTTAATGAAATAGATCATGAGCATAGCTATTACGGTAATGAATTTTAACACTCACTTTGTTATATGATATTTTATTTATGAGCTTCCTGATTATTCAGATAAAGACAAGAAGTTTATAGCACTAGATTATGTCTTGTTTTCATAAACATATTCAGTAGTTTAATAAACATAATTTATTTTTTCTCCTTAAAAATCAGCAAAATTTATGAGAGATTATCTTAGGGTTAATGAAGTCTAACATTAAGGAAATATTACCCTATAATATTGGAGCCTTCAGTGCTAGAGTTGTAATTGCTTAATGCTTTTTTCTACAGGCTATTTTTATATAGTACATGCTTTGTGCCATTAATCCTATTTTAACATGTTACTCTTAAGCCAATTCATTGGAAAATATATATCAATGTTTATATTTTTTACTCACTGCCTTCATTAGAAGATATACTACAATTTTGATAGAAGAGTTTTATAAGAAATGCAGCATGTATCTTTTCAAGTGCATTGTTATATTGGTTACTATCTTTAAAAACACTGGAATATCTAGGAACTCCTGTAGTTAAATTTCTTTGAGATCTTGTCAATAACCACTTACAAATTTACACTTACAATGTAATCTACAGTAGAAGAAACTTCCCAAGCATAAATAAAGTCTCAGAGATGTTAGTATGTGAATCTTGCTAATTAGCAGCACAGTATTTATCTTAATGACATCTTCAAAATGTAAGATTGAAGGTATATGCAGAAAAGAGAGCACCCCACAGATGCATTTCTTAAAAGAACCCTCCCAAGGAAAAAGCGCAACGTATTTTTTATTTCACATAATAAAAGCACTTCTTGTGAACAGCTTAACCATTGAAAAGAGTTAACATTTTAAGATATTAATGATTTTTATACATAAAAAGTGTATTTTAATTTGTAAGAACAAAACAACATATGCAACATCCTGACTAATCCTACTTTATGGATTAGCATGGTAGAATTGTTTGTGGAGTTGTATCAGTAATGCATTACATGAATTGCAGTCATTACATATGACTCAGAGCAATAATTTAGGGTGATCTGAGCAGATAGTTCATCCTCTGTTTTTTAAATAGATACCTTGTTCAGGCTACAAATATGATGAAAAGTATATTTTACAATTGGAATCAGTTATGAAGGTAAATATGAAGTTAGTGTATTTCGATAAATTACGTCAGTGTCCACTGAATGACAATTTAATTTGCTCTGACTGGTAACCTTGTTCTTTCATGCCTTGTGTGGCATGTTAGGGAGAAGGTACACAAAGGAATAGTGCAAAGTTGGGAAGCAACTGGCAGGTAGGTTTGCATTTTTTCAGGTTAATTCACTTGATGAAAAGCTGCTGTATGTGATGTGTCATATATCAAAGGCAGGGCATCAGTAATCTTTGCTCAAGGGCATGGGTAACAGACAGAAAGACATGTGAATGAGATGGAAAAAAGCAACTCATCCTTTTCTGCTAACACCACGAAGGAGATAAAGGAAGATTTATGAGTCATCTTGGACCACATACCAGCCAGAAGCATACAGTATTTTTCACATGTTCCAAAAATTGGTGGTAGAAGGTAATCAGACTGTCACGATGTCCATCAGGTACTTTAAGAAGAAATTGGGTCCTTTGGGCTTTTGATTGCATAGTCAGCTTTTTCTTTATGCTGTAGTAGTTGTACTTTTTCTTTTTCCGAGACAAGTAATTTTTAAGTAAAAGAATGCTACCTGTGCGTTTAAATGTTTTTAGTTGTTAGCATTACTAATGTCAACCAAAATAGTAACAAGCCAATGATCTGCGATGGGCTGATGCTTTGCTTTAGCTTCAGACTTTTAGGTAACCTATTTCACAGAACCATACATTATGGGGATTTCCCAGTGTACAAAAATATATCCAAAAGTAGTTATAGCTAATAGGAGGAAAATATTTTTTATACTGAGGAAGTTGGAAAGTCATCTAATGCTTTCACGTGACACTGAATATTGGTGTGTGGTGTTTTGTTAATAATTAATATATTCTAAAAAAGAAAATGAGGTAACCAGCATGGATGGAAAACTTTATTATATTTTTATTATTTCACAACAAAGGATGCCAGTGTGATATTTGATACTTGGCCGTCAGAACCATTTGTTATCAGGACTTGATAGCTAAAAATATAATCTTGTTAAAACTGATTGCAAACTCCTTCCTGAGCACTGATCCTGTACATTTCACAGGTCTGAGTCAATCAGCTGGACTATTTTTGCAGAAGAGCAAAGGGGGAGTGGGGTTGAACTGACAACCCAACACTGCATATGCAGATTTTAAAATGCAGATATTCATTTGCATTCAGCTTTCAATTAAGTAGTATTTTTGGAATGTTTCACTTTTTACTAATGACTTTTCTATGCTCCTGTGTTGTTGGTTTTTTTCCTCCATTTCTGATGAATTGTCATTTCCGAGTAACTATTAGTGTTCTTGTCATTATTCACGTAGCTCACATTTCAATTTGAAGTAACTTGCATTGTTTCAGCTATTTATCCACCTCCCAGGGTTTGCTGGGTGCTGTGGGCCCCTGCAGAAGCTCTTGGCTCTGGTGGAGCTCACCCCCAGCCTCTCCCACTGCACTGGGTGCTCCTTGGGGTGCCCACAGCCTGTCCTGCCTGCCCTGCACCAGTGGGCGGGAGCTGAGCTGAGTTTGAAGCCTTACAATGGACACTCACAATGCAGCACTTTCTCAGGTCTAGCAACTGACCTCTGGGACCACTGCCAACCCTTTCTGCTCTCCTGCAGCTTGAACACAGCCTTCTCAGAACTGCAGCTGTTCTCGATGCTCTGGGTCAATAGTTAACTCCTCAGAGGTAGATGTTAATAGAAACAAGCAGACAAACTTTGCACAGTACTGTAAAACATGACTGCTCTCTAATTAGTGATGTTGGAGGTGCGTTTTCTATACAAAATTATATAGTCAGCACACATCTATGTATTTCAATCTCATAAATGCTAATTTAGGCTTAGAACAGTAACTTCTGGAAAACTTGAATTCTATTAATGGTTTCCCTTCAGCTTCTTGAGTCAGTTTTTTTTTTTATCTTGGTCTGTCCCAGAGTCATGATAGACATGGTAGTCAATTCTGACAAAAAGCTCTTCTGTGTTTTGGGTTTTCTTCCTGCCTTTTTCAAAATGAAGAAAAACCCTTTAAGTTTGTCCTTTCTTAAATCATGTCACTTCATTTGAGTGGTGAAGTGAGGGACTATTTCCTCTTTATGGCATTGTGGGAAAGGAGGTGGGTCTAGTCTCTATCCGGCTCCATCCATCTTTCTTGTTATCCCTTTTGTTTTGTCATTGTACAACTTGAGAATAAGTGTAAACATGTATTTCCAGCTTCTTTTGAAGGAAACGCTTTACTGCTTTTTTTCATCTTTCCTCTCTCGTTGTTGTGCCAGAAGTCAAAAACTGAACGTCTATTGCAACTTTATGATATGTTGGACATTCTGTATAAGATATGTGTAAAGCAAGGGAAAATAATTTAGAGCAACTGTTTCTGAACAGCTCAGAGCAAGAACTTCATGTGAACAAACTTGCAGTACAGAAATACAGAGAGCCAAGGCACTTTCATAATTAGCAGTACTTGATTGACAGTCACGTACTTGAGATTCTCCTTGTTGCTCTCCCATTAACTAATATTTCCATGACCCTTCTCCAAATCCCTTCAGCTGTGTGTGCCCTGAAATCTATGGAATGGGGAGCTCTGATTCTTTATAGTCAATAATATCTCCAGAGACTCAAGCATAAATAATTCACCAGCTTCAGGTTCTGAATTGGTCAGTGATATTTATTCACAGTTAAGAGACTCTGATATCTTCCTTATGGTCTTTGAAAAATGCTTCATCCTACTGTGTTAAAAACTTCATCAGGTTATTCAGCATTGGCTTTTTTCTACAAACTCTGAGTTGCCTACTACTACCAATTGCAGTTAATTTTTTTTTACTTTAGTTACAGGAAGTCTCTTCTGAGACCAATACTGTAGGAATTTGCTGACCCTTCATGCTGTACCTTTTATTTCAGTTCACTGTTTTCAGTAACTGGAAGTTTGTTGTATCATAATGGCAAGGTAGCTGCTTTAAGAACCATCTCATGCTAGATTTTCTGAGGCCTTCTTGCCAGACAGAAAGTAACTGCCAGGAAGAATTCCACTCACTTTGTGGACTTACTCTCTGGGTAGGTGTCTCACCTTCTTTCATGTTCTATGGCCATTTGAGGGTGTGGATGTATTTGAAATATTACTTGCTTTAGTTCCTATCTTATGGGTCAAAGTTCAATAATATCTCAAATTTAGAACTTTTTTAAAGCTGAGGCTTCTGAACAGAGCATGCAGATCTCAGCACAATTTCTATATGTGGAATAGCTGATTTCCTGGGAGCCCAGACACATGTATGTTTTTTTTTCTTAAAGGTGTAATGAAAGAAATGAGAAAATAATTATTTAATCAATTTAAGCTGCGTGTTGTTTAGTAGATGAAGGTTGGTGAAAGAATGTGTTGCAATACAGTAATTTTTGATTACTCATCATAACTCACTAGTGGCTAAAGCAAACTAAAGAATCCTTTTTAGCTTAATAAACTTGAGGGAGATTTTTCTTTGACTGGGCTCACCTTATTTATGGGCTTATATATGTGCAGTGCAGCATAGCAGTGGTTGTGTGCATACTGGGGCAGCTGATTGGTGGGCAGCTGATCCCTCTCCAACAGGTGCAGAAGGGCTGCAGTGCAAATGCCATTTTTATGTCAAGGAATTAGGGGAATGGGTGAATGTGGAGAAAAGAAGCTAATTCTGGTCCTGAACTGATTCAGCAATTAAGTCCATTTGTGGGTCTGTGTATGAGGTATTTTCCAAATTGTCCAGAGCTCTAAAACTGAGGAATAGGCCCACTCTTGTGAAGATTGCATATTTAATCAATAGGAGAGGTCTGTGAAATGGCATTTGTGTCTGCATGCCAAATCACTTGTTTGAGGAATGTTCCCTGATTTTCTGCATGGGCATGGAGCTCAGAGTTGCTCTAGGCTGGGCTCTAAATTTATCTGCTAGACCACCTTGTGTGGTATAGCAATATCTTGTCAGATAGTACAAACTAAACAAGATTGGGCTTGATTAGCCCTGGGAAGGGAAAATCCAGTGTTTTCTGAAGGAAGTTGCCCTAGTGATTAAGTGGGTGAGCTCTTCTCTTAGGAGTGTGCTTTGGTGGGCAATGGAGGACAGCTTTTTTTTTCATGTGCTGTCTTTTAAGCCATATTCTGAGTAATCACTTTTAGAATATGTCACTCTTCAAAAAAACGATCAAAAACCCATGGGTGTTTTGATTAAATACCCTGAGCAAATACATAAATCATACCTACTTAAGCACTTTCCATACAGTCAGTTTTAATTTCCTGAGTCTCCCATTTCATCCCCCATGTGTGCTACTCTACTATTGCATACACTCTACTAGCTGTAGCGTTGTTGCATCTTCTAGTAGTAGATGAAATTTTTCCATTTCTTTTGAAATAAGTAATATATTTTGAAAAACTGAAGAGTGGAAGAAGGAAATGTAATGAAGACACAGCTTTGCAATTGAGTAGGTTTATCTTACTGATTAGAACTTTTAGAATACTGCCAGATTAGTGCTTCTTCACTAGTCAAGAGTACTGTTTTCTGACCTTAGATTTTTATTTTTTTCTTAGAAATTGAATAGTTTTGAGGAAAAAAAGAACATATCTTTGGTAAAATGCCTGCAATTTTAAATATGTTTCGAAAGGTAGTGAGCGATTACTGTAGCATAAAGCATCTCATTAAAAAGATTTTCCACAAATATGCTGTAAGGTTTACTGCTGCTATTGGCTGTCAGATGTACCAGCAGCAACGTACTAATGGGGCAAGCATAACTAGAACAATGTTAACCTGGGTTTCTCACTGGGAATAGATTTGGTGGTCTCATAGGCAGCAAATTTGAAAAAAAGGAACTGAATATGGTTGATGCAATTGAATTTTTAAGTCACCCTTGTAAGTCACGGAATTATAAAGAAATGAGAAAATCCCTTAATTGCAACAAGTTCCCCAATGCATAAAGGACTATCTGGCAGAGAAAATTGGCAGTGTGCTGGTGATCAGATGTAACAGCTGGAACACTTCTATTCAAAGTACTTTAGGAGTAATAAACCTAATAATTTATCCACAAACTGCTGTGATAGCTGTAATTCTGCTTTGTTAAAAATCTCTCTTCTCTATACTTATATATGTTATATATATTTCTATTTTGGCCTAACATTCTTACAAATATGAAAGAGATTAATGCTATTTTTTATACACATTTGAAGCTTTTTGTGTCAAAATATTTTCTCCAAAGTTTAGGATAATTAGTGTATTTTTATGATACTGAGAATTCCTTTATGAATTCCTGTTTGTTGCTAGTTCATTTCCATGTTAATTTTCTGTCTTTCAATCTCTTACTGTGTTGCTTGGTATGGTTCATCTTGGAAAAGGTAAGTGTGACGACCCTTCACTGATTAGGTAAATGCAATGACTGTAGATTTGATTTTTCTTCTCTTGATCTCTTTTTAGAAGTGACATCTACAAAGTATTGCTTCCATTTTTCCATGTGTATTCAGTATATAAACCAAATCTTGTGGTAAAGAGCAGGACTCATTACTGAGTTATAGAGAAATTGATTTCTTTTTCTGTGGATCTCTTATAAAAAAACCCAAACATCTAAGCTGCTCTCTTTTAGACCTCTCAGGGAAATAGTTTTAAATGTAAGTGGTTGATCTTGAAGTGCATTATAAGTCAGTATTGTTCAACATGGCAGTTCATTGATGGTGGTGTTTAATTATGTCCATGCTGTCAACCTCTGCAGTCCTTATTGCTTTGTTGTAGATCAGATACAAAGTATGAAGTTTTCAAAGCTGTAGAGATGAAAGAGTAAACATATTCAAACAGTTCATTCAAATATGCTTAAGAAAAAAAAAGATGCTACTAGAGCATGTGAGCATGTGAAGAAGCCTATGAAAACCTGAAAGCATTTTTTCTTTTGATTACAGTGGCAGCCTTAGAGTTCTATCACAAATTAATCTTTATTTAAAATGGAAGAATGCCAGAGAAAGCAAATGATCAAGTAGTTTATTAAATAAAGTTCAAGCCTGTAAATCTGTGTTTATTTACCATTATTAGATACATGAACAAAACCGTATTTTTTTATGAGTAAGTACACATGAAATTGAAGAAACTGCAGTACAAGGTTTGATTTTTTTTTTTTTTTTTTTTTTTTTTTTTTGCTTGTTTTGTTTTTTGTTATGGACAATTTGCTCCAAACTGATTTAGTTTGTTCCTATATTCGTTCCAGGACATACCCTTCTGGCTACTTTTGGACAAAAGGTGCTGGACTACAAAGACTTTTGCTCTGACCCAGTAAAGCTAATCTTAAACCATAGTTTTTTCTTGTATGGGATAGGAAGTCAAAGTGAATCAGATCTTCAACCAAATCCCCACAAGTTGTTAATGCTGGATTTTTTCCTGTATAAGTTTTGTGTTTATGATGTTAGGTTGCTCCTAATAGTTAGAACAAACTATTTAAAAATCACAAAATAGCTAAAAGTCTATTTAGAAATTAATAAGTGTGCTGGTTTTGTTGTTTTCCACAACCACAGACTCTCTTCGACAACCATAAAATTTGCTTAGTAAACAAGTAAAAATGAAATATGACATGACAGTTATAGTCTTGATGGTATTACAGATATGCTATAAATATATACCCACCTCCACATCAGCAGGGGGTACACTTCTGTCCTTCCTTCTGTTGTTTCTTTCTTTTCTTTCGCATGGAAAGTCAAATGAGTTTGTCTTTTTACCCCTGTAATGCTATTGGCGCTGTGAATTTGTAAAATTTCCTTGATTTTTCACCTGGTAGTGGCAGTTTCTGTTTCTGTTCCACTGATATTGTGCTATGGGTTTTAGAAATGGGAAGAAGCTGAGAAGCAAATTATTTGGACAGCAGGAAAAGCAAAGACTGCTACCCCAAGCCGTGCTTTTCTTCAGGAGTAATGTTGGCTCTGAATCCCTCTCCAGCCTTGCTAACTGAATGGTGTATTTCTGTGAAGTTATGTGGCAGAGCTACCTCGTTAGAAAACTCCAAAGAGACTTTATTGCTGTGGCAAATCTTTTTTTTTGGATGGCTTAATATGACTGCCTAATACAATGATAAACAGAAGTTCTGTGAAATTCCAGAAGAGTAAATTGAGTTTTAGTATCAGGAATATGTTAAGATATATTATGCAGCAGAATATTAATTCCCAGTGCCACACCCTAGGCAAAAAGAAACTGGGGAGGAATTCTGCTCTGGCAGGGAGAATTGTTCATGTTATTTATTCGCCGAGTTTAATTGTAACATCCCTCTATGCATTACTGCTTGTAGTAGAGAAGTTGGGGAACTCTCCTCAAGTAGCATCAAAAAGAATTTTTTGAAGTGATATGCATCTGTGTGCTGAATCTGATTAAGATCTGTGAAGCATGCAAGTAAAGAAATAAATGTTTCATCATGTGATAGATTTATTTTTGAAAACATTTAGCATTGAAAGCTGTGACCTGGTGTCAATCTTATCTTGATTTCTAATGTTTATTTGGAAAAATAAATTAATGGCTATTTTTTAGGATACTTGTGGTAGTAAATTCTGTCCAAAATAGGATCTGAACATTCACTACACACTGCCCATTATCAGGCAGCTGCTTTTGGCCAGCTTTCATCTCCTATTCCCCTCTCTCACTCCTTTTTTATTTTTTATAAAGTAATAAAGTAGAAAGTGACAGAGGGATCAGCTTAAAGTAACAAACATATTGGCTTTGATTTTGTATGTGATACTGCAAATGCAACTTCCATTTCACATTACTGTCAACAGAAATCACATTAGTGCGGAAGCAGCAGCCCTTGCTTTGGGATTTCCCTGACTGGTGTTTGGGGATGTTGTGTAAGGGAGGACGCCCTTCTCAACCAAAGGGTCACTTTGCTGCTGAGTTCTCTTTATTTTTAGTAATAACATCCAATACAATTGAAAGTGGGGTCAAGGTGAGGCTAGGACACTTTCAAGAAGAGGACTAGGGAGAAACAACAAACAGATGTTCTTTGATGATAACTGTTGAAGAGAGAGGATTTGGCTGAGAGATCTGTAGCTTTCACTTGTTGAGAGCCTTTAACTTGAGCCAGTGGTGCTGTTTTTCACCCCCCAGAGTAGTAGTGTACCTGCTGTTGCTATCAAGCCACTTGCCAACAGTGGCATCTGTTCAGTGTAGACATCAAGAATTTGAATGTCAATATCTTTTCCTTGAAATGAATGGGAAAGTATTTGTCACTCAGCAGCAATCATTCTTCAAATAAAAGGTTAGCCAGACAGAGCCCTTAATCAAAGAGTCGGTCTTTTCTGTCAGCAGTGCCTTTTAAATAGCAATGATGAAGGCTGGCTGTCAGTGAATGACTTGATGAGCTAGGTGATTGATCTGCATAAATCATTTTCTTTTAACATTGTCAGTGAAAAGTAAATTGGTGGGATTTTGGGGGGTATTAGCTATATTGACATTAATATATAATATTTTAGCTGTGTTCTTAGTCTCAGAGTTTCCATTAAAAAGTGAAAATTACATAGGATCTTAGCCTATATTATCCTAATGATGAAGTATTATTGTTATTGCAATTACCATGCAAATTAAATCCAAAAGTTGAACGTGTAACAGATTTTATGAGCTGCAAGAGAAATACTGTTAGTAAAGGAATTAGGAGGAAGCTTTATCATTTAGTTAAATTTGCAGAAGCTTTTGATGTGTAAGGCAAAAATCAGCAGTGTGGTTTAGAAGTATAAGCTTGAGATCTTAATTATGTTATCTGCTTCAAAAATAACAATAGATGCAATTTCCCAAATATTGGAAAATCTTATATATTGAGGCCTTTATTGTCACAGTAAAGTGCATTCTCTGTCAGATTCTCTGGCTTAATTTCACTGCTTTTGATGTAGCAATTTTTTTTTGTTTCCTTTTGTTTTAAGGAGTGTCTGGGGCACTGACTACTGACTATTGTGGTGTTGCCCAGCATGGGCTGCTTCTATTAAAGTAGTAGAAGTCTACCTGTCATTTGAACTCATAAAGCTGTGGAGTGAAGGGGACTTAAAAAGATGCAAATCATATTAATTTGTGTACTTTAGAAATCTCTTCCTAAATACCAGTTTGAGTAGGTAAGAAATTGTTGCTTTTGAGGCTAGGAAATAGACACAGTTCAAACCATCACTTAGATGCTCTTTTCCCCATCTTTAGATGAGTTTTTATTTTTGGAGTGGATGTTCAAAAACCTGTGAAGTAACACTCACATGCACACCTCCCCACCTCCACCCTGTCCCCAAAGGCCCAGAATGACCAGTTGGATGGCATTCCCTGTGTGTGAAAACTTATTCAACATATACATAGACACTGTGCAGAAGACCTGTTTCAGAGAAATCTGCATGGGGCTCATGGGTGATTTTTCAGCTTTTTATTCTGTTTTTGTAAGAAGATTTATTTATATCATGTGAATTGCTGCTGCTACCGTCCAACACCATTATACAGGACCTGAGCAGCAGCACTGAAAAATACTGTAAACAAAAAGAAGGCTCTCTCCTCCCCATCCTCCCCTCCTCTACCCATTTGAAAACATTATTTTATTGATTAAGTATCAAACTGTTTGAAAATGTACTTTATATGTCTTCATGCACTTCCTGTCTACCTGGTGTATAAAATCGTGTAAAAGGACCTATTTAAGTTGCAACGTTTACATTTTTTTGAAGGTAATTCCCAGCTAGCATTTTTGGATAGCTAAATATACATGTCTCTAGGTAGGAATGGAGTTGGGATGTATTGGGGTGGATAGGAGTGAGCAAATACAGGATTTGCCAGTGTGAACTTGGTTGAAGAGAATAAATTCTGTGATGTTGCTTCATTTATAGTTTTGTTGATGTATGGTTTTATTTTGCTTTCCCCCAGAACTGATATATTTAAGATACAGCTCAGAGTGATTGTCACTGTAGAGTTCTGAATACATAGTTGCAGAATGACTGTGGAAACTTATTTTTTCAAGTTGTTCTTAATTTATTTTTTTGGGGTCTCTTAGCACATGTGACAAAAGCTTGATCTTGTTGATGATACCCATGAGTTCTGTCCTCTTACTGTGTGTGGTGTTACAAGTCAGAAACACCCACTTTGATTACAGATCTTGCTGTTGAATAAACTGCTGACCCAAATGACAGCAACAATCTTCTTGTTCTGTGGTTTAGCTTTGTTTACAAGCCCTCAATGGACAGACTTCTGATATGCCAAACTTTATCTGAGTTTTCTTTTTCATCTCCAGCAAATTATGCAATAGTTTGCTATTTACTAGATTGCCAATGTCCTTAAGTTCCATAGCCTTTGTTTATACTCTATCAGTTGTTTGTAACTAATAGCTTGGCAGTATCCTGCTAAGTTTTGCTCAAGCTCTTAATCCTATCACCTCTCTCTTATCAGTTATTGGTTGAACCTTTGATTGTATGCCTTTATCTAAAATCAGTGAGCTCCATGACAAAAGGTAAAATTTAGGGCTTCTTGTTATTAATCCCAGTTTTTTTCCACAGCTCCTTTTTTTTCCAGTCTTGCTCCTGCAAGACTTTCTCTGACTTATTTGAGAAGGCAGTGGTAAATATCATTTCTTATTCCTTTAGTCTCTTCAACCTTTTTGTTCAGTGTTGCTGTGTAATTTATGCAGTATTCCCTACCTCTATAACAAGTTTACTGTTATTCTATGTGGGTATATTACCATCAGCTATTAGATTTCATTAACCACTTAAAGCAGTGAAATCACCGAATAACCTCTCTCTCAGAACCAAAGAACTTGAAGGAAAAAGAATTCAAGATGAATGGAGGTGGTGAGGGTGTTATGGAGGAGAGCATTGTGCAGCACCTTGGCCAGGGTGCAGGAATAAGGCGAGTAGCCAGGGAGAATGGAGGGCTGGTTTTGAGAAACACATTCAGGGCAGTAGCTGGGGGTGCAGCTGCAGTGGGAGCTGCAGGTTGAGCTGTGGGTGGGATCCCAATGAAGAGGTCGTGAGCTGCCAACACTTGGCACAATGAAGGGCTCAGGGAGCTGTGTCCGAGCCAGGGACGGTCACTCGGGGACACGGCAGGAGCCGAGGGCTCAGGAGGAAGAGTGAGACTTTCCCCTTCTTGGACTGGGAGGGAATCAGAGGCACCAGTCTGAGCTATTTCTGTGTTATTGAACCCTGAATAAATTACTTCATGGAATGAGAGTTCTGGGATTCTGCAAAGGGAAACCTGGGGTTGAGCTGGTGAGGAAAGCTGGTTTGTGTGTGGGATGTGTAGGGAGTCAAGCAGGCACCCATCAGCTCATCAGAGCCATCCCTGCCTCCTCAATGGTCACACAAGGAAGTTTCCTTAATATAAAAATGCTCATTGACTTCCTCTGGTGAAATCTGTGTCTGTAGTAGAGTATTTAAAGTTGCTGTACTACCTAAGAAATACTTGACATCTAATACACGTGCAGAGACTGCTTTTGGTGGATGTGAACATAGCAGTATCTGATAAAGGTTTTCAGTTTCATTATTAGTATCTTTGATACTGTCTTCATGTAAAACTTTGTATTACTATAGCTTTTTAGATTTTAGCTTATTTAGATTTATAGCTTATAGATTTTTAAAAAAGAAACTTATCTGTGTCTTCATATCATTGCATTTTATATATTTAGCAAGAAAAACAACTGCTAACTTTAAATACTGATAACATTGTGTAGCACAGTGCAATTCTTTCTTAGAATCTTTACATTGCTGTTTCTTGCTGCTTTAGACCATGACTGCTCACCGAAGCAAGCATGTCTACCATAAGTCAAAACTTGGATATGATATATATTGTATATGATGGTTCATGCTAAAGCAATATTTTAATATTTTGAAGCAATATTCAATTAATTGATTTCTGAGTTGTGACAGATAAATAGTGGGAATTTGCTTACACCATAGCTTCTCTGGATCTATTTTTAAGATAGTAGCTGTAGGTACTCTGTTGGGACATCTTTCTGTGTGCATATGTCCTGATCTCAAACCAACTTTTCCTTTATAAATTGAACAGTATATAATTATTGCAATTTTTTTTTAGACGCCAACCTGTTTGTTATTTAAGTACTGTAGTGCATGCAATACTGAGTTTGAATGCTTATTTTTTAAACAGATTAATTATAAACAATAAACTCTAACACCTCATTGAATTTCTGTTCAGCAATGACCCCCTGATTTTAAGGGAGTTTTAGCCTAACACTCTGATCAGTTGAGTCAGTAATTCATCACATAGATTCTTATAAACTATTTAAAATTATGTTGAAAACCTACTGATAAGCTTGCTATTATTTAGCCTAGTGAAGGTTGAGTGAGTATTTGCTGGAAGTTGGCAAAGTCCTCTTAAAAGATCATTTCCTACCACAAAAACCTAAAGGGTTGCACAGATGTGTAGTTAAGTATTCATTATGAACATGCAAATAATGCTTTCCCAACGGAACATTCTTTGATTTTTGAAACTGCTGTTGCTTTTTTTGGTAGCTGTCATGAAACATGCCTTTGCATTGTTAAAGTGTCTTTCAGCAGATCTCTCACAGAGAAGAGGATATCATAAGAACAGGCAGATTTCTGTTTTGTGTAGACATGACTTTAGGTTTTAGACAAAATTATGAACACTTGAGAAATTAAATAAAGCGGTAAAATTAATTTTATTAGATTTCAAAATGGTTAAAATGCTGAGTTATCTGCTTTTTTATACTATGTCTTTAATTTTGATTTCTACTGACATAAAAAGGTGTGAGAAACAAAAAGTAACTGGAGTAGTTATAAAGAACACTGGATTCACAGGTTTATTTTACCAAGACTTGGCACTGGACTCTAGTTAATCTTAGCAATGGGAGAAATTTCTGTCTGAAGGTTATTTTGAGAGAAAAAAATGCTACTTCTAGGTAATAGATCCCAAGTTACAAAGTTGGTTTTATTTGATTCAATTTTATTTTTGGAGGGTAGGGAGGATTGTTTTCTGACTTGTGGGCCTACCACTGCAAAATGCTGATTTTTTTTCCAATTAAAATTCTGCAAAAAATTACAGAGAAGGTGAAGTGAAATGTTAGACTGGAAATAAAAGGTTGGGGGAAAGGTGTAGGAAATTCATAAGCAGATTTCCTAACAGAAATATTGCACCCTGTAACTATTCCCTAAATTCTCATAGCTTTTAGTGCCTTCCTGACAGTCTAGCTTCTGCAGCAGGTGCTCTTTGAAATTCTTTGATCTACACCTTTGTTCATTGTCTAGTGTATTAAGCACTGGTTACTGCTTTTCCACACCCTTGGCAGTTGAATGTGTTTTGTTAAAAACACATCTGTGTTGATAATTATAAAAGTACTGCTTGAAGATTTGTAGATGTAACCATTTAGAGAGAAAAAAATATGAGTGGTTTTAAAATCCATGGAAATGGATTACATGACATTCACTGTTCTGGGAGAGTATTTAAAAAGCATAAATCATTCTTCCTACATGATGCAGTTGTGGTATTTTTTTAGAATTTACTTGGTTTGGGTTTGAATTTTCTCTCCTTTCTTGGAACACTTGCACAAAGATTTGAACAAGATTACTCATATTGATAGAATATCTGGAATTGCCAGCTATTTTGTCCTTCTAGTCTATTTGTGGTTTTAGAAGGCACCATGAAAATCTCTAAAAAAACCAGGGGATTCCTTAGCTGTGTTTCAGTAAGGTGTGTAGCTGTGTGTTGCAGAAATTACTTTTATGTCTTGGTCAAGGTTTTCTAAAGCGTATGAGGGAAGAATTTATAAATCATTCACATTAAGGAGACATTTTATATTTTTATACTTCATAACAGATATTTCCTGAGATTACAGTCTATTTGAAGCATAAGGGCCCATTCTGGATTCCAGAGTGTTTGTATGGCTAGTCTAATGTTATAAGGAAGGCTTGTAAACTTGCTACAATGAAGTAATCCAAGACATTCAAAGGGTTTATGTTTAAAATTGTGTTTTCAACAGATGAGGTGGTCATATTTTGTCTATGACAGGATTTATTGAATATTGATCATGTAAAAGAGCAATTCTAACTAATTTTTTTCCTAACTGTGAGGTGCTAAAGGTACTGCTGGTGGCATTCTCTTCTCTACTAGCACCTCCATGATGAGACACTTCATTTCACATTGAACCCCAGTTTCTCACATAGCAATTTTTTGAGGGGAGGAGTGGGAAAAAAATCGTTTATCTTTTGTTCAGTGTGAGAACTTTCACCACAAGAAAGGCAGAAGTAAACCTACTTTCTGTTGGTTCTGTCAACAAGACTTAAGATTCATATTGTGGCTTCTTATTTTGTGTATTTCTGGTTCAGATACTGAAGGAAACACACTGATAACAAAAAGTACTTATGGAAAGGTGAGTGTAAAAAAGGCAGCTGCTGATCAAACAGATCTATTCCCTCTCTGAGTCATGACCATGCCCTCTTCCAGCTTTAGTGGGGAGATAATGTGGTTGCTCCCAAGACCTAGTTATGTGGAGCTAAGAGCATGGCCTAGATTCTATCCTAAGTTATGGGTGGTTTTGTGCTTCAGTTGATCTGGGGACAGAATTGAGCTTGACTTTCATATCCTGGGATAACTTTGTATAGCTGTCAATTACAGAAGAAACCGATCTGGCAATTAGTGAAGCAATGAGAAGTGTGGAATGCCACAGGACCACTTAGCAGCTGCTTTTCAGGGGACTTTTATACTTTCTTAGAAACATTCCCTGGGGTAAAAAATGCATTAAATGTCCAAAGATAGGTATCATGGAAGGTCTTGGCTTCACAGCTACAAAACAGCCACCTTTTAAAAGACAGTTTCCTGTAAGGTACAAAGGAAGAGAAAAAAAACCCATTTGTGTCCTTTTTGAAATTCTTCACCTGCTTGGTTTTGTTCTGCTTCTCCCCTTCTGTCCTGTCAGCACCGTAGCTCTTGTTTCTGGTTTCATTTCCAGCCATTTCAACTAACCGTGGTACAGGGGCTGTGTTCACAGCTGCAGTTATAAACCAGGCTTTGTAAAAAATGTGCTGGTTCTCAGAGCAGGCTTTGCATGGGAATCCTTTTTCTCTCTATGCCAACTAAAATGTTTAGTTGAAAGAGTTCAGAGTGAATGAAAATGGCTTCCTGTCACTACTCTTCCAGTATTCAGAAGTGTACATATATCTTAGAAAGATATATGCAAGTGGTATTCCAGGATCAGTTTAAGTCTTATACATTTCTTGGTAGGAATATGTCAACAAAAAGTTATGAATTAAAAGGTTCAGCTTTATATCTTCCTTGGATTTCAGCTGAAAATTATAGACAAAAAATAATTTTAAAAAAAAAAAAGCAAGACTATGGCTTTAAAAACTGTTGTGAGGGGAGGGGGAGTACTGTACATATAATCCTGTTCATGCATACATACATATTTGATATGGACAGGCAGTTATATTTTCTTCTACGCAGATCAATCATTGTCTTTCAATTCCTGCCTTGTCTGGCATCTGCTGACCCATGCTTTAATTCTGTCAGGTCAGAGATATACAGGCCTTTGTAGTGTGCTTGTACTTCATGTCATGTCCCAGCATTGTTGTACATCTTGTTTCAGAGATATTTTGCTGTAATGTTCTGTGACCTTTTCCATTGAGTGAGGCAGTTGGAGAGCCACTCAGTGAAGGAAAATTGAGCTGTTTTATTCCTCCCTGAGGAGCCTCGTGTTTCCTTTCCACCATTCATTTGAAAGCTATCATTTTCTTGATTTTATAGCTGAAAAAACACCATTGATTCACTGGATGCTAGATGCTAAGAGTCCTCCTATTGACATGCCTATTGACAGTTTTCAGTATATTCTGTGTCTAATTATCACTCTTGGCTAAATGATACACCTTGTGGACTTGAGAGATGGAGTCAATAGTGCTCACTGTATTGTTCTAGCAGCCCCTATTGAGGTTGGTGTCAAAGCACTGTGATTTATGCAATCAGAAAGAAAATTTCTGTTGGTGTACTGCATAATTAAACAAAGTACAGAGTGACTGGTGACAAAACCAGCTCTGCCAAAGTCATCAGCAAATGAGAAAAGATCTCTTCAGTAAATGGCTGAGACATTGAAGAATCTCTTTTGGCATCTTGCGTTTTTCAATTTTCAAGCGTTCGATTTTTGTTGGAGTGGTTTGGTTTTTTTTCTGCTTTCCATCTCTTCCATTAGATAGTATTAAAAACTAAGCATATTAATTCATGTCTATGTTAGTAAAATTATGCTGCTAATGCTATTATAGATGGGAGTACTGGTACGTTTTACATGATTACTTTTAAATAAAGAATCTAATTATGTGGTTTGCACACTGAGTCAGGAAGCATAGTGGCTGCTCTTGGGTTTTGGAAAGTGAAATTTTTACCGTTTTATGTGCATCCAGTTGTAGGTCATGAATGTTCATAAATGCTGGTTTTCTTTAATGTGATTTAATATTTTGTTTTGCTCTGAAGTGTTAGATCTTCAGAGAGAGAATGTGAAACAGCCATATATGGAGTGGTGCTCCCTTTGCATGTGTTTAGGTTTGCTTAAAATCTAGATGTGGTATTTAAATATGTGTTCAATATATCAGTACCTTGAAATCTTAAGAATAGAGATTTTTTTTTTGTAAATGATATCGAATAATATGGCTCAACACTATGAGCTGCCTTAGAATTTAGGTATATATAGTTGTGGTTGTTTGTTTTATTTCTTGGTTTGTTGGAGTTTTTTTTAGGGTGTTTTCGCAGATACAGGAATTTTATGAAGCACCTATAGCAAAGCTTTGTGTCTGATATTTTATTTATTGTTGGTTAGCAGAAGCAGGAAGAGGCCTTATATACTGATAGCCAAATAGACAAACTCTCTCCAGAACAGAGTTTTGTACTTCTTTAGTCATTACTAACCAATTTCTTGTGATACTTTTGAGACTCTTGAAGCATCTTATTCAGGGCTTTTCCAGTGGATATGAAAAACAACATACTTGGTGTTTCTTTCCTCAACATTATTGTGCTCTCCACTAGTATTTATTGTGGAAGAAGGAGATTGAAGGCTGGTATGTGACTGCAGCAAGGAATCAATCACAAGACATCTCTGGAACCATCCAGACATGAGTTCCAGGGCTGGTTTTCTCCTCCTTCCCAGTTACTTCCCAGTCACAGTTACTCCCCATCGCCAAGGAATACGTGAATAAGTAAAGGGCAAGTGGTGTGGGGGTGAGGAAGTTGAAATAGTCTTGGTTTAATGTATGCTTATAAATCCTCTCAATTTTTACTTTCATTACTTTTATCATGGTAATAGACTTGAATGAAATATGTCAACAGAGTGTCTGGAAATGTCCAAAATTATTAAAAACACAAAGACATTCAATTACCAACTCTGAAGAGAAGTATGGACAAAAGACCTAAGGGCTGTTGCTTTTGTTTTCTTTTTTCTCTCAAACATGCGAGCTCATACTAAACCTACATAGTGCCAGATCAAGCTGCTGCTTCATTCCTTATGTTGTCAGTGTATTTTAAACAAGATAAAAGTAGATATTTACACTAACACCACCTTACACTGCTGCAACTATAATTTTTATTAATGCAAACAGGTTTATTCTGGAATAGATTCATATCAGTTTTGAAACCTGTGAAATAGCTATTCTTTCTCAGCAGATCTGGGTACAGAGGAATTGGAACACAGAACTGACTGTTACTATCCACTGACTTTTGCCTTCTTTCTTACCTGTTGATGTTTGTCTCTGGACTGTTTGTATCATAAAGTAAATATTAACTATATATTGTCCCCTTTAAAATAGGATGCCCAGACAGACCAATACAAAATTGTGGCTGCATTCTAGTTTTCACTCTATGTATTAATACCATGCAGAATACTGTTTCTGTAGTTCTCATTTCTTACGTAATCTGTGGGGGTTTTTATCTTTTTTTTTTTTTATTTTTTTTTAATATATATCCAATTCACAACTTCAAGCTGAAGAATCCTGCAGCTGTCGTTATTATACAAACAAGCTTGTGGAAAAACAGTGCAAGGCTGAACTAGCAGCAAGCATATGGAGTGCTCGTTTTGGAGTGGTAGAAGGGAAAGAATGCAAGGCTGCGTTTTCCCTCTGGGATTGTCAAGAAAGGTAGAGCCCTCTGAGAGAGAATCCAAAAGCACAGCAGATCAAAGTGTGTTTGTGACTGGAATGCCCTAGGGTTAGTGCAGTGTGAGGTGTAGCTTGGCAAATCACCATGCTTACAAACAAAAGAGTGTACTATATTCAAATCTTCCTCCAAGCGTTTCAGCATTTCAAAATGACAAATTATTGTTTTTGTTATTTCTGCATTTGGAATTGTTTATGCATTTCAAATGATCTGTAAAGTGAATTGTGTGCACTCAACAAACTTCTTCTTTAAAGTAGGCGGGTTGGAAAAAGTGATGCAGTCACATTAAATGCCAACTACTCTGTTCTTCATTCGGTTAGACAAACAGTAGCCTAAAAAATGGCAGTGGATTAAATTGATATAATGACAAGAATTCACATAGTATACTGTAGATGGGAAGAGGAATAATGCAGTGTCTTTGAACTAATGTAATGCACTTTGATCTGCTATACTTGAAAAATCTAATATACCTGTATTTGTGATGATTCCAAACAGGCTCACAATATGGTAAATGCAGTTTTTACAACCTGCTGTTTAATTTCAAAGACTGATCTATTTCATCTAGGCAACATTTCATAAAAATAAGCATAAAAACATGTTTGTTTGTTTGAATTAAATCTCTACTGAAGATTTCACAACAATGTCTCATTGCTAATATGTGTATTGAACAGAAAGATTAATGGAATATATGATTACTTGAGGGTTTTAAATTATTCATTTGATGAAGGCATGTTCTTTTATAAAGAGGAAAACCCTAATTTTTCTACATTTAAAAAGCATTCAGATTTCTAAAACTGTAGCAATTTCAAGGTTGTTTTTTTGGCACAAGGGAATCAGATTGGAAACTAAAATTATAAAGATAAAATTCTCCAACGTATTAAATATAGGGACTTAGTTGTCTAAGTGTGCTGATGAATTAATGAGATTTTGCTAATTTTTTTTCAGAGTCAGTTAATCTGCAGTTTTTGGAGATCTCTTTCCCTTTTGAAATATTCCAAAATTCATTATTATTAGGATTGAATTGTAATACTTCAATATTTGCTAGTACCTAATTTCACAAGTGGTTTCACTTGAAATCAGCAGATCCTAAATGGAGAGTAAGATATTACTGCTTGGGATTGTTCACATTATAGTCACAATTCAGCCCATAAAGTTAGTCATGGCTTTAAGACCCTGACCCTCCCTGCCTTTTTTTTCTCCTTTATTTTTAAGAACTGTTGTAGTCTCTAATTAGACCAGCTACATGTCTTTGCATAGTGTTTTAAAAAGGGTTAATAAATATTATCAGACTCTGTTAATATTGTTGAAGACACCTAGATTGATAAAATAAATGTAGCATAGAACATCACTTTTCATTTGCTCTAAAGTTAAAGGAAGACTATTAATGGATAGAAAATATGTTTTGTGGTAGCTTTTTATTACAGAGTTAGTAACTGTATTCATTTTAACAAGTTTTATGATAATATTTGAAGTTCACCATTAAAATAGGAAACAGTAAGGGAGATAAATGTCAGGAGTTATCATCTCAAGCAAAATCTTACTCTTCTTGTTTTGCACAGCAGACAAAGTGTCACCTCCATACTTGAAACTTATAGCCCCTTTTACTAACATTTTTGCCACCTTTAAAAGTCCATCTGAGTAGAGCAGTAGTGACAGTGTGGCCTCACTTGATGTCCTGTGGAGTAAATGAATTCTGAAACTGTTGGAAGGAAGGAATGAAGTTATGAATTAATAATTATCTTAATTAGTTTTGCTTAAATCGTGTCATATGAACAATCAACGGTATTCTGCCAGTGATACAAATATTGTTTGTGAGATCACAATTTTTTCCGTTCTTGAGGCAGATATTAAATCATTATATGGAAATTTAATCTATCAGAACCACTGTAAGTACACAGGAGTGCCTTGTGTTTTCCTTAGGTCTGTGAGGTACCTCTCACTGTCCTTGTGAGAAGGTAGCCAGCAGAGAAATGAAGAGAACTGTGCATTTCCAACTAGCTTTCAAACACAAAACCTACTTAAATTTCCAGACCCATTTTGTTTGTGTGGAGGTTTTTTACTGTTTTTTTTTTCTCTTCCCTGTGTAAGTGTATTTATACATATTGATTAGACACCCCTGAGCCTTCCTTTCTCCAAGTGGAACAGTCCCAGCTGTGTCTCTTCTCACACGAAGGACACTTCTGTTCCTTAAAGGTCTTTGTGACCATTCACTGGCCATGCCCAGTGTGGCCACGTCTCCCAGCACTCTGATAAGCAGAGGGAAAGGTTCACTTCCCTCTACCTGCTGTCAACCTTCCAATACATCCCAGGAGCTCAGAAGCCTCTGTTGCAAGGGCACACTGCTGGCTCCTGCTTGGCTTGGGGTCCACCAGGGTGCCCAGGTCCTTCTCTGCAGAGCTGCTTTCAGCAGCTCTGCTGTTCAGCATACAGAGTGAATTTTGCACTGCTAATACCTGTTTATGAGGATGACCTTTTGTAGTTTTGGCGATGAAGATTGGCTCAGTTGAACTCTTTAGCACTAAGGAGTATTGGTTTCAGTTATGACATTCACGTCATTATTAATTTAATACTTGTATACCAAAGTCGTAATTTACCAGTGATGGAGCTGGATTAAGGTGTCCAATCCCATCTCCAGTCCTTTCTGCAGTTATGTTGTTTTGATTTGTAGTTTATCCTCTCTCAATATATTCATGTATGTCTTCTTTTTTTTAACTCAGTTTGTTTTACTGATCTGAGTTTAGATCATGATTTTGCAAAAAAAAAAGAAAAAAAGAAGCATCAATTGCTGCAATAGAGAAGACTAACTTATGGCAAGATACTGAACAACTGGGGAGTGGGAAAGTGAGAAATAGTATAATAAAATCTAATCCTGAGTCCATCCTTTCATCATTTCTCCACACCATTTAAGTTGTCCAACAGCATGTTGGTCATTCAGTTTCATCATGACTTGCATCAGGTGAGCAAGGGACTGCTTGTGCTACAGATACTGGGGACTCTTGTGAACTGTGATGTTTAAGGTATGCCTTGTGAAAGACCACTGGAACCACACTGTGTTACCTACATTTATAATTAAGACTGGATTGTTTTCTTACTAGATTTACTTGATCCATCTGGGAACCTCCTGTTATTTCCAGTAGTGAAAATATATACATTTATGTAAATTTGTGCTAATAGGTCCTATTTGTGCATCTTTGGAAAGAAAGAATAATTCTTGCAGCATTTGGCACCCACTTTGAGATGCAGGGGAATTGGTAGGGAATGAAGGATTTAAGTACACACACAAATTCAGTCTTTGCATTGTTGAGAGTTACTGCTTTGGCAAAAGTGAGAGAAATAAATTTGATGTTGGCAGTGCCCCGAAATGAATGACTGTGTTTGATTTCCTCAGCATTATCTAAGGTTAGTAAAGCCAGAGTCACAGCTTTCATGTTGTATGGGTTCATAATTGTTATGGTTACAGCTGGGATATCTACTGCCATATATGATTTCTCTACAGCTCTGTTAAGTGTGCTACTGAGAGTGGGGAAGACCAGTGGGTTGGCCAGGGTTTTATAAACTTTCTTTGTGTAATATCTGGCCTAGCCTAGCAGCAGTAACTCAGTGGTGGGTTTGGCTTGTCATCAGGGCAAGCATCCCGGCATATTTAGGTGTACAGTGTTCTACCTTTTACATGGAATCTGCAATATAACAACCCACTAGCCAGTCTTCTGCTCCATTTGCTGCAATTCGGATGCTCAAGAGAGGCCCTGTCGTGTCAGCAATCTGCTGTTTTGTTCTGAGCAAAACTGTTAGCTACTTCAGCTTTAAGTCTTTCTTCTAATATTTCCTTGATTAAATACTGCTGATTCTCACACTTCAGGCTGCAGACAACTTGTTGTCCATATGCATCTGGCAACTTGCACACTCCTGGCTCTATCACTTTGCTGCCTACTGCTTGTACAGATGTCTGGTGCTTTCACTGCAGAAATGAGTCTCGGTGTCTGTAATAGCAGTTGGAAAAGAGGAGGAGCTGCCAGGCTGCTTGTTCTTACTGTTAGGCACTGATCTTGTACCAAGCAGAAATGGGAATAGAAGCCACCAACAGAATTCCTAATGGCTGAACAATTCCACAAATTAATTAATATTTTAAAGTAATAGTATAGGCACTACTAGTGGAGGGTGTCAGAAACCTTATTTAAAACTGGTTTTGGCCCCACTTCATATGAGATTTGTACATTGGTGACCTCCATAAATCCCTTAAAATATCATTCTGTGACTGCTGATAGGGAATTGAGTCCAAAATATTCTTTGTATGACATAGCTATCTATTGTGGAAAACTTCTGGGAGACACTAATATTTTTTTAAAAAGAAAATCTGGTAAGCAGCAGCTCTTTATTACCTACTAATTAATAGCTAATTGCTAACTACTGATACCCCTTCCTGCTACCTAAAAATCCTAGTGTTCAATGGATATGTATTTAATTAAACTAAGCCATATGCTGTCTCTTTGGCACTAGACATTTTCAAAATGTTCTAAATTTAGTTTGAATTTTATTTACAGGTTCACACTAAGGTTCCTGGTAGGAAGTATGGTAAAGTAGCAATAGTAATTTTTTTTCACAATTTCTCTGTTCCTGACTTTTGAAGATATTTAGAAAACCATCCTAAACAAAAATAGTCACATTTTGACTAAAGAGAGATTACCAGCTGAGAACACAGAGCGTTTTGACAGAACCAGATCAAAATGCTTTGAATTTTGGAAAGTATTTTTCTCCTGCTATTGAGTACTCTGATGAAAGAGGAACTGTTGGCATTTTGAAAGCAATTCTCTGTACATAGTGGAGATTTCCAATTAGCACATTTAAAGACTTGTATGAGATGATGCTTAAAAATGGGACATTACAAAATGAAATTATGTCATGGCACTTTTTAATAGAGTTCTGAGAAAAGTCATTGTATGGCAGCGCATTTCATGTGCTTGTCTGAAGTCAGTGATTCTTGTTTTCCCTTTTCAATTACACCAAACCTTTCATAATTACCTAAAAGTTGCGTGTAAAGAGGGCTGCAGATCATATAACAGGTATATTACATGCTGTATGACATGAATGGGGAAAACCTTGTTTGAAATACAAATATTAGGAAGGGTAGCCTGAAAATAAATATTGGGTAATTGCTCTTGTAAATGGCAATTGTACCAGCTAGGCATATGTCTGAGGGTAGAGAGTCACTGTCCTCCCAAAGTGGTGGTGCCTGGACAAAGGCAAAAATAAGGAAGTGCCAGAGGATAAATTATAGTTACATAATGGCAAATCTGTAGTTGATTGACTCCAGATCATAAGCTAACTTAGCACAGGCAAGGCCTGCAAAAAGGCCTGAACCTAACTTGTTTAATGATTGCAGTAGTAACTGTGGAGATCCTGAAGGGGAAATGCCATGCTTTTATTCTCTAGGTAATTAGGAAGGATCATGGAGGTTCTAATTATGCAGCCCAGACTGACATTGCTGTATAATTCTTAGGGCAGATCTCCTGGATTTCAGCAGGATTATTTCTGTGAATAGTCTAACAAACAGTGATTTCAATGATTCGTTAAAGTGTCCAGGTATAGACCTGTTTTCTATTATAAACAGTGTTTCTCAGCTGAAGATAGTTAAAATCATTCATTCTAAAAGCAGTATGGATGGTAAGTGCAAATGAGATTTTCCAACTTGTCACTCTTTTGCACACTAAGTTTAATTATCAGAAAAAGAAATATCATTTACAATATTTACACCAAAGGTTAAAGACATGAAGTACTTTAATATGCAAACAATGACATTTAACAACAGGATGCATCCTGAAGGGAGCCGGTTTTTACCTTTAGCTTTGTTGGCTGGTCTCTGACAAGTCACCTTTGGGTAGAGAATATTAGATGGTTGATGTACTCAAAACTAGCTTTTACTTCCAGATTAGATCTTTTAAAAAGCTTTCCAAATTTATGAATGCATCTTACAAATTGCATTCTAGAATGGGAGAAGTAAGGAATATCTCTTCATCTTTAACTTACTTTTTTAATGTATGATATTTAACAAAAACAAATGAGTAGTATAAACATAGCTTGGACTGCAAGTCTGTCATAAAACCATATGGCACTGTCAAGTTAAAAAATACTTTTCTCTTAATGGTGCCTTGATTTTTCTGTTTGGTTTCTTTAGTAGCAGAAACACGTAATGCAACAGTCTCTCTTAAAAAATCATTGGCTTCATACTATCCTTTTCATGTGTTCTTCAGAGCTGGATTTGGCTGGCCTGGGGAAAGCTGAGGCTGTATAGTCTATCAGTTCAATGTGTCTTGTTTGTACTGGGGTGACTTGGGCTGCCTGGTTTGTGTTGGAGCATGGGGAGGACTCTCCTGCCTGTTCTGTTGGGATGCCCAGCTGCAGCTGGCAGAGTTCAAGGAGGAGCAGCTGCTGCCTGTAATCTTTGCCCCAGAAAAGGCAGCTTAGCAGTGTGTGAGCACAGACTGCTGCATGCCTGTAGTGGCAAGACCCTTTCTGAGCTGCAGTGACTTGCTAAGAGTTTGTAATGCAAATAAGACACAGTCTCCCAAGGTGAAGAACACGATATAAAGCTAGAGTGGAATTGTTAAAAAATTGTGGTTTAGTCATGCAAAACAAGTTAGTCGGATATTTGTGTGGTTTGGTATTCTCCCACATCTATGTATTTTAGCAGTTTTAGGTTGAGGAGATTCTATCCTAGCCTTTACTGATACTGTGGATAATTGTACTCACAGGGCTTGGATTGTCTTGATCACTATTTGGGAATTAAGAGAAACACATCTGTCTGTGTTTGCAAAATGTTCTTTGGCAAGTTACATGTCTTAACCCACACGATTTTTAAGAAGTAACCCAACCCTACCTTGTTTATTTGGGATGTTTTCCTTTTATCTTCTCTGATGTTGTCTGTTTTGTTTTGAATCTGAATATAAAGAAAGAGCTTCTGTCTTTAGTAGTCTTTGACTTTGATCCTGTTGTTTCCTTGTGAAGGAAAGAAGTCTGAACCCATGGGTGTGCTTATAGAATCAGGGCTATCAGTTGGAATCCAGATCTTTGCATTAGAAATTTCCTCCCGTTTTCTCCCATTGTTTGTGTGCTTTGCTCCTAGGGCTTTGAGATCCTTATTTTGGTTTTGAGGGCTTGATGTTCTTTCTGATACTTCACAAATCATACTCAGAAGTTAAAAAAGCAAATAAAAAATAAATATTAATGGACTCTTGCAGAATTAAAGAAAGATGACTTGGAATCTTCAGAAGCATGTCATCTCTCTGGCCATGGTTGTTTTTTTTCTCATATAGGAAGAAGCTAAAAGAGTCTAGGGAGGTTTTTCCTCCTATAACAGTGATAATTTGTAACTTGGAACTCAGAAAAACCACTGTTGCTAGTGTCTCATGCTTTGTCTCACTACTGAACAGGTTGCTAACTAGGAGGGTTTTTCTTTCATGGGTTTATATTGTAAAAGAAAATACTGCAAAAGGATATGTAATGCAATTTTTGACAGGTTGAAAAAATACCCAAAACACTGAGATATTACTCTAGGGATGAGTTGTCTGTTGTATGTGTATATGCTTAGGGCTGTGGTGGTTTCACAGCAGGCCAAGCTCATTATACAGGCAGCTCTATGCATATTTCTGTCCACACCTGACAGTTTGTTCATTTCTTAAACCTATTGAACCATCTTTCTCTGTGCCAGGAGATCTTTCTGACTTTATTCCCCTGAACACTCTGAGTGTTCTCTGGACCCTTTTTTCACCTCATACAAAGAGCTGAGTTTGTGCCTCATGTTTGTCTCATGCCAGTACTCTTCCTTTTTTAGTCTCTCGCCAGAAGTTCCAAGAGCCATCTCACCCTTCCCCAATCTTCTGTGTTGATTTCACCAGTGGCCTCACGTTCTGTTGTGTTTCTGTGCACTTCTCTTTACTTTGTGTACTTTTTCTTACTTTAGCTCAAGGAGCTCCAAAGAGTTTCTCAAGTGTTGAGGCTGACTGAATGAGAGCCAAGAGCAAGTGTTAAAGCCAGAGCAGGGCCTCAAGAAAGAACCTTGTGTTTGTAACATTCCCTAGTGGTAATATTCCTTGTATGGCTTCTTTTGTATGTGATTCCAAAGTACTTTACAAATATTAATACAGCCATATAACCACTCTTTGAAGTGGATGATAGCTGCGTGTTCTCCTCATTTCTTGGTTTTGTAATTTAGTTTTCTAAACTCATTATGACATGTAAGATTGAAGGCTACATGTGATGCTGTGAGCAAATGAGATGAGTTAATTTTTCTTCTCTAAGAAGTTTGACTAGAATAAATAGTTGGGTTCATTTGAAATAAATTGACACATGTAAACAGATTTTGAGTCTGTTACAAACTGAGGTGGGAACGCATTCACACTTATTTGTTTAGTGCTCTGCTGTGCAAAATTTATTTAGAAAATAGCAAAATGCATTTCTTAAATAGATGTGTTTATATAATTATATTCTTGATTAGTTTTGCTATGTTCTTACTACATAATGAATGTCTTTTCCAGTTTAGCTTAATCTATTTTTTTCAAAGTATATTGACTTACATTGACCAGGAAGCAGCTTTGTTATTACAAAATAATGTTCTTGAACAATTGTAGGTACAAATCAGACTTGTGTTAATCTCAGCAGCCAGGAGTAGACCAAGCCTTATATTTAATAGGAGTTTCTGCTTTTGTCTAACATTTCTCAGAAGGAAATAAATGTGTATCTGCTCTGTGTGGTGCTTGAGGAAGTCAAGCTTATGGGAATCAGTTAATGTAGTGATTATGCAGTGAACATATTCTGCACTTTTCTGGAGATGTCTCTGAGATTTCTGGATTTACTGAAACCTGCCCGTGGTTCTGATCAGGTGCTCGCTAAAAGCCAAAATTCTTCAAATTCTGTCTCAGCAAAATATCCCAATGGAAATGGAGGCCATGCAGGGCAGCTGGACATACAATGCTTTACTTGCTGTATGGAATGGATGAATTGTAATTTGTGAAAGGGGAAAAAGTAAACAGTGTCTAAAGTGTGTGTGTACCTGGAAGGCAAAGTATGTGAAATTGATGATTGGAGATATTTTTATTATGAAGAAAAGCCTTTTGTGCTAAATCCATCTTAAGAGAATGTGTTGCACTTGTGCCATATATACTCAGAAGATGGATGCAGCATTGCCAAGGTTTAGGTTTCATACCCTAGAAATGATCCTAGAGAAAAACTGTACAATATAACTCTTCACACAATGCAGCAGTAGCACTAAAAATTGTAAATTCTTGCCAATTCATTTATTGCAGTAATGAAAATCATTTGCTCTCTGTCCCAGACTAATAAAATAAAAAAGGATTTGAAAGTATAAAATTATAGCAGAATAAATTAAATTTAGGTATTCAAGTGGTTTCCTCAAATAATTTTATACTTTAGCACTTCAAATGAATGAAGAGATGGACCAACAATGGCAAAACATCTCTGCTAAACTTCATTCTATAAGTGTAATTTTCTTGTTGCCAAATAACAGCATTTCTGGCTGAAGTTCTGAGCACCAGTTATGTTTCTTGCCCAGTTAAATCAATTACAGGTATGTGGTCTGTCTGAATTTATCAAGATTACACAGTGCTGACATGTCCTATTTAAAAGATGTAAACTCAGTAGTGTCTAATGTGGAGGCTGGTTCTAGCACACACAATATTTATTCTTTTTATGTCAACCTTTTCATTAGTCTGTGTAAAATATTTGTGTGTCAGTCTAGATTCAAGTGGTGGCTTTTTTTAAAACAGGGTTGTACAATATAGCTGGATCAGAATGAAGTTCCTCTAAATGCTATTATCAAGCACAATGTTTTTGAAGAAGTATTTTTTAAAGACATCAGTGTTGTGAGGATTATGTCTTTTGAATCTCTTCTGGAGGTATGTCTAGTATAAGGGAGTATTGCTGGGCCTTCTCAAATAATCTGTAAAGTGTTGCATAACTTGAAAGTGTTGTGAAATTTGGATATAAATATGTTTTAAGATTAATTTAAGTTAACCATGTTGGAAAATTTGCTGAACACATTAAAAATTTTTGGTTTATTTCCACAGAACACATGAAAAGTTACTATGTTTCTCATCTAAGAATATGGCATGGTAATCAATGAAAATGTTTTCACATATATTGTTAGAAATATATTTAGATGAACAGATTGTGATTCAAGATGACATTTTTCTATATTTTTTTCATCTTCTCTTGTCAGGTCCTGGAGGCTGCTAGGGCAATCCTGCCAAATGTTTAGCCTTGGCAAGGCAAACCTGGAGTTCTGGAAAAGTATCACTTAAGTTGATAGTTCAATAGTAGGATTATTTTGATGGATGTTCTTCTATGGCTGTATATCAACAAGAAAATGGGGAGAATTAACTGCACTTTTATCTTCAACTAACCCAAGTAAAACCTAGTACTCTTGGGTTTATCTTCCCCTTAGAAACTTCCTGTTTGTTTTTTATTTAGTTGTTAAACTGGATGGTTGACCCCTTGTGGTCTTTTCACTTGGTTCTGGATATTAGGTGTTTATGGGCAGCAGTACTAATCAAGGTAACATCATACTGCTCATCAGTTCTGGTCTTCATTTTGTATTTTTATTTCATGGACCATGTGTTGTGAGGTTTTTTGACTCATAGCAGTCAGACCTCTGTGATATTTTCAGCTCTGGTTAGGAAATCTGATGCACAGACTTCTGAAAAATGCAGTCATGTTCCCTACATTTTGTCCTAATTTTTATAGAGGAGTTGGGATAAAAGAAGAGTTGGTATCCAAGTCTTCTCTGTCATGTTCTTAGTCTTCTCATGTTTTTATCTCTCCCCAGACATTTTGGTTGTCAGCTGTGAGATCTCTTTTACTGTTTCACTTACATATCCAGCTTTCCTTGTGTTGGAGCCTGACAGGACCCAGGGTCAATTGTCCCCAGGATCTTTACCCTATCCTGGCTGTTTCTTGTGTCTTCATCGCTCAGCTGGTTCCCCTTCTTCTCTAGGATTCTGGTCCTTCATCTTCATATGTGCCCTCTCATCCCATATTCTTACTTGACAGATTATTATTTAGAGAATTGGGGAATGTCAGAAGCAAACATGATTGAGTTATTGCAGTATTTTGCATATATACTAGGAGGTTACATGAAAGTTGCAAAGTCTGAATTTCCCTAAATTTCTTAATAGAAAAATGTTGTTTCAACATTTCTTTGGGTCAGCAGGGAGCTCATGAGCTTAAGGAGGGAAACACTCAATACTGGATGAAAAATCTTCCATGAAGCCAAGTTTGTCTGTTGTCACTAGGACACAACACTTCATCTCAGAGCCTCAGTTTCTGCAGTCTTTGATTGGTTCACTTCTGCATTGTCTGAACCAGCCCAAACTATTTGCTATATATTCTCCTGCTATGAGTGTTTTACTATCCCACTATGAAATCCCAATACCAAAGATTTATTTGTTTTATTTATTGCTTTTTCATAGTTGTAAATAAATGGAATTGGTCCAGGTTCTTCAATGCACCTGGGGACTTTAGACAAAGCTACCTGTATGCCTTGATGTGGAAGGAAGCAGCACACTTAAAAAGATACAAAACTGGAGAAATCCTGGTCACTTGTGGAGGTAGAGATTGGTAGAGACTAAAATGAACCTAGGAAAAGACCAGAAGATTGGTGAAAGTTAAGTTATCACATCAGAGTGAGAGCTTCTAAGCTGTCTCCCCAGCACAGTCAGTCTCTAGACAGAGGTAAGAAGCTTAGGAAGGAGCTGTGGGGGGAAGTGATTGGTCAGGGACATAAATTTAGATGGAATGTCTAGTGTACAGTGAAGCTTTGGGAACCTTGTACTGGCAAATTGTACCTGAATATTTTTTCCTCTGTTGCCATGCATTTCCAGTATTGCTTTGTTCATGACACTTCTAAAAAGAGAGCTCAAGAGTGTCTGAGGGCCCATGGAGGAAATGGGGAAGGCACAGTTGGGAATACGAGGGAGGAACTTTTTTAAAAATATGAAGAGCAACGTTTGGATTGAAAGGATATTTGGCTATAAGGAGGAGAAAGGCATAAAGGATCTGTTTTAATGGAATTATTCCTAGTGGAAAATATCAGCAATAAGTTTTTTTGATGTATAAACTGCTTTTTGAAGTGTATGTTAAAGAAGTCCCAGATATCCTCTGTCAGCAGTTCCTCACCTCCTGCTTACAGCCTCCTGTCGCCATTCATGTCTGTGTTTTCTCTGAGTAAGATGACTATGTGTCAGCTTGATTATGCACACAAATTAAAACAATGAGCTGCCTTCCTTGCTGGATAAGATCATATATAAGATGGAAAAAAGGTAAAAAGAGGCAAAACTTATATGTAATCTCTGATTCAATCCATAGAAA
This sequence comes from Sturnus vulgaris, assembly GCF_052056855.1. Lineage (NCBI taxonomy): Eukaryota > Metazoa > Chordata > Aves > Passeriformes > Sturnidae > Sturnus > Sturnus vulgaris. Next base: position 16,310,093 of record NC_142250.1, on the reverse strand, counting down.
AGTAAAGGTAAGACTTAGCACAAGACCTGTTTTAAAGAATTTAGATCTTGTCCTAGTGCTGAATTAATATTTTATGAGGACCTTAGCATTGTCTTCAGATGATATCATCATATTAATAGGGGTGTAAAATATACTAACCTTTTTACTTCCATGAGGAGAAGAATGAAGTACAAACCCCATGCCTGGTTTATCATTGCTGTTCCATGGAAAAGCATGAACTCAAGCTGCAGTAGAGGAAAAAATGATTTGGTGTTCTTGTAGATAGCAAAAAAAGTGCCCTTCATAAGCTTTGAATTGTTGTATCATTTACATTTTGTTTCTTTGTGATGCTTTTCATAATTTTCATAAAGTATATCACACTCAATGCTATTGAGAAGAAATAAAATTTATGTAAGATGAAAAGAAGTGCCAGTATGCAGCTTTTAGCCTTGATTTGTTGTAAAGCTAAGAGACAATTTAACATTGGGGATGGGGAGAGAAGGGGGATTACCTAAGGGATACTGTTGTTGAGGAGAGTGTAATTTTACTGTCAGATATGTTTGGACTTATTTTTGTCAGAGTAATTTGGAGTAATCTATGGGTTATTTGTGCTCTGGTTTTCTCCAAAGTGCTGTGATGTGTTTCTTGAGACCCGTTGTGCAGCTTGAGTTAACATTTACCTGAGCCTGCCCCTGCCCTGCAGGTTTGTAGCCTCCCTTGCCACTGATGGGGGGACACGGTGACATCCGTGGGAGGTGCTGGCTTGGAGGATGTTCCCGGTGAGTGGATGTTCCAGTTTGGTTTGGGATGACACTCCCAGCCCTCCTGCTGCTCTGCAGGGGTGGCAGCCAGCGGGGCCAGCCGCACATCACGGTCGCGTGTTTCTGGAGCCATGGAATTGCCCTTGGTGTCTCCAGTACTGTTCCTTTGCTCCCCCTGATTCTTTTTCTTGTCAAGAGAGTCATTCTGTCTATGGATTTATTTCAAGAATTCTAATAAACTATCAATACTTTCTGCATACATAACTCATGAGAATAAATGATGGCTATGTATCTACATAGTACAAAAGACATTTATCCATTTTAATATTGCTCTAATTTTGAATTACCTAAAGGTGTGTTCCCTTCTCCCAGGAACTTTGTCTGTCACTTAAATAAAGCTACCATTTAAATTATTGCCGTTGCATTAAATTCCATTCATTTGTATGTTTTATGTATTTTGTAGCCATATTTTTAAACATCTATTGCAAATGCACTTTACAATTCTAGTAGAAAATTACTTTTTGTATTTCTGTAATGATCCCCTTGAGGTTATTTTTGCATAAATCCTTTTTTCTATTTTCAGATACAGATCTGTTTTATAGTAGAGAAAAAGCATTTTTAGCAAAAAATGTGAATTAATTTTTTATATTAGAAAACATCCTCTATGGGCCCTAATTTCTGAAACATGATAATCAGAGGCACTCTTTAAGGAGCTATAATTTGTATATTATTTTATAATTACATATTCCTTTTTGTAACAAAAATATGCCACTGTTATCAGTTCTGTTGCAGTGTTCATTGTACTTATTTGAAGAGGAATATTTTCTATATAGTTTATAAATTTGTCATGCACAATTTCCTGTTAAACCTAGTAATGGATTCCTTGAGTACTTGAACCTCAGAGGAATCTGAATAGACTTGGTTGCAATTTCTTGTAAATTTTAGTGATTTTGTTTTTATGTATTTCATTTAGCTTACTTTATAGTTTTTATATGCCCATGCTTTTTAATCTGTGTTGAGAGAGCTCAAGAAATTCTTGCTACATTTTGCCAAAGAAATTGTTTTTTGAACTTCATGATCTTCTTTTCACATTGTACTAATTTTTGAAGGGTACAACATTGCATGCTGATTTTTAACAATTTCTATTGAATTTGAATTATCTGAATTATGGAATACATCTTTATGTGTATTCCATAATATCATACATTTTTGTAATGGAACATAACTTGCTATGAATTATGCTTTGTGGCAAGTTTACTGGTTAATATCTCTGACTTAACGACTTCAGATAACTTGGAAGTGAGCTGATACTAGTTTTTACTTTAAAATATTAGTAAAACAGAATATAATTATTAGAGGTTTCAATTAGGTTTTATTTTAATAATGTTTTGATGCCTTCTAAGTTATGTGAAGTCTCATGAACAGGATTTCACTGCCCAACCATGCTGTTAGTGTAGTATTTACTTTTATAGAATTTGCATATCACCAAAATTCTATGCTGTCATTGCAAAGTTGGACTGGAAGTTTGAATTCTGATTATTAGTTCCTCTCCACTCATTGCCTAGTTGAGTGTTAGCCATTCTCTAAATTTAAGGAATTGATATAATTTGGCATATAAGTTTAGGACTATATTTTTTGGAAGAAATGCTAATTTTAGTATATGCCAATATAGTATATTAAAGAGAGGGGGTTTAATGGAGGATTTTTGTCTGCTTTAGCAAGAAATTATTTGGGTAATTATATCTGTTGGTTGTCTTTGAAAAATTCATAGGTAATACATAATTTTTAAATAGCTTCAATATCTCAAAAATTCTACATGTTTGATCCCTGAGTTATAATTTTTATTGAATTATCATGCATGTTTTTGGCCTGGACATAATGATTTTTTGATGAGGATGGGATTTTTTTTTTTTTTTTCATAGAGGGTTTCTTTTCTTATGGTGTAGATTCAAAATGTTCTCCACCTCTTTTTTTGGTCCATACTTATATCATTGAGAACTATCACAAAGTTTGTTATTCAACACAAATTGTTGTAGAACTTCTCATAAGACAACCTTTGGCAGATTTTTTTAGAATCCTTTTACAAGATCCACTTTTTTTCCCCAACCTAGTTATTAAAAAGGTAACATGAAAACCAGAACCACAATACTTGCCTGTGTCTTAGATGCCTGTCTTGCAAGAAACATTGCTCACAGCAAAGGTCATTGATGTTTTAGAATATGACATGTTTCATCCAGTGCACCCACTGGCCCTTGGACGTTACCAATACAGATGGGTGCAGACAACCAGTGCAGACCCAAAGGGACTCTCAAAGGCTCAATCAGGAAAGCCAAGAAATAGCATTAAGCTGCAGAAAACAACCCCTCATTTAATCTGTACAGTTTCTGCAAACATAGAAAATGCTACCAGAAAATGAGCCTGAGAAGCTTCCACTGTGTACTGCATCAATAATCTCCTACAGACATGCTTAAGAAAATGGGTATTGGGATGGACATTTTAATTTTTCTGTGTGCTAATGGAAATAAGAATTTTGAGTTGTTCTAAATTCTGGAAGATGATTTCCAAGGATGTTCCTTATTTAAAATTTACTGAGCACATTTTTGTATTAGATTTTATTCTTTTGCTCTGATTACTCACTAATATTCTTTAGAATTTTTTTTTCCTAACTGGAAAAAAAATCATAGATTTGACATGCATTGCTATTCACAATTGATTTCTAGGGTGACATTTACAGCAAGCACATTTTCTGGAAAACATGTCTAAATATTGTTGTGCTTTAAAGAAGGAAAGCTAGAAAAACGGAAGGCAGATGTCCACTGTGATGTATTGCTGGCCTGGTACCAAAAGATGCCAAGAGCCTTGTGCTAAGGCATTGTGAACATCACAGAATCAGTCCCCAGGCTGATCAGAGTGAGAAATACATCATCTTCACAACAGCTCTGTTGGTGTGGAGTAGAATGTTCGTGTGTTATGCTGCACTGTATTCTGCTGTGTGGTACTTTTAAAATACTGTCCATCTGTATGCACCATTTGGATTTGTGCATGTGAACTTGCATGCAGTTTAAATGCACGTTGTATTCCATTTTCCAGTAAAGTTAACAGAGGAGTAAAAGAAAAATTTGCCGGGCCTATTCTTCACTTAGCTTTTTATTTTTAACAAATGAAAAATACGTAGAGCAGTTGTCATTTGTTAAAGTGTAGCAGAAAGAGCGAAACAGGCCAGTGGATGCTTCATCAAGAACGCTCATTCAGAATGATGAATGTGGCTAAACACACATTTGTTCGTAAAACTTGCAGAGTGGATGAGCATCATTAAGCATGAGGAATAGGTGCAGCACACTGAGAAGAGAGTGGAGCAAACAGATGTTGTGAATTTTCGCAGACATCCTTCATCCACCAGTCCATCATTAATATGGTTGAAGGTGATCCTTTCTTTTTATTTAATAAGCACAAACAAAGTGTGTGTGCTCTCATACTGCTGAACACACTTTTTCCAGAGGGAGTGGGGTTTAGCTAGAGGGCTACTAAAATGCAGATAGATATCCTGTTTACACATGGTGATGGCATGTCAGCTTTGTGAGCTTGCACGTATGGTTTGACACGGCTACTTTCTTTCCTCTCAGTGTGCCTTTATTTGACAAGCTTTTAAATATAAAGGTCTCAATGTGCAAAGAATGCCCTGAAAACCCATTTGATCCATGGAATTACCTTTTTGAAGATTTAACTTAGTGCTGATTTTTTGCTTCTCTGTGTGTGAAAATTTCTTTATGCATTATCACCTTTCCAGGAATTTCTGAAATTTTCAGTCTTGAATGTTAATTGGAATGTTTATCCCTGCATAAGATTTTATTTCCTGATGTCTGAAAGGTTTGGAGGGGTGCATTTTATCTTTGTCACAAGCTTAAAGTTCTTTTTGATCTTTTTTCATACTTTGTTCTGTGATGATGAACTATAGAATTTCAAGTTTACTTTTACAAGTACTTAACAATCCTCTTTTCATGATGGAGAGCTGCTTTTGTGGTGGTCATCTACAACTATAAATGCTTACTCTAGTTTATCAAAGGGGTTTTTTTTAATGGGCTTGTTCATGTTAATTATTAGTCATTTTCATAGAAATCAGTATGGTCTTTTACTGCAAGGCATGGTCTTGAAAACAAAATGGTGCTTAAAGGTTTTCCCACATATTTTCATGAATGAGGTGCTCTGCTCCTGAAGATTTTGCCAGGTTTCTGGGAATTTTCCTATGTGTCCTTACCCTTACACAACAAGTATGTTCCAAAGATTCATATGCAGGAATTTTTTCTCAGTACAAAAGTTTTTTTACAGCACTGCAGCTTCAGTTAAAGTTGCAGGAAGGTGACCTTGAAACAAGGGGAGGACAAAGCAGAAAAGTGGGGAAAATCTGATTTTGAAGTTCCACAGTATGAAAGGTGATACAGTGGTCACTCATATTTTTCTTTGTGTAAAGGCCTGCATGCCCTGTACAGACTTGTTCCAGAAGGGAAATGATCCTCTTTCATGTATTTCACACCAGCAAATTAATAGTTCGCCAAGCAATCCTATTTTTTTTCTCCACAAAGAAGAAGAGGAGGAGAAAACCAATAACTTCATAGTGCCACTTATTTGAATTTGTCTCTGTGTTTTGTAATATTAATTATAATTTTCCTGTTATATTTTTGATTACTTTTGACGTGTTAGTGAAGATATTGTGCAGAAACATTATGGAATATTTTGCCAAAAATGTTAAATTCCTTTCATTAGGGAGAACTGAATAACCTTTCATATCTTTTCTGAGGTTCATATAAATAGGTGATTTGTACCAGAGGCAAGGTCTTTAGCAAGAAATCCCAAGAGCCTTTCTATGCTTTGCAGACTTTTGAATTTTGCAATATAAAACTTCTAACCCCACTTTCTTCTCTTTTTTATTCCCCCACATTGTTTCTTCTGCATACTTTATCTTAACAAGGTACACAGAATTTAATTTTTCTTTTCTTTGCTTAATTGTGGAAGAAACTATCATAGATTGTTTTTTAACATGAGAGTTATTGTAATTAAGGAGAGATCAGCTGGTATACTTGCTAATATTATATGTATTTATTATATATGTGATTATATATATAATCATATATACTTGCTAATACCTTTGTATGCTTTGATTTCATGTAACTGTTATTGCCTAGTCAAGTTGCTGGGCTATTCTAGTTGTGCTTAATTGCTTGCCTAAAAAGAGACTTCCCTGTGGTAAAGCACTGTGCTTGTGGCCACTTCTGGTAGCTTATTTTTAGTCTCCTGGATGGGAAGGACATACAAACTGGTCTTTTATATTTGGGACAAGGAATGCTTGTAGGCTCAGGGACTGGTGAATATTCTTTTTGAGTACCAGCCTGTGTTAATGACCTGAATAAAAATCATGGGTTTTGAACTATGACTTTTTTCTAAAAGTTTGCTTTAATAGGCAAAACCTTTGGCAAGTTGAGAACATAGGCATGTTGTTGTAGGCTGCCCATGAATGTGAACATGGGGCTAGAGACTGAGCCCAGCAGGTTAAGTAGAGGCAATACTGATATTCTTAAATCAGAATTTGTTTTCACTGACAGAGTGGTAATATGAAAGATTATTTTTTTATTCCATTTTTGGAGATCTAAGTAAAGAAGGATGTTGAGGGTGAAAGTCAGGAGGCAAGAATTCATTCAGGGCACTGTAGATATTGTTTCCCTCTCACAAACTGAATCACTTGAAGGAACTGGTTGGCAATGGCTTAGGTGCATAAATAGTTTGAAAAATATCAGAACAGAAATTCTGTTAATTTGCTCAATAATACTCAAAAGCTATGTAAAGAAAATTTATCTTGTCATTCATGGGCAAATGTCCAGTTGTCAGGACCAGCTCTGCATAGAGATACCCTTGCCTTTACATATCAACATATCTCCTAATAAATTCAGTCCTATACATATAAACATATTTTATACAAACTGTTTTCAAGTTGGAATGTATTCTTTCCACTGTGCTCTCTCTTAGTTTCCCAAAAGCGTTTACAAGCCACCTCATTTTACCTCTTCAAATTTCTTTTTGAAATTCTTCTGATACATAGTGCATACAAGATTTGACAGGGGCCTATCATTATGGTGTTGCATTATTTACTTTTACTCTCCCATCTTCCCTTGGTCATTGTTTTTCTCCCATTCCACAGATGCACTTGTAATCTTTTTATTCCGCATTAAATATTTCTCTGTGTGTTTTGTCAGTGAAAATTTAAGTTAGGAAGCAGTAATCTGATGAGCAGTGCTGCCTTCCAGGGGTCCTTAATATTTTCTCCATACTTTCATTGTCCTTCATTTGTTTCATTCTTATTATAGTAGGGGCTGAATGGTGGACCAGATAAGAAACTGATCTATGTCAAAAATGATTTAAGGAAAAACGAATTCCTAGTCATCTCATTTCTCTGTTGCTGCTCGTCATACAGCTCCACAAACAGTTGTTCCAATTGTAGGTTTAGTGTGGAAACACAAATGAGCAGCTGAAGGTAGTTGGCCTGTGAATCTCCTAGACAGAACTATATAAATACTACTTCAGCAAAAGCATAGAGCATCGAAGTTGTAAAATTATGGGATAGCCATTTTCTGTTACAGATTTTCCAACGGGGACAGCTTTCTGTGCCAGTTTAAAAGAATATTTAGCAATGCGCCCTTATTCATCGTAACTTTTCCAGGTAGATTTAATCTTAAAAAAACCTCATATTCAATAATGAGTTCTCAGTTTAAGTGTAAATTATATATAGCTCTTACCCCACTGTGCCTCTCCTCAGTCAGTACATCATTTTCATCTGCTAAACTCTATGGAAACATATGCTGAGTGGACAGTAAGCAAAAATGTTTTCAGAATTCATCTTGATGTGCTTATACATTAAATTTTATAGTCTCTGTAAACACAGTCTGTTGTCCATTCTTAGTTGAGAAACTACAATAGAATCTACACAAACTGAGAAACTTGTCGGCAAATAAAATTGATAATGTGGGAAATTATTTTAGATTTTATTTGGGGCCCACATGCAGTAGTTCTAGTTAGAATTTATTAGTAACTCAAGAATGGAATTGTCCAAGTCAAAGTAGGATGTTTTCTGAGATGCTCTGTATCGCCTTAATTTTACCCCATGTTTTTCCTAATATTTTTTGTGTGTTCCTTTCAGAGCTTCAATTTACAATTAGTTTTAATTTTGATTGGCTTTAGGTTTTGTGGTACAGAGAGAGGAATACAATTCTTGAATTCCATCAAAATTAATGCTAAAGTACCACACTGAAACAGTTCTTCAATAAATTTTAAGTACTGAAATAACATATAAATAAGAGCTCCTTGAATACTCTGAGGTGTAAGTATGCCTGTCAAGTCTAAATCCTTCTCCTGATAGATTAACAGTTCGCCCAGTAACCTGAACCTTTATCAGTAATGTGCAAATTTACAAGGAAATGATTGGATCAGCAGCCTGTATAGGTTGACACCAGCCTGAGCGTGTCATGCCAGCTCCAACATTTGTGATACAGAGCGATGCGTGTGCATGGGTGGAGATAATCGTCCTGTGTGGGGGTACTGGGGATGTTGCAGCAGCTCTCTTTTCAAATGATGGGCTGAGTGCTGGCATGTGTGCATGTGCTGATACCAAACTAATCACATCGTTCCCACCCTGAAGAAAACACCAGCATGGAAGTTTCAATTCCTAATTCTACAGCTGTTATTTTTACCCCGTAGGGAAGGTATTTGAACTTTCTATGCAAGATACTTTTCTTCTTGTTAAGAGGGAAATAATGATAGTGCCTGACTTGAGAAGAGGTAAAAGAGGACAGATACATTAACTAGTCTCAAAGTGTTGTGGAAATGCAGGTGGGAAGATTACTGCTTAGTAATAAGAAAGCCTTTCAAATTACGGTAAAGGGAATCGAGGTATGCACTGTTTCCCTTTCAAAATCAGTATCAGGATATTTAGAGGACAGGCTATCACTATTATGTTAAATTGTGCTACCTACAACATAAGCTTCTGTCTTTGCTAAAGCTGCCAGTTTTTATAAACAGCTGAAGACAGAAAGGGTTTACTAAGAATAATGTTGAAGCCCAAAAGAATCCTGCAGCCTATAAATCTTAATAGAGGTTCTGAGATTCCAATGGGCTGCATGTGTCTCTTTTACCCAACCTCACTCCATCTTGGCTCCCCTGTGATGACTGCAATTTTCTTGAAACAGAGGCACGGTGACTTGAATTTACTCGTGGCACTATTTGCCTACAAACAGGAATACATGCATATAACCTATGCAAATCAATAAAAGCATGTCAAGACCCCTTAGATCGCAGTGCTCTGCTAAAATGCAATTTATCATGCTGCAAATGAGAGTAAGAGACTAGGTAACAAATAGTGTCTGATCATTTAACTAGCACCTGTTGTCATGCATTTGAAAACTGCATTTTTCATTTGACGTACAGTAAATTGCATTTTCATATATATTGAATGGAAGAGGGGGACTTGGGGATGTACATATGCAGGATTTCATGAACAATAGAAGTTTTACAGCTACTTGCTTGAAGGGGTCATATCAGAGTCTAAAAATGTATTTGTTCAGTTTTTGGGAGTACAAAATATCTCTAGAGAAAGTGAGGTTTTGATGGTAATTTATTATTGTTAAATTTATAATTACTAAAAATTGTTTCTAAAAAGCATCTAAATCAGGCAGTCATTTTAAAATTTATTCTAAGAATGTGCCAGATGAGGTGAAAAACCACAGTATCTTTTGAGAAGCACTGTTTGAATTTCTTTTGAGGAGACATTCTTCCCCATTGAACCCATTTCTTTAAAAATGTTGGGTGTTTATTTGGTGTTTTTGTTTTTTGTGGGGTTTTTTTTTAAGATTTTGGGTTGGGGTTTTGTTGGTTGGTTGGGATATTTTTGGAGGGCTGTTTGTTTCCTTTTGTTTTCTATTTGAGAGTTTTGGAACTTATCACAAACAATGAATTGAGATATGTACATGTAAAGAAGACATTTTCCTTACAGCCTGGAGGATGTACTAGTTAAGATATGCAAAATTAAGACAGGACTTTTCAGTCTTGAAGGATATTTCTTTCTAAAAGATGTAAAACTTGTTCCTTTTGCTGAGATTAATCCAGTTATGGTTTGTGGTGCATCTTGTGCATCATAAAGAAATGGTCCTGGAGACACACAGAAAGTATGTATAGAAATTCCAGAGCAATAAAGATCTTTTGCACTCGACTAATGGCTTTGCAAATGTTCATGGATTTTGCTGCCCCAGTTGATGTATACTAATCTTTAGAGCATTTTTCCCATGTATCTGCTTTTAATGATGTGTAGTTCATTTCTTGGCCCTAGTGGACATATTCATGTAGGTCTCATGACTTTTTTCAGCACAGAAAAAAAATATATATTTATTTTGCTCACTGCCTAAGCTATTTCTTACAACTTATGTTGTTATTGTCTGTTCATTAAGAAATTTGTTCCTTGGAAAGTTAGTGTGGGGTTGGTTTTACTAGGTTCATGTGACATATTATAGGTATATAGGTGCTCTGTCCTGAGGTTACCCTCAGGATTTTCATAAATTATAAATTACCTTATTATAATGTCTGTATGAATGAGAGATTCAGGCGACTTCACTTTCTCAATACTTGGAGCAGATTAATTAAACTTCTTTTATGTAATAAGCACATGATGCAAATCTACAAAAATCCTGATCTTTTACCCTCCTTCCATTTTCTCATTCATACTGGTATCCTCTATGTTAGCTTCTATAGATGAAGGTTTTTTCATGCATCTGAATGTTGGCCTAGTGCTGGCTATAGAAATGGATTCCTGGAGTGTGTAAGCAGATTTATTTTCCACAGACCATTTATGAATTTTGTCTGTAAGTGGAAAATTTTAAACCAAACAATTGACCATAAAAAAAAAAAAAAATCTTCACTTTGACTCCTGCAAGGAGAGCTGTATACACAAGAAGGTTTTTCATAGTATTATGTTTAAGGACTTGGTGTGCTTTGGTTAGACTGAAGGCTTTTGTTTTTTAATTTCCATTAAATTAAAAAAAAAATCAATATGCAGATTTCATTGATATATTTCCTTTTTTGTAACAATATGTCTGTTAGTAGAAAAAAGAGATTATAGCCTTACTGATATAGTGAGGAAATTTAAAGAGGAGGTTTTTAATGCACAGTCAATTTTTACTAACAGAAGTGACTTAATTGTGGTAAGTTTGGTGTAAATGCTTTTTTGAGAAAAATCCTTTAAATGCTCATTGACAGCAAAGAAAATGCAAACCAGTGTAAAGACAAACTGATTTGCAGTGTTTCAGCTTGATTTTGCTAGCAATGAAATGTAAATTGTGTTATGGTGCAGAAAACTATGCCAAGTCATGGGTTTTATTTCAGATCATTAGTATGATGAGCATGTTGTGTTTATGTGAACAAAACTCTGATGAACACTAATCTGAATGGCTACTTAGTAATTTCAATCAGTTGGTAATTATTGTTTGGCAACAAAAATACCAGTTTCATCCAATAAAGCTGGTAGCCTTATATAATTATTTCCTAATTCTTTCCTTCTAGAGCCTTGTCTCAGTGTCATGTGTTAGTCTGATTATTCAGCTTTTACTTTCTGATTTCTGTGTCCCAGTGGCTTGGCCTCATACTGTGAGCAAATGTATGTGGGAATCACCCTTTGCAGGCAGGGGGGCATTTGTGCATGCTTGAGGTAAAAACCCCAGTTCCGACAGCATAGAATGAAGGGTTTGTTTAAAAAAAAATGATTAAATTGTTAATTAAAGATTTAGAGAAATTGCAGCTAAACATCTTACAGAAAATGGCAGTCTTTTCAAAGGGGAGAGCCTTTAGGTGACATTGATGATCCTTGTATCCAACTTAGGATATTTTATTATTCTATGAAGTGTGTGAAAAATGCATATTCTGAAATATCTTATTGTTTACATGTTTGTGTTTTGGAGTGTTTTTTTGGTGTGTGTGTTTTTTTGTTTTGTTTGTGGTTTTTTTCTCCTGGGAGCATGACAATGTTTAACTTTTCGCCCTAAATGCCCCTTTCATTTGGAAGATACAGCAGACCCCTCCACAGCCCCAGTTAAACTCACTTGGGAAGAGACACCAGCAGCATGAGAGGCTGTGCCTGCACAGGGGCACCTGGGTGCAAGGTTTATTTCTGCTGCCACCACCCACCCTGTGTGCATTTTCTCTCTTGGGGCAGCTGGGGCCAGCCAAGGCCAGGGTTTGGTTCTCAGTGCCAGTGAGCACATGGGGATGGCAGCTGCTCGGGGCTGTTTCACACCCCATGATAAACAGAAGGGAACAAAATGAATTTCTCCTGGATTTTCATTGCTTCCCATCTTTTGACACTCTACCTGCTTGTGAAGAGAGAGCAAGAGAAGTGCTGATCCACTCCTCCTCTGGCTTGAAGGGTGACAGTTTTTCTTCTTGCCCTAGGGGTGTTAGGATTATGGAGAAGCCTGGGAAGTCTTTAATTTTCCACATTTAAACATCTGATTTGCTTAAGTAGGAGTGGATGATATTTTCAGGAGGACTGCTGCGAGTGTGAGTGGAGGCCCCAGTAAATCACTGGTTTTCTGTACCTCTCTAGACTCAGTGTTTTATTTCCCCCATCTATTTCCCCCTCCTTAGCACTTGAAAATTGCATTATATGAAGTAAAGGCTCTTGCTCTGTTAGGAGAAGGTCCAAAACCGGTACTCCCTTTCTGCCATCTTACTGGCCATGTACCTCCCCTGTGTTTTAGAAAGGCTGTGTGCCTACTCCCAAAGATGGAACTGCATTCTCAGTGGTTTGCATGAGGTGGGCTGTACAGAAACCCTGCAGAAAACAGAGGATAAATTTGTGGCAAAGTGAAAATAGTGAAATGAGGTTTTTTTGCTCTGCTCACCAAGAGCAAAACAGGCAACTATTTTTTCCTCCCTCTCTTATGGGGGAATTTTTTCCTCAAATGATTGATTATGATTTTGTGTTATTACTTGCTGATAAAACTCAATTTTTGTATGTTTAACTTTCAGTTTGATCTATTTTCTTGTGTCTAGAAATATATTCTAATGGTTTTAAAATGAGAAATATACCAGCTAAGATTGTTTTGGTGCAAAGATTTCCATTTAGTTAACAGAGAGAAGGAGAGAGAATTTTTAAAATAAAGCATCTTTGAATTGCTTGCAAAGGGAACAGAAAACACATATTTTAAATATTTTGACGTAGGAGGTCAGAAGGGAAGTGTTTCATTTTATTGTTTAAATGTTTCATATTTGTCTTCTGTCTATACAGTCTGCCTGTTTTAAAACTTCTGTAAAAAGTCGTAGTTCTTGCAAGTAGCCCCTATGACATTCATTTGTAATACCACACAAATGCTGTGACTTTGCCAGCTGTGCCTCTTAGTGTAGAAGGCCCCAAACTATTCTTGATACTTGTTCTGAAGATAAATTAGTGGCTTCTAAATAATGCAGTGAACCCTAATTCTCTTTGATTAGTAGCGAGTTAGATGATAGCGACCCATTGAAATTGGTCATCAGCATAAATAATGAGTGAATGAACTGATAAAATGCAAAGTCACCGGCCATCATAAATCAAATGAAATCCACTTTCTCTGGAAGTCACTGAAATTAGAAGTCCGTGCTCCTATTAATTATTTTGCCTTCTGAAGACGACAGTGTTATAAATCAGCCTTGAAAGGCACTTCACTTAGGAAGCTGAAAGAGTAAGACTGCCTGCAAATTGTTTTGTATACGCACCTAATTGTTTCTTAAGTAACCCACCTTTTGTAGGATGACTGCTGAAAAGCAGAGAGTGTACCCAAAAGTGTAGATTAATGGAAGCAGCAGACATTTCTGTAAGAAAATTATTTGGTCAGAATAATAGATGTGCCTTATGTGTTGGTCAGTCTGAAGCTGAACTTACTGTTCTTGTTAGGCAGGGTTCCTCCAGTCAATTTGAACTTGAGGGGATTCTCATTTATTAGCTAGATATAATTACATGGCAATAAGAAAATTGTCAGTGAAAAAGTCTGGAGCAAGAAAAAAATGGGCATGCAGACAAGTTCAGTTTAAAATTGTGCTGTGCATTTGTCTAAACAACATATTGCAAGAATTTGGAATGACATGTAAACATTTCCTGCAGGAAGTGTATATGTATTTTTGTTGTAGTATGTATCTATCTATGCTTTTTTGTATATTTAGATATGAAAATATATCTATAGGGCTTTAAAAACCCACCATGTTCTCTCCAAAGTTATTGAACACTCCTTGCACAATATCTTAATTTGTCTTTGTTGTGCTGGAACCTCTGTGTGCGTATCACTTGATTATGATAAAAATATGTCTTTGTTCATATCACCAGTAATTTAATGAAATACTGAAAGTAGATGTGCTTTGAATCAGAGAGGAGATGAACGGTCACAGGACATTGGAAAATGCAGAACAATGGCATTGCTCTTGTGGATGTTGGAATATAGTTTCAGCTTTTCATGTCTCCTGTGATCTAAACTGCTTATAGGTGTTGAGATTATATGGGAAACACATTATAATATGTAGGTGAGAAAGGCTGAAAAGAAATGGTTAAAAAAAGGATAAAAGTGTATACAACAGAGAAAAACAGAAAGAAGAGTGTGTACATGTTTAAGAAAATACATATAAATAATATTTAAAAAAAGTATAGTGTATATAGTATTCGACTCAGTACCAGGCTTTTACTTCATGTCTGCTCATCTGATTTTATGTCAATACTTGATCTGTGCACTAGACAACCAATTATGGAGAGAGCAAGACATATAAATATGTATTGTGTGGGACTTTTACCTCTCTGCACAAAAAATATGACTTCAAGTTATTTTCTACTGAGGCATCATAAAACATATACTATGATTACTTGTGCTTATGCAACTCTGCTTACATTTTTTTTTCCTGAGGAAAAACTGGACAGAAAGTTATTTTCTCAGTTTGCCACAAATGCCTTGGAACTTGTGAAATATGAAAATAATTTTAATTGCAGTGTTCTCTCCTGCACTTCTCTCTTCTGAATTCATTTATTTGTATGTACCAATATGGTGCACTGTGGGTTTTTTTTCTTTTTAAAAACCAATGACAATTTCAATGGTCATTTTCATTTGCAGTTCAGTGTGGTAGATCTTTTTATAAATAGATCTGAGAACTAGATAGGTTCTTGTATGTTTTTAGCTATTTTGGAAAAGCAACAAGATGTAGAGCAATGAATCTGGAATTTGCACTTTCGAAAATGCCCATCTCCTTACTCCTGAAAATCAGACTTTCTCATATTATGTTTGCACATTATTTCTCTTTTCATAGGCCTTATTACACACTTTTGGTTTATCAATCAATGCAACTTAATAGTCTAAAATATTCCTCATTCCAGGAATGTGTTGAATTCTGAAACTCCATCTAAATTAGTCTAGAGTTCTTTTTTCCCGTTGGCTAATAGATGTGACTTTCTTGGGAATTTGAAATTTTTATTCAATATCTAAATACCTGTGAAGGTTTGTTTGTGATATGGTAGGGCTTTAATCTTTGATGCTTTTTCATTTGTGCACTTGTTATACTTGAGCACCATGGATCATCTGAAAACCTGTGTGCCCACTCTGTCCATAAGTGCCCTGTTATAGAATCCCCACCTGCAAACCCAATAGAGATTAAAGTGTGCAGCCACAGTTGAACCACCATTGAACTATTGGTACAAATAAAGTAATATTTTAAGTTTTGAGCCATGTGAGTTGTGGAGGATCTGAAGGGCATAATCCTTATCTTTGAGTTAACATTGTGAAGAACAATCTGCATGCAATCACCATCTTTTTATTACAAGAAATTTGGTCTCCTCATAGAAAATAGAAAGTTTTCACTGTTCTCAGCTAAAACAAAAATTGGGTGAAGTAAAGAGAAATAAAGTTGAGTATACTAAAAATTTCTTTATCTACTGACACAGAGTAATATTTTTGAGTGGATGTTGTATGCAGTCTTAAGTACGTTACACATTGTAAATGAAAGAAGGCTTTTAGAATCTGGATCAGTGAAAATTCAGGTAATTTATGAATTTATCTATGAACTATGCTAATCAGGAAGGCTGTCTTTGAGATGTGAGCTTTCAGTTCTATTGGCCAGTATGTTTCTATTATGATTATTCATAATCCAGTGATGGCCATAGACTGCTAGAGCAGAAGAAAGTTCTTTGTTGAGAAAATGCGATCAACTGTACATGAGTAATTACTATGGTAATTGAGTTACCTATTTTAAAAATAAACCTAAGGTGCATTAGATTTGCTTGGATAAAGGTGTTTGATTCATATGTCAGTACTAATTAGCAAGGGGTGAGTGTAGGGAGCAGTCCAGTAACTGGTTGCAAGTGTCAGTCTCAAAACTTCATTATCAATACCTCTTTCACATTTTCCCTGAAGCGGTCTAGTGTCAGGATTTCTTATTTTACACTATGTTGTCATATTTGAGTGCAGTGGTCTGCTATGGAGATTTCCCTTTTGTTAGATGTACTTTAGATGAATTTGTGTTCATACTTTACAGACTCTTATACAGGTTAACAATCAAAAGAAGCAATGTTGTGTTTTTATTGAAAAAACCTATTAGCTGCTGTTCTGCTTTAGGAGGTAACTCATTTTAATTGCATTGATCCACTTGGCAAGTGTTATATGTCCTATATGTTATCTGTTACAGGGTGCTCCTGAACAATCTCTGACTTTCTTATGTCTTTTCTCATTAGGAAAGAGAAAATCCTCAGAAAATTGCTGTCTTAAGCTTTGATACAAGATGATGAATTTGATTCTCTTGCTAACTTCAAGAACAGTTACTTAACTCATGTAGTGATTTTTGTTGCAAGGCAAATTTGATAAATGTTTAAGTAATTCCATTGTGGTCTCTCTGAGAGAAAGGCAGTATGAAGAGAAGTCTAGGAGGTGGCAAGACTTACTCTTCAGGTTGACAAATGTAAGTTGTGGCTGAGAGAGGAAAATACTTTTTTTTTTTTCACTACAGGAGAAAGTTTAAGCAAATTTCCTGACTGTAGGAGTAAGGTTCACTGTAAGGCTTCTCCACAAGACACTGATAAAGAAGTGAAGCAGAATCTGCTGGGAAGTGTTTTGTAGTTTATTGAAAAGATAATTTCACAGTGTCCAGATTATAATATTTGATAAAGTTTTACTAACTAGTCTGGGGTGCAAATGACTGACAATGCTTATCCTCTTTACATGTCAGTAGTAAGTGACACTGAACCACAGAATACTTGAGAAAGAGCTCAAGCTATGGTAGAGCAGCCATCAGGGTGTAATGCAAGGGCCAGGCAGTTGCTTAACTTAGTGTTTAATTCTGACTGCAATAATTAATGGCTAGTTTAGATTAAATGTCTACTTAGACACTTTTAAAAGTCACTATAATATAGAAGCCTGGTCTTCCCTTCTCAGCTGTGTGAGATACCTAGTTGTAAGAGCACCTAGAAATTTTTGTTTATTTCATGGGATGATGTGTTTGAATGCTTGAAAGTCAACAGCCCTTGGCTGGTGTGTATTTGATTGCACAGCCCTTCTAATAAAAACAGTGTTGCAGCTCTATCTATAGGACATAACCTACAGAACTGGCAGAACTGACCATTTGGAGAGTGGTACTGAAGCTGAATGAAAGGCTTTTACTCCCATGCTGAGTTCCTAAATGGTGGAGGCAAACCAAGGGAAATGATGCCCTGCTGTTTCCCTGTCCCAGCCATCCTAATGCCAGCTTGTGCCTTTCAGCAGCATTACTGGGATGTGTTTCCACTGAGATGCCATCGGTGTCACTTGGTGGAACAACATGGTAGGAGAATGACAAACATTGAGCAAAAGTCCAATTCAGAGACACACAAAAGGTTTTGATTAGTATGTGCTGTAATATCTCCTAAATCTTGTTATATCTTGTGCACTCTCAGTGGTTTATGTCCTTAAAATACTCAAAACTTGTTGAATTTGAAACTGAATCAGTGATAGGGTTAAAATAAAGCTGGCTTATGTTGAGTCTGCCCAATGTTTTGTTTGTTATTGTAGTTGTCGTGCATGGCAGTTTGCAAAATAGCAGATAAAATAGATTTAGTATTGCTACAACTATGTAACCTGTAGTTAAATACCCGATGTAAATTCTCAGATGATCTTAAGAAAATGTGTGCTGTCATGAATTGATTTTCAAAACATCTGTTTTTAAAAAAATTTTTGAATTTATATAAAATTCTCCACCTGCTCTTGTAGATATTCTTTCAAACAGTATCTCTGAATTGTCTGTTCAAGGGGCTGAACACATACTTTCATTTTACTTCACATGCTAATTAATAATGTAATTTGATTTGTTATTTTTGTGTGGAAAAATTGCTGTCTGCTCTCTGCAGTTGTGAAGAAAACCAAACTAAAAATAGCATCAAATTTCGAATAATGAAGTGAATAAGGAGTTAAGTTTCTTTTAATATTTCTTGTTTGATCCTTGATTTAAAAAAATAAAAATAAAAAAAAACCAAACAAAAAAACCCCTGCATGTAAATATATTTTTATGTATGCTAAGCGTAAAGATAGCTCTGTCCTACCATATTGATTTATTAGATTCTCTGACATTTTAGTTGTGGTCGTTATGTTATATTTATGAGATGAATGTTGGATTTGCTCATTATGTTATCCTCATTTATTTTACATACTTTTATGGCTGGTTGTGCTCAGCTTTACATTTAAAGCTTTATTGCAGCTGTTAGTGTAGGGGGGAGGGGGAGGCAAGTACTTATTGATCAGAATTTACATGTTTACTGCTGTAATAATGATTTATGTAATCTTTTTCTACATATCAGGTCTTTCTCTGAAATAAAATAGCATAGTTCAGGAGGTCTCTTCATCTGAAGGAGGGTTTTGTTTAAGAACTTAGGGACTGGACTTGTCTGGGGTAAAATGGTGAATGCTTCTCAATACTGATGTTGTATTTTTCCCTTACATGAAATTATGTAAGTGATCTTTAGAATTTAACATTTAATTTACCTTTACACTCAAGATGAAGAAATCCTAATGTGAGAAATTATTATTTATCAGAGACCCTCCTTCATTTAAGGATCATCTGACCACATCAAACCTTCCTTGATTTAGTTTTATGACACAGCCTCGTCATCCTGAGTGTCCCTTTGGCAGCAGGGAGACAGAAGCCCTGAGATTTGACAAACACAGCTGTGGCTGGGCTCCCCTTGGTGAGAAGCCTTAGGCACATGCAAGCTAGAAGGGCACTGAACATCTACCTGCCCTGCTGAGAGTTTCTGAAGTGGGCTGGGAAAGCCCCTCCCTGCCCCACAGTGGTACCATCCTTCTGAAAACCTGTATTTGAGTAGCTGGAGTAAAGTGAAAAAGTGCCTTGGTAGTGGTGGGAACGGCAACACCTCTGAGAACTTCTGCCAGAGGTTCACCAGTGAAATCCATCCAACTCTGCATTGCCTCTTGGGACCTGGCCCACAGTTTGTAAATGCCTGCTTTTGGAGATGGAAAGAATTGCTGTGAATGTCAGGGAGCTATTTTTATGTAAAGCAGGCTTCAGCTCTTTTACTTTGACTCTGTATTTGATAGTGTAGTTAAAATTTGGCAGCGATCTTAAGAAATAATTTCTTATATAATCTATACCTTCCCTTTGATTTTCTAGGAATAATTTATTTGGAATTGCTGTGTGCTATATAAATTTATCATTGTTTTTACAGACTGTGAATGTCGTGAGCAAATGATTTCTAATCAAGATCTCTAGGTTACTGTTCATAATTAAGCTTAGTATTGTGTATAATTCACTACACCTCATTTTCCAGTGACAGCCACGTAAATTAGATATCATCACAAGGGTTCTGAAGATTTATATTGTTATAAGGATACACTGCAGCCTTTTCCCATAAACTAAAGTGTGTTTTCCTGGCATGTAGAAATTCTGTAAAAACCCTGCATTTTGTCATCCAACTTTTGAGCTGATGTATATCTGTTCTGTAGTCTGCAGACAGGATTTGCAGCTTTTCTGTACTCAGTGGTGCTTCTCCCACTTTGGATAACACTGAGTAGATAGTACAATTTGGAGGGATCTATATCTTGTAAAGCAAAGCATAAATTACTTTGATTAATACATCTTAATATCATTCTTCTGTAAAACTGTATGCACAAGTATAGGACGTACTCTGATGATAAGTCTTTTATTCTCCAAACAGTCCTCTGCATCTTCTGGCATTTGATTTTCATTGGTATGATTTCTGACTTTTTAAATGTGCGTACTTCTGAAATACAAATTAGTTTTTTTCTAATGAATCATTATCATGTGCTATCATCAAAGGTTATTCACTGAAGACTGGAGAAAAAGGCAATCAAAACTAATTTTGATTGTTAATGGAAATGTATTTTTGTTCTTAAACAGCTTCCTTCAGCAGTAATTATAGTTATGCCTCTTGGGTGTTTTTGGACTTCTAAATTTACACTCAGCATTTCTTTTTCATTTTTCTAGGTAATTTTTAACAGAAAACTGGAAATTTATATTTCTACCTAACATTAGCAAAGTCAGGAGAGTGTATTCATCTATCCATCCTTTTAAAATATAGATGCAAATGTTTGGGTTTTTTGTGTATTGAAGAGATGTCTGTGTCTACACTGTACATGAGCTCAAGCATTTATATCATTGTGTAGTTGAGTTCTGAGTGTCACTTGTAAATTTGAAAAATATTAATTCAATCTGTTCGTATAATTTATAAGAATTAACGCCAAGATAATTATGTGTCCTTGTGGAAAGAGATTTCTGTTTTTCAGCCACTAAGATAAAATTTTTGTAGAAAATAAAAGCATAGAGAGTGTATTAATTTGGGGGTTTATAAGTTATTATAAGGTACAGGTCATAGTAATAAAGGCTGAATTAGTCAAGCAATATTTCACTACTGAAGTAGTTATGAAAAGATGAGGCTTTTTTCCTTCTGCAGTATTTTCATGTATAGCTGTTAATCACGTGTTTCTGTAAACCACTGAGGCATAAATCCTCCCCTCCAACAGAAAAAGAGTTCCTTTTGAAAAGGGATTGGTGTGTGCCCTTTTCATCCACTTCCAGCAAAACCATCCCCTTGTGTTAAAGGTCTTACAATTAAAGTTCTGGTCTTCTAATTAAAAGTGGAAATCCAAAATGTAGCACTAATCTGGGCATCTGATTTTGTTTTTACAGCAAGTTTGCAGTTCCCCAGAGTTTAAGAAATGGTTAAAATTAATCCTGTGTGCAGTTACTGAGAGAAGAAGCAGGCAACAAATGTCAATAAATCTAGATCTGTTTGAAGCAGACGTCACTAAATCTTAGTCCTGACTGCTCTCTGGTAGTGTCAAGAGCTGCTCTGTAAGATGAATTTGAGGGGAGGATGAAAAAGGTACCATATTAAACCACTGCACTGATAAGTTTAGTTAAGAGGCAGAAGATGTGTCCTTGCAGTGACATTCAGTGGCCGATATTTGTTTCCCTTTAAATAATATGCTGTACATCTATGAGAATGATGGCTTGGTGTTTGTGACATTGCATCTTCACCAAGGTTACTGGCTCCAGGACAGGCAGTCTCTCCTCTTTCTCTCTCACACCCTGTCAATAAATATCCACTTGTCTGAGGAAGTGAGATACAGATTTTACAGCTGACACCAGAGCATCTTCATTTCCAGAAGCAATGAGTTTCAACACATGTGAACGTGAAGTAGGGGAGAAAAAAAATTAAAGGAATATATCTTTCAAGTCTTTGTCATAAGAAAGCAGTTACCTCTTCCAGACAACAAACCCCAAGGTTTGGCAATAGTATAACGTTTTTAGTCTTCTGGTGAAACAAAGAAATTTCTATTTTAATATATTGAATTCAATCCAAAGCTTTGTTTAAAACTATATAAATATATTACCTTCTCCATATTACATATTAATATCTATCTATATGTTTATATATGTTTGCACTTTAAAACAGGAAAGTAATTTAAGAACAATATCATACATACACAGTGATTTTCTGTTCTGTGAATTCAGGATGTTCATAATCTGGTATTAGATAAACCCCTGATGAATGTGCAACTTTTACAGCTCTCGAGTGAAAGGGAGGGAGGTGATGCTCCATATACACAAATGTATGTATGCATAATATCTATAATATGCAGGAATATCTAACACAGGGATTTTTTACTACATGTGCAGATTTTGAGTAAGGAGTTAGTTACATAAAAAATGAACAAATCTTGGTCAATTGAAAAATATCACAAGTCTTCTAATTTGTACCCTAGTCTTTCCCTGAAGAGGAAAGCAAATAATTCACTGGAAATAATTCAATCTGTTGTTTGTTTATTCTCCAATTTTAATTTATGGGAGCTTAATGTTTGTAAGTATAAAGACTCTATTGCACATTCTTCTCTTTTTTTTTTATCTTAAAACTATGCTAAATGTAATTAACAAGTCTGATTTATCATTCATTGGTACCAAACTGCTAATATATTCTCTCTTGCACTCCCTCCTCTTCTCACCACTTCTTCCACTCCCCAGCCTCCAGCTGAGCTCTGACTGTAGTCCAGGTGCTGGTTTCTCACCATGAATAGTGCCACCTCACAAGGTAGAACTGAGTTCCTCATAGAGTTTTTCACCTGCTTAGTGCCCTGTTTGCATTTATCCAGTGGGTGCCACCAATCAGTTCTGCCATGAGGGGATGTTCACCCCTGACAGGAGCAGGGATGTGATAACCATATTTACAGTACTTTTCAGAGTAAAACCAGCTTTTTCTGGCAGACTTTAGCGCTTGTGATGGGGGCTCTGAAGATTCTTATATAGTAGAGGTGTGCTGCTATGAGCAGGACTAAGGCAAGCTGTACTGAATATCATTTTCTGAGCCCTTCTTAGGATTTCCTGCTTTGCATCAGCTTCAGGGTTGTGTGGAAATACTTACATCATATGTTATTGGCTTGCTAAAGGCTCTTAATCTCCACAAAGAAGCCTCTGAAATGTCCAGCCTGAATACACAGGTTGCTTGATACTAAAAAATGTGAATCTATTAAGAGCTGTTGTTTCCAGTTGAGAATCAAATTCTGGGATCTTTCTACAAAGCTAATAAATCCTGTGCAGGATAGTGTGCTATGGCAGGAATATCTCTGAGATTTAAGATTTAATTTTTCAGTGTAATAGGTAACTGTATCTCAGATTGAAATACAAATATATGATAAAGGTTTCTTTAAGTATCTTGAATGCCCGGATTAGGTTTGCAAAATATGGTGTGTTAAAAAAAAGTATCAGTGCCCTCAGAAATTTCTTGTTACATTATTGTCTCTGCCTGTCTTATACAATTTTTTCATATAAATATGAGGAATTGTTTGGATTCAGAACTCTAGGAATATCTTGGTAATATGCTTTTTGGTGGAAATTGTCTACCAAATTCTCAATTATTAAGCCAAAGATTTTAAGTCTTTTAAAAAATGGCTTTGGTGGTTCTGTTATTTTGACTGACAAATATATAATAAAGCAGTCTGGGTTATCTGTTTAGTTGCAAGAAAACCTGGAAAGCATTACTTTGGCCCTATGTTTTCAGAGACTGTAAGCTGTATCTTTGAGTCTCTCAGTTTCTTATGAGAAGCTGTCAAAGACAGTGAACCCCTTTTTTCCTTTTGCCTCTCTTCAGAAGCAGAGCTGAAGGTTGGTTGCAGTCCATTGTATGAGGCTCAGGAGATTTGATGTAGGATTGGTAGGTGTCAGCACAATTATGTAAGTTACAACTCTAATACCATGCTGGAGTATACAAAATGCAGGTTTTTTCTGTGTTGGTATGTGTGTGGGTTATTCCTCTTCCCCTATAATATGTTGAATGGGTAAAAAGATTAAAGAGGAGTGAATCTCATCATGAGCTCCCAATTTGGGCTTGATCTGCTGTTCTGGGATCAGACTCTAAATGGTGTAGTTGTGTGCCTCTTCAATACTTGTATCCATACAAAAGGACAGTGTCTCTTACTGTCTTACAACTGTACCTTAGGAACTTTCACTCTTGGCTGCTCAAATGTTGCATGAAGGATATAAACTGAAGCATCATAATTAACCATATTGAATAACATAGATGTATAAAATTGCCTTCAAAATATTAAGCATAGCTGAAGAAGTTCATTCAGTTGTTATAAAACTTACTGTATTTCAGCCAAGTTAGCTGTACCATAAATTAGGAGCTGTAAATTAATTGGGATATCAATCTATTTACTTCAGTTTTATTTTACTACTTTGTGATGTTGTAGTTAGCAATTATGTGTGAAAAATGTAGTAAGAACTTCTTGGCATTGCAACTGAAAACTCCTCCGTGTGTTAAGTTTTAAGAAATATATATTCTTCCTGCACAGTTTAGAGTAGTGAGATTCTGGTAATTCATGTGGAATATTTTGCCTGAAAGCAAGCCCTACAAAGAGCAATGGGGTCCTCTTGTTTAAAGGTGGAGAGTTGAGATTTTAATGTCCTTTAATTAAAAAACAAAACCCAAAACTCCACAACTTAAAGAGTGTCAAAGAAACTCACATGTGCATGGAAGAACAACAGAATGGAAAGAATACCAGACAGTTTCTACCAAGTGCTTTGGACATGTATTGAGGAAGATTAATATTGTTATTTTTAGAAATATTTGCAAAGACCTAACATACCCTTGATTATTTTTATTACTGTCTCTAGACTAGTAATTAACAATTCTGGAGGCTACTAAACAGCTTCTGGTGAAAGTAATTGTTCACTTTCAAGAATTCTCTTACAGGCATGTTCAAGTTCATAGCAGATGATTCTCATTAATTTACTGATGAATATTTTCATTCCATGGTGAAAAGGAAAGGGGAAGTAGGTCTATTGAATTGTCTGTTTTTCATTTTGACAAATGGGGAATTTCACAGAGGTTTACAGGGAATTCTGTTCAGATCCTCCTGCAATAAGTTGTAGTGCTTCTTTCTCTGTGCACTTCTTGGTGTGTTCATCCCTGCTCTATTTAAGGCCATTGATTACTCATCTCTTTTATGGGTACAAACCTAAATACCCAATTTTGAAAAAGGAATGTGACAAGTAATAGTTGTTGTATTTTTTTAAACAGTTAACAAATATTCCCTGAGTCTTGAACCAATGTTCTCATCATTGAAGTTTTTTAAACATCTGATAATTAAGAGATGCAGCAATGCCATAGTAACAAATATACCTTATGTTTGCACTATAACTGAATTATTATTGCTAATTATAGTAAGTATTTTTAGTCATTGATATATGCAGCCACTAAAACACTGCATTTATCAGCTGAGTGTTTTTTCTCCTTGGCTTTGATGTTGCCAGTGTATATTTAATCTCAATTTATTTCTACTAGTCATTGTTATATAAAACCTAATGCATGGAAACACAATATTTATCCCAGCAGCTGTTAAAAATCTGTGGATATGGATTAATGTCAGCTTTTAAATGTGTAGTGCTTTAGTTAATTCCATCCAAGGACAGATGATATCATCCACTAGGAAGGAATATATTAAAAGCTGTCAGCCAGAAGGTAGTAAAAGTAGGTGATATGTTATAAAGAGGACTAAAAGGTCATTCAAAGAAGAGATATTGCTAATAAGTCAATTAAAATTTTCAAGCTGACATTTTATAAATTTCTGTGTAAGTCCTAAAACATTTCCAAAGCTAGCAAAATTCACATCTGAGACTGGAAAAATAGGGGTCATGCAGAACCTGCAGTTTCTTCATGGAAAGAGCAAATAGGAAACTTGCTGCTCTAGGTCAAGGCCTTGAGGAGATCCCATTGAAAGGGCCATTGTTAGGCCAGGTTTGTGTTGTCTGGGCTGTTATTGTTGGTATTGCTTATGTGCATATAAGCAAATTTGTTTCAATAGGTGCTTTCTGTGATGTCTTGCTGTCCTTTCCAAAGCTCACCTGGATTATATGCAAATAGCTACTTCAATATGGCTGGACAGGGATTATATTTATTTAGATATATTTATTTAGGTTGCACTTAAGGGTGAGAGCAAATTCTTTTACCATCCAACGAGTGGGCAGTCATTGTAGCAATTTATTCGGGGTGTGCTTTGATACTATCTCTGTCAGGTAGTTGAGGTGAGCACACAATCTATGTCAAGGAACTAAACTCTCTTTTCCAATTTGTGTTCTTCCATTGTTCTAAGTTTGATAAAGTTTGGGTAAGACACAAAAACCTGAGGATTAGTCCTGTTAAAGATGTTGATACATTTGACTGTCTCAATGGAAGAGAAAAATACTTGAGAACTGTTCAGCACCAGGCTCAAAATTAAGAATATCTGGCATCAGGCCTATTCCTGGTTTGGGTAAAGAGACAAAGCAAGTCTATTTCTTGCAATTGATCTTATTTTATGTTATCTCAATCCCCAAAATTATATTTTTTCTCAGTCCTATGGAACACATTTTGTACAGTACATACAAAATGGACATCTAGATTTAATATTAATTAGGGCCCAGATTAAAAAAATGTTGAAAATACTTGAAGTATATAGGATAAAACATTTGTTTTTCATGCAATTTAAATTGTTTCTGTACATCTGTTGTTATGAACTCTGTAGCCATGTGACCAAAGGGCACTGTATTTTTTTATTTTAACTCAGAGACTTACCTCTTTTCAGCTGAAATGTAGATCTGGCTGCTTTTGACAAGTTGTTTTTTTTTTTTTTTTTTTCTGCTCAAGTTAGTACTGATCTTAGTGGGGAGCTATGAGGGGGATTAGTTTTGTGGTTTGTTGGTTTTCTTCTGTTTATTAAATTTTTCACAGCTGATATTTAAGTATCTTGATTGTGAACTATTCTTAGAATGCCTTTTTCTAAATTAATCTGAGGCCTTGGACTATCTGCATCATTTTTGCTAGTGTAGAGGTGCTTCTTATTGGTTACTCTACTTATCAGACTACAGGTTATCAAATGAGCAAGTATTCAATGATAAATGATCAGACAGCTGCAGTCATATTCCACTCTCATGTCTGAACTAGACATGGTTTTTTTTGCATGCTTTGCCTGATAAGATTTTTTTTTTTTCAGTGACCTTCTTACCTAAGGTCTCTTGTCTTCAGATGTTCTCACTTTTTAGAATTTATTAAGCTTAGTATCAGAAGATTACCTGACTGTATATTTAAATCTGCAGGTTAGTCTGTGTTCTAGAAAAGGCAGCTGAATCAATTTCACTCTAGATTGGGAAAACAAATTGTTTAGTTCAGTATAACAATACAAAGAGAAAATGAATGAAATAGGACTCCAGAAAATATGTAGTAGGTCTACTGCAAAGTCTTGAAAATCCATGAGCATTGCTTGCACATAACTGCAGAAGTAAAAGGAGAAAAATGCCCACCCCAATCCCCCAGGGTTTGTTTAAGAGTTTGACAATAATACAGTTTCTCTGATACTCAGTATTACTTGAAAGATATGTTTATATTCCTGTGATTCTGTGCATGCACGCTCTACATGCATATCTATAACACAAAAATATTATATCATCTCTGTATCCGCTAATCTAACATGATTAGGTTGGCCCTGCTTGTTTCACTTGACAGGCAGGCAGTGACATCAATCAAAATTTCTGCCATTCATGTTGCTTTTCACAGTGCCAGAGAGAGTCCTGACAGGTTTCTTTAAAGTGGGATAGCAATAACATTGGGATTTTGGTTTTCACAAGGTGAAGGGATAGTCATTCATCTATATGGATCATTTCCATATTTGTGTTCATTTAAGCTTGTACTTAAATAGCATGATAATGTACATTAAGAGATACTCAGATGTTCTAACTAATCTCGGCAGTTTTATATTCTGAACCAAAGGGCGATTTATTTCAAGATTGCAGAGGCAATTTTTGTATATGACTAAAACATGTCACATAGAAAAACTTTGTGGGTTTTTTTGGGGAATGAGGTGTTGGTTTTTTTTAACAAATAACATTTAGTATTTTTTTCCTTGTATTTTCCAGCTGTATTTTGTAATACTCCCTATTTCATGGTTACTCTGAAGTTACTGCAAAGTATTGAATTGGTCAAAGCAGTTATATCAGAAGTTAAATCATGGATGACATAGATGGCATCAAGATATTTAATAGATATATTCTGATGGATATTGATGCCTTGAGACATTAACAAGCATTTTGCTTCAGTGGATTGATGAGCTAAGAATTGTTTTTTGCTGCTGATGTAATTGATGGAGAGTTCCTTCTGTCTCAAATTCTAAACTCAGATTGGCTTTTCAGTTGGGCAATATTTTCTGTCCCCTTTGACTTAATTCAAAATGCTATTTAGAAAGGCATCTAATTTTTATTGGTGAGGATTTTAAAATCATTTCTGTGTGTGTGATCTGCCCAGTGGATGTATTTTTAGAAAGAAAGAAGAAGCTAGAGCAGAGTTTACTTCAGATACTTCATTGCTGCAGCTTGCAAATGTATTGAATGAACACTGATAGCATAGCTCTGTTAACAACAACAAAAAAGGTAGGCTTTTGGAGTAGCCATTCAGTAATGGATACAGTACTGTGACTGAAGTATCTATTTTTAAATGCCTGTTGTGCAGTACCAAATGCTAATGTTGGTTCCAAATGGGAATACCCTCTACCATGGAGAAGATGAATGAGGCACTTCAGAGTGGGATCCAAAACAGCTGGCAAACTGAAAAGTGCATGATTATAAAGCTAGTTCACATTAGAACTAATCAAAATAAGGTGCTGCAGATGGGCATATCCTAAATGAAACTGTCATTTAATTGAAATTTCTCCACCTGTGCTCTTTCTTTGGAAACCAACCCGACAATCAAGAAATGCTCATCATATAAGAAACTGTAATAAATTGTAGAAATACAAGTTTTTGCCCTGCCCTTCCCCAGGTGAATACTTTTCACTTTCTCTCACTCCCTTTCTTCCATTGCTATTGTAGCACAGCAAGTTAAAGGATTTAGTCCTCACAGCCTCTCTTCCTCCTCAGGATAGTGGCAGGATTAGAAAAGGAGGAGTGAAAAATGCACTGTAGTCTTAGGAGACCCCCACCAGCTTGCACTCTGTCCAGAAAGGTAAATCATGTAGTTTGGAATCATGCTGGTCACTTCCAGTCT
Organism: Sturnus vulgaris; assembly: GCF_052056855.1. Classification (NCBI taxonomy): domain Eukaryota; kingdom Metazoa; phylum Chordata; class Aves; order Passeriformes; family Sturnidae; genus Sturnus; species Sturnus vulgaris. The sequence goes on along the minus strand of NC_142250.1, from coordinate 16,281,248 downwards.
AGCCATACAGGTGCAGTCTTGGCAACTCTCCTTAATTCTTTTTTCTAAAGACTGTGTGAGAAAGAGCAGCTGTAGTATTTGTCTGGTCCTTGTGAATGAGTCCTTTGCCCTGGAAGTGCTTTTGGCTTCTTCTGAAAATTCTGAAAATTCTGAAAATTCTGAAAATTCTGAAAATTCTGAAAACGAAGTTTTTCTAAATAGTATGCCCAGTCCACAGAAGTCTCATGTCTCTTTGAGCAGTATGAATTCACTAGATGGACTCTAAAAGCTCATTCTCTGGATGTCATGACAGAAGGTTGATGAGAAATCCATGGAGATAAAATCCTCAAATAAATTTGCAGAGGGCTTAAGAAAAATTCTGACTCAAAAAAGAGACAGTGTTTGGGAAAATGTGAAAAGAATTGGATAAGGTTGTTTTGGGGAGTAATTTCTGAGAGAAATTACTTTGAAACAAAACACCAGGGAAATTGTTCTCTAGGATGACCTTGCTTGAGTACAGAGGGTGGACCAGATGATCTGCTGTGGTCTCGTCCAACCTGATCCATTCAGTGATTCTGTGATCACTCTAACTCCATAATGGGGGAAGGGTAGATAGGATAGCTGCAAAGTATGATTTTATTTCTGAAAAATTTAGTTGCTATAGGTAAACTTGCCTATATTTCTTGTATAGAACATTTTTTTCCTTTTTTCAGTAAAGGCTTAGGAGGTGCCACTAGAATGTTTGATTATTATTTTTGTTAAGGTACTATGTGTGTATTGAGATTTGCTCTGCTTTTTGCTTTCTGGGATTTGATTTAAAAGCTCTACATGATTCTATTTCCTGTCTAAATTGTGTAAGTTGAAGCCCCAACTGCAGATGTGAATTGACATGGGAAAATTGCAAGATTCTCATCATGTAGAGAGTGATTTTCCCAAATTTAAACATGGAATCAATAATATAATGGTACTTAATGGCCTGTGTTTCTGGCCTTCTGCATCAATCAGTAATTGTATTCCAAATAGTGTATCATTTCTGTAAATCAATGCATGTCTTAGTTATTGACAGAGCGATGACATCTACATGTAACATTAGAAAAATCTGTCTCAGCACAAACCAATTCAATTGCTTTTAAACCAAACAAAGTTTGGGATGGATTAAATGGTACAAACAATTTCCTGGGAAGAATTCCTAAAAGTTGTCCTCAGTATTGATCTTCTTAATGTGGTGTGCTACCTTTTTACATGTTTTAATGTGTTAAATCAATCCCATTTTTACGATGATGGAAGACTTATTTTTTACAAGTGAGGTAAATTTCATAACATTTAAGAGTGCTTTAACTGTTATACTGAATTCTCTGATTCATACATTGCTTGCATAATGGTCTTGAAAAACCACTGAGGAATTCCCACTTTCACCACAAAAAAGTCATTGTTTTTATTATTTTTCTTCCTTTTTTGCCTTTAATAGACCCATAAATAAGGCTGACTAGTCTGGACTTCACTGCTACGTAAAAGCTATTTTAAAACATCTAACCATCTGCTTAATGGCTGGTAATACATTTCTAATGGTCACTCTTGATAAGATAGTTTCAATTTGCTACACTTGTAGTAATCAAACAGCCAAGTACATTCTGCAGTGATGTGGCTGAGATCGTTCACCACTTTCCTATCAGCGAAAGGGTTGTCACAGTCTTGCATAGCAAAAGAACAGCAGCTTTGAAAGTTTTGTGTTTTAACAGCATATTTTCAGGATGACAAATATGGGTCAGAGTTGTGAGCTTATCAGATGTTACACGAATGGGTAATTTTCAGTATTTATATGTCCAGGTGTTGTGGCTACTGTGGTTGTAACAGGTCAGTTTAATTAATGATTGTTCTTTTTTTCCCTGGATTATATATACTGAATTGCTGTCATCTAGGGCCTTGAATTCTTTTGTGTGATCCTGGCAGCTGGTGACGGCTCTGCAAATTATGAGTTTCTTGGCTTAAAACAGATTAAATTGCAGACAAAACAAGCTATCAGCTGAGTAAATACTGCACCTCTGTTTGGCTTCAGTGAGAAGAAGGAGATTAGCGTGAGTACTTAGTGTTCATAATTACTAGTAAGAGGCAAATAGTAGGCTCAGGCTGACTGGAGATTGTTCCATTATATCCAATTAACACCCACTTGATTATTGTTAATTACTTGTGTTGGATGACAGAGGAGTATAGATGTCATACTTCAAACATACAAATACCATCTGGGTCATCAGTATGCTGACACTGATAATATTGTGCTCAGTCTCAGATGCTACGAGATATTTTCTCTGTAGAGTTTTTAGACTTCACTGCTTTTATCACTTCTTAAAATTCTTTTTAATATACTGCCTAAATAAAGATCTTTTTTCTCCTAAAAACAAACAAAAAAGCTGCATTTTTCCTATTGAATTCTTAAGGATAAAATAAATAAATTTCTCAACACCACAAGATTTCTGTTGATGATAATTCTTTTGAAAAAGCCGCTTTATAAGGTAGCTAGCTGAGGTTGAGACTCAGAACATGTTATGGGTAGGATGTGATGTGTTTGTTATGCCAGTCTGTGTTTCAATTTCCAAATTTAATATGTTGGGATACCCAACTCTCTTAGACTTTGTGAAAACCTGAAAAGTTCAAGTATAGTGATCTACATAAATATTATTGTCACTTTCCTTGGTTACTGGTAAAGCATTGTGATTAATGACTGAAACTAATATCATAAAAAGGTGAGTTCCCCTAGTGCAATGAGTTAATGAAGACCTTTCTCTTTTTACATTGTAATATATATTTAAACAGTAAAGGAACAGGCATTAGAAAGCCCATTGAAACAAGGAATTCCTAAGTATATTTAAAGATTTAAACAGGGAATTGAATATCTTGACTAGTCATTTGGAATCTATAATGTTAAAATAGTCTCCTTTTAAAGGGCATTCACAGCATTAAAAATCACCTTCCAAATACTGTAAATATATATATTTTATAATGAATAGATATCAGTGAAATGGAATATTGTCATAGGATAATAGGTTTTGGCTGATGAATGCTGAAGCAGAGCCAAAATGCTCAGTTTTAAAGTATGAAGCATTGATCCTATGACAATCTTTTATTACAATTTACTTTTATTTCTTTTTGCCACTTGGCCAGTGTGGAAACCATCCTCTTGTTGGAATGGGACACTTAGAATTGTAGCATGTTGGAAACTGTACCCATCTACAGTCTTCACGTTGTGTTGTGGCTCTGCTTAAAGGATTGTGTAAGGAACACCTGTCACACTTGCTTCTTACTTTGCAAAATAATTTCTGCCACTCATGATGAAGAAATACATTATCAGTGTTGGGTCTGTGAAGTGATAGATTCAGCATGCTTCTAATAAGCAGCATTTATGCTCTCCAGCTTTGTAATGTAGCAAGCAAATAGGACAGCATATGTCTGTATTTTTTTATTTTAGCACTGTACTACCCTTTTGTGAATGTGACTTGATTTTTTTTGTTGTAGCATTTTTTGTATGTCAAGTGACAGTTATTCCTTTAAGTATGATAGCTGGATACATCTCACTGATAGGTTTCCCTTACTGAAACCTTTTGGACTCAAAATTTTTAAATAGCCTTTGTTTTTCTGTTATGATGGTTATACAGTTCCGAGCACAGTGTGTTCCTGACCCTTAGTTGTGCTCGTTTCTAATTTGATTTACACACAACTATCCCGAATGTTTATTTCATCTTGTATGGATCCAAACTGTCTTTATCTACGTTCCTGCAGTGAACAGGCTGGATTTACAAACAAGGAAGTTAATGCCAAAGCCTCCTGCAATTTTCGTTTTTTAACTGGAAAAAACCTCATGATGAATTAGGTAGTTCCTCTTGTTATTTTCAAGTGTTCTTTAAGGGACTGCTAAGGATGTTTTACTTGATTTAACTTAGACATAAGTAATTCTCAATTCGGAGCAATGGTTTAGAACTTGACTGAATGTCCTTTTTGTGAAGTAATTATCCTGATTTTCTTGCTAAATGTTATTTTATGCATTACATTTAATAGCCTCGATTTCTTTGGTATGGTAGAATAATGATGACACCTTCTAACACTTAGGAACAGAGTATATCCTCTGTTTGGTTTTTTAACAGTTTAGCATTCAGGCGTTAGAGTAATATGTTTCTCTTTTTGCATATCTTCCCAGCTGATATATTAGAACAAACTGTGTGTAAGCTTTTTAGCTTGAAGATGTTTTTTGCTTCTATAAACTGTGTTCTTGTGTGTTTTTGGATGACGTGTATTGCCTGTATGATGATATGAGGTACTTCGTGAATAACAAAGTCATTCTATATGATATCAGCTTTGCAGTATTCCAAACCTATGTCTGTCTAGGATACTTTCCTGTCTGTCTGTAAATGCTTGGTGTGCACACTGCTTGTCTTTGAGTGCATGGATGTATGAAGGTGCTGGTTTCAGCTGGAAGTAGAGTTAATTTTCTTCATAGTGGTCTGGGGCTGTGTTTTGAATTTTCTGAACTTTGAATTTGTTGAATTTTGCTGAGCACAGAGTTGATAATACAGAGATGTTTTTGTTGTTGCTGAACAGGCTTGCACAGAGCCAAGGCCTTTCTGCTTTTGGTACAGCCACGCTGGTGAGGAGTCTGGGGATGCATGGGAGGCTGGGAGGGGACACAGCTGGGACAGGTGACCCAAAGTGACCAAAAGGGTATTCCAGACCATGTGGCATCATGCTCTGTGTGTGAAGTGGTGGGAAGGAGGAGGAAGAGCGGATGTTTGGAATTAGTGTTTGTCCTCCCAAGTCACTGTTACACGTGGTGGGGCCCTGCTCTCCTGGCCATGGCTGAACACCTGTCTGCCCATGAGAAGCAGGGAATTCATTCCTTGCTTTGCTTTGCACAGCTTTGGTTTCCCTATTAAACTATGTCAGCATATGCTGCATATGTTCTTATAGTGTATGTTTTACTAAACTGTTTGGTTTCTTTATACCCAGCTATCCTTCTTAGTGTTTATTTCTGAGTCACAGACAAGGACAGTATGGCATGGACTGTGCTTTCTGATAAATGGATTAGCTTTGCATTTTGTATTTCCTTCTCCAGTCTTCCATGACATAACTACAGTTTCAATGCTTCTCTCCTCTCCTAGTTGTTTTTATGAGAAAAGAAAAAATAAAGACAAAGCAATGTCTGTTGCAAAGTTTGAGTTCTGTGACAGTTGTGTCTTATAAATACTAGAAATTAAAGTTTTGCATTAGAAAAATTGAAATCATCCCATAGCAAATAGGAATTACAGTAAATGTAAGGCAATTCTTCTAATGATTAATACTACATTGAGATTTAGAGGGGTTCATTGTGCCAGGAAGATGAAAAAGACTTCTAAGCAAAATATGAAGTAGGATCCAAACTATATTTTACCTTTGCAGTGAAGGTGTTTTATGCATGGAAGGGTAATTATTTTTTAATAGTGGCATACATAATTACATCAACTGCAGAGGAGACACCATGGCAACAATTGTGGTGACAAAGAACAGCCATGCAGTTGTGTCACTGCCCACTTCACAGGACATAATACCAACAGGCAGCATGTTTGAGGGACTAGACTTCAGCCCTGTATGTTGGAATCCTTTTGTAATTTAAGAAAATATTTATTGAGCATTTTTTTTCTCTAACCGCACACTGCTGAGAGAGATTTTACTGCAGTGGACCCAAAACTTGGATTTGTCTTTTGCCTGACTGCCACTTAAAGTCATGGTGCACATTTCAAATCCAAGGGAAATAAGAGCCCTGCCCTTGTATCTGATATTTTCAGAGAGGACTAGGAAGTACAAATTCCTAATGGACAATATTCCTGTTGAAACCCACAAGCTCTAAATCCCACTCTAAGAAATCTGGAAAAGGTCTAATGTTACCTCCAGACAGGTGGATGAGGTGTGGAATTTCTCTTGCCTCTTTCCTTTTGTTTAAATGTTTTTGAATGTAAGAGTTATTTTCATTAGCTTAATCTTGGAAATTAATTAAAAAATTCTCTTTAAAAATGAAGTATTCTTATATTGACTTCACTACTTTCTATGCCTACTGAATCACTTTTTGTTTAGAAAAATATTATGCATAAAATTACTTTAAAATTTTATAAGCCCTTTTCACTTTTGAACGCTTAATGCATGCTAATGATGCATTGATATCACAAAATTATTTTTCCAGGCTATCTGAAAATATAATTTCTGACTAAAATAAAAAGCCACATCATCTTGGTTCTTTTTCACCTTTTCCCTTTCTCCAAAGCATTTTAGATTAATATGTTATAAAGTTTTGAAAGTTTTGAATATTTCTGGCGTTTACAGTTTTGCCAAAGGGTCTGAATGTGAACATTTGTTTTTATGGTCCCCAGTGAACCCAACTGAAATCTTTGTAAGATGATAGCATGTGTTCCTTTGCATTTTTTTAATGCAGCTGTGGTGATGCAGGATTTATATTCCTAATAAAGATCCCATAAATGTCCATTCAAAGCATCTGTGTGATTGTATACAGTGCCTAGCAAAGAGGGTCATTGATATGACATAGATGATGCTGTATATGCAATTACTGTTGCAGGACAGTTAGTTTGCTGTATGCTCATAGGACACTTTGAACATTAAAGTCTGATTCAGGTCCTTAACCTGACCAAGCTAAATAGAAACGTCCCTCCCCCTGCTACCTTGCTTACTCATTTGTCAATACAAAAATTGCTTTCAAAAGCTTGTTTTTATATTGCAGTCTTTGGCTTGCCATACTAAGGAGGCACATGGATTGCAATAATTGACCTGGACACATCCACACAGTGGTCTGCACGGAAGCCTGAGCTTCATGAGCCTGGTTATGAGAGAAAAGTGCCTGCCCTTATCATCTTACCTGCTGTGGCAGCACAGGGCAGGTGTCAGCCTGAGGAGCCCTACCAGGAGCCACGGCTTGAGAGCTCAGGCTCTAATGCTGATGTGGCCAAATGCTGAGGGAGCAAAGTCTGACTGGGAGAACTGTGGGCAGAGGGGAAGCTTCTGTCAGTCTGTCAATCCCTACTCACACTGGTAGAGACAGGAGCTGAAAAAGCTCTCTTTACTTCTTACACTGTATTTAAAGATCAGGAAAACAGTGTATAACTGAATGCTGTACTATAAGTGGAATATCCTGGACATGGCTCTAAAGCATCTGACATAGATGGATTTAGTACTAAACTTTTAATTTGTTTTTAAGCTAAGCAAAACCATCAATGCTTTATTCAAACGTTCTTGTTTGTATATATCCTTTACTGTGTGCATGGCTCCAGTTTGTTTTGAGCAATCTTTAAATTAGGGCTTAATCATTTGGGGGAAGATGACATGGGTTTAACATTGTCACATCTTTCATCGTTATTGCCGCTTTCTTAAATAAAATAATTTGTGACAAATGTGAACGTTAATTATATTTAACAAAGAAATATAACTTGAAGTGATTGTATTTTAAAAAACATCCAATCAGTGAGATTATATCTTACACCAAGCTTTAGCTCAAAGTTCAAAAGTCAGAAATCAAATACCATCAGTTATCAAATTATGTTAATGGTTCTAATGAAAGCTTCTGGTATTTTGCTCAACACTATGTTGCTATTATGGTAACTAATAGGACAAGAAAAGCTGATGGCCATGAAAAAATTAGAACTGACTGCTAGAGGTTTTTGGTTGGTTTTTTTTTTCTTTTTCTTTTTTTCTTTTTTTTTTCTTTTTTTCTTTTTTTTTTTTTTTTTTAATATATTTGACAATCTGTTTAGTCACCCAGAGTTACCACGTGGTACACTCAGCTTTTTCATCTGGCATAAGAAGGGCGTAAACTGTATTTTATGACCATTTTAGACCACTTTAATTCCTCGTCTTTAAAATACACTTCCACATTATAAGTTTGAGTTGCAAACCAGCAAAGCAAAGAAAATTAAAGACTGACATTTTGTCACAAATCTTTACAAGAAGCTTTGCAACATTTACTATATACATTAACCTGAAATATCTGTATATATTTTACAGAGTTGAGAAAGGAATAATTGACGAAGGAATAATTTCTGTTTTATCAATTAGATATAAATGTTTGGAACCTGATATTGTTGAGGGGCAGATTTATTTTAGTGTGCATTGGCTTGAAGGGTTGAATGCTGCAAATGAGAAATTCAAATAATTCTCAACCGCCTTGTGTATCAATACAGTTTAGTATTAGCTGAAGCTTTGCCAAGTTTCCTAAGAAATCAGAAGGATTTAATTTTATTAAAATAAGACTTTCTCTTTATTTTCCCTTTTGTTATTGATAGCTCTGGAGGATCAATTCCTAATTTTCTTGACTAAAATTATTTAATAATGTTTTGTGAAGTAGATTGTAGCACTTTGTTAGAAATCTCTAAATGTCTTGAGAAACTTGCACATTTTATTTACATACTTAAATTACTGATGGGACTTGGAGCATTGATAATGTATGCTAGTAGTTATCAAGTGCTAGATTCGAGATGTACCTCTTAGTTTAGATCCTTTACATTTTAAAAGCCCAAAATCTGAAGCTGTAATCCAAAATAATTCAAGTAGAGAATATTCAAAGGCTATAAATAACAATTGTTACGATTGACAAACACCCAGTGTTGAGGGAAGCATTGATTTTTCTGGGTCCAGATTTGAAGGCACTTCCTTGTAAACTTCCTGAGAGCATTTCCATGGCTGAGATGTATGTGTGTATATACATATATATATATATATATATACATTAAAATCATGTTGTGTGGTGGGAATGCTGTGGAGCTGGGCTGAATGGGGAGAGTACATAGATGGTAGGTAAGGTAAAGGAATAAAGAATTTCCATGTAGCTGTCACATTGTTTTCAGATTATACATACAATGTCTTCATCATGCTCAGTCACCAAATTTTGATTTTGATTTCCGTTTATGTGTAGAACTTTCTCAGTGTGTTCTGCTGTATCGTTGGATAACACTGATGGAATTGCAGTTATTGAGTACAGAGAGCAACCTTTTGCTCACTCACTTTATGCTTAAGCATTGTGAAAGAACAGTGTGCCAATTTGACTCCTCCCTCTTCAGGATTTTTTTACTTAGAAGAGACGCAACAAATATTTTTAAATATTTTTAAACAAGAATGCATCGACAAAGAGTGAGAAAATGACTGTGGGTTTATTTTGTTTTTGTCATATAGAGAGTGAGTGAATCTTGGACTTCTATTTTTTTTCCACCATAGGCAAAGGTGCTTCTGAGTTTTGAAGCAGAGGATTCCTCTTTTAATAATTTTGAAACTGGAAGCTAAAGCAGGCAGGATTCTTGAATATGTGATCAGTATGAAAAATCTGTGTACAGAAACTTTTGAGTATGTTCAGTGTAGAGTTTTCAGACACACATTAGGAGATCTTTTTGATGATGGTCTGACTGTAAATTCACTTGTAGTCCAGAGTGATCTTCTTGTAATGGTTAATTAGTGCATTGTAAAAGCTGCAGGAAGTTAACAAGAACCTTAAAGCTGACAAATAATGTTCACTATATTTAAAATAAAGAAAACAAATTTTATCTGAAAGAGAAGACAGAAGGAACACCTTCTAATTTCAGTTTTAAAAATAATGCTGCAAATATTAATGTTGGAGCATGTTACTGTCAGTAGACACGTGGCAACCTCAGACTGACTTTCTGAAATGCATTATCAAAATAAACATTACATTTCTGATAGAAGTTCTTAAATTTTAATGCCAAGTGTGCAATATACTGTACTTTGCTATGGACATGGGGCAATCAAAGATGTATTCTTACAGCTTTCACTACATTGGCCCTTTTGGGTTTTGTCTGTTAAAATCCATAGCAAAACTTCAGTCTAAAACTATAAGAGAATCTTGAACTACATTAAATACTTTTTGTTTCTTGTGCATTTAATAAATGTAGGGAGTTGTGTGCACATCTGGGTACAAACATATACCAAATTTATTTCATCCACTATTTACTCAAACAGAAACTGATAAATAATACTTTCACATTTTTGTTGTGTTTTATTTCTGCCACACCAGGGGCTCAAAAAATGAATGTGTCAGTAAAGGATTTGACAGTGTGTTACGACAGTCATCAATCCAGCAAGCCCTGTAGCCATAAATAAGCTTCATACAGTGCCACACTAAAGAGGACAGTTTTTCTTCTGCAGGACATTGAAAATGTCACGGCAAGGGAATTGTTTGTCCCTGTCTCCACGACAACGCCACCAGCACTTATCATTAAGTTTCACACCAAGATTTTAATCAGTGGTCTTTGTGGCATAAGACTGAGTCAACATCAGCCCAAATTTTCGAAGCCGTTATTCTAATTATGACGAGAAGCTATAGATTGATGAGCTTAGTTTCCTGCAAGGACTGGTGGCAGTTAATTCCTGTGACCTGTGTGCCTCCGGTAGTCTCTTTTTGAGATGGAGTCTTGAAAGTTCGATTATTAGTGACAGGTTGTAAGTGAGAAGAAGCTTATCTCTCCAGAGAGTGTTGATAACTTGAGACAAGGTTTAACTAGGAAGCAGTGCGACAGTAGATGGCAAAAAAAAAAAAAAAAAAGAAAAAAAAAGAGAAACCCCCCCCCACCTTCTCTATCTCTAGCAAGCACACTGTAATGAGAAAATGCAGACAGCCACAATTTCACAAGTTGTAAATTCTGGTAGTCTTCAACTGTAAATTCTGGTGGAGCCAGTTTCACTCAGCTATATGAAAATGTGTGAAAATATTTGTCCTGCTGCTTCTCCTGCATGAGCACATAGTGCTTTTCAGCAAAAGCATTAAACATTCAGAGCCTCGGTACATGCAGTTCTATTAGGTTTGTAAGTCCCTGAAAAATGAGAAGAAATATGACATTTCCTTATGTGAAAAAGAAAAATAGAAGCACTTGCTGCCTCGTTTTCATGTGTATTGAGACTGGCCAAACCAGTATTATCATTGGTGTTAATATTATTTATGTGCAAACCGTGTGCTCAGAGCTGTACAAGTCAAACAAGACAATGTGTCCTTGCTCTGAGGGGTTTGTAATCTAAGTAGACAGACAATGCAAAATGCACTAGGAAAACCTAGAGGAGAATTATGTCTGAGTTAATTCATTTATTTGTTCTCAGTGATGGGTAGGCAATGTTATTTTTGCTGACTAGAATGTGTGTTTGCAGAAGGAGTGGTGTTGGAAAGGTGAGGACTCTGCATGTGGATTGAACAGGAAATATGGGAGCACAAATGTGCAAATATTCAGTAGAAGGATTTATTAGGGGAAGGGGAAAAAAATATTGTTGGGTGAGTTAAGCATCAGTATAGTTCTTTCTGAGAATAAACGGGGTGATAGAGAAGCAGAGTAGCTAGTGAAGATCATATAGTTAGGCAGTGGCAGAATCACAGCAGTATCTCTAGTTAGGAAGCTCTAACCAGAGATGGATACTACTCTGCTGATTAATTGCCTTTTATCTGATTTCTGTTAGGGATAAGTAACTTGTGGAAATGTACCAACAAGGAGGAGAAATAATTCTGGAAATCACTCACTCAGCCCCTACTATTTCTTTTGGGTTTTTTACTTTGCATTTCTCAAAGCATTTTGGGAAAACGGATGTATAGGAATGAAGTCCTGCTGAGCTGCATGACAGAGGCTTTCCTTCAAGTGATCTGAAAACATTTAAGCTTCTTCTAGATTATCCAGATCTCATTTAGTTAGCGTGGGCAAATACGTTCATTCTTAAGTGTGTTTAAAAAAATTATGAGCGTGGCCAGGTACTAAATACCTAGGAGAGCAGGCAGAACAGTGGATAAAAATAAAATAATAGAAGTATGTAGGTGGCTTGAGGAAAAGCAAGGACTGCAAGAAGCACCCAAACATGTTTACTATAATTAACAGTAGTAGCAGAAATTGCCTGTTGTATCCCTAATTCTACTGCTCATTAAATCAGAAATTTCACTCTTTAAATGCTGAGTGCTGTAAATATGAAAGCTGTTGACCTAATTTTCTGTGGGAATTAATAGAATTCCTAAAGCTGTTTCCTAGTGGGAGAAGTTTTTAATTTTCTCTTAATTTCATCCTTTTATTTCCCCAGTTGTTTCATTGCTATGGTCAGCGAGCAATGGGACTTCACAATGTGCATTGTCTTGAGGGTTCAGCAAATTGCATGATGAAGACTCTTCTTTGTAATAAGGATTTTGAAAGATCCATCTGCTTTTGAAGGATTAATAGTATTAAGGACCTGAATGAAAGCAAATTTAAAAAAACCTTGAGTATTTGAGAATACTTTCATCTGTTGTATGCCTTATCTTGAGCTTTTGATGAGACTTGTGTCTGAAAATGTTAAAGTCTTCACTGCAGCCATATACATGTTAATTGCAGATGGGATTTGACCACATTTTCCGTGTGAGTGCCATTTAGTTGTGCATAGCCTTTCCTAGCTGGAGGCTTGCCTGTGTTAGAGCACTGTTTTGCCAGTTGTGCTAGCATAATTCTGCTGGCAGACACCTAGGGCAGAGCAAGATATACCAGAGAAAGAGCATTTTCATCTACTGTTGTTGAAACTCCTTGAAATGATGCACGTTCATGCCATCCTGACTCTCTCTATAACACAGATTTTACCAGCATGGCTGTCACGGTATTTTTTTCCTCCTACACTTCCAGCTGAGTTAGCTGGACTTTGTGCCTGCTTACAGCAGTGCAGCTGCTTCTGTCTCTAAACTTCACATTCACAGCTGTAAGACTAATTTATTTTTTTTTTTTCAGTGAGTCAGATTTTTTATATAGAAAAGAATAGAAACTCTAATATTTTGATGAAACAGAAAAGGTAGCTGGAGCATACGAGTATTACGAGATGGGGAAAGGAATCCTCTTCACATTCACAGATGGTACTGGAAATAAGCAAAAGGGAATGATCATAAATGAGAGACTATAATTAAGATTAAACTAGATAATGCATAAGATATTCTTTTGTCAAGAAACACTATTTTGTATGGTGACAGCTCTAGTCCATAGTAACAATAAGATTAATAAATTGTATAAATGAAGCATTACGAAGTTTTTGCTAATTATTTGTTTCAAAACTTTTGCTTCTTTTGCAGATTTCAAGTTGCCCCTTAGACACTGCTGCAGCTCAGTTCTCTTCTAGCTGCACATGGTATTCAAAGGATGAGTTTGAAATTAAATACCATTTGCAGAAGCAGTGGTTTGCTGCACTGTTCTAAGTTTCTGGCCTCTGATTTTAATCTGTTGAAAATTGATGTAACCAACAGAGCTATTCAGCAGGTTTTGGTGTGTTTTTCTTTCCTTTTTTTTTTTTTTTTTTAAGGCTTGTCTGTCCTTGTTAATTAGAAGTGTACATATTGGGAAATTAACTATGAAATACTAAAAATGATAAATTATTTCTTATTTGAAAGTATAAATTAAAGGTTTAGTGTATATAAAATTTGTCATGTTTAATTGCAAGTTCAATTAAAATTCAGGATAATGATGATTTATACAGGATTCTGTGTAATTTGATATTCATTAGCTTAGCCAGACACATGCTGATATTAGCTCGTTAATTATGTTTCCTTTTGTTGAAAGCAGCCTTGTGAAAGCAATCTGCTCAAAGTTTTTTAAACTCATTCTGCTAAATGAATATTTGGCAGCTGTTCATGTTATTGAGATGGTCACTGTGGCTACACTTCACTCACATAGCATCAATCATACCTACTGAATGACAAACAAGGGTTTCTCGTTACAAACCCATTTATGAAGGTTATGGTTGACATTAAAGAGCTATTGCATGGCAGCATGGTATTGCTTTACAGTCATGTTAGAGTGTAACTACAGCTAGAACTGGCCTCTCCCACACAACCAGAACAAATAGAGTTTAATGTGGGACAGGAGGAGGGGGAAAAAACCCTGTTTCAAATGCAAGTAATATAATCTGCATATGAAGTGCTGAGCTGCTTTCACATCTCTGGAATGTGGAAGGGAACACTATAAAACTTGTGAGACATTAATGCATAGAAAAGCAATGTGTGTAGCCTTCTGGGGTGTTAGGTCCATGCTCTTCAGGTGTTCTTAACACTCTCTTCTAAGTGGAACTGACCTGAATAATTTTAGAGATGGATGTCATGAAGTAGTTCCCAGAGAGAACTGCATCCAGCTGGGGAGGGGAGCTATCCTTTGGGAGGAATTAGCTCTGCACTGGAGGCCTCTAGCCTTTGCATTAAGTAATTTTGCAGAATTGTCAAGGCTATGGGGGATTGAGCAGCTTAACATTTCAGGATCACTAGAAATTTTTATCTGAAAATATTTGAGGTAAATGCATTTGCTGTTTAATGAAAAGACAAGCTTTGAAGGATTGATGGCATGAAATCTAATTCTTTTGTTTCTACTAAAAATAAAATGCAACAAATGTACTGAGGGCTATGCCACTCAAAAGGAGTTATTGTTTCTCTGAGTGTTTGCTACAGGAATATCCAGGTATCTTTATCTTGGAGTGCTGTCTAGTCTCTGTCTTTCCCATTAGCAGTCAGCAGTGTCACGGGCCTGTTGAGATTCCCTTTCTTGGGTCTGAAGAAGTCTTCCTTTTGGAGTTCCTCAGACAGTTTTATTTGCTGGAGTAAACTCATGGACTTGAGGGGCAGAAGAGGTGCTAGACTGGTATACATGTTAGATATGTTCTTCACCCAAGTGCATGAATGTTAAGACTCGGGATCAGTGTTGGACTGAGAACAACTTCTTTTTTAATGGTGCTTTCAGAACCTGCTTTTGTGATGTGCTCTTCATTTTTCTGTGTGCTGTGACACCATCCAATAACGGTAAACCAGTATTGCTTTCAAGGAAGGAGCAACAGCAAAAATCAATAGATTCTTTTCCCGCCCACCTACATCTTTTTTTGAGAAATGCTAACTCTGAATATAGTTTAAAACTCGTCTAAAAGGAGAGATTGCAGTATTAAATCATATGGAAGTTCACTTGCTGATTACCTTTGCTTGAACCAAGACACTACACAATGACTGTGTTGCACTGTCAGCTGGAAGAGTTTCACTTGCCTGAGCTTGGTTAGCGTGGAGGTTACTCTTATACCTGTATGTTCTCTTTCTTGCCTAGCACCGTGGTGCTAGTAGAGTCTTTTTGCTGGGTAGCTGATCATTGTTAATTCTCTTGGTAGTTCAGCTTGTGTTGGAGAGCCAGGTGTTTCAGTAGGCAACACAACAGTAGCTACTGTAGGCTTGGAAGAGGAGCTTAATGTGGGAAGCAGATGCGATAGAACAGATTTTCAAATCAAGTTATTAAAATACTTTCAAAAAACTTTAGAGGCAATAAAACTTTGGCAGACATGATTAAAACTTCTTAACCTTCCTTCTCTGGCCCTGCAAAGTGCCTAGCTTCGTGTTTTCTTGTTTCACTTTCTAGGTATCAAACATCTGCTTTGAAAATGCGAGTAATTTGTTTTCTGCAATTGTCCTAAGTTCTTTTGATTATATTTTGGACATTGCTTCAAGGCTTCAATTGGCTAAAAGCATTCATGGAATATGGTGCTATTTGTGAGGGCAAATTTAAATGCAAGCAGCTGTTTGAAGGTCATTGGTTTTTATGTAGGCACTTTGTGTGTTTCCTCCTGTTCAGTTATAGAAGTGAATATTTAAAATAAAATGTGTATAATAAAAGTGTATTATAGATGATTAAAATGCTAAATATTTTTCCTTCATTATTTCACTATGAAACAAGATTATAGAGTCCTGTTTGTTATGAAGTATTGGACATGGATCCTCTAAATCTTGTATTCTTTATGAGGGAGAAATAAATTCTTTTTTATTTGTTTAACATTTTTTGTCCACCCTTTAATTTAATATTTCTCAGATGAAAAAGGCCCATGAGGAGCCAAGAACACAGAATTGAAAGGAAGCATTCGTAGAAGACCTGTTGAACGAACTTGTCATTTTTTTTACCTAGTTGCTTGTTGTAGAGTTGCACTTAAATTTTTCTCTGATAGCATTTTGATTAGTAAAAATAGAATTTCCCAATCAAGTAGTGTACAATATTTTATAAAGTGTTCTGGTATAATTTTTGAAAGCTTCTTTTGCTGAATAAGCCCATTTGTGCTGTATAATAGTACTGTTATAAAGTATGGAAGAGTCTGATTATGGTAATTGTTGCTATTTTCAATCTCAAGATTTTATTAATTTTAACTTTCAACAAAAGGAAGGATCCACTGATTGCAACTGACAGTGACATGTTTATAAAAGCACCTAAAAAGTCACTGTAGGCATTCAGAAAAGCAAAATCTTTTTAGAAAGAAAATCTTTCATCCCTAGTAGCAAAACCATGCTGGTAACTGCTTATTGAGCAAGACCTTGTCAGCTCTTTATTGCAAGACATTGTTGGGTAATAGTTTAAAAATTATTTATAGAATGGAATCTCAGGTGTGCTGAAAATACTATCATTTAAAATGTTGTCTGTGATTGTCATTAGCTTTTGCTTTTTAAAAATTTTTTCTGCCTAGGGTTTATGGAGAGAACAAAGATTTGGCTGTATGTCTAAGATTGAGCACTGTATGAAATTTTTGTCAGGGGACTTGTTGACCTTATGCAAAGTTGCCTCTTTGAGAAGCTCTTTATATTCTGACTGCAGTTGCTATGGCAGTTGGATAAACCTAACAACAGCCAGCGTGCCCTGGTGCAATGTATTTCAGAGGCTTGGCCTCCAAATGGGTATAGTTGCTTACTGAAAAATTTACAGCCACTGTAGAAATAGCAATCAATCAAGTGAACCATGTATTTAAAAAGCATAGGCTGATATATTTTTTTAATATATATAATGTGTACCTGCATATATACAATGCAAGAAATCTCTTACTCCACCCAGGATCATATTGTCTATTGCTTGCTACTAAAAACGGCAGATGTCTGTTAAAATAATTTATTTATCAACATTCACAACTTGTCTGTAACTTGAGGTAGAATATTGCAGTACATTTTAAGTGGAGTTGCATTAGGTTGATTGGTTGTTTTGGTTTGTTTTTCTAGTGTTGTAGCCTTTCTAGCTCTTTCATCTTAAACTGTAATATTCTGCTGTTGGAAAAGTATCAGGTTGATCTCCTAATATATTCAACCCAGAACATCACTTCAGTGACATTAGTTGCTATTTTGTGTCCAGCTGTGCTCCTGGGAAAGGTAGACTTGATCAAGAAGGTTATGATTGCCTTCTGCTTGCAGGTATGGCTGACTCAGCAGCAGTACGTGGTTAGTCTGACTTAAAGGGAAAGACAAAATCCTACTATTACCCTTCTCCTCAGGGACAACTGCCATTCTCCATCAAGAAGACAACCATTCAGCCAGAAAGATTGACTCCCAGAAATTCACCACAATCACTTTAGTATTTTAAATTTCAGGTGGGACTAGAATTGATGGTGGTAAGGGCAGAGGCTCAGAGCTTTGAATCTTTATTCTTACATGAGTTAAGCAAAACTGCTAGCTCTGAAGAAGTCTGTATTTCTTTTTAACAGTTAGAAAATAGGATAAATGATGAAGGGAAAATGCAGTCACTGTTTGGAGGTGGGGAAAAAGACATTTTAACCCTTTTGATGATGAGAAACAAAATCTGAAAATATTATTTAATCCTATTTGGATGTTTGTGGTTAAAAAAAAGAAACTATATAAATACACAGTTTCTCTAGTAAGTAAAATTGTTGAAAATAGCTTTATATCTAGGGCTTAATCTACTGTCATGTTGATAGTAGACACCATCATATGCAGTAAGCTGAAGTTGCACTTTTTTGTAAAAATTAAAAATGAATAAAATATGAAAAAAAAGTTAAGTGAGATCAAAAGAAATAGTGCAAAACCAAACTAGCATTAAGTACTTGGTTCATGACTGATAGTGCTGCTTCTGTGTATTTGCTGTCTGAAAATGTTCCCATTCAACTGAGGTAGTAACATTTATACAGAATCTTCCTTTAGTCTGTGTTCATTCATACATGAGGTCCACGGAGTTTTCCTAATGCTGTAATAATGTTCTTTGAGATATCTCAGTCTTTGGGTTGCTGAGTATTATTTGAAATTGCAGTTATGCTTTTTTTTACTGTTCTACAAACAACGCACAGCAGACAATGAAAGAATACTACCAGAATGCCAACATCTTGGCTTTTTTGCTTTTATTAATAAATAAATTTTATAAAAATGCAGGATTTTATCAGACTACTGTGTGCATGCACTCCCATTTCCGCATCTTTCCCCGCATGTGTTTTACCTGGAAGCTAGGAAACATTAGCAGAGGAAAAAAATGTTGTCATTCAGTCACTTTGAAGTAAGACATTTAGAAAACTCTGGCAAGTTCCAATGAGAATGTTGGGGTAACTGGAGGTTTCACTTGCACTTGATCAGTTAATTCAGTGCTCTTGAAAATGTAATGTTTGAAGTAGAGCATGGCTTCTGTATGAGCAGAAAAGTACATTTTTTAATTTTTTTTTTCAATGGAGGGAGAAGTATTGTTTAGAGCACTACTATAACCCGTTGTTACAGGCTATTGTGAAATTTGGGAAAGTTCTGATAGTAAGAAGGTATCATTCTTTATCAGCATGTTGAAAGTAAAGTTTTCATTGTCACCATCTTTCTGATACACGTGTGAATTTAATCTCCAGAATAAGTGGCAGGAACTAAAAGGACATCAGTCTTTGTAATTCCAGTTTGTTGTTTACTCTGCCTTTAGAGCATCACCAGTGATGAAAAGGGTGCAGTCTTATGAGCAGTGCTCTTTCTAGCATTCTAAGGGATGGCTGTTATTCATTGCCTTTAATGTGAAAATGGGTTAAAAATCGCTATATGTGAAATGCAAATGCATGTCTGTTTCATGATAGGAACTCATTTCACTTTTTGCCAGCATTTCCATATGCATTCTCAGTCTGCTTCACTTTACAGCAATCTCTGTCCTCCTTTTAAGATAGACAGGAATCTGCTATTAAAAATTAGGTTACTCCAGCCATAGTGAATTTGTAAAATCCTTTTCACCTTCAGGAGGGAAGAGAATAAGCTTTGTTCTTGGGAAAATATGGCCAGAGGACTGGAGAAGACAGACTAAGAGAGCTGGCATTCTTCAGGCTGGAGAAGAGAAGACTGTGCAGAGACCTTTTAGACCATCTTGCAGTACCTAAAGGGGGCTTACGAGAAGGCTGGAGAGGGACTTTTCACAAGGGCATGTTGTAGAACAAGATTTTAAACTGAAAAGATGGTAGGTTTAGATTAGATATTAGGAGGAGCTTGGTACTCTGAGGATGGTACACTGGAACAGGTTTTCTCAAGAGGTGGTAGAGACTCCATCCCTGGGCACATTCAAAGGGAGCTTGGATGGGCATATGGGTGGCCTGATCTAGTTGAGATGTCCCTGCTAATTGCAGGGGAATTGTCTGGAACAGATGATCCCTAGGTGCCTCCAAATCTGGACTGTTCTGATTCTATGATTTCTAAGTCTTTCAGGATATGTAAAGCCTCAAAATTTTAATTATAAAGATTGGAATGGTGTGTAAAGAAGATGACTTCTAGGGTTGAATGCTTATCAAACTCTGAGATTTAAAGCAATTCCATGAAAAAACAGACTCATTTTCCTCTAAGTCAACCTTCTTTTTTTTTTTTTTTTCCATTGGTCATTTGCTTTATTTTGCATTTAACATTCTCTAGGATGACTTATATGGTTTCATTGAAAAGCTTGCTTTCCCTTTGGACCAATGAACTTCATGAAATGTGAAAAACATTTCCCACCAGTACCCACCCCAAACCCAACAAAAATCCCCCACACTTCAGATGAAGGGGATAACATCAATAGTAGCTTGCTTTTAAGCATTGGAAGACCATAATTTTTAATGTGGTTGTCAGAAGAAATAACAAAATGTTCTAGATGTTGCTAGCAAATATGTTAAATATCTAAACAGGATCCGTTACTTTGGAACTGTGTGAGAGATGTATTTAAAGGATGGATCACTGAGACTTATGTTGTTACAGAACTGTTAACTAATGACCCTGTGAAAAGTAGTGTGTGTGTATATATATATTTACTTGTTTTTAAGTCTATGACTGCCTTGATGCAAAGTAATATGAGATACAAAGAGCAAAAGCAGTTGTGAGTTTGCGGTTTTTTTCTTTTTTAATGATGATATCTTTGATACATGTTTGCTAGAAAGCTGTTTACTAGCAAGATGGATAAAATGGGAAGACAAGTGATCCTTTTCATTCTCCTTTATTAGTAAATTGTGAAGTTATTTCCATTGGTCATTTTCTGGCAAAAAATAATGGATGTAATGCTAAAAAAATGTAACATCAAAGCAGAGAAGATATGTTAAAACTGTTCTTAAATACAGAGGGTGCATGCAAACTCTCAGACTCTGTTCTTTCTTTAACATGAAAATTAACTTCACAGATTCACATGGATTATACTGGTTTACAGATTGCTGTGCTGAAATTGTCTCCTGGGAAGTCTGAATTTGTACAGGATGTTCAGATACAAACATGGTTCAGAAATAGTGAGGTTCTCTGGAACAAGCTTTAAAAAGCTTCCCAGTGGAACTAATGCACAGAGGTTTTAATATCTGTGCCTGTTTCTTACTTCACAACTTGAAAGGGAAGATTTCTATTTGTCTTGTTAAATAGTAGATGTACTCTCCTACATAATATCTATTGTCACAGTGAAATTTTGAAAGAACTGGCTGTACATAATTCAACTAAATGAACTCGGAAGGTAGAAAAAATTGTTTATGCTGAGGTGCAAACTGTAGATGGTAACATCAGTAGTTCACCCAAGAGGTTTAAAGAAGGCATTAAAGAAGGTTGCTTGGGTCAGAACTACATTTTTCAATTTCTTAAATATTACATGAAAATAAGAATGTTGTAGTCACATAGAATGAATGTAATTATTGTGTCCTTCAGGATACTTACACTTTTGCTGATTTTTGTTAAATGACACTCATACCCTATTTTATTGGTGTAATTTTTAAACTTAGTGTAAAATTAGGAATCCCAGGATCGTTCGGGTTAGAAAGGACCCCTGGAGATCATCCAGTCCAACTCCCCTGCCAAAGCAAGGTCACCTTAAAGCAGGTGACACAGGAGCCATCCAGGTGCATTTGGAATGTCTGCAGAGGAGGCTCCATGCTCTCCCTGGGCAGCCTGTTCCAACCTCCTCATAAAAAAGCTCTTCCTTATCTTGAGGTGGAACTTCTTGCATTTTAGTTCATGGCCATTGCTCCTTGTCCTGTTTTTGGGCACCAAGAGTCTGGCAGCATCCCCTGACACTCACCTTTGAGATGTTTGTATGGATTGATGAGATTCCCTCTGTCTTCTCTTCTCCAGACTAAACAGCTCTCTGAGTCTCTCCTCATCAGAGAGATGCTCCAGACCCCAAATCATCTTTGTGGCCTCTGCTGGACGCTTTTCCAGTAGCTCCTTGTCTTTCTTGACCTGTTGAGACTAGAATTGAACACAGAACTCCTGATGTGGCCTCACTAGAGCCAAGTAGAGGGGAAGATCCCTTCTGCTTTCTTGCTGGCCCCACTCTTCCTGAGGCACCCCAGAATCCCAGTGGCCCTCCTGGCAGCAAGGACACTCTGCTGGCTCATTCTCAGCTTGTCATCCACCAAGACTCCCAAGTCCTCTGCAGAGCTGCCCTCTAGGAGGTCAGCCCCTGACCTGTACTGGCACCTGGGGATTTTCCTCCCTAGGTGCAGGACCTTACACTTGCCTTTGTTGAAAGATATGTTTATCTCCAAGTTCTTGAAAAAAATTGGAAAATTCACTGAATGGAAAGAAGGGTGGAGAGATTTGGGCATAGTAGCTCAGTGTTGTGGGTGCATAATTAGTACCCTATATACTCTCCAGTGGTCATATTTTCCTTGAAAACCAAATCCAAAATGGATGACATGCAATGGGTAGGACTGAGAAAGTACAGTCAGCTGGCAGATAATGTAGCATTTGATTGTAGCTATACAATCTAGGGTAACAGAAGGACAACAGGTTCAGAGATTTTAGAGGCCTCTAATTATCTTAACAGAGAACTTGGAAATTAATTGTGTGAAATTCAAAACAGAGGATGAATTGCTATTTGGAGAAACATGATTAGGAGAATAGGTGCAAAGAATAACTTTGACCTGCTTCTGTGCAAAGTCACAGAAAAATTGTTCAAAATTAACTTGAATAGCTCTGGAAGAGATAAATCATAGTAATTCTTAATCAGATTAGCACTTCTAGATGAGCAAGGCTTTTTTGGAATGTCTGCAGAGGAGACTCCATGCTCTCCCTGGGCAGCCATTTAGATGTTGTTTCACTGTAAAGCATCTGTGTGGGGGCTATTGACTGAACAGCTGCTGCTCAATTCTTTTAGTATTGTCCTTTCCTCTTTGCATTAAATAAGTTCCAGAAGTCTGAACTTTACCTCTTAACATGCCTTTTGAGAAATGACAGGGTGAATCTGAAAAGATTTTACCTGAGGGTGAGAGCTTAGATATGCCAAACAGGTTTATTTCTTTCTTTTTGTAGTTGAAGAGTAACTTCAGAGATGTAACTTAAGCTACATACTGTGTTTGCATACTTATAGCATGTTTTAATTGTATTGAATCACAAAAAATGCACAGTGGTGATTGAATGATACTTGCAGAAGCATTACCTATCAGTGACTGTCTCATGTCTTGCTCTAAGAAAAAGCCATGCTACCAATTGCCAAGGGTAGGATTTAAAGACTGTGAGATAGTATATTAAAATATGCCGTTAAAAATTTTGGCTTGATCATGAATCCTTATGTTCCTAGAATTTTAGCACTTTTGAACTTTTCATTTATACTGATGTCTATTTATATAGGTTTATCTTCCTTTATGTCAGAATGCAAGCTTTTGTGCATAAGAACCTGCATAGAGAGCACAGTGGTGTTGGCCACTGAACAAGTCTGCGTACAGTACATTAGCAAATCATTCCATCTGCACTTATATGCAGGAAAGAGGGGAGGGGAGACTAATCCTTTCCTTGGTTTTTAAGTGTATTTGTCTGAAATTGGTTATGAGGCTTACACTAAAGATACTTCTCCAGAGAATGTTAGTCCTGTGGGGATTTTTTTTTAAGTCCGCTGAGAGAGACTCATTGTGGCATAGGACCAAGATGTAGGCCAAGTGGAAATACAGCAAAGTGATTTAATAGAAAAGGTAATTCCTATTCAAACTGGATGGTCCCTTATTCATTTCCTCGGATTATCATCAAATTTATGTCACCAGCAAAGGAGCTTTATTGAGTTTCACAGATATATTCCTTTTGCTTTCATTGTCATTAGTTGGCACACTGACATTTTCATATGTGTCTCAGCTAATGCCTCAAAATTACTCCATCTACAAATGTAACAATTGAACAGATAATTTTAATAAGATTCAGCTTGACTTCAGACTGCACTCCTTCCTTTCTTTATAGAATGCAAATTGTAACCTGTTTTTAAAGCCGTGCAATGCAGTGAACTTTAATGGGATTTGACAACATCATATTAAGCACAACAACTACGCATAATGTACCGAAAAATTGGACGTGAAATTGGAAACATAGCTGAGAACAAAGTAAATTTACATGGTTTGGTAGTTTGAATGTCTGATATCATATTCTCTCATGCAAGCTCCATAAAAAGCAAGGGATTTAACAATGGATATCAGCGGAAAGTGCTTTTAAAGTTAAAGCTGATGGATGGCTTGTCAAAAAAAATAATTGCATTGGTTGGAAAGTCGGGATGCGTGCTGAGGGGGAGAGAACAGGATATACAGAGAGGATGATGGGAAGTGACAGTGGTCTGTCAAGAAGCAGTGGCTGCCCAGAGAAGTGTGAAGCCAGAGCTATAAGGTGGCAGAGTAGAACAGGCTGTCAGAGCGGGAAAGTGGCTTTAATACCCTGAAAAGCAAAGGAATCCGCCTGTCAGCCTTGCTCAGCCGTGCTGAAAGAGGAAAAGAACATGGCATGAAGTTAGAGACATTAAACGGGAAAAAAAGAGAGGCCAATGAAAGCCAGTGAGGAGGGGTGGTGAGCTGTTATGTTTTTTAATAGACAAATGACACATTTCTAGGTGCAGCAAGAAAGCAAACTGTCTAAGAAATTTAGAACTGATTAGAGGCTTTTTTGAAAAAGAAATACAAGATGATCAGCATCTATTTCTGGCATTTTTAAATGTACCACACAGCCCTGTGACCTTCCCTTCACTTCCCTCTTGTGTAACTGTACTTGCCCATTGCTTCTCTGAGAGGCAGAAAAGGTTTTGTTATGGAAGCAGCTTTGTCCCAGTAAGCATTGGAAGAACTTGGTGTTTCAACCAAAAGGAATTGCCTCCGAGGTCTCTTTTTAGCCATTTATAACCTATTGGCTTATAAATCTGATTATCAACCTAACCAAACAGTTTTTCTTTGAAATCTTTTAAATATTGAGATTCATTTGGCTATACATCATTACGATTTTTACCTGGTACTAATGCAGTGCCACAGATTGCAGCACTCATAGATTTTAAAGGTTTTCCACAAATCTGGGAACTTCCTTTGTATTTTAGAGGTTGTAGAAAAAAACCCTTGAATAACTATCAATAAAGGTTTAAAAATAAAATCAAATCAGTAATTTTGAAATACATTTTCCTGTTGTAATCTGTTACAAATATCTTGTAAGGAAAAATAGGAAAAAGAGTAAAATACAAAAATTTTAAAAATATTTATGTAAATTGTACATATATATATTTGGTATAGGATAGTGCATTAAAAGGCACTGTGCTTCATAGCTGCTGTGTGAGGAAGGCATTAGAAACACAGTCCATACTATAATTTCCAGTGGGTTGCTTTAATGTAACTTAAGAAATAATGTCCAGTAGAAAAATTCAAGTAAAAAGCAAAGTACAGCTTGTGCACCAGCATTCAAAAAATGCACATTGCATGTTCAAGTTCTGGAACACAAGTTGAAACATACTGAGTGAAATAGAAGCTGCAGGGAAATATTGTTAGGTAGATTTCAATACTTTTCTGGATTTGACTCAGTTTGTAATTGTGACAGAAGTTATAAAATACAATTAAGTTTCTGGGTGTAGTTTCACAAAATTTATTCTGATTGCTGTTTCGAAATAAAATGTAAGTTTGCAGTTCTCTTGTGAAACTGGAAAGGAGAGAAGTTGCTCTTTGGTCAAAAGCTCTTCTGGATTTTGGGTCAAATGTCATTTATAACAACAGTCTAATTCAAATATGGACTTTTCAATATGTCTGTCCATATAATCTTTCATGGTTTATTTCTATTGCACTGTGTTGAATAGGAGAATTCATTTTCTATCTACAAACACATATTATCTAACAAATGGAAAACAATTATGTCATGATTATAATACACAGACTAAACCCCCATATGATTGGTTACTCCCATAGTATTCTTGCTTCTTTTGTTGGATATCATGTGTCTGAAAATTTATTGCATCCTGAAGCAGAAGACCCCCAGTTAAAATGTTATAAGCATTATGTTATTAGTCCTTTGTCGAAACAACAGCAGAAAATTGAGAATATTTTAGCACAATGGAAAAATCTAGTGTTGCTAGGCATTTTAAACATATTTTAAAATGCTGTATTGAAAGATAACATTGTTTGCATTTGAGAATCAACATGTTCATTACTGTCTTTTATGTATTAAACACTGAATGTATTTGCTTTGGGAGATAAATGATGGCCCAGCTTTTAAGGATTCTCCATGCTGAACCTAAAGGAAAAGACATTTTCTTTCTTATGGGTGCAATTTCAAAATACATAATGAAAAAATTAAATAAGAATGTTCATTGCTCCCTTCTCTCATTAGCATCTAATGTAAAATTACAAAACTAAATAAATGACGAAATTGCAGCAATCCATACCTTTTATGATTTATGTCTAGATATTTTATGAGGTTCTAAATGGTTTATGATGTTATAGATTGTATTTTTTTACTCCAGACAATTTTCCTGTAGTTTCTGTTGCCAGTACCTATGAGTACATTTCAATACACACACACACACACATGTATGTGTGTATATGTATATATATGTATATAGTCTAAGCAAATGCATGAATGATAAAACTCTCTACTTAAACAAAATGAGGAAAAAAAAAACCCAAACCCCAAACCAAACAAAAAACTCCCACAACACTCCTTCAGTGTTTGAATAGCATATTTTGCTTGCCAAGTAAGGTACTTTATTTATTCCCTTCTTTAGTCAATAAAAGCCCTAACTGGCAGGGAATGAATGCATTAAAAAGTGCTCTCTTTGCTAGGCACAAACCTGTGATGTTAGACCTAGAGCTATAACCTCTGCTTGTTTTTCCTTATTCCTTAGACATTCAAAAAATCTGTATGGTTGCTTGCAATATAGTGTTTTTGTGTATTAATAGCTCTTTTGGTTTGCAAATAATACCTCTTTGTGTCACTTTGTGGTTCCAGAAGGGTCACTGGTTTTTTACACTCTAGGAAGATTGCTGCTGTTATCTGCACATCCATTGCTTGGATAGGAATGGGATTACATGATATGATTTAAAACAGTATCTTCTGTATTTTATTCTTTCCACAAGGAAATGACCCTTTACCATACACAGCTTAAATAAATAAATAAATCTTCTATGATATATAGTAGTAGAGCATTTGCCTTTGTTACCTCAGAAGTACCTGAATAAAATGTCTTACTAAGCAAGGTATAAGGTGAATGAAAAGAATAATAAATCAATAGTTCTCATCTCAAGTTTGGAGCACCATATATAATGCTACTTGTTATCGGTATAATAAAATGAATTTAATGAAAAATCTAAATGTTAGCATTTAGATGGCTGTATTTTGGTAGCTTGGAAATAGGCTTTGAAAGGTCACAGAATCACAGAATACGCTGAGTTGGAAAGGACTCACAAGCATCATCGAGTCCAACTCCTGGCCCTGGCACAGGATAGCCCCCAAAATCCCAGCATGTGCCTGAGAGCATTGTCCAAGGACTTGAACTTTGTCAGGCTTGGTGCCATGGCCCCTTCCCTGGGGACTGTTCCAGTGCCAAACCATTTGTCAATGACCTTAGAGGTTTTCTCCAACCCAAATTATTTTATTATTGGATGATTGTCCTTGTCAAGTTTTAAACTATAACAGTGTGGAAATCACTTTTGCCTCTGCAGCGAGGTCAAACATATGAACATGTAGGGCCTAAAAGAAAGCAGAGAAAATACTGGATTATAAGGAAATATCTCAAGCCCAAAAGGGTTCTCATTCATCTCATAATACTGGTTTTATATGGAGTTAAGAGTATTATTAAGCAGCATATCCTCAATTACTCAGGTATTTATATGTGTTTACCTGAAAGACTTGAATGCAGAAATTGGTGGTAAGCTGGACTCTGAGAGGTGATGATGTCTATAATTTTGATAGAAATGTTGCATATTTCTAGTTATCCTGTGTAAGAATATTGCTTATTTCTAGACAAAATTCTTTCTTCCTTATAAATTCCTTATAAATTGAGAAAGTAAAACTTACACCTTGGAACAGGTAACTCCTAGCAAGTAAGGAATCAATTTTCTAGAGTTGAAAATGCCCTGACCTTCCATTTCATTATGCTTTACTGCTGATCTGCCCACCCAAGATCCTCATATGAATTTCATCAAAAGAATTTTGAAAAATTTATTTCTGTAATACCCTATGGGGTATGTAATTGCTTTCAAATAGGAAGTAGAAGATCAACTTTCTGTTTGAATGACTCCAGGTCAAATTAAGATATGTGACACATCAAGGAATTTAAATCATACATCTCAAAGACCTCCTTTCTCTCACTTCCAAAATTTATATGTATTTTACTTTTGGTGTCCAGTTATATATATTCATATATATGTGTGTATGTGATTATTGTGGGGATTAAATATATCAGTGTTTGTAGAGAAAACATGCAGAAAACAGCAGCATGTGATATTGCAGCAATAGACATGTTAACTTGATTTTTGGGTCTTTTATGGGTTTTGTAGGGAACCAGACACTATCAAGAACATTCCCACTTATGGTGATCGACAAGGCAGCAGAATTTTGAAGGTTTTGCAGCAGGCCTCCTTCTCTTAGTAAGATCTTAAAACAACAGAGCTACTTCTTAGTTTGTCTTAAAAATTTAGCTTTTCAACTACTAGAATTTTCATGTCTTAGAGTATTTCCTTTGTTTTATTAAGTATGAGAGAAGGTATATCTAGATTGTTTATTTCTAGCTGGTGTAAAGGATCAGGTGAACAAATGTATTGGATGTTAATGAAATGAGGTCTGCACAATGCTTGAACCTGTATCAGTTGGATGTGCAGTCTAGGGTTCTCCAGCCTGTGTTTCTCTTGCTAACCTCGTCAGGGTTTTGGTCAGATTTAGGTATGTAAGCTGGTATAAAAGCATTCTGTCATGCTAAAATGAACAGTGGTAGGAGCTTGTGTCTTTCTATTTTAATTTATGGGAAAAAATTGCCCTCAGATGACAACAATGCATTTTTCCCATTTGTGATATTTAGTAGGGAAGGGCTGGATGTACACGTGACACGGGGCAGTGGTTTAATAATTGAAGCAGTTCTGGAACAGGACTTCTAGAGTAGTTGACTGTAATGAAGGGTATCAGAAATTTGATGCAGAGATTTCCTCTCTTGTCATCCCCTTGAAGAGCTGGAGGCAGGCATGCCTGATTAGGCATTAGGTACTGACTCATCTCTAGCCCAGGACAGGAAACAATAATAAGATGGTATGGAGGAAAAGCTAGTTGCTTTTATCATTAGGTCTTACAAACTTCTACCTGATATCCACTAATGATAGAAGCACCCTAATAACATCATTAGAAGGTCTGTTTGAAATATTAGTAGAGAGGATCAAAGCCCTGCGAGTTTGCTCAACCAAACATGACTGTAGCTGCATAAATAGCAGATACAAACTTCCATTTCTTTATTGAACAAGTCATGTCCTGAAGTCTTCTGTAACTCACTATGAACCAATATTCTGCTTACTGTTTTTCTGTTATATAATTTTATAAGTCTTAAACTTTGTCAAAAAGGTCATGCAATCCATTACTATTTCTATTCCAGGTGTTTGGTTTTCTTTAACATAAATTAATTTTTTTTTCCTTTAGACCCCCTGTGTAACAAAACTGAATCTAACTAATGTTAGATTCTTATTGTTCATCTAGTTTATCTTATTCTTAATATAGCTGAATGTTTTCTTGGCATTCTCTCCTCCCTTCTCCCTGTAGGTGTGGGGTGTTTTATTCTACTGAATTTTGTGTTTCCTTCAAGCGAGAAAGGACCCCTAAAGATACAAGGGCATTGAAAAATATAAAACTGGTGAAGATAAATGGCAAAAAACACCATGCATAAATAAAATACCCCCTTCTCCCTCTCTCTCCTTCTCCCCCCTCCCATCCCAAAATGAACAATGATTGTGTGGTTGAAGACCTGGCTGAATAAGTATGTCAGGTACTGATTGGAAGAATGATAAATGGAGTGACCTAACAAAGGATTGACTTCTCCAAAAGACAGGCCTTTTTTAATGGATGGAAAGGGAGGAAGCCTCATTTAGAAGGGAAAGGCTGTTGGCAGTGCAGATATGACAAAGGGGAAGTCGACAACCATTGATTTACGTTCGGGAATGACAGTTGAAAAATTCAACAATAATCATGACAAATGAGAAGCGATGCAGTCAGAGGAAAAAATGCCAATACGTTAAGCCTGAGAAGAAATGCCAAGGTCACAAGCAAAGGTTCCCAAACTTCTGCTTTTGACAGCCTTAATGGAAATATTGGAAAAGATTGGGTGTACAGGTTAAAAAGTATGGTTTGGAAACTGGAATTGTAGGCGATGCTAATTAGCGTTTGTTCTTTTCAAGGTGGTCATATAGTGCCTATAGTAGTGTTGAGTCAAACTGATCATTAACAGACTGTTCTACTCCAGAGTATATTTATTTTTTCTTGAGGAACTGCCAAAATAAATTAATAGCAACAGGCAAACAATCATGTCCCTTTTAAAATATCGCTTTGCTGCCTAGTGAATAAAGTAAATCTGTAGATTTCTTTACCCCAGTCTTACGAATAGTATAAAACTTATTTAAAAAAAAATCCTTCAAGTATGATAGTAAATAAGTTTATAAAATATTTAGATGGAGTATTCAGACCTGAATATATAAGTCTGGCATCTGAGAAATCTTTGCTAAATGTGAATCTAAACAGAATAGCAAAATCTTGTAGTGATGAGGTTTTAAAATAAACAGTGCCCGGCTTATTTTTGTTTTTCAGTTTATTGAAGCAGTTAGTGGAATGAGCAGACCATGTGTATAAAACAGTTTCCTACTAGTGCATTAGATTTAATTATGTTATTAAGTAATTTACAAAATTGCAATATGCAGATAGTCACTGGTGTAATGAAATGAGCAGCTCTCTGTTTACTTGAAAACCTGAGAACACAGTACTGGTGAGAGATACATTCCTACCCAGCACATCTTATGGAAATGAGTGGGAAGGCAGTGAATATCAAAACCTACTTTATTTGTGTAGTATTAAGTGGCACAAATTGCTTTCAGATCTATGTTTCCAAATATCCTATGATATGGCTTTAAAAAAACCTTAACATTTTTTCCCCCCAACAAAACTGACTGTATATGGGGATAAAAATAAGAGCTTCTTAATCACAAGAAATGATCAGTTTTATAATATTTAATTATTGTAGTACATCTCTCAAATTAAACTGATTTTTAACTCCTGACTTGTAAAGGGTTAAGCCCTCACGCATAAGTACTAATTTAGT
Source organism: Sturnus vulgaris (assembly GCF_052056855.1). NCBI lineage: Eukaryota > Metazoa > Chordata > Aves > Passeriformes > Sturnidae > Sturnus > Sturnus vulgaris. The sequence goes on along the minus strand of NC_142250.1, from coordinate 16,250,511 downwards.
ACGCAGTGGTCATTTTAACCTTAAATGTACTGCAGGCAATTATACATTTAAAAACAAATCCGAAATGCAATCTGCACAAATAATGCCTGAGCTCAAGGGTAGGGAAAAAGACACACAAAAAACCTCACCCCAAAAACAAACCCAGAAAGGTTGTAAATTGCTAGGACCTGTTATTTGAGGTAAACCTGGATCTGTAATGGGTTTTTACTATCCCACTTGTACCGGGGGCTGCAAAGTGGAATATAAGGAAACTAGCCTCTTTAGATTAAACATTTTCTAATCAGCTTTATCACTCATATCTGAATTTATCTTATTTGAGGAAAATGCCAATATATTAGCAAGCATATATGATACACAAGGTGACCCTACCAACTTAATGACATAATACATTATCCTTAATGAAGTCAATATCTTGTCTTTTAGCTGTCTGTCTATTGGGGCGATTAATTGCAGTGTCATTAAAGTTAGCTCTCTTTTCATTTGAGCTTGACAAGTCGCATAAAACTAATGTTCTTAGTTATCAGCCACTGGAATAGGATGGAGGATGGAGGAAATTGTAGGACAAATAAGGGGGTACTGCAACAGCTAACTTGAAGGAATTTTTCCAATGACTGTTTTCCAAGCCTTCTATTGCCGACTATGCACTAATAGTTGGAACATTTGGAACAGAATTATCCAGATTGGGACTTTGCTTTTATGTATTGAGCTAGAAGTAGAACATAATGAACTGCAAACTATCAGAGGCCACTGTGTTATTAAGACATCAGGACTGAAAAATTTGCAGAAATAGCCCCATGAGTAAAGTTAAATGAGATTATGTATTCTAAGTTAATGCAATAAACAATATAAAAATATGTATTTTTCTCTTACTGTGGAATTTCTCATTTATCAAAGTGTGAAATAAATATGAAGCAATTTAGGAAATGAGTTTATATGAAATAATGGCTTTGCATCTTTGATAAAACAAGTTTCAGTCACTAGTGATGATAGCAATGAAGCTGTGGTGCCCGGTGCTAATTGTAGTGCAAAAGCATCACTCCCTGCCTTCCCCCTACCTCTGAAACTACAAGACAGGATGGCTGTAATTTACAGTGTGTTATCTTTGTCTATAGCGGCAAGATGATATGAAGTAAATCAAGGTACGAGTAATGAAAGACTGAAAATTTATTCCTTGGAGCACACTTTAAAGTGTAGTATCTGTTATAGTGGCACTGCCTGAAGACCCTGAAATGAGACTTGGATGAAGGGCAATAAAGAAGCATAGAGGCTCATGTTAATGTTGTTTGTCTGAGGTTAGTAATTGGGTTCCACTGATGAGTTGTGTGAAGACAAAGTGAGAATCCTAGCAAGTATTGTAAATCTTACATTGTTGGAACAAGAAGCAATCCTAACAAATATTGATCCTTCCTGTGCCCAGAGGCGAGGAAGAAAGCAGCATGCTGCTGAGCCAGTGTTGTTTCAATAGCACCAATTACCTTAGTGAGGCTAGTGCTCTGCATGAAATCCCACCAGGCTCACAAATTGTGAATTATCAATGATTAGGCTTTTTAGATATATCCCCTAAAATCATGCCAGGTTAGCTTTCTGTATCAATTCTCCTTTCAGACCCCAAAATGTATCTCTTAAAAGCTTTTATTTTCAGCTTTTAAAATGCTGCGGATATATTTCAAGTACATTGTGTGCACTTAATCCTTTCCTTCCCATATAACCCCTTCTCTCCCCAACCCCCCTCACCTCCCCCCCCCCTCAAAAAAAAAAACAAAACCAAAAAAAAAACCCTGATCCTGATCTCATGACACCTGAAAATATTCTTGGTAATATTTACCGAATATTTGTTTGCTGTTTCTAATTTACATTAAGAATTTAAAAAAACCCATACATTGCGACAGTTTAAAAGGCCAATTTTAATAAAACCTCACATTCTGTTTCTGAAACTTTGGTTTAATTTTTACTCTAGATCCATATTTCTTCTAGAGAAAACTCTCAATCATTATTAAATAATTTACAAAATTACAGTGTGCTGGAAAATTGATATTCAACTCAGAATTCATATGTAGTTAAATGCCTGTGCGTCCATGCTTGCTTTTTCTCTTATCTCACTTGAGGTTATTTTTCCATATACAGTGTGGCTGTCAAAATTCTATATGAAGGAAAGACTTCTCCTAGTGTGTGAGGGAGGGTGCCAATAGTAGTCTGGGTGTTCCATCCTGGCATTGTGACAAGTCCCTGTGCTGATGAGATGCAGACACGAGCATGCTGGGGGCAGAGAACGGGAGGCAGAGGTCAGTGGGACACAGAGGAAGAGATTGTCCTCCTGCCACCTTCTAGTGCTGTGCCCTGTCCACTGGAGCACGCTCCTGTCTTCTGTGGTGTCTGTGGTTATTGATGACTTTAAGGCCAGTTGGAGCTTTATTGTAAATTCATGGAATCTCTGCTGTGCTGTGTGAGAAGGGACGCCTAGTAAGGCAGAAGTGTAGTGCACCAATGTATATAATTGCTGCTGGTTTGTTGCTGGGTGGTTGGCACTGTTAGCTTGCTACCTGTGTCTGTCTTCTAGGGAATACCCTCCAGTGTGCTGGACCTCCTGGCAGGAGCTCTCTTCAGTAAAGGCCTGTCTTATGCAGAGGAGGGGACTTCCCCATTCCTATCAATTTTTCCTATATCCATTCCCACATTATCTCTTCTATGTCTCTTAGACGTGCTTTTGATTTGTCCTGATGTGCCTTCTGATTTTCCAGGCTGATAGATTCTCAACTGAGCCAGTTCAGAGAGTGGCACAGCAACTGCTTACACTTAACCACGTGTGCTGTGCTAGCTGAAAGGACACGAAGTAATCTCAGGGAAAGGTTCTCAACTGGGATTTTTTCCTTCTTTTCCTTAGATAGCACACACGGACTGGTTTAAACTTGGTTTTAGTGGTGTTGGCACCACTAAAGAGGAGCTGGATAGACTGGAGGGTCTCTGTGCTAAGGAGTGGGAGTGACCTAGGGCTGAGTTGGCTGGATGTGCATGTTCCTACCACCTGACAGCTGATTTTGGAATGTCCTGTAAGTGTTTGTACGTGAGCTTGCTAGAGGTTTCCATGCAGGTTTGGAAGATGCTGTTAAAGGCTTTGTGTTTTTGAAGCATTTTCCTGCAGAAGACGAGAACCTGCACCCACTGTTTAATTGTGTGCTTCTTTCTCAACTGATCAGAAGCCAGCAGCAGTTCCAGTGATTTAAAGTAGTTGTTTGATAGGTTTAAGAATCCGCATAAATGGTATCATAGCTGCACAAATAGCATTATGAGAAATTCCTGTCTTTATTGTATAATAATAATAACATAAAAATGCTGAGCTTTATTGCTGAAATGGAGCTGTGAAGTTGGTGGCCTGTATATGTGACACTTAATACTATTTAGAGTTTATTAGTATGGTACACATAGAGCTGAACTCTCTCTGTGTTGAAACATTTTAATTGCAAGTGCAGGAAATACCAGGCTATGTTCAATAAAACTACACAGGATATTATTGAAACCATGTTTTTTCTTTGGGTTCACACACCTGTTGGAAGGAATTCTGCACCACTTATAATATTATTAAATATAGTTTAGTACAGCATTAACCAAACTGGGGCTTTGGAAAGAGGAGGTGACTACAGTAATGGTCCATTTTTAGTATGAGAGTTTCTCAGTGTTGCAAGAAACTCTTAATGAGGAAGGCAACCATGAAAGTAAGTATGTCAACAAAATTGAGTTAGTTTATTTCTTTTATTGTTCAACTGTATTTGTCTACTATTCTCGAGTAATGCAGTTTTTCCAAAAGGAAACACTATATTTTTAAAGTATTTTGTGGGTAACAATATATATCAAATTGAACTACAGGTGATTGACCCACTGAAACTTATAGTGAGCTATCACATCAAAGCTGCAGGTTAAGGGAAGCTGCTTTTTTACAGGAGACAACCTTTTCTATTTAAGAAGCAATGCTTTTTCTTCATGTATGCTAGTCTTTAAACCATATAGCTTTGATCCATCATTCTCCCTGTGACTATAAAATACTTTTAATTGCTTATGTTTAGACATACAGAACCTGTGATCCTCCTAGCCCTACATGCCAGCAACAGTTCCCTCAGCAACTTCAATTTTGCATCAAATTCTAAAGAACATTAGCAATTGTGATGGCAAACAGTGATTTTTCATTAGTTTTTTTTCTCAATTAGCTCTTAGATTTTTCAGGATGGGATGAATGTTTTATCATCTTCTCTTATTCTGAGATTGGTGACTATTCCTCTTGATTTGAAACTTTCCATATTTACTTACCCTGGTCATTGTCTCACTCGTGTTCAGGAGTTTTAGTGGCTATTTAAACTCTTTCATTAGCATAGATTATGGTTATTTCCCATGCTGAGTTTACTAGAGTAAGTGTGAAATGTTATTTCCTTGTCCCACATTTGATTTAGCCCCTTTTAGCACTTTCAAATTATTTAAGGCATTCTGATAGTCTCTGAAAACCCAGATGGCTCTAGAAATCTCAGCCTGGCACTGTATAATATAATTTCTTCAGTTTACACTGCCACCACAGGACACAGTCAGTAGCTGGTGCATTCATTCAGATCTTTACTGAGAAATTTAGACACCTATACTTCATTTCTTCTTGAAATTTTATGCTGTTTCTGAACTTGGTTCTGTGATCTGAGTCACAAACTCTGTAAACGTTAAGACTAAGATTTACCCGATTTAATTACCTTGATAATAATTTTGCCATGGGAGATTCTTCTGGACCAATAGTTGCATATATTTGAGTTCTTCGGATTTGTAATTTTTTTTCCTCAATGCAAATAAAGGTTTACCCTTCTCCCCCATATGTGGGTATGCAAAATCTGCATCTATTGGCCACAAATATTTTCAGCTGCAAATTAAGAATGCATACTAAAAACCCCATGTTTATTTACAGATAGAATGATGTTTTTATATTTTTATGACACTGATAGGTCGTGAGTATTCATTTTTGCCACCTAGCTCCAGATACCCATCATAAGAATGTAGCTGTTAATCATACGCTGATCTCTTTTCCTAAGCCTCAACAAGAAACTAGGGACCACTAAAAACATGCTCCCTTTCATTAAAGAGGAAATTATTACCATATATTTTTGTAATAACCAGTAACATTTCAAATTACTCACATTTATAGCTTGTAATCAAGTTTATGTTTAACCTCTAATCCCCATGAAGTAGGTAATGACTGGTTTGTTAGTTAACCACTCATGGGAAGTTAAGGGCAGTTAACAATCTACCAAACCAGTCATTAACTACAGTAGTGACTGATTTCTCAGGTGTTATTGGTGTTATAAACTTCCTTCAATGGTTTGTAACAGAAATATTAATTTGTAAAGGAAAAAAGCATATTTCAATTACTATGCTGTGACAGGCTGAAATATTTGGTAGTTTCATTTTATTTCCTTTCTTTTCTTGACCCCACCCCCATCTGTGCACTAATCAATATGCAGAAGAGGGAGAGGTGCTGGCAGTAGTCTTAGACTGAATGTAGAGACCTTCCAGAACAAGCTCAGTGGCAAGTGCATTAATAGGATTAGTACAGACAAATATGGACAGCCTGGATTTCAAACACTCTCGGATGAGATTTCCTGCTGGTAGGTAAATATGTCCTCAGTAGTGCTCAGAGCCTGTAGCAACAGTGTCATGGCACTGGTGTATTGTGATATAAATGAAAATGATTCAGCATGACATGTGTTTTAATTATGTGTTTCATTTCAGTACTTTTTGTTCCATATTCTAAAGCATCCTAATTAAAACATAGTGTTCCACGAGCATGGCTTTGACGTAGAATGAATGAGTAGACTGTTTAGGTATCACACTGAGGTTAAAAGCAGAGTCAAGCTAAGAATTTTCGTCACTTACCCAGGTTAGCTCTTTCTTTTAGTTTAAATGCCTTGATAATGAATTATCTAGCTGTAAAATACCTAATTTCTCCAGATGAATAGCTACTAGCTTTTCTCTTTCTAAAATTGTGCAGCAGTATGGGTTCATCCATCCAGCATATGGGTTAATCAGAGCTAGCTTAGACTACTAATAATTAAGAACTTTCAATAAATGCCTGGTACCTGATCTCACGTTTGCTACATGTTCTAATTAATCTGAAACTCATATGAAGCTTAATTAAGAGGATTCTTTTTTGGATCCCAGGCTTCAGAAGGTGTTTGGTATTTTTGTTATCCCACGAGCTCTAAATTTATGGAAAAATAGACTTGGAGTTTTGGTAGCTTTCATGCTGCTGTATGCATATTTTGTATGTTCTAATAATCTTTGAATAAACCGTACTCTTTTCCTCTTTATGTGAGAGACATCAAAAAAGAAAAGAAAGGAAAAAAGTAGCAAACGTCTTTCTTCAGGATGAAGACTTTGGTTTCAATACAGAATCACTTGAATTACATTTAAGTTCTTTAGGATTCCCATTGAATCCTAGTCTTCCTAAGTGGGGAAAAATTCCTAACTTTTTTGTCTTATATTTAGGATAGAAAGTATCAGCATGAAGCTGTTGAAGTTCTCTCTTGTTTCTCTTTTTATTGCACTGTTTCTCACTTACTGTTCTCTCTGTTCTTTCTCTTTATATAGAATCTGCCAATTTGGCAGAATATTTTAAAATTTAAAATAAAAGGTAGGAAACGGAAAGTACTCTTTTAAACAGAACTTCTGGTTTTAATGTACTTTCTTCTGCATGTAAATTTTCAATGCTTATGGTAAATACAGTCTAGAATTTGAAAAATTGAAAGTGAATTTGCAAATTTCCCAGTGTTCTGTGGGTGGTTTTATTTTGTTTGTTTGTTTGGGGTTTTTTTTTCTAGTTTAAGTTATTTTAGGGAAATACTTGCTTTACTGGAAAGCAGCCTCACTGAGCCAAAACATCCAATCTTATGAAATGTAGAATGTGTGAGTCTTTCCAAAGCAGGATATGTGTGTATGACAGCCCCTGCTTGGAATCAGTGCCTCTGGGAACAATGTCCATAGAGTTCCTCAAGCTGCTGGAAGCTCCTCAGATGCTTGCAATTGGTGTCTGCTGCAGCTGTTTGCTGGGTGGGGAGTGGCCATCACCCCAAAGGTGCTGGTTTGGATGTGCTCGTTTCACATAGCTCATTGAGCAGCTGTCGAGCAGCAACAGCTCCAGGTCACAGCCAGCCTGGCCCACGTTTGAACCAGGGACCGAGAGGTGAAAGGCATTTTCCAAAGCTATCAATCCCCTCACACATCAAGTCCCCCTCACAGGCTTTCCACTGGAATTTCCACCAGATAATTGTGTCTGCGATTACTTTTAATGTGACACCAGATCCTGTATAAAAAATATCTCACTGACCTGTCAATGAAAGCTCTTTGATTTGTATTTAGCAATATAAAACACCACTTCACAACGCATCACATTTTTTATATCTTGGTTATTACATAGGTTAAAGATAGCCATACTCCAATTGTAGTTTTGCAGTTACAGGCTGATCTACTGTACTGTATGTCCCTTTGGGGAAAAGAATGTGAGTTCCAGCCACAGATTATCAGGAAATTCCAGCCAAACTGCAATTGCATTGTGATAATGCAGTACTTTGTTACTGAGCAGGTTAAGAACTGGTATTCCCATTATGTAGCATATCATGAAATGAATGTTATTGTTAAGCATAAGGACAGGACACATTAGAGGTATCTTTTATTACACAGTCTTCATTATAAAAGAACAGCTAGAGCTAAAGTGTTATCCGAGTGATAGGTGGAGGTACATTGTTCTTGTGCTGCTGTCTCTGATTAAGAGTAGGATAATGCACGGTTCCTGCCTTTTATGTCCATCAGGAAACAAGACAGACCAAGGTAAAATAGATGAACATATGTTGGCAAAAGATTAAAAAGACCAGTAGTAAAGTCCATTAATAATTCTCATATTTAGGATTTGCTTGGTACTGTACTTATAGAATCTACAACATTTAATCTCTTTTCAGAAAGAGCAGCTGAGAGAACCTTTTTTACTCCTCTGAGTGATAGGCCTAGATTTTCGGAGGCAGCACATTTGTCTGTCAGAGCTCTTGGCTGGTGTCGTGATTTAGTTTCCGTCAAATGATGCTGGTGTCCGGTTGATGATATAGCCTTGCTGGATATGGGGAAATTTGTTACCTTTAGCTTTGACAGGAAGATAATTGCTGATGGTTAACAGAACTGTGCAGAATCCATTGGTTTTGCAGCAACACAAGCAATGGAATCTGCCTCAAGAAGTCAGTCTTTTCACGTAAACTTCTGTATTCTGTTTCTTCACAAGATTTTTTTTTTCTTGTTGCACCGAAGTGTATCTTTGTATTGGTAGCTCTGGAAGCTTATTGACCTGAATAGAAACAACACACCTTGCAATGACCAAGATGATGTAACATCTCTTTTTAATTTTTTTTTTTTTAATTTTTATTTTTGTTTTTCTTTATTTTAAGCACAGCACTTGTGATCTTTCTTTGTTTAAAACACTTGCTAAAAGAAGGGGAGTTGCCCATTGCTTCCCTTTGCTAACTGAAACCATGTTCTGTGTATATAACCTGTTAAATGTAAATGATGAAAATATTAAAACTGGTCTCAGAGTTGAAAGGGAATAGAAAAAAATTAAGATAAAGCAGCAAATACTTAGTTAATTCAAAAGATTTAAAAATTCACTTAAAATGCTAGAACCGAACTTAAAAGAGTTATTTTAAATTGGTCAGTGGGAATATATTGTGATCACTTCCTTAATTTTAAAGTTTTTGTGGGCAAAGACTTGATTGGAGTTTTGCAAGAAATACCGTAGTTCTTTGCAACATTTAACCATTATATCAGTATGCCTTTTTCCAGATATCTTGTAGGGATAAAACCATCTTTCCTGTCTCTGCCCACTTATTTCTCAGGTCTGGACTGTGAGATACAGGATTGCCTGAAAAGCTTCTCCCATTCTTCCTCCCCCATATGACAGTGAAAAATAAATTGGTTTTTAATAGGAGCAGAAGCAAGATCTATAAATGGAGTGACCAGCAATATCATCTTACTCATCTTATTGGTAATGTTTTTTAATAGTCCTGGACTTCTTGAATCCTTTAAACAAGGATGGCATAGACCAATATTAGTAAATATCTCTATCATAGCTCTTTTTTCAAGAGAGGAATTCTGGCAAAGATAGAACAATATTAGGCTCACGCAGAGAAGATTATCTGTTCTCTCACAATATAGGTAATATATGCAGTACTTTGCTTCTAAAATGACTATTGATTTTGGGGTGTTCACCTTTAAAAGGTTTATGCTTGGATTAACTGAAAACCAGACTCACCTTCATACATACTTTTCTTCTCACTCACTTTTCTTCATAACAACTTCCAGATATTTATCTACATACTACTTTCATCATTTCAGTTTCCATCAAGTGTCCTCATGTGCTTTTTTTTTTTTTTTTCCTTAATGCCTCTAAGAGTAGGTTTCCCTGCAGATATATCCATGTTCTTCTTCTCTGCTCACTTTGGGCTGTGTGCCAGTCTGTGTCCTTTCCTTTGGCTGTCTGCTTTCCTCTGTTCCAGTCTGCAGCAGCTGTGGATGCAGAGCTCAAAAAGGTCAGGTTTCTCTTGCATGTGTGAGCAAATTTCCTTCTGCATACCTTAAATTGGTGAGCCAGAAAATGTTAAGATTCTGGTATCTGCTGACACTTAGCTTCGTGCCTGTGTCCTATATTCATATCTTGGGAGGAAAGAGATTTGGGATTAAACTGCCTTTTTTTAGTATTATTTTTTAAATTAATCATATAGTTTGCTTCCCCATTGTGTTAAGAAAAGGTGAAATTCACAGTGTAATTTGAATTTCTTGTTCATTGAATTAATGTATATTTTTATACCAACAGTGGATTGCTACAGATTTTGGGTAAACTTTTGTGTAAAAATTAGCTGCCACTATGCATTAATTTCCCAACAGAGCTACAGTAAGTAGTTTGTCATTGTAGTCCAACAAGCAGGAAGTATTTCCTCACTGTGGTACCAATGTTTGAAAATACAGTGATTTCTCTATGACAGAGCTGTGTTTGTCAGGACTCTGTCCTAAGATTCTGGCTTTAAAAATATGTAGCCAACTTATAGTTCTTAAAATGCCCTCACATCTACCTTGTGTAAGGCTGGTTTAGTAGTTAAGAACATGGAGGTTATGGTGTGAGGTGATGGAATAAAGAGGATTTCACTCAAAGTGCCATGCGGTAGCACCTCAAATTTAATGACTTTTTAAATAGCTTAGGGAAGAAAGGAAACTGTGTTGTATTCTCAGCGAGATGTCGCCAAGGTTTAAAATTAGAGAAGTTAGTCTGAAACACCTAACCTTTCCCCTGAAAAACAAAGAATGTTTAAATTGCATGTTGTGCCTCAAAGTTTCAGTCCCCTCCCAGTGCCCCCCTTCCCCCCAACTCTGCATCATTTTATTTTCTTTACTTGGTTTTACCACTGTATGACCTCGTGTTGTATTTTTTCTGAATGACAATGAAAGTAATTGAAAATATTGATTGGCAGTACAGTTAAGTTGTCAACACAACCATTTAATTTGTCAGGAGGACTTGTTAAATTGTCAAAAATCATATAAAAAAACTCCTTCAGTCACTGATGATATACATTAGAGATGTTCACGAATCAAATGGCCCATTTTTGAGATAAATGTTGAAGAAAGATTCTGAAATGGCTTTCTCCAGATTTTTTTTTAAGGTCAGATTAAAAAGAATACCCAGAAAATACCTGTCTGGCAAACACATTCAGTAGAGCACCTGGACATGGTATTACTTATTTTTCAACAGCACTCTTACATACTTTGTGTTTATGACAGTCTGGATTGAAAGTTGGCATTACTTCTTCAGCAGGTGTGTTTATTTCAGCGGTTTGTTTTAATGTTCAGGAACTTTAATCTCAGGTTTTATATGTAGGCTCTACCAGGAAAGACAATGCTATTAGTGTTTTATGAACCTTATCTTTGTCTTAGGATAAATATTACATTTTGTCAACATGAAACTATGCAGAAATCTTCTTGCACATAATTTGAATCTGTACTCTTAATCTTGGATACTGGTGCAGCTTCAGGTGTGCTACAGTTCTAATGAAATTAGAACTGCCAACTTCTCTGCAGTGTCGTGTTTTGTTCTTCCTAATATAATGGTGTTTTGAACCACAGGTGAGATTTTCTAGGCTGTCTCAGGCAGTTATTTGCACAAACACAACCAATTTAGTATGCAATTCAGAGACAAGTGTTCTCACTGACCCAGGGCATTTTTGCAATTCTTCCTGGAGCTTTCCTGTTCTTGGGGCTGGTGGTATTCCAGAAGTATTGAATGCTCTCATTTTCTGTTGGTTTTGTAAAGCCAGCTGGCAGAAATGAAAAATGTGTTTCTTCATTCTTCACCATTATAAATCTGTGATACTTCCTACATTAGGATTCAGGTAAAGGAAGGGTTTTAGCTTTCAGTCCTGCAAGTTCACAAAATGATGGATTTTGTTGTAAAACTGTTAGAGAAAAATATTATTAAAAAAAAAAAAAGGAACTAAAAAGATTAATTATTTTCTCTTATACCTTGGCATTTGGTCTATGGTACTTAAGAGTCTTGACTTTAGAGACAAAAGGTGCAAAGAAATCTCAGATTACACTTAGGAAATACTAAGAGCTACATTTTAGGCTCAAAATTTGTATAGTGTAAGACAGTAATATTATCAAGACTTTGTGAAGTATTAAGTGATGTTGTGATCTCAGTTGTGAGGATTTGTAAAGGAGTTCATGGTCCATATCATCATGTGCTCCTAAATGAAAAACATGTGGATTGCTTGTTTTTCTCTGTTGATCAGTATTAAATACAGTATTAAAACTCTTAAAGGTATTTTAGACTCATTTTTCCAATCTAAACACGAAATTTGCTTCCATATTTTTTTCTTCTCTGTGAGCCTATGCTCTTTCTTTTCTATCTGAAGGGATTTTACTTACCTGGCAAAAAAATCAAGTAATTTTATTTGGAGTTTTGCATCTCTCAGCTACTTTGCAGATTTGTTTTTCTAAGTATTTTGGGATATAATGCACTACATAAATATATAAATACACATAATTCATTATTATTTTAATAAAAAGCTTTTGTATTGGAGCTGTATGCTAGTATTTTAAATGTGCCTATAGTATTTAGAGCTGCAACTGGTTTTTAATAAAATAGACTGTTCAAAACTGAAACCCATTTCTCTAAGCAATCATTCTTCAACATAAAGAGCCATTAAGAAGAAAGTAGAGATTGGATGCTCTGCAGCTGGATTTAGGAATGTGGAAGACTGATAAATAAATAAATAAACAAGCCCAAAGCACAGCAGTGGGGTTTAGGGAATAGTTAGCAATAATAGCTTGTCTTAGGTCAGAGAATTTCACCTTATCACATCATTGTGTTAAATAACATTTTCTGAAATATGCTGAAATATGGTTTTGCCTTTTGAGGTTATAAAAAGTCTCCTCCTGTCTTCCCCCACCATAGAAAACCATACCATCCTCACTGTAACAGTCCATGCCTCTCCTGGTCCCAGTAAACACATTTTTAAAACCCTACAGCACTATAAATACAATTGCCAATATACCTTATTTATCAAAGATTATTTAAGAAAAAGCTTGCATGTTTTATAAGCATGTTAAATTAGCCATCTGTTCATTATATTGGAGAATTTTGCATTTTAATTATGATTTGTGATGTCCAAATTATAGGTCGGTGTGTATGCCTTTGTTGCAGTGGCTTTCTCTGATCTATCAGTTCATTTGAGCTGTAATATTACTTTCTTCTAATAAAATTTTAAACTCATCAAGTCAGGACAGGAAAATTGTCCATGGATTGGTCTCCTACTGAGCTCCAAGTATTAAGAGGGGGGCCGGGTGTCTTCAGAATTGTTCATTCTGCTTGCAGGTGGCAAGGAAGCTTTGTGCCACAGAGAAGCAGCTCTAACCTGAATGTTGGAGGATCCTGACCTTAATTGTTCAGGACAGGGACAATGAATCTTGATCCTTGAAACACTCTTAGCTATTCTGGGAAATGTAGTCATCTCAAAGTATGACAGTTTAGTTATTACTGATTAGACGTGATTCAGATGCAATTTCCAGGGATCAGTGATTAACATACACCATCTACAAGTAATAGGGTCATATTCTGCAGGGAGCTTGGTTGGCTCAAATCCTTAAGTCACTGCTTTCTTTTTTAAATATTGGATGGATGTTGGTACAAAGGCCTGCAACTTCTTTTTTTCTTCTTTTATTTTTCCTCTCCAAGTGGGTAGGCATACCAAATTGCTTATGGAAAAGCTAATACAGCTGAAGGTATTACATAGCAGAGTGTGCTGACTAACATTCTCCTGGGAAGTGCTTTCAATAGAACACACCATAAATCTGTTATTTATGAAAAGAGTTCTGTTTCTCTAGAGGTGTAATTTCTTTACTGTTGCCAAAAAAGTATGTGGCAGTCTTTATTTCTCTAAATGTCTTAGGCTGGGTAAATTCTGAATTTGTGATGCTTTGAAGAAAAATGGCATAAGACATTCACATAATAGAATGAGGGAATTTTGGTAAGTGCCAGAACGCACATACCTAAGAAAGCTGCGTGTCCTTCTTTTAGAAGATAACCCAAGGTGACCACTGCACCTTAGAGCTCATTGGCTAAAAGGAAATGTGAACATAGCAAGTGTAATGGTTGTGAGCACTTTTGGAAGTCTTGTGGAAGAAATGGATGTTTCTCTATAGCCTTGAAATTTCCAATAAGCTTTCAAAAATCTAATTGTGCAAGATATGTATTTAGTGCGAGATATGTATTTATGCTACTGATATTCTTTTGAGGATTTCCCTTCCTGCATATTTCTGGATGCAGTATGCCCTGTTGAACATTTCTGACCTGTAAAATGTGGGATATTTTCTGATAAGTGACCTTGCACACTGCAGGTGCACAGTGCTTTGCAAGCCTTATTTCTGTTTAGCGGGAGTGGAGAAAAAGTGATCTCAGTAGTGCTTGAACTCTAAAAAATGTTGGAGATGGAGCTATACCCATTTTGTAGTTTCTTTCCAGTTTTTGAACAGGACAGATAAATATTGTATGCTAACCTAAGCTGCACAGGCTTTCAGTCTACTAAAACTGCAGATCTTAGCATGATTCGTTGTTGTTCTTGCAACGAAAAATGCTTACTTTGCTCAGAACAGCCCATTCTATTAGAAAAATATATTGTAGTATATATTCTGTTCTTCTCTGTTCTCACGAGTATTTAGAGACCAGAGAAAAGCCATTTCTTTGTCCTCTACATACTGTAGATACTTAATTGTAAGCATTTTGCATGCATAAAGTGTGACATTTTTATGTAGTACTTTGCATTTGAGGATTGTGAGTAATCATTCCTTCTATCCAGCCCTGATATTTTCTACTTAGTATGTAAAAATGAAGATAGAAATGTGGACTCTTACATAAGAAAACTGGTCTAAAATTTATACTGGAGTCGGTTTCTACCCATTTCAGGCTGTCATGGGATTTTTGACAAGTCTTTTAGTTTTTTGTGCCCAGTTTTCAGTGTTTAAAACACAGCTACACAGCTAAAATGTCTAATTATAAACATATTTTTTTTATGCTGTGCTGATATTTATATGTAAATCTGGGTTTGGCCTCTTCAAATGTCTGCAGCCTTGGTCCCAGCATGTAATACAAACCACAGACTGACATCTATAAAGAGGTTTTTGTCTTTGAGGCACCTAGACAGTACTCACAGCAGGGAAGGAGCTGAAGAAGCTGGCAGAGTAACAAATTAGTATTTGTCTACATGTTTACGTCTGTGGTTAAATAATAAATTAATTTTTTGGTAGTTATTTCTAGATCTCATATCAACAATGTCTTAGACAAATAGCATTCTAATGTGCAGAAGACCTTGCACTGTTAGGTTTGCTTGTTTGTGAATGACTGATCCATTGCACCATTAAAAAATATAGTTAACTCCGTTAAGTGAAATGGCACAATAAATTTTGAACTCTTACAGAATGACTGTTTCACTCATCATTGATTGCTATTTACTTATTTATGCTCATCAGTTACTCTTTGTGTTGTCATTCTTTTATGGGTATGTCAATGTGATAAAATAATGCATCTAGCTGTCTTTTGCATCCCTACTTACAAAATCTGTACTACATTTTTCATTGTGTCTTATATTTTTTATATCTGCTGCACACACAGGTGCTGCTTCTTCCCTTTAGGAAAAAAATATGTTCCATCAAAGTGTTCACTTATGGCCTCCTTACTAGTGGCTTGTCATTTTCTGAAGAAGGACTCTAATGTGGTCTTTGGTTTATTGTGGAGTATCTGGGACCCATTAGCCTGTAAGTGTCAAGAAGGGATAAATTAGCAATAGTGACTCACATTTGTGCTATCTACACCTGTAAGCGAGTTTAAACTACTTTCATCTCCTTTTCATATCATCTGCAACAAAATTCAGATAAAAGCCATCTTCTACACTGACTCTAAGTCTTTAGTCTTTGAACCTGTGCCTTGGTGACGATACAGTATTGCATTAATTCTTGCACCATTTAGTCTCCTTATCTAATGGCCCAGGCTTATTCTTTGTAACTAACAACAATGAAGGGTGCCTTTAAGAAATCTCCAGTGAGCATTGAGGCATTACAGATTAGGTCAGTAGAACTGCTGCTAGGTTGAGCATGATGGATGAGTGGGAGAATGAGTTTCTGCCGCACAGTATTGTGAAATCTTTTCATTGTCACCAACGGGCCTATGAGGGGCTGATGAATGAGGGAGCAAGTGTCAGAAACGCCCTTCCTTGCCCTGGTACACTTTTAATATCTCCCAGAGCTACAGGATGAGTATTGATAAAAGTAAAGTTTAAAAATAACCATGGAGTGATAGGTAGCAATGATTTAAGGAGAAAGTGGCAATGGGGTTAGAGAGGGTTCATTTTGTAAAAGCACACAGAAGAGAAGAAGCTGAACTGTGTGGATCAGAGAAGGAGCAGTAGGCTTTTTATAAAAAGTTAATGTGATGAGGATGACGAGTTCCTTGATGGATGAGTTACTTCCATCTGGTTGCAGTATATGTAATAAATAGCTGTGCTCATGTTTGACCTCTCCCCACTTATCAGGCACATCTTTGTCTTTTGGGATATCCAGGAGGGAACTGTCCATTACAGTCAGGGGGAAGGGGCAACAGGGAGAGGAGAGAGACCAACATACAGAGCTAGGGAGGTTGTAGGTTTGAACATACAGCAGGTGGAGGTGATGTCAAAATTTTATAAGGTGAGAAAGACAGAAGTAGTTCCATTACTTCCTGTGCAGTGTCATTTTAGAATAGGAAGCATATTTTGAAATGGTTTCCTGCATAAAAGTATGGCACAGTCTGATTTTTCTTGTTCTAGATTTGTAGATTAAGACATTTTTTGCCTTGGTTTCTAATTTATTCCACATTCTTTTTTGTGTCTTTTCTAGAGAAAACTTGACCAAAAAAAAGTTGTGTTCCTTAATGCAAACTCTTAAGGGGACGGTAGTAAGAGTTCTGGTTTATTGATAGAACATGTCTCTGGCTTTGGAAATTTTTATCAAAGCAAATATACAGGAATGAGCCAAAGATTTCTTTTGCTTGTCATGAAGAATTTTATTCTGGAAAGAAATAGTTCATTATATCTTCAAAAAATGTGCTAGAAGCTAAAATGTGGTGTTAGGCCACATTGTAGTGTTGTCAAAGACTTCAAAAATAATATGAATTTCAATTTTTCTATCGATTAAGCTAGAAATGATATGTCAATAGAAACACTGAGTGAAGAACCTGAATGAATCATGTGAGTGTAAGGAAGTCAAGGTCTTGCACTGCAAATGTTAAAAGTGATTTTCCTGAACATTGAAATGCCTTTTTTGATTGCTTGTTGTTTTGTTTTTTTGTATCCTTCAGAGACCAAGATATTGTCTTCCCCTCTATTTCATACAGAGTGGATCACACAGTTCTGGAGAAATTATGTAAAAGGACTTCAAATGACTTAGCATTTGTTTTAGAGCATGGCTTTGTATGAAACTTATGACTGAAGATATTTTTAACCTCTTTTTTTCCCCCCTATATTGACAATCAAAGAATTGCATGTCACCTAATGCTAATATGAATTTGGCATCACATGTTTTAATGGTACTCCTGAAGCCACTATGATGCCTGCTCTGAGGGGATGTGAAGTGCAGGTGTATCTGCTTGCTCAGTGATGGATCCAAAATATCCTTCAATACATTCCAAAAATCCTTTTGAAAGACTGTGTTTATTCAAGGCAGGGGGTTACATTTTTAATTTCGTTTCAGTTTAAAGAGTTAGTAGAAAAATAATTGCTAAAATCAATTTTCAAGTTATGTGATAGAAACTGTTACCTTTAAAAATGTACCCCCTTGTTTGGGTGTGTATATTGTGCACATGGAGGGGCATTAAAATGTTTTGTGGTGCTTATGAGCTGTAGCCTTGGAGTCCCAATTGGACCTCATGACAGTAGGCTGAGTTTCAGTGGTTGAGAAACAGAAGTAAAAATCAGTTTTCTCCTGACTTACCTGCATTCAGTGTTTACGTGGCAGATTTCTTCTCTGAAAATAGTTTCCTTTGCCTTTAAAGTTGGTATAAGAATGAAGCCATTTGACATCTCCTGGTTGAATAGCAACTTTTTTCCCCCCCAATTTCTTACAATTGACATACTGTCTTCTGTCTTAATATTCTCCCAGTCTATTTTGTTTCTTTGCACTTTGAGAAGTCTTTCCAGCCTAGCAACTGTTCTTCAAAGGGATAGTGGTAATTACTTCAGTAGCTTTAGTTAAGTAGCAATACTAACCTTGCATACCACAGTAGTAAAAAATTATAGTATTAATCAGCTGAGGGTATCTAAGAACACATCCTCCTGTGGAGGTGATGTGGTGGAAGAGTGTGTCAATATTTTCTTGTTGTAGTCACCTCAGAGAGGTTAGTGTTTAGTATGCCCTTGGTATTCTGTAAGTCAGAGTCTCTCTGGGTTCCCTTTGTGGTCAGTGGGCACCAACAGGCTCCTTGAGTTCATAGCAGAAGCCTGACTTCTGTCCCGTGATTCTCCCCACTGCATCCATGGAAGTTCTTTTTCCTTTAAGCACATAGAAAGCTTGAGGGAATTATTCAGGTACTCCGTGAGGAAAGGGCTCAAAGCACCCTTTGAGCAGCAGTTGCTTGGGCTCTGTATGCACACGGGCTGCTGTGTGTTGGAAGGGCAGAGGAGAGCAGAAGATAATGCCTGCAGTGCCATTTTCTCCTCTGCTTCTCCTGACCAGCTGGAAGGGTGTGTATGGAAAGGTGCATTTGCTTCACAATCTCACTGTCATTGTGGAGGATGGAGGAGGTTCTTGAGGAGCATCTGGCTGCATTCTTGCCATACCAATTGTTGGTCTGAGCAGACACAAGCTCGTGTCTAAGCTTAGAGAGAAATTAAGATCTTGATAAGTGGAGATCACCATTTCTGTGAGTAGATCTGTGGTGCACATCTTGCGTTTTCCACCATGAAACAATTCTTGTTCACCATTCTTTTAAGAGAAGATTTAGAGAGGCAGCCTAGTAATTTTTGTGGGTTTATTATCTCCAAAATATTTTGCATGAGCAGGGCTCTAATTCTGTGTGAACAGAGACACACTTTGAACATTCAGCAACTAAATTCAAATTAAATCCAACTGTTGTGACTGTATCCT